>NC_073227.2:129891785-131192142 GCF_029281585.2 Gorilla gorilla gorilla | reverse complement strand
GCCTCAATGACCGGCACCATAAAGTCACTGTGTGTTTAACACCATCAGCAGGCTCCAACCCTGCAGCCTAGGAGCCCCGAGTAGAAGGAGGGCTACCAGCCAGCTTTGAAGGGCATCCATATGAAAAGAATTCAGGATGCAAAGAAGGCATCAGGAGACAGAAGATCTAGTCATATTTTCGGGCCAGACTTACTGGGCTGGTTACCACCCATCTCAACATTGTCTCTCTCAGGAGAAAGAGTCTATGGTATTTTCTGCTATTCCTACAGGACCTTATTAGAATTTACAGATTGTAGGAAGGGCACTAATATGACACAGACAGGTAGCTTCTGTCTTCCTGACATTTATAATTCCACAGGACTAGGCAAAAACATCAGAACTCTCTCAAAACCCCCCAAAAAAGAAGGAATGAGACAGCTCATCTAACAACCCCCCCACAGTGAAATACAGTCAGGCAGTGTAACTTGCTCAAGTTCTTCCTCAAAGCGGGCCCAAGTCAGAATAAAACATGGTTATCATTTAAGAACAATAATATTTGAAGGTAAAAAAAGAAACCCTTGTACCCAACTGACTTTTCATCCACTTGACATCATTACTATGATCAAACATGCTTATTAAAAATAAATGAAATAAAATGATAAAACTTGTAAAGGGCTCAGTGCCTAGCACATAATAAGCACTCAGTAAAGGTTGGCTCTTAGGTCTTATCAGTAAGAAGATCAGAGTGAGTACTGTAATAGAAGGCTAGGATTTTAGGCAAAGAAAGGGCATACACATTTTCAACATGTGTAAAATTAAATTATAGCACAATTGGACCAAATTGAGAACCTCCTGTAGAAGTATGGAGTCCTGAAAATACCTTTACAGCATAATAGGGACTTGTTGGGACTTTATAAGAAAGGATTAGGAACATTTGTTTATTTTTTAAAAGACTGCCCTATGGGAACCTAGAGTAAGATACGAGGCTTACAGACTTGGGCTGATCCTCCCCAAATTTGGGGGTTGTTTAATGTAAGTCATCTGGGGTTTTAAGCTGGCTATTCCGGACTATTCCCTTAACTAAAACAAGATGGCCCCCTACCTTCGCTGAGAGATCTCAGAATCCCCGAAGTCTGGCAGCCTCCACTAAGCCAGCTGCTGTTTGCAGGAGTCTGATGATCTGGGACTTCCCAGGTGTCAGAAGCAAACAATAGATCACAGCTGGCATTAATTGGCAGCACCCTGGTTGGCAGTCTCAGCAGAGAGAGGCCAAACACTGAACAGGCCACAGAGAGAGGACTCCCCTCACTCAGCTAATATTAATTGAAATGTCTTCATGGAATGCTGTTTTGCACATTGCAATGAAAACAGTTTGTTTTTAGGATTTAAACATCCCTTCGCTGTGTTTGCAATCTGAACACTACAGCATGTGTTAAAACATAAGATCCAGGGAGGCAAACTGACTATAAACAGAGTAGTTTAGGAGCTGGGGGGTGGGGAAGCTGTGTCTTTCTTTTGCAATTTTCAAGCTCAGTGAAGTGCACAGGAGTGATAATCCAGCACAAGCAAGAGAAAAGAAAGAGATATTTAAACTTCAGAAGATGATTTTTTTTTAACTGGGTGTGTTGTTGGTAAGAACCCTGGAAAAGGAAAAATGATTTAAATCCATGACTTTCCCCCCTGATACTGCCCTTTTAAAATCCTAGGCCACCATGCTAAATATTATCCTGGCTATCTGGGGCAATAGTCTCAATCCATCCAGTTAAAAGATACCAAGGAATGTGGTTCGCGGCCAGTAGTATAGATTAGTATGCTAATGTTGTTCTAAGGGTAGCATTGTTAAATAAGCCTGAGATATCCCTGGAATCAAACTGAGCACACTATGCCAACCCATGTGTATCATTTAGGATTATACATGGACTGTTAAGAATACAGAACAATTGCTTCACATTTCTCTGTGCTGGTGTCATCTCCCTTTCATATCTGGGAACAACACCCATATCTCGTCTTCAGCTACTGACATTTGTCATAAATTTCAACTGACCTTTTGCCAGAAGAGCTTCAGTATGATTTTCTTTTTATCTTTCCACAGTCTTCAGCTTGTCATGATTCATTCCGGAAGTATTTGGGGCCCAGCACTGTGCTCAATGTTATAGGAGATGAACAAAAAGGAGAAAAATCAGTTCCTACTTGGGGAGTCGAAACACATATTTATGACACAACTAGACAATCTGGAAGACAATGATAACCTGTTGATATGAACTGAATATATCAGGGTCAAAGAGGTTAGAAATAAGGCAAAGATATTTATGCATTTGGTTTATCCATCAAAGTTTTCATGGAGAATGTAAGTTTGGAGCTGTGTTAAGAAGAAAATACAGAATTTGGATAAAGAAACGTATTCTAGATTTTTTTAAAAAGCAGAAAGGAAAAAATGATAAATAAGAAGGCCATGAGAAGAGAAACAAAAAAAAAGGGTACTGCCAGCTCTTTTATATGACGAAGAAGAGTGAAGCTGTGGTTATACTGGTCCATCCCCCAAGTTTTAGACTATTCCAGATTTTATACATAGATATGTTGACACAAAACAGTTAAATAATTCTCCAAAAAGTATGAATCCAGCCAGTGCTAATAAGTCATAATAATAAAATTGAAAAGATAATAAAAGCTAGCCCTGGAGTAGTATTCACTGAAGTCCTGGTCCTGCTTGAAATGTTTGCTTAAAATGATTTAAATCTTTTCCTTTTCCTCCAGATCCTGAAGTAGGAACACTTCTCCAGTTTGTTTTTAGCACCTTTAAATCATTGTTTTCTCAGCGGGTGTAAATACCTCTTTAGTCCTCCTTACTCATCTGTGTACCTTTCTTCATTTCCCCTTTCCTATTTTTCTCCCGCTTTCCCCTTTCCCACTCATAGTCAAAGGATGAGTGGATAATACACCCATATATTCAGAACGTTTTTTATATCTCAAAGCAATCCTGCTTCAAATTTGCCATGTAAACATAAGCCTGCTAGTATCTTGGACTCAGTTTACACAACTATAACACCTAACAGTCAGCGTGCTGTGAGGAACAAATTTTATATAACAAAACATTTTACTCAGTTTCAATGGACAGAATGTCATGCAAAGAATGAAATCATTACCTTAAAAATATAAGCAAGTGCCTTCATTGCCATACACATACAAAACTTAATGTAGGAATGCAATTTATATCTTAGATTGAAAAAAAGTCCCATTTAACTTCCAGGACAAAAGAAACTTTGTTCACTTCTTATCCCAAGAAAAACTATGTTATTTAGGACAACCCATTGTCTAGCCAATCATTCCCCTGTGATAATCCTTCCCACCTACTGAGTATCAGTCACAAGGGTGAGGGAATTTAAGAAGAGTTTTAAAGTTAGGAGTGCTAATGCAAATTATACTAATAAATTTAAATGCAATCTCTGGGGAATCAACTTACCATTATAAATAGTTGATTCATTTATCACAGTTACAATATCTAGTGGTAGAAATAAACTCACACATCACTCTCTATTAAGGTGCTTAGAACCTATCAATCCAGTTGTTTACAAATGGGATTCATAAGGAAAGGATTCATTTATTACACTTGGAAAATGTTTTGTAATCTCTTGAAGAAAAGACAGACATGCAAAGATTCTACATTTTCATAGGTAACATGTTCTCCTGGATTTAAATACTGCAATGAGAAAACAGGAAAGCCCGAATTTGTTTTCACTCTTTCTACAACCCTGATAAGCTACTAATGTGAACTTGAACAGGTTCTTAAGCATTCAGAGCTCATTACTTATGACCTAATAAACAAAAAGGTGTGAAAACCAGAGTAAAAATTGAAGCTTCAAGTCAACCTGAGAGATTTTGCTCTGGAATAGATCAGATTAAGGCAAGCTCTCACCAAACAAAGATAATGCAGAAAGAAAATCATACAATTATAGAATTTTAAAGCCAGAAACAACCTCAGAGCACATAGATTCCCCCCTGCTCATTGTGCAGATGATGGACATGAAATCTGGAAAGAATAAATAAGGCACCTAAGGCCTTGCAGCTAAGTTGTGCAGCCATGAAAAGAACCTGGGAACTGAAGCACATGAGTACGTGCACACACACACACACACACACAAATGTTTAGAAAGAATAATTTCATATATAATATTTGTGCAACAAGAAAGTTACTGGCAAAAAAAATAAACTATATTGAAGCCTTTTTTGCTCTTGATTTCTCTTTTCTAAATATGTTACTGCAAAAGTGGTTCCAGACCCAGGGCAAGACAAATAAGGCTTGTACCAAATGGTATGTGTGTCCCCTGCACTCATGCTGGTTATGAAGAAGCAAAAGAAAAGATTAAAGACAGAAGCTAAAAAAGAAAAAAGAAATCATCACTACTAATACAGTCACCCAGCCCACAGGCAAAATCATATCAACAGGACTTTCCTGTATTGTAGATTAAATGTATTCCCTAATGTACTAATTTTGTCTGGTAACAATTAATAGTTAGATGATAGACATGAAATAAGCAACACCTATACTTGTTGCAATTATTCAATATGTTGCTGCTATAATTTATATTTTCATACTCTCCTTCATAATTAATATTATCTGTATTTGAGCTCTTAGTAAAGAAAAGATTCTGGGCCAGCCTAAAGCTCTATATTTATCTGGAAACACTGGCACTTCCCTATCAGTCCACCATGTTTGCTAGTCTCTTATGTCCTAAAATAAGCAATCTCCCTATTCTTTTTGCCTCTTTCTCCTCTTCTATCTTTTCCTAACCAATCCCTCAAAGAAGTAATCTAGATTCGCAATCTCCACTTTTTCTTGTTTATTCTTCCACCTCCTGCAGTGTCACTTTCATGTCACTCTTCAATAGCTGTCTATTGAATCTGTTTCACAATAATCCCCGGATCACCAAATCCAAAGGCCTCTTCTCAATTCTTATTCTCCTGGGTAGTGTTTGATACCGAACCACCTTCTTTGGGGAACTCAGCCTTTTTGTGCTGCCTTGATGCCACTTTCTCCCAATCTTTATGAACACTGAATGGATCCTCCTTCACCACTTGCCCTCCACTTAGTCAATAATAATCTCATCTACTCGCCAGGTTTCATTTACACCTGTGGTTCTCAATGGGGGGATGATTTTGCCACCAAAAGACATTAGGCAATGTCTGAAGACATTTTTGGTTGTCATCACTGCAGAGGGTATTGGCTGCTGGCATCTAGTGGATAGAGAGCTGGAATGCCAATAAATAGCTTAAAATGCACAAAATATCCCTCTAAAATGAAGAATTAGCAGACCCAAAATGTCAACAGAGGATGAGAAATGGTCTACATCTACCTGTTTATATATGTGGCTATATAGTTATCCACAACCTACATCTCTCAACTAAGCTCTAGACCTGTTTTTAATGCACTCCCCATACATGTCCAGTAATTACCATTATTTGCCTCCAAGCCTTCTCTTTTTATAGTTCCTCTCCCAAGTGTTATCATTCACTCTGAGCTCAAGTTAGAAACCTTGGAATCATTTTCTGTTACCTTTCGATCACCACACACAACCTCTGTGTCACCATGTTCTATTTTATTTTATAATCCCAAAACCTCCTGCATGATGTGGTTAACTTCAGCCTCTCCCCATTCCATTTCATTGTTTAAATTACAGCAGTCACCATTCTATAACCAAAGTTTCTCCTGTCCCTCTTTTACTGAAATATTGTCAGTGGCACTCACTGCCCAGAGAATGAATTCTTAACCTGGATTCCAGGATTTGGGGGAGAAAATGGAAAGGGACCAGAGGGAATTTCCATCTACCACCTAGAATTATGTTTAAAATTCAACGTGCGGTACATGTTCTGGAAAAACTATCAGCTTCGTTAGATTCTCTATGACAGTGACTCTCAAACTTTAGCATACATCAAAACCTCCTGGAGAGCTTTTTAAAACACAGATTGCTGGACCCCATCATAGTTTCAAATTCACTAGGTCTGAATTTTGGTCTGGGAATTGGCATTTTTACCAAGTTCTTGGCTGATACTAATGCTGCTGATCATGGGACCACACTCTGAGAAGCACTATTTTACACTGAAAGCATCTGGAGATTTTTAAATTATTGAGTCCTGGATCTCATTCCCAGAGGCTCTATGGGATGTGGCCTAGGTTTCTGAACGATTTTAAATCTCCGTAGGTGATTCTAATATGCAGTGAATTTTGCAAACCACTGCTCTAAGAGGTCCATGACCCAAAATAGGTAAGGAGCCTAGAGGATAGAGGAAAAAAATGCTGAGGATAGAACCTCCTCATCTGGCCTCCACCTACCTTCCAGGTCCCCATGCTACCTACTCCTCTCTCACTCCCTTCATCGCCTCACACTTGACTCTCTACATGTCCACACCGGTTAGAATCTCACACTGTGAATGCTCCTGCCACTGCATTTATTCACAGGCTTCCCTCTACCAGGAATTACATTCCCCAAACTTTCTGGAAAATTTTACTCATTCTTCAAAACTACCTTAAATATTACCTGTTCTAATTTCTCTGATCAAAATCAAAACCCAAGTACCACCAAGGCAGAATTACTACTCCCTAGTTAGTTTATGTTCCCATAGCATTTCATTAATACTTCTGTTTTTTCACATCATATAAAAAGTAGCTGTTTACATTGCTACATCTCATTAGACTGTGAGAACCTGGAGGGCTTGCTAGTATCTGGGGCCTCAAGTAGAACCTGACACAGAGCAGGCAGTCAGTATGATGCACTAGTTCATTCATTCATCCACCCAAGCAGGCAAAGGGAAGTCTTTGCCTAAACTTTTTCTATTTTATGACTTTTCTGTATTTTAAAAAGCAAACAAATTCTTAGTGAAAATTCTCTGAATGAGCTGGAGTCTTCTGAATGTTTATGAAAGTCAGAAAGGGAGTCGTACATGCAAGACAGAACTCAACAGCTTTATTTACTTAACTATCATAACTGAATATTTAATTTAACATATTCAAATACTTAAAAATTATCATTGGTAAGCCTGCAAATAACTACTTAAAAGAGTGTGTGTGGTGGGGGAAATGACTATAAAAATGTTAAGTTAGAAAAGCACTGATCTGTTTCTCTGGGTCTAATTATTGTCCTGTGTAATTCAATGGGAATTCTCACAGTGAATTACATAGACGTGAATCCAGCCCAGATGTGCTCAACTCTTCTCAGCTTGGTTTCTGATACACTTTTTAAAATGATTTCTCTTCCCTACCCTTCTAGAAGAATCACAGATAAATAAGTTGCATTCTATACTTTAAGCCATCAAAAAATATACTGTACTGTATAAATCAAGTTTCTATAATTTTGTGGTTCAAAAGGATGAATGGGGGGGATTATCATAATCTTAAATTTCTACAAAACTCTAGCAAAGATACTAACTGGTGTGATTTTTTTCTTTTTTGTATCATACTGTACATTTGTGAATCCACCAAGAAGCATTTTTAAAGAGTAACAAAGCCCTGAGTGACTTTGATGGAATGTGACACATTCTGTAGTCACTTTCTTTGTCATAGTCACAACTGAAAGCCACAAATTTCTTAGAATTTTCGGTAGTTGGACTACCATTACTTTTCATTGTAAAATTGTTAGGAAGAAAGAATTTGTCATTTTCCGGACTCCACAAATATTTATTATATTGAACAATATGCGTTTTTGAAAACAAACCATTAAAAATCTACAGAAGATTTAAAACTATGTGATTTAGTCATCATCTGGAATAGTTTGCTTTTTCTCAGAAATTCCATCAAAGGACCAACACTATACATTCTGCCTTTTCATTTCCCACGTTCCTTAAGTATAGGAATTAAGCAATTCTCATTTGACAGAGAAAAGTTTAAAGCACAACTTTTTTCTAGGTTTAAAAATAGGAGTCTATTTTTCAGTTTATACTTCTTCACCTCATGAAGCTATTTTATTTTTACCTGTTTACTTGTTAGAGATAAACAGGACACAAATTATCAAACAGCATTTTTATGAAAACTTTTCATGTGCGTGTGTGTGTGTGTATTCTCAAGAATTGTCAATTTGGGTTGGTAGTATCATCAGTTTATAAGAATAACTCAATGCAACTATAGATAACTGGTAACATAATTTTTATGCGAGTGCCTCCAAGGCAGCTTCGTACAATATCTTTTTCTTTGTTATTGACAACCTAAATGAACCTTCAGTGAGAACGAGTCTTCTCTGACAGTTTTCCTGAATTGCGAAAGTCCATTGGCTAAATATATGACCTGCAGTTAAGACATCATTAATCAGACTTAAAAATAACCACCAAAATTTACTGTGCCCTTTTTTCTCCATGTTCTTAACTCCTCCTCATCACCCCAAGGCAACATGAGGAATAAATCTAATTATTTAATTTAACAAATTAAATTACCTCACTGGAAAGTTGCTATGCCACTGTCCTCAGGCACCCTGTCTACCAAGACACCACATACATATAGATGAAATGTTTTCAAGTGAGATTCTTCTCTAGTATTAACTCTAAATAAATTTTGTTGGACAAGGTCCAAAATTAACTTAGCTTACCCTGAATTCCTGGCAAAAGTAATTTAGCTAATTTTGTAGCAGGGATTCCACACACTGGCACAATTCTCAGTGAGTAAGTGGGTGGGCAGTGTGATGTGTTCTTTCAAGTTAAAAATAAATTTTAGTTAGAAAGAGGGTTCGAATTATATTGCTTATCTATGACAGCTCTATAGATAAAAGATTCCTCCTCTGGGATGACATTTGAATACTAAACAAACCCACTCAGGAATAATTTAGTGTTATAACTATAATTAGTGATCCACATTTAAATTCAAGAATTATATAGACTTCCTCCTAAAATTGTAGGTGGAACATCATGTTAACATTTTCTTGGCTTTGGGAAATCTAAATCTAAACTTAGTTTAGTGACTGAAATATTTTCAAGCAGTCAAAAATTATCCATTTCATAGTGCATAATAATTTCAAGTGAAAAATCTTAATGTACTATAGAATATTTTAAATACTTTTTATTCAACATTATGGCCCTAGTTGGTTCTTGCAAATTATTTTGATAACCAGTAAAATGTTCGTATGAAATTCATTACTGCCAAAATCAAAATCTTCAAAATACATTTCAAGGAAAAATAAATCTGAATAATTAAGGCAGCCCTTCAATTGCTTTCTCCCAATAGAAAAGTTTGACTATGAGAGACCACGATATTGGAATGTTGGAGGAGAAAAGGAAAAATACATGATAATAATGGATACCTAGGGGTGTTTCTATTAGGTATAACAGAGATATTCTGTGGACCAGGAGTCAATGATGAGAGAATTTATATCTCTGTAGGAAGCAGGGCCAAGATGGCAACACCTAATAATGAAACATATTTGCAGGTATTTATAATATTCACCAATTGGCTAAAGTCCAACTAAGTTCATCGAATGGCTATGTTGACATTTTTTATAATGATGACTTTGAAACCCCTTAAAATTGTTTTGTTAAACCTGGAAAAGTAATAAATTTGGCTTTGTTTAATCTTCTTTTTTAACTCTGAAAGTTGGTTTTTCTATAGTATTGAATACCATAGTAACATAGAGGACTAGTATTCCAACATATTAACTATTGTGCTTTCTCTTCAGTGATTCCTTCTTAACCTGTGTCTCTTCCCTATCAAAGACTTTGAGATGTCTCTTGCTTTAGGGTAGGGTTGATACTTTAGTGAAGAGAACAAAAGAATTAAATCCTTGCCTTTGGATTGCCAAAAGCTGATATCCAGGCATAGGACAAAAAGATCTTTAATGATAAGTTTCTCAGAACCAGTTTTTCCTACCCAGCCATCCCCAGACAGAGCTGAAGTGTGCCACTGGGAGGGAAAGAAGAGGAGCATGCAAAAGGTAAAAACGGGGTTTGAGCTGCTCTGGGTGTCTGAACAAGAGGATGGTTGATAAGACTGGAGCCTCCAGATAACTTTAGTGGATCTGAGAAGGGAGAGATACCATGGGCCGAGGTCAGAGAGGCGGTAAGCCTCACAGAATATCCCCAGACACCAGCCTGCCACAGGGAACACTGTAATAAAGATGGCTGCATGGAAATTCTGGGCAATAGGGGTCTGAGATAACTGCAGAAAGTTCCCCATAGTCCCACCCGGAAAGATTCAGAAGAATAGAGAAATATGTCCTGCGCAAGAGGAGGGGTTCAGAAGTGGCTGAGAGAATGAGAGCTGAGAGTATCTGAGAGAATGAAGACTATTCAGGGCTTGGAAAGAGATCTAAGTAGATCAACAACCAGAAACCTGATGAAATATGGGGATTTCAGTGGATACCAATAGGAAGAGATGACAGCCACCATGACCTGACACCCTGTAAACCTCCTAATTAGCAGGTTCAACCAGGGAATGCAGGTAGAGATCCTTCATAGTGAAGTATAATGCATGTGGTGCCAAGAGCTTCAGTTAAGATATTGTGACTCTACACTATTAAGCCTATATTAAATCTAACAAAAGAACATTCACACCAACGTTTGAATTTAGTTATTTCTGATTCCGAAATCTGAGCCACACACTTTATTAGAGTAATAATGTGTCATTAACATATTATTCAATAAACAATATGGTGACAGCTGCTTCATCATTTTGAAAAGGAAATGACTCCTTATGCCAAAATAAATTCCAGATGGATCCAAAATTTTGAATTACAAAATGAAACCATAAATGTATCAAAAGAAAACATGGGGAAATATTTCTTTAATTTTGTAATATGAAAGGCATTCCTAAACATGACACAAAACCAAGAAACTATTAAGAAAAATGCCAAAAAATAGAAAGTTAAAAGATCAATAACAAAAAAGAAAAGGTTGGCATCATATTTTGACAGTTGAGAGCTAATTTTCTAATTTATACAATGCTTGTACAAATTAGTAAGAAAAGGACCAGAAAAAAGATAATAAAAAACTGATCAATTAATGTAAATAAGCAATTCAAAGAAATGAAAATAAAATGACAAGTAATCAGCAAAAGGTATCAATCTGAATCAAAAGTAAAAAAATGCAAATCACATATAAGTTTTCACCTTTCAGATTGGTAAAATTTAGTAATGATCAAAATCAACAATGAATAAACATTCTTTGACTCAGCGATTCCATTGTTAGAAATTGAACCTACTGAACAGATAATATTCCCACTGACTAGAATGTTCTTTACAGAATTATTTATAATAAAAATAATCAGGAAAACAATCCAAAGACTTATTGATAAGACTAAAATAAAATATTTTGCGATACTGTCATAAAAAAAGACACTGTACAACCATAAAAAACCAGTATATTTCTAGGGACTCAAACAGATGGTCACTTAGCCTTCTGATTAAGTGAAAGAGCCAGGTATATATCAGTATTTATAATACAACTCCATTTGTGATGACTTGGAATGCACACACACACACACAGATGTATGATATCCATGCTAAATTTTCTATAAAAATTACTAAGAATCTAAGTGGTTACCCTTGAAGAGATCACTGGGGACAAGGAGTGGTGGCCTGAAGAAAAAGGTGAGTTTTAGTTCTCATATTAAACTTTCTGTACTCTTTATGCATATATTACTTTCATTTTGACTTGTTAAATAACTTTTTCTTTTGAAAAATCAAATACATTGGAGTTTTGTTTTTCTTGGCTTAAAATTAAAAACCACATTTCAGTAAGTAAGATGCACCTCTAGGGACCCAGACAGCTGCAGCTGCCAGCAAGGAAAGACTTTTGTCAGGCTTAACATATTTCTGAATTACTGCTTTCATTATTACAAATACCTGATTGCATAGGCCGGGTGCGGTAACTCACGCCTGTAATCCCAGCACTTTGGGAGGCCGAGGTGGGAGGATCATGAGGTCAGGAGATCAAGACCATCCTGGCTAACACGGTGAAACCCCGTCTCTAATAAAAATACAAAAAAATTAAATTAGCCGGGTGTGGTGGCGGGCGCCTGTAGTCCCAGCTACTCGGGAGGCTGAGGCAGGAGAATGGCGTGAACCCAGGAGGCGGAGCTTGCAGTGAGCCGAGATCGCACCACTGCACTCCAGCCTGGTGACAGAGCGAGACTCCGTCTCAAAAAAAAAAAAAAAAAAAAAAAAACACCTGATTGCATTTTCACATCCCAAATGACTTCCATGAACCCTAACTCAAAATAACTCAAACCCTAACCAAAAGTGAGTGGTCTGGAGGATTCACTACTTAATGGTTAGCCCCCAGTTAAGTCAATTGGTGAGAAAGTGTCTGTATATATTTCTAAGCCCCATTTCCCATTGTGATAGCAAAAGGGATATGGAGAATAACAAGAGCTATGGAAGATATGTCACCTGCATTTGGTCAGGCAAATACATGATAACTGTACTCATTCATCCACAGCCATGAGGCCACATACCACAAGCCATCCAGTCTCAGCTCTGACACCACTTTCTCAGAGAGGCATTCCCTGAGCACCTAAGGGGCCTCTCACCCTTACCCTCCTTATTCTCTACCCTGGCTGCTTTATTCTCTACCTGGTTTCTATCTTGGCTCTTATGAATTGCAGTTACTTTTTATTTGTTTATGAAATTGGTTTTGGTTTGTCATCCTCATTGAAATGTATGCTCTGTGAGAGAAGGACCAAAGTAAACTTGTCTACCACTATGTTTCTAATGCTCACCTAGTAAAATCATGGCACATAATTAATATTCAATAAACCTATGTAGTAGAAATTAAAAATCATAGTTATGTGTGTGTGCATATATATAGAAAGAGAGAAAGAAAGAATATAATATTAACAATTGCTAGGTTTATTGAGTGTATACACTGTGTATAATATTCTAAGTACCTATGCATTATATTCATGCCATGTCCAAAACAACTTTATGAGATAAATTCTATTCTTATTCCTATTTTACACATGAGGAAACCGAGACATAAAATGATTAAATAACTTGATCAAAGTCATACCCAACTAATGAGGAAAAAAGGAAATATATATATTATTAATAATATGTAATAAAATTATATTGTGCATATAATACATATTGTTAATATCAGCTACATATGTAATATGTAGAATTTTTATTTATATATAAAATACAAAGTAGAGATTTGCTATTTTAATTCCACCTTCAAGGTTGATACAAAATCAGAAAGAAATGGAAATTCTATCCCCAAAAAAACATCAAAAGAATGACTAAATTGGGACATTTATGCAGCCAAAAAACACATGAAAAAATGCTCATCATCACTGGCCATCAGAGAAATGCAAATCAAAACCACTATGAGATATCATCTCACGCCAGTTAGAATGGCAATCATTAAAAAGTCAGGAAACAACAGGTGCTGGAGAGGATGTGGAGAAATAGGAACACTTTTACACTGTTGGTGGGACTGTAAACTAGTTCAACCATTGTGGAAGTCAGTGTGGCGATTCCTCAGGGATCTAGAACTAGAAATACCATTTGACCCAGCCATCCCATTACTGGGTATATACCCAAAGGACTATAAATCATGCTGCTATAAAGACACATGCACACGTATGTTTATTGCGGCATAATTCACAATAGCAAAGACTTGGAACCAACCCAAATGTCCAACAATGATGACTGGATTAAGAAAATGTGGCACATATACACCATGGAATACTATGCAGCCATAAAAAATGATGAGTTCATGTCCTTTGTAGGGACATGGATGAAATTGGAAACCATCATTCTCAGTAAACTATCGCAAGAACAAAAAACCAAACACCGCATATTCTCACTCATAGGTGGGAATTGAACAATGAGATCACATGGACACAGGAAGGGGAATATCACACTCTGGGGACTGTTGTGGGGTGGGGGGAGGGGGGAGGGATAGCATTGGGAGACATACCTAATACTAGATGATGAGTTAGTGGGTGCAGCACACCAGCATGGCACATGTATACATATGTAACTAACCTGCACAATGTGCACATGTACCCTAAAACTTAAAGTATAATAAAAAAAAAAAAAAGAATGACTAAATTAAAACACCCAATTCTACTTCTCCTTTGACATGGAAGGAGGAAGCACATTTCTGGTGACTAATGAGAAAGGATATCCTTCTCCCACCATTCTTTGGAAAAGTACATCATTTTTTTCCAAAAATCCTGTAAGTAGCTTCACACTTTTGTGTGAATACAGAGGACTCCAGTGAAGCCAAAAGCAACGGTGATACATTCCATTGTATGCAGTATAATTGTCACTTCACTATTTATATCTGGCATGAGGTTATATAGTGTAACCATTATCATCAGCAGAAGCAACAAAAATAATTCTGAAGCATAGTGCCCGGTGTTTTCAAAGACAGCATGAAAACTGATTCCCTTTACTTCATGGATTTTTCAATAAAAGAAGGTAGTATGGATGATAATACAAAAACACAGGGTATTTTCTATGAAAGTTTAATAAGAATGAATTGAAACAAAAGGATGAAAGCAAAAGGAAGATTAATTTACCTTGACAAAAATATCCTACAATTCATTGCTGAATTCTCATTCCTAAAGTCTTTCTTTTGTCTTCAACACACATGGGCAAAGCTCTGTAAACTGATATGCAGCCTAAAACAGACACACTAATTATAACAGTGCATATGTGTTTCTTTCTGTTACCCAGTGGCTTCACTCACATCAGCCATGAAAATCATGCTAGCCACCCCCATTTGTAAAAACAGTAGTTATTCACATGACTCTGTGAAATCAGATCTCCATTAAAGTGTATTTATGGATGTGAAACAACCAAAGAAACAAACTTTCAGCAGGAAATATGAACTACTATTAGAACTTTTTAATATTAGTGAGTGGAATGTTATTGCCAATCAGTCAAAACCACCGTAGGCCAGTGGTTTTCAACTGGGCACAATTTTGCCCCCGAGGAATACCTGTCAATACCTGCAGACAGTTTTTGTTATCACAACTTGGGGGTGAGGTGGGAACGCTACAGGCATCTAGTAGGCAGAGGCCAGGCATGTTGCTAAGCATCCTATAAGGCACAGGAGTGCTCCCACAATAAAAAATTATCTGGTCCAAGATTATCTGGTTCTTCTGTTGAGAAACCCTGCATTCCATTTATAGTGTGAGAGAGGAACTGCTCTGAATTCCAAATTTAGTTTGAACTCTAGCTTCAAGGATTACTAGTTTTGTCATCCTAAACAAGGCCATTTATTTATTAAATGTTTTTGAAGCTCTGTGTTCTAGGTACTGGGATTCAGTAGCAAACAAAACTGATAAAAAATCCTTGCCCTCATTGAGATTGCATTCTACTGGGAGATATCAACAATAAACAAGAGACAAGTAAAAATATGTGTCCTAGGTTATTTTCTTTAGGGAGGAGAGAAGCACTCTCAGAGCCCATTCCTATGAAGTGCTGAGGGAGAAGTAAATGAAGCAGGAGTGGCAAAGGGAGAAGATGGGCTGTGATGAGTCTCCACAGGAGCCTTAGCTGGTCCCATGGGGAGCTCTGAAGCTGAAGCGGCTCTTCAGAGTTGCTCTCCATTGAAGCAAAATGGCCAGGCTTTTATTCTTCCACATCAACAGCCAGTAGATGTGTGCTGCCTCCAGAAAGGGGAAGTGAAGATGGGCAAGGCAACAGTCTTCCATCAAGGCTAAGAGTTTCATGGCTAACAGGACTCAGTGGGACATTCAGCTAAGAAGTACCACCAACACTCCAAGTAGCTGGAGGAATGAGTACTTCAGTTCTGAAGGGGAGAAATTTGTGTGGCACATCATGGCATCTACCACACACACATTAAGTAGCAATAAATGAAATAACACTGGGTAAGAAGTGGAGAGTGATAGAGAGTAGAGTGAAGTTTTAGAAAGAATAGTCAAGAAAACTCATTCTGACAATGTACCATCCAAGCAGAAGTTTTAAGAAAGTAAAGGAGTGAACCAAGTAGAAATTTGAGGGAGTATCAGGCAGAAAGAACTGCATTTGCAAAGGACTTGATGCAGGAATATTTAAGGCACAACAAGAAGATCACTGGGAAGGGAATGGAGTGAGCAAGGAGGAGATAGGTAGGAGACGGGATTGGAGATACCCAGGTCTTACATGGTGTAGGATTCTTTGACCATGGTAAGCCTTTAAGATGTCTTCCCAAGTGTGACAGAAAGCCAGTAGATGGTTTTGAAGCCGCTAGTGATATAATCTGATGTATATATGGGTTATAAGGAAGCAAAAGTGGAAGCAGAGACACAGTTAGGGACAGGAGTAGTTTAAGTAAAAGATGATGTTGGCTTAAACCATGATAGTAGAAGTAGTTAGGTTTTTAAAGGTAGAGATGTTGGGATTTACATGTGGCATATATGTGGACTCCAAGAGAAAGGAAGGAATTAGTGGTAACTCCTAGATTTCTAAGCAATCGAGTGAATATGGGTGTGATTTACAAATATGAAGACATCCAAGTAACAGGCAGATTAACAGAGGGAAATTAGGAGTTCTGTTTTGCCATGTCCAGTCTGAAATGATTAGGTTTAACTATAAGTTAGGTAGCTTAAATAAGATAGAGTTTTTAATCTCTTCCGCAGAAGAGCCTGGAGGAAGAAAATCATTCCAACTTTCTTCTCTATGAGATCTGGAGTGTGGACATCATCTCCTAGTTCAAGATTAAGGTCTAGTCCAAGCATCAGAATGGAGAAAGGTAGAAGAATGAGCAAAGGGTCTCAGAAGCTGTCCAACAGCACTCCCTTTTATCCTCTTAGCCAAAATTTTGTGGCATAACTACACCAAACATCAGGAGTGAGGGTAGGGGTAAATGATAAGCTTTATTCTGAGTTACCATGTGTTCATCCAAAATTATAACACTGTAGAATAAGATTGGATGTTGTGAGACAACTAAAAATCTCTGCCATAACATCCAATGGAAATCTCAAGTAGGCAGTTGAATATATAGATCTAGAACTCAGGGCAGAAGTCAGGACTGGAGATATAGACTTGGAACTCATTAGTTTGTATATGGCATTTAATTAAATTTATGAGACTGAAAGAGATTACCTCAGATGTGAGTGCATATAAATACTTACATAAGCTCCATAGTACATCACGTTTTCCAAAGATGGCTATAATATTTCCCATCCCATGTCTCATATACAATGTGACCTTGATATGTCTCCCTTTAAGAAGTGAAGTCTGCTCAAACTATAAAAATCCTAGAAGACAACCTAGGAAATACTCTTCTTGACATTGACCTTGGCAAAGAATTTATGACTAGGTTCCCAAAAGTCATTGCAACAAAAACAAAAATCGACAAGTGGGACCTAATTAAACTAAAGAGACTTCACACAGCAAAAGAAACCATCAACAGACTAAACAGACAACCTACAGAATGGGAGAAAATATTCGCAAACCATGCATCCAACAAAGGTCTAATATCCAGGTTCTATAAGGAACTTACACAAATCATCAAGCAAAAAAACAAACAGCCCTATTTAAAAATGGGCAAAGGACATGAACAGACACTTCTCAAAAGAAGACACAGAAGACGCCAACAAACATATGAAAAACTGCTTCTCATCACTCATTATCAGAGAAATGCAAATCAAAACCACAATGATATACCATCTCACATGAGTCAGAATGGCTACTATTAAACAGCCAAAAACACAACACATGTTGGCAAGGTTACAGAGAAAACAGAAGGCTTATACATTATTAATGGGAATGTAAATTAGTTCAGCCACTGTGGAAAGCAGTTTGGAGATTTCTCAAAGAACTTAAAACAGAACTATCATTCAATCCAACAATCCCATTATTGGGTATATATCCAAAGGAAAATAAGTTGTTTAAAAAAAAAGACATATGCACCCCTATGTTCATTGCTGAACAATAGTAAAGATGTGGAATCAACCTAGGTGCCCATCAACAGTGGACTAGATAAAGAAAATGTGGCACATATACACCATGGGATACTATGCAGCTATAAAAAAGAATGAAATCATGTCCTTTGCAGCAACATGGATGCAGCTGGAGGCCATTATCCTAAATGAATTAATGCAGGAACAAACAACCAAATACCACGTGTTCTCATTTAAAACTAAGCATTGAGTACATACAGACATAAACATGGGAACAGGGAGCTAAGCACTGAGTACGTATAGACATAAACATGGGAACAATAGGCACTGTGGACTACTATGGCAGGGAGGGAGAGAAGCACGGGTAGAAAAACTACCTATTGGGTACTGTGATAACTACCTGGATGATGGGATCATCCATTCCCTAAACCTCAGCATCACACAACGCACCTGTGTAACAAACCTGCATATGTACGACCCTTGAATCTAAAAAGTTGAAGTTATTAAAAAAGAAGAAGAAATGGAGCCTATATCCTAACCTCTTGAAGCTGGGTGGGTTTTTGAGTCACAACCAAAAGAATGTAGGGGAGATAACACAGCATGGCTAGGTCAGAAAAGAAGATGCAGCTTCCTCATTATAATTTGGAACATTTGCACTTGGAGCCATGGGTAACCATGTGTAGGCTGTCCAATTGGCAATTCCTGTTTTCACTGGCTGGTGATATGTGTGGATCTGAGCACTTCAGCTAAGGGGCATGAGTGAAGACGGGTCCAGCGTGATGGCCCTTGGATCCTGCATCCAGCTCTCAGCACCCTGCTTAGTGACTAGCTTCAGCATCTAGGAGGACACCCAAGGGAAACTTATATTCCTTCTAATTATTCAGCTAATAATTAGGAAAAATACTATTTAAAATGACTAGAGTTATCATCCATAACCCTAGTATTGTTTATCCTTGCCTGGTGTTGATGGGAACTTAGTTGCAACATGGACGGTATCTGGCTGATCTGCCTGAGTACTGAGCTTCCTGTCTCCCCACTATGTTCTTCACCTTCCAAACATACACGCACGCATGCACACACACACACACACACACCTGTAGGAAAACATATTCAACATCAATACCATGTTTTTCTGTTACCTACCTGTTTCTTTCGTTTCCTCCCACTTTAAATAATAAAGTCCCAGATGCAAAACTTGTTTATCTGTTTATATACATTTCCACACCACCTAGAGTGGTTGTAGACTATCAGAACGTGCTTTTGATGCTCTGGAAAACTTTACATCTTTAAAATTGTTTCAGATTAGTTTATTTTTATTATTATTGTAACCATAGTCCTCTACAAAGCTACTGAAATAAGATGAAAAATAAATTACGTGGACCAAGAGAGTGCTTGTCCAACTAATTTTTGTTCTACAGTATATAATACTAAACTATGAAAATCCCAACAGAAAGCTCAAAGTAGTAACATAAATAACATATTAGTTGCTCAACCCTTAGAAGGCAGCATCCCGGAGTTTCATATTTTTAGGTATGTTACTCTGTTCACTAAGTTCTTTGATTTGAAATAATCATTTATGAAATATTTCCCTAAAATAGAAAGTAAACAATTTTAATAGGACTGTAAAATAATGTGTGTCAATTATAAGATTACTCATGGTCCAATGGTATGACTGCAATGAAGTGCTCGTAAGTGAGAATGTAGAAAATACTGCCAAGGTGAGTTGACTCACACCTGTAAACCCAGCACTTTTGGAGTTTAAGCAGGAGGACTGCTTGAGCCCAGGAGTTCAAGACCAGCCTGGGCAACATAGGGAGACCCCATCTGTACTAAAAATAAAAATAAAAATAAAAAATTAGCCGGGCATGGTAGTGCGCACCTGTAGTCCCAGCTACTTGGGAAGCTGAGCTGAGAGAATCATTCGAGCCCAGGAGGCCAAGGCTGCAGTAAGCCATGATCCAGCCACTGCACTCCAGCCTGGGTGACAGAGGGAGACCCTGTCTCAACAAAAATAAAAAAAAAAAAAGAAAAAGTTAACAGTATTCAGAGGATGAAGTTATTTCAGAAGTAATTACAAATCCCAAGCTATTATTTCTGCTTCCCTATAGAATAAACTTAGAAATAGCCATTGCTGGTCTTAACATTTTTATTTCCAGATTTATCAACAGAGACAATGTCACTTTCAGGAAAAAAAAATCATAACAGATGAAGAAAATAGATATAAATTTTCAATGAAAAATTAACTCAAATTCAAGCAAAATTTAAGATTATTAAATAAAGAAAAGCTCTCAGGTTGATGTCAAGTATGTTTCTTTAACATATGATGATTACCAAGCTCTAGGCAAGTGTGATTTTGCAATTTTAAGGTGGCTACTACACTTGAAGGATAAAAATGTTAAAGTCTTACCAGCTGCCCAAACCCTACACCTTCACTTGCTCTGCTGTTCCCGAAATAATTCCTATTCTTACCCACTTAACTTGTTTAAACAATATAAGATATAAAGTAAATAGTAGGAAAAGTCATAGGCAAGTAAAAATTTAATTTCACTACCCCTTATTTACATTTTACCTATTCTAAAAGTAATTTTCTCCAAGGTAACATAGGGAAATAAATGAAATCTCCTAATCACTTCAGAGGAAATACATTCTCTGGATATGATATACACATACACTTTAATTTGACTAAAACACAAATAATAGAAGATTAAAATTTTTTAAAAAACAATTTAATTATACAAAAACATTTAATTTCACATATATATTTTCAACAGAAGTACAATTTGATGTTATTGTTCCATTCCTTTATGTGCAACATCAAAATATCAGTTCTTTGGTCCTCCAAGTCAATTTCAAATACACAAAAGAAATTTGGAGAGTTTGGATGGGAGTCGTTTTTATCTTGAATTACTGAAATACTTGCTTTCATTTCTTTTCAATCCAATTCATATGAATAAAAAAATTTTAATTTATTAGCAATATATCACACAATATATTTTTAAACCATAGCCTCAGCCATCAAGTAGAAAATATATAATCAGAATCTGGAAATGTTTATCATGGTGAAACATATTGTTTAACGTATTATTTTGAAAAATATGTTACTAATATATGAATCCTAAAAAAATGCAAATATGTTATTAAGTAAACAATTCAAATATTTAGAGTGTTAAAACAACTTACATATATTTTATCTCATTTGATAGTTGGGAAAGCCCTTCATGTTCGGTAAAATACGTATTGTTATCTTCACCTTTCAGATGATGAAACTGATATAAAGGTAAAGGATCTTCCTGGAGAACATGTAGCTTTGGGTGGTTACTGACAAGAGAACCCAAATATTCTGACAACCAGTCAGTATCCTTGTCTTTGAGAGAAGCTGCCACTTGGCTAAGCTTGAGGTTAATTCTCCACTTTAATCAGCTTAGTGATGTAAGTATAAATAATTAAAAATTAACCAAAAATAGAATCAATGCACTCCTGAGAGCTTGATAAGAAGCTCATAACTAGAGAACAGTTTACTATACCAATTATGGGCAGACACTGCTACAGAACAGGCCCAAAATGACCAGGAAGAAAAAGTGTGCCTATATGTTTTAACTTTACAGGATCTTCAAGTTCTATTTTACAGAAACTCGTGCTCAAATAAAGTTTTAACATCTAGACTGACTACAGTGAAAACTCTTTTTCACATTTTTTCAAAGGAAGTCACTCTTGGGACACAAAGGGAAAACAGTAGATATGATCTCTCACGACTTTAGCAAGATTTTAGATTTAGCCCAGCATGATAGAGTCATCAATGAACTGGAAACACAGTATGGGTCACACATACTATTGAGGGCTGCACAGCTATTGAGTGGTTATCACTCGCTCAGCATCAACCGGGTGGGAAATGAATAGAAAATCCCAAATGTAAATTTGTTTAACATTTGCCATCAGTGACCTAGAGAAATGAAGAGCTTATTTAAGTTTGCAGCTGGATAAAATAAATGTCCTTTCTGGCACTAAAATTCTCAAAAATGAAGAGAAGAGATACAATAGAATCAGAATTCTGCATATTATTGACTAAGAAAATGTGTTCACAGAAATAATCAAGATCAATATCACATAGAACAGTACAGCCTTTTTGAGAAATGTGATAAGAATATACAGAGTGAGAAATTACTAGCTGTTGTTTGACCTTTTGATTTCTGCCTCTGTAACCCAAATTTACAAAGGGTGTGTGCACACACACACACACACACACACACACACACACACACACAAGATATACCAAAAACAAGTGTAATTCACATGAAAGAAATTGTGGTGGGTGTCTAGCATTTTATATAGAAACTTCATTTTCCTTTAATAAGACTCAGAAACCGCTAGTGAAAGAACACTTTTCCTTAAAGTGTTGTTGTTCTTGTGTGTGTGTCCTCTAATTTAACACAGGCTATATCCTTTGAAGTTGTGTACTGCCTTGGGTAACACAAAAGAACGGGAGGTGGAGGATAGAGGCTGTGAACGGGTATGAAGGTTGGGGAGAGGGGGATGAAGACAGGTTCTTAAATGGATGTAAACAGACAGAAGTACTAATACGTTCTAATGTTCTAAAGCAGAGTAGGGTGACTACAGTTAGTAATAATATATTGTATATTTTAAGGTAGCTAGAAAAGAGGACTTGAATGTTACTAAGACATAAAAGTAAGAACTCAAGGTAAGTTACACCCCAGACACCCTGACTTGATTGTTACATATTCTATGCAGGTAACAAATACTCACATGTATCTCACACATATGCAAAATACTATGTATTAATTTTAAAAAATTAAAAAATAAAAAGATGTAAAGCAGTAAATAATTAGGATGAGATTATCAAGGAATTAAGCACACAACAACGTGTTAAAAAGTTGTTTAATGCTATGTGTACAATTTCCAAGCAGACAACTCTGCATGCTTTATTCAGCCTCATTCTGACAGATTTTTTTAAATAATGCAAAATGTTAGAATATGACAAACCATGAAATAGAATAGATGCTAGAGGCAATGAATCACGTAAAACTTTTGATCTCTAAATTTGCAAACTGAAGAGTATTTTATTGTCTATTGGCAAAACATCTTTTTCCTACGAATTCCCACAAATACTTTATATGAAATATTCCTACAAACCATATGGAGTATAAATTGAGACCATGGCAATATCATGCAGTTCTGGTAGAAAGGGCAAACAATAACATCTTTTATTTTTAAAAAATCAATTTTTGCTTATGAGTAGGATTTCACTCTTTGAAGAGGGAGGGCAAAAGGACAATACTTTTTTTTAAATCTCTGTCATATAGTAGGAGAAATGTAACCTCTGTAAAACAGCATTCTCTTTGCTCCTTCATCCAACACCAAGACAGACAACTGTAAAATGTGTCAGAGTTTTAAGAAAATTAAAGAGTTGTCTGTCATTTTGTGTAATATCTAGTAAGAAAAAGTTTACATTTGTATAGTTTTCATAGATCAGCCTACTTAAAAATTTGTCCACTTAATTTGGAGGTATCATATCTATTCTGTGATAAAACATTCTGAGATCTGTAATCTTTTTTAGCCTTTCAAATCAAATATATTCATTTTAAAACAAACCTTATAAAATACTTTGTGTCTGTGTGGATATACATATATATACATATTAATATAAACATGTATGTAAATGATAGGGATACCTTTCACTAGAGTTCTGTTTTCTTCCTTGTAATTAGCCAACCTCTGAATCTAAATCCTTGGCTATTAGTCCAGAATTTAAATGTAAAGGGGTTTGGCTTTAAGTAAGAATTTAACTGGCATTTTTATATTTTTTCCTGTAGTTCCATAAAAGAAAGTTAGTGGTTTAGGACAATTATAATTCAAGAAAATTGTAATAATTTTTAATGATTATTTTATGACAGATTTTAAAGAAAGGCAGCAATGAAAATGTATAAACATTGGGATTATTCCGAAATTTCTTAGTTTTTTTATTGAAGGATTTGCAGAAAAATATATGTTTTGAAATATTTTAAGAAAGCACGAAATGCCATATCACATTACATTAATTTTCTAAATATCGAAGTATAGAAACATAGAAATTGCCACACATGCTGTAAATATGGCGCATTCATTTTCTTGCCAAAAGCAATCTTCCCTGAAATCAGCTTTGAATATTAAATACATTGAATCTCTTCCTTTATTTAGTTTATAACTTTGCCATCCTTGATTTTTCCAAGTGCTTTCTTAATCCATTTCTAGCTCTACAAATAACAACAACTTGTAGTGAATGCTCTTATCAAATTAAATCAAATAAAATTGTACTTCTTTTTATTTATCTCACTCAGGTTTTAATGTGAGTCCCTTTTGCCAATTGTATGCATTTGCCAGCGTTGCTGTAATAAAGTATCACACACTAGATGGCTTAAACAATGGAAGATTATTGTCTCTCAGTTCCACAGGCTAGAAGTTCGGGATCAAGGTATCCACAGGGTTGTTTTCTTCTGAGGGCTGTGAGGGAACGTGCTGTTTCAGGCCTCCCTCCTGGGCTTGCAGATGGCCATCTTCTTCCCGCATCTGTTCGCATGGCATTCTCCCTGTATGTGTGTCTGTATTCAAATTTCCCCTTTTTATAAGAATGCCAGTCATATTGGATTAGGGCCTACCCTAATGATGTCATTTCAACTGGATTACTTCTGTAAAGACCCTTCAAATAAGGCCACACTGAAGCACTAGAAATTAGGACTTCCACATGCAAATAATGGAGATGCAGAGATCACACAATTCAACTCAAAGCACCATTGTAAAGCTTTTCTTTATGCAGAAAATTCTTTATGTTAAAAAAAAAAATCATCTGAGTAAACTGAAAATAACAGAGCATGTCTCTGTGGGTGTGGTCAACTTGGGTAAGATGAAAACAATGATAGGCAAGCCACCATCCAAACAGATTCACTCAAGTTTGTCTTAGAATTAAAAAAAGAAGAAGATAAAGAAGAAGCCCGTGTCAATGAGAACTTTTTTGGTTGCAAGTGAGAGAAAGCCCAACCTATATTTGGCTTAACCAAAAAGGAAACGTATTGGCTCCTGTAATTGAAAAGTCTAAAGGTAAGACTGGTTGGGGGCATGTCTGGCTGTATTCAGGGCTGAAGCAACGTCATAGGACAAAGTTTTTCTACATTACTGAGCTCTGCATTTTTCTTGTTGATTTTATCCTACTCGATTTAAGTCCAATAGGAAAAAAATTTCTCACAATCACCTGCAAAATTCTCTTTGTGTCTTCTTGTCTCTGACCGAATCATGTGTTCATGCTGATTATCATGGCCAGAAGGAGAAGCTCTGAGTCAAGCCTGAACTCACAAACCACAATGTAAGATCAGTAGTGGAGTCAATTCTAACCGTGTAGCTAAAAATAGGGAAGAAATTGATTTCTAAATAAACATTAACCTCTTATTACCCAGATGAAGGGTAAATGGATATGTGATGCCAAAAACAAGTATCTACTACCAAGTGACAAGTCCACAAATCAGTGGATCAACTTGGGAATAGAGTTTCTTTACTTACACAAGACTTCTATCAATTCAATGAAATATTTAAAAAGGGCTTTAAGACTCCATCAAAATTCTCACAAAATGCTGAAATTATCTATAGAATGAATATCAGCTAACCCTGATTTTACATGCAAAACCCCGTATCAACTAACCTTCTATACAAGATCATCAAAACTAAAACTAATGGCTTTAATTCATTGTGTTTGAATAACCAATGTGGCTAAAGAATGCAAAAGAATACAGGCAACAGCCGAAAGATAACAAGCTTAAGTGAGTCTAAGAAAGATATTTTCTCTCATGGCCTCTTTTTTTGGTCTCTTGAGTGCTGAAATTTATCTAACCACTACATCTATTCAGGAGAAACCAATATTTCCTTTTGCAATAAACTAAGAAAAAGGAAGCTTTAAAAATGTAATTTGAAGGCCTAACGTACTGAATCTGTATATCTCCTCTTAGTTCATTAAGATAGTACCATAGATTAGTGGAAACAATATATCTGGGTTCATACGCTACAAGATCATGTAAATGGACTATGATAAATTATTGATTGCTCGTCTTCCATTTCAACTCTTATTGTTCATATATTTATTGAATTGTATTTAGGACCTAGAATTTGGAGCATAATCAAGAGAACGTATGTGGGAAGTAGCTTTTTTATTTAGAAAGGAACTACTTTTTATCTAGATGATTTTCTAACATTGTTCTTTAGCATTATATAGTTTTTCATTTTAAGATCAATCTAGACTATTTCAACCTTTGGATCTGTTTTTCTTGCTGAGAAAACACCAAGCCATGAGCCTTATAAGCATGACTTACTTTATCATTTTTAAACAAGAAGTTTGGTCTGCATTACGTACAAATATATGTCATTGAAAATTATGATTTTTCTTGTCTCTCTTTTCTGTATTGGGGAAGAATCTATCTTGGAACAGTTGCCTCCTTCTCTTTCCTCTGTTTGTCTATCAAAGGAGTTTGAACAAAAGAAGAAAGAATCAGACCAGGCAGAAGAACATTTCGGACCCTACTTAAGATTAAATGAGTACCAATTGTTAAGTTTCATACAGTCCACACCAAAGAACCAGCTGAAAGTAGTTAGGAAATGTCAGCAATTGTAAATGTGTTACTAATTATTTCTGTACCTCATCAACAACTCAGCACTTTTATTCTTGGTAACCATGACTCACTCTCTTCATCCACTCATCACCTCAATTAACTTTTTCTCTTATGGTTATTTGCATGGTTTCATCAGAGAAAGGAAGGCACTAGATCCCGGATGCCATCTGGAGACTCACCTTCCAGCCACTACTCCCCATTGCATATACTGCCAGTCCTTACTCTGTTCCTAGATCTAAGTGGGAGGACCAGAGAGTGAGTACAGAGTAGCTGAAAAACAAAGTTTAATTCTGACAAGGCTCTTTTAAAATGTATGCTATAACACCAAAGCAATGTCAGTGTATGATATAGATATGTATATCTATGTTTTAACTTTTTAATTAAATACCCATGAGGTCAGGGACTCCCATCATATTACTAAAAGCCTAATGCCTGAACCAAAGGTTGCATTCAACAGATACTTTTCAAATAAACACGTAAATGAAGGAATACATATTGCCAAACATATAAAGCAAATATAATAAGGAAATATTTCACCATTGAATTTTCTCTGAAGAATGAATTATATTACTAGAAGGCAATTGATGAGTTGAGCACTTGATAAATGTCTAAATATAAGTTTGGGAGTGTAAGCCAGAAAACATCCAATTATTTTCCAGGAAAATTGGGGGATTCCTGGAGTGGATAAGAGGCAATGTGAAAGGAAGGAGGTGCTCAATAAAGAAGGGAAAAAACGCCCAGTATGGCAGCAGAGTAACAGACGGGTTTAGAAGAACAAGAATCACTAACATGGAGTTTAATAATTGTTTATTCTACCATGTGCCATGTAATCAACCCTTCTTCTGCCCTCCGGCAAAATATTCACTAAATTCTATGTTTTTCACTAATGTGAGGGTATTCTTTTAGAAAACCTAGATCTATGGTCTCTTTCCTTGTTAGACATGTTGCTGGGAAAAGACCACTCACAAGAAAAGAGGATTATGAAAGCATAAATCCTTGGGTGGATCTTTTGAAGAAATCTTGGGAGGTCTAATGGTGTATGCAGGTTATGAGATAGGGGGTCCAATTCAATTTTATCTTGATCAAATGGTAGGGAGACCAAGTTGTCATCTGAGATCTATGCTGCTCACTCTGCATGGAAAAATAGAATGTCCTCAAGGAATAGGACTAAGATGTTCTTTGAATATGTTTTTTACCACGCAGCTTTCACCTCTCATTACCATCAAACAGCTATAACCAAGATATCTTTCTTCTGGCTAACAACTTAATAATTATCATTATTGGTTATAATTGTAATAGCTAACATTTGTTAAGATTATACAAAGTGACAGTCATGGTGCTAAGCATTTAACAAGTCTCACTTTATTTGTAGATATTTATCTATACTACTACTCATTAGATGAGAAACTATATGCATGGAACAGTATAACTGCTACATAAACATTTTTTCAATGAATAAATGAATAGAATACTTAGCATTTACTAAACCCTTGCAATGGTGCCAGTCTGTTCTGAGCATTTTCCAAGTACTTTAGCATGTACTAACTCACTGAATCTTCAATACAATCCTATAGGGTAGGTAGTATTATCATTCCCATTTTCAGAGGAAGAAACTGAGGCACAGAGAGGTTAAAGACTGCCTACAGCATACACTGTTAACCACACAGTCTTCTAAATGAATGATCTAAGGAAAGCAAGCCTTAGCGAGGTTAAATAACTTGCCCAAGTTCACCCATCAAGTAAGAGCAAACACAGGACTTAAACTCCGGGCTAGTTGTCTTCAAAATTCATGCTTTTAAGTGTCACATGTAAAAAAAAAAAAAAGACCATCCATAACTCATAACTAACTGGGTTCTGAAGACTGAAGATCGGAGATCAGAGTCCAAACCTTCTTCGAAGTCATCACAAATCCTGGAGGCTCTGGGTAAAATTTGACAGCCTAGAAAATATGCCAATTGGGCAATCAGAAGAAAGAGAAGTCAGAAGTACCAGTAAGAAAGGCAAAAGGCAATCATTAAATGGAGTCTTATTTTTGGCTAGGCAGTAACAATATCACCAGATCAGGGCTGGCTTCATGCGAGTGCAATCAATGCAGTCACACAAGACTCAACGCTCAAAAAAGCCCTGCATTTGCAATTTAGTACTCTGCAGCCACCATATTGAAATGATGATCTAAGGAAAACAGGCTTAGAGAAGTTAAATAACTTGGCTAAGATTATCCATTGAATCTGATCATTTGAATTTGCATTTTTAAGTGAAGTTTGATGGGACAAGGGAGCATGCACAGGTGGTTGGAAACTCATTCATGGATAGCCTCCTCCTACCATTTCTCCACCTTCCCACCAACTTAATATGGGTTCTTGGCCACCTAGGCCCTGTCCAGCCTCCTCCTCCCTACACCATCCCTCTGACCACTAACACCCTCACCTTTGGCAAGGAAAGACTCACATTCTGTTGTTTACCTTCCAGCCCCAAGAGGGCCTGGATGCAAGCACAGAGAGGGTCAGTGTTGGGTGCACACCACGTGATATCTTAGGGCAGATCAAGGCAGTGATTCTCTACTCTAGGCTGGCAGCAACACAGAGCATTTCATGGACAATTTGGCAAGAGCCTCTTACCACTCCCAATCTGGGTACCAAGCACATCTGAGAGAGGAGGCGACAATCTATGGAGGGTCATCTGTTCACCATGGATTAGAAGAAGGACCCGTAAGAAGGAATCATTGACTTCCCTTCCCTATCAGGAGCCCCACATTTTTATTGCACTGGGGCCCACAACTATCCTTGCAGCAGATCAACATGGAGCTTTACATAGATGGAAACTGAATTTCCAATGCAATTAATAAAGTATGGGATGTGGGATATAAGAGTCAGAGAATAGTCAAATATTAGACAAAGGCTTATGGCCTGAGTTGTCATCAACCAAAGTAGTATTGTTATGCTTTTTGTATGTTTGTTTGACAGTGTGGAAGGTTTCAGAAGTTCTGTTTTTAATATGTTGAGTTTAAAATAACCTATCAGATGTCCAAGTAAAAATATCAAGTAGCTAATTGGAAAGAGATTGAGCTGAAGATATAAATTTGGGAGTCATAAACATACAGATGGTATTCAAGGCCTCAAAATCAGATGAGAACGGGATCACTGAGATAGTGAGTACAAAGAAAAAAGAGAAAAAAACGAAAACACTCTAGGATACTTTCCAACTCTAAAATATACGAGAAAAAAGAAAAAACCAGTGAAGAAGACAGAGGAACAGAAGACCAGCAAAGCAGGAGGGAAAAGGAGTGTGTGATGTCCTAGAAGCCAAAAGAAAGCATATGTTAAAAAGAACTGAACAATCAATAATCAGAAGTAAATGTTACTGATGGATCAAGACTAAAATGAGGGGTAAGAACTAGTCTTTAGCAAAGTAGAGGCCATTGGAGACCATAGGGGAGGGCAGTAGAAGCCTAACTGATTAGAATGGGTTAAGAGAGAACGTGAGGAATGGAATTGAAAACAAGAAGCATAGACAACTCCTTCAAGGGGCTTTGTTGCAAAGGGGACAAAAATCGTGCTGGATGGCAGAAGAACTGTTTCGAGAAAAGCTTGTTCATATTGTTTCATATGGAAGAAATAACAGCAGATTTGTATGCTAAAGGAGAATACTTCAGTAAAGTGAAAAATTGATGTCATAAGAAGCAGTGGGGAGAATTGCTGGAGAAATGTCATAGAAAAGGTGAGAAGGGATCACATCTACGGCACAAATAGAGGGATTGGCTTTTGATAAAAGCATGTATATTTCATTGAGGTGGGAAGGAAGAGTAAAGGAATGTAATGCTGATGATCAAATATGGTGTTGGGAAGTTCTCTCTAGATTGTTCTAAATGTCTCATTTAAAAAAAAAGTCAATCAGCTAAAATTGAAAATGAGGAAAGGAACTGGAATTTTGAAAAGAAAGAAAGTTGTGAAATAGTCATCCAGGTGAGTGGGTACCTAGTCCATGTGAATGGACTAGGGACAGAAAGTATGTTTGCTTGATAACGTTAAATTTAAAGTGATGCCATTCAATGTGGTTGTATGTTTTATGTTTTGCATCAACCATGCTCAGCTACACAAGTACAGCGGGAGAAACTTGGGTTTAATTAAGTTGAGCCAAGCCAACTATAGTAAAACCCAAGAAGGACAAAGGAAACAAGGAAATATACAAGGGAGTGATTTATATTAATTGTCTATGCAATTTAAGTAATCAAAGAGGAAAATTAGGATATCATGGGGGTGAGGGACACTGAAATGTGGGTAGGATCAGTAGATTGGGAGTCACAGTGGGATAAAGGAATTATACATTTTGATATGAAATGGCTTTATGTCTTGCCAAGTTGTTTACATTTTAAGAATTTTTTAAAAGTTTATCCAACATTTTTAGTTGAACAATTAGTTCAAATGATTCTAAGCAGTACTACTGGAAATTGGACCTTCACTTGGCTTTAAAACTCATGTTTATTTATTTATTTCATTCCCTCAAACATCCATGCCAATACAAAAGCCTGCTGACCCATCACTCCATTCCCTTGCCACCACCCAAGTCCAGGTATTCAGCAGCACATATCTAGACAGGTGCCACGGCCTCCTACTGATTTCTATTATAGTCTAATTTGTGGCTATTAGGATGTGTTTTTTTCTTCCTCAAACATTATTGCTTAGCATAGCTGAACATGGAGGAATTAAATTCATTTCTGTCTTCAATATCCAAAGTCTAGTATGGTACATAACTATTTTTAAATATTAAAATTCCCCTCCACAGGCATTCTAATGTCTTTAAAATTTTGCATTGTGTGTTTTCTTCCCAAAAACAGTGCATTATTTTGTGTTTCTTAAAATATTTCTACATTGCTTATTCTTATGCTTTATGTATTTTTCTATTGAGATTGTTGTCTTTTCCTTATTAATTTGCAAGTATTTCTTATATATTCTAGATATTTACCTTTTTTAGATATTAATATCTTGAACATATAGATGCACCCATTTTGTTAGCTCTTAACATTTTTCATTCATTAATTAGAAATCATTAGTTTAGATATAAACAAATTCACCAACATTTGCCTTACAGTTTGTTCTTTGAAAGTTTTAGAAATCATTCTCCAGGAAAGTTTGAGAAATCATTCTCTACGATCAAAGGCTTTCTTCTACTGTTTCTTCTGTTAACTGTATAGTTTTACTTGTCACATCTAGAGTCTACTTTTGAATGCTGTTAGTTAGCAATCAAGTTTATTTTTCTGCATATGGTAAACCAGTTTTCCCAACAACATTTTCCTAATAATCCATCTTTCCCCCCTTGAATTGCAGTGTCATTTTATTGTAAATTAAATATATTTACACATACACACGAATCTGTCTTTGCACTTTTTATTCCATTTTGTTGGTCAGTTTGTCTGTTCTTGGGCTAATTTCTCAATATTTGATAGAGCGAGCAAGATTCACCCACATATACTTTTTATTGTTATTAAACTTAAATTTATTATTTGTGAACAATTATTCTTCCCAGCACACGAAAAATATAACTGATATTTTGATTGAAATTATATTGAATTTATAGATTAATTCAAGAAGTATGTGGTATTTTCACAATATTAAGTCATTCCAGCCAGAAGCATGAAATGTCTCTCTAATCAGAAAGATTATTATTTATTTCCTTTCATACAGTTTACTACAGATTATTATTTATCTTTAGTACAGTTTTAAATTTTTCCACATAAAATAAATGTGTTCTTTATTACATTGATTGTAGGTACCTTACAGATCTTGTTGCTACTTTGAATTATATTTTCTAGTTGATTAAGAGAATTATATTTTCTCCCTTATGGCAACTCATTCAGTGTTAAGAAACAGACACTAGCAGGTGTACCAATTCCAAAACAGCTGATTTGAATACAGTAGAATGTTGCCCTGGCAGAGTAGCTCAACTTGAAAAATATGACAGATCAACAAGCTCCATTTGAATAAACAAACTTTACGGCTGGCCCATGTACCTCTTGCAGAACCAAAGACAGAAACCACATGATTATCTCAATAGATGCAGAAAAGGCCTTTGACAAAATTCAACAACCCTTCATGCTAAAAACTCTCAATAAATTAGGTATTGATGGGATGTATCACAAAATAATAAGAGCTATCTATGACAAACCCACAGCCAATATCATACTGAATGGGCAAAAACTGGAAGCATTCCCTTTGAAAACTGGCACAAGACAGGGATGCCAATGGCCTCTACTCACCACTCCTATACAACATAGTGTTGGAAGTTCTGGCCAGGGCAATTAGGCAGGAGAAGGAAATAAAGGGTATTCAATTAGGAAAAGAGGAAGTCAAATTGTCCCTGTTTCCAGATGACATGATTGTATATCTAGAAAACCCCATCCTCTCAGCCCAAAATCTCCTTAAGCTGATAGGCAACTTCAGCAAAATCTCAGGATACAAAATCAATGTACAAAAATCACAAGCATTCTTATACACCAACAACAGACAAACAGAAAGCCAAATCATGAGTGAACTCCCATTCACAATTGCTTCAAAGAAAATAAAATACCTAGGAATCCAACTTACAAGGGACGTGAAGGACCTCTTCAAGGAGAACTACAAACCACTGCTCAAGGAAATAAAAGAGGATACAAGGAAATGGAAGAACATTCCATGCTCATGGGTAGGAAGAATCAATATTGTGGAAATGGCCATACTGCCCAAGGTAATTTATAGATTCAATGCCAACCCCATCAAGCTACCAATGACTTTCTTCACAGAATTGGAAAAAACTACTTTAAAGTTCATATGGAACCAAAAAAGAGCCCACATCGCCAAGTCAATCCTAAGCCAAAAGAACAAAGCTGGAGGCATCACTCTACCTGACTTCAAACTATACTACAAGGCTACAGTAACCAAAACAGCATGGTACTGGTACCAAAACAGAGATATAGATCAATGGAATAGAACAGAGCCCTCAGAAATAATGCTGCCTATCTACAACTATCTGATCTTTGACAAACCTGAGAAAAATAAGCAACGGGGAAAGGATTCCCTATTTAATAAATGGTGCTGGGAAAACTGGCTAGCCATATGTAGAAAGATGAAACTGGATCCCTTCCTTACACCTTATACAAAAATTAATTCAAGATGGATTAAAGACTTAAACGTTAGACCTAAAAACCATAAAAACCCTAGAAGAAAACCTAGGCATTACCATTCAGGACATAGGCATGGGCAAGGACTTCATGTCTAAAACACCAAAAGCAATGGCAACAAAAGCCAAAATTGACAAATAGGATCTAATTAAACTAAAGAGCTTCTGCACAGCGAAAGAAACTACCATCAGAGTGAACAGGCAACCTACAAAATGGGAGAAAATTTTCGCAACCTACTCATCTGACAAAGGGCTAATATCCAGAATCTACAATGAACTCAAACAAATTTACAAGAAAAAAAACAAACAACCCCATCAAAAAGTGGGTGAAGGACATGAACAGACACTTCTCAAAAGAAGACATTTATGCAGCCAAAAAACACATGGAAAAATGCTCACCATCACTGGCCATCAGAGAAATGCAAATCAAAACCACAATAAGATACCATCTCACACCAGTTAGAATGGCAATCATTAAAAAGTCAGGAAACAACAGGTGCTGGAGAGGATGTGGAGAAACAGGAACACTTTTACACTGTTGGTGGGACTGTAAACTAGTTCAACCATTGTGGAAGTCGGTGTGGCGATTCCTCAGGGATCTAGAACTAGAAATACCATTTGACCCAGCCATCCCATTACTGGGTATATACCCAAAGGATTATAAATCATGCTGCTATAAAGACACATGCACACATATGTTTATTGCGGCACTATTCACAATAGCAAAGACTTGGAACCAACCCAAATGTCCAACAATGATAGACTGGATTAAGAAAATGTGGCACATATACACCATGGAATACTATGCAGCCATAAAAAATGATGAGTTCATGTCCTTTGTAGGGACATGGATGAAATTGGAAATCATCATTCTCAGTAAACTATCGCAAGAACAAAAAACCAAACACCGCATTTTCTCACTCATAGGTGGGAATTGAACAATGAGAACACATGGACACAGGAAGGGGAACATCACACTCTGGGGACTGTTGTGGGGTGGGGGGAGGGGGGAGGGATAGCATTAGGAGATATACCTAATGCTAAATGACGAGTTAATGGGTGCAGCACACCAGCATGGCACATGTATACATATGTAACTAACCTGCACATTGTGCACATGTACCCTAAAACTTAAAGTATAATAACAATAAAAGAAAATAAAAATAAAATAAAATAAACAACAGGAATTTATTTCTCTCAGCTGTAGTATCTGTGAAGTCCCAGATCAAGGCATCCAAAGGTTCACTATCTGATAAGGTCCCAATTTGTCACAGCTGGTGCCTTCATACTGTGTCCTCATGTGGTGGACAAGGCCACCAAACTCCCTTGGGCTTCTTCTCTAAGGCACTAATCCCATTCATGGGGCTCTGCTCTCATGATCTAATACCTCCCCAAAGGCCCTACCTCCTAATATTATCACCTTGGGAGTTAGGACTACAACATATGAATTTTGAGGGGATACAACCATTCAGACCATAACACTGGGAAATGTAGTTTTTAATTTTCAGAAATATGTATGTTTGTAGCTTAAAAAGAAGTAGCCATAGGAAAGAGAGAGCATACACAAAGGTAAGGTTCTGGAGTTTAGGGAGAAGAAGTTGGAGAACTGGAGGTAAAAAAAAAAACAGATGAAATAGATTCGTAGGAAAAGGAAGACAAGCTATCTCTCATGGCTTCAGAACACAGACATTTCCTGAGTGTCTATAAGCCCTGTGCTCAATTCTGAAGACACAATGATCAAGAAAACAGGCACAGTCTGTGTTCTCATGGAGCTGGGAATACAATGAAAGAACCAGACATTGAGCAAGTAAATAGAAGAAAATAGGCAGAAATACAATCTTAGAAAAAAGTGGGAGATACATCATCCTCTAAGATGGGAAGAAGAAAGAGGGAAGAGCAAGATGTAATGACTTTCTGAGGCAAGGGGAGGTAGCATTTAGGGAGATTATGGATTACAGCTTTTTATCATCTAAAAAAATAAAAAGTAAAAATATCTGCTAAGAATAAGAGGTACCAATTCATAATGGGTACCATAAAAAACAGGCAAATTTTAAATTACAAGTCCAAGGACAAAATATGAATGAGTACCAGCATCAAGGCACCAGTTGAGGCAAGAGATCATGAGAGTGTGGTCGTAGGACCACCTGTTTCAAATCATCTAGAAGGCTTCTCAAACATGATTTCTGCATAAACTCTACCAGAGACCAACTAAATCAGAGTCCCTGGTGGTAGGCCAAGGAGCTACGTTTTTTGGTAAGTAATTCAGGAAATTCCTATGCTCACCAGAATTCAAGCAGCCCTGATGCCATTGGGCTAATCCTTACTACGTTTCAAGTTTCTGTCAAGACCCAGCATCAAATTTCATAATCTAAATTTCTTCCAAAGAATTTGCTTTTGAATATGTTTAATTGAATCTATAGGCACAGATCTTTACGGTTACACTTTCCCTCCTTCATCTCAATACTTTTTTAAAGGATTTTTTCTATTATATGCTCTCTTCAAATTGTTGCAAGTAACAAGGAATAAGAAGGTAATTCCTTCATCTGTGGCTGTAAATGGTTTTACATGTGCAAAGCATTTTTTGGCTTTTCAAGGAGAAAATACCCATTTTAGAAGGATTAAGAAACTGTATTGCAAGAATGAAGACTAGAAAACACTACCAAATAGTGTATGTTTAAGTGTTTGCTGAATTTATAGTTTTCCAGTTCTGGTTCTTTCTACATCTACATTCTCTCAACATCTACCTTTAAGTGAAATCTAGGAAATTGAAGTTCATTAAATTTGGGCTTTACTGAAAAGCAACTGACAGTTAAGTGGGTGTGGGAAACCTCAAGTGAGGAAAAGTTGACAAGGCGTCTGTAAGTGAAATTCTTGAATTTCACAGACAGCATCAAATGCCAAACAAAATGGATAGTGTAGTAAAGATCTACAGGGAATAGTCTCCTAGAAAACTATTGTTTTCAGTGACTAATAGCCACCCTTTCTTAAAATTGGATTTGTTACAATAAAATAAATGGTCTGATAGATAAGTATAGATAAAGATACACAAGTATTTATTTCTATTGAAATGTGAATTCCAGCATATTTATAAATCTGTTCATGTTGAAAAAGAAGTTGACATAGTGAGACTTGGTCTCAAAAAAAAAAAAAAGAGAGAAAGAAACAGAGGGAAATGTAAACGTTTGATAAATTTAAATTAAAATGTACAAAAAAGTTGGTTCATTAAATTGTCTCCACAAAGTATTACCTTTATTCTTTATTCTTGCCCTTTAAATTTTAATGGCAATAATAATTTTTTTAGAATATACTATATATTCAAGGCATAGCATCACTATCCAATCCAGAATTTTTAAAAACAAGACCTACTATAAGAAATGTTTTTAAATTTTTCCACTAGGACATACTGCAAAAGTATTTCTATAAGTAACAATAGAGAAAACTACATTCTAATATTTAATTTGAAGGTGTATTATTCATTGTGAATAACTGGCATATGTACATTTACATGTTGTTTTATTTGTTAAGAAATATGTGTTGGGCAATAAATAGATTTGTTTAATATTCTAAAGGTATTCTGGACTCTGATCTCCCTAGCCACAATTTATGTTGGTTTTTTAAAAAATACTACTTATAGCCAATTTAAAGTTGACACACTTAAGCATCCAAAATAAAAATTTAATCCTAAAGTTTCTCAAGAGATAGACCACAACCACAAGGAATTTTTCCTCTTGAGCCAGCTCTCTATAGATCATCACTTCAAAATAAAAGAAGACATGTGTAGCAGAGTTAATCATTTTTATGTAGTCATTTCAGTAAAATGAGTGACCGTGTCATGTTTCATGAATCTCCTTGTCAATTCATTCAACAGGCACAGTCAAGCAACAGGTAAAGACCACAGTAATTGTAAAATTAGCAATAACAATTTACACTTATTTTGCCTTACTACATATCAGGCGCCTTGTCCAAATTATCCATCTGTTCTGTACACAGCAACAGAAGTGATTCTAATACAGTCTCAGTAAGATCACGCCTCTGCTCTGCTCATATCCCTACAATAGCCTAATGCAAGCATCCTCACTGTGGCCCCCAAGGCCACGATGCGTACACACATTCTCTCCCTTGCTTCATTTCCTTTTACCCTCACTCGGGCACAGGGGCCTCCTTGCCATTCTTCCAATGTGCCCATCACAGTCTGCTTTTGGGTCTTTACAGCTGCTGTCACTTTTGTCTAGAAACATTCATACTCAGACACCTGCATGGTTGTCCCCTCACTTCCTTCAGGTCGCTATTCCTAAGTCACCTTCTCAGGAATGCCTTCCCTGTCGGCCTTATCTAACATTTCATAACTCTCCTTGAACCTTCCAACCCGCCTGCCCTGCTTTATTTTTCTTCTTAGCATTTTTTGCTAACATGCTTTATATTTTTCTTGTTTATTTTCTATCTCCCCATGTTATCCATGAGGGGAGAGATTTTTTGTCTGTTTTGTTCATTGCCATGGCCCCAGTGCTTTCAAAAGTACATGGCATACAGTAAGAGGTCAACAGATGTTTGTTGAATTAATAAAAGAAGGAATTAACTTTCATCACTTACTTCTGAAGCACAGAGAGGACAGGCTTGTATAATCGTGGAAAAATTTAAAGTGTAGAAGCACTAAACATTAATAATAACATAGATTCAACAAAAGTCTCCTGCTTCAGCTATTACTCCTTACCACAGTGAGAACCGGGGGGGATGGGACAAGTAGTCTTTTATATGTCCCTCAGTTCCTGATCCGTTATTAGGTGCTTAATAATTGTACAGTCTTTGGCCCAATCTGCTAAATTTTCTAGCTTGGTGAAAATGCTGCATTCCTGCTCTTTTTTTTTAATCCACAACATTTTGGCAAACAATCAGTCTCAAAACTTGATGTGTGTGTTCTGCTTTGAGCAAAATCTAGACTAAAATATTTCTTGACATAAAAAAAAATGAAGTTGGAAGACACAAGAGCTGTAATCATGAGCACAAATCAAACACAAAGACCGGCCTCATTCTTGTGGCATCTAAGACATGGCTCAGAATAACAATTCTCCTCTAAAAGATTAAGACGAATGCAGAATGCTGGCTCCTGGCAACTTGTTCTTTATGAGGAGTGGAGGGTACATTTCTCAGGTCTCATTTTCTCCCATCAGACCCCTCTGCTCACAGGGTGTTCAGCTCAGCCTTTCTCCATGCCCATGCTGGCTCTGCTCACCTTCAGAGCCACCTGTTTAGGCTCAGCTGTTTTCTGTGACTAGTGATTGCCACAACTAAAGAATTCCAGTCACTAGCTTGCCAATGATGATGGAAAGTTTGGGGCTATCAAGGAGTGGACTCTTAATAAGTACACATTAAATACTCTTTAAAGAGTGTCCAGGCTGGGGTGCTGCCAGTGTTGTCACCACGCTAGTTGAGCATGGCACTGTGGAAAGGTCGCAGGTTTTGGGATCAGTCAGACCTGGGTTCAAATTCCAACTCCAAGTTTTCAAAAAATAGTTCACATTTACAAAGACCATCCTACATACCAGGCACTAAGCTAAGGCCACTTTCCATATATAAATCATACAGCACTCATAATGGTATCATCTAAGTAGTATTGTTCCCATTTTTACTGATGAGGAAATTGAGGCTTATTAACGTGCCCCAAGCCACGTAGCTAATAAAAGTCAAGGAAAGGCCTTGACTTCTAGTTTTTAAAGCCTATACTCCTAACCACTATTTTATACTTTGTGAGTTTAAGAAAGGGAATTAACTTTATTAGCTCTTGTGGATTGAAATGAAAAAATATATAAGTAACCAAAAATGTAATGACTGTTCCATAAATGTGAAAAGTCTGTCTTTTAAATTTGATGACATCTGAACAACTATGATTAATAAGCCCAGGTGTGTCAGTAGATTGTTTTACATATTTAAGGAAGCATTCTTACTTTTAGAGATATATATGGAATATTTACAGATGAAATATTATGTCTGATTTGCTTAAAAATAATTCAGTAATGTGGGGAATATATGTGAAACAAGATATCATGATAGTTATTGAGGTTAAATAATGAGCTCACGGAGAATTATAATACTACTTATTCTACTTTTGTTGTACTTGGAAATGATAAAATATGTTTTTAACATATCCCTTAAAATAACTGAAAAAAAACTGTGTGTATACATAACACAAAAAGTGTGTGTGTTCTATATAAATATACACGTATGTGTGTGCATGTGTACACAGACAGAGACTTATTTTTCTAGACAGTCTCCACAATAAATAAACCATATAAACCATTGTGCTTCCCATGAATGAAATGCATCTTTAAATATATGGCTCCCTAAATGAAAAAGTTACTGCAATATAAGACAGTGATTTTTCTACAGCCACGTTTAAAAAGTAAAACATGCCGTACCATTTGCTATGTTGAAATTGTCCTCAAAACCACAGCTGCATCTCTAGAGTGCTTCCCTGGATTTATATGGTGACTAAAATGAAGAAAATGGGTGTTTTTGCCCCACACACGAAGCATTAAAACCTGGTCAACTGCAATAAACAGAAGATTCTAATTTTTTAGCCAATAACTTGTTTTAAAGGTATAAAATACAGAGGACTTTTTCCCCAAAACATCTTTGAAAATACTGAATTGGAAAAATATCAAGAAAATACTAGGTAAATACTGCCAATAAGGGAATAAGTTTAATTCACACATTTCTTATTTTCTTATAAAAACCCAAAACACATAATATGGGTTATATATTGTGGGAATTTTTTGTCTCCCAAGAATGAAGTAATGTTAGAGACCTAGAATTCCCAGGAAGGCTCGCTTGATGAATTTGTTAGGAATGTGGCCTATGTGTTCAATTCTAATATGTAAATGATAGGCATGATAAAATGTCTATTTTAAATAAAGGGAAAAAGACTATAAAGTTATATACGGTGAAGTGGGTACCGGGTAAAAATCTAAGATCTGTCAGCCCACCAGACTTTTTATCTTTTGGGGAAATATGTACTGGCCTTTGTCATATTCACCAGCAAGGAACATCTCTTCTGGAGGACAGTGTTAGTGGTCAGGTTTTTCAATATTCTAAATTTCTCGCTTGTTTAAAAACCAACTTGTCGTTTCATCAGAAATAACCAAACCTAACAAAGGAGGAGAAAATTGAGTCATATTCAATTGAATATTCAAACCCTTTGAATATATATCTGTAGAGTTACAACCTAAACTTTAGGCCTAAAGGCAAGCATGGAAATGTCTACTCTGTTCCCTTTAATATTTTTGGTGAGTCACAGTCAGAGTACAATTTCCATCCACTTCAGCCAACTCCCTCTAACAGAGATAAAATATATTCTTAACAATAAGTTTAGATTTTTAAAAATTATTATCAAATTACAAGTAAAATTAATAATGTATAGAAAAAAATAGTTTTGAGTGGCTGTATTACTTACTGTTTCCTCTCCCACCATTAACCAAATCAGAAAAAGAAACCACAGTACAGCAGAAAGAGTACTAAACTTTCAAGTAGAAGCTCCAATTTTCAGTCCCAGCATTGTCTCATACCTGTGAAAGTCCTTTAATCACTCTGAACCTCAGTTTTCTCATCTACAAAATAGCAATAATGATACCTACTTCAGAGCTGAGAATATTAAGATTAAATCAGACATCCATTTAAAGACCTAAATGAAATAAAACAAAATCTATAATTATGTTTCATTTACAAATACATAATTTTAATGGAAAACACTATTAAAGTGTAAGCTAAAGACACAAATAGAGGTTAGAGCATGTTCTATTTAGCACTGGGATCACTCGCTATCCCTAATGGGGGCATAGAGGAAATGTTCTGTGGGAAAGATGATCTTCCAGATGACCTTTATCACATGTATTAAAGGTTACTTCACTAGTTTGGGCAAAAATAGTTTTAATATTTGTACCACTTAGTCCTACAGACTTGCCTCTTTTCATTTCTACCAAATCAAGCTATTTTCCTTTGGGAGCATTCACACACTGATTATCTTTTCTTTGCTCAATAAACCAAACAGCAGCTAAACCTTCATGCTTTAAAAGTCATACAGATTCACTTTTAAAAATTAAATTTGAAGAATGTTTATTTTCTAACACTGGTTTTAATTTTAGTAATAATTTTCTTCAAGTCAAAATTAAAATCAGGTCTATGTTTTCTTCCCCATCACATTCTTTTCTGTTGTGACGAATTTAGTCTCAGGAAAAAAATAATAATTGGGATTAGAAAGGAAAAAGAAATGAAGAAAAAAACAATAATGTAAGAGTAAAATACAGAAAGAATTACAATGATAACTTAGGGAAATATGATTACTATAAACAAGTAAAAGTGATTTTTAACATGACTAATCCTGATGATTATGCAAAAATCTTGTGTTAGGTTCAATCTGTCCATTTAATTAGTTTAATACAAAACCTAATAAAAGTAAAATATAAATATTTTGCACAAAAATTCCCCTATAGATGAGAAATTTGGAACTTGCTAGTATCTTGATGACTTTATTTTTTAATTTCTATAACATAGCTAGTATTTCACTAGGTCAGTTTCTATTAAAACACAACTTAATAAGCACAGGCATAAAAAAAGATGAATTTGCACACAGATGCTTTATATGTGCAATGACACATCTCCATAATGTATTTCAATCACTTTTCTGTCTGCCTATTTGGATGACAGAACAAGAAAATGAATCTTGATCACCTAGATGAAAATTGAAGCATAGCATATTATTGATATCTTCATTAAATACAACCCCTCCCCCCAAAACACGATGCTTTCAGAAATGTGTTTGGCAAACTTGATATTGTTCTTGTAGATCACGATGCTTCAGAAGCATGACTTCTCTGAGGAAACACTAGATCTTGTAACAGAAATATCTTTAAATCTTTTAGATAGCCAGTCCACAGGGAAAGGTTTAAGAAAGGATCAAAGCTTGTTCTTTCAGCTTGAATTATTCCATTACAGCTGAATGTGACATAATTACAAAAGATGTTGGATGTGGAATCTCATCAGGATTATCTGACACTCATCTTTGTTGAAAAAGTCTCCCCAGCTGTTGCTCTGATCGCCCAAATGTGACAGGAGTACAGAGTACAAAAGTACTTATAAGTGACCACTGCTTGGGGCGAGCTTAGCTTCCTTAGGCCATTTTGTGACTTTCCACAAATATCAATAGTATGGAAAAACAGAAAGCATTGTTCCAAATATAGTTCCATTTTCATCTGTAAAGCAGCTTAAAAAGCATAAAAAAGAAGCACCAGCTACGGCTTATCTTTTGGAACATTTGTGTTTAATTCAGCCAAACTCATTTAGCTATAAACATTTCAATCAGAAATGATCATTTGCACTCCTATGCGAGTCTGCATATGTTCTTATTTGCTTTTACAATCTCATCTTAATTTAGCACTCCCGTATTTTGATGCCTGTTAATAGCTTTACTGGTAGAAATTCTTGTTATTGGGAATGACTCAGAAGGAGCGTTTATGGCCCTGAAAATGAAATAAGATGAATAAATATTTAATTTCCTACTATGTTTAACAAGTTCTGGCCATCAGTAAATCACATTTAAAATTTTAAAAGGTGTGTTTTTTGCAAGCATTTGCCAAAGTTTCTTTTTTAAATATCACTATGGAAGTTGAATTGTAAAATATAACATCAAACATAAAATGTTGAATAATTACTCATTCCAAAGGATTTGGGAGAAGCAAAAAAAAAAAAAAAAATTCTTTCCTTCCTTGTCATGGATTACATTTTCTTCATACATTATTAATGAAGTTAAACTACTAGTAACATGCCAAATGTGCTGCATAGGAGATTTGTGCCTAATCCAGCACAAAACAGGCCCAGTCACATAATGATAGAAAAAAGAACAAATGTCAACAGTTTCACACTGGGACTAGATTAAGCAGACCGTACTTACTGATTTCTTACACAGGGATTATCTCACTTTTAGTGTTATGAGAAGGAAGGCCACACTTCTCTTATATTAACACAGAATTGCACCTGAGGAAAAAAAAATGAAGAAAAAAGGCTTCATCCCCACTCCCAGTCAGTCTCATGGCCATGGAAACTTGATTTATTAAATACCACAGACTTAAGCCATTGTTTGGATAATGGGCTACATAAAAATGTCTAATAGTGATATACAAGTATTAATACCTTAGAGATCAAATATAATATTGCTTCTCATTGAACTCTGATTAGATTGTGCTTAAAATAACTGGTGTTTACTGTTTACCCTTCTACTTGCTAGGTTCAGAAAGCTCCATGGCTTAGGTCATGGCTGGATTCCTTACAGGCAATATTAATGTTGAAAGAGTTTAAGGATTTTTTTTCCCTTTAATCTCTGGAGGCTAAAGTTTGCAGCCCTTACGTAAGCAAACTCCCATTGACTTCAGTGAGAATTTAGTAGTTGCATAAATATCACAGGAGCTGGCTCCCATTCCTCATTATTAGTCTTGCTCAAAGGATATGTGTTCATTGAAAGCGTAGTTTTAAGAACTTTGATTATCCATGTTGACTGAGTTGCATCTATTATCCTTGTCTAGATTATATACTATTACATCAAGCCATGTAAAAAATAAATTTATTTACTCCTTTATTTACACTTCAGAATGCAGACATTTCTGTATCCTCAAAAACTACAGTGACTGACATCCAGCCCAAAGAGTGACTTCATTATATCAATGATGACAAAATCTTCCAATGCTTCTGTATTGAATAATCTCCTGAATGTATCTTTTTTTAAAACTTGATTCTTAGAAAAATATTTCAAGGAACTTTAACTAAAATAAATTTTTATCTTATGAGGTACTCCCATTTGGCTCATGAAGTATTTGCTAATTTACTTTACCTCTTACTCCAACTACTTAGTATGGTGGCTCAGAAGTCAATCCTTCAGTTAAGGGATAAAGCACTTAATCAGTTAGGGCTTTTTGCTTATATGGTACCAAACAATGGTGAATCATGTTGTTTGTATGCAATTCTGAAATAACTCTTTAGAAAATTCTGGCAATAAAAAAGGAGCAAAAAATGAACACTTGGAAAATAGAAAAAGGGATGAATAAGACTATATTGGTTTGACTTACCAAAATAGCAGGTAGAACTTACAACCATTCTCCAACTGTGAACACCCGCAAAGAAATGGTTTTTCATATTTAAGGAAATCATAAAAATAAATATATTCCTAGGTAACAGTCCTTACCCTAAATTTTTTCTCCACTAATTTTCATTAAAAAGATCTCTAATATGAATCTTGTTTTTTGATATTTAGTAACTCTACCTATGCCCCTGGTCAAGTACTCATTTCAAAAAAAAGTTGCACAAATGTTGCTTAAAAAAAACTACCTATGCTACACTTTGAATACTACATTGTAAAAGGGTAGATACAGGCATATCTGTGCAGAATCATAATCTTTTTCCCATAAAACTAGACAATTTTAAAACATAATTGTAATTTATCTCATTTACATCTGACAATACAATCAAGCGAACATCATTGATTCTTTCTACCAACAAAAATTCTGTGGAACTTTCTGTCTCATGCAGCAAGGAGGTAGAAAAACAGGGCATTTAAATTCATGTCTTTTTACTATAAATCTAATATTTTTTTCCCTTCACATTAAGGTAACCGTTCTATTAATGCTTACCCTAAGTTCCTATATTTAACCCCAAGAAAATAAAGTAAAAAGTTTAAAACCTCTGGTGTAGAACTTTGGCATACATTTGTATCCTCTTTCATTTGTATTTGTTTCACTGATTTCCAAAATACCACAAAGATAACTCTGGTATTTAAGAGGACTTCAGATAGTAGCCAAGTAATATTTTCATTTCATATTTTCGGTAAATATTTTATAGAGTTTAATATATATTTTTCAAGATTCCTACATGGGAAGAGATCCTGATTTCCATTTATAGTTGTATTAAAAATCCCATTCTAAAAATGTTGATTTAGTTTTTTAAAAGTGATTCCTTTTTAAGAATTAGTTAAGTATTATCATAAATGGCACAAGACTATGGCAAAAATGTGAAGATGGACTGGGAATAACTCTGAGGTTTGGAAAACACTAGTTTATGGGTGCTTCTCTTTGACCTAGAAATATACAGTGAAGAATAAATCACAAATGCTGACTTCAAAAATGTACAGTCTATGATAGTTTTCACATATATTATGATAGAAATTAGAAAAGAAGAAATATCTAAAATCAATAATCTAAGCTATCTTAGGAAGCTGGGAAAATAAGAACAAATTAGATCCAAGGTAAGCAGAAGACAAAAAATAAAAATTAGAGCAGAAATCAAAGAAATTTTACAAAAAAATTAGAGAAAACAAATGAAAATAAAAGCTAGTTCTTTGAAAGGAGCAATGAAATTGATAAACCTCCAGCCCAACTAAGCAAGAAAAAAAAGAAGGAAAACCCAAATTACTAATACCAGGAATGAAAGTGAGAACATTCACTATAGATCCCATACACATTAAAAGGATAATGAAGGAATATTATGAATAACTGTAGGCCTACAAATTTGATAACCTAGGTGAAATAGACCAATTCCTTGAAAGACACAGTCTGTGAAAACTCACACAAGGGGGAATAAATCATCCAAATAGGCCTATATTTATGTTTTAAATTGAATCAATAATTAATTACCTTCCAAAGCAGAAAGCACCAGATTCCGACGGTTTCACTGGTAAATTCTACCAAATATTTAGGGAAGAAATGGTAACAGATTCCCTATAATCTATTCCTGAAAATAAAAACAGAGGGAACACGTCCTAACTCATTCTATAAGATCAGCATTACCCAAATACCAAAACTAGACAAAGATATTACAAGACAGGAAAACTATATATCAATATCTCTCATGAACACAGATGCGAAAATCCTCAATAAAATATTAACACATTGAATCAAACAATGTACAAAATGAATTATATATCATGACCATGTGGAATTTATTCTAGGTATGCAAGGCTGGTTCAACATGCAAAAATTAGCTAATGTAATCCATCCCACCAAGAGAATAAATTAAAATCATATGATCATATCCGTAAATGTGGTAAAAAAAGTTTGACAAAACTCAACATCCGTTTATGATAAAAATTCTCAGCAAACTAGGATTAGATGGGAGCTTCTTCAACTTGGGTTTTTTTTTTTTTTTTTTTTTAGAGAATCTGCAAAAGCCCACAGTTAATATCATATTCAATGGTTAAAAAAAAAAAATAGTTGCTTTCCCCCTAAGATCAGGAACGAGACAAAAAGGATGTTCTCTCTTATCTCTTACCACTCTTAGCCAATATTTTATTGGAAGTCCTACCCAATGAAATAATACAACTAAAGGAAAGACAAGGTATACAGATTGGGAAGGAAAAAATTAATAGTGCTCACCAATATTTCTGGTTCTCTCTTTTCTGCACATTCAAAGGTTTTAAACTTTTCTATCGACTTAAAGTTAGCTTGCTTTGGCCAATGAAATATGAGTGAAGAGAAGTGTATCAATTCCAGGCAGAAAGAAGCACTTAAGAGCTGGTGTGTGATTCCCATGTAGCTCCTTCTGCTGTGACAACTGCGAAAGCATTTCTTGAGATAGAGGTGTCAAAAGCAGCCTTGAAAGTTGAACTGCAACATGGAGCACAGCTAAGCCATTAAGATTTGGTGGAGTTTTTTGTTACCACAGCATAATATGCCCTCACCTAATTATTAACATGTCTGGATACATTTAACTAACAGAACAGCTTCAGCTACTCTGAAATAAAATTATTTCATAATTTATGAAATAACAGGAGACAGAAAAGGGAAATTGCCTTCTGCTGGAGGGTAGGAAAACTTTCTTGGGAGGTGGCTTTTACAAGGAATGGGTCAGAACGTTAAAGGTCAGAGAATGGGAAGGGGCAATCAGATAGAAGAAATCATGGGAATAAATTCTTAGAGGGTAAAATACATGGTAAAAATGGGAATGGTGTGTAGAAATATGAGAATTGGAACTTATAGTGGAAGATAACATTGGAAATGTAAATTGTAGCTGGATTGTTGAAGTCCATAAAGACAATCCAAGGTCTGAGACTTTATTCTGTAGGCAATAGAGAGAGCCCCTGAAAGCTTTTCAGGTGGGAAGTATTATTATCAGAGCTGAACTCTAGGCAGGGCAGGTTCAGAGAGGTGCACTGATGGCAAAGGAAGTACTTGAAGGGCTTGCAAATTTCTGGTTGAAAAAAATAAAGAGCTAAATTATAACAGTGTCAGAGATGATGGAAATGAACCAATGAGCATGAAAAAACATCTTTATGGTACAATTGACAAAACATAGTCAACTGAGAGAAAAAAAGAGGCAGGTTTGAAGAAAATGAATGAGTAGGCGAGTCCCAATAAAGTCAGAAAGAAGGAAGGGGAGGTTCTGTGGAATGTGACAAATGGAGATGAAGGCCTTGAATTTGAACATTGTAAAGGTTTGCTACTGATCTTTACCATGATTATAATATCTAAGTGAATTTATTTAGATTACCTATCCCACAGTTCAGGGGAAATAACCAATTTGATTAGTTGGACATAGTACAAATTGTGCTGGGCTCCAAAATAATACAATAGGATAATAACTCATTAAGATAATATAATCAAAATAATAAGCATATAATTGCAAACAATTGTGCTTTTATCAACTAAACAAATAACATTGTTTTATATCAAAATATTCAATGATCTAAAGTCACTGAATTCAACATATTTGCTATTATTTATTCTATTCTATTTATTTCTTTATCTCTTGAATTATTTAGATATTGGTATAAAAAGAAGTAAATATTCAAAGTAGCATATATTTTTGTGATTAAAAATGGTAAATTAGCTAAAAATTTTGCAAACTCTAACTCAAATCTGTTAGTATAGTGATCTTACACACTTAAGATAAAATTATAGTTTTTGAAAATATGCATTAATATGTAAACAGTCAAAAAAGATAGTCAATTTTGGGAAGCATACATTAGAAAATGAAAAGCCATAACAGATATCTGAAAAATGAACACAATGTTAGTGACTAAAACAGGACAACTGAGGTGAATTTTCAGTGACTCAGAAATCTAATTTTCACATCCTCAACTAAACAATAATAATGGGCAAAAAATGGCAAATAAATGAAGGTTCTAGCTTCTTATTTCTCAGTATGTAGATCAGGTCTTCAAGTCACCCTCACCACTTTTGCACCCCCGCAAATCAGTGCTTTAAGCAAAATGGCATTTCCTCTCATCCAGTGTCCTAGCTTCCAAGTGCCTAAGTCAAAAGCTGCTTCTACAGAGCCTTCCTCTTAGATCGAAGTCAAATCCCCTCTAAAGCGTTAATGGCTAAAGTCTTGATATTTACTCCAAGAGATATTTGCTTTTGAATGGGAGCCTAGAAGTCCAAAAGATAATTGCTGCTACTATTGCATTAACTAAAACTGCCGTGACACAAAGACTAAACTTTGTTTTTTGCATATTTTATTTTTATTACCTATCACAGGGCATAGCATGCAATAGCCATTTAATAAATATTAACTGAATAGAAAAATTAATCTCTAATAGTTTAATTTTAGGTAAACAGTCAGGGGTACCTGCAGTCTAGAGGGGATTCCTATTCCTCAAATCATGCTGAACCGACACTGCTATGGACTGCATGTTTGTGTTCCCCCAAAATTTATATATTAGAATCTAATCCCCCCAATGTGATGATAGCTGAAGGTAGGGCCTTTTGGAGGCAATTAGGTCATGGAGGCAAAGCATTCATGAGTGGGATTAGTGCCCTTTAAAAATAGACTCCAGAGAGTGCTCTCCTTCCTTCTACCACGTGAGGACATAGTGAGAGGATGGCTATCCATGAACCAGGAGGTGGGCCCCTACCAGACACCAAATCTGCAGACACCTTGATCTTGGACTTCCCAGCCTCCAGAACTGTGAGAAATAAATGTTTGTTCTTTAAGTCACCCAATCTATGGTATTCTGTTATAGTAGCCCAAACTGATTAAGACAGACAACTTACTCAAAGGTCCAGCCTAGACTGTGAATGTGAACCGTTGTTACCAGTAGCCTATCATTAATACAAACTCATAGCTACCAAACAAGGGAAGTCAAGGTCAAGATATATTGGAGAAAGAATTCAACAATAAAATTATTTTGAAAAAAATAGGGATGAATAACATGTCTTGAAGGAAGGAAACAGGGAATAAGAGAGAAGGAAGGGAAGAAAAACTGAAGTTTCCTGTCTTTAAAGAGGAAAGACAAGTTTTCAGATGTGGTCAGAACTATATAGAAAATTGCCATTTGATGACTCTGCACTCATGCTATTTCCTGTGTCTGCAAACGTGGCCAAATACACTCCACAGACTTCTATACACTTGTATCTTGTTCCTAAATAAAGGCAGCCTCCATTACCCCCTATAGCGTGTTGCTTTGGAAATCCTATTCCTCCTAACTTTACCATTTAACATAGTCTTTTTGCTGAAGTTAAATATCCATGTCAAACAACAATAGCCAGAGTATCTGGTTACTGCATTCAGAAAAGGTTGGCTTGCTATTTATGTCCATTCTGTGATAATATTATGGTAATGTGCATAACTTAAATATGCCTCTGCAGGGTTTTCTTACCTTCTCCACTTACAATTGGCCCTTAATCCACTGCATAGCATTGGCCATTCTCATTATGTGACTGGTACAGATGCAATTAGCATAGTTTCAATGATGCTTGTAGAGTGATTACGACAGTTTGCAGTGTCATTCTGTCTGACCGTATCTTCTAATACCGTGATGAATTAGCCCTGCCTCCTAAGTATTTTCCCAACACTTAGTATTAGTTGGGAAACTGAGTCAAATATATGCAAAGATAAAAATCCTGCTTTCTGATCTGCTCTCTGATAGTTCTGTAATTCTTTTTTAATCTTTCATCTACAAAGCTGCATGGTATATTAACCATACATCCAACTTCCCTTTGAAATGAGTTTTTCCTTTGAGTGTTTCCATGAGTGTTGGATCTTACAACCTTAGCTGACTATATCATTGTGCTAATGAGGTCAAAGTCGATCTTCAATTCAATTCCCATGTAGTCCAATTAACTTTGATCTGTTCTATTACCAGAGGTCCCAACCGAACTATGTTGTCTGAGTAGTGAATAGGTGTAGTTCATCAAAAGGAAGACTAAGGAATAATAAATAGATCATCAGCCATCCATCATTCTATTGAAAAGCAACTTTCATATTTATATACAGATTAATATATGAAATAAAATGAATATATGCTGTTAGACATGAAATTGGGTTCATCTGCATGTGTGTGTGATCTATTCAATAGTTCATCATTTGTAAAGACTGAAAATACACTCAGTCTCCAAGAGTAGTCTCCCCGTGCAAAGGATTAATGCTAAGTAGGATTGACCAGTCTTTTCCATACAGGGTCATCAATAAGGGCAAAACTCCAAACATAAATATAGAGAGATAGATATAACTTGGTAAACTACATTCCTTTATTATTCACTGGTATATTTTACATCTTTTCTGTTACATAAGGCAAAATTTTAATTGCAGCCTGGCTTCATGCTTTCCATAGTATCTTTGATGTCTTCAACTGGTGCATGCTCAGAAAATACTAATTCCTTTTAATCTTAGCTTAAATAAGATAAAATTAAATGAGGTAAATGTGTTGTCAAATTATGTCAGCTAAGTAGGGCTAAGTTTAAGGATGGTATATAATAGCTTTTTCAAAAAGTGGTACTTACGTACTGATGAATCACAATTTTACATGGTACCTAGATAAATAATTTATGGTATTATTTATGCATTTTGTTATAAATAGAAAGGTGTAACTTAAAACATCAAGCTCGTGCTTTTCCAGATGTTAATATTAAGTTAGAAATACACACACACTCTCACACTTACACACTAAAACAAATGAGACAGAAATATTTCAAAAATCCTAAAGATGAAATGCAAATGACTAAAGTTTAGGACATGAGAATATGATCACAAAAGAAAAGGTCTGAAATAAAAGCTATGATATTGGAAAATATATATTTAAAAGTTGCATTATTTTTTAAAAAAAGCAAAGGGTAATCTCAGGGACATCAATTAATACAATTCGTTTTCACTTATTATTTTGCATGCAAAGCAGCTTCTAGCATGTCTTTTTCACCTATATGTTACTAAATCAATTCTCCTCAGAATGGGTATAAAACTCAAAGGAATCAATGGTTTAAGTGGAAAGAATTTTGACCATATCCTCTTTCCAAGGAATAATTATCTGCATGAAATCACCCTTATGAGGACTCTTTAATGCTGCAGGTCCACCCACCAGCTATAGTTTCAGTCCATACACATGTATAGATTAGAAATCCTCCACCTGGCCGACTCCACTTCATTGAACCCCAAATGACTGGACCAGGAGAGCATCCCAACTTCCCTGCCACAAAAAGAGCTTCCCAAGTGGCCCAGTCCACAATATGATTTAACTATGTCTTTCCTTATACGGTGTTATTAGGTTAACATTTTTGACAGAAGGAAGATGTGAAAATGTCCTGACACAGAAAAAGCCTTGGTCTATTCAAGAAATTCAAGCCAATTGTATGATGGAAAGCAGCGAGTAAGGAATGGGGGTCCCAGGGTGCTGTTCTACAGGTAGAGAGGGAGGCAGGGACATGGTTACAGAGGGCCTTGAAGGTCACTGGAATAGGTCTGGATTTTAATCTAAGTGCAATAGGAATTCATAGAAGAGTTTTAAGCAGGAGAATTAAATGATCCTATTTTCATATATATAGATATTTCTGGATACTATGTGGAGAATTAATGAGGGAGGGGAAGGCAAGAGGGGCAGAAGAGTGATTAGTTAGAGGCTGTTTAAATTAGTTCCATATTAAATGATGGTAGCCTGGGCTATAGTAGCAGGAATGCAGATGGAGAGAAATGGATGGTAAATTAGGGGAAGAGAGGAATAAGGGCTGACTTGTAGACTTCTGGTGGATTTTACTGAGATGATAAAGTGTTGGAAGAAACAAAGGCTTGGTTGCATGGGAATAAAGAATTCAGTTTGGAAGATGTTGTTTACAAGATACAATGACATTTACAAATACAGACGTCGAGTAGATAGGTAGTTGGATATAAAAGTCTGGAACTCAGAAGATTCATCATCCTATATATAATATTTAAATCCATGAGATTGAATGAGACAGCCCAGGGAGACAGTAGAAACAGAAAAGAAAGGAGGACCTATGGCAAAGCTCAAAGGAACAACAACAAATAAAGAACAGATAGAGCAGGAAGAGCCAGCAAAGACAGAGGCATGTTCAGAAAGATATGGTGAAGACCCGGGGAGTATGGTATCACAGAAGCCAGAGAGGCATTCCAGCAAGGAGCAAATGGTTAACAGTGCCAAATGCTACCAATGGGAGGAGTTAAGATGAGGGGGAAATGTTGCTGGCATGGAGTCCTAGACCCTTGGCAAGAGCAGTTTCAATTGAATGACAGGGATAAAGCCAGATTGGAAAAGGTTGAAGAATGAAAGGAAGAGGAGGAAGCGGGCAGAGTGTGTATAGATAGTTCGCATAAAAAAATCTATTTATGCAACAGAACGGAGGGGGGAAATGTGAAGTCCAAAGAGGATTTTGTTTGCTTGCTGTTTAGTTTGTGTCGTAGGGTGAATTGGTGGAATGGATTGTGGGAGTGGGTGCTGCCCCAGTCTTCCCAGGGCATTCGTTTCTGATTTCTGGATCTGGTCCACATTCATAAACATTCAGTTCATTCACAAGAAGACAGTTCTTCCAAGAAGAACCACAAGACTCATTGGTAAACGTCGATTTGACTTCCCGACACAGAAGTATCTTTTCCAGATAGATTATTTGGCTATTTAAAAGGAATGGTTTATTTGACAAAAAATATGTTAATTAATATTGACAAACGGTTTTCCTGTAGTAAGAAAATTTCCCCCTAAATAAAGTGTTTTCCCACCATATTTTAGTTTAGAAATAGATCAGGGAGTTAAGAAATTATTAATAAAGTCTTCATTTTAGCAAAGTGGGTGGCTTTAGAAATGTGTTATCTCACAGTTCTAGAACCTAGCAGTCAAAGAGCAAAGTGCTGGGAGGACTGATTCCTTCTGAGGGCTATAAGGATCCGCCCCAGACCTCTCCTCTATGTTCTAGGGAGTTGCTGGCAATCTGTGGCATTCCTTAGATTATAGACACATGACACTGATCTCTACCTTCTTGTTCACATGGCATTCTCCCTGTGTGTGTGTCTGTCTCTGTGTGTAAATTTTCCCTTTTGCCAGGCATAGTGGCTCATGCCTGTAATACAAGCACTTTGGGAGTCCAAGGCAGGAGAACCGCTTGAGTCCAGGAGTTTGAGACCAGCCTGGGCAAAATAGTGAGACCCTGCCTCTACCAAAAAAAAATAATAATAATTAATAAGCTGGGTGTGGTGACGTGCACCTTTAGTTCCAGCTATTCAGAGGCTGAGGTAAGAGGATCGCTTCAGCCCAGGAGGTCAAGGGTGCAGTAAGTCAAGTTGTGATGGCATCACTGCATTCCAGCCTGGGTGACAGAGTGAGACCTTGTCTTGAAAAAAAATAAATAAAAATAAATTCTTCTTTTTTATAAGGACACCAGTCATATTGGAATATACCAGTTGACCAATACACCACCTTCCTGACCTCACTTATTTCCAAATAAGGTCACATTCTGGAGTACTGGGGGTTTTAGGAGGACACAGTTTAACCCCCAAGATGCACTTAAACACAAACAGCCTTTCCTCTTCTTAGTGAAAGAGAGAAAAACCACTTTTGTGGGCGATATCTTTAGCTTCATGGTATTTGGTCTGATTTTGATCCCACAGTTCTTATACAGGCTGACTTCTGTGGGTCCAAGAACTGCGGGATGCACATTGTGGGAAGCAAAACCTTGCAGGTACCCTAGATTATTCATGTAGCTGGAAATTCAGAGTAACACATTGTAATCTTTATTTTGAGAATGATAATTTATAATAATTGCTTTTTGTAAAATATGAAGTTTTAAAATATATGTATATGTTATTTTCATAAAATATAATAAATATAAAATATATATTAATAGTTCTGTGTAACAAAGGAGTTTATAAACTCTCATAGAGTTAAAGATGATATGTCCATTTCAGTTTTAGGATGTATGAAAGAAAATGTTATAAATTACCACTGCATAGTCAAGAGCGGACCAAATTTTGAATCCGCATTTAATATTTTATATATTAACTTACTGAGACCTGTGAGCAATTCAAGTAATAACAGAACACATAAAATAGCTACTCAGGTCATATTAGAAAGTTAAACTTTGATGTTATACAAAAATTATAGCTACAGATACAAAAAATGAACTGCACTTCACTTTTCTTTTTTGCAATAAATAGTAGCCTTAAGTTTTTTCTTTTCTTTTTTTTTTTTTTTTTTTTGAGACAGGGTCTCATTCTGCCACCCAGGCTAGAGTGCAGTGGCACCATCACAGCTCACTTGCAGCTTCAACTCCCTGGACTCAGGTGATCCTCCCACTTCAGCCTCCTGCATAGCTGAGACTACAGGGTGCACCACCACACCAGCTAATTTTTTTGTATTTTTTTGTAGAGACGGGGTTGCACCATGTGGCCAAGGATGGTCTCGAATTCCTGGACTCAAGCAATCTGCCAGCATTGGCCTCCAAAATACTGGGACTACAGGTGCGAGCTACTGCACCAGGCCTTAGTCTTAATTCTTAAACTAATTCATGAAAGTTTACATTGCAGGGGAGTCAACATCTCTGATCCCTGACAAATATAATAGCTTAAATTGCCTTGTTTTTAAAGGGAAAGAAATCTCTAAAAATGTATAATTTATTGTTAAAAACATATCTTAGAAGGAAAAAGAGAGCACCAAGAACATAAAATTGTCCTAAGAGAAAATCTCCTGAAAACAAAGCATATCTTCAATCCAGCATGGCATTTGACATGCATAAGTTCTCATTCTATCCTTGTGCCACAAAAGTAGTGGCACTTTTGCCAACATTTTTATTGAGGTACTAGTACCAACACCAAGTAAAGTTTATAGAATTGCTCTTTATTCTCTATCCTATTTTAAGATTAATTATTTTATTTAAAATTAGTTAATTATTTAAAATTAACTGCTTAATTTTAAATAATTACAAGAAAATGTAGAAAAATATCTATGAAATTTGTGGCTTTAAAAAGATGAGAATGCTAAGAGTGAGAACAAAAACACTGTGCAGTGGAATCACCTTTCAAAAATTATAATAAACTAGCATAAGGACTTGAATTTTTCACAGAGATAAATGGAAAAAAGGCTGAACCTTTTTCTTATGTTAAAATCCTGGGATGGAACTCTTTATAGCAAGACTCAAGTCTTTTCTGACACACAGCCCAACACAAATTTGTAAACTTTCTTAAAACATTATGAGATTTTTTTTGTGATTTTTTTTTTTAGCTTATCAGCTACTGTCAGCATTAGTGTACTTTATGTGTGCCCAAGACAATTTTTCTTCTTCCAATGCGGCCCAGGGAAGACAAAAGATTGTACGCCCCTGCTTTATAGGTAGAAAAGCTATTTCTGTTCAGCCAAATACCTTCATAGTTTCTTTACCCCCAAAAAGGTGAAGTCCCCATTGAGGACACCTGGCTCTGCAGCAGAAAATAAAGAAGGGAAGGTTGGCCCTGAGAGCCTGAGAGAGCAGAAGGGGAGGAATCCACCAGCCTGATGTCAACCTGGGCTCTGTGCCAGGAATGGGCCCTGGGAGGAGTTCACAGAGGCAAGAATGATAAAGATACTTCTGAGGTCTAATATTTATTTTTGTTTTGTTTTGTTACTATCTAAGCTGCATGCTATCTCTTTTCATAACTTCAGACCTTCAGTAAAAGTCTACATATATAAACATGGGTTGGTAGAACTTTGGTGGAGATAGAAATTGAGGTATCCAGCCTAGGACAACAAAATGCGAAAAAGTGACAGTGGCGTGGAACATAGGATGTAGATTGGGAGTTGAGGACTCAGTAGAAATAGATGATTAGCCAGAGATGACCAGTCATAGTGCCAACTTCCCCAAGAAGCCTTGAACATATTAAGAGGGAAGATGTGAGTTCCTCCACTCTTGAGATAGGACCCATGGTAATTTGTTTAAATTTAAAATGTGACCCCAGAGAGCTGAAGAACTGAGGACATGTAGGCAGCTGACACTGGGCTTACCTAAGTGTAACAATGTCCAGTTTCTGACCCCTAATAGGACTTGAATATAGAGCATTAATATTTTTAAAACTTAACAATCCTGCAGAAATACAGGATGGGAAAAACCTCACCAGCATTTTACATGAAAAAAAATTGAGGGATTATAGTTGGTGAAAAGATCGATATTAGTCAAAAATGTTCCCAGGAAAATAATGAATTCTTGAGCTGTGTTATAAGCCAGGTGTCCAGAACCAGGGAAATGTTGTCTTCATTGAATCTTCCTGAGTCTGATCATATCTACGTTCAGTTCGGGATACTTAAAAAAGACATTGGTAAAGTGGAGTAAAAGCAGATGGAGGCAATAAGGATGATGATGAATCTGGAAGCCACAACAATTACCAAGCAAGTGAAAACAATTCTTATGATAACCTAAAAAGAAGTTTTAGAGGAGATTTATTAGTCAGTTTTCTTTTTTTTTTTACTTTATTAAAATACTGAGTTTTATTTCACATGTATATTTTTGTCTCCCCACCATTTCCATGTCTGACCACCGCTACTACTATGTCCACCCTTTGCTTGGTTTTAAGTATGTATGGAATGTTATGATAGGACATATTAGTCAGTTTTCACACTGCTATAAAGAAATACCTGAGACTGGGTAATTCATAAAGAAAAAAAAAGGGTTTAGTTGACTCACAGTTCTTCATTGCGGGGGAGGCCCCAAGGAACTTAAAATCATGATGGAAGGCAAAAGGGGAAGCAGGCATCTTCTTCACAATGCTACAGGAGAGAGTGAGTGCAAGCGGCGAAACGCCAGTGCTTATAAAACCGTCAGATCTCGTGAGAACTCACTCACCATCACAAGAAGAGCATAGGGTAAATCGCCCCCATGATCCCATCACTTCCCTCCCCTGACACATGGGGATTACAGGTCCCTCCCTCGACACATGAAGATTACAATTAGAGATGAGATTTGACACAGAGCCAAACCATATCAGAAGACATAACATTTGTTCAAATGTTTGTACAGTACAGAAGAGTGTGGCAAGCAGAATTAATGGCCCCCAAAGATGTCCACATCCCAATCCTGGAAACCTGTGAATAAGTTATCTTGCATGGCAGAAGGGACTTTGCAGGTGTGATTAAGTTAAGTATATTCAAATGGGACAATGGATTATCCATATTATCCAAATGGGACAATGGATATCCATGTGGACCCAATGTAATCACAAGGGTCCTTAAAAGATGAAAGAGGAAGACAGAAGATCAGAGTCAGGAAAGGAGTTGTCACAATAAAAGTAGAAGTTAGAGTGATGTGGGGCCATGAGCCGAGGAATATGAGTGGCCTCAAAAGCTGGAAAGACCAAAGAAACGGATTTGTCCTAGAGCACTCAGAAGAAACACAGCTCTGCCCACCCTTTTTCAACTTCTGACCTCCAGAACCATAAGATAAAAAATTGCGGTTGTTTCAAAAGACTAAATTTGTGGTCAATTTTATTGCAGCAGCAACAGGAAATGAGTACAAAAAGTAAATAGTCTACATAATGCTAAACAACAAGAGAAAAAGTAGATGGGAGTTAATGGGATAGAACTTCAGTTCACTGCAAAAGCCTTGTCCCACAGCATTAGCATTGAGACAGATTGACCTGTGCCAGGCCTCCGATGTGGAGCTCAGCCACCAGCACTGTTGTCCACACGAAGGGCAAACCCTGGAAGCCAGCTGGACATGCCCACTCCAGCCACAGTCCTCCCCACAGTCCTGCTCAGAAACATACATGTTAATGAATAAAGGAATTTTTTTAATGGCATAGGAATGAACGAGTGAGAAAGAAGAAACAGTGGGTGGGAATTATCAACACGTTTTTGGAAGACTGAAAACAAATGGAGGCGTGCCAGCAGTATATTAACTGATTCATTTAATTGTGGGGTAATAGGAGGCTTTGATCTGATGAACAAGTCTCTGTATCTGGGAAGGACTTTTAGTAGATATATTAAAAATTAAACAAATTAAACAGAAAATGTTTTTCATTCCAGGAAATGCTAACCCCAGGGGAAAATATATTGTTCAAGAAAGAATAAATTATCATAGTACTCTACTAGTTCACTTCAGTGAACATCTACAAAGTCATAATACTGAAAACATTGAGTAGTTTGTACCCCAACCTGTGATAGACTATGAAGGGGAGTGTGGGGTAGTTGAAAAAAGTTAACTCCTCATCTTATAGTTAAGTGTAAGTTAATAAGTGGTGTCTAAATAGATACATCAAGAAGTACCTACCATTTGGAAATATTAAGGGAATGGATCCCAGGAAAAATAACTAAAGGAATTGAGAACTAGGGTTATTTTTCATGTGTTTCTTTATCTCCAGAGTTGTAGAATATAAAAAGGGAACATAGTTCTATTCTGGAAGAGTTGGTAGGACCAAATACTGATGTAAATCACCCTACCCTTTGTTGCGGGTTTCTGCAGAAATGGCTAGTTTTCTTAAATCTCAGAAACAACCAGAAAATACAGAAAACTGGCAGATAGAGTACATGTCTTGCAGGAGAGAAAAATAGAAAAAGAACACAAAAGCAGCATCAGGATAACATGCATACATGCATGCTTGTATGCATACACACACGCATACATCTATACTCGCATGTTTGTACACATACACTCATGCATACATACAGAGGAGAGAAAGGGAATCAACTTGATTGAGCTCCCACTGCTTTCAGACAAAGGGGCAGGTGATTTACATGAATATTTCATATAATTCTCACAATAATTCCCAGGGGATTGAAATTATTATGCCCATTTTATGGCTAAGGAAGCTAAGGTTAAATAGTGAATTGTTGGCCAGGCGCGGTGGCTCATGTCTGTAATCCCAGCACTTTGGGAGGCCAAGGCGGGTGGGTCATGAGGTCAGGAGATTGAGACCATCCTGGCTAACATGGTGAAACCCCATCTCTACTAAAAATACAAAAAATTAGCCGGGCGTGGTGGTGGGCACCTGTAATCCCAGCCACTTGGGAGGCTGAGGCAGGAGAATGGCGTGAACCTAGGAGGTGGAGCTTGCAGTGAGCCAAGATTACGCCACTGCACTCCAGCCTGGGCAACAAAGCGAGACTCCATCTCAAAAAAAAAAAAAAAAATAGTGAATTGTCCACATTACATAGGGAGAAAGGTTTAGAGCTAGGACACAAACACAAGTTTGTGTGATTTCATAACTTACGCCTTTCCCACTACACTGAGTACCTCATTTATTAGCCAGTGGTAGAACATGCTGAGTCCCCATTGGGACATCTGAAGGGCCAAGTCCAAATAAAATAGAAAGAAAGCATTACCAAGTAATACAAGGACGACCAAGATCAGGAGTGTCGGGGCTGGGATGTGGTTGTAAAGGAAATTGACCAAGGTCCTTAGGGCAAACCTGGCACAGGCCTGGGACGTCAGGGGTTTCAGAGCCTTCAAGGACCTTATAGGGCATCTTGAGATTACCTGAGAAATCAATGCAGGAAATGAACTGAAGTAAGTATTAAAGTCCTAGCTGGATCCACATACATCAGAGAACAATAAATCAGAGCTCAAAGCCGGAATCTAAGCCTTCAGTCCTAAGACTACTGACTTTACATCAGGGAGAAAAACATCAGTTTTCCAAGAGCTTCCCAAGCACAAAAATCAGAGAGTTGGTTCTCTAGGGGCCTCTCTTAAAGAAGAGGTATGAAAAGGGAAGTAAAAGAACCTCAGAGTCCATGCAGTGCAAACGGTAGCTCTATGCAAGGAAGTGCACCCACATTGTCCCTACAGATTTCCCTCTAAGATGAAAGCCATTCACTTGCTTTTCTCCAAGCTGCTAAGAAAACAGCATATTTAAGAACTCTTCCTTGTGAAGTCGACAGGCAATCACTGGACTACTTCCTACCAGAGGAACTCTCAGAAGTCAGAGGAGTCCAACCAGGGAAAGGTGGGGTACAGTACGGCATTTTCAAAAAGCTGGAGGAAAAGGAGCAAGAAACTGAGAAGGAAGCAAAGGAGAAGAAAGGGGAGAGTAAAGAAAGAAAGAAAAGATGACACTGCTGAATGCACACCAAGAGAAAAATGAGAAAGGAATTCATGATAGGCTGACTGTGGAAGATTCTACATACATCTACATTTTGACTCTTAGGTTTTTAATTTTCATATAAAATTTCATTTGTTTTCTTTCTATTTTCAACTAAAGTAACATAAGAATCCCCTATTTACATAAAAATTCTATTAAAGATTTGTACCAACACAACTTTATTACTTTTACCTTCACTTAAAGTGGAAAATGATTAAGGTTGGATGTTTCTGTTTCTCAGATGTTCTGTGTTTTATACACTGTAGAGTCAAAAGGAAATCCTGCTTTCTATCTAAATCCCAAATGGATTTTTGGAAGATAATAGATTCATAGAGGTTAAGAAATATGGGATCAATATCTATGCTTGATCATTGTCCACTTTCTTTGCAATTTAGCTTTGGGTGAAAATGCACCACTACCCAAATCAGAAGATTTGGATATCACATCTAATTTTAACACTATTCTTATAGGCAAAGTACTGTAAAATGGAAAGGATCTTTGAGTAAATAAAAGAGGACTAGATTTTCACAGGTTCTAAGTTGCATCTAAATCAGTCTTTGTAATATATTGGTGGTAAAGTGATCTTTTTGTTGCCAAGGTCGGCTTCTTCTGGAACATTAGTAATATAGAGAGATGGAAAACTCACATGCAAGTTCAATACAAGGATAGAGATTTAAAATAAAACAGATCTCTACATTGCTTTCTATTATGTTTAAATTACCCATTTCTTATCTTAAATCCATTATTTAAATCTCCCAGAATGATTGATATTCTATTTTTGTTTTCTAAAAGCAATTCAAATTAGAAAGTTCAGACTCTAGACTCTGAACTTCTCAAGGTCAGGAACCATACTTCACTCATGTTTATATTTCCCAATCTTGGCAAACACCTGGAACCAAGTAGCCTTTCAATACATGATTGTTTAAATGAATTAAACTAACAGGTATCCAAAAAAGAGTAATGAAATACCCAAAATGAAAGGTAGCCATTTTGCTGACGTGACTATTTCTTTAAAAGCAATGGAGAACATTTTCAGTATTGACAAGCACACCCATCAAAAGTGAATTTACCATAGGTAAAGAAGAGAAGTATGTTCTCTCTCATAAGTGGGAGCTGAACAGCGAGAACACATGGACACACGGAGGGCAACAACACACACCAGGGCCTGTCGGGGTGGGGAGGGGAGGGAGAGCAGCAGGACAAATAACTAATGCGTGTGGGGATTAAACCACCATGGCACACGTTTACCTATGTAACAAACCTGCAGGTTCTGCACATGTATCCTGGAACTTAAAGTAAAATAAGATAAACAAAACAAAAAAACAAGACCAAAAAAAAAAGAAGAAGAAGAGAAGTAAATTGAAGCTCTTGAGCCTTTTGTGCCTTGTTCCTAGGAGGGAATTTTAATTTTTTGATTAAAGAAAATGATTAAAATAAATTCAATTTTAAAAAGACGAAATTACTAACACATTTTATCTTATGAACAGATTTAATACGAATAATATTGTGAATTAAAATTTAGAAGGAAATTCACAGTAAAAGACAAGAACACATTAAATATTCAAACTAGCCTCTAAAATAAGTTACCTCAAGGAATAAAAAACTGAAAGAAAGTAACAGGTGATTAAAAGCTGTCAAAAGGAAACACTCTATCTAGAATTTCTTACTTAATAATATGTCATTGCCTCCAATCATACTGGGCCATGCTGACCTAAAAGACAAGGTATCAGATGTTAGTTATCTGATCTGATATCAGACCCATAAAAGCTGTTACCCAGAATATATATCTATTCTGGTATAAACTATATATATATACATATATATGTATCACTAGTTTGAAAAAGAGAAAAATTCTACTGATGTGATTTAAATGACTTTACTATTTCAACTGAATATTCATTATAAATTTTAAAACCACCATCTAGTTTACCCACGTAGGATTTATTATTTTGACATTTCAAATTACAACATGGTATTAACCTTTGTTAAATTGGAAATTGTACATGCAGTAGAAAGACCACCCATACCAGCATTGGGAATTGATGTCTTTCTGGTCTGTTTTACATGCATTTGATGAAGGATGCAATTCAGCTGTTGTTGCACTGATTTCATTCTTGGATGACCTCCCCTTGGGCAGCCGAGTGACCACTTTGCACTGGTTATTCACGTGCTTTATTGATTGACACCCAGGGACCAAGTTATTAAATCCTTCTTAAAGTATATGGTTTTCTAGTCAAAAAAATAACAGAATATAATTAATGTTTTTTTAAAAAGCTAATACATATGCTTCACTGAAAGCAAAATAAACTTACTTACTAGAGAAGGCATCCATACTTCCAGGATAAGAAAAGAATCCAGGAGATTGTTTTCCTCTCAATAACAGCTAAAAAAACAAAAGCTCAAGACTGCAAATTAGGCTTCGGTATGTTTGATAATTACATGTAACAACAACAACAACAAAATCCTCATAATAACCACCTAACTCAGACTAACATAGCTACATATATCCCCTTCCTTTTTTTTTTTTGAGACAGAGTCTTGCTCTGTTGCCCAGGCTGGACTGCAGTGGCACAATCTCGGCTCACTGCAAGCTCCGCCTCCCGGGTTCACTCCCCTTCCTTTTTTTGCTGGTTTTTTCCTCAATTATCTGGGACACATTTTTAAATGCCTCTGTCATTGTTCTTGTGTCTAAGAACCTAGCTTTTTCCCAATATTTGTTCGCGTCTTCCTCATGGACATGGACAGACTATATTTCACAACCTCCTTTGTTGGTAAGTATATACATTTTCATCCAGTGGACAAATTTTATACAACATTCTGGAGACCTTCTTTAAATAATGCACACCATTTGCCTTTTCTGTTGTCCCTTCCTCTTTTCTGCTAGCTAGAATGTGGACTTGATGGCTGGAGCTAGAGCAACTATGTTGAGCCATGAGATGACCTTGGTAAATTAGGAGCCACACACAAAAGAGCAACACAATAGAAGGAGCTGGGGCCCTGAGGACTCTGTGGAACTGACCCACCACATCAGCCTTAAACTACTTATCTACAAACCTTTCAGTGTCAGAGAAATAAATTTCAATTTTACTTAAGACAGTATATTTTGGGTCTCTGTTATTCTCAGTAATCTCTAATCCTAAATAATAATGCCCATTGGCAATAGAGGATTTGGGGAAAGCAGTGATTTATCAACTTTGGGGCTTTTAATACCCTTTCTTTAGGATGTATATGCCTGCAAATCTCTGCACTTAGAGAATAATAATGTAAGAGTAGCAAATACAATAGCTACCATCTTTGAGGGAGAGGAAAACTGGTGCCTAGTTTATAAAAATTAATGATATATACAACTTTTCCTTTTATAAGCTCATCAGGGTTAGGTAGCATGTTACAAGTTCACATGCCAGTAAGTGCTAGAGCCAGGATAAAAAAGACTAGACCCAAAGAAATGAAAGTACCAAGTCAGAAGATTGATGATACTGTGTCTGCCATAGCCTTTGTTTCAACAAGTAATCACTTCTATGAAGAGTGCAGAGTGCCATACAGTATCAGACATACCCTTACTCTACTGATGGATATTGCAGTAAGTAGGATCAGGATAGCAGAATTATCAAATGATGCTGCCTGTATGTGATTTCCTACTAATGCTGCAGGTCTCCAACCCAGAGAGACATTCATAAAATATTATTGCTCGCTTCCCAAAATTAGCAGTTGGAAGTAATTTATCTTTGCCATGGCAAAAGATTAAACTACAATCTTTAAAATGTTTTGCATTTTGCAATAACTCAAAGAGAATTCTCCTATAAAACTATTTTCACTTATAGTCGACTTATAATGTATGCAGAACAGGCATTATCCCTTTCTTCAAAGATGCAAAAAATTAAATATCAGAGAAATTAAGTGACTTAGCAATGTCACAGAGTCATTAAAAAGGTAAGGCCAAAATTCAAAATGTATCTTTAAAATTTTAGTATTCCTTTCACTGCACAAGAGGAGTTACATGGATTTTGAAACTATTTCTTATCTCACCAATAATTCTAAAGGTATTGCCATGCATATTGATACCATACCAACAGCCAGATTCTCCAACAACAAAAACGAACATCTAGGTTAATCAAGGTCCCAGAAGTTTCATTGAGAGATGGCAATCAATGCACCACAGTTTTCAAATAACTTTTATTTAGTCCTGGGGATTAGCATTAATTTAGCACACAGTCATCTTGGTTATATAATATGAGCATGCAACCATAAAAACATCAAAATCAATGAATTTCCAAGTTTGGAAGATGAAACAGAAAATTCTAAAGCCAGAGAAATTCTTGGGCATTATCTAGTGCAACTCTTTCTAGAGATAAGAAAAGTGCCCGTGCAATGTTAGAAGTTTTTCTTGATGTCACACAGCCAGTGACAATTTGGAAAAGAACCCAGACCTATTGAGACAAAGGCTTGTGTTCTTTGTACAACTTGCTAAATCCTAGCACGAATTTTGAGATGCAGTTGATGGAGCAGATATTGTTCTTATATTAAGAAGATTCTTATATATGTTTTCTTTCAATAAAGAACTCCATTAGTATATTTCTGATGTGATTACACTTATAAAAATTAATGATATAGAGAACTTTTTCTTTTATAAGCTGGTAAGACTCATTTTATATGGGATTGCATTTAGAGAATAGAATCCCTCTACAGCCAGCCACAGGTTAACTACACAATTAACCACCAAGTTTCTGACACAAAAATAATGAAGAAAAAAAAACAGAAATGCTTAGATTTCCTGAGTCACTGTCTAGTCCACTTTAGCTGACCACTCTGCAAAGGTTCTGAGGTTAAAGAACTGACATTGTTTTACCTGGTGTTCATAATTGCCTAGATACACAGAATTCACACATTTTACCAGTTAAGAGTTCTCTCCACTAACCTTGAGTGTATGCCATGCTACCGTAGGATACCTGGGAAAGCCCTTCAGTGGTTCCATGGGGTATCTGAATGAAGACACGGCTTAACCCGTATGCCCTGAAACTCCCTAGCCCCACTCTCCACTCTACCCACACCCCTGCCACTGGTAAGATATATATTTTTTAATAGACTTTATTCTGTAGAGCAGTCTTAGGTTCATAGCAAAAATGAGTGGAAGATACAGAGATTTCCCACATATCCCTTGCTTCCACTAATGTGTGGGCCTCCCCATTACCAACATCCCCCACCGAAGTGATACATTGTTACCACACAATTGATGAACTCACATTGACACATCAGTATCGCCCAGAATAAATATATATTTTTAAACTGATACATATATTTATTTCAAATATCTTTTTATATTGCTATCATCTTTTTCTTAGCCCCCATCTCACCCCTTCTTGCTGGCAACTAATCTGGAACATAGCATATTCAAATTATGATGTGTATATACATTGCTGGTGGGAATGCAAATTAGTTCGGCCAGTGTGGAAAGCAGTTTGGAGATTTCTCAAAGAACTTAGAACTACCAATCAGCCGAGCAATCCCATTAGGGTATATATCCAAAAACATATATATATATGATGTGTAAGTTGATCATCATAAAAAGTTGAGACACAGGTTACCCTTTTCCCAAAGAAGATTGAAAAGCAAATGAAAATTAAGAAATATTAATCCAAAAATCATTAAGTCCGTTTTTCTATAAGCATTAGAAACTACTAGAGTATATGTGTTTGCTGTGAGGACTTTTTTTTTTGTGGGGGGAGGTAGTATTTTACTAGTAGCTGGTATCTAAATATAAATACCTAAATTAAATTAAAATCCTTTTATTACCAAGTTATCTATATTGTATTTACCCATATTGTATTTTTGAAACTAGATGGTCCTCCTTTGTTTTACAGAAACTACGGTATCATATCCAGCCAGAAAGACAAAAAGTCACTTTAGGAATATCTGTAACTTACGTCTGACCTGGTTAGAGTTCTATATATATGGATTTCTTCAAAGGGCCTAGCTGTGGTTCTGAACTTGCTTGAGCAAGCTGTAGGCCTCATATAGAGCAATAGGGAAAACTACTCACACATGTGCCTAGATTCACAATCCCTTGAAAACAAAGCTGAAAAATGGAATTCCATACTAGATTTATTTACTAAAATATCTTAGTCTAAATTCACTAAAATGTCATTTTAGTACAAAACTGAACTGCACTATTTTGGGATTTCTGGTGACCAGACCTCTATGTTGATTACTGAGTCCCTTTGTTGTTTTTCATCATTACTATTATCGTTAAGAAATGGTGCTTGGGAAACTGTGCAAGATGCTTAAGAAACAAAAGATGAGCAGACACAACCTTCCTCACATGGAGCATGAATCCCAATGAGGGATGACAATCATAGACAGATAAACAAACGGATAAACAAAATGATTGCAGATTTATGAAGCATAATATTAAAATAAATGGCTTTACACAGGACAATGACATGGTCTTATTTGCTTTCTCAGAAATCACTCTGACTTCTTGAAGAATAGAATGGAAGTGAGTAAAAATGAAAATGAGGAGACTGCTGCAACAGTCTAGACAAAAATGAGAAAGACCTGTTCCAAGGTAGTTTCATGAGAAAGGAAGATGAGTTAACAAATTTGTGCCATATTTTAGACATCGAGGTGACAAAACCTGATGGATTTAATGTGAATGAAAAAGGGACAACTTACCAAGAGTGGTATCCAGGATTCTAGCTTGTGACTCTATTAGATGCTCATATTATTCACTGAGAGAGGGGACAAGAAGGAAGCATGAGTTATTGGGAATGTAGCAAATTCCATTCTGGATAGGAAAATTTGAGGTTTCCTGTGGAACATCGAAATAAAGATGTTGACTAAGTATTTAAATATAAGGGCCACAATTTCAGAAGCAAATCCAAGGTTAGAGATAAATTCAGAAAGTCATCAGCATATGATGACAATGAAGCCATAGAAGTAGATCCAATTGATTAGGGAGAAAAATTCAAATGAAAAGTGAGTAGATGCTAAGCCAAAACACCACTGTTTAAAGAATGCATCAAAAAAAGTAACCATGCAAGACACTGAAAAGAAGTAGCTGGGAAATCCAGAAAGACTACTGGATTTACAGATTAAGGACCTAGAGGATGATGGTACTATTACTAAGATATGGAAGACTGAAGAGGATTACTGGGGAATGAGAGACAGGAAATCAATAATTGTGTTAACCATGTTAAGTTTAAGATGACTGTGATTCCTTCAAACAGAGATATCAAGAAGATAGTTTGAATGTTTGAGTCCATAGCTCAGACGAGAAGTCTGAGGAGATACAAATGTGGAAAATTCTAATTATGTGGTATTTAAAGTCATAAAGTTGGGAGAGGGAACTTTGGAAAAAATATTTTAAAAAAATAAAGGCTGGACTAAGCCCTGAAGATGGCCAACATTTAGAGTTTGAGTCAAGAGGAAAAGCCATGAAATGGGAGATATTACAACCAATACTACAGAAATACAAAAGATTATTCAAGGCTACTATGAACACTGTTATGCACACAAACTAGAAAACCTAGAGGAAATGGGTAAATTCCTGGAAATATTCAACCTTCCTAGATTAAACCAGACAGAAATAGAAACTCTGAACAGACCAATAAGAAGTAGTGAGAATTGAAACAGTAATAAAAAAATTGCCAGCAAAAAAAGCCCAGGGCCAGATGGATTCACAGCTGAATTCTATCAGATATTCGAAGAAGAGTTGGTACCAACCCTATTGACACTGTTCCAAAAGATAAAGAAAAAGGGAATCCTCCCTAAATTATTCTATGAAGCCAGTATCACCCTAATACCAAAACCAGGAAAGGTCATAACAAAAAAAGAAAACTACAAACCAATATCCCTGATAAACATAGATGGAAAAATCCTCAACAAAATACTAGCCAACCAAATCCAACACCATATCAAAAAGCTAATAAGCCATGGTCAAGTGGGTTTCACACCAGGGAGGCAGGGATGGCTTAACATATGCAAGTCAATAAATGTGATACACCACATTAAACAGAATTAAAAACAAAAATAATATGATCATCGTAATAGATGCAGAAAAGAGCATTTGACAAAATCCAGCATCCCTTTATGATTAAAATCCTCAGCAAAATCAGCATAGAAAGGACATACTTTAAGGTAGCAAAAGCCATCTATGACAAACCCATAGCCAACATTATACTGAATGAGGAAAAGTTGAAAGCACTCCCTCTGAGAAGTGGAACAAGACAAGGATGCCCACTTTCACCATTTCTAGTCAACATAGTACTGGAAGACCTAGCCTGAACAATCAGACAAGAGAAAGAAATAAACGGCAACCAAATTGGTAAAGAGGAAGTCAAACTTGCTATTCACTGATGATATGGTCCTATACAAAGAAAACCCTAAAGACTCCTCCAAAAAGCTCCTAGATCTGATAAATGAATTCAGCAAAGTTTCAGGATACAAAATCAACATACATACATCAGTAACACTGCTATACACCAACAGGAATCAAGATGAGAATCAAATCAAGAACTCAACCCCTTTTACAATGGCTGCAAAAAAATAAAAATACTTAGGAATATACCTAACCAAAGACGTCAAAGATCTCTACAAGGAAAACTACAAAACACTGTTGAAAGAAACAATAGATAACACTAACAAATGGAAACACATCCCATGCTCATGGATAGGTAGAATCAATAATGTGAAGATGACCATACTGCCAAAAACAATCTATAAATTCAATGCAATTCCCATCAAAATACCATCATCATTCTTCACAGAACTAGAAAAAAACAACTCTAAAATTCATATGGAACCAAACAAAGGGCCCACATAGCCAAAGCAAGACTAAGCAAAAAGAAGAAATCTGGAGGTATCACTTTACCTGACTTCAAACTGTACTACTACAAGGCTATAGCTACCAAAACAGCATGGTACTAGTATAAAAGCACACATGTAGACCAATGAAACAGAATAGAGGACTCAGAAACAAAGTCAAATACTTACAGCCAAGTAATCTTCAACAAAGCAAACAAAAAAGTAAAGTGAGGAAAAGACACCCTGTCACCCTGTTCAACAAATGGTGCTGCAATAATTGGCAAGCCACACGTAGAAGAATAAAACTGGATTCTCATCTCTCACCTTATACAAAAATCAACTCAAGATGAATCAAAGGCTTAAATATAAGACCTGAAACCATAAAAATTCTAGGAGATAACATCAGAAAAACTCTTCTAGACATTGGCTTAGGCAAAGAGTTCATGACCAAGAACCCAAAAACAAATGGAACAAAAATAAAGATAAATAAGTGGGACTTAATTAAACTAAAAAGCTTCTGTACGGCAAAAGAAATAATCAGCAGAGTAAACAGACAACCCACAGAGTGGGAGAAAATATTCACAAACTATGCATCCGACAAAGGATTAATATCCAGAATCTACAAGGAACTCAAACAAATCATCAAGGAAAAAAAAAAAATAATCCCATCAAAAAGTGGGCTAAGGACATGAACAGACAATTTTCAAAAGAAGATAGACAAATGGCCAAACACATATGAAAAAATGCTCAACATCACTAATGATCAAGGAAATGCAAGTCAAAATCACAATGCAATACCATCTTACTCCTGCAAGAATGGCATAATTTAAAAATCAAAAAGTAATAGATGTTAGCATGGCTGTGGTAAGAAAGGAACACTTTTACACTGCTGGAGAAAATGTAAACTGGTACGACCACTATGGAAAACAGTGTGGAGATTCCTTAAAGAACTAAGAGTAGAACTACCATTTGATCCAGCAATCCCACTACTGGTTCTACCCACAGAAAAAGAAATCATTATATAAAAAAGACACTTGCACATGCATGTTTGTAGCAGCACAATTCACAATTGCAAAAATATGGAACCAGCCTAAATGCCCATCAAGCAATTAACCAGTGGATAAAGAAAATTATGTGTATATATACATATATATATAATATATGTAAATATACCGTGAAATACTACTCAGCCATAAAAAGGAATAAAATAGTGCAATCCACCTCAACTTGGATGAAATTGGAGAGCATTATTCTAAGTGAAGTAACTCAGGAATGGGAGAACAAACATCGTATGTTTTCACTTGTAAATAGGAGCTAAGCTATGAGGATGCAAAGGCGTAAGAATGATATAATGGACTCTGGGGACTTGGGGGAAAGGACGGGTGGGGTTGCGGTTTAAAAGAGTACACGATGGCTACAATGTACACTGCTCAGGTGACGGGTGCACCAGAATCTCAGAAATCACCACTAAAGAATGTATCCATGTAACCAAACACCACCTCTTCCCCAAAAACTATTGAAATCGAAAAAAATTTAAATAAAATTAAAATTACAAAAAAAGAGGAAAAGCCAGTAAAGAATGAGATTGAGTTGCTAATGAGACAAGAAGAAAGCCACAAGAGTGTGGAAGCTAAGAGACATCGAAATTTTTTTCCCAAAAGAGAAAATAATCAGCTATGCTAAATGCTACCAGGAAATTAAGTAAGACAAAAGCATAATCATAAACACTGGATTTGGCACAAGTCATTTCAGTGAAATGGTAGAGAGAAGAAAGCCATATTTGAGTGGTTTGAAACTGCATAGAAAGGGTGACAGCATATAGACTACTTTTCTAAAGAACTTAGCCAGGAAGGGTGGCAGAGAAAGGAATTAGTAAATTGAGGGTGGGGAAGATATGGGGTGAGTTTTTTTTTCCTTCAGGAAGAGAAATACTTGAGGGGATGGATACCCCGTTTTCCATGATGTGATTATTTCATCTTTCATGCCTGTATCAAAACATCTCATGTACCCCATTAATATGTACACCTATTATGTACCCACAAATATTAAAAATTTTTAAATTAAATAAATAAAGTTTTATTAAGTTCTACAATAAAAAAGAGGAATACTACAGCATATTCTTATATTGATGAGAATAATTCGTAGAAAAAGATACTCATAATGTAAAAGATAAAGGGAAGGACTGAAATGTTTAGAAGATAAGAGGAAATAGAATCGCAAGAAAAACTGGAGGGATTGGTCTTCAGTAGAATTGACTCTTCTTACATCTTTTCTGTAAAGAAGAAAAAGATGCAGATTATGGATAGACTCAGCAGTGAGAGTTCTCCAATGACTATAATTTTTCTCAGTGATGCATGAGATGGGATCTTCTGCTGAGAACTGGGTAAGAAAGAGGGGGAAGAGTAATGAGAGCTCTAAGGACCAAGCAGACAAAGTAGTCATCTCATAGAATGGAAAAGTAAACTTAGTAGTGTAACAAGGATAACAATTTTTGATATATATTAATGTGCTTTTCTCTTTTGAATCTCTATAGACGTGACCTTCTTTCTACTCAGAGGCATTCATCTACAGGGGACTTAGAGAGCAGGTGAAGGGGGCATAGGATGGTGATTAGTACACATAGCACAGGAATAGAAAAATGCAATTAACACTAGCCGAATCCCTAGCAATTCCATCTATTTTAAAAACAGGGTTTGTCAAGAGAAAAAATATTTTTTAAATTTCTTAAACTTCCAGTAATGTATTAAAAGCCAGTCCGGCTGGCTTAACCGTCAATTTTACTATCAGTCTGAAGAACTCAAGATAGGACACAAGAAAAGTCCCTGCCACGTAGGAAGGGGAAAAAAGCCACCTAATTCAGCCGTAGAATAACAGGGACAGGAGAAGAGCAAGAAGTACAGCAACCTCTTTGCCTTTCCTCTCTCTCAGCATTCAGCTTCAGTACCGAGGGTGTAGAAACATTCTGATAGGTACAGAGCCGCCCAAGAACATTAGAGCTAGCCGACTGCTTCTCCAGGCAGAGCCTAGAAGAGATATAAACCATTAGCAGAAGTCCCTCATTGGGACAGAACCCAATGTCCAATGGGCACAGAACCAATAGCACCCATATGCCACTGGCTTCTTAAAGCTTGTGTGGAGTATGAGTGGACATAAAGGTGATGAGAGGGCTAGTTAACCAAAAGAGATCCGGCACCAGAAAAAAAAGGGACACATAAGTACAAGATCTATGCAACCAGGACAAACAGCTAAGACTGCAAATTTCAGAAACAGCTGCACACACAAGACCTCCAAAAGGCCACAGGGGAGCGGACATACCTCAGTGGGTACCAATGCCAAGGGCCAACTATCAGTAAAGATAGGGGACCCCTCCTCCTCCGCAAACACAGCAGCTGACCAGTTTATTAAGCATATCTGAGGCCTCCTTGCCCACCATCATAAAATCAAGTTAGCTGCCCCATATGTCTAGATATCATCCATGAAGAGGAGCTAGAGAAAGTGAAGAGATCTAGAAGACAAAACACCCAAAAGGTACCTAAAGCAATGGGATCTAAAATTAAGACTCCATTCATTACATTTATATCTAAGTTTCTCCTACTCTACTGCTTCAGCACCACCACCACCAGCAGCTTTTGCTCTGTTACAATGTGTAAAATTTTGACCCAAAAACAGGAGGAAAAAAAATCAGTGAATTTCTAGATTTTGGTTGAGCCTATGTGAAGTTTGAGACCAAAAATTTAGCCATCAGTCAGCCTCCGTGTGTGAATTTTTTCCCCAAACAGCGTTCATGAAAAGGCGATGGTTGGGTTCAATCAGGGTTGAGCTTTTGCCAGTCAAATGTGAAGAAGGAAAAGAGGAGCAAGGAGGTTTAGGGCATTAGCAAGGGAGTAATAATAATGATGGACCATGACATTACGCTGGACAAGAAAGGAAATGAAGACGGGAGGAAACTGATGGATGGAATACACAGGGTCCCTGGACTGGAGGTCTCTATGACATTGAAGAATTGTTGCAGTGGGTGTACTAGAGCAATTGAGCTGGAAGAATAAGACATGGGCATCACAGCATGGGATACCTAAAGATTTCAAAGGCAGTGGTGTCACTCACAATGTTCTAATTATGTACAATTTACCAAGTACGTTCACATACTTAATAGTATTTATTTAACTCTTCCTGACTACAGGGAAAAAGAAATTTAATAAAGTGAATTTTTAATAAAAATTCAGGAAATTATTTAAAATTATTTAAAATATTTAAGAAAAAATTCTAAGTTGAAGCACACTAGGAAATTTAGAAACAACCATGTAAATAACAACACTTAAGTACTAATTACAAATCGACCTTTTCTTTTCATTGATACAGGTGTCCTAAGAAACTAAACCAAATTTTTATCAAATTACTTAGTTGGTTAATTATTGGGTTAGCTAGTTGAATTTATTCTACTACGTTACTTACATTTTAAAAAAATAACACTGCTTTTGTTTTTTCTATATTATCAATTTAGACATCTCCCCTGTAACTAAACCAAATTAGAAAAAAATTAGTCTAAATATCTAGATATAGAGATAACCAAATTGAATCATTACAAATTCCTTTCAATTAAACACAGTGATTAAACATTCTAATTTTTTCCCATCTGACTAGCAGAAGTCAATTCATCACAGAAATAGAGATTAAGCCACTCCTTCGGTTTGGCTTTAGTTTTCTCCACATCTCTACAGAATGCAAACATTTCGTATTCTTAAAATGGAAGCATTCTGATAACATTTCTATATTTAAAATTTGAGATGTTCAGAAGCTGATCAACAGAATAATTCTATATATCCATCACTAAAAGTTAAAAAAAAACACCTCCATTTGGTTTAGTTAAAATCAACCCTTAATATTTACAAAATTAGTAGAAGAAATGTGTTCATATAATTCATGTTTAAAAATAATGTTTTAGTTTGAAATATGTAGTAAACTGATTAAAGTACCATCTTTTTAACCAATGTTGTCTAAATCAAGGACCACAACGTTGAGTACAAAAGCCTGATCTGGCCTTCCCAATTATGCTAAGCCAGCATAGTACTCCAAAATGATTTGAATTTGAATACCTTTAGGCAGGGCAAGCCCCTCTGAAGTTCCCACAGTATTCGCTTTATGTTTTGAACCCAGTAGCTTTGTTCTCAGCCCATAAATGATCTTTAATTTGTGACCTTTGGCCTATAGTACTCTGTTGTTTTGTATAGCATCTGTTTAAATTATATTGTTCTTATTTTCATTTGTAAAATATTAAGCAATTTTGGGTTTTTTTAATTTAAGCGGCCCTTTTTTATTTTAAAAGTGTCCAAAACACTTAATCTTTTCTAGCAACTGTTTGACCTGAGTTCCTTAAATAAACATGTTATTGCCAAAGGTTTGAGAAGACAAGATAATTCTCGAGTGTCTTCCAGTTTCAACCACAACGAAGTTAACCCTTTTTTTGCTAAGATTTGAAAAATATGTATATATATTATTTTCTTACATTCAAATTCCTTGAGGCATCATTCAAATTTCACATGAGGTTCAGAGTGTAGTAATTAGCAGTAGGCTGCTTACATTTGCCAATATATTTGTACAAACATATGTTGGCACTCAGTTCCATATCAGCTACACATCAAAGAAGGGCGCTGAGGAGGAAGTATTCCACCTCAGGGCTGGATTAGTGTCTCTGCCTGAAATAGGCTTCATTTAAGAGTATAGTTTGGGGGAAATTAAAGAACCTTCATGGTCTGGGTATTGGAGCGAATCCACTAACAAAAAGCTGTACTGAATATTTCTGCCATTTTTTTTCCAGCCTTGCTACTATAATCCTGGGGAAAGTTGTAATCTCTTTTATCTTCTGTTTGCCAGTCCGCAAAAGGGAAATCATATACTTCTCTCTCAACCGCCTCACAGAAGATGGGCATGTCAAGAATCCTCATGCTAGGAAAGTTGGTGCTTCTTTCTGCTAACATCCTTTTTGAATAAAAGTATGCACAAGCCTCCATGTTGCCACGACCCACACCCACCACAACCTCTCTGTAAAGATTAAAGCCCAGAGTCCCCAGTACAGTCAAAACAAGGACCAAAGACTAGGGAACATCTCCCTAATTTTCTCAAGAAAGGCTACCTTTCTTTTTATTACTGTGAATGTCAATGGAATTACTACCTATGTGAGCCCATATCTTTTACAAGAAAACCAAAGAATTATAAAAATATTAGAGCTGACAATGTACAAAGTTCTGTTCATATTTCCCTCATACAATCTTCTACAGCAAACTTTTAAGGTAGTTATGATTATCCCCATTTTGCACATGAGGCAACGGGATGAAACACTAAGTCACTTACTCAAGCTCACACTACCAGTAAGTCACAAAACCAAAATGTTAACTGAACTCTGACTCCCAAACTAGGTCATTTAACTCTTCTACCATAGCTGAGTATTGAGGTAAAATCAGAAACTGATCGAGGAGGGACTCTCCATCAGAAACGTGCTAGAGTCAGATCATACCAGCTTGGAAAAGTCAACTGGTAAATGTTCAAAAATGCTGTAATAGTCATTATTAAAAATTGCATTATATAAATATATAATTGAATAAATCATATTAAGAACAAAGGTAGGAAATAATCAAAAGTATTTTCATGGCAAATGGGACAACACAATTTCAGAAAGACCTTTGACGACAGGCTAACTCACACTCCCAAAAGATGCACTGCTCATCCAGAAACACTGGGAATGCAAATTTTAAAAGCCTACCATTTTAGTTATTTATTTCTGCTTAACAAATTACCCCAAAACTTAGTGAATTAAACTATAATCATTTTGTTATATCTCACATTTTGTTGAGTTAACAATTGCAACAGGACTAGGCTGGACAATTTGTCTGCTCTGCGTGTTGTCAACTGAGGTGGCAGATGGGCTGGTCTGGATCATCCAAGATGGCTTCACCCATACATCTGGTGCCTTTGCAGATATGGCTAGAAGGCTAAGCTCAGCTGGAACTGTTGGCTGGAGCACTAACACATGCCTCTCCACGGCTGTCTCAAGGTAGTTGAAATTACGTGTGTATCAAGGCTCCCAGAAAAAGTATTCTAAGAGGCAATAAGTGGAAGATCTTAAGGTGTAGCCCCCAAAACTGGTGCAATTTCACTTCTACCATATTGTAGCCACAGAGCCTGCCAAGATTTAAGGATAGGAACATAGACCCCACCATGTGATGAGAGAGTCAAATAATTGTTACCACCTTCAATCTATCACCAAACAAATTGTTATTGTTTCTTTTATCTACATAATATTTATGTTTTTTAAGATATTATTACTTAGAGATATGTGCTGAAATATTTATAGATGAAATAATATGATGTTTGGGATATAAGGATAAGTGGATCCGGATATACAAGAAATAAGATTAACAAAAAGGTGATATTGTTGAAGCTGGATGACAGCTAAATTCCCCTATTTGTAAGTGTTTGCACTTCTCTATATTAAAAAAAAATCCTTTAATATTTTTTAAAACTTACTCTGTTTTCTGTTTTGTTTTAATTTCAGCTTTTATTTTAGATAAGAGGGTAACTTGTATCTAAATCCTTGCAGGATTGTTACATGGGTATATTGTACCAGGTAGTGAACATAGTATTCAATAGATAGTTTTGTTTTTGTTTTTTTAGACAGGGTCTCACTGTGTCACCCAGGCTGGAGTATAGTGGCACAATCTTGGCTCACTGCACCCTTGATGGCTTGAGGATGGGCTCAAGCCATCCTCCCACCTCAGCCACTTAATTAGCTGGAACCATAGACATGTGCCACCATGCCTGGCTATTTTTTGTATTTTATGCAGAGACAGAGTTTCACGATGTTGCCCAAGCTGATTTCGAATGCCTAGACTCAAGTGACCTTCCCACCTTTGCCTCCCAAAGTGCTGGTATTACAGGCATAAGCCACCATGCCTAGCCTCCAATATGTAGTTTTTCAACACACATCTCCCTCCCTCCTCACTTTAGTAGTCCACAGTGTCTATTGTTCCTATGTTTATGTCCCTGTGTGCTCAATATTTAGCTCTCACTTGTAAGTGAGAATATGCAGTATTTGGTTTTCTATTCCCACATTAATTTCTTTCGATTATGACCTCCAAGCTTTATCCATGTTGCTGCAAAGAACATGATGTTATTCTTTTTAATGCTGCATAGTATTCCATGGTGTGTATGTGTGTATCACATTTTCTTTATCCAGTCCACCAATGATGGGCACCCAGGTTGATTCCATGTCTTTGCTATTGTGAATAGTGTGGCAATGAACATATGAGTGCTTGTGTCTTTTGGTTATAATGATCTATTTATTTTACTTTGGGTACTGGATCAAATGGTAGCTCTGTTTTAAGGTCTTTGAGAAATCTCCAAACTGCTTTCCACAGTGGCTGAACTAATTTATATTCCCACCAACAGTGTATAAAAGCATTCCCTTTTCTCTGCAGCCTCGCCAGCATCTATTGTTTTTGACTTTTTAGTAATAGCCATTCTGACTAGTGTGAGATGGTATCACATTGTGGTTTCGATTTGCATTTCTCTGATTAGTGATGTTGAGTATTTTTTCATGCTTGTTGGCTGCTGTATGTCTTCTTTTAAGAAGTGTCTGTTCATGTCCTTTGCCCATTTTTTAATGGGTTGCTTTTTGCTTGCTAATTTAAGTCCTTATAGTCTCTGGATAGTAGACCTTTGTCAGATGCATAGTTTATGAATATTTTCTCCCATTATCTAAGTTGTCTATTTACTCTATTGATGATTTCTTTTACTGTGCAAGTTTTTCAGATTAATTAGGTCTCACTTGTCAAAAAAAATAAGATTTAAAAAACCTATTTCAATGCCAACTAAACAAAAAGCATTAACATAATCGCATACACAAACACAAGGGAAGATTTAGAGAGGATGCAAAAACTAAGCTGTTTAAAAACTGATTTGAACAGGACTCTTTGAAGAAATGGCTGACTCTAGGACTTGGGTAGGAAATATATGAAATGAGCCAGAAGCATCTTTTAGTGCAAGAAAAAAAATAAGTGCTCAAAAAAAAAGGAAAACACAGTGGCAGGGGCAACTTTCAGGAGCCAAATGAAAGAGCTCCCAGTAGCCAAAGCTAGCATAATTTATGCAATAAAATAAATAAAGTAGTATTAGATTATAACCCAAAGTGGAAAATCAATATCTGAGTCTGTACTGATATAAATAAATAAATGATTGAATAAGTAAATGGGGGAGAATAAACAAATCTCCCCTGCAGAAAAATTCTAATAATTTATATAGATACTCCACCCTCCAGGAGGTGGAGAATAACTTCCCATTTCTTAAATGTGGGCTGTTTAAAATTACTTCCTTCCAAAGAATACACCTCAGAAAGGAGGAAAAATGAGTTAGTGAAGCAAACTGACAAACACTACCTCAACTAGGTGATCAAGGTTAAACTCAACAGTGATAAGTCATGTTGATAGTACATATTCTTGATATAATGTGATGATAATGCACTTTACCTCTGTAGTCATCATATCCAAAACACATAACCCCCATCTAATCATAAGAAGAACATCGGTGTCTTATTTCATTTATGCTCCTATAACAGAATATCACAGACTGGGTAATTATAAAGAACAGAAATTTATTTTCTCAGAGTTCTGGAGGTGGGAAGTCCAAGATCAAGGTGCCAGCAGCTGTCAAGGGCCTTCTTAATACATCATCGCATGGTGGAAGGCAGAAGGGCAGGGGAAAGCAAGAGAGAATGATGCCACCTCACATCCCCTTGTTATAACAGCATTAATCCATTCATGAGAATAGAGCCTTTGTGACATAGACACCTCCCTCCCCTTCGTGACATAAACACCTGCCACCTTCCAACGATGTTGCACTGGGGATTAAGTTTCCAACACAAGAATTTCTGGAGGACACATTCAAGCCATAAAAATCAGACAAACCCTAGTACGGGAAAATTGTACAAAACACCTAACTGACACTCCTCAAAATCGTCAAGGTCATCATAAACAAGGAAAGAAGGAAAGTCTGAAAAACTGTCATAGCCAAGGAAAGTCAAAGGAGACAAGACAAAATGGGGTATCCTGAATGGGATCCTGGAAATAAAACAATTAGGTAATGTCTTAGTCCATTTGGGCTGCTATAACAATACAGACTGGTTAATTTATAAACAACAAAAATTTATCTCTCACAGTTCTGGAGGCTGGGAAGTCTAAGATCAAGATGCCAGCAGATTAAGTGTCATGTGAGGGCCTATCTTGTAAATGGTACCTTATATACGTCCTCATATGATAGAAGAAGTGAACAAGTTCTCTCAGGCCTCCTTTATAAAGGCACTAATGTCATTGACAAGGAGCTCTGCTCTCATGACCTAGTCGCCTCCCAAATGTCCCACATCTTAATACTAATACACTGGGAGTTAGATTTCAGCACACGAATTTTAGTGGAACACCAGCAGTCAGACCATATCAGGTAAAAACGAAGAAAATCTGAATAAAGTATGAAGTTAATACTCATATATCAATACTGGTTCACTATTTGTAATAAATATACCATACTAATATAAGATGTTAGTAATAGGGGAAATAGGGTGTAGGCTATATAGGAACTCTCTGTACTATCTTTGCAGTTTTTCTGTAAATCTAAATCTCTCCTAAAATTAAAAGTTCATTTTAAAAGTTATAAGCTGGTTCTGCAGCCTTTATGGAAATCTGACAAGATCTACAGCTTTGAAGTAATTTCTCTAGTTCACACAGAAGAGACTTGGAAGAAGCAACAGAAACCTGCATTTCAGCCCACCTGAGACTACTGCCAAATCTAGTTATTAGATGAAAGAAGATAGCATCGAGAGAGACTCATCCCTGATTGAAAGAGCCAGCGTCTTTCCATACCTAATATACTTCCTTTTGTGGATGCATTTCTGCCCTACAGCACAAAACAGTAAAAAAACCAAGATCTAATGTGCCTGAAAGACCGCAGAGGTGCTGTGGATAGGCTCAGTTACAAACCAAAGAACATTCAGGAGACAGAAAGAAATTCATCCATTTTCCAAAAATGTTAAAAGGGAAGGTAGTTTGGTGAAACTCAGAGAACCTGGATCAACATATTTCTTGGCATCCTGGAAAGAAATAAGTCCTTTGCAAGTATAAAGATTCATTATAAAGAGATCTTAACAATGCCACAAATCTTCTTAAGTAAGTCCACACTGTGGTTTGCTCAGTTCTAGGAGAAAACGTCTTGACCTTACAGCAGTCTTCAGACTCAGAACATTTAAAACGTCATTACCACAAGGTCAGCCCTTATTCTCATCCTTGCAATTGTGAAAAGGAAAGGCACTGGAAAACAAGGGCATTCTCACTTCTCAGGGTACCTTTAATAAGCATCTGTAGGCAACACTGCTGACCATCCTGTCATGGCATGTGGTTAAAATAAACCTGCCTCTGTTGCTGCAATTATTTTTGGCTACCATTGAGGGGAGTTCCAACAGCAACTACAGTCATTCCTTCAGATGTCCAGGAGGAGTCAATATTTAAATCTAGAACCAGGCTCATATCTCAAGGACCACACCTCTCGAGGATGCTGTAACCACTCATACATCCTATTTGTGTGTGACAGTCACGGTGTCCCCTTGAGACCACTGCTGCAAATAACAATCATCTGCTGCAGAGGGAAGTTGGGACTCACCCACCGGCCTTTAGTACTGGGGTTTATACACCCACTAGAATTGGAGCTCACAAATTTCTCAGATTCTACAGCATCATACAACCCATCCTTAAACCCTTGTAATTTCTCCTAGTTTGATAAATTCCCTTAGGTAGACTAAACAGAAAACCTAATTTACATCAAGTATGTGAAAATTAAGTTAAATTTAAACTTCTTATAAAGTCAACCATCCATTGTTAATGTCAACGGGAAAGTGTAATAACAGATAATTCAAATGTCCTATATATATCATTACTATATAAATTTTGTGAAATAAGCATAAATTATCTTTCACTTAGACAATATTAAAATAAGTTTTTATTACCTAAGTGTACACCCAATGAATGGTGCAGAAACAGACCAGAAGAATCTTGGGGTGACTGAAAGATCATGATATCTCAGACTAAGCACCATATTTATTTTTCACCATGTGCAGAAAAGCCAAATCTTCCTTTGTGGGGAACAGCCCAGAATAATTCTGACTCATCAAAAATGGCTAGGCAGTCACAGGATGGATAGCTTATCATCCTTATAAAATAAATAACTAAAAGACAATCACAACCATAAAATCCAAGCAAAGTTTTATTACCTAAATTCAATTTGCTGTAGTTTAATTAAGTTGCATCAGCCAGCACTGTATTTAAGGTCTGCAGGCTTTAACAACTTTAGAGACTAGTCCAGTGACCAAAGAAACTCTCATTACAAAATGGCATTTAACTGGGGGCCCTCACGAGGCACTCAAGAATATATTGTCCCAGAAGTGACTCACTAAGGCAGACATGAAATGAAATCTAAAGAAATGGTCTCTCAAAGGCATGATGCAACAGGAACAAGAATAAAACCTGGCAGACATAGGTACATAAGATTGATTGTAGATAATCTCCATTTACCATTTTGATGGAATCTTAATTACACTTTATTTACCAAAGAGGGGATAGATTGAGTATAAAACATAGAGATGTATCTAGATGACATTTTTAAAGTATTTGTTTTAGAACAACACAGAAAGTGGGCATCTACCTGCCAATTAATTAAATCGGTAAAAGAAATTTTATTAAACAAAATGAATGACTTTTCTTAAATGTGAACTTTTACATGGATGATAATTTTTAACTGATCTTGCAAAAATGTTTGTAGCATTTAAGGGAAAAAATCTTTTTATAAAGCTTTCAGCCTTACCAAGAAAATTGTTGCATGCACATTTACATTTCCTGTCTATAGCAACAACTTCAGTTATTTGGGCCAGGTGGTTTTGTGTGTGGAGAATTATACCAATTATCTAACTTTTTCTCTGCTTTTGAGCATTTCATTTATATAGTTCACACTCCAAAGCAGTCATGGAATGATACAGAAAATAGAATTCATATTAATATTTTTGGACTCCTAAACTATACATGCCACTACCCAAACTCTAAAAATGGTCCCAGATTACTTTAGAAATAAGGAAAAAACTTTTATCAGTCCCTGTTATATTTCCATTGTAAGATTCTGTATTAGGTCATTCTTGCATTGCTATAAAGTACCTGAGACAGGGTAATTTATAAGAAAAGAGGTTTAATTGGCTCACCGTTCTGTAGGCTGTACAGGAAACATGGTACTGGCATCTGCTTCTGGGAAGGCCCCAGGAAGCTTGCAATCATGGCAGAAGGTGAAGGGAGAGCAGACATCTCTCATGGTGAGAGTGGAGCAAGGGTAACAGGGAGGTGCCACACACTTTTACACAACCAGATCTTGTGAGAACTCACTCACCACAGCAAGGACAACACCAAGCCATGAGGGATCCTCCTCCATGACCCAAACACCTCCCACCAGACCCCACCTCCAATGCTTCAACACGAGATTTGGGCAGGGACAAATATTCAAACTGTATCAGGTACCTAATGTTTACAACTATGCTTAAAGTATTTAAAATAATTTATCTAATTGTTGGCTTCCATTTTTATAATTTTATAAGTGCATACAAAGTTTGCATTTTAAATATATCCAATGATACTATTTTTCAGTGCAAAATTTACATACTTTGGTAATTTTGCATAGCTTATATGTTTCATGACTGTCCCTTATTGGTGTTGGAAGCTAGAAGAAATGAAGCGATAATTTTATTTTTAAAAAGTGATAACTTTTAGCAAGGCTTGTCTTATCCTTAGGTATTAAGACTCTAGAATCTATGTTCTGATATGCCAAAAATATTCTTGAAATCGTCTTTTCCATAAGGAACTAAAATAGGAAACTCTTTAATGTATAGGACGAATATCTAATGCATGCATGCGCAGTTTAAAACCTAGATGATAGGTTGGTAGGTGCAGCAAACCACATAGCACATGTATACCTATGTAACAAACCTGCACGTTCGGCACATGTATCCCAGAACTTAAAATAAAATTAAAAGAAAAATAAAGAAACTCCTTAATACCAGTAACGTGGATATGATATCACTGGGGATAGAAAACAAGGGAGGATGGAAAAGCGTAGGAAGAAACAGAAAAAGGCTGGGATGAGAAACAAAAGTGGATCTCAAAACAAATTGTCCTGCTTCACATTTCTTTACAGGTCTGGGCCTGTCCTTAAACAAGTGTTCAGATAATAATGCTGAGCAATGCAAGTTCTTATTTTGCCATCTCCACTCTACATTCTGAAGTCATTTAATTCTTCCTTATTTTTACAACACACCATTCTTCATTTTCCCATCCCATAACCCTCTGCCACTTGAGTCTCAGATCTGCCTATGAACAAAAATATAGACCATACGACACTTGAAAAAGGTTTCTCCCAAGCCTTAACCTGCCTTCAACCCATGACATTTACTGGCCTTTAGAAAGTGGTGGTATCATGTGATCATAACTGACAGTAAATAATCTGAGAACCACGCCAAAGATCTGAATCATGGGAATTGTGCACTTCTGGTTTTAGACTTCAATCAAAAGCCATCAACAATTTTCAATTAAAAAATTGCATCTAAGGTTGTCAACATATGTGCCAAGTTTTAATTGAGGGTAATTGGGAATGGTTAGGCTATAAAACGATTGAATAGCAACTTGGTAAATGGAAACACTGACAGATTTTTAGCTCATAAAACTCTCCCACAGATCAAGACAGCTGAGTTGAAGAAATAATCACCAGAAGGCCCAAGCAGGTAGACTGTGGTACCTTCTTCTTCAGTGTGTCCCCCATCACACAAAGATGCTGCACAAGAAAGGTTGTTCTGAAGCATTTGCAGGCTGAAGTCAGCCAGATGCAGGCTGGAAGGGAAGGAACAGGCACCTGTACAAATAAGGCTGGGCACCCAGGGTCCTAGAGAGTAGTAAGAGAGGTAGAGGGAAAGAAAAATCCACTGTCTCCAGCTCAGATGACCTGGGTTTCAGGAATGGTTGACTACTAGTTATCTATGGATCCTTGGACAAAATGTTAGTTGGATTGTACTACTGAACCCCCAAACTATTCATTTCCCCCTTGGAAGCTGTATGCTCCCAGCCTAATGAGGTGATTTTTTTTAATGTGCCTCACCCGTGTACTGAGGTTATAACAAAACTCCGTGTATAAAAATGTCTTCCTAGCCTACACACACTCATTTATAAAACTCTGGTTCAGATAACTGGATGTCTAGCCTTTCAATTACTTTGGGAGAAGTTTTCATGAATAAAGGCTATAAAACTTACATTGCAAAATTTCACTTCACAGATGAAATCTATCACAACAAATCTATCCTCTTGAAAAGCTTCCAGCAAAGGTCACTAATAGACCATTAGCCTTTTCTAAATTGTGGAGTGATTAGAATCGCATTTTTAAAATAATCCAAACATGATTGTTGAGAAAGACCTTCATTTCTTCTTAGCCCTTAGCACTAATTTTCCCATGTAATTTGTTATTTTAGAAACCTAAGAGACTGTATTTAAACAGTTGTATGACAATTTTTAAAAATTGCTTAATTAAGTGAGTAGGATATTTTTTCCTTGGGAAAAACCCTCAGTCCATATCTAGATCTTGTTTTAAACCTTAGTATTTTAAGGATTCTTTCAAGGCGTTTGAAGTATTCTTAATAGTTATTCGATTACTGTAAAACCCAATTTCTATTCTTCTAATCTCTATAATCAAATCTTTACTTTCATGATTTGCTATTAAGCCTGTATTTTAGGATTATAAAACTAGATATTCATCTTCTGTGACTTGTTACTATCAAGTTGAAGGTAGCAAGGACTTCACACATACTTACAGAGTGGGTATGCTTATTGGGCACACAGTCAGAAATAAAATGTGTGCCAATGTCTTATCCTGTTTTCTGTTGCTATAGCACAGTATCACAGACTGGCTAAGTTATGACAAAAAGACATTTAATTCTTACAATTCTTACAATTCTGGAAGTCCAAAGGCAAGAAGCTGCACCTGGTGAGGGCCTTCTTACTGCATCGTAACATGACAGAAGGCATCACAGGACAAAAAGGCAAGAGCACACCAGCTCAGGTCTCTCTTTCTCTTCTTATAAAGCCACCAGTGACATGATGGAGGCCTTATCCTTATGGCCTTATCTAATTCTAATTATCTCCCAAAGGCCCTACCTCCAAATACCATCAACATATATATTTGGGGATTAAGTATTCAACACCTAAAATTTGGAAGACACATTCAAACCGCAGCACAAGGTTTCTATACTGTTACTGGGAAAACACTTATGAAGAGATAAACACATGGCAGATAACCTATTCAATACATAGGGAAAATGTACACCCTTAAGCATGCAGATGCATTGAGCAATAAAACGTATGGTACATACTATCTAAGAATCATGGGTCGATCTAATACTATCCAACATCAGTAGGATCTATCTTGAATACTATTATGAGAGGAGGAGACACAGCACAAAGGGAAGCTTAAACAATAAAATACAGATTCAGAGGATAAAAATAATAATAACAGTTGCACAATATGATTACACTTAATGCATTGAACTGTACATTTAAAATGGTTGGGATGGTAAATTTTATGTTATATATGTTTGACCATAATAAAATAAAAATTAATAATAGTAGTAATAATAATAATGACAAATATATATGTGCTTCATGTGCCAGGTGCTTTATGTGCATTATCGTTTAGTCTTCAAAGTAGCTCTTTGAGGAAGTATTAATATTACCCTCTTCTAAAGGATTTGGAAATCTAAGGACCACAAAAATAAAGTAACTTTTCCAAGAGTTAATAAAGTAACTTCTTCAATAGATTCTTACAGAACTAGTAAATTATAAAGGTCTATATATTAGTCTGTTTTCATATTACTATAAAGATACTACCTAAGACTGAGTAATTTATAAAGAGAAGAGGTTTGATTGACTCACAGTTCCACATGGCTGGAGAGACCTCAGGAAACTTACAATCATGCCCAAAGAAGAAGAGGAAGCAAGGCACGTCTTATATGGTGGCAGGAGACAGCAAGTGAGCACAGGGGAAAGTGCCACTTTTAAAACCATCAGATCTGATGAGAACTCCCTCACTATCAGGAGAACAGCGTTGGGGAAACCACCTCCATCATCCAATCACCTCCCACCAGGTCCCTCCCTCAACACCTGGGGATTACAATTCAGATTATAATTCGAAATGAGATTTAGGTGAGGACATAGGCAAACCGTATCAGTCTGACTGAACCCAGATGTTCTGATTTTAGAGTCTGTGGTTGTTTAACCGTGTATAATGACTTCCACAGGTGTTCGTGAAAGTACTTATAAGGAAAAGAAGCCATGCTGAAAAGTAAAACTATCTCAAAGTTGTAGCCAAAAAGACAGTTGAGAACACCAATAATGTGGTGGGGAGAGAAAATGGTCAGTATATGATTGTTTATTTATTCATCTAGGCAATAAGTAATTAGATGTCTACTAGGTGCACTGAGGACAATACGTGAATAAGACAGACAAGGCTTTTGCATTCATGGAGCTTACATTCTAGTAGAGTAGCGAGAACAAAAGAAAGTGAACAAATTAATAAACAAAGTATTTGTGACTTGCAGGAAGTGCTATGAGGAAGTGAAACATTGGTGGCAAGAAAGTGAGTGTCAGAGGTGGGGGCTGCATTAGCCCAGGGCAGAGTTTCCCAGTCTTGGCACTGCTGACTTTTTGGGCTGGATAATTCTCTGTTGTGGGGGTTGCTGTGTGCATTGTAGGATGTTTAGCAGCATCCCCAACCCATTTACCCATTAGACCCAGTAGCAAAACCTCTCCTTCCCAGGTGCGACAAACAGAACTGTCTCCAGATATTTCCCAATGTCCTTTGAGGGACAAAATTACCACCAGTTGGGAACTACTGGCTTCAAGGGTTATGGGAGTCTTCTCTGAAGAGGTGACACCTGATGTGAGGCAAAGTGATATGAAAGGGCCAGCCATGAAGGATTTGGGGGTAGAGGCTAGGGGATGGATAAGGGCAAACACCCTAACATGGCAAAAGGCTTTGTGTATTGGCTGGGGTGGCTGAAGCCTCCTGAGCTGTGGTGAGAGTGGTAGGAGGGAGTATCAAAGAGGTAGACAACTTCAGATCATGAGAGTCCTCTAGACAATTGAGTCATTTTAAGCATTTTAGTTTATCAGGAAAAAATGGTGGCAAGGGTAATTTTTGTAACTCTAGGTCATTAAAGTCTTTCTTTTATCTTTGAAATTTTTAAAACAGGTTAGAATTTATCACAACTAACACCTCTCCGGGAGAAAACTATTGATGTCTTTATATTCTGTAGAATTAGTCATTCCTTCATTCGCTAAGCAAATATTTATTGAGTGCCCAGTACGCCCCAGACACTGTTTTAGGCATTTGGACCAAGACTGAAAAAAAGAAAGATCCTACCCTCTTGGAGCTTATGTCGAATTAGAAGAGACAGATAAATATAAAACATAATGAAAATTATTTGTATAATATGGTAGAAGACAACTGCTATGCACCAAAAATTATAAAGCAGGATGAAAAGGACAGAAATTATGGTGGAGATACATAATACAATATGTGACAATAAGTCTAGAAGAAGAAAAATATAATCAATACACCATGTTCTTAGGCAGTTAAACATTTCTAGAACTTTCCATTTATTCTTTTATTTTCATTCTATTTAGTCCACAATCAAATACTTTGTCTTATTTTCTCATAAATGGATCTTGTGAACTGACTGGAAGGTACCTGAGAATGTAAACAAGACCCAATCGTGTGCAGGTGGTGAAGCTTAGGGCACCCCAGAAGGAGTGTCAAGTTGTCTGAAAATCAACAATGAATAGGTGACTCCCTTTAAGTCATTATTTTGGTGGGAACCCAAATGTATGACTGTATGACCATTGGTGTCAATTCATGTCAGGATTAATGAGAAGGATCCAAAAGTCTACCAACAAATCACTCATAAGAGTAATCTGTAAATATATGTATTTCATCTCAGGCCAAGCATAATTTTCTCTAACGTTTTATTGCTAAAATTTTAAGTAAATTGAGTTAACACTTTTAAAACTTCGCAATTGTGGGTGTAATCATAATAAATAAATACTTCACCTGGGCTCAGTGGTTCATACCTGGAATCTCAGCACTCTGAAGGGCCAAGGCGGGTGGATCACTTGAGGCCAGGAGTTCAAGACCAGCCTGGCCAACATGGCGAAACTCCATCTCTACTAAAAATACAAATTATCTGGGTGTAGTGGTACATGCCCATAGTCTCAGCTATTCAGGAGGCTGAGGCAGGAGAATTGCCTGAACCCGGGAGGTAGAGGTTGCAGTGAGCCAAGATCGTACCACTGTACTCCAGCCTGGGCGACAGAGCAAGACTCCATCTCAAAAATAAATAAATAAATTTAAAAATAAATACTTTGTACAACTGACTTTTATTCAATGACATTTCAAATAAGATAATTGAAACAAATTAAAATTCTTCTGTCAATATATACAGCTATTATGTACTCAAAATTTTTTTAATAATAAAATAAAAACAAATCTGTTTTTTTTTTTTTTTTTTTTTGAGACAGAGTCTCACTCTGTCGCCCGGGCTGGAGTGCAGTAGTGTGATCTCGGCTCACTGCAACCTCTGCCTCCCAAGTTCAAGCAATTCTCCTGTCTCAGCCTCCCGGGTATCTGGAACTACAGGCACATGCCACCACACCTGGCTAATTTTTGTATTTTTGGTAGAGAGAGGGTTTCACCTTATTGGTCAGGCTGTTCTCGAACTCCTGACCTCAGGTGATCCACCCGCCTCGGCCTCCCAAAATGCTGGGATTACAGGCATGAGCCACCCCGTCCAGTCACAAATAGATTTTTTTTAAAGACTAAGATACATGTATTAGTGTCCTATGGTCACTGTAAGAAATTTCTACAGACATGGTGGCTTAACACAATGGAAATTTATTATCTCACAGTTCTGGAAGCCAGAAGTCTGAATCTGCTTCACTGGGCCAAAATCAATGCGTCAGCAGGGCCGTACATTCTCTGGAGCCTCCAGTGGAGAATCTGCTCCTTGCCTGTCTTCCTGCTCCAGGTGGCTGCCGGCATTCCTGTGGAGTGCTGCATCATTCCAGTACCTACCTCATCTTCATATCACCTTCCCCTCTGTGTGTCTAATTTCCCTTTGCTCTTCTCACGAAGGTATTTGTGATCGCATTCAGGGCTCATACAGATAATCTAGGATAATCTCTCCATCTCAAAATCCTTAAGTAATCAATCACACCTGCAAAAACCCTTTTCCGAAAAGGTAACATTTACAGGTTCCAGGGACTGGGACATAAATGTCTTTTGGAAAGCCATTTTTCAGCCTACCACAAGGAACAATGTTTTCTTACATAATGGGAAATAGGGAACTAAATTCAAGCATTTGGGAAAAATCCCTGTTCTCATATAAGCATTTCAGTTCATCAGCAAACAGAGAGCAAAGTGTTGATCTGAATTCCAAGTATTTCCTATCCTATTAAAATGAATTGGAAGTGTTAAGTAAAAGTAAATGACAGTATATCACATCCTCCCTGATTTTCACCCTAATTAACATGAAAAGAAGCCACTCTAGGTTTCAGATCTTTTTAATTTAAAGAAAAACATTACTACAACAAAATTATTTTATTACCAAAAGGATGTGCTTTTCATTTTAGTGGTCGTAGAATTGGATATCAATTCCAAACTGTCAATACAAACTCAAATTAAAAACTAGACTTAGGAATCTCCATTTTTTTATATTAGTATTTTATGTTTGTTGAGAAAGCTGGCTCCTAGGCCACACTCACATACTAAAAATCATATGACATGGAGTTCTGCTCCTCTTAGGATTGAAAACATCACAAGAGAACATCACTCCTACCCTTACAGCAAGGAAAAGTCAGATAATCTACAAAAATATCACTCTTCTTAAGCCCATCAGAGCTAAAATCATAGAGTTACAAAATAAATCAGGCAAACTAAAACTAAATTCCCAAGAGCAATAAACCCTTCTGAAAATAAATGGGATAATGAACTGTTCCATCTTTGGAAGAGTAAGGAAGAATCTGCGAATGTAAAAGTGGATAAGAAGAAAACTGCAACACTTTTTTACAAAAGCCAAGTGTGTGCTAGGACGATTCAGACTGCTTGGCAGATCAAACCCGTGGGGAATCCACATGCATTCTTCAGTTGTTTTCCACGATTCTCTACTCGTTGCTCACAAGAAAGACTGGAACATGACAAGAGATCTGAGGTAGCCCTTTCTTCCCCCTTGGTGAACCATAGGGATGAAACTGTATCTGCATTTCTGATCCTGCTCTCAGATAAAGCAAAAGCCTTTGCCTCTGAGAGAGAAGCAGAAAAGTCTCCCACCCAGGCAAGATCCACTGCTTCTGGGAGATGGTAGACACAAAAGCTGTCTGAGTGAGAGGCTGTTAGGAGAGTATAGAAAACTGTACACCTCCACTCCCAGGCAAAGCCATCAGCTACTGAGAGAGAACTAGTAGCAAAATCCATTAGCCCATTGGGGTAGGCAGGCAACAGGAAATCTACTCAACTGTACTAATAGAAGGCAGAGACCTTCTACTACTGAGGAAGAACAAAGACTGTCTCTCCTATTCAAGACCTTTGACAGATGCAAGGTAAGATATGGCTACTATGTCAGGGAAAGGCAGGAATGGTGATAAAGCCCTCATCACAGAGGACCAAGAACATAGGGCCTAACTAAGACTGAGGCTGAGACCAGGGAACAAAGAAAATCTCCACTTTCCCTACCATAAGCTTTTTACCTAGCAATATGCAACGGAGAGAGGGGCAAGAGCATAAAGAACCCCTGTTTATGCATAGATATTTAGGGTCTGCTGAAAGCTGAGAGTGAAGCAAGAACACAGAAAAACCTTCCTGCACTTTAGTTCCCAAAGTAAGCACAAGGTAGCAGCCACCCAGAGCTAGAAGAATCTGCAGCCTGTAGTGCACAAAGGTAATGTTAACAACAAAAAACCCAGCTCAGCTACTAACCAGATTGGCTCAACTTCCCTACATTAACAGCCTGAAAAAAGAGGAGACCATTTCTAGGAGTTAATTCTACTTACTTCAGACTCTACTGGTCTAAAAAAAAAAAAAAAAAAAAAAGCCTCACAGTCAACAAAACAATTACCAGACAAAAAAGTAATTGTTAGATGTTAGCAGAAGGAATGGAATAATGAAGATTGGAGCAGAAATAAATGTAATAGAGACTAGAAAAGCAATAAAAAAGATCAATGAAACTGAGTTGGGTTTTTTTGAAAAGATAAACAAAATCAACAAATCTTTAGCTAGACTAACCAAGAAAAAAAGAGAAAAGACTCAAATAAACAAAATCAGAAATGAAAGAAGAGACATTACAACTGACATCATGGAAATGAAGGGATCATAAGAAACTATTATGAACAATTATGTGCCAAAAAATTAGACTATCTAGAAGAAATGAATACATTTCTAGACACATGCAACTTATCAAGGCCGAATCACAAAGAAATATAAAAATCCAAACAGACCAATAACAAGAGGAGATTGAAGCTGTAATATAAAGTCTTCCATCAAAAAAAACAGCTCAGGACCTGATGGCTTCACTGCTGAATTCTATCAAACATTTAAAGACCTAATACCAATTCTCCACAAATTGTTCCAAAAAATCAGAGAGGAGGAAATACTTCCAAACTCCTTTTACAAGACCAACATTATCCTGACACCAAAGCCAGAAAAGGACATCACAAGAAAAGAAAACTACAGGCCAAGATCCTTGATAAATCTAGATGCAAAAGCTGTCACCAAAACACTAGCAAACTGAATTCAACAACACATTATATAAGAATTATTCACTACAATCAATTGGGACTAATTCCTAGGATGCAAAGATGGCTTAACACACACAAATCCATAAACGTAATATGTCACATTAATAGGATGAAGGACAAAAATCATATGATTATCTCACTAGATACAGGAAAAGCATTTGACAAAATTTAATATCTTTTTATGATTAAAAAAACTCTCAAAAAATTAGATATGGAAGAAATGTACCTCAATACAATAAAGGTCATATATGACAAGTTCATAGCTAACATCATATTCAATGGAGAAAAGTTGAAAACTGTTTCTCTAAGACCTGGAACAAGACAAAGATGCCCATTTCTACCACTTCTACTCAATATAGTACTGGAGTTCCCAGCCAGGGCAATAAGGCAGGGAAATAAAAACGGGAGAGTTAAATTGTCCCTATTTTCAGACCATGTTATCTTATATATTAAAAAAAAAACCTAAAGATTCTATAAAAAAGAAAAAATACTTAGAACTGATAAATTCAGTAAAGTTGCAGGATACAAAATCAAGACACAAAAATCAGTAGTGTTTCTCTACACTAACAATGAAGTTTCTGAAAAAGAAATCAGGAGAACCGTCTTATTTACAATCGCTACAAAAAAAAATGTACTTAGGAATAAATCTAACCTAAGAAGTGAAAGACCTGTCACTAAAAACTATAAAACATTAATGAAAGAAATTCAAGAAAACATAAATAAATAAAAAGATATCTCATGTTCATGAATTGGAAGGATTAATATCATTAAAATGTCCATACTACCCAAAGTGATCTACAGGTTCAAAGCAAACTGTATCAAAATTTTAATGTCACTTCTCACAGATGTAGAAAAAGTATTTAAATTCTTATGAAACCTCTCAAAAAAATTACAAATAACTAAGTCAATTATTTGCAAAAAGAAAATAGTTGGAGGCATTACACTATTAGATTGCAAACTATACTACAAATCAATAGTAATTAAAACAGCATGGTACTGGCATAAAAATAGACATAGCAGCCAATGGGACACTGTACAGAATCCAGAAAAGAACACATTCATCTGTGGTCTATTGATTTTCAACAAAGGTGCCAAGAATATCCAATTGGAACAACAAATGGTGTTGGGAAAACTGGGTGTCTATAGGGAAAAGAATGAAATTGGACCCTCATTTTACACCACGTAGAAAAACTAACTCAAAATAGATTAAAGACATAAATGTAAGATCTAAAACCATAAAACTACTAGAAAAAAAAACACAGGGGAGAAACTACACAACATTGGTCTACGCGATTATTTTTTAGGTTTGACCCCAAAGGTTAGGCAACAAAAGCAAAGATAGACAAATGCGATTACATTAAAATAAAAAGCACATCAAAGGAAACAATTAACAGAGTGAAGAGACAACCTATGGATTGGGAGAAAATATCTGCAAGCCATACATCTAATAATGGATCAATATATAAAATATATAAGAAACTCAAACAACCCTCTAAAAAGAAAACAAATTACCCAATTAAGAAATGGGCAAAGGACCTAAATAGACATTTCTCAAAAGAAGACATACAAATGACTTCAGATATATGAAAAAATGCTCAACATCACTAATCATTAAAGAGATGCAAATTAAAACCACAATGAGATAGCACCTCACAACTGTTAGAAAGGCTACTATGAAAGCAACAAAAGGCAGGTGTTAGCAAGGATTTGGAGGAAAGGGAATCCTTGTACACTGTTGGTGGGAATGCAAATTAGTACAAACACGGAACATGGTATGGAGGTTCCTCAAAAAACTAAAAATAGAATTACCACATCATTTAGTGATACAATTTCTGATACCCGAAAGATTTAAAAATCAGTGTGTTGAAGAGATGCCTGCCTGTATCCCCACGTTCATTGCAGCACTATTCACAATAGCCAAATTATGGAATCAACCTAAGTGTCCATAAAGGAATAAATGGATAAAGAAAGTGTGGTATATATACAAAATGAAATACTATTCAACCTTTAAAAAGAAAGAAATTCTGTTGTTTGGAACGACATGGGTAGAATTAGAGAATATTATGCTAAGTGAAATAAGCCAAACATTGAAAGATAAATACTGCATGTTCTCACTTATATGTGAAATCTAAAACAACTAAACTCATAGAAGCAGAGGGTAGAATAGTGGTTACCAGAGGCAGGGGGTTGGGTGGAATCAGGAGATGATAGTCAAAGACACAAATCCGGAGATGATAGTCAAAGGATACAAAGTCTCAGTTAGATAAGAGGAATGAGTTTAATTTTTTTTAGATCAATAGTACCGCATGCTGAATATAGCTAATAATTAAATATTGTACCTTTCCGTATCACTAACAGAATAAATTCCTAATGTTCTCATGACAAAAGAAGTTAAATATTTGAAGTAATAGATATGTTAATTAGCTTAGTTTAATCATTCCACATTGTATTCAAAAGTCATAACACCATTTATATAAATATATACAACTATAATTTGTCATTATACAATTTAAAAAATAATACAATCTACTTTGCACAAAATGAAAAGAAAAACAACCAAAAAAAAAACCTTTGTCGAGATTAGACAACAGAACCAGATCCAGAGATGATTCAGCTATTAGAACGATCAGACAAGGACATTTTTGAGATCATAATTAATATGTTAAAGGATCAAGAGGAAAAAAATGGGAAACATGCCTCAATAAATTAGGATTTTCAGCACAGAGATTGAAACTATAAAGAAGAGCCAAATGCAAATTATAGAAATTAAAAGCACAATATCGAAGATGGAAATTCATTTGTCAGTTTTATCAGCAAACACAGCAGAGTAAAGAATTAAATATAGGTAAATAGTAACTATCCAAAGTGAAACAGGAATAGAAAATACAGTTTTTGTTTTTTTAACTCAGAAGGCTTGGGTCAATCTCAGAGAGTTTAATTGTATAAGTAGATTCCTAAAAAGAGAAGAAAAAACATGACAGGAAAAAAATTTTAAAATGTATATTTTAAAATGTATATTTTAAAAATATACATTTCAGGCCGGGCACATTAGCTCACACCTGTAATCCCAGCACTTTGGGAGGCTGAGGTGGGCCGATCTCTTGAGGTCAGGAGTTCAAGATCAGCCTGGCCAAAATGGTGAAACACTATCTGTACTAACATACAAAAATTAGCCGGGTGTGGTGGTGGGCACCTGAATCTCAGCTACTGGGGAGGCTGAGGCAAGAAAATCACTTTGACCCAGGAGGTGGAGTTTGCAGTGAGCGGAGATTGCCCCATTAACCCCAGCCTGGGCAACAGAGAAAGACTCCTTCTCAAACAAAAAAGAAAAACTATATATATATATATATAGTATTTTAAATGTATATATAAAATATTTTGAATGTATATATACACACGTACATTTAAAATGTATATGTAAATACACACATACATTTAAAATGTATATGTAAATATATATACACACACATTTTCATATATATTTATGTATTTATAAATGTATATATATACACACACATTTCTAAACTGACAAAAGATAACAAAAAACATAATGCATAATGCAAGATACTTGGGGAACCCAAACAGGATTAACAAAATTTAAAAAACAAATGAAGAAGAAGCATCAGAGTTAACTTGCTAAAACCTAAAAACAGAGAGAAAAATCTTGAAAGTAGCTGGAAAAAAAAAACTACATACAGAAAAACAAATAAAGAATTATCACAGATTTCTTATCAGAAACTATAAGCAAACCAGAAGACAATGGAGTACCATCTTTAAAGTACAGAAAAGTGAAAAACTGTAAATTTAGAATCTATATATCCAATGAAACTATTTCTTTGAAATAGTTTTTTCCAGACAAACAAAAGCAGAGAGAATTTATTGCCAAAATGCCTGTACCACAAGAAATATTAAATGAAGTTCTTCAAGCAGAAAGGATATGGTCAAACCAGATGGGAATTTGGATCTACACAAAGAAATTGAGAGAATCAAAACAGGAGAATTAGGGTAAATATTTAAAATTTTTAATTATTTAATTTTTTATAGTTATTTAAATTATTTAAAAATAATGAAAGCAAAAGCAGTAGCAATGTATTCTAGGATGTATAACCTGAGTAGAAGTAAAATTTATGACAATAGCACAAAGAATTGGAGGGAGGAAATAAAAGTGTACTATTTTAAGGTTCTTAGACTGCATATGAAGTAGAACAATACTATTTAAAGGTGCACTCTGATTGGAAAGATATGTATATAGCTAATAGTTGTGTTAAAATGAAATCGTAAACATATGCAATACAAATGAAAAGAGAAAAGAAGAAACAGAAGAAATAGAAGCAGAAAAGAAACAGAAAAAGAGCAAACTGTTGTATCTATGTACAATCATGTCAGTATTTGTATTAAATTCAAGTGGTCTACACACAAAAATCAGAGATTATCATACTAAAATATGGATTTTAAGAAGCAAGACCAAAATAAAAGCAGCCTGAAAGAACCACACTTATTAAAAGGATGGGAAAAGCTATGCAAATACTAATCAAGAGAATACCAGAGTGATTTTATAATAAAGACAATGTAGATTTCAGTACAAGAAATATTACCAAGATAAAGAGGACCATTCAATAATGCTAAAGGAATAAAATTAATCAAGAAGACATAACAATACTAAATATGTAGGTACCTAATAATGGAACTTTAAAACACACAAGCGAAAACTGGTAGGCATGAAAGAAGAAATAGAAAAATCCACAAGTGTGGTTAGAGAGTTCAAAAAACCTCTCAGTAAGTAAGAGAATAAGTAAATGAAAATCCGTAAGAATATAAAAGACGTGACCAACACTGCCAGCCAACCCCACCCAACAACAGTAGAACACACATTTTTAAACTACAATTTATTAGACTCTGGGCCATAAAACAAATCTTAACAATGTAAGGGAGTTGAAATCACACAAAATATGGCCTCTGACAAAAGGAAATTAAACAGAAATGAATATCCGAAAAATTCCTTGAAAACCTCCAATACTTGGAAATTAACAAATTTCTAAATTAAATATAAGTCAAAAAGTCACAAAGAAGACCAGTATTTTGAACCAAATGAAACTAAAAACTAAACCTAAACAAAAATTGTAGTACACAGCTAAAGCAGGGCTTCGGGGGATTTCTATGGCATTAAGTAACTGTATTAGAAAACAAGAGATACATATAGGATCTAAGCTTCCTCCTTAAGAAAACAGAAAGAGAAGAAATTACACCAAAGTAAGCAGGAAGAAGAGATAATAAAGATACAAGTAGAAAGCAATAAATAGAAAACAGAAAAAAATAGCAAAAAATCAACCCAGCTCAAAGCTAATGCTTTTAAATGATAATAAAATGGATAACCTCTAGCCAATCTGATCAAGAAAAAGAAAAGAAAGACATTATCTCACTTTTACTTTTTAATAAATTTTTTAAAAGTTGAACTCATAGAGTAGACAGTAGAATGATGTTTACCAGAGGAGGGGGGCGGGAGGATGGGGTTGGGCTGATGTCAGTCAAAGGATACAAAAGCAGAAGGAAAAAGTTTAAGAGATTTATTGTATATATAGTTAATAACAATATACTATATTCTTGAGAATTGCCAAGAGAGTAGATTTTAAGTGTTTCCACCACAAAAAAAAAAAAGAGTATATGAGGTAATGGTATGTTAAGTAACTTGTTTTGGCCATTTCATAATGTATACATATTTCAAAACACCATGTTGTATGCAATAAATATATAAATTTTGTCAATAAAAAATAACTTTTTTAAAAGGTTTTTTAAAGCAACCTTGCTTTTATGTTTTCATATGAATTATACCCAAACCAGGTATCTTAAGTTTAGAAGTTAATCAATATTTTTCCTTCTTAAAAAAAAATTGGCCTAAATCACCAAGAAAGTTGTGTCAAATCTAAACATTCCTATTTGTTTTTGTTTTAAGCATTCCTTTTTCTCTGAAAACAAACAAAGCCAAAAATAAACAAAGAAACAAAAGATAGGCAAGGATTTTCCAGTGTTAGGGATTTTTCATTAGACAAAAATATTTTTTATTGCACTGCGGACTCAGATATAAGCACTTCAGCTATTGCTCTACACAAGCAAAACTAAACACTCATTTTCTTTGTTGCTATAGAATAGAATATTAAGACATTATTACGATCCATCCATTCAGTTTCATGACATACCAAATACATTGCTGGAATACATTCTGCTTGAAAATTTTAAATTGCTCTGCCACATATCATCTTTACATGTAAGTTTAGCGGAATGATATTTTCTTTTAAATATCACTTAAGATCACTCAATTATGAGAGTAGAAGGAGAGAGCCCTTTAGTAATAGTATTGTTGAATATTGGAATGAAAATCCCTGAGCTCCTTGTCTTACGAAGTAAGTCTTTTTGTGTGCATAAAATATAGTTCAACATTAAGCATTTTCTACAAAATGGGGGACAAATCCCAGAGTAATCTTCATACAAAGTTATTTTAGGTGCCTAATGCCTGTAAAATTATAGTTGTGCCTTGTCCTAAAGTTGAGGGTCTTTCAACATTTTCATCATAAACCTCATTTTTCAGGGACTTATAACTCAGCTATAGAAATTTGCTTCAGGATGAAACTCGGAATACCCAATTTCAGTCAGATCTAGATATAACCAGCTAAAACAAAGACCCCAAAGTTTGCATTATATCTTTCTCACTTGGCTATCTATATTTTTAAGTTAAAAGAAACACTTGCAGACATTTCCACTAGTTTCTCATTTTTCAAAAATCTTTATATTTGGCATTTTTGAAATATAGCAAAAAGGATAAAAAGAAAATTTAATGAGTAATTAGTGTCTCAAGGGAAGGATAAAGAGGTGCTGAATCGCTCACAGCCAACTCACCCTCCAAAATCCAGGTAAGGTCAGTAGATATTGAAACTCATTACAACATAATGACATTTATTTTCAGTGAAAAGCTTTTATTGAATGAGAACAGAATACCTAATCGAGGCCTATAGCACAGAAAGTCATGGGAAAATTTAACCATAAATGTTCACTATACAGTGGAGTAATATTCTAGGTTAAAAATGTAAAAAAAAAAATGAAAACAAAAAAGAATTATTTACTCTGAAATAATAGCAGTAGCTCATATTCCAAATACTTGTTTGTTTCCTTGTACTTACAAGAAATTACCTTTCCCAAATGAGGAGATTTATCACTTTAGTGAATAGATATTTAAATAGAGATGCTATGGTTTAAGCAAACTGGAGCTTTCATGTGTCTATTGTTATAATACTAAGTTCTGGAGAAGGTGGGCAGAAAAGGATGCTGTAGCAACCTCAGAGGTGATATACTTCCCTAGCCCCTAAATCACTATTTGACAAGGTGAAGGACAACAAATGTGATCACTGTTTGCTTTGGTTATTCCTATTAAACACAACCATAATCCTTCCGAGCAGTAATCCTATTCTTCATTTCCACATTGCCCAGTGTCTCTCATCTTTTGCACACTCCACCTTTGTTGATCCCATCTCAGCACCACCTAAAATGCACACCAAGTGGTCTTCTCATGCCTGGCAAAGAGAGGAAACTCAAAAGTGCTCCCGGTTGCCTTGCTACTTCTTCCCTGCTTCCCTGTCAAGCACATCCATGCCCCATAACAGGTCTTCAAGCCCTATGTGCTCTGTGTGCACTTTTCATTTTTGATTGTCTCCCATAAAGAATCTGGGCCAGACCTGATACGTTTAAGGTCAAGATACAAGAAAGAAAATCAGGCTTGAGAGCTAAGGTGCATAAACTGAAAGTAACAAGTTTTTAATTAAAGGTAGAAAGATGAAAATCATTCTAGATTTTAATCTCTATTCTGCTACAAGCCAGCTGTTCTTAATGTGTCTGAGTCTGAATTTTCTTACCTGAAAAAAATAAAAAGATTGAATCAGAAGATTTTTTAAATCCCTTCTAGATCTAAAGTTCTGAAATTCTTGTGGAAATAAGTAGTTCAGTAAGGTAATTTCTTTTTATCATTTAGCCCAATTCAACCCACACAGATAACAGTTTTCTCCCCCAAAAGCATTTGAATGTCCTGAATAAACACAGGATTATGAATGATAAAAATCAGACTCAGTACTAAAATTTCATGTTTTATTAAGGAGTTTTATTAAGGAGTCCTCCATTAGATGACTCCTTTCCCGACAACAGACAGCTAACCACACCACCATTGCCTGGCTGCATGGCCAAATCCATGCAAGAAAGTAAGACAGAGGGCTGTGCTGAAATCCCTCATTCTTGTAGATTTGAAACTAACCCCTTGGAAAATCCAGTGGCTTTTGTGGGTTAGCTGTGCATGTGAAATGCAAGCTTGTTAAGAACTTAAACCAATATTCATAATTTGATGTCAGCCGGATTCCTTTCTCTTCCCATCCCCCGGTGAAGAATAAAGGAGAGCTACAAAGATGAGAAAAGGGAGGCATAGAATCCATGTGAGTTTGAATTAACTTTCAGCTCATTGTGAAAGTTTACAAAGAATTTTAAAGTGCCAGAATTTGGGGGTGCTATCTAGGGGAATTTCACCACTCCATGTGCTTATTCCAAGAGCTATACAACTACGTAGTGTATGACAGAAATTTTTAAAGAAATTACATACATTTAAAACCGATCTAGGCCTTTCTCACCTTCAGAACCTGGACAAACTGCCAATGACAGAATCCTGTCTTTTCTCTGTCTGTAAGAGCCACTCTCAGTTGTTCTGTGACCCTATAGCCCTACTATCTCAAATTACTAAGGCAGATTGGGGATGCCCCTTCACATTAGGAAGGAAGGATATCCCCTAATATCATAAGAACACGCTTAATATATGCGGCAATAATTCCAAATAAAGGACAAAAGCAAGAATATTATCACAATATGTAAGGATTAGGTATTTCCAGAAAGTGCAGGCATAAGATCCCCAAAGGAACCTCTTAACTCTCTCCTCAGTGTAGGTACACTTTGGAGACTCTGCAGTGTGAGCAAAGATCCCAGGCAACTATGTGCCCCTAAAGTATAAGGCAAGTCCCTCTTTATTAAAAAGGTTTAAGGTTGGGAGGTGTAATTTCAACTTTGTATGACAATACGACACTGAACAGACGATAAGTATTTAAAACAGAAGGAATTTCGTGCAAGGAATGGGTTACACAGGTGATAAAATTGCTGAGAAACCAAACTGGGGAAAGTGAAGAAAGCCAAAAATTAGTAAGACGAGGGAGCCACTCCCAGTGCTGCGGCAATAAGGGCGGAAGCACTATTATCAGAGCCCAGTGAATGGTGTCACCCAAAAGAAGTTGGAATCATTGCAGCCTATCCAGCGTGAGCTTAAGTCTCAAAGGTTGTGCACCCCGCCCCCCCCCCCCCACCCCAATGCAGATCGAGCAGAGAAAGACCCTGGATTTTCCCTTCTTCCTTCCCTTCTGTCTCCTGCCACTGCTTCCTAATGCCCGATGTGTGGGAGCCTGAGAAATGCACGCTACTGGGGTCAGCTTCCCTGAGGCATAGGCCAAAACTGAGGAAAGCAAGAAATAGATCTGGCCCAGGACCAGAATGAGTATTTTTATCCACTCATGCATCAAGCATACAATGAGCACCTGCTATGGGCCAGGCAGTCATTGCTAACAACTGCGTAACCATGTAACTAATGTCACGGGCCTCAAAGAAGTTAAGATGCCATGAAAGAGGCAGATATATAAGCGCCGAATGGCAGTCCTATTCGTGAGAAGTGATAAGATACACCAGAACTCAGAGAAGGGAGTGGCGGTCTACGAAAGGCTACTTTTCATATTGTACAGTATGCTCTTTAGTTCCCGCAGGAAAAATGTTAAGATGCTGTGACCCAAGTTAGAAGCACAGAGTCTAACTTATCACAGAATTTATTCTCTTAAAAACCCGTAAAATGGTCCTAAAGAAACTGTTGTTCCTCTTTTTATTTCTTGTTCCCCATGATCAAATGACTTCTGTCATCATTGAGGGATTATGACTGTCTCTGGAAAATGATGGCTGGAGTAACCCAACCAAAATGAATATTGCGGTAAGGAGGCCATTAGGCTGGAAACGCGCGCAGCCAAAAGTGCCTGCCTAAACTACAAGTCAAGCAGGGAGTCGGGGAAATAAGAACACATTCACCCTTTGCAAATGTAAGGAGATTTTCCAGTAAAGCGACAATAATTTAATTACAAAAATGCTTCTGATACTGCTACCCATGAAATCTTTTTGGCAAAAAGACTGACAGAATAAGTACAGCAGGCTCAGTGATTACTGATAGGTTTGAATTAGAGCCAGATTAAAGGTACTATACTGACTTTCTGGGTAGGGTGCTTGAAGCGGCAGCCAAATGTTCAAGCCTGAACTCTTCTACTCACATAAAATCTAAGGCCGCTATGTTCTGTCAAGGCCCGTTAGTATGGTTTAAGTCAGTGGGCTGAACATCAACACTTTTCTCTGCTGTTATACTGATCATTAGTACAAAATATTAGCATAAATCTGATTGACGCCTATGGCACAAATCAGATGCTATCACAATCATGCTAGATGACTCGACTATAGAATAATCACATTGAAGAGCAAACCATACTCACCCTAAAGAGGCACAGTAGCACTGCAATCCTACATTGCCCCACAGTGCTATGTGTTTTGTAGCCAAACTCTTAGCAGCCCATCAAGGCTGATAAACACCTTGTGTTTAATAGCAGACTAAGAATACAATCATCATTAAATGATTTTTAAGCCTGGGTGTGGTTTTATTTATATTCAACTGCTTTTTTTTTAATGACGCTTTGTGTTTTACTGGGAAACATCCAGATTTTTATTTAAAACAGAAGTGCTGAAAAAAAAAAAAGCTACACAGTTTCTGTTCTGGACCATTAATTTTTCAGTCAGATTTAACTATCATTTAATTGGTTCCTGATGCTAAAACTTGGACTCCACTTTAAATGCTTGAAACTAAAGTGTATAGAATAATCTGTTATGCTGAGCTATTCATCCCAAATGTCCAGGGAAAATAAACCAATCTCAAAATAAGACTGGGCTACTTTCTGTGATGACACAAAATTAATAGCATAGTCTAAGAAACAAACCTGGGTCTATGTTTGACCAAAAGAAAAATCATTAGGGTTTCTATGAGGAAGTAATATTTAATTCATATTAATGACCAACATAAAAGTAGGTCCCTTAACAACAACAACAAAACTCTATGAACATAAATTTTAGAAATCTGACCTAATTTACCAATACTTAAAATCATAATTCTGACAAATCTGTTTGTCTTAGGCATATAAATGAATTTTTAGTACTTCTTTTTATATTTACGAATTAATTAAAAACAGTGGTAAGGAAGGATGCTTGAGTCCAGGAGCTTGAGTTCAGCCTGGGCAATATAGCAAGACCCCGTCTCTAAAATAAATAAATTAATTAATAACAATTTAAAAATTAAAGATACTATGTGATCTTATGATTAATTTCTAGAAGGAAATTTAAACTTTTCCAAGATTTCAAGGCAGTCCACATCACCACTTTACAATTTGAAATGTAAAAAGGGAAATGCCCTGTAGACACCTTTTTTATATAAGAATAGAAAAAATTTAATTGATGAAATTTAACCAGAAAATTGGCTTGAGAGATCTGCATTGTAAATAGGTTTCTGTTCACACCAAACAGAGTCAATTTGTAGTCTGGCTCAACTAACCAGCTCAGAAAAACAACCTCTGAACAGGAATTCCACACATGCAGATTAGCACTAGTGAAAATCCTTGTGAAATAACTGCTAGTTCAGCATGAATCCAATGCAGTTTGGTAACCAGTCTTCTGGAGAGATGCCAAACTAGTTAGATAACTTCTCTAGGCAGCATGTAGCCCTAGAGGTGCAGTGCACAAATGCTTTGAGGCTTTTTAAAGATATTTTGTAGGTCCTCAGCTATTGACCATTTAACAATGCTAGTCATGTTTCTGCAGTTTAATGATCACAAAATATTTTGTAAATGAAGAGCTCTCTTTACCATAGAAATGAAGTTTAAAGATAACATGGCTGAGCTGCTTTCCAGTGATAGAAGCTATAAGAGAAAAATGAGGCATATAATGTACAGTTTAATTTAGAGGAGGTATGGCATAGAGTTCCCTAGTCTCCCAGAAATGTTTTGGAAATATACTAATAAAATTCATCCTTAAGGTTATTTTAACCCTAATGCCTAATCAATATTTTCACCTTCATGCAAAGTACTAGCTATGTATGTATTTTGCAATTTTTTTCAAAAAAATCACTTATTTGATTTCTAATCCATGTATTTTCCATTAGAGTTCTGAAGTTTCTCCCTACCAATATATCAGAAGAGCTGTGTTGATGTAACCGCCTTTCCTGGTTCTTCTTTCTAGCAACAGCTTCTACTGGCAAGATGGTTCGTTAGCTTAATGATACAGTCTGAATTAGTGCCAAGAATTCATCATCTTTCCTCCCTCAAAACCTCTCCCACTTCAGTGTTACCTATCTCAATGAACGGCACCAGGTCAGGAAACAGAAAGCTGGCTAGACTTGGAGACTCGTCCCCCTCCCTCGACTCCATATCTAATCATCCATTATGTCCTGTCCAGTGCACCTCCAAATAGGCCTCAGGTTCGTCTCCTCAGTTTCAGCCTCTGCCCATTGCCTTAGTTCAGTCCTTTATAATTGTTTACCTAGACTATCACAATATTTTTATTTTGTCCCCCTATGTTTCTTCTCTTCCCTGCTCCCCTCTGTTCTAACTCCATCCAGGCAGATCCCTCTATTCCACAAAATCATCAACGGCTCCAGTGCCTACAGTCAAAAGTCTAAACCCTAAGCAGGCTTTTCAAGACCTTTCTGGTCTCATCTCTGACTCATCTCCATATCTATTCCAGTCTGCATTGCCCTAAACTTCTCATTTCTTTTTATCTCTGAATCTGCTGTTTCCTCTATGTGCCTGTCTGTCTCATCCCACCCCTGCAAAATCTGCATGCTCCTTCCTCCTTTAGGGCCCCTCCCATTTCCACCTCTGGCAGTAGGGCTTTCTCTGGTCTTCCTTCCCGGGCACCATTCCACCCTCCTTTTAGGACACTTGTTCCATTGCAAGGGAATTCACAGTTAATCGATAATTGTGAGTTCCCTGAGGGCTGGGATTTTATCTTATCATTTTTTTTTTTTTATTCTTAGCACCTAATCCAAGTTCTGAGCATCTAAGTGGGGAAGAGAGTAAGACCAGAGAAGAAAGAATAAAGAGAGAAAGGGAGGGAAGAAAAAAGGAAACGATGGAACAAAGAAAAGGAGGGAGTAAGGGATGGGGAGAAAGCCACTTTGATACACTTATTAGAATAAACGTTTTTGGCCAGCTAACCAACTACTGAAAAATTGGTACAGGAAAACATATAAAGAAAGGAACACGTCCTTAGCCTACATTTGGAAGTTTGTATGTGAGGCCTGAAAAGGATCTAAAAAGACATAGTACAGTCCTTTCTAAAATAACTGAGTCATGTGTTGAGACTGGTTTTGAAACCATTAGTGTCTAAAAGTAAAGAAAATAATGAATGCCAGAAAGGGGGGGTCGGGGAAGGTTTTCTCCAAAATACACCCTAGAGATTGAAAAGGGAGAAGGGAGAGGATAAAGGTTGACTAGACATGAGTGAAGCCAAAAAAATCACCTTCCCCCTTCAAAAGGGAACAGAGAGAGGAAGGGGGGATAGTACATGAATGGGAAAAAATCAACTCCTCTGATTAAATGTTACATATTTTTGACTCACTCAAATTTCAGGATGCCAGGGGGAGGGGCAGAAGGGTGTGTTTTTACTAATGATTAATCTTTTTCTCCTTCTGTTTCTCAATCTGGTGACATTGTTGAAGCCGGGGGAGGGGAGCATGGAATTAAAGTAGCAAAAAAGTAGGTTCTCTCTAATTCTGTTAGACATTTTTCTTAATGAGAATTTCCCTTAATTGTTTACTTTTATGCACCTACAGAGATCCCTACTCGGGAGGGGTTTTTTAAATGACCTGGCACGTAAAAATTATTTGTCTACTTACTGTGAAGAATCATCAAATAAAGTTACAGAACAACATTATTATCCTGAAAGCAATTTGTAATAGATAAGATATTTTAAGTTTTGTCTGGCTAAAAAAAAAAAAAAAAAAACCAGTAATGCTTCTGAGATAGATGATTACTTGTTCAAATGTCTGAGAAGAGAAAGATATGAATGTCATATTCTAAAGGAATCCACTCTTCCTATATGATGGCCAAAAAAAAAAAAAAGCCTAAAGACACAGCAGAAATAAATAATTCTCAGTGATTTATTTACAGAGCCTGAAGTGTATGCTTCTGAACAAGATATTTCCCAGAGCTGCAGCAGTAAGCTTGACACAGCACCAGACCTGTTTCAAGCTCCCCAGCTACTTTCCACAGACATTTACTTCTGTTTTCCATGCTGTATTTCCTGCTCCAACATCAGTAACTTTTTCCTCCAACCCGTGTCTATTCTATCAAGCTAAACTTCTGAGGTCTCAGTTTCAGTGACACAGGCAAGACTGACTCAATGCCATTCAATCACCAGCCAATCTGAACACTAATCTGTACTGTATTACTGCCACACTGCCTGTCCCAGATAGAAAATTTATCCTTCACATTTGCTCATTCATTCATTCAACATGTATGGAATGAGAAACTGCTAGATGCCTGGCATGATGCCAAGCCCCGAGGTGCAACAGTTAGTGAGTCTCAGTCCCTGCTGCTCTTCACTGTGACCCCATTATGACAATACTGGGTAGCAAGTGATATGAAAAAGGAAAATAGAAAGTGAGGAAGCAGAAAGGAAGGAGCAACCAACACTAACTCCTTTATCCAAGGGGAACATGTGTTTGCCTTTAAAGGAGAGTAACTACACTTAAATCCAGAAATGACCAAAACATTTCTTATGTGCCATTGGGTAAACACTGATATGTCTTAAGACCTGAATCTGTAAAATCATCTTTTATAGACAAAACTAAAGGTAACTTAAAAGAAATTATCTAGATATCTAGATAGCTATTTGGGGGGGAAAGTGGGGAGGCGATTGTCTAGAGAAAAGGGTACAAGTATATAAATTATTGAGAAACTTGCTGAGAGCATCTGTTGGCAGGAACGCAAGTTCACATTTGTGACTGAGAATTAACAATCCAACTTCACCACGAAGACTGCCAGCGCAAATTCATGGAGACTCCTTCTAACCTACGGTGATATAAGACTTCATGATGTTCAAGGCACCTTTTTTCTCATTATTTCCATGCACCGAAGGGTTAATCACAGAATAGTAAATTGAGGCACTGAGAGAAAATATTAAAATCCCAACTTGACTGGGAAAATTGAGGGTCAGAGAGCCATGCTGGTAAATAGCACACCCAGGATGAGTTCTCCAGTTTCCTAATTCCTGACCAGAGCTCTTCTACCAACATGTTGCCTCTGACACTTCACTGTATGAAGAAACAAAGCAGAGAGATTAAAATCTAAATACAAAAACAAGGGCTTCCAGTTAGATAAATCAGATAAATGTAGTTGAATCACATAAATATGATGCAAATAAGTTCGATTTCTAATGCTTCCAATACCCCACTAAATATCTAGAATAGGTTCTTTGCTATGCAAGATCTCAGGTTGAGAAAGAATAAACTTTAAAAAATGACAGTGGGAGCAGAGCATCTTCTTTGAAGGTTTCGGATTTTGGAGGTCAGTACTTTCTACTGAAGTCTGAAGGAGGCTCAAGGGATTGTGGACAAGAAAAATCAGTCTTGTGAAATCTACTCAATACTTAAAGTATTTATCTTGTAAATCTACTCATTCCCTCTGTTTTAATCTATTTTGGCTGCTAAAGCAAAATACCTTTGACTGAGTAATTTATAAACAACAGAAATGTATTTCTTACAGTTCAAGAGACTGGGAAGTGCAAGATCAAGGTGCCAGCAGATGCCAGCTCTGGTGAGGACCCATCCCTCATAGATGATGCCTTTTGTGTCTTCAGATGGCAGAAAAAACAAGGCAGCTTTCTTTAACCTCTTTTATAAGGGCATTAATCCCATCCATGATTGTGGATTCCTCATGACCTAATCACCCCCTAAAGTAACCACCTCCTAATACCACCACAATGGAGATTGGCTTTTAATATGAATTTTGTCAGTCAATAACAGCCTCCAAATACCTGGGAAGGTTTTTACCAGGTTAGCAGTAGAAAAATATGGGTGGAGGCTAGGATTCAGTTTGGACCTACAACTGAACGAGAAGGGACGCCTCCCCAGCTGGAAGTATCTGGTGGTGATGATGATGATGATAAAGTGAGTCCCATTATCCCAGAAGTTAATCACATGTGGTGCTGAACCAAAAGGCTTGGAGACTGAACCAATGGAAGGACTCTGTCCCCTGTATTTGTGGTATATCAGTTTGGCTTTTGTAATAGACAGACCTGAAATAGTGGTGTCTTGAACAAAATAGAAGTGTATTTCTCTCTCAAGTGCAGTCCCAGAAGTCATGCAAGTACAGCAGTTCTGTGGTGCCGGGATCCTGGACTCCTTCTAGCTTTTTGCTCAATCACAGCTGCCTCAGCTCCAGTTCTCCTAACACATTCCAGTCAGCAGAGACAAGAAGAGAACAGAAAGGCACATCCTCTCCCTTTGAGAACACAATCTAGAAGTTGCACACAGCAACCTTGCTAATATCTTATTGGCTAGAATTCCATCATATGTATACACCTAGTTGCACAAGAGGCCCAGCTAAAAATTCTGCTTCCATAGAAACAGGAGAGAGAAGATACCAGGGAACAACTGGCTGTTTCTGCCACAGACCCAACTCTAAAAAGTCATTTGTGACAAGCCTTCCTCTTGTCTCCTCAATTCAACTCCAACTATTAATACTTTCTAGCACTTTGTATAATTTCAGGGCTCCTGTTCTACCTGAACTGCATCCTCATTTTTGAGGGACTAAGTCTCTGGCCACTCTAAAGAGGGCAAGCCACAAGCTCAGAAATTGCTTAAAAGACTGTTCCAAAGTGATTCACCTCATGAATATATTACTGATATTTTGTAGCAAGCACTTGCCCTAATATTAAGTATAAGAACTCATTTGTTACTAAAAGAAACATTACCATTCAATAGGGAAATACTGGTTCATGGAAACATATGATCTCTGCTCTCTAAATAATTGTGTACTTTTTGGCATGGTAAGAATATTGTATCAATTTAATCCTTTAGATACAAAAAATGATGAAAGAGTTATTGTCTGTTTTAATGATAGTTTGAAAGTGATTATTATGGGCACATTTCTCAGTTCTCTCTCCTACTTAGGATAGTTACCTATCCTAAGCAGTCACTACATTAATAAAAGAAAGGGGCACTAAACCTGAGGTTAAAATAAATCGTACCCAGTACTAATCAAAGTTAGGTTGAATGTTTGCATGCAGTTCATTTGGATGAATACTACTCTCAGCAAAGATATCAGAAAGAGCATTTCATGCAACAGGAAATGTGAAGTTCTCACCACTGCCCAGAGCATGTATACACACCATCCAGTAGTTATGTTACATGGAAAGGGTGCTGCCAAACATCTTGCATAAGGCAACTTTAAATATGGATCTGGAAACTGGTTAGAAAATCCCTAAACTGAATTTATTTGAGGGTTTAACAATATAAACTGCAGAAGAAGAGAGAATCTCCTTGAGAAACTCCTCTATGATGTGACATTACAAACAGTCATCCAGAAACATATTTCATCAATTGGGTAAGAACCCTTGTCAGGCCATGTCCCAAGGGTAAGCTGCAACATCTGCAACATCTCCAGCTCTGGGAGAAAGATGACATTCTCTGAATCCTAGAGGAACTGTATTTTCCCCTTAGGGTAGAAAGCACCATCCTAGAGCACAAGCCCTGTCAGCTTTATCACCAGTGCCAAACCCCACCATCTGCCTTCCTCCAAATACATATACTATCTTACACACACAAACACACGCAGGGCATCACCATAAACAGCATAGTTTCTAATAAGAAGGATAATTCTATTTCTCATTTATATGTTTTGGAGTAAAATAATTAAGACTATTGCTGGAAGTGATTAGAACCTCTATCTTTTGCCTTTTCACTGGAAAATGAAAAAGCCATCTGCAGCAGACTGGAAACCGCTTTCCCTTGATATTCTTCTTCAGAGCAGAACTCTGACTTTTAACTGGGCATGTTACCCCCCAAACTAAAAGATTGCATTTCTCAGTCTTCTTTTGGCTAGATGTGACCAAGTGACAAAGTTCTACCCAATGAGAGGTTAAGTGGATGATTTCCAGCAAGACTGTTTGAAGGACAAGACTCAGATGAGAGAGCTCAGATTCCTTCTTCCTCCTTCCTCCTGACCTGCAGCATGGGTCTGATAACTGGTGCTGTCACACACAGGTGGCTCAAGCAGCCATTTTGGACCACAAAGCAACTTTGAGGATATAAGTCATACATAGGATGCTGTTAGTGAAGATAGGCTAAGGTGCTGCAGCAAAGCCAGTCTAGACTTCATGAGTTGGAAAACAGATTACTTCTCTCTTGCGTTACAGGTCACAGAAAGTGTTCTGGGCAATGGGCAGTTTTGCTCCAGCTATTCAAGGACTGAGGCTCTTGATAACTCTGCATCTTTGTTGTGTAGCTTCTAAGCTATCAGCTGTCATCATCCAGTTAAATCTAAAATGGAAAAATGCGGAAGGCCAGGAACAGAAATCTCCTCTTAGGAAGGTGAGGAGGAAGCTGCCCACATTATTTCTGTTCACATTCCATCGGTAAAAGTTCCATGGCACAGCAACATCCAGCTGCAAGGGAGACCGTGGGAAATGAATTCCTAATTGGTCAGCCACATCTCAGCTACAGTTCTATTTATTACTCACTGAAGAAGAGGAGAAACAGGTTCTAACAAACAGCTCCTAGTCTCCAAGCAGGTGGTAAGACTGATGACAGGAGTCAGGGCCTCTGATGGCACCTTGGAGCTACTCTCTCTACTGCTTATATCTATCTTTCTTTTATTTGAATGAAAAATAAATTTGTATGTTGTTAAGCCACTTTAATTTTGGAGGATGATTTTCCTTCTTTGCATACTCCTCAATGGTACAAATTATCAGATTTTACCTTTAAATACAGGACTATTTTGGGTTATGAGTGTAAAATACATATTGGTCAATTAAACAATTATGATATTTAAACTATGAAGGATTACTCTAATAAGACATTGGCGGTCATGGCTGCAATTTTGAGTTAGGCTTTAAAATACAACTTTTTTTTATCTTCCCCTATGTTACTAGTTCTTTTACTGTGTAAAATACAGTATTACTGTGTGGCCTGACTGTTAATACAGTCATCTGTTGTTTAATTGTGGGGAAACATTCTGAGAAATACATCGTTAGGCAATTTTGTCATTGTGAGAATGTTGTAGAGTGTACTTACACAAACCTAGGTGGTATAGCTTACTACACACCTAGGCTATATGGTATAGCCTATTGTTTCTAGGCTACAAATCTGTACAGCATGTTACTGTCCTGAATACCGTAGGCAAAATTATAACACGGTGGTAGTATCTGTGCAGCTAAATGTATCTAAACATAGAAAAGATACACTAAAAATACAGATAAAAATGGTACAGCTGTAGAGGGCACTTACCATGAATGGAGTTTGTGGGACTAGAAGTTGCTCTGGGTGAGTGAGTGAGTGAGTGGTGGGGGAATGGTAAGGCCGAGGACATTTCTGTAAGGTAGACTTTATAAACATTGTACTCTTAGGTTACACTAAATCTATTTTTTAAATTTCTTTCTTCCATAATATATTATCCTTAGCTTACTGTAACTTTTTTATTTGATAAGCTTTTTAATTTTTTAACTTTTTGACTCTTGTAATAACACAGCTTAAAACACAAACACGTGTACAGCTGTACAAAATATTTTTATAGCCTTATTCTATATACCTTTTACTATTGCTAAAATTTTGGATTTTTTACTTTTTAAGCGTTTTTATTAAAAACTGAGACAAAAACACACATATTAGTCTGGGCCTGCACAGGGTCAGGATCACCAATATCACCATCTTACATCTCCACATCTTGTGCCGCTGGAAGTTCTTCGGGTGCAATAACATGCATGGAGCTGTCATCTCCTAGGATAACAATGCCTTCTTCTGGAATACTTCCTGAAAGACCTGCCTAAGGCTGTTTTACAATTAACTTTTTTTTTTTTATAAGTAGAAGGAGTAAACTCAAAAGTAATGATAAAAAGTATAGAATAGTAAATATATAAACCAGTAACATAGTCATTTATTATCATGATCAAGTATTATGAACTGTACATAATTGTATGTGCCATACTTTTATATGACTGGCAGTGCAGCAGGCTTGTGTACACCAGTATCACCACAAACAAAATGAGTAATGCCTTCTGCTATGGCATTACTATGGCTACAACATCACTAGGCCATAGGAATTTTTCAGTTCCATTATAACCTTATGGTTCCACCATCGTACATGCGGTCTGCCATTGATCAAAACATTAAGAGGCATATGATTGTAATATTGATGTAAAAACTGAGACTTATTTCAAACAAGAAACAAATTCTAGACTTGGCAATTGTCTGGTAGATGATACCTCTTTAATCCAGATAACTAATACATCATCTACTCAATTCTTCTTTTTTAAATTATGATTTTAAAATAGGAAGAATTATTTACCTAATTAATAAAATCTATGAATTAAAAATAATAGAAAGCAAGATGCAGGCTTCCCATGTAGAAACATTTTGTTAAGTAATTTCAAGTGATATATTTCATGTCTTTTACATACCTTGAATGAGGTATTTACTACTGTTCTGACCAAATTTTTAAAGGAGCATGCATACACATAAAAGTTTTATTCCAGCGATTATGAATCCTTCATCAATAAAAACTCCTTAAATCAGATTCTCCTCAATGCCTCAGTCAGCATATTAGCCCTTTTAAGTGATTAGGGCTGCATATATAGCACCACTCATCACAGCAATATACAATTGACATGACTTAGGAAATCTACTTCTTAACCCCATGGAAATTTTTAAGTGTGGGAACCAAGAGACATGGGTTCTGGTCCTACTGACTACAACTCAGCTGTCTGACCTTGAGCAAGTCCTTTAAATAATGAGCTTTTGACCTCATTATTCTCATTTATTAAAGGAAACATTCAAATTTAACTATCTCAAAAATCTTGTTCTACTCTACCAAGTATACCCCCAGTTCTCAAGTTCCCCTCACCCTGTGACTACAAGGCGAAGATTGTAGCAGGAATAGCGAGTGGCATAACCTCACAGTAAAAATCCTTAGGAACATGGGAGTAGTCCTTCTATTAGTCAGAAATGGCTACATGATTGTGCAAGTCATGAGGCTGTGTTTTGCACCCTCTATGACAACTTTCAGTAACACTGATAGTTACCTTTTACTGGGAGTTGATTATTTGCCAGGCACTGTGCCAAGTGAATTACATACAATATCTCAGTTAATCCTCATGACAACCCTAGAGGGCGGTAACATTATCCCCATTGCACAGATGAGGAATCTGAGGCTTAGAGCAATTAAATAATTTGCCCAGGCCACAGGGAGTGTTGCCTAGAACGCAGGGCTGCCTGGCTCTAAACCAGACTCTCCAGAACTGTGCGAGATGCCTGCAGGAAGTCAGGTCATCCTGGCAAACTGCTCTCTTGCCCCCACTCTTGAATATGCCCACTGAGTCACCCATATTTAATGACACCATGAAGTTCATAATAAAGGCTCTTTGTGTCCCTCCCGACTCCATTCCCTTGCTTCTCCTAATAACAGATGCAAGCATTAATTGATGCACAGAGCTCAGCTCTTTAAATGTGTTGTCTCATTTCATCTTCACAACAATCCTCTGAGAAAGATACTATTATCTCCTCCATTTTACACTGAGTAACAGAAAAGTTAAGTACATTGCCCAAGCTACCCAGCTAATAAGTGCAAAATAAATGTTTGAACTTAATTCTAATTCCAAAAGAAGTAAAAATTTGTGAACGCTAGGAGCATTCTAAATTAACAGGTATTAAACCTTTACAATGTGTTGAGCCCTATGCAAAGTGCTTCACATAAACTGTCACATGTAATCCTCAAAACAATCCTATAAGATAGGTATTAATGTTATTGATGTCATTTTTTAGATAACAGAACCCTGAAAGTCTCGGGTAAGCATTGAGAGAAAGTCAAGCAGAGGCCATAGAGCCAAATGAATACAACATCAGGCTTTAAGATCAAACAGACTGCTTGTTACAACTGTTAGTGTGTTCTCTTGACGATTTACTTAACCTTACTCTACCTCAGTTTCCCAATCTGTGAAATGGACCTGCTGTGAGGATCTTATGTGTTAATATATAGAAAGTGTTCAAAACAGTCTCTGGCAAACAGTAAGAAACTTAACAATTGTTAAGAAAGAAAAAAAAAAGAAGCCTAGACTTTGCCTTTTACTAGCAAAGCGGCTTTATCTTTCTGTGTCTTCATTTTGTCATTTGTAAAATACAAAAAAAAAAAATAGTAGTACATACCTTGTATCGTTATTGTGAGAAGGAAATGAATAATTATAGAGAGAGGAAATGAGTAGGTATGTATTAGAACATAAGTGCACATGTGTCCAATAAACGTTAACTTTCACTGTCATTATTATTATATCATTATCATTTTGATCCTTTTCTTAGTTATACAAAAATCCTCCTCTACCTCAGGAGTGATCCAGCTGGCCCTGCCTGAATCCTTTTTCCTCAAAGAAACAGAAGGGATGCCTAAGGTGGTCAGCAATTCTGATAATTTCAGCTGAGCCATACATGTAAGTCAGAGAATGCCATTTTTCTCAGAACTCACCTCTAGGAGGACAGGAATGATTCTCAGTATCTGGGCATGATGGCACTCACTGCACCATGCAAATAAACACATAATTATACACTGTCTTAAAATGGTTTTTAAGACTGTGCCTGCCTTGAATGACTGCAGGGCTCTCAGGGCAGGGCCTTGATATCTACAGCTTTGATGACCCCTGCAGCACCAAGCTGTAGTCTAAAGTATTGACTGATTGCTTGGTTGACTGACTGATGTAACAACTAGCCCTACGATCTGCTTAGTTGAGAGTACAGCCAGCCCGCTCCCAAAAGGCAGATGTATAATGGTTGCGTGTTTACAGGTGCCAGAGCCCGACCGCCTGGGTTTGAAGACTGCCTCCTCCATTTTCTGATTATGTGACCCTAGGCAATTGACCTCACTTCTTTGTGTCTTAAAAATCTCTAAAATGGCAATCACAATCATCTCTAGTCTGATAATTAATGAACTTAATCATATAAGTGCTTAAAAAAGTGTCTGGCTATAAGAAGTGCTCAGTAAATGTTAGCATTGTTGACTGGCTAGCTCAATTGACTGAAAGTGGTCTCAGTTGTCCAATCACTTTATAGTCATATGGTGTGTCCCTGTCTGAATGTTGAGCAGAAAAGAGCTTCCCTTCCTTTTGTGGGTATAGGCTATCAGTCCAACAGTTCCCATGGCAGCTGTGCCCTGCCCATCACTCCAGCAGCAAATGTGTGCCAAGCATACATACCTCCATGAATCATTTTGGCTGTTAAGAATCATTCACCAACATGACCTCTTTTCTTCTTGAGCCATGCTAATAAGGCTATATGACTTGCCACCCACTCATAAATATACAAGTGAAAAAAATTAATCTTGCAACAATTATATAGACTTGTCCTTGAGCACTAAGAAGAATATCTGTTCTTTTATTCCCTTATTCTGAGAGTAAACATTTATTGAGTGTTCTATATCTAGACCCAGGGCTAGACATTGCAGTTATAACAGTGGAAATCTAGTTTTAGACCAGAATTTATAATCTGGGGGAATGGAGACAGGGGAGATATAGCGGAAAGAGAAGTAAATAGGCAAACATAAAGCCAAGTGGTAAGTAAGCATAGGATTTTAGGGGAGGGTGGGAAAGTGGGAGGGGGAAGAGGAAAAGAGAGGGTGAGTTTTCAAAAAATCAGGCACCAAACAAAAAAAAAAAATCATAGGTTCAAAAAAGGTTTCCCAAGAGAAAGTGTCCTATAAACTGTGATCTCAAGCAAAGCCATTTTAATTCTCACAATTATTCCATTGTGTAGCTGGAGAAACTGAGGCAGGAAGACAGTGGTCTGAAGTTGTAAAAATGTATGAGAATGTATGAGTCTTGGGAAGAAAACATTGTCCTGAAGACTTGGAGTTCTTTGCTTCCACCATCACACCATGCTCCCTCCCTCCAAAAGATCTAAACATTTTAAGTTTATGAGTCTGACAACTTCAATGGCATTCCTTACCCAGGCTATAAAATTCTAGCCCTGCCACCACAGAGCTGTTTTTTCTGAATTTCACAAACTTAGAGATAACACTGACTCTAGTTTTCTGGCCAACAACAGTAATGAAGCCCAGGATCTCGGTTTATATTTGAAGACTAACTTTACAACTGCAAAAAAGCTGTTGCCTGTGAAATCCAGGCCAGGGGGTGAGGGTAAAAGAAAGGCGCTTTCTTTGAGATTTCCTGATTTGGGAGAGCTAGAACTCTCTAATAATTTTGTAAATCTTGGATTTTCCTTCAAAGTTATGTTTTTAGAGCATGTTTATATCAAAATACCATGTCATAGCAATATCTATATAATAATAAAAATGTACTGTCTATTCAAAAATAAACACTCTGAAAAAGTTAAGTAGCTATGATATAATTATTGACTATTCAGCAAAAACAAAGGGGTTAGATCGACATGTCACCTTTGCACAAAGGAATCAACGCATAAACATAACTCATATAACTGAGTTTATCAGTAAGATGATAACCAAGATTTTCCCTACGTTTCAATTCAATGTATGTGTCCACCCTCTTGGCTCTGATATAATACAAGCATTTACTAACCAAGGAACTTCATGTGCCATGGTAAAATTGGTTCAACCAAATATTCAGATCCTTTGCCAAGCATAGGAAAGCTATTGCTGTTCCAGCCAAATCTGGCAGCCTTCCACTTTTACAATCATATAATTTGACAAATGACATACCCCTAACCCATCCTAATTTATTCAGCTGGGCTGGTTCTACTGTATCAGTATAAGTGTACAACCAAACAGAGAAATGTATTCCTAGAAGAGAGAAAGATATTATTTTGGCATAATTTTAATCAGTGACCTGAGGCGTGCCAAAGTTAAGTCAATAAAGGTTATTTATAAAGCATGAGGTACCACAGTACTGTTAGGAATAAATAGAACCCAGGACTTCAGTGCCTGACTTCAGCTAACAGTTCTTTCTCAACTGACATAATTCCTTCTGAAGTTCTAAAAAAGCAATACTGAGAAGAATATCATCAGCAAGACTATATTTTGCATTCTTTATTGAAAGAATATTTTAGAAATGAAATGTGATAATGATCAGATGTTTACTCCTACAAAGAATGGAGTCATATCAACTTTTGCTTTCCTTGTCTGGTTGTAAACACTCTATGTCTGCAGAGCTGCGGAGAGTCCAAGGAAGGATATAGGCCAAAGTGCGTGGGAAGTGCAGAGAGAGCTTGAGGCTAGAAAGCACATTCACTCAGGGTAACGGCCATCTTTCTTTGGTACTTTACAGTTTACAAATTTTGTTTTAATTTGACCAATATCCAAATGCCTTCTTCGTGTTGGTGTTATCCCAGGAGCTCTGGTGTCAGCGGTGAACAAGATAATCAAAGTCTCATCCCTAACATCTTATTTAATCCTTGAAACAAACTTACGGGAGGTAGATGTTGTCCCCATGTCATAGTTAAAGAAAAGTGAAGTTTAGCATGATTCAGTGATTTTCCCAAGATTTCAGAGCTATCTTATTACTGGGAAATAAAAGATTATGAGCTATTCTTATTACTGAGAAAGTAATAAGAATCTGAAAGCTGATTATTTGACTCCCAGGCCAGCACTCTGTAAAATACATCTCTCCACTTCCGGGAGGTGCCCTGAAACCCTTTGTGGCCATTCTCAGAGCTTTTTCTGTTTAAACCACCTATTTTTCTGGAGAACAGCTCCAGCAATCAGCCAACTGACCTTTGAACAAAAGGTTGGGCAAAAGGAAGAAGGTTCAGAAACTGAAGACAGGGATTGGGTAGAAGGGGATGCTGTAAAGAAAGTGAGGTAAGACTCCCCTGCCTCAACCCTTCTCTCCTCCCCCATACCTGAATAAGGGGAAATTAAAGTTTGTCATTATTTTAAAGTAGCTGTTAATTCTGATATTAATGTGTTAACACTTATTTTTTAAATAGATTTGGCATCCGTCAAATTCTGAAGTTACTCCTAGATTCAAAATCATTTAATATTCAGCCAAATATCAACCAATAACAAATCCCATACTAGTCATTAATCTTTAGGCCATGTTTCTTAACACCAGCTGAACATTAGAATCACCTGGAGAGTTTTTAAGCATTACCAATTCCCTAGAACCTCTACAGGCTAATTAAATCAGAAACTCTGAGGATGGAACCCTAGCTTGGAGAGTGTTTAAAAGCTCCTTGGGTGATTCTCCTGTGCATCAGAGGTTAATAACCCCTGCCTTACAGTTGTTCTCAAAGTGTAAACCTGGAGACCAGTAGCATCAGCATTATCTGGGAACTTGGTAGAGATGCAGATCTTCAGGCCCCATCCCAGATCTACTGAATCAAAATCTCTGGGGGTGGGGCCTAGCAAGCTTTATTTTAAGAAGCTGCCAGGTGATTCTGGTGCTTGTTCAAGTTTGACAAACACTGCCTTACAATATTTTGTCAAAGAGCTATCCTCTACCTAAACACTGAAAACAGCTTCAAAGCCATTTTATTCTCTGAAATTAAAAAAGCTACTTGAGAAACATACCTTGCATTTGAAAAAATAAAAGCTACAGCAAATAAATCCATACTAAAAGAAGGAGGGGGGGAAATTCACTTAATTCATTTTTTCTTCAGTTTCCCTTCATTTTTCATTGATTTTTTTCCCTTCTTTTCTATTGATCAAATGCTGGAGTTTTCAGAGTCCTGGCCTGATGTAAATAAGTCCCCTTTCTCTTTAATTGTGTGAGACACATGTAAGCACAGAAATATGAGTTACAGATTTACATGTATTAATCTTTGTGAGAGCAGCATTCTCCAAGTATCATGCAAGCCTCATGTGACCTTCTTGGGTGCCACAGGCAGGCATAAGTTGTTTACATTAGCAAATATGTTTCAACTAAAACACATGTTGGCAGTTAGCACTCTCTCAGCTCCTCATATAAGCCATTCTGTGGAGAGTGAGACTTTGTTAGAAGAGTTTGAATTTGAAAAATGTCTTTTTTTAATTAATTAATTTATTTTATTTTATTTATTTATTTTTTTTTTGAGACAGAGTCTTACTTTGTCACCCAGGTTGCAGTGCAGTGGTGCATTCTTGGTTCACTGCAACCTCTGCTTCCCAGGTTCAAGCCATTCTCCTACCTCAGCCTCCCAAGTAGCTGGGATTACAGGCACCCGCCACCACACCCGTTTAATTTTTATATTTTTAGTAGAGATGGGGTTTCACCACGTTGGCCAGGTTGGTCTCAAACTCCTGACCTCATGTGATCTGCCCGCCTCAGCCTCCCAAAGTGCTGGGATTACAGGCATGAGCCGCTGAGCCTGGCTAGACATAAAAGTGTCTTTCATATCTAACAAATGAAGAACTCAATACATTTGGATGTTAGATTTTCAAGTGTCCATGGAATATGAGGAGTTAACATGACTGATCCAAAGCTGTCAAGTAAGATGTTTAGAGCTCTCTGAGCCACACTTGGAGTAGACATCTTAGTATAAACACTTGTGGGGAAGATGTACAGGAAATCTATTATTTAGAAGCCAACAGAAAGAGCCCCTCTTGCGGAATTGGGGACATCAACAGTCTGGATATGTGCAATTCTGAAGAGATGATGGATGTCATTAGAGTGACAAAGGCTGAGGACAAGCAAGTCATTTTCATAAGGCAGAACTGCTACTCAGCTTGTGGGGCCAACCTTTTGCTACAAAATGTAAATACTTCTATATTGACCAGTAAATAGCTGAATCTCTGAGCTCCCACAATGTGACCTCATTGAGCTAGCCACCTTGATGCCTCCCCGGGGTCTCCTGATGTCCCCACTCCTATTGTGTAGCTGCAGAAGTGATGCCAGGCAGGGCAGGGTGTTCCTGGGCCCTGCTGAAACAGTGCAGCTGGCATCTGTTCTGATGACCAGTGCCCAAGCCATATAGCTTTTTACGTGTTTGAGTAGCACCCCTATGTCCATAAGCCTCAAAAATGACCCAAAAAGGAAGAAAATAAATTTCAAGTGATGTAAGAAATTTTTAAGGTATTTAATGTCTCAGCTTCACACCAATCTATTTTTGTTCTACAGTGAAATGCCCTTAAACATATACATTCTTAAAAGCGGATGTAGTTTCCCTCCAACAAGGCCCCGTTCCTAATAGTAGCATGGGCATTGGCAGTGTTCACAGTGGCTATCATGGTCACAGTCATGGTCACACTTGTATTGACATTCCGTCCTCCTTGCTTCTCTCACAGCACATATCTCCTAACCAGAGTACCATGGGTCACCAAACTGAAGAGGGTTTCTTCTCTCAGAGCAAGTATTGAAAAGAGCACGAAGGGGCTTGGGAAAAAATGCATAAAAATTGCAAGCTTTATAGTTTGAATGTGAAAACTTGCATGATCTCTTTTTTTTTTTTCTGCCTTTATTTCAAAGCATTTATCTCTGCTATACTGAAAGCACAGTTTTCCCAATGCACGTGTCCTGATCAGCTGTCGATGAGCTACGTTGCAGATTTGTAAGCCAGGAGTCTTTTTCTGATTAACCATCCTCACCCTTCTCTTTCAAGCCTATCTGGATAATCCAGAGAAAGGGGAAGCAGTGAGGAAGCACATGGTACTACGCAGTCAAGCAGAGTGTCAACTCCTGCTTGACAGTAGGGCCTGACTGTCTGAAGCAGGTTCAGCCACAGTCATATAGCCTCTGAAAAATTGCTTTCAAGCCCTCACCTCCCAAACCTGTTCAATCAGCTTTGCCTGTTGTCTAATCTACACCCACCAATTCTCTCCAGTTCTGTTTTCATTCTCTGCCAGCTCTCTAGGCTAGAGGCTTTACCAGTTCCTTTACTTCCTGTTCCACCCTTGACCCCTGTGTCCCATGGCTTCATACCCTACAGCCTCAGAACAATGGCTCCCACATATCCAGCCTCAGCTCCTGGAAGCCCACATGAGCAGCACCCCCAACACACAGCCCCAGCCCCCAAACTACTGCTTACTCGAAGGGAGAAAAGGGAGGATGTCCAGGTTTTTTTTCCACATCACTATGACATTTTCACAAGGGGAGTTGCTGACCTCAGGATCATTCACTCCTCTCCACCTTGTACTACCATTTAATCAGCTACTTTTAAGCACCAGCTCTTTACAAGTTGACTTCTAAGAGCTCTGGAATCCATGCCTTACCAGAACTTAAATTATTAGTGGAATTACTGATGAGTCAGAATAAACACAAAAGAAAAAGGCATTTTAAGACCTCTGCCAAAAAAAAAAAAAGATTCAAGTAAATGTAAATATCTATCATTTTCAGCATGGAAAAAAAAGTTCCCTTTATATGCCTCTTTCTTATGTAGCTGCTAATAAAGAATTTCTATTCAATATAAGCCCCCGAAGCATGTGTCCTGTGAAAAGTTCAGCTTCCTTTTCTAGGTTATTCATTTTTTTTAATTCTAGAAAATGACATTAGTTTAGAACCCAAGACTTTGCTTTAGTCCTCGCATCCAAATTCTGATGAAGTTTACTGTGTAAAGAGGATTAACTTTAACATTTAATTTAAACACTATAAGGATTATATTATCCATAAATGTCAGTAAATAAGTATTATCTTTATCATTTGGTATACGAGATGTAACACTCTTGTGCCCCCCCTTGCTTTTTCAATAACAGTTTGCAAGCTTGGTTCAGGGTGGAGTTTTTAAGAAACTGGTGTGTGACCAGCAATATAGGTTAAAGGTCCATCTGGCTATTAAATTCCTTTATTTTTTCCCATTTAATCTAGGCTTATGTAAGTTGTGGTTTTTAGTGAATCAGCCCCATAGCAATACTGCTTAGACCTGTGTTGCTTATCAAGCACTTCTATATCAATCCCTGCCAATGAGAAAGAAACAAGAAATTAGATTTACCACAGCAGCAGGAAACTTCAATCTAGGAATCTTTGCTAATCAATTTGTTCTTTATCACAAATATTTTTTGATTCTTCCTAATTTTATTATCACATTCCCTGTTGTTATTATGACTCCATTAACAGATCTGGCTATAAATTCATTAAAACTAGAGCTCTTGACAAACTCACTATAAAATTCTTCACCTTAGACCATTATCCCAAATCTCACCTCTACTGGAATTACAAGGTTAATAAAGAGAATTAAATTTCCAACATCACCCAAAAGTCTTACTTTCCTTATCAGTTATTTCATTTTGCAATATCAATATCAGGATTTTACACCACTTATTAAATGCTTCCAGAACCTTCTTCAGTGACCTTACCTAGACATGTGTTTACAAAATAATATAAGGTATTAATGATGTTGCAAGGCAAAGCATTGGAATACGTAAAAATGAAAGAAGAGGGATGAAAATTAACCAGTGCTCCCTTGATTTCTAATGTTCCAAATCAGAGTTTTCACTTTGGAAAATAGCAAAACAAATAAAGATATGCTTCTTAATTAACTGTGTTTAAAATTGAACTAGATTTCAATAGGTTCCCCCTAAAGTGTATTAATAATAATAATAGCTACCAGTAAATAAAGCATGATCAGCCACCTCTTCTCTGTTGCCTTTGAGCCTCTAAGCATCAGCTGCCTCTGGGACTCTTGGCGCTTTATTTTGCTCCAGCTGCTGCCTCTATGACCATCTCCACAGGAGCTCCTCCCAGCCACCTAGGCTCACTGTACCTCAACACCACCCAGAGCTCCTCACCCCTCATGCTCTGCGCACCTCTTACCTCTCATCATGCAGAGTCCCTGCTGCCTGGAGTACAAAATGTTCAAGACTTCCTCCTCAACACACATGAGCAACTCCAAAGTGAAAGAGAGCTAATACCCATGCAACAAACATGGAGACTAGGACACAGTAGATAAATTGTTTTCCTTGCCATCTCCATAAACTTCCCTAGGATGCAGCGATTCACATGCCCTTTCAGGAGACAGTGCCGTGAGACTGTCTGTACACCAAGTAGATGCAGGCTTGGTAACACCTACTTATACTGGCTTCTTCCTTCATCGCCCTTTTTCCCTTACTCCTGTTTCCCTGGGATTGCATTCCTTTATCATGTCCTTTTATTTAAAACAGGTGTTACATAAGCTTTTGCCTCAGTCTATTTTCTGGGAGACCTTGTTACATTAATTAACTATTCCTGCATGGCAAACTACAAAATCTCAGTGGCATATGACTAGAAGGATTTAATTCTCCGTTCCAAATTTGCCAGTCAGCTGGGGCAACTTTGCTTCACTCTGCAGTTGTTAAAATGGCTCTGCTCCTAGCTGTGGGTCTGACTGGGCTTAGCTCCTTGCTGCATGTTGTGCTATAGTCAACTCCACATGTATGCATTGATGTATTAATTATGGAGCTCAGACTGAAGGAGCAATACCTTCCAAGGGAAGTTCTTGTAGAAGTGGCATTGGTACAAGATGTCAGCACAATGGCAAAGCACCATTCAAGCCCCTGCTTGTGTCACATCAGCTAACATCCCATAGACAAAAGCAAGCCACATGCCTGAGTCCGGGTAAAGAGGAGGAGAGTGCATCTAGTGAGAAAATGCAAAGTCATATAGCAAAAGGCGTGGGTATAGGGAGGGATGTAGAAATTAAACTAATAATTCAATCTACCATACCTGGTTAAGATAAGTAAGCAATCTTGCAACATACTTAAACAGTCATCTCTAGTTTACAAATGAAAAAAATAACTGTCCCAAGAGATAAAGGAACTTTCCCAAAATCCCACTTATGATGGAGCCAGAATGCTAACACAAGTCAAGTCTATCAGACTCAAAAGCCTTGTTTATTCACAGATTGCAACTGGATGCCCACAGTGATCCAGGAAGCATGCAATGTATTAAGGATACCAAGGCCTATTAAAAGTATCATTCTGTCCTCAAAGAGTATACTGGCTAGAGGCAAGAAAGACAGGCAGACAAATACAGTACAACAATTGCTATAATGGTAGTATGGGCAAGCTTGGTTGAGTGTGTGGAAGATGGGCAGGCAAGACCGAACTCTAGGGACAGTTAGAAGAGCTCTCACTTTTCACATTTTCCACCACAGCAAGCTGCTTGTTTCCAGCACAGCCTGTTTCCTACCTAACCAGGATATTTGTTCTTCAAGAGCATTAGTATAAATAGAGCTAAGAAATTCCTGCATGCCTGACTGTGTAGGAATGCCTTGGGCTTTATTTATGGAAAAGATAGAAATGTGGACATTCCTTCTCCAATTGAGATCAGTTTCTTGTATAAGTAACAAAAGATAAAGTAGACCTTCCTGACACTCTTTCTTACTGGGAAAACTGGCTAGACATACGCAGAAAACTGAAACTGGACCCTTTCCTTACGCCTTATACAAAAATTAACTCAAGATGGATTAAAGACTTAAATGTAAAACCCAAAACCATAAAAACTCTAGAAAAATACCTAGGCAATTCCATTCAGGGCATAGGCAGGGCAAAGACTTCATGACTAAAACACCGAAAGCAATTGCAACAAAAGCCAAAATTGACAAATGGGATCTAATTAAACTAAACAGCTTCTGCATGCACAGCAAAAGAAACTAGCATCAGAGTGAACAGGCAACCTACAAAATGGGAGAAAATTTTGCAATCTACCCATCTGAAAAAGGTCTAATTTCCAGAATCTACAAGGAACTTAAACAAATTTACAACAAGAAAAAAAAAAAACCATCAAAAAGTGAGCAAAGAATATGAACAGACACTTCTCAAAAGAAGACATTTATGCAGCCAACAAACATATGAAAAAAAGCTCATCATCACTGATCATTAGAGACATGCAAATCAAAACAGTGTATCACATTCTAAGAACAAGAGGAAGCCATTTAGTATTTAGAAGTCTAGAGAGGAGGTGAGAAAGAGTGACAAGAACCAATTTATCCCAATCAACATGGGAATGAATGCTCCTCCTAAACCCCGCAAGAGATATATTGAGAGTAAAATGCTCACCAACTAGTGAATCTCCCACTGGTGGAATAATTTAATAAAATTTGTATGAAAATGAAGCATATATTTGTAAATCACGCACACAAAATGCGCTGTCACCTGACTAAGGCCCATTCATACTAGTGGTAAATCAGTTTGATACACTTATAAAAGTAAGTCAATACCCAGTGTGTTATTTTAATAACTGATTTTAATATAGTGCCATTCTGCAAAATTGATAAATGGTGTTTGTAATAGCTTATTTATTGCCAAAGCTAAGTGCTGTTTTCTGTTACTATATAAGCTAAGTTCCTTCTGAAAAAAACGAAATACTCATCTATTTGCCCAGGAAAGGTGGTATTATTTTAAGCAAAAACCATTAATTTGATTTTCATTGATGAACTTTAGCCAGTTGATAAATCTTCAAAGGGAAACTTATACCTATATATGAGCACAGTTGGATTTCTGATATGTTAATAAGATTGCTCCCATGAAGACTCTCAGCAAGATACATAAACTCTGGGAGAAAATGCCTCTTTTTCTAGATGACATATTAATGGTTTTAATGACTTCTTCCAAGCCTGGCATAAACATAGTGCCCAAGAAGAAATTATTGGGTCTGTGTTTAAATTATCATTTTATAACTTAGATAAATCTCCTATTTATTTTTTAAAGTGTTATCCTTTGTATTAATTTCCTCAGGCTGTCATAATAAATACCACTAACTTGGTGGCTTAAAACCACAGAAATTTATTATCTCAGTGTTCAGAAGTTCAAAGTCACCATATCCATAGGCTCTAGAATAGCATGTGTGAATGTGCTAAGACAAAGAGTCTGGCTTCTTCAGGGAACAGAGAAAAGGCCCCTGAGGCTCAGGCAATGTGTGTTGGTGAGGAAGGGGTATCATGAGGCAAGACATGGAGGATTCTTCCTTGCCCCTTCCAGCTTCTGGTGGCTCCTGGCATCCCTTGGCTTGTGGCAGCATCATTCCAATCTCTGCTTCTGTCTTCACATGGCCTCCTCCCCTGTGTCTCTGTGTCTCAAGTCTCCTTCTCCTTTCTCTTATAAGTACCCATTATTTGGCCCACCCTGCTCAGACAGACTTTTTCCTCAAACATTTTACCTCAAACTGCGGCAAAAAAAAAACAAAAACAAAAACAAAAAAAACACTGTTGAACGACAACAACTTAAGTCCCATGTAGGCAGTGATCAATGGTCATCCAAACTAAGCTGAGAGAAAGGAAGGAATGCTCCCTAAGTGAAGATGAAAGCAAGGAATGCTTCTGGAGTTCCTGTAGTGGTAACAGTCAAAGTCCATCACAGACCACAATATTGACTACAGAGGTAGCTTAATGTAATATAAAGGGGGTCGGGGAGAAAACCCAGCTCTAGGAAACAGATCTTATACAGATAAGACCAGGAAACAAGCCCCAATATGCCAGCTAGAGTAGCGGGCTGTCCCCCAATTCCTCACTGGAGATAGAAAGCCAAGACAAAGAAATTCAGAAACAAAAAAGACTGCATACAGGTAGATTGTCAGATGGCTTTAACAAGAGTGGATTCAGAAAACCCTTGTCACAGACTGCTGACCACAACCACAGAATCCAGTGCCCTTCAGGATTGCACCCTAAAAAGCAAGGGAGCTGATGACAATTGCCAAAGAGTAAGTGGGGAAAATACATCTTAATACCTTGATAGGTGAAGTTCCAGCACAACCCACTGGTGACAGCCATCCACAAAGAGCAAAACCAAGTTTCAGTGAGGTAAGAACTGACCACTGCTTTCTAAAATACATGTATATTTGTACTTAAAGTACCATGTTAATTTCTTTATTGATCCACATCTGAGGGCTCTTGTATAAATCCTAAAAACAAGATTGTTTTTATGGTAGAACCGACAGCTAAACCATTTTAGGCCTTCAATTGTTCTGTTCCTGGTTATACTTCTACTCTTGTCAATGAAACTGTTCTTTATTAAACCCTTGAGTTTATTTAAAGAGACGATCCTCTTATTCTGAATCACTGTTAAAATGAACAAATCCAAATCTCTCATTAATAAACTTATGAAGGGAAATCTTCTGAGTTCAGGCAGATGGAAGAATGTCTGTGTTTCCAAAATGGTAGAGAATGATTTTTTCAATGTTACAATTAGAGTTCAGATTCATAGAACCCAGAACACTAAAAAAAGCTAGCTGAAGTATTAGTCCCACCACTACCAAAAGTGTAGAAACAATTGTGTGATAAGAGATAGAGAATTTTCAGCCAAGCGCAGTGGCACATGCCTGTATCCCCAGCTAGTCAGGACACTGAGGTGAGAAGATAGTTTGAGGCCAGCCTGGGCAATATAGCAAGACTCTATATAAAAGAAAAAAATAGATAGAGTACTTTCATCTGTTATTGGATCACACACTAGTCATCTGACCAGTTATAGCTGTCAGAGATTATATTATCTCTCTCAGAGCATCTTTTCTTTTTACTTCTATAATAAGGAGATCAAATTCCCCAACAAACACCATAGAATTAGTATAAAAACCAACAAAGGAGACAAATGTAAAGGCACGTTGTACAGTATAAAGTAATACATCAATGCAAGACATTAGTATTCCTACAACCTTGAGCACTTCTTTCCTCTAGGAGTATTTTTCTCATTCTCACTCACCACAGGACCAAAGTAATCGCCAGGGTGGTGGAAGGATTTTGTTTTATGTTCATTGTTATATAGTTCATGTTCTCATTTCATCTTTCAGGTTTTTATCTTGATTCTTTGATTTGTTTGCTGAATTTTCATTTTGCTTGCTCAGGAATAAAAATCTTCTGTTTATGATCCCTTCACTGCACAATTTTACTCATTCCACAGCATGGAATTGTTGGTGTATCCTTAAAGGCTTCTTTCAGGAGAGCACGTGGGCTTGAAGAAAGAATGACTGCAGATGTTCTTTTGGTGCTGATTGACTGAAGAAGTGTGACGGGAAAGTAAGATAGTTCTCACTAACTTGGTGTCTTGGAGGTAGAGGGGAACACAGGTCTTCAGCGTTGCACTCCGTCTTAAACACAGGGAATCATTTGATGCACCTGCTTAGACACAGACTTTTCCCTCAAACAAGATTCTTTCCACCCTGGCTGAAGTTCTCCCTGACAATAATAATTATGTTGGTGTTTTTGAGGGACCCCAATGTGAGCACTAAGCCAATAAGAAGTAAGACAAAAGAGTCAGTGAATAAACAAAAATATTATATTACTAATCCAGACTAGATAGAAGAACTTTGCTTACTGTAAGAAACATGTGCTTGCTCATTCTCAGTCTCAGTCTACTAGACTCAGAACAGCCCACCTGAGGGAAACTTTGAGACCACAAAGCAGACACACTTACTCAAGTCACTGTCTCCTACTGCTCTGAGTGGAGAGTGAAAGAAAAAAAAAAAGGAGATACCAAATCTCCCCACACTCAGTAATTTTAATGAATAGACCTCTACAAGCAAAGAAATTGGAATAATGGCTGTCACTAGCCAAGCATGTCACCAGGAGGAAGAGTAAGGAATGAGTCAAAAGACTGAGTGTACATAGGGATCATCCCTTCTCACAGCAATAGGGAATCAGGTGTTTCTCCTTGATAAAGAATAATAGCTAACATTTATTGAGTTCTCACTATGTGCCAGGCACTGCTATAAAGCATTATCTGGATTAACTCATATAATACAACCAGCGTATGTGGTGAGTACTATTTCATTTTTAAATTTTTTAATTTTTATTTTAAGTTCCAGGGTACATGTAAAGCATGTGCAGGTTTGTTACATAAACATGTGCCATAGTGGTCTGCTGCACCTATCAACCCATCACCTAGGTATTAAGACCAGCATGCATTAGCTATTTTTCCTAACGCTCTCCCTCCTCGACCCCAAACCTCGACAGGCCTTAGTGTGTGTTGTTCCCTCCCTATGTTCATGTGTTCTCATTAGCACTATTTCATTTTACAGATGAGGAAACTTGAGGCACATAAAGGCTAAGTCATTGAAGGAAAAGAAAATCATAACTAAGTAAAAAGCTCACTGAGGAGCAAGCAATATCATATCACTCGTAGAACTTTCTGAGGAACTCCAGCCTAAATGGAAGAATTTCTTTTCTTCTACTTTCAGGTTTCTGCTCCCAATACATCTAGGGCTATAAGAAAATACCTACACCCAGTGCTTTTCATAAACTGGGCTGATCTTTATGGGGTATGGCAGGAAGGACAGGAGGAATATTCCTCTCTCTCCAAAATGTCTCTCCCTTAGGCTGGTGTGGAACCTGCACAAGATCCCCACTGACTTCTCTCCTCCTTTAGTTAATTCACACAAAGTGGGCTGTAGAAGATAAATGGAAGTAACACACGGTAACAGTGAATTACAATCAGCCTTTATCTCCTTGCAACATATTAATTTGGAGGTGAGGGTTTGCACTAGGAATAGAGCCTTGGGGAAATGAGACAGAGGCTACAGAAGGTTGGAAGAGAAGGAGGAGAGTTCTCAGGGCATGTGGCTTGGCGAGAAGGGCTCACAGACATCCAGGAAGCAGCAGTGAGAGGGCGCCAAGGACTGAAGGAGTGTAAGCATCAAACAGGGAATGGTCTGTCCTTCCCTCCTTCACTTTATTTGATGAGATGTCCCCAGGTCTTTCTTTGGGGGACTTTTTCTGTTATTTGCAGAAAGGTCACTATTCTCAGTCTCCATCGCAATAAAAACGTTCATCTGTTCCTGAAGCTCTTCAACTGTCCACCCCCACCCCAGCAGACACTTACTCCTCCTTAGAGTCTATGAAGTCAGAAGTGGTTAAAACAACATCAGTCCTAGCTCTCTGTTCCCCCATGCATTACTTTCCTGTGTCTGTTGTAGCAAATTACTACAGAATGGGTGGCTTAAAACAATAGAATTTGATTCTCTCACAATTTTAGAGGACAGATGTCAGAAATGAAAGTGTTGGCAGGGCTGCACTCTCTCTGGATGCAATCTGGATCTCTCAGGGATCCCCAAACCCCCGGCCATGGACCTGTACCAGTCTGTGGCCTGTTAGGAACCAGATCACACATCAGGAGGTGAGCAACGGGCCAGTGAGCATTATCGCCTGACCTCTGCCTCCTGTCAGATCAGTGGCGGCGGCATCGGCGGCATTAGATTCTCATCAGAGCAGGAACCCTACTGTGAACTGTGCATGCGAGGGGTCTAGGTTGCGCACTCCTTATGAGAATCTAATGCCTGATGATCTGAAGTAGAACAGTTTCATCCAGAAACCATCCCCCTCCCCAATCTGTCCATGGAAAAAATTGTCTTCTCATTTCAAACTATGAATTTAATTATGTCTACAAAGATCCTTTTTCCAAATAAGTTAATATTCACAGGTTCCAGAGAGTAGGATGTGGACATATTTTTTTTTGGTACCAACATTCAACCCACTATACCCCACCAAAAAACAAGTGAGAAAAATGGAAAACCATACTGCATTAGCACAGTATATTAGAATCCCACGTTCCTCCCTCATCAAGCAAAATACTAACATGAGACATTGTAGAGATACCCTGAGGAGAAAGCCAGAAAAAAGCACTGGGTCCCAGTTCCAACCATGTTGCCAACCAAACATGTGACCATGGATGATTCATTTATCCTTTCAGGGCTTCAGTTCTCTTATCTGTAAATGAGGGATTGCTCAGATGCTCTCTGAGTACCCTTCCAACTTCAGCATCTTATGATTCTACAGAAAATTCCAAGCATATTTTAAAGCCCAGCATGCACACAGAAAACAGACAAAAGTAATGTTATCACAGCTAGTCTTTCATTTGGCAAACACTGTTGAATGCCTTCTTTTTCCCCATAAAAGAAGTCCTCATTACATCAATAAATAAGCCATTGCATTAACTAAAGCAATGATCTCCAGAATCTTTCAGTGATGCTAAAATCAACGAACCCCTCAAAAAATTAAACTGATTTTTGCAAAGTCTATTCTAGCAAAAAAGAAAAAAAAGGAGGAGGGAAAGAAGAAAAAAACCCAGCATAACTAATCTAAAGCAGAGCTGCCTGGTGGCGGTTCATAACTGCTTGACATACACCCGATTTTGTACTGTGCTAGGGGGACGTTGTGGTGAAAAGTATGGCTTCTGGATTTAATTCCACCTGAAATCAGTTCTAACTCTATGAGATCTTGAACAAGTCCCTTAACTTTCCAGAACCTGTGTGCTCACGTGGAAAAGGGGAAAACTGTAACAATGTAAATTCCAGGGAGAAACGGTGAGGAACCAACTTGAAAAGGTATGGAAAGCATTTAGTAGCAGCTGCCTGGCATAGGTTGTTTCCTTCTCTTTGCCCTGCCCAGGTGAAAGTAAACACATCTGACCTTAAACAAAGTTGTAAAGTGTTTGAAGTTCACTTTTCACCTGCTTTCCTGTACTTTTCTTTTCACTCTTGATGGCAACTCTTCCAGGCAAAGAACTTGTCATTTATACTTGTTCATTGATTAAGCCACCATCCAATTATTTTGTCTCTAATTGTAGAATGTAGGTCAAAGTATGTTTGAATATGACCAAAGAGATAAAGGGAGATTAGGAGGTGAGATTAGAGATGCTGATTCTGAAGTCTCTTGAAATGAAACTAGGCCCCATCAGCTGACTCAGACAGGGAATCTGGATCAAACATTTTAGAAATACAGCCAAGGACTGAATCCAAGAGGAGATAGACTCTGGTTTCTTACCTAAGCCAGACCAAAATCTAGGATCTCACTCAAATTTGCTGCTAAAGGTGATTTAAAGTAATGATGGGAAGATGCATAGTCTTAAAATGAAGAAGCCGATCCATTGTCACATTCACTCAAGTTTACATATTGTGACCACTTCTATTGCTCCAAGATACCAAGATGCATAATAAATGTTTTCTGAAATAAAACCGTGTTTTATTAGTATTTGGTGATTTTTTTCTTTCCTAGCCCTTTCCCATAGCTGTTACACAAGAAAACACACTCTATGCTTCCTAACTATAATTATGAAATTTCCAGCAAGAGCATGTGCTAGAATTACACTCTTCATTGACAGAGGCAGTTAAAAGTGAGAGTGAAGGTTTGGGCTCTAAAGTCTGACAGGCCTAGATCTGCATTCCAGATGGTGATGATTTGCTCACTCTCTGCTTTTGTGATATCTTGGGAAAGTTACTGTCCCTCTTTAAGCCATAGTTTTCTCATCTACAAAATGGGAACAATAATAGTAAGTTGCTATGCAATTTGCATACTCATATATGCATATCAGTATAATATACTCATTATGAGTGCACTATGATTATCATCCAAAACATATACATATAAATAAAACTTTATTGCTTCAGTCTTGGGAATGAGAGAAGCATTAGTCTGAATAAATAAAATACTTAACTGCAAAATAATTTTCAAGAAAAGAACATAAAAGAGTGCCACGTTCGCTATTGCCTGGTGAAGAGCCTGCTTGTGTGATAAACCAATAAATAAGACATATTTGTGAGCCCATGTAAGGGATCAGTGATGGGCAATTTGACTTCAGGGAAGCATTTAAAAAAAAGAAAGAAAGAACTGAACCAAGCTGCCCACAGGTCAGTCCAATTGTTATTATATCACAACTGCCAGATAGGCCAATTTTAGGTTATGATTATTTTCATCACAAGGACAATTGGTCAATTTGATCCATTTATTTTTCCATTCAACAAATAGCGGCCAGGCGCGGTGGCTCATGCCTGTAATCCCAGCACTTTGGGAAGCTGAGGTGGGCCAATCACCTGAGGTCAAGAGTTCGAGATCAGCCTGGCCAATGTGGTGAAACTCCGTCTCTACTAAAAATACAAAAATTTGCCAGGCGTGGTGGTGCACACTTGGAATCCCAGCTACTTGGGAGGCTGGGGCAGGAGAATAGCTTGAACACGGGAAGCAGAGTTTGCAGTGAGCCTAGATTGTGCCATTGCACTCCAACCTAGGCAACAAGAGCGAAACTCCTTCTTAAAACCAAAAAAAAAAAAAAAAACCCAAAAAACAAATAGCAATTATTAATATCAAGGGACTGTGATAGGAACACAAAGATAATTAATACTTAGCCCATGGCCTATAAAGCTACATATATGTTCTGTGCACACACAAGAATACCTAAAGCTTGCATATATGTAAGAAGTCAGATAATCATGTAGAAATTTTGCTAGTTTTGTGTTCTCCATATTTATAAGAAAAATAACTAGATTCATTCCTTAATTCTCAAGATTATTGGCTGGTGGAGGTCCCACGAGAGCTGCTAGACCCAGCATGGTAGACAGAAGACGCTGGTGCTGCTGAGGCCCAGTGGGAAAAACCAATGCTGCTGGCCTGGTCCCTAGAGAAGGAGTTTAGGTTATCATTCCCATCACCACCAGTTCACATCCAGCCCTGGTTTCCGGTGTGACTCTTTGGTGGAGGCACGGTGGGTGAACATGATCTTTAACCAGGTCCAGTCATAATTTTTGCAAGTGGAGTTGTTGAGCCAGGCCTTGCGGGCGGTGGACCCACTCGGCTTTGGGAACCCAGAAATCACCATCTTGGGATGGTGGTATCTACAGAATCGAGGGAGAACATGCACCTCAGCTTGGCATTGTGGCACGAAGACCGTCGTGCCTGAGGTCAGAAGATGAAACTGATTTGATGAGTTCTTGAGGTCCCATGTATCACGTCCCACGCTTTCCCACATACTATTGCTCATGACAGCCTATGTTACTGTCAGGAGCACTGCAGGACCAGTCCTGCTCCTGCTGCTAAAATTCAAGAGGGGCAAGTATCCTTCCATCTCAGTATTCCTAGTTCCCGTGTCTTGTTAGCAGTTTATTTTGATGTAAGCATAAGTTTGTAGTACTATTTTAATAGAGAAACGAATTTCCTTGTTTTACGTCCAATGGCATAAATATCTTTGCTCACATAAAATAAAGCAAATGTAAAGAAAAAAGGAATATTGGTAATATTAAAGAATTTGAATAAAGTATTTAAAAGTTTCACTAACTGCATATGAAAGTATGTGGATAACTTAGATACTTTTATTTTGGTTGCACTGATACTATTTTAAAAAAATTAAAAACATAGGCAATTGACTAGAAATTTCAACTAATTCAAGTGAGTTCCCAGAGTTGTCAGTCAGATGTATTTATTTCTCTCTAGCTGCTTATCTACATATTTGTCACTTTCCTATTAACTGGAACAGCACAGGTAGTTAAAGTAGACAACACTGGCTGGGTGCAGTGGCTCACGCCTGTAATCCTAACACTTTGGGAGGCTGAGGCGGGTGGATCACGAGGTCAGGAGATCGAGATCATCCTGGCTAACACGGTGAAACCCCGTCTCTGCTAAAAATATAGAAAATTTTCCAGCCGTGGTGGCGGGCGCCTGTAGTCCCAGCTACTCGGGAGGCTGAGGCAGGAGAATGGCGTGAACCCGGGAGGCGGAGCTTGCAGTGAGCCAAGATGGCGGCACTGCACTCCAGCCTGGGCTACAGAGAGAGACTCCGTCTCAAAAAAAAAAAAATGTTGACAACATTTAGGAGCCTGACCCAAGTTGCTATGTGTATACAGTACTTGGGAGAACATAAAATTGTCTTTTAAAATATTATTTAATTTTGACCTTCACTAATGCTCCATTTTATTCCTCTGCATGGTGTTTTGGTTTTGGTTTTGGTTTTTACAAGATAAACGACTTAACAAGCTGTAGGCCTATCACTCAAGGGTGCTCTCTTCATTATGAGAGTACAACTGTTAATAGTTTTAGTTTCTTTTAATATAAATAAACTACGAAAGCAAGTAGCAAAGAATACTGACTATAACCTAGAACAGTTAAGGTTCATAGGGAGCTTTATATTCATAAGGAGAAATAACATTTTTCACAAATTTTAAATTTGTTTTTTGGTTTGTTGTTGTTGTTGTTGTTTTGTTTTTTGAGACAGGGTCTCACTCTGTCGCCCAGGCTGGGGTGCAGTGGCGATTCTTGTGTCTCAGCCTCCCTGAATAGCTGGAACTACAGGCATGTGCCACCAGGCCCGGCTAATTTTTTTGTATTTTTAGTAGAGACAGGGTTTTGCCATATTGGCCAAGCTGATCTCGAGCTGCCGGCCTCAAGCTGGTCTGCCTGCCTCTGCCTCCCAAAGTGCTGGGATTACAGGTATGAGCCACTGCACCTGGCATAAATTTGCTGTATTTTTAATGCGGAATAATTAGCCAGACCTTTTGACACAGAATATAAGAATGAATGAAAAGAGTGGGGGGATTTTTAACTTTCTCAGGCCAAAACAATCCAGTGGTTAGAATTGACACATTATATGTCATCTAAAAATATTCCAGCCTATCATTTTATACTTGGAAGACCATGTCACTTATTTTTTTTAATTGGCCTGAGATAAGGAGGTTTTCATTAACTCTCAACATTATTCCAGAGAAGAGTCAGCTTCAGATAAAGCCATATACTTTTTTAATTATGTGTAACTATGCCAAGGTGTTCTTGGGGAGGAAAAATAAAAAGCTCCCTCATAACCCTTACTAAGAATCTTACCATAGGGACTTTACTCTTATTTAAATTAAGAGTCAATCCTTTATTAAATATATTCTAACTAGCTATTACTATTATAGGAAAATCACCTCTATGAATGAAGAGATTAGGGATAGGAGAGGCAGGGAATGTCTGAACTGGATTGCTTGGTTTTTTATAATTCACCAACACTTTTCAGAGAACGCTTTCTAAAAATATAAAATATTGTTTTCACATTTTAAGCATTATCCTATACTGAGTCAAGTGTGCAGTTAAATTTTGGGCTAAATCTTAAATAAGGGCTACATGAACTCACTAGGGAATGAGACAACATCTTTGATAAATAAATTGGGAACATTTAAAGAATTCATACGAGTTGTCTAAATGAGTCAGAGGGTTTCCCATCTTGATTATTATTTATCCTATTCTTTATTTGTTTTTGTTATCAAAATTATAAGCAGATAGGACTTAGAGGAAATGTTGATATATAATGTATGTATATATGTGCATAAATATTTATGCACACATTTATACAGGGTGGTTTATTTAAAATCGCAATGCTTCAAATGAACCTCCTATTTTGAATTTTTTAAGCATTTTTTCATTTCTCTACATAGAGAATACAGGGTTAGGCACAGAGAATATATTCCCAATTATGTAACTATTTTAAACTGTCTTTTAAAATGAAAACTTTAATAAAACAAAACGCCACATGTAGTTTAATCATTTTACTTCTAAGTAGGATAGAGAGATCAGATTTAGCTTTCTTAAATGTTTCATAACAGCTTATTTGTATTTTTTTATAGCTGTGAACTCAAATATAAAGGAAAAATCCTGGGAAGAATAACAACCTCAGAAAAAAATCCATTGTTCAAAATAACAGCGAAAACCACAGTCAATGACTTCAAAAACAGTGAGGTATTTTTCAGCTCCATAGTAATGTTTATTAACTAAAACCTAACACTGGTAAAGAATATGTGGCTATTATATCACAATCCCCTTGGTCATCAGTTGCTTTGAAGGTCTGGGTTTATAACAATTTCACAATTTTCAGGTATCTGCTTACAACCTAAGGTAGGAAATCAGAAATGATAAATCAATTAAAATCAGTGAATATTATCCAGATCAGTATTTCATTCTGTTTTAGAATTAATTTTTTATTTCACATAAAAATGTTGATTTTTATTTACTCCCCACTCAACTCTACTCTTTATCTTTCACTGTCCATAGGCCATAGCCAGACAGGCATAGGCCAATGAGCTAGTAATAAATAGAACACAGATGTTGGTTCCCATGGGGCAGCAAGTAGTCTGGTACATGGTAACAGAGGGGAACCTGGAGGGTTATCATGCTTCTACCCCAGCCTCCCAACTCAAGCTCCTCTGTCCTGGTAGACTCCTCATTCCACATGGACTGCGTGATCACTAAACTTGGCACTTCAGTGAGCATATCCTTTTTGAGTAACTCTCATAAACATGCCTGCCTGCAGGACATCCAGATTTGCTGGTTTGGTAGTAAAGCAACATAAGAATAATCTTGAACCTGATGTTCATCCTTGCCCTCTTTCTAATTCCAGGAGCCCTCTGAGGTCTGGACTAACTCACTGATTAGGAAATAGTATTTGGAAAGGCTAAACAAAATACTATTTCCAGGGAAATAGTATTTGGAAAGGCTAAACAAAATATACTTCCTTAGTTTTCTCAAACCTCTCAGAAGATATATTTTTTAAAAAATAAACTAAGCTAGCAACATTTAAACTAAATCTTTGCCTTGCTTACAATACAAAAGATCATAAAAAAATTGTTGGGAAGGTGAGAAATTAACTTCACCTATAATTAGAAGTAAAGTTTTCATTTAAAAATGTAATACCACTTAAATTCAATTTGGGAAACAAAAAGGACTCAAAAAACAGTCTGCTAAAGCCAATTTGCAAACAAGTGCACTCTCTTTTTCTTTAAGTTGTATCTCAGGTTCAGAGCACATGTACAGGTTTGTTATGTAGGTAAACCTGTCACAGGGATTTGTTGTACAGATGATCTTGTCACCCAGGTACTAAGCCTCGTACCCGATAGTTATTTTTTCTGATCCTCTCCCCTCTCCCATCCGCCACCTTCCAATAGGCCCCAGTGTCTGTTGTTCCTCTCTTTGTATCTATGAGTTCTCCTCATTTAGCTCCCACTTACAAGTGAGAACATGCGTTATTTGGTTTTCTGTTCCTGATTTAGTTTGCTAAGGATAATGGCCTCCAGCTCCATCCATATTTCTGCAAAAGACATGATCTCATTCTTTTTTTAACTATTCCACTCTCTCTATTACTCTTTCTTCTTCCCCCAATCCTGAACCCTAACATGTCAGTTTAACCACTCCTTTTCTTTCCTTTTTCTTTGCTCATTTGCACATAGTTAAAAGATGCCATGAATTTTTCTTTTTAATTCAGCATATGCCCATTAAAGATCTAAAAAATATTATTTACATCATCCAGAACTCAGCTTAAGAAATTACCAAAAAATAAAGCTACCAGAAAGTAACTGAATCATCTTGTTGAGCCACAATCCTAGACCTCGACTCTGCTTTTTCCTCATTTTAGGTAGGTCATTCCTTTTCCTTTCTTAAATTGTTTTCTCTGTATTCAATAACACATTCTTGTGGATTCAGAAAGGGTGGAGTATGAGGAAAAGGAATATGATATATGTACCCTAGAGGAAAACAATAAATAAATATTTCAGGATGGAAAACATTATTTTTATTTTTATTTTTATTGAGTTTTCTAGAGTCTATTTGATTTGTGTAAATCAGAAACCAGTAGAATGACATTAATGAATTAATGAAAAGCAGAATGAGTTATCAGTTGTAACAAAAAGAATAAAGAATTTGAAGAACACAGCTTTAACCATGCATGGCTGCGGGGAGAGAAAAATAACAAAATGCTCTCAGTGAATACATCTCTGAGAGAAGAAAGGAAATACTTAAGGAGAGGATAAAAAGAGCAAATATCAAAAATAGGAGTAAGAACCCTATTGCTTTTTTTAATTGACAAATAAAAATTGTATATATTTACTGTGGACAACATGATATTTTGAGGATTACGATCACTTGATTCATAAATTACATTCAGGAAAAAGAAATTCTCAAAAAGTTTGGGAACATATGAAGTTGAAAGAACATTAATACTCAGATAAGGACAGTACCTGACAAATTATTCTTGCTCCAACATTTTCTCTCAGGAAATTTAAACATCTTTCAGTGAAGCACCAGTTTCTTGAAATCAAGCATGAGAAAAAAAACTAAATTTACCTGTGGAAAAAAAGACGCAGCTAAACAAAAAAGCAGTTGTTATAACCTCAAGAGTGGCATGAACAAAATGATCAACATTCTCCCAAGTGACAGCACAAATATCAAAAGTCCTAATAAGTGGAAGTGGTCCTGTCATGACAAAAGGTGTGGTATTTGTACAATTTCCAGATAAGAACAAAGTCATGACACTAAGACAGTAGCAGCACTGTTTGTTACACGTGATATTTTAAAAATATGACAACCATCTCAATCTGCTCAAGTAGCACTCATGGTGAGGGTGAAATTTTATCAACATTGGTTAACTTATGGTGTTTTAAAAAACTAGCAAGGAGATAAATTGATGGATTAAAAGATAAACTACTCACAGGTAGACAAACAGAAGGACAGATAGAGTTACAATCAAACATGTACTTTACTCAGGCAGAAAGATAATAACCAGCCCCCAAGAAGTGACGTGTCTGCTAGAAAAGCCCTGAACATAGAATTTCCTGACTTTGTTTTTAATTTAGTTCTTTCAGGCATCACGCTGCATAACCAGGTGTAACTCTCTAAAAGTCTCTATGACAGAATTTTCCATCTGTTAAATTAGGCTAATAATATTTTCATCTTTTTTTAGGGTAAAGACGTGAAATATTTGGAGAACTCTGGAAAACATGCCCCCTACTAATTAGAGCTTTTTGATGTGACATCATTTTCTTCGGTACTTGGAGTTTAGTCAATAGATATACAGTGTAGCTGTGAAATTATGAAGCATGAGAATGCATTACCAAGGGACCGTAGGAGGCTGTTTACAAAAGTGTAGCTGGCTATATTTCTGGAAGTAATTTAAACATAGGCTGAGGGAGAGGAGTACCCTCTAGATCCTTTCCAGACCTTACTTTCTGTGAATTCTAATTTCTCTTTCCCATTTAGAAAAAACAATGAGATCCACAGCGTAGAGATAGAAAATAAGGCTCTGTGTGCCCTCAAACCTTACTTTCAAAAATACCACAGCATTCTGGACGAGATAGTCTTGAATTCTTGCAACAGCACAGGTATGAGAGTTTTTACCAGAAAACAGGAGACTGGATTGATTCTTTCATTCTCCTCCTATGCTTCCTAAAACTGAAAAGCCATACATACAAATTATATTTATCTATCCCTCCTGGAAAAGGCCAAAATGAATCCAATTTTGGATCATTTTCAATAATGGGACAAACCTGAATTGAGAATAACCTTTAGAATCAGTCACTGTCTTTTTGTGATAAAATGGACCTTGTAGAAAGCTACCTGGTGTTCTCCCCTAGCTAACATTCTACCACCAACAACGGGTATGTAATCCAGTATTGCTCCCCACAGGCTATGTCCTTGGAATCACCATCTTTGCACTCCATTTGTCTGCTGACACCCTTCCACCCAAGATGTCTTCTTCAGCACAAGAAGTCATTTCTCTTAAAATTTCAAATGACTTTACTACAATAATAGAGCTGCTAACTAGACCTAGGTAAGTAATGATAATAAAAATCTGATTTCTACTTAGAGTGTAGCATGGTTTAACACAATAACCAGAGTCCTAACAGGTTTTTCTAGATTTCACTCCTACTCAACTTGCATGTTCTTGCAATATAGATGTTCTTATTACTCGGTCCTTACTTCCATCTCTCTTTGCTTCTGGAATAAAACTACTTAAACCCAATTCAGAGATTTTATTCTCCCTTGGAATTATTGGGAAACAGTTCTAGTAAACCATATTCCTGAGATCCTATATTAGGCTTAGTCCAAACTGACCATCTAAGCATTAATTTTCCTGTGGCTCAGGAATATCCCTGAGCTTACCTTTCTCTTCCTAAACTGCCCAGGACAAATACCGGAGTTTGGCTTTTCTGCTTTCTCATCCAATCATTTCTCGTTTCCTCCTCTTTAGCATTTAAAACATTTCTGACTTTCTCCATCCCTCAAGAAATATATTTGCTTTCCTGTCTCTGCATTATTCTTTTGTTTATGAAATATTCCATATGTAAGTTCTATATTTCTTTCCCCCAGAGGCCCCTGGTCTTCTGGTTCCAGTTGCCATTGGTTCAGTGTACTAGTTAACATTTTGGACTTTGGAGTTACACAAACCTAGATTCAAATTCCCACTGTGCCACTTACTGCCTACGTGACCTGAAGCAATATCCTATCCACTGTGGCCTCCAGCGGTTATAAGCTTGTGCTCTAACCAGCTGGGTGACCTCGGGCCAGTGACACAATCATGGCAAACCTCACTGTCTTCATTTGTAAAATGACAGTACCTACCTTGCAGTGTTGGCATAAGGAATAAGTGTGATTGTCAATACAAAAGTGTTTAGTACAATAGCTAAATTAACTAAGCACTCTGTAAATATTAGTTTTTACCATTATTACTAATTCAAATGACTAGATGCATTTTGTGTATACCAGGTTTCCTGACTTCACTTTGTTCTCAACAAATACTATTATTCCTAGCATGTGGCCTATATCACACTTCATTAGCCAGAGGACACGTGAAGCTTAGAGTAGAAAGCTAGGGCAGCAGGAAGCATTGCCACACTTTACACAGTCAAAGCCATTTAAACATGTCTGAATTTGAGTTCTGCTGAGTCCTTACTTGCCCCCATCTCTCCTGTGTGCTCCAGCTTACTAATAAAGCAGGTTTAATATAAATACACTAAAAGCCTAAACATTGAGATCATGATAATGAATATGAGGGCTATGACTATAAAATATCATTGAACCAGAGACCTGCTACGAAACCACATGGTGAAGACCACAAGGGAGGAATCTGCATACACACCAAGTGCCTTGGGATCCCAAAGTGGGAAGAGTCAGTGCCCCAATTAAAGAGAAACTCGGGGTAGGGAATCAACCACAACATCAGTCACCTTACTGAACCCAGGCTTGTTTCAGCTGACGTAGCTGCCAATTTCCAATGTCCCCTCCCTCCCTAATTGCTCTCAATCTATTCCTCCAGAAACTGAAAGCCCATCAAAGAGGATATCTTCCCAGAGAGTTGTTCCAGTTGCTACAAGCTCTTGCTAGAAATTCCAAGAAAGTTTACAAGGTACCTTTATAAGGTGACATTGAGTAAGTCAGAAGCATTCCAAGTACCAATTATCATGCAAATAAGGGCTTTACTTTTAGATTTTGTTGTTTGTGGTGGTGGTGATGCTGGTGTTCTCTCTGGAATCCAGCCCAATCTCCAAAAAAGTAAAAGGAGTACAAGTAGTAATACAAATTATTATTACTTACACCAATTAAAATAGAAGTTTTGAACGAGCAAGGAGCTAGAGGAGGTAAAAACTGGGAACTTTGTATATTAAAAGGTTTTTATAATTTGAAAACTAAGATTATGCTGGCCAAATAGGCTGTTTTAAAATAGGCATAGTAATCAAATTTGTTTGTAATGAATGTAGACCCAAACAGTGATGTCAGACCTGATAAGGACTTGCAAACCCTAAAAGAGTGCAAAAAGACCATAGAAGAACAATATTATATTCCTGCACTTACAGGAATGGTCAGCTCAAGAGATGTATCCAGTTCAGGGTGGCTGTAAGCTTCATTTTCTGAACTTGCTACCAGAAGTTAAAAGAAATTCTGTATAACTGCTTTTGATGGAAACACAAATTGGTTGATGTAAATGAAATACATAAAGCAGTTGGTGTCTTATTCATTCCCACAATTATAAATGAAATTAAATGATCAAAAATTATAGACTTTGGGGATCTTCTTTTCACTGAGGAGCCCATGGAATTTGTCTTCTCTAGTACCAATAATTGTGTTGACCTATTTTTTCCCGTCTAATTCTGTATATATTAAAACTAGGTGGTTACGAACAAAACCCAGAAATACAATTTACATTCTAATGAAATGACTTTAAAATTATTCCACTTTGTACTGTGGCTTTACCTGTTGTCCCACAATGCAGGTTTCTTTGGGCCTCTGCTTAGAATGACTCTGTCAATGTAGATGACAGCCAGAGTTGAATGGGGAATCCAGAAACTGGGGATTCAGGTTCTTGATACAATCTATATGCCAATCTACTTCATTAGTTCTTCTGTATTTACAGTTTGGTAAAGAATATGGGTGGAGCTGTTCTGGGCTCACTTGCACACATGTCCAAACTGCTTTGAAAAAGGAAGGGCAAGAGAGAGTGGTATCCAAGTTGGAATCAGGCAGGCATTTCAGATTTCAAGAGACTAACTGGAAAGGGAACATCTGTTAGATCCCCTGGGTTTGAAGGCAGTCTGTGTAAGTTTTCATATCTCTGAGTGTGTGCACACAGTGGAGAGGGTGGAGCCTTCCATCCTCAAATCTGAAAAGATTGAGAGATTTCAGAGGGCCCAGATGTGCCAAAGGTCAGAGGGATCAATATACAGGCCCTACCACGGAAAGGGGGGGGAAGGTTCGAATAGAAAACTGCTGCAGAAGGGAAGCCACTGAGAGGTAAGGGAGTTTCTGAATAATTAAAAAGTTAAGAATAAGCAAACTCAGTTGCCATGGGGGAAGGAGGTCGGGTGGGGGATAAAAAAAAAGCAGTTGATGTGGTAATTAAGAATTTGGTGGGAGCCTGGGCAGGTCACCTCCTTTCTCAGATCAGAGCCCCATCAGAAATTCTTTCAAGTGTCCTTCTGCGTCGCCAAAGATGACAACAGCAAATCAATAAGTGCTTGAAATGAAAGGGGATGTTGACTAGCCCCCAGGCTACAGATTTCCCGCCGCCAGCCTTTTCTGAACTCCTATAGCGTGCCTTTGCACCGCCTCTCTTAAGAAGAGCTACTTTTTATTCCTATTCTCAGGACGAAGGTAAGTGCTCAGTTAGCATATCTATTAAATGTCGGCTTTGGTTCCAGCTCTCCGTTTGCGCGGAAAGCTCACTGCCATAGCGCGCCCAGCCTGCCGGAGGGGCAGACAGAAAAAGCAAGCTTGGCCTGGCGACTTGCGGGGCCATGCACCTCCAGGGCTGGCCCGGAGTCTTCCAGAGTTTAACGCTCCTGGGTTAGAACTGTAAGGTCCCGGTCCGAGCAAAGGGCCTGAGCCACCGTAGCCGTGGGAGCGTTCCTTCCACTTGAATGCACTCACTCACAAACAAGCAAAAAATCTTTTTAACAACAGAGGAGAAAGACCCCTGCTCCAAAATTAAAGCTGGGAATCACCGGAAACTCCGTTTTGAGTGCGAGATATTGGTCTGTTACCTTTCTAATCTTCATATCCCTCCTGTAATATGTCTTGATTTAACAATCTTTCCAGCGCCCAGCATTTCCCGGACGTTTTAATTGGGTAATTCATTAGTGAGTCAATACAGGCATTTATATATTCTTTTAGTTCAAGTGGTTAAGTACTAATTTCGAAATGATTATAAAACACCGGAATCGGCAACGCATAGTAATTTTAATTTATATGCAACTCAATTGGTTCATCTTAAATGCCTTTTTTAAAAAAACAATTATTGTATTGTAGCATCGGAGGCATGGATCAAACCTCTAGAACAGACAATTCGGAAACAAGACCTGGACTAGGAAGACAATTTAGAACAGCCAACAAATCAATAATGTTTGAGGCAGTTAAACATCGCTAGCCATTGGTATTTACATACTCGCTTGTTGTCAGATAAGGAGCTGGGGAAATTGCTTGCCAGGGTTGAGATCATAATCCAGAGTGAAGAAAGTAAATGGTAGCACACAGCCCGTCACAGCGGGCTCTGAAATAATACTGTACCTTTCCCAAATCCTGACTCTTGGGTGAGAGGGAGTTGGCGGAGGTCACCCCATATTTGTCCACGGTTTTGCCCCACTTTGATCACGAAATTGTTGTTCTCCCTGAGATTTCCAATTTGATTACCATTCTAACGGTTCTGTCACTTGTCTCAACATATTGGGGGGAGGAGTGTAATTGAGATTCTCATTAAAAATTATCTGAACCCACTTAGCCAGCACTGTTTCACCTAAGCTTAGTTTTATGGGCTGTATTTAATTCCCTGTGCCCCCCACACATTAAAATCAGATCATCAAAATGTCTGTAGGAAAGGGTGAAGGAAATGGTCCAATGCTCCAGTTTACTGGAAGACTATTATCTTTAGACATAGTTCAAAATTTTGAGGAAATAAAAAGGATATACGCTTTGGGGGGAAAAAAGTTTTAATATTCTAGAATGGGGGTATTACTCCCCCCATTCCAGAGAATCCGCACTGGAGTTGTTTATGTAAAAATGTAACATCCTTGAAATTCACAGATACGTAAGGTTAGTGTCTCCCCTTCCCCAGGCTCCCAGTCCAGGCGATCTAGCCCTAAAGGAGCTAGTACCTTTGATGCTACAATCTTGTTTACATCTGCAGGGCAGAGAATTGCTTGCTTTGCTTGGACGCTCCCTCCACCCCCTTCTAATTTGAAGTAATCGGAATCTAAATACAGTCGCCAAGGCCCGCTCTTCCTTTACTGCTTTGACAAGGGAAAAACCTGAAATCCACGTCTTAAATCAGCTCGGTGGTTTGTAGCCCCCCAGCACCCTGCTTCTACGATTGCATGCCTAATGTATTCCCTGGTGATTCTGGGCATTAATTAGTTGTTTAATAGGAGTATGACTAAAAATGTAAAAGAAGGATTAGGAGCGTGAAACGTATGTCCAGCTCCTTCCACACACTCGAGGAGGGAATGAGAATCATTCTGTATCTTCTATTTCTCCAGGAGCCATTTGCATTTCCCACCAGCTGCTCACTTCAGCTGCACTGGCGCTGGGCGAGGCGAGGACCCAAAAGCTCAGCGCAGTGTCTGCGGCGGCCGGGACTGGGGTTAACCAGCCCCTGGCGGGCGAGACTCCAGACAGAAGGGGGGCGAGAGGAACGTGAGCTTCCCGAGCCCCTTCCTCTCAGCCCTGGTTTGCAAACCTCTGAAACCTGAAAGGGGAGGGAGTTGCACGCGCGTATCTTTGAGTCTTTCCAGCGCAACTCCCTTCCCTCTCCCTGTGTCTCTCCGCGGATCTCTGAATCTTTCTGTCTTTGGTTTTCTCATTCTCTTCCAACTTTTCCATGAGATTGCCTATCCTCGCCACCAGCTGAAGGCAAGGCCGTTCTGCTACGAGCGCCTCTTAATCTCTACAAAATGAAAAGAAAAAAAGAGAGGATTATTAGCCCATTACTCAGAGGAATGGGGAGGCTGCAAAAATCGTCGATGGGCAGAGGTGAAAATGTCTTTCTCGGACTGCATTTTCCGGTGTCCTGTAACTAGAGTTCAGTTGTGGGATTTGTTGAAGAAATTTGATTTTCTTGCCTCGGCGAGATTTCAAAAACCAGAAATAGAAATTCTCAGAGTCAGAGAGGAAATACAATTAAACAGCACGTGGGCATTTTCCCCCTCATTTCTCTCCCCTTAAATAACACTGCTTTGAGTTTCCACTGGGTAAAGAGAGAAAGTTTGAGTTTTCACGGATGTTACGTGGAGGTTAGAAATGGCTTAAAATGTAGATCTCTAATCAGTTTTCTTCGTGGCTGAAGAGGCTAACCCTTTCCATAAAATGAGTCCATCTGTCGACTGTTAGCTATTTCAAAGTGAAGGGATTTAGCACTCAAAACAAATTGAGCAAGTTTGTTTGCCTGTTTTTACTGCTAACTCAAATGAATTCAAAACACGGAGTAATTCAAGAAAACACATAACATGTTCCAGACAGCCCCCAAAAGTAGGGAAAGCCCAGCACCTATATAGTGACTAGGGTTAGTTTTAAGCACCAGGCTTTTTAAGACGTATCTATTTTATGCACATTCTCCCGAGTCACTATATATTTCTAAAATTGCGAGTATTGGTATATTGATTCAGGAAGAGCAATACAACTTTTAGAGGGAACTTTATTCTCAATTAGGGGCCAAAGAGATGTCTTTTTAATAGCGGGCCTGAGTTTTGCTCTCAAGCAGGAATTAATATTGGTGGGAAAGTCCGAATCCAGGAGCAATGGCTGTGTTCCGACACTTTCCAAAAACATACATTAACAGGATGCCCTTGAGATTGAAAAAACTTTGTCCCATATGCCTGGCAGAAGCCTTCACACCTGGTCCTCCAGGCGAATTATATTTATAGTCCTTCCACTCAGAGGCAGGACAGAGCCAAAATATTCTGCTCACTACCAAAATACACATCTTTGCTCAAGTCAAGAAATCAGAAAATCAGGGTTCAGAAGTAAGGCACACTTTTCGAGTGAGAATATGCCCTGTAATTTCATATACTCTTTGCTTTACAGGAGCAAATGTGGACTTGAGGGAAACTCTCTCCCCCACCCCCACTTCCATCCCGTGCAATTTAATACCATCCTCGCCAGGAACCTTAACCTCGTCATTTTAAAAAATGAGATATCCGTGACCCAGGGTGAACTTGTTGAATGTAGGTACAGCAGAGGAAATTCTAGACTCTATGAGCGTCTGAGCCTTGTCCAGTGCAAACCCTTCGTGAACAATGGTCAGTGCGTGGCCGTGCCCACCTGTGCGCCGACACTCTCAGCATGCCTGGTCCACCCGCCTTGACCTCGGGCGCGGTGTCCCAGCTAAGCTGGGCCCAGCGTCCCGGCCTTCCCCAGCTGACAAGCCTAGCTCGTTTGCTCCCGGCTGTGGCCCTCCCACCCTCTCCCACTAGCTCACTCCATTCTTCCAGATTTCTCTTCACTCATCCTCTCCCATCCCCACCGCGCCCACCTCCACTCCCGCCCTCTACCGGTCTCTCACTTTCCTCCCTCCGCAGTCCCTCTTTGCTGTGACCTCTTTCCTCAACTCTGCAGGCCTGAAAGAAGGTCACACACGCACGCTCACACCCACACTCCACACGCCTCGTCCCAAACAACCCCATGAACATTGTCCTTTGTTCCGTCTCTTGGGCCACTTTCCCTGTCGCTTCCTCCCAGCCCGTCCTGATTTGCTCCCCAAAAGTACGTTTCTGTCTCCCCGCTGCCCTGGCGCTCCCCCTTTGATTTATTAGGGCTGCCGGGTTGGCGCAGATTGCTTTTTCTTCTCTTCCATCCCATCCTCCCTTCTGGTCCTCCTTTCCACAGTGGGAGTCCGTGCTCCTGCTCCTCGGTTGGCTCCTAAGTGCCCCGCCAGGTCCCCTCTCCTTCCGCTCTCCCGGCTCCGGCTCCCGACTCTTCGGCCCGCTGGCCTCTGCTTCCCTCCCCTGCCTCGTTTCTCGTCGCCCCTGCTCGCTCCCCCCGGCGCTCGCCCGGGCGCTGTACTCGCTCCTGGATCGCCAGCCGCGCAGCCGGGCTCGGCCGGCCGCCCGCGCGCCACTGTGCAGTGGAGTTTGGTGGAATCTCTGCTGACGTCACGTCACTCCCCACACGGAGTAGGAGCAGAGGGAAGAGAGAGGGATGAGAGGGAGGGAGGGGAGAGAGAGTGCGAGACCGAGCGAGAAAGCTGGAGAGGAGCAGAAAGAAACTGCCAGTGGCGGCTAGATTTCGGAGGCCCCAGTGCACCCGTGGACTCCTTCGGAACTTGGCACCCTCAGGAGCCCTGCAGTCCTCTCAGGCCCGGCTTTCGGGCGCTTGCAGTGCAGCCGGAGCCTCGGCTCGCTGGAAATCGCCCCGGGAAGCAGTGGGACACGGAGACAGCAGCTCTCTCCCGGTAGCCGGTAAGTGGAGGCCATCTATCCCGCAGGGATGTGAGATAATGCGAGTCTGGAAATTTGTTCCACTTCGGAGAATCTTCACCGTAGGTGATTTGTGGCTTTTGGGGCTAAGTTTCGCCCAAGGTAACGCAGTCGGCAAACAGACCTTGCAAAGCCCTGTTCCTTTCGTCCCCCGCCACAGACACTAACAATCTACAGGGTGCTGAAGTCGAGAGGGAAGCCAGACCATGGCTGGCATTTAAAACGAGGTATCTTCCCTTAAATCTCGGTGCCAACACTGCAGGAACAAATCCTCGGGCCAAGGATTAGCATTCTCAAGATAAAGGGCTGGGTACAAAGTTTCAGCTACTGGAAGATTAGCCCCCGTCCCATTGTTATCCATTGGGAAAAAAGAAAAGAAAAGAAAAGAAAAGAAAAAGATTCCATCTTAACTGGCAGTTAGTGACCTCTCAGGCCCAAGCGAATTACCTGGGAGCCAGGCCTGGATGCCAAGCTCTCACCATTTCTTTGGATTGTAACTCCTTTAAATTGATCACCAGTCAACTCCAATCTGGCACTTCAGGAGATACACTTTAAATGGATGCAGAGAACTATTTTCCAGCTGGAGATTAAGAAAAAAATTTTCGATTCTAAACCTCAGAAATATGTTCCTCTTTTCCAGTTTAACCACTTTACTTTCTTAAGCAATTTAGAAATCAAACTATCATAAGGTGGTGTGATTTTTTTTTACTCTTTTGTGTGAGTATTGTCTTACTAAACTAAGCGGAAAAAACTTTTACCATTATAAATTTAAATATCAGAATTCATACATTCTAAAATATTTTTATGAAAAATTAATCTGATTTAAAGAAATTTCCTTGCATTTGTTTTAGTCCATCAATCAAAACTAAAGATGCTTTTATCACACAAAATATCATTTTGGCAGAAATCCATCTAAAATTCAAATACCAATAATATCAAGAAAACAAAGCACATAAGCAAAATAAATTGAAGATTTTTGTTGATGTAACATGAGCATACAACATTTCAATAACCAAACTTTCCCTAAAAAATTAAATAGCCACTTCATTTGTGGAATGTTTTACTTTAACTCAGCAAAATTACACTTAAATTATTTAGGTGCTTTGTTCCTTAAGCGTGTTTGTCTTCAAATGTTCCTAAAGCACTTATATTAATTGGTTGTAAAGAACGCACACACATGGTAAAATACAGAACTGAACTGAGCAGTATTTTAATTTCCTTAAATAATTACTTAGTACAAATTAATTTACTGGCTAATTTCACAATTTAGTTCATTTAAAACACATGTTCCTGTGCTGTTTATTTTTAAACTTTCCATTAAAGATTTTGTTATGGGGTAACAAAGTGTATGAAAAGGGGGGAAATGTGAAAGGATCTGGGATTATTCGAACTGTATTTTTCCTGCACTTTCATTCTTGCGGTAGTCATCAGAAATTATTTTTTAGCAAATTGTTTTATTTCTTAGGGCTTGCCTGCCTGCTTTGCCATGGTTCCGCATCCTCCATTAGCCGTGTAGTGCTTTTTGTGTGCTCACAATATAAAACCCAAGTTGGCCAAAACAAGAGTCGTTGGCATATACATTCCAACTAGAACATGAACTTTGGGGGTGAGAACTACCTCCCATTAGGAAAAGTCTCCCATCTCAATTTGTGAGATTAGCCATTGAAGCCAGTTCCGAAGTCTGGCAGCCAAATTTCTCACAGAAGACTTGTCTTGATAGGGCAAGTTTAAGGATCAGCAGGCGGGAATTGGAGGTCTCTTTTTAAAAAATTATCTTCCCCAGTTATTTAGACTCAGTTCTTCTAGTAGGCCTGGTCATTAAATGAAGCATAAAAATGCAGGTCTCAAGGCTCATTTTGACTGCAAAATAAATCTCCAAGTCACAAGGACATGTAGGAGTGAGCTAAGGAACACGCCTTGACCTTCTTTTCAGTCCTTAGAGTGGAGCTCTATGAGTTCTTGAAGATTTGTTTTGTATTGCTTTGTTTGGTCTTCAGCACTGAAGCACGGGGAAGTGGGGGGAAGAATGTGTAATAATTGACTGACTTTACACCGAGCAACGCAATCTTTTTCTTTTGTATATTTCATTCTTTAAAAAAATAAATAAATAAAAACTATTTGCAGTTACCATCTGCAGTGCTCCGGCTACCAGCTAATAATGCAGCCAGTTCAGACATATAAAAAAAAAAGATTATCGAAATGATGATGACATGCAAATTTCCTCCGAAATTATCATAAGTAAACATTTGAAGTCTGGACTAATAAAATCCCATCTGTGTTACTTCATATCGAGTTAGTAGAAAGCTGTGATAATGAATTTTGTAATATCTCACGAACAGACATCTCAATCAGGGACTAATCCTGTGATTTTACTGCAGAATCACTAAATCTGGAGCCGCCAAACTGCTACTTCTGGGCCCACGGGCCCACAAGGATCGAATCGGCAGAGTCCCCGCCCGCGTTCTCGCTAGCGGGTGGGGGAACCGCCTGGCCGTCCCCACCCTGGATCCCCACGCCACAGCGCCGGGCAGCCCCTCCTGTAGGCAGCGACCTTGGCCAGAGGCTCCCCAGGGGCCAGCTCCCTTCAGGAGAGGCCGAGACGCAGGGAAACGGTACTCAGGCCAGAGGCAGGCCCGCAGCTCCCTGCCCCGCCTCTGTGCCTCCGCCATCCCGACAACGCTTGCTCCCACCCCGATCCCCGCACCCGCGCGAAGTGGGCCCTCCGGTCGTCGGCGTACCCTGGTTAGCGTGGAGACAGGCAGGCGCTGAGATCGAAGGGGCCTAGGGAGCCCTGGACCTTCTTTTCTTGTCTTTAAAGCAACCGCGGCTCTTCTACCCACCCGGTGGAGCCCCTCGAGACCCACCTCTCCCGGCTTGCCTGTGGCAGAGAAGGGGGAGCGCGTTAAATGCTTGGCTCGCTGCGTTGTGGTTGAAAACGTGAAAAAGATTTGGCTCGCCCGGGAGAGAAAGGGGGAGAACTGGGTAGCAGTTATACCAGAGCTATTTCTCCGTCCTTGGCGGGCAGTAAACCCTCCAAGAACGTTTGCCCTGCTCTCCTCAGTCTCGCTCAGTCCACCCAGTGGCTCTCCTCTGCGATCTTAAATCATACTTTAGGGTAATTATTTGTAGTAAGTAAATAAATGGTCGGGTTAGTATCTCTAGGAGAAAGTGTGGCTAAATATGGAAAAGTGGCTCCTGATGGATGAGAGGCCCGAAGTCAGCTCGCTCCTGGAACACCCTAGGCCAAGAGCCCGTTCGTTTCAGAATTAGAGAAAACCGAGGGAAACTGCTGTCTAGGACAGGGGCACGTTGGCGCTGATGTTCTACAAATGTTTACCGAGCTCCAACTAATGGACAAGCACTGAAGGGTGGTCTTTGCGTACAGCTTCCCAAAGAGAAAAGTCCTCTCCACCCACCCACTCCCGCTGCCATTGCGTTCAGATGAGTTCTTAACCCCGGCACCGAGATTCTTGAAAGTAGGTCCACAGCCTCCCCAGCACACTGTGGCTTTATAGTCCTCTAACCTCTGGGCACTTTTGCGGCAACTCTGGAGGGAGGTCCCCTCTTGATAAATATCTAACTGTCCTGGGCCCGAGGCTAGGCTGGAGATGCTGCTGCACAGCCAGAGGCTGTCAGGTCGGAAAAACACGTCTGAAGCCTAGCACACAGTAGGCGCCTAACAGCTAGTGTAACGTAGTCTCATCTGAGCCCTGCTCACTCGACGGCCGCCGCTTCTTACAGCCTTACTTCTCTTCTGTTTTGCAGATAACGGGGAATGGAGACCAACTGCCGCAAACTGGTGTCGGCGTGTGTGCAATTAGGTAAGAACCCCCTTCTCCTGCCCGGGTCATCGGACGGGAGGCCGCGCCACGTGAGGGCGGCAAGAGGGCACTGGCCCTGCGGCGAGGCCCCAGCGAGGGGCGCTTCCCCGAGGTGCCAGCCTGGGCAGGAAGGAAATCAGAACCAAATCGCCAGTGGCCTCTCCCTGTGGCGGGGCGGTGGACTAGGAAGCAGCGGCGCGCTGTGTACCGAAGCCCCCCAGCCTACTCCTCCCGGCTGGAACCGCAGGCAACCGGGGAGGCGCAGAAAGAGTACGCCATCCTGCCCCGGGTTGCCAGAGGGTCCGGGGGACGGGGATGCCGTCAGCTCTTTCCTCTAACTGGGTCTTTGCTCTTTGTCCCTCTTTCTCCTCCGGCCTGCCTCCCCCCTCCCCCTCCTCCCGTCCCCGGCTCCTTTCGGCCGCGGCCCGGGACGCCTCTCTCCGCACGTGGGGCGGGCGCGCGCGTGGCCCAGGCGTGCAGCCGGCGGCCGTTGAATGTCTCTTCTCCAAAGACTCCGAAATCAAAAAGGTCGAGTTCACGGACTCTCCTGAGAGCCGAAAAGAGGCAGCCAGCAGCAAGTTCTTCCCGCGGCAGCATCCTGGCGCCAATGGTAAGGCCGGGAGGGAAGTGCAGGCCGCGCGCTGGGCACCCGCCTCCGGGACTCTGGGCCTCGGGCGAAGCGCAAGAAGGCGAGGCCGCCAGACCTGACGCGCCTGCTGCTTGAACTTAGACACTCCGCCTCTGGGTGGGACGGGAAGCAGCCGTCCCAGGGACGTTATTTCCTTTCCCCAAATTATACTGCACTCCTGAGACCCAACACCTCTCCCTCTCGCTCGCTCCCTGTGGTCTGATCCCCTGCGCACGCTCCAGCAAACCTCGGCGTCTAGGCTGGCGTGGAAAAGTGGTCCAACAGCGACCTCTGTCGCTCGTTATATCCCACTGCGAGCAGCACCACCAGGGCCCACTCAGTCCCTCAGGCTCTCAGCCACGCCCCACCCAGACTTGTGGGTGCGCGGTTCATCGCGGGAGGCAAGCAAGGGAAACTTGAGTTGGCGAAGGTTTGCTTTGGCTGGTTGGGGGAGGGGCGGGGGGCCGACAACATCCCTGAAGAGCTGGAGGGCAGCCACTGTGCTTAGCAGCCCAGCGTAGAATGGAGGTTTGCCCCTGTCGACGCGAACCTGCCTGAAGTACTGGTTGCCAGGCCTTGGGTTTTGGCGATGTCGTTTCTTGATTGGCTGGTTTCACTCTGGAGGAATCGAGGGACATTGCCAGAGGAGGTCTACAGGCTTACGTAAAAAGTTAAAAAGTCTCCAACCTACGCCACAGGCCTTTCCTGAATTGAAACTTGTTCTATAGAGGGGGTTGTGTGTGTGTAAGGGATGGAGGGGGGAAGATGCCTTTCTTTTCAAATACATGGAAAAAAAAAACCCCTCAAATTTACTGTTCCTCTATTTTCCTGGCTCCGTAGTAAATAAGTGCCTAGCCTTAGGAGGCTATTGACCTTTGATAATGTGAGCAGATAAAGCCCCCCCCCCCCCCCACAGCCCTCGGCCCCTAACCCCCTGTTTCCGGATTAAAGTGTAAGAATACAAATGTAATATGGGAGGAGGGGGGCGATTTGGGACCCCGGTCAAAAAAACAAACCGTATTACTAAGAAGAAAACAAAGGTCTTGCATTGGAGTTTCCCCGTGAATCTGAGAGAAAATGATCATTTGTTGAAATGAAGCTTCTAAAGCGATCCGGTGCTTCACGCCCGGACACTGCACTACACTGCCAGTCGCCCTGCTGGGCCAGTTAAACGCTCACTTGTCCGGGATTAACCCCATGGGGTTAAATGGGGGCAATGCAGAGATAACGTCGCGTGATTTCTGTCATTTAGATTGTGTTAAATTCTTCTTCTGTTTGATAATCGGTAGTAAAAATAAATTATTAGACCGTAGTATGTTTGGGATATGGTTAAAAATCAAGAGCAGCGATGACTTCTGGGGAGAATACTTTGCGCGGGCTCAGCCCTGGCTCCGGCCAGACTAGAGGAGCTCCCCAATCTCGCTTCGCGCGGGGCGGGCTCGCAGTCGCCAAGCCGAGGCTGACATTTCTTATTGTGCTGGGAGCCAGAGAGACGCAAAATGTCTCCTTCCCCCAGTCCCCACCCCAGGTTTCCTAGACAGGGGGAATGCATTCTGAGGACAGGTGGAGAAGCCTACGGTAGGATGGGGTCCTCGTAGGTGAGCAGGAAACGGCTAAGAGCAGAGGAGTTCTGCTTGCGCCAGTCACAAGCCGGGCAGGCGCCCCTGGTCGTTCGCTTTTGATAACCAGCACATAAAGAACTAGAAATAATGAATGATTGCTTTCTTAACCATTACTTTCAGGCCCCCATTGTTTTAGTGCACGTGAAAGGCTCTTCCCCTACACTCAATATGTCTTTTTCTACTTTTTGACCGAAAAGAAAAATTGCTGCCTAAACACGTTTAATGCCATTAAGATAAGGCATGTAATGGGAAGAAATGCTGAAAATCTTGATTTAATTGGCTTTTAAGGAACTAGTAGACAAGACAAAAAAAATCACACATGAGTGGGCAAAGCTATAGCACTGCTGAAGGATAGAGCACCTATCCTTCCCTGATTTTAAGTTAACTTATGGAATATCCAAAGTCCTGGCCACAGCCTGCTTGTAAAACAAAAGGATTTATTTCTTGTGTTTTTTAAAAGTTTTTCTTTGCTTTTAAAGAGAAAAAAAGTTCACAATGACATATGACTTCTTCAAAAGGCCGTGATAGTCTATTACGCTACCCTCTCCGCCTCTGCCCCCCACGCCGCCCAAAAATACCATGTCCTCGTTAAAGACTAAACGTTCTGTATAGGCAGAGTCCACCTCTAAGCAGTCCAGGCTCTGCCTTCCTTCCCTAGTGAGTCCCATTCCCCTTGGTATCCATTGGGCGGATGCCCAGCCTGGATAGAACCCCGAAACGGGGGTAGCACGAGAGCGACTGGAGACCCCTAAAAGCCAGAGGTTTGAGAGAGGGTGGACGCAGCTAGCAGAAGATGGTGTAGAAGCCAGCTGAGAACGACCCCCTAGAGCAAACAGACCTTTCTTTGGCTTTTCTTGCTTTGGGGGGTCCTGAAAGGTGCCTTCATCTTGTGGAACTCATAAAATGGTCTTCACCCTCAGGAGGAGGACGGACTGACCCTCCTCTGTTACTGGCTTAAAAGTTTCAGGGCGGCGGCTCTGGGTTCCGTGCTGAAATCGGACTGCACTGCAGCCCCTTTGGACCTGACGCCTGGCTTTGCGTCCCGACAAGGGGCGGGTACTTCCCCCGGCCTCCCCCAGGAAGGCATTAATTGTTAAATAGTTTTGGCCCAGTGGATGGGCTGAAAGTGTTCGACCCAAGTCTGGTGTGCACAGACTTCCTCCCTCTGGGAGGTGGGCTCCATGGCCCGTTGTGGCACCCCCAGCCGCGACACACACCTTCACACGCGGCAGCAGCTCGGTCCCAACCTTCTTCGAAGGACCTGGGTTAACCCTGGCCGCCTTGGCGGCCGCAGACCCCTCTCCGCCGCCCCGCCCCCGCGCCTCTCATTCAATCAGCGAATGTTTGCGGAGCATATACTACGTGGACTCCTAATGTACCCCCTGAAAGCAAATAATACAGTTTTCCTCGCCGTCATGAAGGGATTTTAATCCTAACATGGACACCAGCGGGATCAGCCCAGACCGTCTCTAGCAAAAGGCAAAATGGTGGTGCGTGGGGTGGTGACCAAGGTCCTGAGCCTTGTCAGAAAGAGGGGGATGTGTAGAGAAAGGTGGAGAACTCTAGCTGTGGCTAGCGCGGAAGGGACAGGTGCTTGCCGAAGGGGGCATGAGGCTTGAGGAAAAAGCAACGAAATAGGGGTAAGGAGAGTTTTCCATTTTCTTTCCTCCGCCCGACCTCCGCCATCCCATTCTCCCCTCTCCTCCCCCACCCCCCGCGCCAGTCAAATCTGCAGCTCACTTGAAAGGTGCCCCACCGCTTTGTGGTTTTTCACCACCAGGGGAAATTGTACCAGTTGTCCGAAAGTAGTCAGTCCCTGCGGATCCCTGCCCGCAAAAGTGGTCTTTACAGGTCGCGTTCCTCGCTGCTGACTCGGTACACAAAGTTTCTTAAGGCTGGTTCGGCTGTTATTCCGCACCGCCCGCTGCTAATATATGCAGCAGTTGTTAGAGCGGCTCGGGGGAAAAGGAAATGTATAACGAAAGCTTATTCGTGAGCAGGAATATACTAATGGAACAATCTGATGTCTTCTTAATCCTATGTAAAAAGCTTTGTCGTCTTCCTAATATTGACTGAATGGGTAATTAATGGCTCTTCATCTAGGCGAATACCCTGTAATCCAAGATAGGCAAAATACAACAAGCCCAAGGTAGAAGACAAAAGGCCCAACTGCAGCGGCGTTTGCCCGCCTCCTACCCCCCATGGTCTCTGACTAGGAAAGTTTTCTCTCAGAGGAGAAAAAGGCAGGAGTGGGAGAATATATACCTATCATTTCGGGGCTAGACTTCACCGCAGCACCTGACCACCCAGCTCAGTTTTCTGTTACTCTGTCTTTCCACCTCCAGTCCTTTTCCCTGCATTTTTTTTCTTCTTAACTCCTCTAGGATGACCTCCTACCACCACCGCCATTATGGTCCTGATAACCTTTCCCCGTAAACCCCACATCTTTCACTTCAGCAACCAATGAGGCTGTTTTCTGATCCAGGAGGAGATTCTTTTCTTTTAGAACCCAATGCGTAGAGTCTTTGAGAACTAAAGTAGTTGTTAGGGGAGGAAGAAATTAATAGAAAGGGAGAGAGCATACAAAATTGTGTGTGTATGTTAAAGAGCGACCAGGAATGACAGAGTCAACTTCTTTGTGAGGATCTGACGGGAAGAGTGTCCAAGACTCTACCAGCATGTTTTTAACAGGCTGACATTTTAATTTAAACCTTTAGAAGTAATATATTACTTGGGTTACTACAATGAGGTGGGTTCCTTTTTTTTTTGTCAGCTGACAGCTTTTAAAATATTATTTCGCTAGGGAAATAAAAGCTTCATCTCAGATTATAGGTGGGTATTTTTGGATTTATGTGATTTATGGTCACCATGACAACTAATGCTGAATGTTAGCTACCAGCATGTCTGGGAGAGAGAAAACAGAAAGAAGGGAGAGCAAAAGAAATAGAAAAGGGAGATGGACATAAGCTGGAGAGGGAAGAAAAGAGAAAAAGAGGAAGACAGATGAGTGTTTAATCCAACTGTTGTTTTAAAAAGTGGCGGGGTGGGGGACTTCATTTAGCCCCTTGCCACTTCCTTCTTTCCTGACCTGGATATCTATGCTCGATTTCATATTCCACCCTTCCTTCCCCTTCTCCAAACACATGTGCTATACCATTCTCCTTATTTTACTTAGTTCGGCAAGTAGTTGCTTTCTGGAGACTCGGTGACACCTAGGAAAACTGTGGCGGTAACATGCAAATGTGAGGAAGCATTGACAGCATGTTCATTGAGTGATTTTAGCAAATGCCCCCTCCTCTAATCTCTTTCTCTTCTCTTCCCCAGGCCACTGTGAGGTGGTAACTCCCACTGCCATCTGAACACTGTTCCCCCAGCTAGTTACCCCAAATCTCAAATGGTTGAGCAGCTAGAGCTGTGGGTTGGAAAAATGGGTACCATTTGCAGGGACCCAGAGAGGGTGGCTGTTGCTCAATATGTCTACAGACTTCCAATTCAGAAAATAATCTTCCCCCTTTGACAAGCCAGAGCTTTTTAAATTCCATTTAGGAAATGGGGAAAAGGACAGCTACAGTGAAGCTTTTAATTTCTGGGTTATTTGGTTCCATAGCTATGAGGGGTGGTGGGTAGTGGACTGTTTTCAGCTTGGTTTGTATGCAGAGAAAAGCCAGATATTGGAGGGGGTGGGGCACTTCTCGGGCAGGATGCAAGGTCTCCATCTGACCTCTGCGCCTTACCAGGAGCTCACACACTCACGCCCATCACGTGGCTCCAAGCTGAGTCCAGGCGGGCTTCGTCCTTGAGCTAGCTTGGGCAGGGCAGGACTCCCACCCGTCTAAGGCCTAACAGCTCAGGGAGATGTCTAATTAAGCCATCTTCTGGGTGAACTCTGAAGACAGACTCTTTCCAAAAGTCAGAGATCACTTGGTTGAGTCCCAGGCCAGATTGATACGGAGAGTTTGGCGGCACAGCCCAACCGCTCACTGCCATGGCCAGAGGGACTTTGCGCAACTAACACTGAAGAGTGTGAAATTAAATAAGACTTTAAGACTGGTAATCGGTGGCAAATACCAGCACAAAACACGGCTGACCCCATGTCACACATTTCCCTCCTCTAGGGTCTTTCTTTGAAAGAATAAGCAAGAAACCCCAATCGAGACAACCCCTGATGTCTCCCAGACTCAAAACCTCACGCCAGCACTGGGTTTTCCTTCTTTGCCCCACGTAAGCCATGCAGCACCTCCAGTTTCCCTACAAGGATACCACCGATGTTCTCCGTATTGGAAATTTCTGTGTTAGAGGCTGAACTCATAGTAATTTCTAAAACCAATTAAGAAGAACTTAGCCAGAGGTCACAGTAATGCTGGAATCACAAAATGCATAAGATTTATTTTATTCTGGCCCCTTTCTCATCTATGCTGCCTATGCCTGTGCACCCACAAGTCTTATGTACATTAAATCTCCAAAATCAACCACCACCATGCCACAGAGTTTTCACTGGACAGTGTTTCTTAGTTCCCACTACATACCTCCTTTTCCCCATGCAGACTTATCATGTTGGTGTCCTGCCACACAGGGGGCCTGAGAAGAATGTCACCCAATCGCCGCTGCTGTGAGTGTGTAAAGTGATTAGGAGATTAGGAGAATGTTGAAACTCCTGCTGGAAAAATGCAAAGAAAATCCTCACTTTGAGTCAGTTGTTTACAGAGCCAGTGTGTGTGTGCGTGTGTGTGTCTGTAATATAAAATGGATGTGAATATATATATATATACAAATAGATATGGTTTTGCTTTTACTTTAATCTGAATTATCTAGATAATTGTCTTTATTCACCACTTGACTTCAATGGGTCCACACAAATTAGGACTCCTTATCTTTTTAGGCATCTAGGCTGCTGCTGATCCCCAGTGCTTCCAACATCTCGCACACATTGGCACTATGAGGAGCAGTCACGTGCCCTTGGGTTTTTCAACCACTTTGGAGGCTGATTGAGGTCCTTCATACATGTATATTTGTCGTGATGAAAGTTCCATCGGTAGAGTGGAGCCACCAGAGCTTTTATCAAAATTCTGTGGGTTTATGAGAGATGGGTTTAGAAATCTATATGGCTCTGTGGGGCTTCTCGGCTTTCTAAAATAAGGCATTAACACCCAAGCTTCCAAAAATATTTGCAGCTCTGGGGTTTGAATCTTGAAAAACAAGGAGTGAGGGGCTGTGTATACTAACTACAGTGGAGATTTTTTTCATTCTTTCATGTGATGGAGTCCCTTCATGAAATGAAGCTTTAAGGGGCACGGTATTGTGGGGACCACAGCTATTCTGAGGTTTAAAAGAAGAAACTGGAATATGATTAGTAAACACATTCGGCAGAAAAGAGCTGGATTCTTATTGACTTAGTTATAGGTCATCGGCTGGCAGTGCAATGGGAGGAAATATTTACTTTACACATATACTTTATGATCTTGGGGGAATTAGAGGAAATTCAATAAGAAAATGGCTAGAAACATTTAAAACCCTTATTTAAAAGACTTAAGCAAATTAGAGTCTTATCAGATTAAAAACCACTACAAATGTAAGAGCATTGTCTTCAGTGAAACGCTGTGGGGTCTGAGAAGGAGATTCTCCGCCAAATCTCCGGGATAAAATGCGTCATTTAAGCACCAGATAATGAGCAGAATGTAAATTAATTTAACCTTCTTTACCAACAGGCTGCTAGTGTAATGTGTATAATTTAGTGATAAGATTGCAGGACCTAATATAGCTGGATGTATGAGCCTCAGCTAATGCAGACCTGTCACATGAGGATGTGTTCTACTCTGAGCAGGTGTCTGTATGTGTGGAATGGGGTAAAGTGGAATAAAACGTTAAAAGCAGAAATGCTGATTTAAACTTACTATGAAGAAATTCCTCCCTTGCAGCTAAATTATTCTTAAAGTGGGATGATACTGGTGAAGAAAGACTGAAAAACAATTCTCATTTGCGTCTTTGGACTGCAAGTTTAAAATGGGGAGGAGTTGCAGATAGGGTTTGGGGGTGGTCAGGGCAAAGGAGAGACACATAGGTTACAAATATATTTGTAGTCTGCTTCATCCACTTTGTTCCACACCGAATAAGTTTCCCAATCTTGTGAACAAGGACAAGGAGGGAGTGTTTTAAAGATACTTCATGCTGGCATTGCAAATCATTGACTGTAATGTCAAACAAATACACATTCAGAGATGATAACACTAACTCCATAGTAAAACAATCGCCCATGCAGAAACCCAGAGGAGATTAGTTTGTCCTCTCCAGCTGACCTATGCTGGGGGACAAAAGGACTTTCAAAAATTATTTTGAATATGTTTGGATTTCTTTCTTTAATTTCTTTGGAAATTAAATTTACTTGGAAACAGTGCTATAAAGAGTTGATGTCTCCAAAGGTGATTTTTTTTGTTTTATATAAATAAGGTTTTGCTTTTGCTAGTTGAGCGCAGTTCTAGGCTTTTCGCCCTTAGCTCACACACACCCCTTCTGCCTGCTTGGACTTTAACGGCTCAAGACAGCCTTGAGCTCACTGGGAAAAGAAAATGACTGTTAAAAATTATCCTTGAAATTGGTTATTTGGCAACATTCTTAATTGTATGGAAATTCATTAAGGCATATTTCATATGTAATTAGCTCAAGGTTGTTGATTCTACAGGCTTTATGGATTTAAATCTGATTGATAATAAAGTAAACAAGAGAGTCGAATTTAAAGCGTGGCTCTCTCGGGTTAGGACGAGCTTAATACAGTGTACAAGGAATTTGAAAGATCTAGGATATGTGTCTTAATCAACGTTAAGTAGAATGGATAAGCTTTCACCATTTTGAAAACGCTGGGTTAGGGTTTCTATTCTATTGTGTGTTTTCTGTCTGGGGACTAATAAGCATCACAGAGAACGTGATCTGAGGCGACTTTTTATTCTTGTATAAATCCAGAGTGAACCACCAAACAGTTGTTCGTTTAAAGTCAAGGTAATTTTCTTTTGACGGGTCCATTTGCTTCTCGATTTCTAATTTATTAGCCTGCCTTTTCAGGGCTCTGTCTTCTTTGCAATTAAAGCTTCTTCAGATTAGCGCAGCATTCACTTGACAGGCTGTTTGGAAAATATAAGATCGGAGAGGTGATTTGTTGCTGTTTTTCAAATTTTCTAGTTTTAAGTAACATGTCTCCTTTTTATATGGGGTGGGGGATTGGAAATGGATGTAGTGAGACACAAAGAGTGGGTGTCTTGTTGATCCTTGTACCTTTCTCTTCTTGACCTTTCCACTCTCTTCTCCCAAGCCTTCGACTCCTAGCCTCATCTCTTCACCTTCGGGTTCGTACTAAAAGCCGGATCGCCTTGGGCTGGGCAGGAGCTGAATTCCCGGGAGCTTGCCTGTGTAGACCCAGTGGGTACGGCGAGGCAGTAGCCCGGCCCCGCACTGCTGATAGGTGCAGGCAGGACAGTCCCTCCACCGCGGCTCGGGGCGTCCTGATTGGTGCGGAGCCACGTCACTCGCACCCGGAGAAGGGTCTGGGAGGAGGCGGAGGCGGAGAGGGCTGGGGAGGGCCGCAGCGGAGTGACGTCTCGGCACCAGGAAGCCCGCCTCTGGTTTTAAGATGTTAGGCCAACAGGGAAGCGCGGAGCCGCAGATCTGGTCCGTCGCTCGCCTGGGTGCCTGGAGCTGAGCTGCGGCAAGGCCCGGCTCCTGTTCGACCGCCCGAGGGGTGTGCGTGTGCGCGTTGCGGAGGGTGCGCTCAGAGGGCCGCGTCGTTGCTGCAGCGGCTGCTGCCGCCGCAGGGGATCTAATATCAGCTACCTGTCCCTGTCACTCTTGACACTTCTCTGTCAGGGCTGCCGCGTGGGGGGGGCGGGCAGAGCGCGGTCGGCGTTAGCTTTCCTTATTGGAGGGGTTCTTGGGGGAGGGAGGGAGAGAAGAAGGGGGTCTTTGCCCACTCTTGTTTCGCTTTGGAGCTTGGAAGCCTGCTCCCTAAAGACGCTCCGAGTGGTGCCCTTCTGCCCACATCCCATGTCTTCGTTTGCCCGCTGACTTTCCGTCTCCGGACTTTTTCGCTTGAGCCTTCCGGAGGAGACGGGGGCAGCTTGGCTTGAGAACTCGGCGGGGGTTGCGTCCCCTGGCTCTGCCCGCAGCGGGGAAACTCCGCGCCTAGAGCGCGACCCGGAGCGGGCAGCGGCGGCTACGGGGGCTCGGCGGGGCAGTAGCCAAGGACTAGTAGAGCGTCGCGCTCCCTCGTCCATGAACTGCATGAAAGGCCCGCTTCACTTGGAGCACCGAGCAGCGGGGACCAAGCTGTCGGCCGTCTCCTCATCTTCCTGTCACCATCCCCAGCCGTTAGCCATGGCTTCGGTTCTGGCTCCCGGTCAGCCCCGCTCCCTGGACTCCTCCAAGCACAGGCTGGAGGTGCACACCATCTCCGACACCTCCAGCCCGGAGGCCGCAGGTAAGGCGCCGCGCCGCCCTGCAGACATTCCCGCTCAGCTGCCCTGCGCCACCCGCTCCCTCTCGCCCCAAGGAAGTCAGCCCCTCCGGGGGGAGGCTTGGTGGGAGTGGTCGTTCGCCTGGCTCCCCGCAGAACTTCTGGGAGCCGGAATTTTGACTACCCCGCATCCCTTTACTTCTCCCTCGACCGGCCCGGCTCCTGGGGCGCTAAGGGCGCGAGCAATTCTGCCGCCCTCTCTATTCGTACCCTGGCCTCCCTTCTGTTTCCTGGGTCACAAAAATCCCAGCATCTTGATTCGAGGACCTTCAAAGGCCGCCGACCTCTGTCCCTGTTTTCCTCTCGGCTTTCAGCTCCCGAGGAGCTCCACTCGTTAGGAAATTGCCTGAAACCACTCAGAAATGCCCTTCGCGAAGAGGCATTTTTTTTTTTTTTTTTTGGGAAAGGGCCGGCGAACTTCGGTGCCCAACCGAATCCCCACATCTTTTCCTAGCCTTCCCAAACCGCATCGAAATCTGAGCTTTATGCGAGGGGGAGGGGGGTCTGTAAACCACGCGCGTGTGCGCGTCCCAGGAGATTTGGTGTGTCTGCGCAGAGGTGTATAAATATACTTGAAAGCACAGGCTATAAAAGTGAATGTGCCGCTGCAGTGAGATAAACATGTGAATAAAACGTGCGGCGCTGGGGGAGGGGAGGAAATGGGGCGCGGACACCCACACTCGCGCCTGCACACCCCACAGGCGCAGCGCTCCTCGCGGCCCGGAGCCGCCGCGCGCACCCTCCTCCGGCGCCCGGCAGCCCAGCTCTTCCACGGCTTCTGCCGCCGGTCCAGTTGGCGTCCGCGTTGCAGGTGGGCATGCTGACGGGAAAGTGTGTGTGCTTCGTTTTCAGAGAAAGATAAAAGCCAGCAGGGGAAGAATGAGGACGTGGGCGCCGAGGACCCGTCCAAGAAGAAGCGGCAAAGGCGGCAGCGGACTCACTTTACCAGCCAGCAGCTCCAGGAGCTGGAGGCCACTTTCCAGAGGAACCGCTACCCGGACATGTCCACACGCGAAGAAATCGCTGTGTGGACCAACCTTACGGAAGCCCGAGTCCGGGTAGGAGCCAGCACGGAGCCTGGGAGGGATGGGGGGAGGATGTTGTGGAGGTACAGGGCAAGTAGACCGGGAGAGAATGTGGAAGGCAGCGCCGCCTGGGAGGGCGCCGGTGGGGCGCAGCTTTGCAAAGGCAGAAGGCCTCGCGGCGGCCTGGTTGCGAGATTACAGTTCCCTCTCCGAGGCCGACAGGACTGCCGCCCTGGCTCAGGCTCCCAGAGCGGCACCGGCTCACTGCCCCGCCATCCCGCGATCTCACGAGCTGGGCTGCGTGGGCAATCCCCTGCACAGGACATTGTGTTCCTGGCTTGCAGTTGCCAGACCAGAGCTAATAAAATCCCTACCAGGCCAAGAGCCGCGAACAGGCTCCAACCTGTGAGCCTTTAACAAGGAAAACCCGCCAGAGACACGGAAGAGTTGGCCCTCCCTGGGAAACCTTTGTGCCGGCCCTGGCCCAGCTTTTTCCCTCCTGGGCTCGCGCTTCTTACACCTTCTTTACGGTTGTTTCGGCCATTCAGGTCTCTCCCACACACCCTATTTCCTAGTTTTGTGATCTCCGGGAGCAAAGTTTTAATACACAACTACTAGTCCTCTTAGAAGGAGAAAGAAAAAAAGAAGAAAGACTTTTCTGCTTGGTTTATTTATCTTCTCTCAGGAGTTGAACTCTGGAAATTGAAACTCACACCCCCTCTTCTAAATTATAATCATAGTTTTGTAAAAAGGGCTTACCTTAACTTTGTAGCAAATCTGTACTTTATGGATTGGCAAAAATGAGCTCAAATAAATTACCCAATAGCAACGTCCTGGTTTATGCTGGTCGGTGGAAGATTCCAAATTTGTTAGGATTCTGGAAGCAGAAAACAGAATCAAGCAAATCAAGCGGCATCCAGAGGCTTTGCTGTTAAAAAAAAAAATTAAGTGCTCTGGGTAGAAGAAATAAAGCCCCCGGTTAGAGCAGAGCAAACAAAAAGAAGAAAACAACGATAAAAAGAATAAAGACCAAAATGCTCTCCCAAATCAGAGGGAATGAAGACACTCTCTGGGTGGCATTTGTGCAAGGCATGAGGCTATGCTGGTGGATAAAAGGCCGGGAAGAAGTTGAAAATGGTTTTAGTTTAACTGTCCAGAGCCAGAGCTGGGTCCTGGGCGGCGTGGTTTTGAGCAAGGTCAGTCTTTCATTAGCTCTCTTGCACATCAAGGGAACGGGCCTCTCACGTACTCTTCTCGCCTGGGCAAAGTTTAGATGGCCTAGGGTAGAAATGGCAAGTAATTAAAATAAAGACAGAGTCTATGGGTTTTCTGGGATCCTTCGAAAACGCCCTCCCACCCCGCCCGCTATTCCGCAGCTCCACCCTAGTGCTTTGTAGCCGCGGCGCTGGGCTCTCCTTGCAGCTGTCTCTCCTTCCAGGGCGGCTGCTTGTCGAGCCAAGTGGGAGTGAGCTGTGCTTTTTATAGCAGTCGGGTGCAAAGAGGAAGGGGGATAAAAAGGAAATCAAGAATGAAAGGAAAAAGAGAAAAAGCGGATTACGCGGCTGGGCCCGGCGGAGATGTGTAATGTGAAACATCACTGGTGTCAGCTCGGATATCTCAGGCCAGGCCTCTCTCCAATACACAAAAGCCGCCGTCTGGGGCGACAGGGAGGCCCGATGTGGATTGGGATCGGGGTTGCGGCTGGGCCACCGGACACGGGTGGAAGCCGGCCGGCCTGGGCGGCCGCCTGCAAAGCCAAACGACCCGGCTGGGCCTGGCGCGCGGGACAGGCCTGTGGTGGGCTTAGGGTAAAGAAGAGGCAGAGCGAAAGAAGGGGGAATCTCTGCAAAACTACCCTTTCCGGGTTCCCGGAGTTTAATATGCCAAGCTCCTGGAGTTAACGAGCTGACGAAGAGGTGGTCTTTTGCTCTTTATTTGGTTGTTTTGCTAGGCGAGAAAGAGTGTTGGCGGCCTAGTCCCTGTTAAGGGAGCACGTACCAGGGGGTGGGGGACGACAGTGGAGGTCAGGGAAGGGAGGGAGGAATTGCTTGGAAGAAAGAGCGGTCCTCTAGTGCCCTTCCAGCCCCTTCTCCTCATCCGTGGGTCTGTGGCTTTGGAATGGAAGCAAGTTTGCAAGGTGCCCCGGGAAGGGTTGGAAAAGCCTGCTGCCCCGCGTTTGTTTTACATTAAGTGTTTTTGGACCTGGAGAAACGCCTAGCTGAGTGATCAAACCGTCCGCAGGTCTCCATGCGTTCGGCTGAGGTTTGTGGCGTAGCTCAGAGTCCCGGCTCGCAGGCCAGAGCAGACCAGGTCTCCTGCGCTTGGTGGAGACCCGGGCCAGTAACTGAAAGCTGGCCCTGGTATCTTGGTGTGCAGGGCGGTGCAGTGAAGCGAGGCCAGGGTGTGTGAGTGCGCTAGCGTATGTGTCGGGGGAAGGCGGGGGTTGGCCTCCGATGGAAGTTTTATTAATCTGCACTGTGGCATCTGTTTGCTCCCTTGCCCCAACCGCCCCCAGGTTTGGTTCAAGAATCGTCGGGCCAAATGGAGAAAGAGGGAGCGCAACCAGCAGGCCGAGCTATGCAAGAATGGCTTCGGGCCGCAGTTCAATGGGCTCATGCAGCCCTACGACGACATGTACCCAGGCTATTCCTACAACAACTGGGCCGCCAAGGGCCTTACATCAGCCTCCCTATCCACCAAGAGCTTCCCCTTCTTCAACTCTATGAACGTCAACCCCCTGTCATCACAGAGCATGTTCTCCCCACCCAACTCTATCTCGTCCATGAGCATGTCGTCCAGCATGGTGCCCTCAGCAGTGACGGGCGTCCCGGGCTCCAGTCTCAACAGCCTGAATAACTTGAACAACCTGAGTAGCCCGTCGCTGAATTCCGCGGTGCCGACGCCTGCCTGTCCTTACGCGCCGCCGACTCCTCCGTATGTTTATAGGGACACGTGTAACTCGAGCCTGGCCAGCCTGAGACTGAAAGCAAAGCAGCACTCCAGCTTCGGCTACGCCAGCGTGCAGAACCCGGCCTCCAACCTGAGTGCTTGCCAGTATGCAGTGGACCGGCCCGTGTGAGCCGCACCCACAGCGCCGGGATCCTAGGACCTTGCCGGATGGGGCAACTCCGCCCTTGAAAGACTGGGAATTATGCTAGAAGGTCGTGGGCACTAAAGAAAGGGAGAGAAAGAGAAGCTATATAGAGAAAAGGAAACCACTGAATCAAAGAGAGAGCTCCTTTGATTTCAAAGGGATGTCCTCAGTGTCTGACATCTTTCACTACAAGTATTTCCAACAGTTGCAAGGACACATACACAAACAAATGTTTGACTGGATATGACATTTTAACATTACTATAAGCTTGTTATTTTTTAAGTTTAGCATTGTTAACATTTAAATGACTGAAAGGATGTATATATATCGAAATGTCAAATTAATTTTATAAAAGCAGTTGTTAGTAATATCACAACAGTGTTTTTAAAGGTTAGGCTTTAAAATAAAGCATGTTATACAGAAGCGATTAGGATTTTTCGCTTGCGAGCAAGGGAGTGTATATACTAAATGCCACACTGTATGTTTCTAACATATTATTATTATTATAAAAAATGTGTGAATATCAGTTTTAGAATAGTTTCTCTGGTGGATGCAATGATGTTTCTGAAACTGCTATGTACAACCTACCCTGTGTATAACATTTCGTACAATATTATTGTTTTACTTTTCAGCAAATATGAAAAAAATGTGTTTTATTTCATGGGAGTAAAATATACTGCATACAAATTGGTCTGGATTCTTTCTCCCCTCCTCTGTCACTAACTTGGCCAGGGCATCTCAGTCACTGCTTCCTAAACAAACCAGTTCCCTCTGCCTGCCTAGTTAAACATACAAGGCAGCAGTCCTTATTTAAATTTGGTAGAAATAAATGATAGCCATTCATCAGAAACTAAAAAGAAAAAAAAAGGCATTCCCCGGGGGAAAAAGGGCTACAAAATCTAATTTTGTCTCTCCAATTTTTCTTTGGCTTAAACCCAGAGGATTCCATTATGGCTAGCAAATAATATGAAAAAGAAAAAAGAAGAAAGAAATTCAGCAAGTCCATCAGCTTAAAATGACTCTCAAGTTTACTCCTTTACGGGGAAACCTACACCTCTAGAAAATTGTTCTGGAGAAATATTTGTGCATGTATACATGTATAGTTTATATGCATTTCTCTCAGGAGGAATACATCTATAATAAATTTACAGGGAAACATCTCCAGTTCAAAATATTTAGGCTTCCACGTTTATCTTCAGGCTTAAGTAGAGAGATCCTTCATGTTATATTGCATTACTATTTCCAAATCCTTTGGAGACATTAAAAGAAACAAAGATGATTTCTAATAACTACAGCCCTTCAGTTTGTCAAAGAACTCGAGGGTTGAGAGGTTAGAGTGGAGTTTCCTGAGTCTTGTCGAGCAATATGTAGTTGAGGCAAAGGTCATGCTCCCGGTGTTTTGTTTTAAATAATATTGACCCATTAATTCTAAACCTGCTTGTTCCTGAAATTATACAGGATTATAGTTTGCAAACTGCAGGACAATGAAGCAAATCAAGATGAATTACAGCCCTGGCCCTTCCTGCCATCCTCTGACATCTAAACAGGGAATGAGTTCGGTGTGAGTGTTTAAATGAACTTTAAGCACCCGATCCTTCTTTATCCGCGATTTTCAGCTTTAAAAAAATGTGAAATTTGATTTCATAACAAATAGAAACAAATACCACTTAGTCCCAGAGAATTCATCCTCATGGCGCTAGGAGGGTCGTTGTGGAGGTGGGGGGAGGGATGTGCTGAGATCTTTTGTTATGCTTGTCAACCCCGCGCACAACCAAAGTGGGCGAGAACAAACACCACGCTGGGGAACTTAGAGCAAAAAGTAACCGCCGATTTTCTGGAGCCGAGAATATCATTGTTTTTTCGCCTTAGTTGCTTTCATCTGAATGAAACTTTACCTAGAAGCTTTTGGAGCTCGAACACTGAGTCTTTGTTCTGCAAGAAACTGCTGCTGCCACTTAAAGAGATCACAGATAATGTCCCCGATTTAAGATCAGTGCTCAACGCACACTAACTTTCTTTCTTTTTAAAGCTCTGCCTCCGACTTGCGGAGGGATCACGCAGCAGTGGGGGGCAGATAAAAAAGCCCTTTGGACGAGGGTCACCTCCCTCCATGTTGTTCACTTGAGAGCAGTGGAGAGGAAAACGGTCCCCACGGGCGGACTTTGGCTTCTGGAGCCGCAGGGCCCAGCGGTCCCGGCCTCTCCGCCTCTCAGCCTGGTAGGGGGCGGGGAGGAGCAAAGGGAGGAGGGGAAGGAAGGAGCTAGAAGAGGGGATTTGGGGTTGGGGGCTGGAAGCGCTAACGAGACCTGCCCGGAGGATTTAGGTCTCCTGCAGGTTGGTGAGTGATTTGGGAGCTCTGGGTAGAAGAGGTGTACCTCGGCCTAGTTTGGTTGCTGAACTAGAACAACACGAGATCAATCAATCTGCAGGAAACAAAAAATGGAAGTCGAGGTTTAGGAAGAGTTGTCACTTCCCCGACTTGAGTGGTGCAGGCTGGGGGCGGAGACTTGGGACCTAAGAGAGGCCATTTCTCTCACCTCAGCTCCCTTCCCTTGGACTTCCAAAAGGAATAATTTTACTCTCTCCTCCATTCTCCCCACAACTCTCATCCCCGCTAGCCCTCAGGCCGCCTGCCCCTTTCCGCACCTCCTTTTCCCATCCAGCGAGAGAAACCTAGCTCCCAGAGCCGGTGCAGTCAGTCCCCTCGCCCCTCCCGCCGCTGCGCGGGTCCCCCTCCAGCCGTCGCTGCAACCACCACCTCGGTTCCACTCAATCGATTTTTGCTGCATGTCAACACTTATTACCGGTGAGTGTGAGGGTATTTTTTCTCCTTCTCTAGGTCTCTTAATGATTTCTGAGCTAGTTGTGTATTAAAGTGCTTAAAGAAACCTTTAACATAATCTATAGCACGAGCACCAACCTTCCCCGCTTGGGTTCAAAAATGGCGAGCTCGAGGTTGGGCCCGGAGGCGCCCAGGCCTCACTGGCCTCAGCGCACTGCCGCCGTGCTCCTTGAGCGCTCAGAGGTTCGCCAGGCCTGGGGCAGGAACCCCGCGCAGGCGATCTGCCGTCTGGGGGCTTTCTCCCCGCCACCCCCTTCCATCCCTCACCTGTTACTAGCAGGCACCTTTTCTTCTCTCGGTATCTTTGGCCTATCCTCGGGTTTTGTTTTATTTAAAAAAAAAAAAAAGTAAACCTCTTTAAAAATTTCCAAGGCCCCAAATTCTTCATTCCGCTAATACCGATTTCAGATTAGTGGAGACCTGGGAAAAGGTGTATACAGCCCATGACTGTCTCTCCTTCCTCCCAATTCCTAAATCTGAGTTTTAGTGTTTACGACTTGGTTAGAAGTTTAATTTTTAAAAACATGTTGGAGAGCCTGGGCCGAATAAGTAGTTTGATTAGAAGGCAAATTCTCTTCGCCTCCTTGCCCTGCTTTTTCTCTCACCCCCACCCCCTTTCTATTAGATGCTGAAGCCGGGGGGTGCAGGGGTGGGGGTTAGGAGTGTCACAAAAAAATTAATGGGACAATATAAACAGCGTCTTAAAAGTCCTAATATTCCTCGAAAGCCTTATAAATTAACCCTGTGAAGAGTGAGCCCTTTTAAGGCGAGTCTATAAAAATCCAGCGTGATCTCAAAGGAGGACGACCCTTCCCCCAATCCCTGTTGCGAATGTGACCAAACAAAGGTCTGTCCTGCAATCCACATCCTAATCCACGGATGCCCCCGCCGCCGTCACCGGGACTCCTCAGCCTCCAGCCGCCCTTAGTCGACGGAGCTACCCTGGGAGTCCCTGGCTCCGCGACTTAACTTTTTTAGAGAGGGGGAAAAAAGGAGGGGGTGTAATTAGATCAGAGGCCTTTATGAATATAGACTCCCTATTGATTGATTTATAAACCCCCTGACGAACTGCAGTTAATCTAAGCACACCGGGAAGCAAGAAACGTGGTTGACTGAAGAAGTCTGGAAGTAAACGAGAGGAATTTCTGGTAGCAGATTTTCAGAAGGAATTTTTTTAAAAATAGCTTTTCTTCCCCAGGTTCCCAAACAATTTCATTAACTGAACTTGAGAAAATGGTAATTCGAGTTTTTTTTTTAAGGGGGTTAAGTAGAAACACCATTGTAAACACATAACTGATTTACCTTTTCAGGTTCTAGCAGATGAACCCAGGGAAATTTTACTCTAATCTTAAAAATTTATCACACTTGGCCCCTCCCACCCTTCCCTGCCCCCTCCCCAAAGGGAGGACTTCCCATTGTTGACTGTCTATCTGAAAAGATAGAAAGCAGAATTTACTGTGTTTGGGATGCATAACTTCATTCACTTCTGTGCTGAGTATTTTATGCATTTTTAAAATGTAAATGTTGATTTTAGATTTTTTTGAAGAGTAGAGAATCCTGCAAGAAATGAAATACCCCCTGAAGATACATTTAATTATACTTAATTACCTTTAAAAGTCATTTCTACTCCTTTTGTAACAATACATTTCTACAGTTCAGTGGTAGTTGTGGAAAACAGGAGCTATTTGAAGCTTAAGTTACTCTGCAGAAGAATGGCTATAAGAGCCATCTAAATTCCTTACAATTAAAAAAATTCAAAAACATGTAATGACTACATGGTAAAAGTGTTTACTTTTTGGTGGTAGTGAGAGGTGCTTTTTAAATTTCCTTCCTTCAGAAGGACTAAGAGAAGTTCAGACTCACTGGGCTCTCCCTGGGCAGGGTGTGTGTCTGCACCCTGGGACTTTGATGGATCTTTCCAGACCTAGTTCTTCTAGTCTTACGGCAAAAAATGTTTAAGGTGTTTGCCCTCCCTCGTGCTCTTTTTCTCCTCCATCCTCTCCCTCTCCTGTTTTCTTTGTCCACAGCCAAGGTTTGGTTTGGTTTGGTTTGGTTTGGTTTGGTTTGGTTTGGTTTGGTTTGGTTTGGTTTGGTTTGGTTTGGTTTTTCCTCCATTCATGCAACTGAGGAAATGGCCCGCTGATGCTGGGACCTGACGTACCCACACTAAGGCATGAGGGTGGATTCCTCACAGCCCCGAGACCGCCTCTGCCAATGCTTCCTCTCTCCAGAAACAGCAAAGCCTCTCTGCCTCCGCTGAGAGTTTGCAGCAGTGCGGGACCCCCTCGCACGCAGTCCTGGGCAGGAACTTTTATCCTCGTCGCTCTGGAAAGATGAGACCTAGAACCACCACTGCTGTCCCCCAGAAAGCGGTGGTCAGCTTATTGAATGTGACTTGGGACCCAGACCAGTGGCAGCCCAATTCTTGGGCGCGTTTCCCAGCTCTGCCTGTGTCAACAGCCCTCGAAACTGCTTCTGCTTCTCTGGGCAGGTATCACGGGGAGTGTGCGTGGGGAACGGCTTGCTGCACCCAATAGAACTTCATGGCATCTTTCTATGTCCTCCCGGATCGAATGCAGGGCCTTCTCGGCGTCTCTTCAGAGGGTGCCTGCATTTGGTTGCCCACGAGTCTCCCCGACAGCTTCACCCCGCTGTGTGTGGGCTCGGGGGATGGAGGTGGGGAGCTGAAGGGAGAAAGAGGACACCAAAGTGGACAGAGGTGGAGACCCTGCAAGCCATCCCCAGAGCTAAGAAATGGGCTTTGCCTGTCAGAGCCTAAGGTTGCAGACTACGGATCACTTTGTTAGAAAATAAATAATATCAAGCAAAGTAGAGTAAAATAGAACCCTTCTTCTGTGGGTGCTAGGCCTCGGGCGATGTTCATTCACAGGACACTCCTGACGTCAGTTTCTCCAGCTACCTCTTGAAATCCGTGACATCGAAGGAGACGTTCTTATCTGATGAGGCGGTGTCTTGTTTATCTGTTTCTCCGAACACGAGAGAAAAAAAAAGAAGAATCTCTTGCGAATGCTGGGCTGCAGCTCTGGGCTACAGCTTCCCGGCGCGAAGTTCCCCGTCCCGGATCCTCCTTCCTCTGGGTGGCCGGGCCATCTTGTCAACCGCCATGCGCCAGGGGATGGATGTTTGGACAGGTGACCAGGACCTTTTGGACCCATGAATTCCGTGGGTACCGCGCAGCCCATCCCTTAGAACGACCCGAGGTGCAGCCGCTCCACCTGAACGTGCCCCCGGGGCGGCTTTTCCTAGGACTTCATTGGCCGTCTAAACCGGGTTTTGGGTACAACCTCGCCCTACCGCTTTCCATTGACTAAAACAGCTGCTTTATCTTAATGTTCAGTTTTTGGCCAATGACATGGGGGAAGGGCGGTGGTGGTAAGACTTACTGCCTGTCTCCCTTTACCCTGACGGTATTTTCAGAGGCACTAGGAGAAGCGGGAACCCGGAGGGCCACCTACGCACCTCCGGGGTCGCCCTCTTGGCCCGGGCACTAGAAGTTTGCACGTCCCTCCTGCCAAAAAAAAAAAAGGAATCTAATCTGCAGCTGCCGCCGCACCCCCACTTCCCGCCCGCATCCCTAGCCCGAAGTCTCAGGCAGGGCATCGCAGCCCACACGCTCGAGCTGCACCGACCGCCCGCGGGGTCCAGCTGGGGCGAAGCAGGGGCCCTAGAGCCTGCGCTCGGGACGCTCCCGCACGCGCCGCTGCTCCGGGCCTGGCGGGCCTCCTCGTGGGCGGTCTGGGCTCAGCCCTGGCGCGGCCTTGCTGCTCCGCCTCCAAAGATCGCGCACCAGTCTGGCCCACAGATGTGACCACTTCTTTGCCCTTTTCTAGTCCACCAGGGAGTCCAGGGCCAGAGGAGCCCCCCGCCGCATCCCTTCTCACCCTTTCTCGGGCCTCCGCGCCTTCACTCCCGAGCAGCCATATACCGTTAATGGGTCATGCCTGCCTGCCTCCTTGGAGCTGCCTCTCGAGGCCCGGGGGTTGAACATTAACCAGCTGCGGGAATAGACTGGGGTAAAACGTTACGTATAAAAATGAATCATCTATCCGGTCCTGGGAGAGAGGACCTATAGAGAGCTCTGCACCTAGAGCAGCCCCAGCCTTGCCCCTGGCCCAAAGTACCGAATCTTCTGGAGGCCGCTTATCAAGGACCGTTCAGCCGCAGGAAGCGGAGGACAAATGAGGGACTGGAGGAAGGGGGGTGACTGAGTCAACCGTTCTCCTTGCGGAGTTTGAGTTTCAGGGCTTCTAACACAAGAGAATTTCCTTTTCTTTCACACTTGAGAACGTGTGAACAGCTTTTCATCTCTTATAAAAGTTAGTGGGGGAAAGCTGGAGTCTAAGAGAAGCGGCTGTCCACAGGGCCGAGAAAGGTCGCTCTGCTGCCATCTCTGGCGCCCGGGGTGGGATCCCAGGAGGCAGGGCTCAGTGGGTTGGGAGTGGCAGCAAGAGCCCCGGACCAGGGCCTTGGGACGAAGGGGAGGCGCGCGGTGGGCGGTGCAACCGGCGCCCGACCTGGCCCTCGGACCTGAGACCTCGCAGAAGTCCTGGCTTGAGGTCGCGCTGAAGTCCTAGGCTCCTATCCGATCCCACCCACAACTGGTCTGGACCCTGCCTCCTTCCGACTCTGACCTATTTGTTTTTCCTTTAAACATAAGTAATGGAAAGTAAAATGATACGTCTGCGCTGACTTATGTGCTAGGCCCACGTGCCCAGTCAAAATATACAGACTTTACCAAAAGATAACAGAGCCGAAGGAAGAATTCAAGACAGTGCACATCCTAAGTTCCTGTGCCCTCACCTGGAAACATTACTGACTCAGGCACTGAGCAAATTCCTGAATAGGAAGATGATTCTGTTTCTGTATCTCTGTCTCTCTCCCTCTGCCTAACCTCTGTTCCCCCCGTCCCCCGCCCCCATTGAAGAAAAATCTGAGATAAGGTGGGTGCAAGCAAAAGGGAGATGTGATGTTATTAGGGCTTTCAGGAATTGCCAGCCAACCTGCAGAGCAATTCCTGTACCTCTTAAGAAGATTCTTTTTTTCTTATACAAAATAGTTTTATTTAAATGCATGCCTGACTCATTATAACCTCTTAGTGTGTGTGTATATGTATATATATATACACACACACACTATATATATATATATATATATTTTGAACAGATGGCACACTCTGCCTCAACCTGGACCCTACCTCTGACCTCTGACTTGTTTATTGAAACAGAAGTTTTGCTGAGAGCATTCACTCAAATCTCTATACTTAGGGGTGTGAGAAAGTGGCTGTGCTGGTGTGCATGTCTGCTGAGAACGCTGCATCGTTGCATTACTCTCAAGGTCACATCCTAGCTTCTTCAAAGGCCACTGCTCCTGCTTCAGTGTGTTCACAGCCTGTATAGTGATCCTGAGAATTTCTGGCACGGGATGGAGGGTGGCAGCGGAGACATGCAGTAAACAAGGCTTTCCAGAGTCTCAGCAGGCATCAACAATGTGACAAGTGCTGTGTATGTGTATTAATTGGACATCACCAATCAGTTCGTTCTCAGAGAAAATGGCTTTCTGTTTAAGATGTAGTTACAGAGTGTTCATCACTTCATGTAGTGTCGCTGCTCTAACTGCAGTGCACACAATGCTCTATGTCATTCCTATAGAGCAATACAGATCAACTTTGTCAGCACCCAACTTTATGTTATTCCACTCTCCCAAGAAAAATAGAATTGACTCAAATGTTCCACTAAGTTAGCTCTAGAGAGACAATGAATGCATCGAAGCAAATAAATACAAAGAAGTATGAATCACACGCTCAGTTGCTTTTCAGTGACTTAGAGACAGAGAAACATAGGTGGAGAAAGGGCATTTACTTTTAAGGGTTTGAGTAGTTGGGGAAAGGAGTATTCTAAAGGGTATTGCAGTGTTCACTCAAACCCTCTTCTCCCCCACCAAATTACCATGTTATCTGACACCCTCGATCTATTTGTGTCCTGGGTAACAGACAGTTTGACCAAGAGGTCACAGACTAGAGGGCTTGGGTGACTGGAAACAAGTTTGACAAGAAAGGAATCTGGGTGGGGTGCCACCATGGAGGTGGAGAGAGGATGAGGCCACAGTGGCTGGAGCAGCCTGGCAACACAAAGTCTCTGCTGGACACCGCATTTACACAAAATGCCTTGTCAGAGAATGGTGGATTAGGAATAGATGTCAACACAGCTTCATGGATGAGAGAAATTGAAGTCTCTCTCCATTCCTTTTCTTTACCTTCCCTTTATTTTCTACCTTCTTCATTTCCTCATTTTATTATTGCCCTTCTTCTACATCAGGTGACTCTCCCCAGAATTTTGGCTGCTCCTGGATTATGCCCTGCTTATCCTTTCTTTTGAATTAAGGCTTCAGATTGTTTGTAGTGTTCACTTTTCCAGGCATGATACATTGTTTTATTCAGTCAAGAGTCTACCTGTAAACCGTTTGTACTTATGAATATGGAGTACTTCTATGAACAATACAAGTTTCTGGTAGAATAAGTAAAGCATGCAATATTGTATAGCTTGTCTTTTCAGAGCACAAAAAGGACTGTGCACACTCTTTAATAAAGCCCCACTGCATGCTGGAGAGGTTGGGACAGTGAATGAGCAGGCTTCTTTCACCCAGGCAATATGACCGTTGGCATTATGGCCACCAAAGTGGGAAATCTCCAGTTTGCCATTCTCACCTTGAAAGCTCCTCCTCTCCTGAAACTACCATCTGTGGACTCACACACATTGTCAAATTTGTGTGTTCCAAGAAAACACTGAAACAGTTTATAAAGTTTATGTACTAAACTTTACATATCTTTTCACACAAATGCATTTGTTTTTCTTGTGTTATATCCTCTTTTTATTGGCTCGGCAGTATTTTAATGTGATTTCTCTTCCTTGTACAGTTGAGAAACACCTTCATTGTCATCCTGCAACTCATTAGATTAGAACTTCGTTGAAACATCTTTTATTCCACAGAAGGGCTGCCCCATTTCACCCTCCTTTGGTTCCTTCTTTTCCTTTCTAACTTCTTCCAAAGTCTCACTTAGAGGTTAATTCTAAATCTCATAACTCTCTCCCTTTTTACTTTTTCATTTTATTTCTGAGCAATTATTGTTCCCATACTCCCAAACTAACTTTCATCCATATTACTCCTTTGGCAATGACCATACGGGGTGTTTTATTATGAGTTAAGATTTTGCGGATCTTTTTTTTTTTTTTAGCTTCTTGTGGTGGCCTGGCGCAATACCTTGTAACGGAGTAGATGTTCAATAAATTCCTATTGATCAAATGTTACAATTAAAATCTTTGCTCACAAAAATAAAAGTTCAAAAACATTAAAATCTATTGAATTGGCATAAATTGAATCTCAGATTAATTCTAATTAATTTCTAATCCTTTTCCCAACAAACTAGACATGTAAAAGAATTCTTTAGCAGAAATTCCGTCGTAATGTTTTTCGACACTGCCAGCATCTTCCCTACATCAGAGCAGTTTTAGGATGGTGAATCATGAACACATTTTAGTATTTCCTAATATATTATTAAAATAAAGAAGTTTTAAAAAATCTAGTTTGGGGAATATGTGTGGTAAGGGGAGTATAAAAGGGTGGGAGACACGTAGATGACAGAAGTTTCCAGCTCGCAATTGTCTAGAGTCATTTTACTAGTTAAGGGATTATGATGTCCAATTCTCCCTTACTTTATGCTTTTTAAAATTTCACTGCTCACAATTTGTAGTAAAATATATTGTATCAAAATATATTGTGGACAAAGATTTTTTTAATTCTTAGAGACATAAAAACCTAAGAAATTAAAAATATTGATCCAAAAACAACAAAAAAGATTTAACCCAGGCTGGGTGTGGGGACTCATGCCTGTAATCCCAGCACTTTGGGAGGCTGAGGTGGGTGGATCACCTGATGTCAGTGGTTTGAGACCAGGCTGGCCAACATGGCAAAACCCCATCTCTATTAAAAATACAAAAATTTAGTGGGAGACAGTGTGGCGATTCCTTAGGGATCTAGAGCTAGAAATACCGTTTGACCCAGGCATCCCATTACTGGGTATATACCCAAAGGATTATAAATCATGCTGCTATAAAGACATATGCACACGTATATTTATTGTGGCACTATTCACAATAGTAGAGACTTAGAACCAACCCAAATGTCCAACAATGATAGACTGGATTAAGAAAATGTGGCACATATACACCATGGAATACTATGCAGCCATAAAAAATGATGAGTTAATGTCATTTGTAGGGACATGGATGAAGCTGGAAACCATCATTCTCAGCAAACTATCACAACGACAAAAAACCAAACACCACATGTTCTCACTCATAGGTGGGAACTGAACAATGAGAACACCTGGACACAGGAAGGGGAACATCACACTCTGGGGACTGTTGTGGGGTGGGGGGAGTGGGGAGGGATAGCATTAGGAGATATACCCAATGTAAATGATGAGTTAGTGGGTGCAGCACACCAACATTGCACATGTATACATATGTAACAAACCTGCACGTTGTGCACATGTACCCTAGAACTTAAAGTATAATAAATATATATATATATATATATATATATATATATAAAAATACAAAAATTAGCCAGGAGTGGTTGTGGCCACCTGTAATCCCAGCTACTTGGGAAGCTGAGGCAGGAGAATTGCTTGAACCCAGGAGGTGGAGTTTGCAGTGAGCCAAGATATTGCCATTGCACTCCAGCCTGGGCAACAGAGAAAGACTCTGTCAAAAAAAAAAAAAAAAAAAAAAAACTTAACCCAATCAGACTTTGATTAGGGTCACAGACCAAACAAGTTATGGTTATCTTTATTTCTGCTCATTTTTGTCCAGTAGGCCTCACATATTTTTGATGAATTTCTGGGTGGTAGAATATTCCTTAGAACACTGACCATATCCACTTCTACTTTCCAGCTGTTACCTAAACAACAAACTAGACACACGTCACTGCAAACAGTGGGAAGAATGGTGTTACCTTTGATGAAACATCCATGGAACATTTGGTAACCCTTAATATATACCAAAAAAAAAAAAGTTTCACCTCATTGTGCTAAATAAATAAATAATACATATATAAACAAACAAATAAATAAAATGATAGGGACTGGAATGGTAGAGAAATTTTAATGAATTTTGATGCAGTGGGTTTTGCAATGCCTGCAGAACTTTCAAAGACCCCAGTCTTTAGTGGAAAACCACTAGTCCTGGTCGGCACTGCAGGGAAGGGTAGATGGCTGGAGATTCCAGAAACCAAGGGGGAAGATGACTGGGAACTCACAAAAAGGTAACAGATTTGACACATTTATCTTTGGTTGTCTCAGTCACCATAATTTTAAAAATTATCTACACTCTCATAAAGCAATGGGTCAATATTATTTTCACAGTACTCTTTTTTTTTTTTTTTTTTGAGACGGAGTTTCGCTCTTGTTGCCCAGGGTGGAGTGCAATAGCATGATCTCTGCTCACCGCAACCTCCGCCTCCCAGGTTCAAGCAATTCTCATGCCTCAGCCTCCCAAATAGCTGGGATTACAGGCATGTACCACCACTCCCGGCTAATTTTGTATTTTTAGTAGAAACAGGGTTTCTCCATGTTGAGTCTGGTCTTGAACTCCTGACCTCAGGGGATCCGCCTGCCTCGGCTTCCCAAAGTGCTAGGATTACAGGCATGAGCCACCGCACCTGGGCTTTCACAGTTATCTTAACATTTTTTACCTTTATTTTATTCATAACCATCTCTAAATATAACAATATACAGTGATGCAGAAGATAGTTTGTTGAGTACTTTCTATGAGCCAAGAACTGCGCCAGTGCCTTTGATATGTTAATATTATCTCAATCAGTTCTCACAACAATCCTATAAAGTAGATAATATTATTTCCTTATTTGACAGATAAGAAAACTGATTCTCAGAAGTAACTTGCCTCAGGCTGCCTGAGTAATGAGTGTCAGAGTCAAAACTAGAATAGGACTCAAGTTAGGCACAATATGACAGGACCAAAGAACTGCTGGTCTTCTGTATCACTTTCTTATGATGTGATTAGAAAATATTACTTATAAATTAAAAGTGTTATGAAAATAGTATTTCCTAGTTATCTTATGAGTAGTGATTGAAAAAGATAGAGATTATAGTAACTGAGCCAATCAAAGGTAAAGATGTTTTACTCTTTCACGTGTGTTTCAGTGCACATTTCCTACACTAAAGCAACGGACAACTTGTCAAGGCAGTTTGACATGTGACATTTTAGACATGATAGGAAAAGCAGACAACTTGCTGATATTAAGGAAAGGATATATACACACACACATATGTATACACATACCTCCTTTATATATATACACATATAAATACAAAAATATACACATATATACGTATGTATGTTTGTGTATATATACATATATATACATACACACGTATCAGTTGGCATAAGATCAAGTGATTTTTTCCTTGGTCTTGTACATTATGACCTGTTCACTCCTTTCTTGCTTCTCTCCACCCCCATTGACCCTTTTTGAGGCTAACTTCAGATCTCAGCTTAGACGTCCCTACTTTGAGAAAGGCCTCCGTGACACTCTGGCATTAGGTTAGGTCAACGTGCCCCTCCTGTGTGTTTCCATGACCATATCAAAGCACCTAACACACTTTTATGAACTTAACACGTTTGAAGATTAGAGATCAGTAATTTTATAGCATCTCACAGCTTGCCCTTTGAGCTATTTTTGCATGATTAGATTCAGATTATATATTTTTTATGATATTCAAGATATCATAGTGCTGCAATGTTCTTACTGCGTCATATCAGGAGGCACACATGGTGATTTTTCAATACTTGATTATGTTAATTCATTACTTAAGGTGGAGTCTGCTTCATTACTTTAATGTTTAAAAGTTATTTATTTGCTTCTCTATTAACATTATGCTTTTTCCATTGTAATTAGTATTTCATGAGCAGCTTTATGGTGAGAAATTGAAACCTCCTGCCAACAGCCATGTGAGTGAGCTTGGAAGCAGATTCTCCAGCTCTTCAAATAATGGCAGCCCCAGAAAACAACTTAAATGCAACCTCCTGAGAGTCTCTGAGCTAGAACTACCTAGCTAAACTGCTGTGAGATTCTTCAACCTCAAAACTGGGATGAGATAACAAATATTTATTGTTTTAAGGTGCTAAATTTTGGGGTAATCTGTTGCTTTGTAATAGTTAATACACCACCTACATTCTATATTCCCAAATTTTTCATCACTTTTCATCTATTATGGTCTCTCTCCTCCTCTGCACTTGGGGATTTATGTATTTTTTCTTTTCTGTTGCCACTTTCATAGCACTCTGGGGAAAACAGAGAGAAACAAATGTAGTCAATTCACCAAATTTTACCTGAAGTCCAAGGAAGTAAATATTAAGTGCAGATTTGGAGGAAGGAAGGGATAGGACTTGGTGATGCTGTGTAAGAAAAGCATTTGCGCCAGAAGAAAGATGAGATAAACACTAGAAGGCAAAGAAAAACATTTTATGGAAAATCGAAAGCAACTGAAAAAGACATCTTTATTTCACATTTAGTAAATATAATTATGGTTTTTAAAAATATAATCTTAGAAACACTTATTTTGTCTGCCCATCTCCTCCCCTCTTTCTGGAAACAGAACTGTCCTCTTTGGGGGGAACCCGTTCTTCTCTTTATTTATGCTATATTGTTCTAATGGATGCTGCCAATTCTAGAACTGATCTCTGTGTCCGCAAGAGTAGGCACGTGAGCTCGGCTGCCTTTTGTGTCCTTCCACAGGAATCTTCAAATGATAATTTTGAAAAGAGAAGCAGTCCTTTTCATGATGAAGAGATGAGTTGTCAAAAGCCCAGTTTCTCCAGGGCAGAAGATTTCAGTCTCTGGTAAGACAGACTCAGAGAGAAGCACGGATGAGAGTTGGAGGGAGAGAGAGTCCTGCTGTCTCTCCTGTCCGTTACTATGATCCTGGAGGTCCAGTTAAATGCCCTTCCTGAGATTTTGCTACTCTGGTCAGCATATTTCCTGTTTTGCCTAAAGTGGTTCAAATTGGGTTTCTGTCACTTGGAAAAGACTTCCTGATTCAGTAGACTAGTGTTCCCTCCCTCCCCCATAAATAGTCTCTCCCCCAGAGAGCAAAAAAAGTGCCTTTGAAGTCAGGATTTGGGATAGTCTTTTGGAATCCTCAGATGTTCATGTGTAAGTAGAAAAATTTCATCTTCCAGTGGCCCTCTACAAACACTGCCTGGGAATTATTGAGGGGGTGAGGAAGGAGAGTTGTGTATACACACCCACACCTGTTAAGCTTTTTCGCCAACACAATAATATTTATTGGAGATCTATTATGTTTCAGGCACTTTCATAAACAGCTGCTCTACATTAGTCCAAGACACTAGATTTTCACACTGTTCCTAATTATAGATGAGATGATATCTTTAAAATAAAAGATGTTAAATATTAGTCTTTACAAAATGTAAACGTTATGAGTAAAGATTAGGTGCACCTTTCCATACCTTCTCCAGGTTTAACCTACCACTATTTGGATGTCTCTTTTGCTTTTATAAGTTTATCCCCCAAAAATGTAATGGAATTTCAAATATAAATGCCATTTTAGTATTACTGCTTGAATGACTTGTTTCTAAAGACAATTTTGAGAAAGATGATTAAAAATAAACAAAAAATTTGAAACAAACTATAACTAAATAGCGTGACTTGCCTTGAAATTCTAGCTTTATTCATATAAGTTTGTGTCCCCACAAGAAGCAGACTCAAAACAAGTCAGCCTAAATCTATGTAAACAGATTTAGGTTAGGGAGAGTGGTGATGTTAAGGGCATTAATTCCAGCTTTGGTTATTACTTTGAAACTTGGACAAACAGTGTTTGTCCAGTAATTTCTCATGTATTTTTTTCCCCTCTTAGTCTTCCTGGGGGAAATGGTTACAATAGCCTAGAGCACTCCTCTGAAGAGATATCCACACTGGCAAAGGTACCAACTTTTCACTTTCGCAGTGGGTGGTCCGGCACAAAAATTCCCCAATGGCTGAGAATCTGAAGCCTGCCCAGGCCTCCCATAAACTTCAGTATTTAAACATTTTTATATGTAATTTAAGATGTGAACTATTAGAACTAACAGTAGGTAATTGGCTTTTTCCAGTTTTCCCATTAGAAAATATTAAGGAATTCCCAGCATATTCTGTTGTTAAGACAATGACACAGTCTGTGTCAAAAATTAAATTTCTTCCCACTCACTTAAAAAAAAGCAATATCTTATTTCCTTACTCTACTCTGCCATTTCTATCCTCTCTGTTATATCTAAGATTTTTCTTAATTGTTAAATACAAGTGCATATTTAAGATGTATCAAAATTAATAATATGTTTTTGTTTTCTAAATTGTTTAATAAAAAGTTGTTGAGCACTATTACAAGGCTCTGTGCTAGGCACAATAGAGGATAAGAAAATAATTATTTATTAAGATAAGTGTTTTGGCAAAGTGCGGTGGCTCACACCTGCAATTCCAGCACTTGGGGAGGCTGAGGCAGGCGGATCGCTTGAGCCCAGGAGGTCAAGACCAACCTGGGCAACATGGCAAAACCGAATCTCTACAAAAATTAACAAGGCATGATGGTGCATTCCTTACTCTGGAGGCTGAGGTGGGAGGATCACATGAGCCTGGGATGTCAAGTCTTCAGTGAACTGTGATCACGCCATTGCACTCCAGCCTGGGCGACAGAGCAAAACACTGTCTCAAAAAAAAAAAAAAAAAAAAAAGTGTTTTGTACCTAATTTATATCTCATTTAATTCTGACAACAAATCTATGAAATAGGCATTGTTATTCCCATTTTACCAATGAGGAACTTAAGGTACCAAGAGATTAATTAATTTGTCCAAGATCATTCAGTTAGTAATTGGTAAAATTGAATTTAAATCTGGGATCATTTGACCTCTAAAGGTTTTTCTCTTAACCACACTATACTGTGCTCCTACCCAGCACCCCCAAACCAATGTATAATACTTAGCCAACTCATTTCATGATGATTCCAACTCAGGAAGAACCACTTTTAAGTAAGGCAGATGTGTTAACTACTACACATAGAATGATAACCTATGCTCTCAGGATGCTTAAAATATACAAGAAGAGATAAATCGTGTAGGCAAATAACTGAAATTTATGTTAGAATTCAGTGAATACCTTAAGAGTGGTACAAAGTATGATAGACTTTCAGAAAGGATTGAGAATACTTCTAGCTGGGAGGATCAAGGCATCGTGTTTGAGATTTCTTTTGATTTTGGCTTTGAAAGATGGGCAGGGTTTTATTTTTTATTTTTATTTTTTTTTGAGATAGAGTCTCGCTCTGTCTCCCAGGCTGGAGTGCAGTGGCACCATCTAGGCTCACTGCAACCTCCCCCTCCTGGGTTCACGCCATTCTCCTGCCTCAGCCTCCCGAGTAGCTGGGACTACAGGCACCCGCCACCATGCCCGGCTAACTTTTGTATTTTTAGTAGAGACGGAGTTTCACCGTGTTAGCCAGGATGGTCGCGATCTCCTGACCTCTTGCTCTGCCTGCCTCGGTCTCCCAAAGTGCTGGGATTACAGGCATGAGCCACCATGCCCGGCCAGGCAGGGTTTTAATAAAAGCATCAGAAAATCATTTCAGGCAGAGTAAAAAGCATAGTAAAGACTTGATAATAGGCCTGGCACAGTGGTTCACTCCTATAATCCTAGCACTTTGGGAGGCTGAGGTGGAAAGATGACTTGAGCCCAGGAGTTTGAGACCAGCCTGGGCAACGTGGTGAAACTCCGTCTCTACAAAAAATACAAAAATTAGCTGGGTGTGCAGCACTTTGGGAGGCCGAGGCGGGCGGATCACGAGGTCAGGAGATCGAGACCATCCTGGCTAACATGGTGAAACCCCGTCTCTACTAAAAATACAAAAAATTAGCCGGGCGTGGTGGCGGGCGCCTGTAGTCCCAGCTACTCGGGAGGCTGAGGCAGGAGAATGGCGTGAACCTGGGAGGCGGAGCTTGCAGTGAGCTGAGATTGCGCCACTGCACTCCAGCCTGGGCGACAGAGCCAGACTCCGTCTCAAAAAAAAAAAAAAAAAAAAAAATTAGCTGGGTGTGTTGGCGTGCCTCTAATCCCAGCTACTCTGGAGACTGAGGTGAGAGGATCACTTGAGCCTGGGAGGCGGAGACTGCAGTGAACCGAGATCACAACAGTGCACTCCAGCCTGGGCAACAGAGTGAGACCCTGTCTCAAACAAAAAAAGAAGAAAAGAAAAAAAATGAAGACTTGATGGTAGATGTGGGATGAGTTTGGTGAACCAAGAATAATCTAGTGTGAAGTAATAGTGGAAGATAAGTCTGGAACGCTAAACTGTGACTAGAATGTGGCAGACATAGAAAACTAGACTAAGAAGTTTAGAGTTTATTGTGTAGGCAGTGAGGAGATGGGATTTCCATTGGGGTTTCTGAGCAGTGAATAAATGGAAAGAGGCTGTGCTTTAGTGAGTTAATGGGGCAAGAATATGTGGCCAGATGAACTGCAACAAGAAGTAAACTAAAGGGTTTAAACTGGGATTATGGTAGAGAAAAAAAGAAGACAAAGCTGAGGAAGACCACCAAATAATGGATGAGAGGGTTTAGAGAAAGAACAAGTAACTTCAAGTTTTTGAATTTATGTGACTGACTGAATGTTATTAACAAAACTCAGAAATGCTATTTATTTGAAGAGGAGTTTCTTAAGTTGGATGAACAAGAAAGGGAATCACTCATGGCAAGGCAGCTATAAAGAAATAAAGTTTTGGAATTCCAGCATCAGGAAGCCCAGACGTTTGGTAAAGAATGAAACAATCAACATGTTCATCTAAGATTGACCTTACTGAGAGATCAAGAAATGACAATTATTATGGTTTGCAAGGCAGCCAGAAGCTTGCCTCAAACTTTTCATTTATTTGTCAACTTTATCAGGAAATCTACACCATTAGATAGTCTATTATAGATTAAGGCATTGACAACAAATGTTCCCTAAATTTTATTAGAATGTCCAACTTCTTCCTTATCAGAATTAGTCAAAGTTTGATTGTATAGTTGGAGATTTAAAAATACTCTCAGTTTGGAACACTGGGGGCATTTTTAGGGTGCCAAGGGAAGGTTCCTTGGGGAAGGATGAATTGGATACTGACATGGTTTGGCTGTGTCCCCACCCAGATCTCATCTTGAATTCCAACGTATTGTGGGAGGGACTTGGTAGGAGGTAACTGAATCATGGGGGCAATTCTTTCCAATGCTGTTCTCATGATAGTGAATAAGTCTCATGAGATCTGATAGTTTTAAAAAGAGGAGTTTCCCTGCACAAGCTCTTTCTCTCTTTGCCTGCTGCCATCCATGTAAGACGTGACTTGTTCCTCCTTACCTTCTGCCTTGATTGTGAGACCTCCCCAGCAACGTGGAACTGTAAGTCCATTAAACCTCTTTCTTTTGTAAATTACCCAGTGTTGGGTATGTCTGTATCAGCAGCATGAAAACTGACTAATACAGATACCAAGAGACTTCAGGGCATAATCTGTCAATAACTGATTAACAAGTTCATCAATTAAGAAATATTTGTTAATGATCTACTGGAAATAAGGCACCTTGCTAAATCTAAGGGGAGAAAACAACAACATTGTCTCTATTCTTGATGACTTTATCCTACCTCATAATTTTGCCAGAGGCTAGTATTTTGTGTACAACTCTAGCAATTCGATTATAAGTTTCAGTTTTCCAAATTAGAAAATTTAGAACTTATAATCTTTAGTACTCACTTCTTAAGGTTTTTGTCAGTATAATTAATCCAGTCTTTAAAAAAATATATTAGAGTTCCTGGTGAACCTGGAGTTGCCCACTGCTTAGTATACTATATTATCATAGTGCATGGGGGAACTGGACTCCTATTTATATCTAACAAAAAAAAGTGAATTTAGTGTGTGTGTCATTTCTATAATGGTGCAGGTAAATATATATGTACTTATTTTATGAACTTTGTAAGTGTATGTAGGCCTGGAGACACAAGTGTTTAGCAACATTTTTATTAATAAGTTGGATTTCAAAAATTTTATAACTTAGCATGCTTAATAATTCAAAGCTCAAGAGTGTTGTTGATATGACAAAAGTAAAATTCAAAAAAATCTGAAGAGGTTGAAATACAGAACTAAAACTACAATAAAAACTTAATGATACATAGGGGTACAGTTTAGGTTTCAAAAAATCAATTAATACCTAAAGGGATAAAGCATCTCAAAATTAAATTATTAGAGACTTCAGTGAATATGGTAGCCAGCCTCCACAATGGCCTCAATGATTCCAGGATCCTATAATTCACATTCTCCTGCAATGTCATGCCCCACCCCCCCTTCAATGAATGAAGTTTCCCTATGTAGCTAATAGAATATTGTGGAAATAACGATGTGTGCCATTCAAGGATAGCACATAAAATATACAGCAACTTTTGCCTTGCTTTCTTTTTGATCACTGTCTCTGGAGGTAGCTGCCATGTTATGAGGACACACAGACAGCCCTAAGGAGATGTCCATGTGGTAAGGAACTGAGGCTGTCTGTCAGCAGCCAGCATGAACTTAACAGCCATGTGAGGGAGCATCTTGGAAGCAGAATTTACAGCCATGGTCAAATTTTTTGATGCTGCAATTTCAGCCAATATCTTGAATTCAACCTCATGAGACACCCTGAACCATTTAGCTTAGCAGCTGTCAAATTCAGGAATGAGATAATAAATCATTATTGTTGTTTTGAGTCATCAAGTTTTGTGGTTATTTGCTACACATGAATAGATAACTAATATATTTGGAAGTGAGTTGCTGCCATTTTAACACATTTTAAGTATATAGGAGAGGCACTGGAATTAGGCAATGGCAGAAACTGAAAGATGTTGAAGAGAGTGTTAGTGGAAGCTGAAAATGTCTTCAATAGACTATTATTAATAAGCCTGACATCTCTGAGGAGGCTTCTGCTGAGGAAAACATTATCAGAAACTGGAGGAAAAGGGGATAGTTTTAATATAGTGGCAGAAAGTTAAGCAACACAATTACCTGCAATACTGTGGAACTGGAAATTGTATCTAATAAAATGGATGATCTAGGTAAAAAACTTCCAGTCAGAATTTGGAAGGTGCTGCTTGGTTTCTTCTTGTTGTTTATAGTAAAATGTGACAAAGAAGAAAATAAGCTACAGGACAGATTGTCAAACCAAAAGAAGCTGAGACTTGTTGGCCTTGAAAATTGCTAGCCTCTCAAGATGGGAAACAATGCTAAAATAAAGAAATGGCTTCTGGACAAAGACCAAACTTAGACATTGCCAGATGTCAGACAACCATGGTGTAAAAATGAAGCTGAGGATGTGGTTATAAAATCCTTTGCTAAGACCTTAGAAATATCTAAGGTTGTACTTCAGAGAACCATCAAGTCACATTAGAGCTTCAGAGAAGCTTAAGAATAATCTCACCACAGGCTTTAAGTAGAGCAGAGCTTATCTCAAACAGATTTGCAGGTGTGGCTTTTGTATAATGGAATTAACTCCAGTAAGATTCACAGGAGACTCACAAAGTTTTTCAGAGTATTTAACTGCTAGAAACGTCAACAGTTTGGACTGAAGAGAACAAAAGAAAGGAGGCTTTTGTACCTCCAAATTCCTACAGGCAGGAACCAGACTAGGAAAAATATACAGCTGCAAACCTAGGCTACTTTTCATGGAAAAATAAGTTGGCTCCGAAGGTAAAACCAAAACTTCAAAGGTCTAAGCCAAAGTCATAGAAAATCATTCCCAAGAAGCAGTAGGAATGAGTACTAGTGAAAAGCATTCAATATTTGCCTAGATAGATTTCAAAATTGCTATGGATCAGTGACTCATATGCCTTTTGTTTTCCACACTTTGAACGGGAGTGTCTATAGTGGTTATCTTATTTATGTCCCATCATTGTATGTTGGGTGTGTATGTGGGTAAAGAAGAGCATACTTTTTAGCTCTTTAGTTCACAGATCTTCAGATCAAGGAATTTTACTCGAGGAGCTATACTCGAGGAACCACACTCAAAAAGCCTTATTCACATCTAAGTCTGTTTGGGACAGCAAGATTGTAGGATTTGAGATGATGCTGTAATGGAACAAGATTTTTTTTTTCATCCTGCATCTTACATTTTATTTTATTTTTTTATTTTATTTTATTTGATTATTATTATACTTTAAGTTTTAGGGTACATGTGCACAATGTGCAGGTTAGTTACATATGTATACATGTGCCATGCTGGCGTGCTGCACCCATTAACTCGTCATTTAGCATTAGGTATATCTCCTAAAGCTATCCCTCCCCCCTCCCCCCACCCCACAACAGTCCCCAGAGTGTGATGTTCCCCTTCCTGTGTCCATGTGTTCTCATTGTGGAACGAGATTTTTGATGGCCTTGAGAATATGTAAGTATTCTTTGCATGTGGGATGGCGGTTAGTCATTGAGGGATAGAGGTTAGACTCTAGTGCCAGCCTCCAAGATGACCTCCAAATAATCCCTGCTTTCTGATACTCAAGCTACTGTGTAGCCGCTTCCCATACTGAATAAAGCTGACCTGTGCACCAATGGTGTATTTTGTTAATGACAACGTGTGATTTCAAAGGCTAGCACATAGATATTGTGGCTTGGAACTCTCACTTTCTCTCTGTCTCAGATCACTCATTCTGGGAGAAGACAACGGTCATATCATGTCATGAAGATACTCATGCAGTCCTATGGAGAATTTCATTGGTAAGAAACTGAGCTAGAATGAACTTGACAGCCTTGTGAGAGAGCCATCTTAGAAGCAGACCTTCAGCCTCAGACAGCTTTCAGAGGATTGTAGCCCCAGCTGAAATGTCAACCACAATCTCATGAGAGACATTGAACCAGAATCACCCAGCCAAGCTGTTCCCAAATTCCTGAGCCATAGAAACTATGTGAGATAATAAATGTTTATTGTTGTTCTCAGCCACTACATTTCTAAATTATTTTTTATTTATTTTTAGACATAAGGTCTCACTATTTTGCCCAAGCTGGGGTGCAGTGGCTATTCACAGGCACGATTGTAGCAGATTACAGCCTTGAACTCCTGGGCTCAAGTGATCCTCCCACATCAGCCTCCCAAATAGCTGTGACTACAGACATGCACCATGACACCAGGCTAAATTATGGGGTAATTTGTTATGCAGCAATCTCAACATGAGGCAATGGTAAGACTGTTTAAAAATGTTATGTGTTTTTTGGCTACATCAATTGAATAAAGGTTTCATATCATCTATTAATAATCCACTTCTAGACTTACACTAATGTAGGATATTGTTTATAGCTTGAGTCGTATAGTATGACAGACATTGGTAAAGATATTGAGAGTACTAAAGTACTATCAAGATAGTGAAAACAACAAAATATAACATGAGGAGTGCTTCAGACAACTGGTGATGTTTAACCTTGAGTAGACTAAGGAATTACATGGTATCTATACATGTATGTAAAGAAGTAGTGCAGGGAAGAAATAATAGATATATTCTGCATATCCTGTGTTTCTTCAAAGGGGAGAAAAATAACAAAAGGCTAAATGTTGTAGAATGGTAGATCTCAACAAAATATATGGAAGCATTTTTTGATGCTTCAAATTCTTTAACAAAATAATGACTTCCACATTGGAAAAGTTGAAACATAGGCAGGATTACCACCTATGAAAAAGGTAGTTCAGAAAAATCCTAGACTGGAATGTTGAATAAACTATACAAAATGGCCATGAGGCTGCTTTCCCATTTGATCTAAGATACACTTAGTTTTCTGCAATAAACCAGCAAATTTGGAGGCACTCCCTTACCCAAAGCTCCAAAGTACTTAGAAGTACCATCTTAGGTGACACAGTGAACTTTCTGCAGATCCATGGAATGTTATTTAAGTGTTTTCCCAGTTAACACCAGGATCTAGATATGAAGTAGAAAGACCAAAAGACCACTACAGAGGAAGATACCGCTCATTAGTATTTGGTCTAAAGATTTTTTTTCAAGGCTTCTCCAGGATAAATGTATTTCTTGAAGCTAAGATTCAGATTCAGCTTTGGCTTCATTTTAAAGTAAAAACACTCTGGGTTAGAATGATTTCTAAAATCTAAAGCTAACTTGCATATCACACAGTATAAAGAAGATAAGCACAAATCATTTGCTGAGAATCATTTATTTAATACTGTTTGAGGCTTATCAGGAGGGTCCATTATATGCCATACATGTGTTAAACTTTCAGTCAGTAAACCAAAATTACACAATTCTTCTTCTTCTTCTTCTTCTTCTTCCTCTTCTTCTTCTTCTTCCTCTTCCTCTTCCTCTTCCCCTTCTTGTCTTGCTCTGTCACCCAGGCTGGAGTGCAGTGGCACAATCACAGCTCACTGCAGCCTTGAACTCTTGGGCACAAGTGATCCTCCCACCTTAGCCTCCTGAGTGGCTGGGCTACAAGCACATGCCACCACACCAGCTAATTTTTAATTTTTTGCAGAGATGAGGTCACTACATTGCTCAGGCTTGTCTTGAATTCCTAAGCTGAAGATATCCTCTTGCCTCGGCCTTCCAAAGTGTTGGGATTACAGGCATAAACCACCATTCCTGACAAGAATTTTTTTTTTTTTTTTTGAGACAGGGTTTCTCTCTGTCACCCATGCTGGAGTGCAGTGGCACAATCTCGGTTCACTGCAACCTCCACCTCCTAGATTCAAGCCAACCTCCTGCCTCAGCCTATAGCTGGGACTACAGGCATCAGGTATGCGCCACCATGCCCAGTTAATTTTTTTTTGAGACAGAGTCTTGCTCTGTCTCCCAGGCTGGAGTGCAGTGGCGCCATCTCGGCTCACTGCAACCTCCACCTCCTGGGTTCACGCCATTCTCCTGCCTCAGCCTCCCGAGTAGCTGGGACTACAGGCGCCGGCCACCACGCCCGGCTAATTTTTTGTGTTTTTAGTAGAGACAGGGTTTCACTGTGTTAGCCAGGACGATCTCGATCTCCTGACTTCGTGATCTGCCCACCTCGACTTCCCAAAGTGCTGGGATTACAGGCGTGAGCCACGGCACCTGGCGAATTTTTTAAATTTTATTTGTTTATTTATTTTTTGAGACAGGGTTTTACCACATTGCCCAGGCTGGTCTCGAACTCCTGAGCACAAGGAATTTGCCGGCCTCAGCCTCCCAAAATGCTGGGATTACAGATGTGAGCCACCACACTCAGCCCCTGACAGGATGTTAAATTCTTAATTTTCTATGTAATACTCACAATTTTGGGTCCCTTAAAAGACATAGTTGTTTTTTATTTTTTCTTGAATAATAAAAAGAATGAGAGAAGATGAGTTCATGCCCTAATTCTTAAAAACAACTTAGAAATTATTGTAGGGATAATATAAGAACAGCAATATATCTGCAATACTCTTTATTAGATAATTGAATTAGTCCATTCTCATACTGCTATAAAGAACTACCTGAGACTGGGTAATTTATGAAAAAAAGAGGTTTAATTGACTCACAGTTCTACAGGCTTAACAGGAAGTATGACTAGGAGACCTCAGGAAACCTACAATCATGGCAGAAAATGAAGGGGAGGCAAGTACATCTTACCATGGCAGAGCAGGAGGAAGAGAGTGATCAGGGAGGTGCTACACACTTTCAAAGAACCAGATTTCCTGAGAACTTCATCACAAGAACAACAAGGGGGAAGTCCACCCCTATGATTCTATCACCTCCCACCCGGCCCTTCCTTCAACATGTGGGAATTACAATTAGACATGAAATTTGGGTGGGGACACAGAACCAAAGCATATCAATAATTTTGCCTAATGTAATAATATTTCCTTAAATAGAAATGTGGAAAATAAAGCCATAGTCTTTTACCAGTTGTCTTTGAAATTAAGAATCTTCTTAGTTTTACCACATAGAAACTGGGTTTAACATGTATGTAGAATATATATAAACGTTATACAAACATTTACGTGTTATCTATTGTGCATTGAAGGTGAACAGCCTGGTAATTGTAAAATATTTTGTTAATAGTTTCATTTTTCAAAGTAATTAAGACATTAATCCTATTTTCAGTAGAATAACTTATATGAAAATGCTGACTTTAAGCCCGAAGTAAACTTTTTTTGACATTATAGAGCCCCAGTGTTCTGAGCTCTTCCCCCAAGAGCCTGGCCCATATAAAAGCCCATTCTTCCATTGCTGTCTTGAAAAAAATCTTATGTTCAGGACTTTTTCTTATCATTGCTCCTTCAGGCTAAGCCTTATTTGTCCATCAGCTTTCTTTTTGTTTTATCTTACTAGTATAGATTAAGTAGAAAAAAAATAAAGCAAAATATGCATAAAAACATTCATGTATTATGTATAATTGCCTTTCCAAACCTTAGTTACTATGCTAAGGTGTTTAGATTCTAGCTCAAAGTTTTTAAATTATTTGCTTTATAACTGAAAGGGAAAGTCTGTTTTTTTCACTTCTTATAAAGTACCTTCCTAGCCTATGAGCCTTTACCAGTCCCTAGGATCCACTGGGATTAACATTTATAAACTGCAAATACACAAAAAGCCAAGGGCCAAGGATTTCCAAATAGGTATAAATACGTTTTCCTTGCAGTGGTAAAATGAGGTAATACAAATCATCATTAAGGAGAATGGAGAACTCTCATTTTCAATGTATACTGCAATTAAATTAAGTTTCTCTAAAAACTCAATTGGTCTGAGTTTAGAATCTAAAGTGCATAAGAAAGTAGATTTCTGATAATGATAGGAGGATCCCGCTTTTCATATTGGATGGCTATGTAAGACTCAATGTTAAATATTAAAATACTAAAAAATTTAATGTATTTAGTTCCCTTTTTTGAAAGGGCTAGGGCTTCTAACTTCTAAAGCCACTTTAACATTATGTTTGTAGATTTAGTTTTAAGAATATTATAGCATAAACTAAGTAAAATGTTGCCAGAATGTTTTTCAATATGGAGTAAAATTTTTATTGATATATACTTATTTTCTATAATGGGAACTAACCTCACATAATTTTAAAAGAAGATAAATTTTAAAGTATAAAATGAATGGATTTCTGTTTTCTCAACTGTCTCCATAAATTACATGCCAATATGAAAATCCCTCATTATTATAAGTACGTAGAACATTTATGAAATCCAATGTTCCTTTTCTTTGTCATAGTTTAAAGTTAGTTTTCACAGTACTTCACTTAAAAGAAAATTAATCCATCTCCGCTGTGTAATCCTTAGCCCTAATATATTTCAGTCATGGTTTTCCCTTTGTGGCTCTGATATTTATACTTTAATTCACAGCACAAAAATATGTGAAATGACACTATCAGTGCAACAAACGATATGCATTTCAATATTTTGGAATATAACTTCACAGAAACCTTGATACATTATTATATTTCACAAAAGCCTATGGTTAACTCAGTCTGTTGTAACACTGTGGGACTATAAAATATTTTAGATGATATAATGAGGAAAGAAGATAGATTTAAGTGGAATACACTATTACCAGGGATTCATCAGTTACCTGCTCTCTTTCTGCTTTCCTAGGTAAAATCAAGATCAAAACCATCAATACAGTAGCACAAGTATTCAGATTGCATTTTTTTTGTTTTTGAGAAGGGTTTTAGGGAAAAGTTTGGGAAATGCAGTCTGAAGAACATCTAACCCATAGACATACAAACGAATAGTAGTAAATTGTTGGAACAAACGGAATTGACAATTTACATTCTGAACGTGTCTCATATGCTGGAAGACTAAAACTTTCTTTAACCTCTGAGCCCTTGTCATGGTTTCTCAGTGATTAAAAAAGGAGAAAAGCTACTCCTTTCAGTAAAGGACTTGAGGAAGCTTTTAAAAACATAGGTTTTTAAAAACATAAATGGAATTAATTAATTAGAAAACAATTACATTTTATAAGGATCATTAAATTGTGAGCCTAGATGGATCTTTACTTATCTTTGTATCCTCAGACCCTAACAGTATCCATCATTAGTTAGAAATTCACTAAATATGTATTGAATGAATTACTTTTAAAATAAAATAATACCATAATTTTTGAAAATTTAGCTACTTTTGTATTTTTAGATTTGGCATTAATTCAATGATAATAACTCAAATTTTACTTTATTTTCAAAGGCCAAATCTATATCATTAAACATTAACATTTAACATGTAATCAAAACAACATAATTAGTCATACTTGTAACAATATTATTAATTGTATTAATTCCATATTAATTTTTACTTAAAAACATTTTCCTGGCAAAAACAAGCGTATGAAACATATCAAATAGGATGGAAATCTAAGTGAACTGTTGAGGTTGTCATAAATAGCTAGTAATAGAAATGTATAGCAGAGATGTGACTAGGCCTGAACATCTGTCACTTAATTGGTTAACTAGAATAAGTATCTTTATTCAATTGAGTCTGGAGTTTATTTGCATTTATGACCAGATACTTGGAAACTAACTATTATTGCTGTGATTGTTGTTGAACTTTTAATGAATTACATGCTGCACCAATTTTAGCAGACCGTAATTTCTTCTCTAAAAGTACAAATGTGTGAAAATTACAACAAAATGGAAATGCTGACAGATGTTCAGCTAAAGTATCACTACCTTGGACTTATTCCATATTGTGTTTTCAAGCCCTGTTTTTCTCCTCAGATAGTTTAAGAAAACCTCTAAACAACTCTTGAAATGACAGTACATCTTCAATGAGATCTCTCATGAATTCTGCACATTTTAATTCTCAAATTATGTTAAATGTCTAGATCCACTCTAGGATGACTAAGTATATAGAACTAAGTAATACAATTTACTAAAAAGAATTGCTCCCTCTAGTGAAGTCACAATATTATTTCATTTCCTGGCACTCCTGTACTGAGTAATTTAATAAATGTTATAAATGATGATGACTATTATGTTGATGATAGTGGTCTGGCCTACTTTTGTGATATTAAATTTTAATGTTTTCTGTGCTTGAAAACAGGAAAGTTAATAATGATTGATTACAGCTGTTTACTGGATATTTTAGATCATTACATTTAAAAACTCTGTGTTGAAAAAATAATTTATTTCTAAAACTCTTGAGACTATTTCTGAAACACTATTGGTACTATGTGATGTTGAGGGCTATGACAAAGTTGACATTAGCAGAGTAAAGAGGGGAATTAATGCAATTGTCCTAATAATTAAAAGTGTTCTGGGGAAAGTAAGTTTAACTGGAAATCTAATTTTAGCCATAATGCCTATCTTTGCTCTGGTTACCATATACCTAAGAAAAATTAGACATTATCAATCTTATTCCTCTCTACTAGTCAGAAATATTGTGCAACTAATCATACAGATGTAAGATATTTGAAATTATTGGACTTGTATTTAAATTGCTGTTACAACACCTGAATATAAATCAAAATAGTGGGGCTGCTGTAAAAGGACAAGTATTATTTAATTCTCAATTTGTTAATGCAGATCTGGCCTTACTTCATTTTAAATCACAGGAAAGAGAAATTAAAATGGAAAAGTTATCCAGGTGATTACATTTATACAAGTGATTAACTTAAATGTGACAATAATAATAAAGAAGAACAAAACAAAATCAGTGAGGAGATTCACTTTTCCTTCCAAGTAGGACCACATTTTCTGGGGAATTTGAATTACCTGGATAATTATTTCTGTACTCCACCACTTTGTCTGAAAAGGCAAAGCATTTTTACAATAATGATTACATTGAACATGCAGATAGCCCGGGTTACCAGTCCCATCAAGTTACTGTTTTCCTGTATCAATAATAATAGAGTAATTCCACCAAATTTTATGTAGTTTTCGCCTTCCAAGTGCTTAGCAAATATTAATTCATCATTGTAGCATTCCTATGAGGAGGTAAGAATTTTTAATAAAAAAATATAATCTAGATTAATTTACTTGAAAGCACACGTGTAAGAGAAGCAGAGAAGCTCTAAAAAATTAAATGATTATATAAGGATATGAAAGAAGGCAATATTATTTTATGGTTCATTCTCTCTCCAAGTAATTTGAAGAGAAGCTCTTGGGAGTAACAGGCCCATCAAGGTTTAAAGAGATTTTGTCTACAGTCTCGTCTTTCAAGTGAAGGAACAATTAGCAATATTTCCATGGAGACGTGACCAAGTCCCAGGCCAAGAACAACCCTCGCCCCAGGCACCCAGCCAGGCCCTTCCTGGGGTTCACTGGACCCCGCCAAGAGCAGAAGCCTCGTGTCCCGCACGCTGGGCACCCGCATGAGGCTGCCCCGCAAGGTCCTCGAGGCAGAAATCTCGGTCGGCGGAACCCAGTTCGATGCTGTCAAGGCTTCCGGTCTCCTCCACACCTTCCCGGAGGCCTCCTCCTTTCCCTCCAAGGCCAAGTGCGCCATTTATTTTGAGAAGCCTGAGGCTTCGTCCTCGTCCTGGGGACCTTTCCGCGCACATCTCTTGCTCCTGCATCCTAGAGGGAACGGCGCTCTGACCTGGAGGAGGCACTAGCCCGACGCTGGACGCACGGAATCCTGAGAACAGGCAGGCTGGCAGCACTGGTGGGCCAGGGCTGCGGCGTCCCGGGCCGGGTCGGGCCTCGCCTTCGCTGCGTTCCCAAGCGGGGCCCTAGAGGAAGGGGCGGAGAGGGTGATCCTCTGAGGCTCCTGAGGACCGGGAAGGGTGTCCACACCCGGGAAAGGGAGGCTATTGTTTTGGCCTTTTACTATTCCACGCTTTCTCCAAAAGCCTGGTTAAAAGTCAAGGGAAGGGCCGGGTGCGGTAGGTCACGCCTGTAATCCCAGCACTTTGGGAGGCCAAGGTGGGCGGATCACGAGGTGAGGAGATCGAGACTATCCTGGCTAACACGGTGAGGCCCCATCTCTACTAAAAATACAAAAAATTAGCAGGGCGTGGTGGCGGGCGCCTGTAGTCCCAGCTACTCGGGAGTCTGAGGCAGGAGAATCCCTTGAACCCGGGAGGCGGAGGTTGCAGTAAGCCGAGATGGCGCCACTGCACTCCAGCCTGGCGACAGAGAGACACTCGTCAAAACAAACAAACAAAAAAGTCCAGGGAAGTGGTTGGTGGTAGGTAAAGTTCCTTGGTCTCTCTGATGGGGTGACTTCTATCCACCCTGAGTCACCCGTTTGTGTCCCAGCTTTCAGCAATGTCTCCCCAGCTCCCTGGTACTGTCCGTTGTGAAAATTTGAAACGAAAAAAAAATCTGCCCTTTGGGTGTTCCTAAAACTTAATGATTGTTTCTCTGGATAGTGGACAGCTGCCATGATAGGTAATCCTCACACCGTATCACGGCGTGTTGAGTTTATCCCAAGATAACAGCGTCTTTGTAGCAATAACTGATGAGGAAGAATATTTTATTTATTCATTTATTTTTAATTTCATAAGTGATGAGAAACCAAGGGTTTGGATGATAGAGTTCAGAGGAAGGAGAAACGCAGGTGTGTAAAACGAGACATTTGGCATATTCAGTGTTGGAGAAAGGCGCTCCTTTTGGAAAGATGAAGTTCAGGGAAATTCATTGTTTCTCAGGTATTTCTGTTTTCCTTAGGATATTTCTAGTTTTGATCACCCTCATTTAAGGAGACAGAAAAAGCTAAGTGAGAACTGGACTTCAGTTCATCAAATCTGTCTTCATTTAGGCTTCAGTCAATCCTTTGTTCTTTGAAAAAAAATCCTCCCCCACCACATCCTACCCCACCATGATATTATAACAGTCCAGCTAAACTACGTATAAAAAGAATATAAATAAAATATAAGTATTAAGAACACTCAAAGCCGGATGAAATTATTCATACTTGCAAAAGTTGATGAGCTAATTTGGCTCTGAGCTTGCTTAGAGCAAGCAGTAAAAAATAGAAGGCATTTTGGTTTCTGCAAGGCTACTTTGTAAAATCTTTGATCTGCCACTAGAGGCTGCTCTTAATTCTTAATATGTCAGGACTAATCCAGTGAGAAGTTTTTTTTCCTCACAGCCAGTAAGGAGGAACTGGAGATTACTTTAGAAGCTGCATTTCTTTGCTGTTATTTGATGTCTTTTTCCCGCGAACCGTTCTTTTTCCCTCCCTCTCTCTCTCTTCCCTCCCTTCCTTCCTTCCCTCCTTCCTTCCTTCTTTCTTTCTTTCTTGGGAGAGGCAGAATGGCACTACGTCAGTTCTGTTTGATTTTGGCTTGCATCCAAATAGAAAATAAAGACACTTACTTTGGGCTTACGCTTTTGTATTTCAGCACAGTACATAGGCTTACGGTGTTTTTGGTTGCTGTTACTAAATTTTCCTTTTTGCAATTTGAAAGAAAATTCATCTTTTATTAAGGCACAGTTTATGACCAAAATGCATTGTTTCTATCGCTTTTCTTATTAACTATTACAGTGAATTAAATGGTTGTTCTCTTTGCCATTCCCTTTTTAATAAAATAAGGGATATTCAGAAAGGACTTTTTAAATAGGCAAGATATAATTAGATCTTAAGCAAATACAGGATGAGTACAAGGTGAAGTTTTATGAAATGTTCCAGTAGTGTATAGAGCTTTATTTCTTATCAAACGCATATTGCATTAAGAAATATTTGGATTTCTGACAAGTGATACCCACGCCTTAAGTGTCAGATGGCAAAGTATTAATCTGCAACATGAGACTTCAAATAAACATTTAGCCTTCTACATAATATACAAGACCTGCCATGATGGTTAATATGAGTGTCAACTTGATCGGAATGAAGAATGCAAAGTATTGATCCGGGGTGTCTCTGTGAGGGTGTTGCCAAAGCAGATTAACATTTGAGACAGTGGGCTGGGCAGACCCACCCTTAATCTGGGTGGGCGCCATCTAATCAGCTGCCAGCATTTCCAGAATATAAAGCAGGCAGAAAAACGTGAAAAGGCTAGACTGGCTTAATTAACCTCCTAGCCTTACATCTTTCTCTCATGCTGGATGCTTCCTGCCCTGGAACATCAGACTCCAGGTTCTTCAGCTTTTGGGACTCGGACTGGCTACCTTGGCCTATTGTGGGACCTTGTGATCGTGTGAGTTAATACTGCTTAATAAACTCTCATATATATATATGTATATATATCTCCTATTAGTTCTTTCCCTCTAGAGAACCCTGACTAATACACCCGGCTTTTTTGACTCCCACATCTCATTGTAACTTGCAAAGGGGATGGATTCTAACATTTATTGAACTTCTGCTATGTGCCAATTACTCTGCTAGGTGTTTTATGTACCACTATCTCATTTATTCTTTATAACAGCTTTACGAAGCAGATATTATCACTTTTTTTTAAAATGAGGAAATAGGCTTAAAAGTAACTCGTGGCTGGGAGTGGTGGCTCACGCCTGTAATCCCAGCACTTTGGGAGGCCGAGGTGAGTGAATCACCTGAAGTCAGGGGTTTGAAACCAGCCTGATCAACATGGTGAAACCCCGTCTCTACTAAAAATACAAAAAAAAAAAAAATTATACAGGTGTGGTGGCGGGCGCCTGTAATCCCACCTATTCGGGAGGCTGAGGCAGGAGAATTGCTTGAACCCAGGAGGCGGAGGTTGCAGTGAGCCGAGATTACACCATTGCACTCCAGCCTGGGCAACAACAGCAAAACTCCATCTCAAAAAAAAAAAAAGAAAAAAAAAGGGAACTCATTCAGAATTCAACAGCGACCAAGGAGTGAAGCTGAGAGCAGATCTGATTTGGGTGATGCCAAAGCTCACCTTCTTTTTAATTCATCACACTATAAGTTTAGCAAGGACGGGCCAGGTGTGGTGGCTCATGCCTGTAATCCCAGCATTTTGAGAGGCCAAGGTGGGCAGATCATGGGGTCAGGATATCGAGACCATCCTGGCTAACACGGTGAAACCCCATCTCTACTAAAAATACAAAAAATTAGCTGGGCATGTTGGCACATGCCTGTAGTCCCAGCTACTCAGGAGGCTGAGGCAGGAGGATCGCTTGAACCAGGGAGGCGGATGTTGCAGTGAGCCAAGATCATGCCACTGCACTCCAGCCCAGGCGACAGAGTGAGACTCTGTCTCAAAAAAAAAAAGAAGTTTAGCAAGGACAAAAGTATTATTAAGGAATCATTCATACATTTGATAGTTATTGAATTTTATTTTTATTAGCTAAAGTCTATACTTCATTCAGATTACCTTGGGTTTTATCTAATATCCTTTTTCTGTTCGAGGATCCCAACCACGACACCACATTACATTTAGTTGTTTTAGGGCTCCCTGGGTTCCTCTTGGCTGAAACAGTTTCTCACACTTTCACTTTTTTTTTTTTTTTTTAATGATCTTGACAGTTTTGAGTAGTGGTCAGACATTTTGTAGAATGTTTCTCAATTGTGATTTGTCTGATATTTTTCTCATGATTAGTCTAGGGTTATGGGTTTGTGGAGGATGGCCACAGAAGTAAAGTGCCATCTTCATTATATCATATCAAGGGTACACGTCAATATGATTTGTCACTGTTAATGTTGATCTGGAACACCTGGCTGTGGTATTGTTTCTCAAGTTCTCCACTTTACTATCATTTTGTATAGAGATTACATGTCCCTTTTTTGTCCAGGCTGGTCTCGAACTCCTGAGCTCAGGTGATCCTCCCTCACTGGCCTCCCAAAGTGCTGGGATTATAGGCACGAACCACTGCACCTGACCCAGATATCCTCCCCCCGCCATTCCCTTTTTTTTACTGTATTTTTTGGGAGGAAGTCACTCTGCGCAGTCTGCTTTTATTTATTTATTTATTTTATTTTTATTTTTTTGAGACGGAGTCTTGCTCTGTCGCCCAGGCTGGAGTGCAGTGGCGCAATCTCGGCTCACTGCAAGCTCCGCCTCCCGGGTTCACGCCATTCTCCTGCCTCAGCCTCCCGAGTAGCTGAGACTACAGGCGGCTGCCACCACGCCCGGCTAATTTTTTGTATTTTTAGTAGAGACGGGGGTTTCACTGTGTTAGTCAGGATGGTCGCGATCTCCTGACCTCGTGATCCGCCCGCCTCGGCCTCCCAAAGTGCTGGGATTACAGGCGTGAGCCACCGCGCCGGCCCGCAGTCTGCTTTTAAGGAAGGGGTAGCTATGCCTTACTTCCTTGAGGCAGAAGCAACTACATCACTTATTTGGACTTCTGCATAGGAGATTGTGTCTCCCATTTATTGATTTATACATTTATTTATATCACTATGGACTCATGGATATTTATTTTATACTTTGGGTTATAATTCAATACTATGTTATTTATTTTCTTGCCCCAATTGGTCCAGCTTTGGCCACTGGGAGCTCTTTGAGTTGGCTTCTGTGTCCCTCTGACATACTCCAATCATGAAGTTTTTTTATTTTGCTTTGTTTGGTTTTTGAGCACTTCCTTGCTTTCTGATGCTATAAGATGCTACTGGCTCATCTTGTATATTTCCTGCCCCAGTCCTAGAATGAGCCATTTCTCCAAGGAGCCCTGGTTTCTTTTATGGGAGAATGGTGCTAAATGTGCTCCATACTACTGTGTCATTGCTTCTAGTGTTCGTCAACTGACAGAGCAAGGAAAAACGTGTATATACTGACCCCTATATATACACATAGCTATAGATATCTCTATATGTGACCATTTGTCTCTACATTAAGCTAAGCATGAGTTAATACTGATGCCTTAAACTCTAATCCATTACCACATGGCTCATTCTAGCCTCCTTCCCTTGCTTGTCTGTAACCTCTCACTCCGGTAGTGTGAAACCTGGATCCTGCCATCTTCCATTTGTGTAATTGTTCAATTCCCCATATATGTAGAGCAGATCAGAATTGTTAATCAATATTCCCATGGAAAATAACAGTCAACTAAAGTACAGTGCTTATGTATAGTTTCTTTTGCACTCAATCTTGCAAATTTCATTCATTTTCATAGTTACAGAGGTCAGCACTTTTCCCCCAACCCCTTTAAATGAGGTTGTAAATGTACTTGTAATACAGTTAGTTTTGGTTACTTTTTGTATTTGATCTGGGACCCCCCCTAAAGCCCAAAATGACTTTTTTTATTTGCACATATTAAGGTTTATTCCTGTGCTGTGTATTCTCTACGTTTTGACAAATGCCTAGTGCCATGTATCCACCATCACAATATCATCCAGTAGTTTCATTGCCCTGAAATATCCCCTGTGCTTCACCTATTTACCTCTCCCCCCGGCCTCAAGCCCCTGGCAGCCACTGATCTTTCTACCATCTCTATAGTTTTGCTTTCCAGAATTGTATATAGTTGGAATCATACAGCACGTACCCTTTCAAACTGGCTTCTTTCACTTAGTAATAGTCTCTGAAGATTCATTCATGCCTTTTTATAAGTTGATAGCTCCTTTTATTGACGAATAATATTCCATTTTGTAGATTTATCATAGTTTGTTTTTCCATTCACTTATTGAAGGGCATTTTTGTTGCTTTCAGCTTTTGGCTATTATGCATAAATCTGCTATAGACATTCATATGCAGGGTTTTTTGTGGACATAAACTTTCAAATAAGCTAGGTAAATGGCTAGGAGTGCAATTGCTGGATCATATGGTAAGATTATGTTTAGCTTTGTTAGAAACATTGTCATCCAAAAAGTACCATTTTGTGTTCCCAGTACCAATGAATAAGTTCCTGGCCGGGTGTGGTGGTTCATGCCTGTAATCCCAGCACTTTGGGAGGCCAAGGAGGGCAGATCACGAGGTCAGGAGTTTGAGACCAGCCTGGCCAATATGGCGAAACCTCGTCTCTACTAAAAATACAAAAATTAGCCGGGCGTGGTGGCACGCACTCGAGGTCCCAGCTACTCGGGAGGCTGAGACAGGAGAATTGCTTGAACCTGGGAGGCGGAGGTTGCAGTGAGCCGAGATTGCGTCATTGCACTTTGGCCTGGGTGACAGAGCAAGACTCTGTCTCAAAAAAAAAAAAAGTTTCTTCCTACTGCTCCACGTCAATTGGTATTGGTAGTTTTTAAATTTTAGTCATTTAATAGGTTTGTAGTGATATGTTACTTTTCAATTTCCTAATGACAAATGATGGTGAGTATATTTTCATATGTTAATTTACCATCTACATATTTTAATCAGTAAACTGTCTTTCAGATCTTCATTGGTAAACAGTTTGTTCAGGCTTTTTTTTACTTTAATACATCAAAAGTTTACTTCTTATTTTTATTTATTTATTTATTTTATTTATTTATTTTGAGACAGGGTCTCACTCTGTTGCTCAGGCGGGAGTACAGTTGTGCAATCAGGGCTTACTGCAGCCTCGACCTCCTGGGCTCAAGTGATACTCCCACCTCAGGCTGCCCTTGTCTCCCCACCCCCAGTAGCCGGGACTACAGGTATACACCACCACGCCCAGCTAATTTAAAAAAACGATTTTTTTTTTGTAGAGATGGGGTATTTCTGTGTTGCCCAGGCTAGTATGGAACTCCTGGGCTCAAGTGATTCTCCCGTTCAGCCTCCCAAACTGCTGGGAAAATGTTTACTTCTTACTCACGTTAAATGTCCATTGAGGTATGGTTGAGGGCTCTTTTTCACACATAACAGTTCTTCTCAAACTAGGCTGATGCAGCCACTATTTAGAACTTTGACAGTTGCTGCGCCAAAAGGAAAACAGAATATATTGAAGTTCTATTTGCTCTGGAAGCTTTTGCTTAAGAAAGGCACATGATATTTACCCCTACATTTCAGTGATCAAACCAAGTACAATGACCATGTCTGATTATTGCTTTGGGGAGATGCAATTCTACCATGGGCCCCAAAAAAGAGAAAACTTGTAAACAATCAAAAATTCATGAACAATCCTAGTGAATACTAGATACAGAACACAGATATAGACATAGTGGTAGATGAAAATGTATTCATATTTTTTCGTTGTGATAAAATATACACATCTTTTGCCTATTTAAAAATTGGACTTCCTGCACTTTGGGAGGCCGAGGCGGGCAGATCACGAGATCAGGAATTCGAGAGCAGCGTGGCCAAAACAGTGAAACCCCATCTCTGCTAAAAAGACAAAAATTAGCCGGTCATGGTGGCAGGTGCCTGTAATCCCAGCTACTAGGGAGGCTGACACAGGAGAATCGCTTGAAACTGGAGGTGGACGTTGCAGTGAGCCGAGATTGTGCCACTGCACTCCAGCCTGGGCGACAGAGCTAGACTCCATCTGAAAAAAAAAAAAAAATTGGACATATTTTTTCTCCTTTCTGGGTCTTAAGAATGAATGCTTTGTGGCCGGGTGCGGTGGCTCACCTGTAATCCCAGCACTTTGGGAGGCAGAGGCAGGTGGATCACGAGGTCAGGAGATTGAGACAATCCTGGCTAACATGGTGAAATCCCGTCTCTACTAAAAATACAAAAAAAAAAAAAATTAGCTGGGCATGGTGGCAGGAGCCTGTAGTCCCAGCTACTCAGGAGGCTGAGGCAGGAGAATGGCGTGAACTCGGGAGGCAGAGCTTGCAGTGAGCCGAGATCGTGCCACTGCACCCCAGCCTGGGTGACAAAGCGAGACTCCATCTCAAAAAACAAACAAACGAACAAAAAAGGAATGCTTTGTGTGTTTTTTATACAAGACCTTTATCAGATATGTGTCTTACAAATATTTTCTGAACAGTATCTTTCACAGAGCAGAAGTTTTTAATTTTAGTAAGTTCAACTTACCAGTTTTTTTATGGATTGTGCTTTTGGTGTTGTATATAAAAATTATCACCAAACCTAAGACTTTCTATATTTTCTTCTAGAAGTTTTATAGCTTTGCATTTTACATTTTGGCCTATGATCCATTTTGAGTTAATTTTTGTGAAGGCTTACATCGGTGTCTGCATTCAGTTTTTTTGCATATGATGTCCAATTGTTCCCACACCATTTGCTACAAAGATGACATTCTCTCCATTTGAATTGCCTTTGCTCCTTTGTCAAATATCAGTTGGTTATCTTTGTAGCTTGTTTCTGGGCTCTCTACTGTGTGTGTGTGTTTTTTTTTTAATCTATGCTTCTTCTTTCACCAATACCATGCTGTTTTGATGACTGTATTTTTATAGTAATTTTTAAAGTCAGAACGTTTGAGACTTCCAACTTTTTTCTTCTACTTCACTATTGTGTTGGCTATTCTAGGTATTTTACCTTACATGTAATATTTGCATTAGTTTATCGATAGCTACTACAAGCCTTGCTGGGATTTTGATTGGGATTATGTTAAATCTATAGATCAGGTTAGGAAGAATTGACATCTTAACCATGTTGAATCTTCCAATCCATGAACGTGGAATCTCTCTTCATTTATTTAGATTTTTAAAAATTTCTTTCACAAGAGTTTTGCAGTTTCAGTTATAGAATTTTTATTGTGTACCAGGTATGATGTAGATACAAGGATTACAAAGGTGTAACTGAGAAGAGTGCTGCCCTCAAGAAGCTGACAATTTAATAAGTGGAGATGGATAGTGGTAATGACATATGATAAGTGTTACAGGTTTGTGGGGAGAAAAGGTTGGAGTAGATAGTTCTATAGGAAGAGAAAGAAAGCACCATCATAGAAATGACATAAGTATTTGCTAAATGATAACATTTGTAGGAGGCCCTCTGGGCAGGAACAGTATTTGGTCGATTCACTTTTGGAACTTAGGGTTCAATGGCTTGGCAGTGAGGACTGAGGCTGAAGGGGTGCAGATCCCAGTAGATTGAGAGTGTCAAGTTGAGTGCTTTGAAGTCTATTCTTAAGACAGGGTGAAAGGAAGGGACTGTGCGAGCTGGCGAATGACATGCCAAGATTTTCATTAAGAAAGACTACTTTGCTGGTAGTATAGCAGGGTAGAGAAAGGTTATTGTAATAGGTTACATGAGAATTGGTAAGAACCAAGGTAGTGAATGTGGGGATAGAAAAAAAGACTTATATTTGAGAGATATTTCAGAAGTTAAATTGATAGATGGATAGGATTTAGCGACTAATTAATTGGATATAGGATAAGTGTGATTCAGAAGTTTCTGGAAAAGTGGTTATGCCACTGGCCAGAATCAGAAATACAGGAAGATTAGATTAGTGGGGGTTGTGGACAACAAGTTTCATTTTGGACTAAAACTTGACAAAGTTTGGGGTGCTTGGGGGTTAGCCAGTGAAAGGTTTTCATTTAGCTTTTGGAAGTACGGGTCTCTTTAGGGCTACCTCCTCAGAGAGGCCTTCCTGACAACCCTATCTAAAACAGCATTCATCCCTTTATCCCCTTAATTTTGCCTTTTATTTTTGGTATAATATAGCTCATCACGATCTGACATTATATATTTATTAGATTTTTACCTCTCCCCCATTATGTCCATGTGAACATTGTCTATTTTACCTACTGTGTGGAATAATGTGTAACTCATATAAACACTCAATAAATATGTATTAGGTTAATGAACGAATATATATGTCTAGGTAAGGTATAGGCAAGATATTGGCCTTCAAATACAAGTTTTAGAGGCATCCCTATACAGATGCCAGTTAAAAAACATGCAGCCATGGAGCCCTAGGGAATAGCATGTGGTATAAAAACAGAGGGAGCACAGTAGCCATATGCAGAAGATTGAAGCTGCACCGCTTCCTTACAACGTATACAAAAATCAACTCAAGATAGATTAAAGACCTACAGGTAAAACCCAAAACTATAAAATCCCTGGAAGACAACCTAGGCAATACCATCCTGGACATAGGAACGGGCAAAGATTTCATGACAAAGACATCAAAAGCAATCACAACAAAAGCAAAAATTGACAAATGGGATCTAATTAAACTTAAGAGCTTCTGCACAGCAAAAGAAGCTATCAACAGAGTAGACAGACAACTTACAGAATGGGAGAAAATTTTGGCAAACTATGCATCTGATGAAGGTCAAATGTCCAGCATCTATAAGGAACTTCAACAAATTTACAAGAGAAAAACAAACAACCCCATTAAAAAGTGGGCAGAGGACATGAACACACATTTCTCAAGAGAAGACATAGATGAGGCCAACAGGCATATGAAAAAAAGCTTAATATCACTGATCATTAGAGAAACGCAAACCAAAACCACAATGAGATACTATCTCACACCAGTCAGAATGGCTATTAATAAAGTCAAAAAACAACAGATGATGGTGAGGTTTTGGATAAAAGGGAACACTTATAAACTGTTGCTGGGAGTGTAAATTAGTTCAACCATCATGGAAAGCGGTATGCTGATTCCTCAAAGAGTTAAAAGCAGAACTACCATTTGGCCCAGCAATCCCATTACTGGGTATATACCCAAAGGAATATAAATCATTCTACCATAAAGACACGTGCACTCATAAGTTCATTGCAGCACTGTTCACAATAGCAAAGACATGGAATCAACCTAAATGCTCATCAGTGACAGACTGGATAAAGAAAATGTGGTCCATATACATCATGGAATATTATGCACCCATAAAAAAGAATGAGATCATGTCTTTTGCAGTAACACAGATGGAGCTGGAGGCTATCATCCTTAGCCAACTAACACAGGAACAGAAAACCAAATACCACATGTTATCACTTATAAGGGTGAGCTAAATAAGAACTTATGAGCACAAAGATGGAAACAACAGATACCGAGGTCTATTTGATGGGAGGGACAAGGGAGAGGAGCAGAAAAGGTAACTATTGGGTACTAAGCTTAATACCTGGTGATGTATTAATATGTACAACAAACCCTCATGAAACGTGTTTATGTAACAAACCTTCGCATGTACCCCCAAAACCTAAAATAAATTTTTTAAAGGAGAAACTAAAAAAAAAAAAAAGGTACAGAATCATAGAAAGCATTAATTTTTAAGCAGCAGGTGGAGGAAAGTAATCTAGAAAAAGAGAATGAGAAAGAGTGGTCCAAGATGTACAAAAAGGAGTCCTAAGGATTCTAGGGGAGTAAAATTTCAAGGAGGGTGTTAAGAGTTGAATTGTGTACCCCAGAATTCAAGTACTGAAGTTGCAACCCTCAATATCTCAGGATGTGACCTTAGTTGGAGATGTGGTCTTTATAGGTGCAGTCAAGTTAAAGTGAGATCATTAGGGTGGTCTCTAATTCAGTATGACTGATATCCTTAGAAAAAGGGAACATGTGGCTACAGAGATGCACATACGGAGAGAATGCCATGTGAACATGAAGATGGGCATCTACAAGCAAGAAGACAGGCCTGGAACAGATCTTTCCCTCACAGTCCTCAGAAGGAACCAACCCTCCCCACACTTTGATTTTGGACTTCAAGCCTCCAGAACTGTGAGACAATACATTTCTCTTGTTTAAGCCACTTGGTTGTGATACTTTATTACAGCAGCTCTAACAAACTAATAAGAGGGAGTGGTCAGTCATCTTGCTTATTTTATTTTACTTTTTTTGAGAGAAGGTCTTACTCTGTCAACCAGGCTGGAGTGCAGTGGTGTGATCTTGGCTCACTGCAGCCTTGACCTCCTGGACTCAAGCAATCCTCTCGTCTCAGCCTCCCAAGTAGCTGGAACCACAGGCACGCACCACCATACCTGGCTATTTTTTAAAATTTTTGCAGAGATAACATCTTGCTATGTTGCCCAGGCTGTTCTCAAATTCCTGGGCTCGGGCAGCCCTCCCACCTTGGCCTCCCAAAGTGCTAGGATTACAGACATGAGCCACTATGTCTGGCCCATCTTACTAATGATTGTTCTGGTTAGATAAGAAATGAAAAAAAAAAAACCTATTGAGTTAGTGATTAATAGGTCAGTGATAGTTTAGCAAGAACAATTTCAGACGGAGAAATCCTATTTTGGTGGATCAAGGAGTGCATAGTAGCACACCGAATAAAACCATTCATACGTTTTACTTTAAATAAACTTGACACATGGAAGGGAAGGTGGTTTGTTGAGGCTCTCATCACTTCAGACTTCCTACTTAATTGTATTGATTCTCTGGCTACTTCTGTCCATCTTGTTTTTTTTTTTTTAATTAAATTAGTCTTTCTCCTTTAATTTTTTTTAATGTAGGTTCTTACTCTGCCGCCCAGGCTAGAGGAGTACAGTGGTATGATCATGGCTCACTGCAACATTTACCTCCTGGGCTCAAGTGATCCTCCCGCCTCGGCCTCACGAGTACCTGGGACTACAGGCATGAATCACCATGTCTGGCCAACTTTAAAAAAATTTTTTGTAGAGACAGGGTATTGCTATGCTGCCCAGGCTTGTCGCAAACTCTTGGCCTCAAGTGATCCTCCTGCCTCAGCCTCCCAAAGTGCTGGAATTACAGGTGTGAGCCACTGTGACTGGCTTATTCCTTCTAATTTTTTATTTTCAGCATTTTATTTCTCTGTTCCAAAATTTTTAGTGGTTCTTTGATTGCCTGTAGGATAAAGGCCTTGGGTTTGTTTTCAAGACTTCACATATTCTGGGCCCTACTATGCCAATTCAGATTTTCCTTTCTGCATTGGGATCCTAGTCCCTCACTCTCTCTTACATATATGAAAGTTATGAAAAACTCCAGCCTCCTTTTCTTTTTTTGTGTTCCTCTCTAGCTCTATGTTACTATCCTTCAAGGTAAAGTTTAAGCTCTATCTCCATTAGGACTTTGTCTCTTCTAACTAGTAATTAAGACCATCTTCTGTTATTAAAATGTCAGTTAAAAGCTAACAATTTAGTTTTATTTACAAATATACATTTAAAGATGTATCTACAGAGGCAAATAGTGGAAAATTGGGACTATTTCTGAATAATAGTAGTCAAGCAATCCTGCCTTTATCTAAAAATCCTACATAGGCCATTAGTCAACTGAAATCGCTAAGCAAGTAAAGCTTTGTGCCACTCTAGAAGGAACTCCATATTGATACTGGGTTTCAGTGCATCCATAAATTATATGCCTCCTTTTCCTCCAGCTGAATTTTCAGCCCACCAAGAGATAAATAAGGAGTTATTACAGATTAAAACTGGATTGGAGGACATACCTTAGGTGTATGGTAATAACAACGAACCCAAAGAATTAGGTAGACTCACCACTCTGTCACAGCCATTCTGGGAAACTGCATCCTCACTTCCCCTATCCTATAGGGAGCCTTTATTGCTAAGTTTGCTTCATTGCTGAAAGCATATTAGAACACATGTTTTTTTGAACAGGTAGAAGATCCCTGAAAGAAAAAATAAAGGGTAGGTTGACCCATTTGTGCCTGATTCCTGCTGCTAAACAGGAGGGAGTAAGTGAGAGAGGAGCAGAGAAAGGCCAGTACTTTTGCTCTGTTTAAAGGTGCCTCCCCTTTAAAGGACACATTAGGAGTCAGCAATAAGTTCACACCTAACAGTCAGGAAAGATTTCTTCCTGAGAAGTTTCCTAGGGACTCATAGCACTTGGATCAGTATTCTGAAAAACTTCAAGAAAGAATCCTTCCCCTCCACTCTCTCTAAAATAGCCCAAAGATTAACCTAACTCTTTAGTTTACTTTGTGGATACCTATACGTTTGAATTAATAGTTATAATTTCTAGTTTTTGGGTTGAAAAAGACTGGCAGTTAACAAAACAAGGCACAACTAAAATTATGTCCCTATGTGTGAGGTACCGCTTGAAATCAAAGCATCCGCATCAGATCTTGTCCCACTTAAATCTTACTCCTTATTGCCTCAAAATAAAGAACCTTTTCCTCTCAATGCCAACATAAAAAAAAATAATCCATGTGAGAAAATTTAAACATGACAGTCAGAACCAGGATTTAAAGTGGATTCCTGGGCACAATTACTTGAAGTATGAATTTGGTGAATGACAAAGATCAGATCTCAATTGAAACCCGGGACTCTTCGCTTCATAAATCAAGCCCACCTGCTCTAAATATTATAGATCTCATGTTGCTCTGTTCTACTCTCATTTTGTGACTGCACATTTGACTTAAGGGTTTAAGCTAAATTTTGAAACTTTATGTACAGTCATTGATTAACCTTAGCTGGATCCACAGCATAGTTGATCGCTTTATATTTAAAAGGAAAAAAAAAAGCACAGCCCTTTGCTTGCCCCAAATTATGGATCTCTTAGTTTACCAGGCATTCAAGTTTTTTATTGAGACATAATATGTTACACATTTATGGGGTACATGTGATACTTTGTTACATGCATAGAATGTGTAATGATCAAGTCAGAGGATTTGGGGTGTCCATCATCTTGAATATTTATCATTTATCATGTGTTGGAACATTTCAAGTTCTCTCTTTTAGCTATTTTGAAATACGCACTACATTGTTGCTAACTATAGTCACCCCACTCTGCTACTGAACATTAGAACTTATACCTTCTATCTATCTGTATGTTTGTACCCATTGACCAACTTCTTTTCATCCCTCCCCTACTCTGCTCTCACGCACATACCCTTCCCAGTCTCTGGTATCTGTCTTTCTACTCTCTACCTCAATGAGTGAGCACAGGTGAAATTTGTATTTCTGTACCTGGCTTATTTCTCTGCTTAACATAATGACCTCCAGTTCCATCCATGTTGTTTCCAATAAAAAGATCCATTCTTTTTATGGTTAAATAGTACTCCATTGTGTATATATACCACATTTTTCTATCCATTCATCTACTGATGGACACTTAGGTTGATTCCATATCTTTGCTATTGTGAATAGTGCTGCAATAAATATACAAGTGCAGGTATCCCTTTGATATACTGATTTCTTTTCCTTTGAATAAATGCCCAGTAGTGGGATTGCTGGATCATATGGTAGTTCTATTTTTAGTTTTTTGAGAAATCTCCATACTGTTTTCCATAGTGGCTGTACAAATTTACATTCCTACCAACAGTGTGTAAGAGTTCCCTTTTCTCCACATCCTCACCAGCATCCGTTATCTTTTGGCTTTTTAATTATAGACACTCTGAGGTAAGACGATATCTCATTTTGGTTTTTGATTTTCATTTCCCTGATGACTCATGATGTTGAGCATTTTTTCATATACTTATTGACCATTTGTATGTTTTCTTTTGAGAAATGTCTCTTCATGCCCTTTGCCCACTTTTTAATGGGATTATTTAGCTTTTTACTATTGGAGTTGCTTGTATATTCTGGATATTCATCCCCTGTTGGATGAATAGTTTGCAAAGATTTTCTTCCATTCACAGGTTGTCTCTTTACCTTGTTGTTCATTTATGAAGGATAACTTTGCTGAGTATTGTATACTTAGCTGGAAGGTTTTTTTTCCAGCATTTTGAATATGTCATTCTCTCCTGGCCTGTAAGGTTTCTGCTGAGAAATCCTCCATTAGTCTGATGGGGGTTCTTTTATAAGTGACTGGATGCTTTTCTTTTGCTGTTTTTAGAATTTTCCCTTTGCCTATAACTTTTGGCAGTTGCACTATAATGTCCCACAGAGAAAATCTTTTTGAATTGTGTCTATTTGAGGATCTTTGAGCCTCATGTATCTGGATGTCTAAATCTCCTGCTAAACCTGAAGAGTTTCCATCTATTATTTTGTTACATGGGGTTTTTAATGCTTTTGTTTTCTTTTTGCCTTCTGGGGCTCTGAAAACTCAAGTATTTGGTCACTTTACGGTGTCCCATATGTCACTTAGGCTTTGCTCATTTTCTTCCTCTTCTTTTTTTCTTTTTGTCTGATTAGATTATTTCAAAAGACCTGCCCCCAGTTTGTGAGATTCTTTCTTCCTCTTGATCTAGTCTATCGTCAAAGCTCTGGAATGTATTTTGTATTTCATTCCATGAATTCTTCAGTTTCATAATTTCTGTTAGGTTCATTTTTATGATATATCTCTCTTTGGTAAATCTCTCATTCATATCCTGAATTGTTTTTCAATATTCCCATGTATCTCACTGAGATTTTTTTGCTGAGATCTGCTCCTAGCTAATTATTTTTGGGGTGTGTCTTTTTTTTTTTTGCTTTTTCATGTTCACTGTGTCCATACTTTAATATTTGTGCATTTGATGTAACAGTCACTTATTCCAATTATTTGAATTTGCTTTCCCAGGGAAGGACTTTTTTTGGAAGATGGATCTATGGCGTTAGTCGGGTAGGGTACTTTGGCTTTGGTTCTGAGTACATGCAGTAGTGTAGTCTCCATATGATTTCTTTGGCTGTAAACAGTTTCAATAGTGTCTGTGATTTCCTCAGTGGCTTAGGGTGCAGTTATTAGTGGAGGCAAGTTCTGCTGGGGAGTGGGATGTCAGGTAGGCCAATCTTTAGGTCCCAGTGGTGTCAGCAATGGGTTGAACATGTCTGTCTTTGGGTTTCAGGGTGGTGTATGCTGGCACTGGTGTCAATGGGCCCTGGCAGGCCAATTATTGGGCCTCCAAATGGCTTGCTCAGACACCAGGAATGGCAGCAGTGGGCCAGGCAGGTGGGTAGGCTCTTGAGCCCCTGGGCAGTGGGCATGGTGTGGGTGATATCAGTAGCAGTGGTGAGGCAACCCCCTTGGGCCCAAGAGGTCTGCTCTGGTGTTGTTGGTGGCTGTGACAGGCTGGGCATATCAGTCCCCAGGGCCACCAGTGGCACATGTGGGTGGGTGCCAGATGTGTTGGTAGCAGCAGGTTGAGAAAGCCCAAACTCAGACCCTGGGAGGAGTGCTCAGGTGTCAAAAGCAGTGGACTAGGCTGAGCAATCCCCAGGCCCTTGGATGGTGTGCTCAGGTACGAGGGTAGGGGATTGATCCAGGCTGGGAAGTACTGCCTTCAGGCCCCTGTAGTATGTGCAGGTGATGGCTCTTGTAGGCAGGGGGAGGGTAATCTTCAGGCCTCTGGCTGAATGCTCACGTGGAGGCAACAGTGGCTGTACTGTGGCCCTGTTAATGGGGAGGGCAGAGTGGCAATAAGAGGGAGCAGCAATAGGCAGGTGGCTTGGGATGGGGCTGGGGGATATCACAGCGACGGCAGCTGCAGACAGTGGAATTTGTCCTCAGAACACATGAACATGCACAACCACTCTTTTGCTGGGGTGGCCAGGGTTGCTGATTGTGGCTACTGCCTCAGCCCAGGTGGTAGCCACTGTGAGCTGGCAATGTCAATGGGGCTCCAGGGATGTGGAGATTCATAGGCTATTGAGCCCCAGGACAGGATGCATTCTACTGGGGGCTGGGCTCTCAAAATGGTACCATGATGCAGCTGCTTAAGACTCAGTGGTTTGTGGGACCCAGCATGAGCTCTCTGTCTGGAGCAATGCCTTTTTACAGTCTGCAGGCAGCTCCCTATGTTATTCTTAAAGCCCTCAAGAGTCAAGGGACTCTCCTGTGCCTAGGATTATAGGGAATTGTAGTGCTGTGGGTCTCTCATTTTCCCTTTCCCCACAGCCTCCCAGCCTCCCAGCTGATCCCAAATGAACAGCCTGCCTTGTTTCCCCCTCCTTACTTGCTTTAGGTGCTTCCCATCACTTCTCTGTTGAATTCCAGTGTTCTCTCTTAGATGATCTATTGGAAGTGTGACTATCTACTCATTTTGATTCTTCTCCATGAAGGAAGCCCCTCCTCAGTTTACCAGGCATTGTGTCTAAATTTTTATAACTTTCTTCCTAATAAACTTCAAGTTTGAACTTTTCTGAAAAATTAGAGAGCACGTAGTCTCTTCACAATCATGTTGTGCATAAATCTCTCGCTAAAAGCATACATTCATTTGAGCTTTTATAGATCCTTAGACTTAGGCCTTTAACTCTTTGGATAAGAACCAGTTATATCACTCAGGCATAATCATTGTTATAATTTTGACATAGATCTTTTCAATTATAATACATGTTCAATTTATCTTGAAGTGTTAATTGCAAACATGTATTGATTAAAGTTATAGATTTTATGTTACTTTATCAAGAGTTGTTTTATTATTATTTTTCTCTAAGGGGAGATGGCTGAGGAGGAAGCTCAGCAATATTTTCTTAAAACATTTTATAGACTAAAACAACTGGAGCCATGTTCTGCATCCTGTAATTTTGGGGAACTTAATAATTTTGCCTCTGTGTTAGAGTATATGCATGTAAAATTATTGATGTAAGAAAACCTTATCTTTGCGCAATGGTTCGATTTTTGGAGTGGATTTTATTGAGATAGCTACCTCTCAACTTTCATAAGAATATTTCAACATTTCCTCAGTTCATCTGACTGTGAAAGTAGCAATAGAGAACATGTATACTCAAACTCACTTGTTTTCATGAAACTTACCAAAATTCAACTGAGTATTTTAGAGAGATTTTCTGAAGAATATAGATCATTTAATTTGTCAGATATTCTAAAATATAACTTTAGACTTAGCCAGTTATCAGTTAAGTCTGTACTTAGACATTATTATTTTGGCTTTTTGTAGAATTGCCTTGAGAACTGACTACTGAATTTAGAAAGGTGACTTCAGCAAGCACAGTGTTAGTGGAAGAGTGGGGATGAAAGTCTGAGTAGAATGGGCACAAGAGCAAAATTTTAGATGATCAGAAACAACTATTGAGACTAAATTTTTTGAGAGAGAGTCTTGCTCTGTTGACCAGGCTGGAGCGCAGTGGCGCAATCTCGGCTCACTGCAATCTCCGCCTCCCGGGTTCAAGCAATTCTCCTGCCTCAGCCTCCTGAGTAGCTGGGATTACAGGCACATGCCACCAGGCCCGGCTAATTTTTGTATTTTTAGTAGAGACGAGGTTTCACCATGTTGGTCAGGCTGGTGTCGAACTGCTGACCTCGTGATCCACCTACCTCGGCCTCCCAAAGTGCTGGGATTACAGGCGTGAGCCACCGCGTCCAGCCAGATTATGTTCTTTTAATTAGACAAGTATGTGCATTCCAGAAAAGGCTGAGGATTCAAGAATATAGAATAAGCCTTTGCAGTTGACAGCCTTTTTCCTTCTTGTAGAAAAGTAACACAATATAAACTTTTTAAAAATTTGTGCTTGTCATAAAAATTAAAATTTTCCCTAGGCATTTAAAAATACATAATTTAATATGACACATGATTAAGTTAACAAACTAATATCTTTTAAGCCGTTTGTTTTATCCTGCTTCATTTTGTTTTTATTTTTTCCTTATGTAGTTTAGCTGCTTTCCCCAGTGCTAGTCTCAGTTTATGGGTGAAAGGGGAGAGTTTTTATTTGTATTTCACATGGACCCAGAATTTCAACAATTGATTGCCTTTATTTTAATGATAATGCATATAACATTGATCTCAGTTACTAGGACTACTGTTTAATGTTTCTATTTCTAAATTTTCAAATGGAAAAATAAAATGCCTGTCATTTTTCCCTTTGGGAAGTAAACTATTGGAAAAGAAATGAGATTCCTTCCATTCACATGCTGATATATGGTGATAATTATGACAATTTTATTATCTTCCTTTCCTTTTCAAGTAAAGTATCCCCTCACTTGTAGCTTTTCTTCCATCTTTACTTCAGTTTCCCTCCCTTCCTCTTTTCTGTCATTTTCTTCCTTCCTTCCTTCCTTCCTTCCTTCCTTCCTTCCTTCCTTCCTTCTTTCCTTCCTGCCTTCCTTCCGTCATTCCTTTCTTTTTTTTTTTTTCAAGAATACTTACTGGCTCCTTTTGTTAGTCTTAACAATTATTTTCCATAACATTCTTCCCTAGCTTATAAATTTTTCTTGGGGTGATGTAAAGAAATATTGCACTGGGGGACTCTTTTCGTTGAAACTGAGAGGCTCCATTTAAACCAGCTTACACATTGATATTTATAGGCTCATTTATTTCAAAGATCTAAGGGATGTCTATATACGGGTAGCTATTAAATACATTTAGGGTCCCAAATAATGTCAGGTTCTCTGTATCCTTCCTCTCTTAACTCAGCTTTTTTCTGCTTGGTTTCTCTCCATGTAGCAGTAAAATGACCAGCAACAGCTCCAGGAATCTCCTAGATTAGTAACCCAAGCAGAAAGAGAAACTTTGCTGCCCTAATAGTTATGTGCCATAACCCTGAATAAATACATTAATTTACTCTGCTCAGATCAAGTGAATACTCCTGAATTTACTACTGCAATTGGAGGATGGGATATTATGGTGAGAGGTAGGGGAAAATGAAGCTCTGTGATTTTCAGTTCTACCAAGATCACATGGAGTCCTGATGATGAAGAATCCAATATAAGAATGGGTTTTGTCTTTGAATAAAAATATAAAGATTTTTCAGAATTAATGATGCAAATTCTTAAATCTGAAAGTAGAAGCAATTTGAAGGAGACAAACTTCATTAGAATCTTGACAAAAGGAAAATTATCACTATCTGTTGCAGGGACTGTAAGACTTCTTCCTCAGCCATTGCCACTCTGTGATTTATTTTAGTGAAGTGCTCAGGAGGAAAAATAAGTCTTTAAGCAGTAGTTTTATTGAAAGATAAATGTAATATATTCATATACTGTAAAATTTACCCTGTTTAAGTATACAGTTCAGTGGGTTTTGGTATATTTACAGAATTGTGCAACCATCGCCATTATCTAATTTTAGAACATTTTTATCACCTCAAAAAAAAGCTTTAGCAGTCTCTCCCCATATTCCAAACCCCTGACACCCACCAATCTACTTTCTGTCACTATAGATTTGGCTATTCAGGACATTTCATATGAATAGAATCATATAATATGTGGCCTTTTGTGAATAGCTTCTTTCATTTAGTGTATTTTCAAGGTTCACCCCTGTTAAAGTATGTGTCACTATGTTCTTCTTTATGGCTGAATAATATTCCATTTTGTGGCTGTACCCTCGTTGGTTTATCCATTCACCAGTTGATGGACATTTCAATTATTTCCATTTCTGCTTTTTGGTTATTTGAATAATCCTTTTGTAAACATTTATTTATATGTTTTTTGTGTGGACATAGGCTTTGCTTTTCCTGGGTACATTCTGAGGAGTGGAATTGCTATATCATTTGGTAACTCTACATTTAGCATTTGAGGAACTAGGGAAATCAATCTTGATGGTCTTATCAATGGTGCGTTCGAATAGGTCTGTGTGTCCTAACAGAAAAGAAAAACACATTGCTCCAGCTCTTTTCCCTTTACCACAGGAAATAATCTGTTCCAAATGCTACATGTAATCGTTTATCTAATACTCCCAAAATTATCAAGGCTGAAGTAGACTCTCTGAGAGTCAGTCCATTCCATCAGTCTGTGCCAAGCAAAAGACCCTGCTTGCAGTTTTTTATATGCTAAAGACAATGGGCAGGAAAGAAACACAGAGTTAAATGAAAATATAAACCAAAATAAAATCTGCAGTTCCATTTTTTATAATTCAGGTGCCAGTTCAGGAACTTCTCAAGGTATTCCAAGCAAAAATGGATTAGTTCAGGAGATTAGGCAATTACATGCCATTAAAAGGCCTTGAGGAATAGAAATTAGAGGGTACATGCCAGCCTTTTGGTTTAAAGGTGGCATGTCTCCACCTTTCTGATCCAGACATTAAAAACTGCTAAGATCACCCAGAAATGACGACATTATGAGAATATATCTGAGCTTCCCTGCACCGCAGAGTTTTAGTAAATAGACAGGGACATAGAGTTCAGAGGCTGCCAATTCATGTCTACCCTCAACATTGTTTCCCCCTGCACTGTCATGGAAAGAAGAATAGCCTCTTTTCTCATTTCCTTCCGAATCTCATACGACTGCACATCATCAGCGGAACTGAAATCATGTGGAAGCCTGGGGAGTGCAGTCTTTAGCATCCCAGCCCTGCAGTTAAGGAGGACAGGATATAGAAGGTGGGAGAATTGGTGGCCCAGTGCCAGCAGACAATATCTAGCAGATCTTTACATCTAAATTGCCATTTACAATCTAAATTGCCATTAGGTCATGGACATTTTATTTATGTACATGGCAAAGGTTAATATTTAAGGGCTCTCTAGCGGAATATCAGGCCAACATATTGTCAACTGCTGAAGTTAGTCATTCTTCTTGCTCCATTTGTCTCATCCTATCCCATTATTCTCTTAACTTAGTTTCTCTTTCCAATTGTTTTCTAAATCCACTCACTAATGTAGGACAACCAGTATCTAAAATAGGGTTTATTATGTAACAGAAAATTTATAAATATTAGTCATTTGAATGAATGAATGAAGGAGTACTTTATTCAGTTGTAATGACTAGTTTCATATGTCAACTTGACTGGGCCACAGAGTGCCCATATTAAACATTATATCTGGGTGTATCTGTAAGGAAGTTTCCAGATGAGATCAGCATTTGAGTCAGGGGACTCATGAAAGTAGATTGTACTCACCAATATAGGTGGGCACCATCCAACATCCAATCTTTTGGGGGCCAGAATAGAACAGAAGATGGAGGAAGGAGGAATTTGCCCATCCCTGCCCCTCTTTTTTTCTGTCTAACTGCTTGACTTCGGAGAGCTCATCTCATCTTTTCCTGCCTTTGTAAATGGGATTTACACCATCGACTTCTCTGGTTCTGAGGCCTTCAGACTTAGGCTGAATTTCACCACTGGCTTTCCGGGATCTTCAGCTTGCAGATGGCAGACTGTGGGACTTCTCAGTCTCCATGATCACATGAACCAATTCCTCATAATAAAATTCTTTTTTAAGTCTTATATATCTTCTTTTATATGTAAATAAAATAAATTTCCATTTACACATATAAATTATATATAGATATAGCTCCTATTGGTTCTATTTCTCTGGAAAACCCTGACTTATGCTAGCATTCTCTTTATTATTGCTCCTTTCCCCAGGCATTTTTGGTCTCTTGATTTCTGTAACCTTAGGTAGGACTACCTTAAGTCAGCAGCATTCTCTTACCATTATGGGTGCTTAAATAATGCCTGCAGCTTCTATTCACAAGTTTAGGGTCAGGCGGTGATTCTTAATTGAAGCTATTTGGCCACCCAGAGGACATTTGGCAATGTCTAAAGACATTTTTGTTTGGAGGAAGTGTTACTGGCAACTAGAGAATAAAGATCAAGGATGGTACTAAACATTTTACCGTGTGCAGAATAGCCCTAAAAAATTGTCAGGCCCGGCGGGGCACGGTGGCTCACGCCTGTAATCCCAGCACTTTGGGAGGCCAAGGCGGGTGGATCACGAGGTCAGGAGATCAAGACCATCCTGGCTAACACAGTAAAACCCCGTCTCTGCTAAAAATACAAAAAAAATTAGCCGGGCTTGGTGGCGGGCGCCTGTAGTCCCAGCTACTCAGGAGGCTGAGGCAGGAGAATGGCGTGAACCCGGGAGGCGGAGCTTGCAGTGAGCGGAGATCGCGCCACTGCACTCCAGCCTGGGCTACAGAGCGAGACTCCGTCTAAAAAAAAAAAAAAAAAAAAAAAAAAATTGTCAGGCCCCAAAAGTGAATTGTGTTGAAGTTGAGAAACTCTGGGTTAGAGTGCAGAAGAAGAAGAAGAAAAAAGAACTTTAGGAGGCTGAAGCAGGAGGACTGCTTGAGGTCAGGAGTTTGAAACCAGCGTGGGCAACATAGTGAGATGCTGTCTCTACAAAATATTAGCCTGGGGTGGTGGCACATGCCTGTGGTCTCAGCTACTTGGGAGGTTGAGGCAGGAGGGTCACTTAGGCCCAGGAGATCAAGACTGTGGTGAGCCATGATCTTTCCACTGCACTCCAGCCTGGGCGACAGAGCAAGATTCTATCAAAAAAAAAAAAAAAAGAATTGAATGCAAATGGAGGGAAGGAGTAAAGATGATATCCAGCAGGGGTCACCAAACTTTCTGTAATGGGCCAGATGGTGAATATTTTAGTCTTTGTGGGCCATAAAATCTATTGCAATTACTCAGCACTGCTGTTGTAGCAGGAAAAGCAGCCATAATCCATACATAAATGAATGTATGTGCTGTGTTCCAATAAAACTTTATTTAAGGATGCCGACATTTATTTAAATTTTATATAATTTTTACATCATGAACTATTATTCTCCTTTTGATTTTTTCAACCATCTAAAAATGTAAAACTATGTTTAGCTTTCAGGCCTTACAAAAACAGGCAGGCAAAAGGTCGCTAAACCCTGAAGTAGAGGAAGGAGGAGGAGAAAGAACAAGAAATAAATGACTAGGTAGAGGAGTATATTAGTTTGGTGTTTATATTAGGCTGGATTATGCTGCAGTAACAGACAACCTCAAAATCTCAGTGATTTACAATAACAAAGGGGTATTTCTCATTTACAGCACATGTGTACTCTGTGCTGGCTAAGTTCTGTTCCATGTTGTTTTCATCCTGGAATTCAGGCTCATAGTGCGGCCTCTGTCTGGAATACTGCTGCATCTAGGAGCAGAAGAAACACGGAGAACATGGCAAACCAAGTGCTGGCTCTGGACGTTTCTGCCTAAAATTGACATACATCATTTTCACTCTGTTTCACTGGCCAAAGCAAGTCACATACCATGCTAGACTACAGTGGGGTAGGATATAGAATCCTCTTCCAGACCAGGGCAATTACTATTTATGAACAATAACACAGGCTAACACATAGCCTACCCTTAGTGCCTTCAGTTGCTTAGGTTTGGTTATTCCTGAACCAAAGTTTATTTTATTCTTCAAACTAGTGTCTTAAGTAGGGATGGGGAGATATAATAGTAACAATAATAAGAGCTAACACTTACTGAGTGATTGTTATTTCCTATACATATGTCCTTTACATGCATTTTTGTATTTAATCCTCACAACTACCATTGAGGTAGCTACTATTTTGATCCTTACTTTGTAGATGAAACAACAATGGAGAGGTTAAAAGCACTCAACTACCAAGTAGTTGATATTCCAACCCAGGTCACTCTGATTTCAAAAGCATATTTTTACTCTAATACAGATTAAAATGTAGATTAGAGTGATAAACTGCCTGGGTTCAAATACTGGCTGGTGCCAAATACAACTTTTGTAGCCTTGTGCAAGTTCTATAACTTCTCCATCTCAATTTCTCCACTCTAAAATAAGAACAATAACAGTATCTACTTTAAGGGGGTTTTGTAAAGATTAATGTTATGGGGAGTGCTAGTGTTTATAAAAATGCTTGAAAAAAAAGAAAGGAAAGTTTGATGATGATGATTACCTAACCGTGTTTTAGGAAGCACCACTGGTAATTTGAATCTCCTCTTTTCTACTTCCTTCTCATCCCCCAATTCCCTTTGAGAATTATTGTTCTAGATTTTTGCCCCTACTCTGTTTTTTTCTACTTTTGGACTAACACTTTACCAACTTGGAGGGTAAGCTGTAGGAGTATCATTACCTTCAACCCAGGTATACATCTCACCCCTGCTTCCCAAACCTCCCTTGCCTGTCAGTTTTACATCTATGTTTTATTATTTAAACTCTTAATTTATAATTATGTGGGTACATAGCAATGATCTGGAATACAGGAGTGGGCTGCCTAGAGGGAGGCAGTAATACTGGCCTTGCTTTTTGCTACATGACCTTGCTTCACATATTTTCCAGTTAATTCTTGAAATTAGATGGTTACATTTTTTTCAATTAAAATTAATTATTTAAATTTACTGTGGCTTAATTTTGGAAACATCATATTAAATTTTTTGTCCCCTGTGAATACTGTGCAAAACCAAGCAAGCAAAGTAATAAACTGTGCTTGGCATAGATCTATCTATTAGGCATCAGCCTTTTAAAAAACAGGTATTGTTTGAGAAGGACCTGATGGTCTAGAAGACTTATTCTGACAAAGTATATATAACTCTTTCGCGTGTGGAATGAAAAGAAGTAAACAATTTGTTCTCAGTTTTAATGCTTAAAATAGAATGAAATAGAACAACAAAAGGAAAAGGCATGAAATAGAATGTCTTGTAGGCAAGTTGAAATCTGTTTTATTTACCACCCCCTTAAACTAACATTTTTCTTTTAAAATGTATTAATTTCATAAAACAGAAGGATAAACCATCTCACTTCATAATATGTCCTACTTGAAACAATACATAGACTTCAAGTGCTGGTTCTTATTGTGGTCAGAATTTTAAGTTAATCTTATGAGGATAGTGGGGTTTTTCTGATAAGTTATGATGTTAATACGTTTTTGCTTCTGAAATAATTTATAATAATATTTAATATTTTTTAGTCTGGAAATTTCTTCTTCTATATTTGCCACCCACAACCCAGTCTACATTTGAATTTACTAGTTTGGCTGTACGGATTGAGAAGTGATAATTAAGAAACAGCAACAGGAAAGTTTATAAAGTTTTAGAGTACATGATTAGGGCACATTATTGTATAAATAAAGTTAAAGCTAAAGTTTTGTTTCCATATGCTTCAATTCTCATCAAGCTGATTCTAAATTACCTTACATTTTTGAAAGTTCCAAATAAATTTAGATTTTCTAGATATAGCAGATTGAAACATAGTAACTTACCATCTTTTCTGCCTATTGGACTTACATTATGGATCTAGGAGGTATCAAGTGCCATATTAAACATATTCTTGCCACCAGCTTCTATGAAATTGATGTCTTTAATCAAGTCACGCATTTAAATTTGATCAGTGCTATTCTGTATGGATTAGGACCTAAGGGTTTATACATAAAATTGATCTATAAGGAGATATATGCTCAGATATGCAGAGTCATGCTGGGGATGCCCACAGGTCTCCCCATTTTCACACTTAGATTGCTAGGTGAGGTCAAAGCTAAATTCTAATTCCATTTAGTTTTAAGAAATAATCTGCCTTCTCTCTTTCCTGAACAGTTTCCAATTATTTAGCTTTTTTCCTCTAAAATCCATGGAGCAGAGTTAAGCACTATGTTCCCTCTAATTTCATAGCGTATTTGAAGGAGCTTTGTAAGGAATGGAGCAAGAGAAGAGAGTACCAAGCATGAAAAAGGCCAGATTCTTGAATCATATTTGCAATGTGTTAAATTATTTGGGGAACACTGCAGTCATTTTTATTCAAGAGTCAAGTGACACTGGAAAACAATACTCTTTCAAGATAATCATTTAGATTTATTTTTAGAAAAAGAGGAGAGTTCTCTTATTGATTTTATAAGACCAAAGGCAACAATCAGCCATTCTTTTGGCTAATTCATATGATCCTCAAGTAAAACTTAAGCCCAGGTTACTTTGGTAGGATTTAAAGTAGTAAGACATATGTGAATAAAATGATATTAGGTCTGTATAATTCTGAATAATAAAATAAAGATTAAGATGGTAATATTGGTCCCTCAAGTACTGGTATTTAAACTTTAAAAATCAATCAAGAGAGAAGATTAAGTGGTGTTTCTTTGGTACTGAAAATGTAAAGCTAAGACCAAATTGTTCTACTTCACAGATTTAAGCTACAAAGAATGATATTTAAAGGTATTAAAATAACTATTTCATTATCTTCAGTTTGTAAAGAATCTCTTATGAAGTACACTTAGAAGAAATCCCTGAGTATATTAAGTACTCTATTAGTATCTTTCTTCATAAACAAAGAGGAACAATTTAAAGGCTTTGCAAGACATATAAACACAGTGCTTAGTAAAAGCATTATCTGTTTATAAGGCTCTCTCCATCGTGCTTGTAAATTAGGCCACCAAATGCTTCAGAGGAGAAACAATAGATTCACGAAATTAAACTCTAACATTTGAATACATTAACCACTCTCAAGTAAATTAAAAAACCATTCTCTGATGGTGTTTCTATGTTGTTTTAGCCACTCGATATTGTTTTTCACTGTTTCCAGCACTTGTTCCCTAGGTTTTTCTCCTGCTCCAGCTTGTGGATATTTTGCAAAAAAGCTCTCCATCTAGAAAAGAGAGGGGAGTAATTAGGATTGTCATTTATAGCCAAATTAGTCTTCAAGAATTTCATTCACAAACTGGATTTGCTTCCTTCTTACCTAGAAATTCAGTATCACTGCACAACGTTGAGCTACACCTCTGGCGCATCATTCAGACTGAACCCATCTCTCAGATTAGCAATAGTTACCCATGGCTTTTGGATCCCCACAGCATGTCAAGCCAAAATAGGCTCTGACATTTTGGGGAAGGATGGCAGCATGTCAATCGCTAGCATGCCCATTTCTGTTTCTGCTGCTTTCTCTATTTTCTCTGAATTCCCCAAGGTGTTCCCTGGAAAATCTCACCTATGGAGTGATGGTTTTGCTTAGCCTTTCACTCCGGGAGTCTGGAGTATTTTAATGTACTTTCAGTTCACTTATTAAGGACTCATAAAACAAATCTTTCTTAAAATTAGTGCTGTACTACCTCTGACCTCCAAAGCCCTACCCCAAACTCAACCATACTAGGATTATTTGCTATAAAAATAAGAATAATTTGGCTTTTTAACATACAGAAAACTCTTAGCATTCAATATCTAATGCACAGATATTGAAACTTCATACAATCTCTACCTGTTCAACATTAATAGACATTTCTCCTCCTTTGGACTTGAGATATTTGAAACCTGAAAGATTTGAGATTAGTTTTGAAATTGCAAAACTATGAATTCTGAATGGAATCAAATCTTGACCAACTTGTTCCAGAGTTACATTTACAGGAGAGGCGAGACTTTCTGCCCATGATTTCATGAGCTGAACTGTCTGGTGTGGCCTTCTCAGCCCCCCGCCACCTCAACTTTTGCAGCTTTTAAACTTTCTTAGAGGCTCTTTGAATTGTTTTACGTTTAGAAAAAAAATAGGTGTACATTTTATTAGATACAAGAATTATTTCTCAATTCACTATGTATACTTATCAAGATAAATAAAAACATGTTTTACACCTTAAATATATACAATTTAAAAATACAAAACCAAAAAGAATTCTTTCTTTCTAATTTTCTTCTGTGGTTTGAATTGAGAAAATATCATTTCTATTTGAAAAAATAGTTTCATTCTATCCCGTTACTGGGTATATACCCAAAGGATTATAAATCATTCTACTATAAAGACACATGCACATGTAGGTTTATTGCAGCACTGTTTACAATATCAAAGACTTGGAACCAACCTAAATGCCCATCAGTGATGGACTGGATAAAGAAAATGTGGCACATATACACCACGGAACACTATGCAGCCATAAAAAGAATGAGTTCATGTCCTTTGCAGGGACATGGATGAAGCTGGAAACCATCATTCTCAGCAAACTAACACAGGAACAGAAAACCAAACACCGCATGTTCTCTCTCATAAGTGGGAGCTGAACAATGAGAACACATGGACACAGGGAGGGGAACATCACACACCAGGGCCTGTCAGGGGGTGGGGAGAAAGGGGAGGGAGAGCATTAGGACAAATACCTAACACATGCGGGGCTTAAAACCTAGATGGCGGGTTGATAGGTGCAGCAAACCACCATGGCACATGTGTACCTATGTAACAAACCTGCGCATTCTGCACATGTATTCCAGAACTTAAAGTAAAATTTTTTTAAAAAAAGTTTCATTCTGCTCCTTCTTGGACAAATGCAGAGGAATTTATCTTCATACCTGCCACAGTTGCAGTTCAGTGTTGAATGGCTCTGCTATTGTGACAATTCGGCCAAGGTTTCTGTTATTGAGTGTATATCTGGGGAGAAATTTAGAGTAAAAGGAAGTGTAAGTGCTCAGCATGTTACATATTTTCTCTAAATGCAGATGTTTCCTTTTTATTTCATAGTTTTTAAAAGTAACTTTCAAAGTAAGCAAAACACAGTAAGAAAACCCATTTTACTTAAAATCATTCTATTCAAGATAAATTCTTAGTACACTCTGCACTTCTTTTGGTAGACAAATTGACACGACCCTGTCAGATATGGAAGGCTGCTTGTTGTAGTCCCCAAATCTGTTCTTTTTTTTCTGCACACATGAGCGCCCTGCTAGAGACTGTTTCTCAGGCTCTCTCATAGCTAGATGTCCACAGGTAACCCAATTCTTACCAACAGAACATTAGCACAATGTTCAGCTGCAGCTTCCTTGCTTAAATAAAGGGAAATTGCTTGCCTAGACTTCTTGGTTTTTTTCTCCTCTTCCCCCAAGCTAGAACATGTACATACCAGTGATTCGTCTTCAGCCATGCAGACAGGATACTGGCCTGGCCTCACAGAGCAGAAGCACGCTAACAACTTGGACCACTCACTTCAGGAGTCTAACCGTAGTGAGAACTAATTACCCACACATGCCCTTTCAGCGGCTGCCTTTCTATGTTTCCGTTACGGCAGAACACCTCCAGCATCGTTATCCTAATACTCTATGCATCTTCCTACTGGTACAGAAATTTAAATACAGGCTATTTATTCTGCTTTCAAAAAGCTTTATTAGTTGCTGGCATGTGGGGGTTATGATCTGTATCAGTCTGCCTAAGCAAAGAAACCTAAAGCTAAGTTCCAAGATAGAATTTTAAAGATGATATTCTATCCCTGTTCTCTTTGCATTTTCTTTCATAAAAAGCAAGAATCAGAAGTTTCCTTATAGACCACAAATGGTTGTGATAGAGGTAAAAAAAATCTCATCACAACTAATCACGGTGCAAGAAACCCACAAAATTATGTATAAACTTTAAACCCCTGGAATGTTGAGGAGGGATACAAGAAAATATGTACACAGCAATAGGATAAATTTTACATTTAAAAATTATTACAGGCTGGCTGCGGTGGCTCACGCCTGTAATCCCAGCACTTTGCGAGCTCAAGGTGGACAGATGGCTTGAGGTCAGGGGCTCAAGACCACCCTGGGCAACATGGCGAAACCCCATATCTAACAAAAATACAAAACGTAGCTGGGCACGTGGTGGTGTGCGCCCCATAAGTAGTCCCAGCTACTTTCGGGGCTGAGGCGGGAGGATCGCTTGAACTGGGAAGGTTGAGGCTGCAGTGAACCAAGATTCCACTGCATTCCAGCCTGGGTGACAGAGTGAGACCTTGTCTCAAAAAAAAATTTATATATATACATATATATAATTTTTATAAATATTAAATGTTTCCGTTCCTATATATATATGCAAAAGCAGAAATCATGAAGATAAAAACTGATAGTTTGCTTTATGCAAATTAAAAACTTTTATACTGAGCTGGGAGGTGATGGTTTGCCCTTGTAATCCCTGTGACTTGGGAAGCTGAGATGAGAGGATCCACTGAGCCCAGGAGTTCAAGGCTAGTCTGGGTAACAAAATAGTTTTATACAAAAAAAAAAAAAAAATCCTACCATATACAAAATTAAAAGCCAAATGCTAATCGAGAACAAATCGTTGTAATATATATGATAAAGAGCAAATATTTTTGCCATATAAAGAACCCTTACAAATTGGTAACAGGGAGAAATATGCCAGCATGAATTTAGCAAAGGAATGAAAATGTACCAATGGGAAAAGAATAAAATGTTCTAATAATCAAGCATGATTTCAGTGTACCAGATCCAGTGCCCACTCTTATCACAGAAGCCACTGAATTTAAAGCCAATATGTTTTTTCATCCCTAATTCATCAGTCATTACCTAAAATGTGATTCTGAGGCATTAGTAATGCTGCCCCTAAAAGTGTGTACTTTCTTGCCTCTGACACATTTCCTAGATCTCCCCAGGCTCTTGAACCCTTTCACCTAGCCCTCTGGAACTGTCCCTTTACAGGGAACACTACTTCTCATTCTCACTTAGAGAATGTTTATATTCCCACATCCTTTGTAGCATCAGGTCAGGAAGTAGTCAGTGTGCTCATGCTCCCCATTGCCGCTTCCAGACCAGCATTCCTCCAGCCTCTTTAAAAGCCTCTGTTCCCTTATGTTAGTCCCTCGCATTTAATGATACATTCTGGTACCTAACTCCTCCAAGCCATGCCATCATTCTAGGTAATTTCTAGATCCACACAGATGAATGATATAACATCTCTTCTCTTAGTTCCTTAACCTTATTTCCGATGATATTTTCTTCACTCGACTTCAGCCACCAAATTCCTATGATACTTTGTGATCATCCATAAGTCATCTGCCTCTAAAATTGCTAATTTATTCACCCTCTATGACATGTTATGTCTTTCAGTTTCCACTGTGACTGTTCTTTCACTTTACCTGGACTTCTGGCCCTTTGACTATTCCCACCCCTCTATCACTTAAACCATCAGATCTTCCTATTCTTGCATTTATTTCTCTATGTAGTTTAGATTCCATGGTCTACCATTTTGAATAACATTTTTGCCTAAGACCTGAACTTTTTTATACTTTAATAATTTATGTATAATAAAGTATACACGTATTTGTGTGACTCTTTACTTAAAATTTGTCTCTACTCAAAGCTTCATGACGACAGAGAACCAGGTCTGCTTCTCCTTACTACTGCATCCCCAATGCCAGTCATAATGCCTAGCACAGAGTAGGCGCTCCACAATATTTACTGGATGGAAGAAATGTAATTTAAAGTGAGATATCAGTTTTCATATATTCAATTAACAAAGATACATAAAAATAACAACACTGAGCATTGAAAAGGGTTGGGAACATAGGCAGTTACTAGCAACAGTTTTTAGAATGGCAATTCTGCAACATTTATCAGAAACCCTAAAAATAAACACATCTTTTCACCCAGTAGCATTACTTCTACCACTACTTGTATTCTAAAGAAATTGTCAAGGATATTAAAAAAAACAACGAAGGATTCAGTATACAAGACTGTTCATCAATACACTACGTATAGTTGTAGGGAAACAATTCTATTGTCCAACATATAGGGATTGGCTAAATAAACTAAGATGTATGTACACATTGAAACATTATTAAGCCATTCAAAATAATATTGAAGATGCACACTTAAAGACATGAAAAGGCACCCACAATATAGGATGATGAGGAAAAAAAGCAAGTTATAAACCATATTTATAATGTGTTTCCATTTCTGTAAATTAAGTAAACAGCCATGGAAAAACTCAAGGAGAAACAGTAATATGACAATAGGAGTTATTTCTTGGTAGTTGCATTACAGGTAATTTTTGTACTCTTATTTTTGTTTGTATGCATTTTGTGCAAAAAACACATACCAGTTTCACAATAAGAAAATAGGAATTTAAAAAAGCAAATCACACCGAGTTGCTTTGATGAGATTCTATAGATTCAAAGAAAGTCTGCTAATTGCAGCTAATAAAACAATTTTTTCAGTGACCTTCTATAATTTCTGTAATATTTATTTCTGTTTTGTCTAAAGGACATATTTAGAAACTAGCAATGAATATGCTGAGTGAAAACTGCAACTACTTGTTTAAATACCAGAAATGCCAGAACAAAATATGTACACCCCAGGAAACTAATATCATATAAAGTATAGAAAATAAGGGAAAATATACTGCATGCTTATCATATTGGTTATTTTTAAAAACTAAAATAAGGATTTAATTATATTTTAAATAATTTGAAAAAAATTTACAAATATTGTCTTCTTGGATTTAATATTTATACAAGTATTATTATGTTATCCAAAGAAATAATTTTAATACACACAAAACTTTTAAGTGCTTATTAAATTGTTTGGTTTATGAGGTAGTATTTGAAGGGTTTCAATCATGTCCTAATGACTTAGTTTTTCATCTACTGTCATAAACTAAAATCACACCACCTTATTATTGGGTCAACTCAACTTCACAGTTTCATCTAAGAGTTTATTGGAAGAAACAAAAGCAAAGAATAATTTCTGAAGTATCTCTGGGACTTTGTGGCTAAGTCTCAAACTGGCAAGGACATTATCAGTGTGGCCATCAGTTGTCATAAAAATCACATGACAAAAGCTTTATTTAAATAGAAGATTATTTATTTCAGGATGACCATAAATTGTTCAGAAATGGAGATAGTAAAACTATTCATCCTGAAATTTGGAAAATGTTCAAGTGTTTGGGATTATTTGGATAAAGTTTGGCTCATTTTTGTTTAATTTTTATTATCCAATTTTCATAGGGAAGTTCTGTTTATTCAAGCCAAGTACAATTAATATTGGGTGTTTGTGTGTATTAGACATGTGGTTATTAGCAATTTTACGTTTGGGGCCATTTGAAATAATGTCTCATGAGAATTAGATCATTAGATTATGAAGAAATGCTAAAGCCTTGGGCAAGAGTTTTGGAGTACTTCTGGAAATAGTTTATCTTCTTTTTTTATCTTGAAAAATAATCAATTTACCAGGCCTAATACATTTATTTTAAGGCCAGACACTTAGGAATTTTATGACAAGGCAAAACCTATTTTTTTCTACTTCTTAATTTTCCTGAAGTGAAACAACTAATTTTTAAAAATGAAAAATGCATTATTTGAAATAAATCACAGCATAGCTACTCAAATAGGCCTTGTGAAATATTTATTCAATAAACAATAAGTTAATGGCCATTTTATGCAAAATAAACCATTATTTACTTATCTTTGCATAGTAACTCAAAAGTAACTTTTGTGCTTCATCTACATAGGTTTCCTGCACCATACACCACAGAAAAAGAGATAGTTGTATGGTCTTTTCAACTAAAACAAAATACGCAGTATTTATCACTAGCCATATGTTTTTCAAAATGGAGGGTATTACCTTGCATGATATAAACTGTTACATCTAGATAATAACATATTCTTAATAGGTATATTCATTCATTCTAAATTAAGCATTTCATTTAAACAATCATAAAAGATGAACAATGCACATATGTGCACGCACACACACAAACACACTCACATGCACACCAACCAATCTTCATAGGGATGGATGAACGGTGACACTCAATAGTTACAAGAATAGAAAAGGTAAAAATTTATCACAAGCAGGCAGAAGCAATGTAGTGTATTTTGGTTGGGAGCTAGAGGTAGAATCTGAATCTCAGAAGGAAAAGAAATGTAAATGGACATAATAGCACTCTGGTGAGCTGTGGGGTAGAAAAGAGAAAATAATTAAAAGTTATAATTAGAGTTGGTATTTCTCACAAGGCAGTCATTATCAATGAGACAGTGCCGCTGGATTGACAGGAGAGATTAAGAGGAGATAACACAGGCTATTTCCTAATGTAGGGATTACAGATGGTAAAGGTCTTTTCATCAATGTTTATATGTTTATTTGGGACATACGTTTATTCTATATTCTATTTTATACTCTATCAAAGAACTGCCTTTTGGATGGAAATTGTGCATTATATTTAGAGTATCAGAACCAAGAGCAGCAATCTTTCTTCTGCACGGGCCTGAGGAAATACGAAGTTTGGAAAGGCATCTCTTTAACTGATTTTGCTCTTGTCCTTGCTATTTCCCATTTTAAAAGTCCTATTGCCTAGGAAATATAATTCCCTTTTAAGAAACATTCAAAATACTTGAAATTTCATTATCTGGTCAGGATAGGTAATAGCTATCACCCACATAAGCTCAGTATGATATAGAACTCTAATTTGAACCCAGGTCCAATAATTTTTACGTAGCTTTCATCAAACATTAATTGAGAACTAAATATGTGCCTGGCATTATGCTAGGTACTAGCACAACAGGCAGAATTGTATTAACTTGTTTTAACCAAACTAAAAATAATGCAATTTAGTCTTCCAGATCTCAGAATCCTATAGGTCAGTTGAAACAATAATTTCCAGAAAAAAATTGTTCTTAAAATTAACTAGTACATTGCTTCCCTGGAAGGATAATACCATGATCCTTTACCTCTAATAATATGCCATTTTAGATATTGTATAGATGTCAGAGACAGTGGCCCAAAGAAAAATGAAGGAACCAGTAGATAGTATGAAACAAAGAGAACAGCAGACCATTATCAGATCATCCCACCTGTTGACTAGATAGTCCCAGTTGAGTTGTATCCAATTCCAGGCCATGTTCTTCCCATAGCTGTTATATGAGATATATCGAATGACTGTAAACACATCCTGAGTTTTAATAAGGTTCGTGTCCTTGAGCAAATCCAAATACCTAAGAGAAGCCAAACAGAAAAACAATTCAAAGTGAACTTTTAATGTTCACCCTTAGCTAAATTCCAATACAAAATAGTTTTCATGCCAGCAATTCAATTCTTGAGGTATCAACTGACAAAGTTAATTAAATATGACAAAAGATGAAACACAACTTAAAATTTTCTGATATGTTTAACTGTTTTAAAAGACCAACCTATGATTTTAAAGACTAGTGGAATGTAAACTATAAAACATTAAAAATTAAATTATTTTAGAAGCACCAAAAACAATTTTAAAACACAGAATTTTAACCATTAATATTTTAAAACAGCATTTATTGAATAGAGTACTTCACACACTTACCTATTATCCCACTGGATTTTTAAAAGAAGCCAGTAAATTAAGAGAATGTATCTATGCTCTTATATTCTATAGGAAAGCAGTTGTTTGCTCTTCCCTAGATTGTAAGAAATAAACCTATAATGTAACCTATATGGTTTTATTAGTTGGCAATAATTAAGAATACAAATAAGTACAAGATAAATTAAATGACTAAATGGATAGGTTTAATTGTATGCCACGGCTATACCTAGAGTAGCGTTTCTAGCCCAAGATCTTACAAGTGTATATTGTATTGAAAAAGTGTTTCCAAATAAGGTCAGCACACATTTTGTTCACTGGGACAAGGGAACCTCAAAAATAGATGTCTACTACTGATAGATTAGATGTATTTTCATGTTACTCAAGTCTTGCTGCCCCATGGCATCCTACCCATTGGCTTAATTCATTTATATCTTTAGGAAGATATTGAGATAATAACTACAACAAAGGGATCACTGTTCAACTTGAGTTGTGAGCCTTTGAGAGTCAGCCTTTGTCAAACAGAAAAGGTATTTCTAAATTATGTATGCTTTTATTAATATATCAAGACCCTTAGCATACTTGACGTAGAAATTTACCCTAAATGAGACTGGAGAAAACTCAAGCTTAAATAAAGTCCATGCCACATGTGAAACTGGAAAACACAACCCCTTAAGAACAGGTCTATAGTTCAGCATGTACTTTTGTGCTATGCCAAAATGGCATGGGAGAGTGATAGTACATCGTAGGCAAGGTGAGGTGAATATATGACTGAGTTTAAGGTAATGATCCTGGTTCCTTCGACTTGTGGGTCCTGTTTATGGGAAGCTATCAGTTTCTTCAGCCTAGCAATAAGAGGCAGGGACACTGGAAGACCTGATGGGAAAACAAAAATACCATACATACAGCACAGGTACTTCATGAACAGAAGCAAGTGACTGAGACCACTGCTTTCATCTCTGGATGACAGATAGTGCACCAGAAGGTAAAATATGATCAATGAAAACTCAGCAGACTCTGGCCCAGACCAAAACAGGCCAACACCTTAAGGCCAAAGCAGCAAAAATCAGAGGTCTCTTTCTCCATCACCACAAGGGTGGCATGTCTCCCTGTGCAGAAGGACCATGAGGAAGGGAAGGGACTCTAGAAGACTGAACATTTACTCCAAGAGACTATTTCAATGAGAATTCTAGTTTAACAACTCATTTAAAAACTAGACTGGCAGACAAAGATAGTCAACATCAGTCATTCTCCCTCTCACTGGCTCATCACTCAGCAGTGTGAGAACTCTTGGGAATAATCAGATAGAAAATCAAGGTCCTACATTTTCTTTGCACTTGCAGTTGTGTGGGTAGATCTACTTTTATGAAAATACAACATATCAATCACATGTTTCAAATAAGAAAGGGATTCCAAGGAAGCTCGTACTGCAGCCTGGACTTGCTGCAGAATCTTCTTTTACTCCAGTCATTATTTGAAACTGGAAGACTCTGTAAATGGTTAAAGTAACACACTCAAATGTGAGATATGTTGCTTCCAAAATTTAAAAAAAGTTTACTAAGTCCACTAAAATAATCTTTTTCTGTGGCATGTCAGTCAAGGTGCAACAAATGTCTTTTCCTTTGGAGGGAATGTTGTGATATGCTTTAAACTATTGAACTTCCAGAAATTGCACTAAAGTGGTGGGATCCTGAATTTATTTCATCCCCTAGTTCACAAGATTCTTACTAAGGCATCTAAAGTTCTTGCTAATTTTCTTACCAGATACAATCAGCACAATGTCATCAAAGTAATGAATTAGTGATGTTTTGTGAAATGTGAAAATGATCAAGTTCTTTTTTTTTTTTTAATAGATACGAGGTCTCACTGTGTTGCCCAGGTTGGTCTTGAACTCCTGGGCTCAAGAAAACCTCCTGCCTTGGCCTCCCAAAGTGCTGGGATTATAGGCATGAGCCACTGTGCCCAGCCAAGATGATCAAGTTCTTGATGAACTGTCATGGCAGAGAGCAGGAGAATTAATATATAGCCCTGAGGAAAGAGGCTGAAGGTATATTATTGGCTCTACCTGGTAAAAGCAAACTGCTTCTGGTCGTCCTTTTAAATTGGTATTGCATTGTAATTTACTGTTTACATTCTGCCTCTCCCATGAAGCTGTAAGTATCTCAAGGATAGATGTCATTTTTATTCATGATTTATTCATTTTTATTTCCACAATCTATATATCTATACATAGAAAGGACACCATAAGTGTTGGTTAAATAAATGAAGTAAATAACTCAGACACTATAACTAAGCAAAAAATGAATTAAGGAAGAAGGTTGTTGATTTCAAGTATAAATGCAGAGTGGGAAATGAGTCATAGATGAGCTTTGTGCCTTCTCAGTAAAGTGTAAATACATTTGTGGCAGACACTCCTCTCTCTCTACTCACAGAGCCCAGTTTTGCTCTGATACCATTAGATATCCTTGATCTTAGGTAAAACAGACGTCTACCCCAGTCCCAGATCATTCTAATTGACTCAAATCAGCCAAAGGAATTCAAGTTCACCCTAGTGAGCAAAGGATCAAGTAGTAGACCCAGAGTGTGACTCACAATGATGAAGGGTGACCCAGTTCTGGATTATGAGGAGAATTGGAGACGATTGTCCTGTTGGCATAAGAGACAGAGCCTTGTCAGGAAACTCTTTTGCTCCTGTCCTACCTCCATTACACATGTTTGTGTAAAAACAAAATGTTTCAAGCTCTGGAAGTCATGAGACATCCAACATGTCGATCATTGAAAATCAGAAAGAGAAGAGCCTGGGTCCTGGGTGAAAATGTTGAGCCGCTGCACACAACTGGAAGCTACCTACCTCCAGAATGTGTTCATATGAGATTACATTTCCTTATTGTTTAGGCCAGTCTTACATGGATATTTTGTTTCTTGCAGGGAAAATAACTTTTAATGGATTTTTTTGGAAACAAAACATCATACTTTAATCAGACTCTTAAAGAGACTGTGACACATAAACTATTAAATACCATTTACATATGTGAAATAAAAGCCCAACTTACCTTGACAAAAGAGTAACGTTCTTCACTGATGCTAATCCATACAGCAGTTTTTCTTTTTCTTGAGCTAATGAAGTTTTCTGGTATTGCTCAAGAGTGTAGTTCCATGAAATCTCATTGCCAGAGTTCTGCATCCCATACCGATACACCAGAAGCCTGAGATTTACGGGAAGACTAGAAGAAGAAACAGTGTTTCAGAGATTTCAACTACTCTTTTCTCAAATGTGTCTTCTAAGCATAACAATGTGAGTAATCACCTTACAGTCCCATTTAGCCACTGCTCAAATAACGAGGAAGCATTGTTCAAGGCTTCTCTGTCTCCCATCTTGCATGCAAACCCTAACACGGAGGAACGGAGTAACCTTAAAAAACAAACAAACACAAATCCAGGGCCTTAAGCACTTTTCAACAAGTCTTAAAACAAAAAACAAATGTTAAATGAATTTTAGTTGTTAAAAAGTGAGAAATAACTTTGTGACATGGTCTCCAGCATCATTCCATCCCAGAGAATCTGCAATAGGCTTCACTTGACCTTGGAAGTATTCCTGAAATAAAAGTATTATGTACAATAAGTAATAATTTACTACATATCAGTAGTATCCCAGTTATTATACTCAGCAGCCCCTGTTATAATCTGTTTTCCTACTAATTCAGAGAACTTTGCGCTTGTCCTTAGAAAAACAATGTATTTAATTTTTATCACATTGCAATTTTTTTCAATCCTGAAAATATAAACCATCCCGGACCTTCCTGTAATGTTTTATAAAACTCTGGGTAAGGCCCTTTTAATCCCTATTTCTTAGTTAACATATGTAATAAATAGGAAAACACTCAACCTACTTTCTGCACTAAGAAGATTGTTTAAGCATATATGAAATAATAAAAATAACTGATATTTGTATATTGCTTTAGGTTTTACAAAGCACTTTCATATTATTTGATCCTCACAATCCCATTACCATAGGCAGGCAAGTGCTGGCATTCCTAATGTACAAAGGAAATTAAGACTCACAAATGTTAAATCATTTGTTCAAGATCTTTCATTTTGTAAACAGAAGAGCTAGAGATTTGAATCCAGAATTTGTTTAAAATTACAAGTGTCCTACTTACGTGCTACAGAAATCACAAAGCAAAGAAACGGTATTTAGAATGACTACATATGATAAAATCTCAATGTGGAAATACCAGCAGTAAGAATAAGAAGATATAATATTATATTTTAGAAGAGTAATTCACTTTAACATAGATAAAGTCCATTTTAAAAAAGATCTAATTAGTATTTATTGTTTAAAATGTTGTATATTTTAAGTAAAATATTAATTGTTGTATTCCTTCTAACACTAAAATGCACCTAAGTGGTATGTATGCAGAACAACAAATTCTGATGTACTTCAAATTGAAAAAGAATAGACAGCATAGCTTTGCTTTGATTAGTCAAGTCATTGCACTTTCTTTTGATTCCACCTGGCAAGCAAACATGGTTTAGGTCCCCAAGAGCTCCTTCTCTCAGAAAGCATCCTATTCTACTAATGGCTAAACATTTACTTTCATATGATACCATAGCATTAACGTCACCTCAATCATAGGATATAGTTCTTTATCATCTTCAAACATGCTAATGATGTAGGTTACAGCTGAAATTACTCTCTGCCATGGTAAAAAATTCTCTTCCCTTTTGAGATACTTGGTCAAGTTCAAAGCCACCTTATAATCTAGAAGTTGAGCTCTGAGAAAGACAAAAAAAAAAGACCCACAGTTAATTAAAAACCACAGACTTTAGTTTCCATTTAACAGAAAGTTTTGGCGATCAAAGCATCCCATGTTAATGAGGATTCTTCCATTCAACAATCAAGGAATTGCATTTATTGGTTGAAGCCCAATCAAAAAGTTTTGTCTGAAATTATACAGTAGGGCTTTCATACATTCAATAGTAAGGAGGAAGAAAAGCATTAAGATGTACATTTGAAAAAGCACAACAGCAAAATTTCAAATAAAACAAAAGCCATTTAGCTGTACAGTTAATATTGACAAATAGAAACTTTTAAATTTTAGGTTCCCAAGTGGATTATAACACATAAAGGCACTATTATAAATGTATTTTGTTGAAATTATTTACATTTGCTTATGAAGAAGAAACATAAATAACAGTACTCATTAATCCTGAATGCTTAAAACATTCAAATTGAACTTTTATTGTCCTTTATAACATCTTCTTTCTTACACATTTCCCAGTAATATTCATTTAAAAAGTAAATTTTTCTCTTCTAGAAAATTTGAAGACACTATTGATATTTTAAAGGTTAAAGAATCCACTGTCTTCCCCTTTCGAAAGAATTTTAGAACCTTTTGAAATCAGCTCAGCTTTCCCCACTTCCCTGTCCTGTTTTTTGTATTCCCTGTCTCATGAAATTACTCTCTCAAGAAACCACTAGTACAAGAACCTCTATTTCTGACTCTACTTCTAGGGAACTCAACTCAAGACTGCTAGCATTCTTACTCAACTTTGGGTCTCAAACTCCATTTAAGTCCATAGACAAACAGCAATTCTGAAGGCCAGACTTGATTGAGAATTTTCTTTGTTCAAAAATATTCTGTTTATATAGTGAGAGCCCAGCCTGGGGGACTTAAATTATAGAAGTTTACTGTATTCTATAGTGTAGAGAGTTTGGAAGCTATAGCTTAAAATTTCCACCAAATAAAATGAAGAAGAGGACAAAGGTCATATGAGAGCATTCTTGCTCTTCTATATTGAGCTAAGGTACCTAGGAAGGTTGGGGGACTCTTACAGCAGAAGGTTTGTTTTTTGTTTTCCTGAGTGTAATTTGGAAAGACTGCACAGTCCTGCTTAGAGAAGCCTGAGTTAAGTAGTTAAGTATAGTGTCTTGTCAAACATGGCTCCCTAAAGGGACAATAAAAATTGTTGAGAGGTACCTGGGGGAGTAAAACTGACCCCATGTGCTTGGGTTCTTTGGCTAGTTTTTCAGGTGATGTGAAGGGCATAAAGTTCCCAGCTGTCTAGTCACTCAACTGAACTTGCCAATTAAATTCAGGTTTCTGGCTTAAAACAGTCATTTTGCAATTAACTAAATCACCTTTGGATTCTTTTCCCATTCCCCATCTTCTCACTTCCTTTAAGGGAAGTCCATGAGAGGATGGGAAAAGTTGCTTATAGAGTTCTGTGTTGTTCTCTGCTCATCTCTGCAAACACTTACAAAAATGTTTGTATCTAAGGTCCATGATTTTGGCTTGACTGATGTTCACCTGCTGGTTCTTATTTGCTAACGTGGCCATTACCTTGCATATCCTTGGAGCCAGTGGTCCTTGAAACCTGGCTGAAATTCTGCTTAGATCATTAGCTTAGGTGGTCCTTTCAGCTGTTCTCTTTGCCATTCTTCCCTTACCTAGTGACTCCTGCCCCCACCCACAGCCTTGTCAGCCAGCATACTCTGCTTTCCCTTATGTTATTACCCACCCTCTCCTGGCTGTAGCAAGAAGTGGGCTGAAGAGGACAATATAAAGTAATTGCAAACAGAAAACAAAAAACAACAAAAACTATTGTAACAAGCAGGGGGTGGGGTGGGGGGAAGAATTATTTCTGTGTGTGTTTTGGCAAGGCCCCAAGACTAAGTCCTATGCTCCAATGCTCCAAAGACGCAGGACCCCAAAGCAGGACTAACATGGTCAAGAACAGGACTGTGTGGCTCTTTGCTGATAGCCCACCACCAGCCTATAAAAGAGGTTGGAGAAACTAAGGAGAGACATTTTAGTGGAGGCCTTTCAAAGAGTGCTACCAGTATACTGAGTACACTGTAAATGCTCTCCCCTCCAAGGGCTAGGGGACCAGATGTTTTTCTGTCTAATTAAGACTCAGGAGAGAGGTTTCAGTGGGACCACTTGAAGAGGTTTACCTGTGTCTCCTGGAAGTTGGAGACACCGTGGCTTGGTGTCTGACACCCTGAGAAATCTAAAAGATGAGAGGCTATTTGGCTGCTGCTCTGGCCTCAGAGTGAAGAGATGGGACTGCATGGGGTGGCCTGTTCTTCCAAATATTGTCAGGACAAAGCATACATGACAACTTCCTATGGACCAGAAGTGGGTCAGAAGTGTCCACCTGCCCACCTCAAGGAAACTGCAGGAGAAAGATCCTTCTCAATGGAATGGATATGGGTAACAAAAATCCCATAAAAACACAACACAAGGAAAAGAATCAGCATTAAACACCAACAAAGTTCAGAGAGGACGAAAAGTAGGCAGCACATCAGGATTTTTCTGCCTCTCACCTACTCTCCCACCCTGTTCTCTTTGCCTTAACTTTGGAGAAACCAGAGGCAGCACGGTGACTCGGGAGACATAGAAGTTCCAAGCAGAGAAACGAAGAGGAAATCAATCACCCCATTCCCATTGCAGGTGACTGGCCTGAACCTGGCCTAAGCTGAGGGCAGGGAGAAGCTTTAAATGAAGTAGAAAGCTTTGATGATTTTACTTGACTGAGCAAATTATGGAATTGAGAGGGTTTGGATGAACTAGTGGTGATGGGTAAATTTCTTACCTTGAAAAGAGTCATATGCCCAGCCAGGGCAGTAAGAGTACTACCTCTTCACATCAAGTTGGAAGAGACAGGGGAATAAAAAATTCATTTATTTTCAGATGTATCATTTAGTTCTGATTATTAAATATAATGGTTACTACATTCCTTTGAATACCTCAGTAGACTTGTTTAAATTCTAATCCTGCCACAGTTGCTCACCTATTTAACTACGCATTTCTTCTCTCTTCCACCCCCTCCAACAAGTTTCATAATGGGCTTAGCTTAAGTGGTCTTTGAAGCTGCCCTCTTGGCTCTAACCAATGCTCGTTGAATCTGTTTCTCTCCGAGTCCCATTTTCCTCATGTGCTGCAGAACCTCGCTGAGCCAGGTGATAGCACAGGTATTTTCTAGCTCTCTTGTGTGATCCTACATATGTTTTGAATTTCAAATTTGTTTCATTTTCTTCCTCTCCATAGCTCTTCACAATTTTATGGGGCTGTGGCCAAGGAGCTGAGCAAATGTGAGCAAGTCTTTCAGTAGTGTAAGTTATTTGCTTTATACTCAGTTCCTCAGAGAAAGCTGTTCAAGAGGCTTTCACTTCATCTTGGAATAGAAAGGACCTCCTACATTGTGGTGCAAATTAAACTGTAGAGATAGTACAGTTCTTTGTAATTTCTAACAGTGAAGAAGCTGAGCTTTGGAACAGGACAATTTAAAAATAAAAACTAAATGATTCTGTTTAAAAATACTTATTGATCATCTTATTTCATCATTTAATTTCCCAGATTCTATTCTACACAGTGCCTGGCACATAGTAAGTCGCCAATGTTTATTTATTAAATGAGTGAGTGGTATACTGTAATATAGTGAAAATAATCTATTACATATCCAGGAGGTTAAACTTGGAGATTCACTAGAACATCATATTTTCTATTAGCTACAAAACGAGTGTAGATTACAAATTCAGAAGAGCTCTTCTAAACGCATCTTCACTACTAATTAATGCTGGATGCATTTTGGTCATGTAATACAATGTATTGAGTTTCTACATGCCAGATAATCTTTTAAGTGTTTTATGTCCATTATCTCAATTATTCCTCACAGAAGTCTTATAAGGTCATCTCTACTTTGGTGATAAGAAAATTGAGCCAGAGAGAAGTTAAGAGACTTACTTAAGACTATATGGAACCAGGATTTTAATGGGGTTCAAGAGCCTGTTTTCGAACCCCATAATTCCTTCCTTGAAATATGTCAAGGTTTTCTGACTTTTAATATACTATCTAGGAACTCTGTGTAAAATAGTTTCCCCATGCCTTTAGTACTACTATACTATTCTTCCACCTCTCTATTTAGTCAGTATTTATTATCAACTATTATTGGCCATGTACAGTCAGGAGCTGGGTTTGGGTGCCTACCCTCATGAACCTTCAGTTTGATGGGTGAAATGCACAATTAATAAACAATAACAATAAAATATTATGAGGAAATATAGGGTCCCATAAGAAGGATACCCAATCCAGAGAAAGAGGCCATGGGAGGCTACTGAGGGAAGTGGCTCCTCATTCTTAGCACATTGCTCATATCTAGAATGAGGCCACTACAAAGCCAGAGAAATAAAATTGGCTGTGTCCTCAGCTTCTGCAAAGTGCCAGGAACTCAATAAATGCTTGTTAAATTACTGGTGTTAGACTACGTGAATTTAAAAAAAAACAGAGGTACCATGGATACTACTTAGTTCTTCCAATCTACACTTTTTCTAAAGAGCAGGTTACCTTCAGACTATGAGAAAAAGAGTCAAATTTTCCAAATGGTCCCCTAATTCTGATCAGTTCTGAAGCACCATAGCTCATTCTTCTTACCCCAGTGACCTGAACAAGATTTGACAATTCTAGCCATAAAATCTTACACTGGGCTTGGGCTCACAGAACTGAATTAATAAAATACATTGTTTGTCTTTATATTAAATCAAATTATGAAGGTACATTTTTGATCATTTGCAAACGTCACTTCTAATTAGCTCAAGGATCCTGATATAGACAAACCATACTCAAAGTCAATAAGTTAGGTAAGTTTTTGTGTATACCTTAAGGGCTAATGTCAGTATTTTGACTATTAGGCTCACGTGAACTTTTGAAAAGAGAGTTAAGGAAAACAATAATGTTTTAAATAGTGGCTTTGGATATTTTAAGCTAAAATTGATTAATACTGCAATGTTTAATTCATTTTTAAAAGATTTATGACAAAACCCACAGTATTTTAAGTAATTTAGTCTCATTCTAAAACGCACCTTGCCAAGGCAAAAGCATCATCAATAAGACTTGCACGATCTGCTGAAGAAAATGTCTGGGAAGAGGGAGAAAGAGAGATAAAAAACACAATTCTTAAGGCAAAGCATGTTGAAAAAAATTAATATCATTAAGATGCTGTTCTTAGAACAAAAATGAAAGTTTCCAACCATTGCTATCTCTTACCTTGTGGTTCAAGGAGAGCGCTGTAGCTATCGAGTCCCAAGTTGCTACTTCATAATTTACACGATAAAACCCAATATGATCTGGGTTTATTTTGAGAAAAGCATTTCCACTAGGATTAAAGGAGTTCAAAGTGATTCCTGTAGTAGTAAATAAACACTAATGAGCAACATGTTTGCATGCACTGTGAACACAGAGAAATTAGACCCAGAGGGCAAAAAGAAAATAAAAGAAAAGAAATATTAGCTCAAGGAGGCAGGTTTGATTTGGATCCAAAACCCAAAGCCTAATTTTTACTTAGTTGTCTAACTTTAGAATACCACTATAATGAGTGAGCTAAAAAAGAAATAAGTAATATAAATAATTATACTGTAATTTATGATGGATAGTTTTTACTGGCAGAAGCTTGTCAAATGGGCGAAATAATTTCGTGCTGGTCAATCCATCAATAAAAGAAAACAATGCCTCGAGACAGAGAAGTCCATGCCTTCGGGGTAGTCCATAGATCCCTAATCATAATGGATTGATTACACAAAGAATATTCACCAGGGCAGCCTGGGGAGGGGATACAAATGTAAATACTCAAAATAATACTTTGTTTATTAAAATCAACATTGAAGTTGATGGAAATGGCTATCGCTAAGCAGGATAATACATTGATAATCAGCAACACTTTTAAAATGTTACTGTATCAAGAAGACCTGCAATAGAATTGAGATCTGAATGAAACGTTCTTGATTTTGTAATCGACTTCACACTTGTTCTTCCAATTTATTTATCTTTCTAAAGCCGTCTACTTCCTATTTCAGTTGGTTACAACAATACTTTTCCATCAATGGATTTATCAAATTAGCATTCTTTCTAAAACAACATCCATATATATGTCAGGCTCTATTGTATAGATTTTAGAAGCCCAATGCTGAAGGAGCAGAGACGTATGTTTTAGGTAAAAGATATGTACTTAAAATAATAGCTATGCTTTGATATAACCATGTTCGTTAGCGTTACTCCTATATTTTTCAGTTCATACATCATACACTCTTTTGTTTAAATGAACAATATACAATTTAAATAATGGTATAGGAACATAGTATAGTTGAGAAGTTTCAAATATTTTAAGGTACCAACAATGTAGGTTGTGATATTGAAAAATAGGAGATGATGCTGGAAATAAAAGCCTGGCCTCCAGTATGAAGAGCCACATGCCATGTTAAGAATCCATCTTATGAGAGGGGAAAAGAGTTTTAAGCAGAAAAATAGCATGCTCAAGTCTATTTTCTGGAAAGATTTCAATAGTGGTATGGGAGATATTTTGGAGGCGATTCTAGCGACAAGAAGACTAATTTAGAGTCCACTGTAGTCATGTAGGGCAATAGAGGATGAGGGCTTACACTAATGTGGAGATGATGAAACTAGAAAGAAGTTGATGCATTCAAGAGACTTATCACAGGTAAAATCAATAAAATCCTTTTTCTGACTTGATGATGTGGACAGTCAGAGGAGGGGAAAATGGATTGCACAACTGGATGAATAATGGTGCTGCCAGTAGAGAATAGAGGAAGGTGAGTCAGTTTGGGAGGAAATATGATTTAAATTTTGGAAGTGTTTGCAAGGTCTGGAAGATATCCAGGACACAGTAGTTTTTCATAATATATGAGTAACCTCTCCAACAAGACAATAAGTTTCTTTAGGAACTTTCAGAGTAGGTAATTGATAAATTATAAACCCTTACCTCACTCATGTAGAATTTCTCTTTCTTTGTCATCCTCCCATGGACAAGTTGTTGAAAGGAAGCTAATCTTTTGGCATCTGTACACTTTGAATGTTTGTATCAGAAGGAGATTTGCTTGCTAAGCATAAAGCCATATGTTACAGGAGAAAGAGCATGAACTTTTGAGTCTCACAGACCTAGGATAAAATCCTTGCTCTGTGACTTACTAGCTGTGTGACCTTGGCCAGATCACCTGACCCCTCTGTGTCCCAGTTCACCCCAAGGAAGACAGGGACAAAAATCCCTCACAGGGCTGTTGTGAAGATTAAATAAGATAACATAGGTAAAGTGTTGGTCACATAGTTATGTGCTACGTATCCAACAGATGGTAGCTATCTCCATTATAATGAAAGGGGATATGCTGCCAGTTCTATAAATAGCGAAGCAAATATAAATAACGTTGAGAAGTTCCTGGCAATCCATCTAAATACTGCCATATTTTAGTGTGCTTTATATGTACCTAGTTAAGCCTGTCTAGAGTTACTGTGATTTTTCTCACTTTATGGATGAGGAAGCTGAGATCCAGGAAGTCAGTAGTTAAGGACTTTCCAAGTTTATGCTACTTTTGGAACAGTTGTCAACAGCAAAATACTGTTCAGTTGTTTAGTTACATAATGAGTAGAACTAAAATACTCTAGTAAGATTAAAATACAGGACTAATATACTGTATGTTTCCTTATGTTACTCCATTTACTATTTTTTTCTCTGATTATAACAATAGTATGTATTCTTTATGGAGCACTTGGAAAATGCAAAAAAGTATAAAGAAGAATATAAAAATTACCCACCACAGTTAACATGTTTTTACCTGTTGTGTGTGTGTGTGTATCTTCTATATGCACACATGCACAAACACACAACAAATATAATGGGACCCTACTGTTTTTATGATTAGCAATCCTTTTTCATTTGAAATTATATTTTAAACACCTTGCAATTTCATTTTATATATTTGGAAATCTAAGTTTAATGGACATATAATGCTTATCAACTTAAAAATTGTTTTGTTCTGTTTCTTATTAGTTCTATCTATGCCAAAAAGTATTGAATGAGTTATTTCTGAGTAGGAGCTCTTTCTAGAAAATTCTTACTTTTTTCTTTTATTATTTGCCTAAATGATAGAGAAAAGTGATAATTACCTTTTCAAAATTTCATCCAGAGCCTCTTTAATTTCAACCCTGATAGATTTCAGTAACAGGGCACAGGTAACGGTTCTTTAATGTTACTATCTATTACAAATAATTATAAAAAATTTTAGACAAGTAGACAGCTTATGATAGCCTGAGATTCCTAAAGAAAAAAAAACATTTTTCTTAGGTGATATGAATGCTGTGTTGCACTAATCCTTTAAGTGAATTATTTTTCAATGTAAAATTACAGAGTTTACCTCTTATTAAATTTTGTGTATCATTTGATAGTAAAACAGCTGAGGCCGGGCACGGTGACTCACACTTGTAATCCCAGCACTTTGGGAGGCCAAGATAGGAGGACTGCTTGAGACCAGTTTGAGACCAGCCTGGTCAACATAGCAAGACCCCCATCTCAATTTATTTAAGAAAGCAAAGAACAACTGAAAGACAAGAGTAGTGCTTTTTAACTAATGACATGCAAAATATATTTGAAGAGCTAAAAGTTTCAAGTAGAATGCATTATTAGACTTTGGGGTCATAGAAGAAAATTTTAATTTCTGAAACTAAAGCTAACATGATCCATAATAAAATGGATTGGTTATCCATTTAGGGTAATGCTTTCAACAAATTACCCATTCAAGAAAGTATTAGTCATTGTTTTAGTAGTAATTACAGGGTCCATTCTAAATCTCAGCAAGTGGCCTAGAGAATCTGCCTGTAAAGAAAGGTGTACAAGCATACCTTACTTTATTGCGCTAGAGAGAAGTCACTTTATTGCACTTTGCAAATACTGCATTTTTTACAAATTGAAGGTTTGTAGCAAAGCCAGTCTATCAGCACCAGTTTTCGAACAACATGTGCTCACTTCATGTCTCTAGGTTACATTTTGATCATTCTTGCAATATTTCAAACTTTTTCATTATTATTATATCTGTTAGGGTGATCTGTGATCAGAGATTTTTGATTTTACTATTGCAATTGTTTTGGGGAGCCACGAACCACACCCATATAAGGTGAGAACTTAATCGGTAAGTGTTGTGTGTGTTATGACTGCTCCACCAGCTGGCTACTCCCCTGTCTCTCTTTTTATCTTTCTCTTTCTCTCTCTCTCTCTCTCTCTTTCTCTCTCCTTCCCCTTGGGCCTCCCTATTCTTTTAGACACAGCCATATCGATATTAGGCCAATCAATCATTCTTCAATGGCCCTAAGTGTTCAGATGAAAGTAAGAGTTAAACATCTCTCACTTTAAATTAAAATATAGAAATGATTAAGCTTAGTAAGATAAGTATGTCAAAAGCTGAGACAGGCTGAAAGCCAGGCCTCTTGTATCACACAGTTAGCCAAGTTCTAAACATAAAGAAAAAGTCCTTGAGGGAAATTAAAAGTGCTACTCCAGTGAACACATGAATGATAAGAAAGAGAAATATCTGTATTGCTGATATGGAGAAAGTTCTAGCTCTCCAAATAGATGGCCAAACTAACCACAACATTCCCTTAATCCAAAGCCTAATCCAGAGAAGGACCCTAACTCTCTTCAATTCTGTGAAGCCTGAGAGAGGTGAGGAAGCTACAGAAGAAAAGCTGGAAGCTAGCAAAGGTTGGTTCTTGAGGTTTAAGGAAAGAAGCCATCTCCAAACCTAAAACTTCAAGGTGAAGCAGCAAGTGTTGATATAGAAGTTAAAGCAAGTTAATAAGAAGATCTAATTAAGATAATTTTTGAAGGCAGCTACACTAAAAAACATTTTCGGTGTAGATGAAACAGCTTTATATTAGAAGAAGATGCCATCAAGGACTTTCACAGTTAGAGAGAAGTCAATGCCTGGCTTTAAATCTTCAAAGGACAGGTTGACTCTCTCATTAGGGGTGGATGCAGCTGGTAACTTTAAATTAAAGCCAATACTCATTTACCATTCCAAAAATCCTAAGGCCCTTAAGAATTATGCTAAATCTACTCTGCATGTGCTCTATAAATGGAACAACAAAGCCTGGGTGACAGCACGTCTGTTAATAGAATGGTTTGCTGAATATTTTATGCCCATTGTTGAGACCTGCTGCTCACCAAAAAAGATTCCTTTCAAAATAGTACTGCTTATTGACAGTGTGCCTGGTCATCCATGAGCTCTTATGGAAATGTACAAGCAGATTAATGTTTTCACAGCTGCTAACACAGTATCTATTCTGAAGCCCATGGATCAAGGAGTGACTTTGACTTTCAAGTCTTGTTATTTAAGAAATACATTTTGTAAGGTGATAGCTGTCATAGATAGTGATTCCTTTGATGGATCTGGACAAGGTACATTAGAAACCTTCTGGAAAGCATTCACCATTCTAGAAGCCATTAAGAACATTCATGATTCATAAGAGGAGGTCAAAATATCAACATTAACAGGAGTTTGGAAGAAATTGATTGCAACCGTCATGAATGACTTTGAGGTGTTCAAGACCTATATGGAGGATGTAACTGCAGAGTGGTGAAAATAGCAAGAGAGCTAGAATTAGAAGCGAACTCTGAAGATGTATCTGAATTGTTGCTATCTCATGATAAAACTTGAATAGGTGAGGAGTTGCTTCTTATGGGTGAGCAAAGAAAGCGGTTTCTTGAGATGGAATCTACTCCTGGTGAAGATGCTGTGAGCATCTTGAAATGACAACAGAGGATTAAAAATATTCCATAAACTTAATTGAGAAAGCAGCACCAGGGTTTTGGAGAAGTTCTACTGTGGGTAAAATTCTATTAAACAGCATCACATGCTTCAAAGAAAACTTTTGTGAAAGGAAGGGTCAATTAATGCACCAAACTTCAGTGTTGTCTTATTTTAAGAAATTGCCACAGCCACCCAAGTCTTTAGCAACCACCACCCTAATTAGCTAGCAGCCATCAACACTGAGGCAAGACCCTTTATCAGTAAAAAAGATTACAACTCACTGAAGGCTTAGATGATTGTTAGCATTTTTAGCAATAAATTATTTTAGTTAACATATATACTTTTTTACACATAAGGCAATTGCACACTTAGTAGACTGCAGTATAGTGTAAACATCACTTGTATATGCGCTGGGAAACCAAAAAACTCATGTGACTCACTTAATTGTGATATTTGCTTTATTGCGTGGCTTGGCACCAAAACTGCAGTATCTCTCAGGTATGCCTGTGGCTTTAATATGTAACATGCAATGAATAGGAAACTGGAAAAATGCAACCCAATTATCATGAGGAAAGATTACAATTAGCAATAATTTTGGTAGTTGAAAAAAAATAACTGCAAAAGAGAGTTGGGTAGTGAAGATCTGTCAATGTGTCTCCAGTGTGCCCATGGAAGTAGGTGCCAAATTGAGCTGGAACATGTGTTTCAGGCTATTTGACAGGTCTGGTCCTACAGAAAACAGTGTATGTGACAGAGACCTATTAGTTGTTTACCACACAGTTCCCTTTTCTTCCTGGGTACAGAGCTGGACTATGTTAGCCTTCCTTGCAGGACATGGTTTGAGAACTGGCTGTAAAATGTGGGCAGAAGTAATAGATGCACTTCTAGGCCTGATTCCTTCATTATCTTCCCCGTCATTGATCTAGATGCAAAAGAACCAGTGAGGGATTCCAAGATGCAGGGGATGGTAAAGCCATAAGAAGGAAGAAGACAGGATTTCCAAGTCATTATTTGGTGGAGAGCCACCTAGGAGAGATGACAGTCAGGAATATCTCCTTTAGACTGTTGCATAAACAAGAAACTTTTATTGCACCAAGCCACTATTGATTGTTTCTAAAGTGCAATAATTAGACTCACCTGGCTAATGCAATATATCACACTATCACAATTTAAAGACATCTGTAAAATAATTAATCTACCTTAACTCTTCCTTAATTCTTTTTTTTTTTTTTTTTTTTTTTTTGAGACAGAGTTTCACTCTTGTTGCCCAGGTTGGAGTGCAATGGTGCAATCTCGGCTCGCCACAACCTCCGCCTCCCGGGTTCAAGCAATTCTCCTGCTTCAGCCTCCCGAGTAGCTGGCATTACAGGCAGCTATGTATAAAAAAGTATATACGTTAACTAAAATAATTTATTGCTAAAAATGCTAACAATCATCTGAGCCTTCAGCCAGTTGTAATCTTTTTTACTGATAGAGGGTCTTGCCTCAGTGTTGATGGCTATGCCTGGCTAACTTTGTATTTTTTCAGTAGAGACGGTGTTTCTCTATGTTGGTCAGGCTGGTCTCAAACTCCCGACCTCAGGCGATCTGCCTGCCTTGGCCTCCCAAAGTGTTGGGATTACAGGCGTGAGCCACTGCGCCCAGCCCTTTAATTCTTACTAAGTAACTTGCTTCCTGGAAAGAGATACCTAATTAGGTGACATGAGTATTCGGATTCACTAACTAGTATATTTTAACTGTGTAAATTAACAAGTTAGCATTCTTAGTTAATCTCTTGTATGTTTGGTTTAGATGAGTAGATCTTCCAAGACTTGGTTGACTAGGGCTGAACTGACAAATTGAGTTTCTAAACCAGCAAAACTGAACCCATAATCATCCAATCAAAGCTTGCGCATTCCATGAGGCTTAGCTTGAAAAAATGAAGAAAGTGCTTCCCTCTTTGTCATCAAATACAAAAATACATGCCCATCATTATTTTTGTATTAAATATTTATATATAATTATCATAGATGTTTAGTAAATCTATTTCTATAGAAACTGACTGGACAGTCTGGATAGTCCAAACCATCCAGAGGACACCCTCAAATCTGAAAGTAAGAGTTGCGAAAACAGCTATTGTAGAGTCCACACCATCTCCTAGAACTTAGACCCAGCCCAGATCCTATGCACTTAGAAATGTCTCTTTTAAAATATTATGTTTTAGCAAGATTGGTTACCTGATACCATATAACAACCTTCAATCCTTCTAAATGTTAGAAAGCAGTAAATTAAATGCAAAAAGGTGGTATGCTACTAAATGTAGATGCATTAACAATAGCCAAAATAGCAGCTGATACTAAAAGATGGAGACATAACTAAAATATATGCAGTTAACCTCTAAAAGTACAGCATTCTGGGGCAAACAACCCTTCATTAAACTAGGACTTTCTGAACTCAGAATGTACGTAGCACCTTGCTGATAATAGGGTGGACAGGAGACAAGAAATACGTGTAGTTTGTGTCATCAAGAAGCTTATAATTTAGTTGAGAAAAAAAAGAGAGAGGCCAGGCGCGGTGGCTCACGCCTATAATCCCAGCACTTTGGGAGGCTGAGGCAGGTGGATCACCTGAGGTCTGGAGTTCAAGACCAGCCTGGCCAACATTGTGAAACCCCATCCCTACTAAAAATACAAAAAAATATCCAGCCGAGGTGGCGGGCACCTGTAATCCCAGCTACATGGGAGGCTGAGGCAGAAGAATCACTTGAACCCAGGGGGCGGAAGTTGCAATGAGCTGAGATCGCTCCACTGCACTCCGGCCTGGGCAACAAGAGCAAAACTCTATCCCAAAAAAAAAAGAAAGAACGAAAAGAGAGAACATATGAAGCTTAATAACAATGATTTTGTTTAAAATATAAAGTAATAATACTAGGAATAAGGGCTGATGAAAGTGACAGGATAAAATATACTATATTTTATGACAGGAGATGATGACAGGAGAGATTATTCAGGGTAACTGGAGTAGCCAGAAAATGTTTTGTAATACAGGTTCTCTTCTTTCGTTAGAAATTATGAGTTTAGTTGTTGTTTTAACGCCTAAAATAGCACATACAATAGAAATGTAAATAAAAGACCTTGGGGAGAGTCCCACTATTGCCTGAAGAATTTCTAACTAGTGAATCATCAAAGAAACCAAGAGGAGGGAGGTAGGACTGGTAACATGAGCTGGTTGCCCATTTAGTACACTCAGGACATGTTCGTCATCCGTGCTCTAAGCTGAGAGCTGAAGATGTCCTCAAACAGGAAACAGGAACTTATTGTACAGCCTAAAAATGGAGCAGGCACTTTGAAGTAGAAAAAGACCTCTAGTTTGCTTCTGGCTCACTGACCAGACATGATTCTGAAGTTTCAGATAAAGGCAGATTTGTCATCAAAGCTCTGTGACTATCAGCCTCTTCATTTATTTGTTTATTCATTCATTTATTCAATAAACAATTATTAGATGCCTGCTGTAGATCCAGAACAACAATAACAAATAAGCTCCATTTCCTCTAAGAATATTCTGTGGGGAGGGGAGACATAGATAGGTCAATAGTTAGAACAAAAAAATGTGTGAAATGTATTGACAAAGGGATACGAAGGAGTGTGAGAACTCCCTGCTCTTTCACTTTCACAGTCATGCTTCTGTCCAGAGCACACGTCTCCTCTACATTCAATTTTTGTCACCCATTTATACTCTATCTTTAGCCTCTGAACTCTCAGCCTAGATATTTTTTAGGAATGCTTCCTGAACCCCCAAACCTGGGCTGATGCTTCTGTGAGTGCTTTTGGTGATCTGCATTGCCACAGAGGCACTTAGGACACAGCATTATATCTGCCTGCAAACCCATCCCTAGACAACCATCTACACAAGGGTTAGGATTGCTTTTTTTTTTTTTTTGCTCCAGCACTACCCCCATTCTTATCTCTGTGTTTGGCACATAAGCAATACGTGCTTGAAAGAATTAATCTAGTAATTAAGGATTAAATTTATTATTCCAAATATTCTAAGGAGTACATAACACATATTAGAACAATGTCTATTGTGAACTCTTGGAATGCATTTTACAAAGCACTTGAGTGAGCTTTAGTTATCTGGAAAATTCACTTGTATGGAAACTTCATTCCATGAAAGTGCTGGGTGAATTGTACTAGGGTAGATGAATTATTCACGCTTTCAAACTTGTAAACAGTAAATCAAACAGCTGCCGAGATATTCTTCCAATCCTCAATTAACTATGGTGACCAATGGGGAAAATATTTAGTAATAGTTAAACCAAATCCACTGAAAACCTTCCAGTGGAATTCTAACGTTCTTATTATGCCTTTTATCAGTGATGTTACACATTGTTAAAAATGTCTTTTTTCTTCCTGTCTTCTCCCTTTTCCTCTGGCAAATGTACTTATGAATAAGAAAATGGTCAGAAGACCACAAAAGATAGAGCCTCGCACTGAAACACAGCATAAAATACTAAAACAAAGTGACATTGATCTGGGAATTCTGCAAAAATTTAGAATTTTTTTATCACGATATTACAATAATTATTAACATAAATAAGCAAGAGAGAGTTTTGTTGTAATAGCAATCCCTGTGCAGAAGGGCTTCAGAAAGATTTCACCTCTATAATGACAAAGCTGGTAGTTTGTAGTAATAGTAAAAAAATCACAAAAACAGTTAACAATAAACGTTTTTTTTTAAAAGGCCCAAAGGTGGAAAAAACATGCTGGATCCACAGAAAAACTTATACACAAATGTTTATAGCAGCATTATTCATAACAGACGAAAGGTGGAAATGATCCAAATATCTATCAACTGATAAATGGATAAACAAATGGTGGTATATCCATATAATGGGATATGATTTGGCAATAAAAAGGAATGAAGTAGAGTTACATGCTATATCACGGATGAGCCTTGAAATCATTATGCTAATTGAAAAGTCACAAAATACTGCATATACACTTTTATTTATGTGAAATGACCAGAAGAGACAAATCTATAGAGGTAGGGAATACATTAGTGGTTGCTTAGGGCTGGGCATATGGGAGGCTGCAGGCATGATAGCTAAAGGGGATGGGGTTTCTAAAACTGACTGTGGTGATGATTACACATCTGTGAATATACTAAAAAACATTGGATTGTACACTTTAAATAGGTGAATTTTATGGTATGTGAATTATATCTCAGTAAAGCTGTTCTTAAAAGGCAATCTACTGGAAACAGAGTAAAAATTTATTGGCCAGGAGAAATCATACCTCATTAATATTTTAAAATATTTTACATGAGCGACTAGGCATATGTAAATAAAGAATGAGTGATCTACTTTTATCTTCAAGAAGACACAAGTGAAAGTCCATACCAAATACTATTCTAAATCAAGTCCTCATGAAATGGGGCAAAGATGAGTCTGGTTTGTCTTAGAAAAGAAATAGTTTTGAAACACCAAAACAAATACAATGGAAAAAATATAAAAAGAAGGATTCTTCCGAGATCGCAGCTAAAGCTTGCCTTATCTATTATTTTTTTCATCAATCTGGAATTTCGTGAGAAGGTTTACTTGTTTTTATACAACTCTAACATTTTTCAAGTAAGGAAAAAATAAATCAATGGAGATAGAACACAAATATGTTTCCAAAAAATGGTCTAATTTAATGGGAGCATTAAAAAAATCCTCAGGCTTGTCATATAACAGTTAAAGAAATTCAGTGGCTTATCTGATAAAATAAAAAACAAAAAGGAAGGAAGGAAGGAAGGAAGGAAGGAAGGAAGGAAGGAAGGAAGGAAGGAAGGAAACTTACACATTGATCTTCCAATTGTTGGGCATGTGACCCTTCTCCTTTGGATATGGGTATTTATGATAAATCAGTCAGTCAAGATAAATCATTGAAAAGAATATCTCAAGGTAGAACAGTTCTGATTGTAGGTGAAGATTTGGAATCATCAATAAATTATTTAAGAGATCACTTAGCTGAAGTTTACATAAGTTCCAGCTTTACTGTTGCATCTTTATACTTATATTAGTTTAATGTGGTACATCAATTCAAAGAAGAAATAAATCAATTAATAATATTTACCTTCTTTTTCTGACCTATTAAATAACACACTGCTTGTTATATTATCTTCAGTCCATTTAACTGGGATATTCCATGTATAACTAAAATTTTTTTAAAAAGAAAAATTTAACTTTTATTACTAAAAGATAAAATTTCAAGAGTAAAAATCACTAAAAAGCAATAGACAAGTATATTTTTCTTTTAAATGATTATTTAGTCCATACTATACAATTAATGTAGTTAATACAACATTTTAGTGATGAAGATAAGCTGTGTAACTGTTTTCAATTTCTATAAATCTATAAAATTTAGAAATTGCATCAAAAATTAGCTAAGCATGAAAAAGATTATTTCAATAACATGCTTTGGCATTTTAGAATAAAGATATTGCATAAATTACACAAATATAATACATCTTATTATAATATTGAACATTCACACACATACTTGCACACAGTCTAATATGCTACCATTTCCATCAAGGAACACAAAACATTTTTAGAAATTAGAAGACAAATAGTAAACTCTGTGAAGGAAATAACACATTTTAGAAATTATGCTGAAAGTCTACCACCACCATCATCCCCTAAAGCCTCTCATACCCTCCCCTAAATATCTCCTATTTAGAACTAGAACTGAGGTGCTCAAGGGAAGAATCATCAGGTAAGCATGTTTCAGGAGTTTTCAGTGCTTCTCTTTAGCTACTTAGTATTTTCCTGCAGAGTGGGTAGGTGGGAGTTAACTTTGTATTTTAATATATATACTTAACAGTTTTGTCTTGAAATCTCATTTTTTTTGGTTTGTTCTTATATCATCTCATATCAGAAAATGCAGATCTGGAGAGACGGTGAATCTACGTACCATTGGCTGGTTTAGGTTTCAACTCAAAGTTGGTTTATCTGTCAACATTCAATTCCCTAACAGAGAATTAGGGTTAACATTTCACCTTTTCAAGATATAACAAAATTTATGTCATTCAAGGAGAATATATTTTTGCTATATACCTGAAAGAAGTAATCCCTTGTTTTATAACTATTGAAGTGTTTTACAGGATTGAGTTTTTTTTTAATCAGCTCCTTTGGAGCATTTTACTGCAGTGGAATGTTTTTGGCTATACGTTTCATAAAACCAACACATAAATTGCTTCTTGGGCCTTATAGTGGACACTGTCAGAGCTTCCTCCTTATCTCCTTAGACCCCTTTCTCTCTTTTTTTTTTCTTTTTAGACGGAGTTTCATTCTTGTTGCCCAGGCTGGAGTGCAATGGCACGGACTCGGCTCACTGCAACCTCCGCCTACCAGGTTCAAGTGATTCTCCTGCCTCAGCCTCCCAAGTAGCTGGGATTACAGGCACCTGCCACCACACCCAGACAATTTTTTTGTATTTTTAGTAGAGACAGGGTTTCACTATGTTGGCCAGGTTGGTCTCGAACTCCTGACCTCAGGTGATCCACCTGCCTCGGCCTCCCAAAGTGCTGGGATTACAGGCATAAGCCACTGTGCCCGGCCCCCTTTGTCATTTTTGTACACCTTGGATACCAGTGTGCTTTCCCTGCCTACAATCAATACCTGGGTCTCTCTGACAGAGGACTGCCTTCCAGCTACCTGAGCAAGGAAAGCCAGAAGTTCCTGGGAATTTACGTCCTTCTGGATGTGGCCCTTAACAGTGACTGACAGGTGTGAGAATGCTTCCTGCCCCATCCATCAGGAGCACTCTGAAGTATGATCTGCACTGGCTCCAGGACTTTCCTGCAGGACTGAGTCAAAGTTACTCTCTTCAGGACCTGCTTCATACAGCACCTTTGCTGGGCTTCCTTTCCTTCTCTATCCCACTGCCTGCTCCCCCACTGATCTTTCCTGGAAACACTTCCTAACAAGTCACTTTCACACACATGATCATTTCAGGGTCTGCTTCTAGGGACACCAAACTAAGAGCACTTGCAGCTTCTCAGAAGACCGACAAAGAACATTCCTAAAATGCCACATCTTACCTATATATCTCACTTTCACTGGTCTGCTGAATTGGTGCTGCCATGTAAACTCACATTTTATGCTTCCTCTTCTTTCCCCAATGCCAATCTGACTGAAACAACAGAGCAGGCAGCGTCTGGATGACCTAGGCCCACAGTTAAGATTTCCTATTTTGACTATCCTCTCTAAAACATGGCCTCTGGGACTACACCAGGCCTCAAAAGGGCAGAAGCTGTTCTTCTAACCTCATGTACAAAAATACTGCTCTGAGGTCTTTAAGAGTATCATAAGATAAAAATGATAGAAAGTTGAGGCTATACAATTTTATAGTTTTAGAATCACATAATCTAATGTAATCTAAGCTGAGTAAAATCACAGACTTGAGAGTATAAAGTGTGAAGAAATGGAAATTACATAAATGAAATGATTGAGTTTTCTACATATTGGCTAACATTCAGGAGTATCAGGATTCATTTTTATAGACATAGTTCTTCACTATCTAACCATGTAAGAGGTTCTAGCAGTATGAAATATGGCCACTGTAATTTTCTCTAAGGAAACTGACTTTGATTGCACCAAGCTGACACACTTACTCCCATTCCCTCTGCCTGTTTACATGGAGTGGACTATCAAAGGCACATATGCTTTCCTGAGAGAGACATCCCGGGATGGAGATGTGAAACTGGCTCATTTCTAAGAGATGGTTGAGGACATGGTGTTAAAGCAATAACTTATACATGGGTGAGCCATTTGAATTATAAAAAGGTTCTAGTCAGTAAGAATTCCCTAATCTTGGATTATTTAAACAGTGAGAAAATATTTATAGAAGATCATTGAACTCACAGTACAACTTAACTGGCCACACTGTCTACCAAACAGGAACACATCTGAACAGAAAGTAGATGGAAGTTAGGGTTGGAAAAAAAGCTAATTCCTTTATGGGTGCATGAAGGCATTTATTATAATCAAATTTTTCTTTTAAACAAAGAAGAATCCTTTTGCTATAATGGCTCTTTCTTATTTGTTCAGGAGCTACTACGGATTTTTAACAAACTGTCTCAACAGAGAAGAACCTCTTTTCTAAGTTTCTTTTCCTATGCATATATGACTTCTTAAAAAATAAAAATAGAATGAACATATTAACTTTATGATAAGCCATCACAAAAAATTCATGCAACTAAGAATATAAATAAAATGAAAATAGTATCTGAAGGTGGAAACTGAAGACAAATATTAAAGACAGTATAAATGTTAATACGGTTCTATATTCTAAGTCTTGGTGAATAAAATTTTAAAATTTATTGTTACAAAAATTGATTTTATACCATGATGATATATTTAGTTCACTTGGCAGTAAAATTGTTTGATTTGTGTGAAGAGAAATTCATAACCAACAAGCAGCTTGTAAAAATCCAACCCCATTAATTAAAAAACCTCCTTAGTTTAAATTGTTGACTGTCTTTGGCTTAAATTGTTGACTGTCTTTGGCTTAACAAATTAATGGATACATATGAGAGGAAGTAACAGTTACTGGGAAATTTTCCCAGTGTAAGTTTATTTCTCAAGAGAGAAATACTTTTTAAATTTTAATATCCAGAGGCTCCAGCAGTATTAAATAGTTAATCTAATTTGCTAGAACACAAAACAGTAACTATAAAAGAAACACTTTATAGTTGTTAGCAGAACTACCACAGAGATTATTCTATGATTTTTGTAGTTGAATTATCACCTGAAAACAAGTCAGATCTATGTTTCAATTCATGTATCATGAAGAGGAAAAAGTGAAAAACAAATGTTTTCTCCATCATCATCTAATCTTTCCTTTCTAAAATAAAGGTAAGGAGTACACTTACCTGCATAGTTCAGGGAGTATACAGACACTCCCTGAAGGGACCTCATATTGGTCTAAGTAGTCAAATTTTCCTTTGTTGTGGTGTGACCTATTGATTTTCAGAACTCGCATTATAGCAGGATACCCAGTTTCTCTGAATGTCACTTAGTGTGGGAGGCTGGGTGTCTGAGGTTTCCAGGAAGAGAGGCCGGAAATGAGCCTCAACGAGTTGAGTACAACGGCTTTCTCAATGCTTCTCCAGTTCAGGTGTCAACTGGCATCTTGGAAGCAGCTAATTTAATAATTCTGAGAGTTCATCATTCTCTGATGCCTTGGAAAGTCAAGTGCTTCGGCAATTTTAATTTTTGGAAACACCTGAGTGTGCTGTAGTGTGACTTATTTCCCCAAGCCCTGAATTGTAATCCAGGAAACAGGCTCTGTTACCCCCCTTATAGACTACCCATCATGAAATGAGACTATAAAGATCTTTCTCTTCTGAATAAATGTGGCTACGATCACTGTGGTGCAAGATGAGAACAATATTCTAAAAGGAGATTGTTCTCTGCCAATTCACCTGATTGAATTCCTTCCACATTGTTTTTTAATTAGGAATTTTAGCTCAATAAAATCTTTGGAACATCTGGCATGCCCTCCAGCCCACAGCCACTCCTACCTAGTCCAGGCTTATTGTTTCCATCAACTATCACGTGGGCTGCTCATTGCAATATTGTCCTAACTGGTCTCCCTGCCTCCACTCCTCCCCAACTGCCCAGGATCTGTGATCAGTTCTCCACAGTGCAGCCAGAGGAGAGCTTTGAAAAATGTAAATGTGACCCTGCCAATTCTGTCCTTAAAATCCTTAAATTTGCATACTATTTTCAAAATCTTTAACATGGTCTGCATACCTGGTCCCTGCCTTCCTCTTCGTCTTCACCTCACACCACTTTTCCCAGTCACTCTCTGCTATCCCGTTTCTTGGAACCAGACTGCCTGGGTTCACATCAAGCCTCCATTATTTACACTGTGTGACCTTGAAATTACTTAATCACTTTTACCACAAATTCCTCATTTACTATAAAATAAAATACATCTGAGTGCTTAAAATAGTGCCAACCACTTGGTCAATGTTCAATAAGTGTTGTAAATCATGTGTACAAGACTTTGGGGCTTTCATATATGCTGTAATTTCTGTTTTGGGGCGGGGGGTTTGTTCTGTTTTTTTCAGACAGAGTCTCACTCTATCACCCAGGCTGGAGTGCAGTAGCATGATCTTGGCTCACTGCAGCCTCCGCCTCCCAGGTTCAAGCGAGTCTCCTGCCTCAGCCTCCCGAGTAGCTGGGATTACAGGTGTGTGCTACCATGCCCGGCTAATTTTTGTATTTTCAGTAGAGACGGGGTTCATCATGTTGGCCAGGCTGGTCTCAAACTCCTGACCTCAAGTGATCCACCCACCTAGGCCTCCCAAAGTGCTGGGCTTACAGGCATGAACCACCACGCCTGGCCATAGTTTCTATTTTGAACATCCAGAGCAGTCACTTCCCCACACCAATTTGCTCACCTTAAATATCACATCCTTGGAAAAGAAAGCCTTCTGTGACCCTCCCTGCCCTACTCCACCTCCTGCTTCCCTCTCCCAATTAATTGAGGCTCAGCAAATCAGTGGACTCATATAGTAAGAGAGAATAATTACTGTGAAACTTTCCAAATGGAAGCTTGTTTGACAAGAGACATATTTTTAGATATAATATCCAAATATTCCAGTGGTTATTAGAGTTGGCCAACCTAATTTGCTAGAACATAGACCAGTAACTATAAAGGAACCAGTTTAGAGTTAAAGACTTTCTAAAACATCTTTTTGTGTTATTCTAATTGCTACAAGATAATTGATCTTACAATAATTTATGTATGTGACTATAAAATAATGTCAATGAAGTCATTAAGAAGGAGAAAAAGAAGACAAAGTGTCTCTTCAGTGACAATCAGGCAGTGGAGATTAGAGGACACGTGGGTGGGAACGGGTGAAAGATTCTCTCTACTCAAAGCATTCAAATGTTGAAAGAGGGGGCAATAAAAACTGGGCATGGGTGAAATGGGAACAACGTCCAGAGGACTAGTGATGTGCTATGCTGCCAGGATCCACTCTAGGAGGGGCTCAGCTGGGTAACCCGGGCTAGGAAGATGTCCCCAGACTGGTACATCCCAGCTCCTGGGGCCAGGCCCAGGACTGGAGTTCCTGAGATTTTGAATTTGTTTCCTTCAGATGGGAGCAGCTGGCACCCAAGAAATACATACGAAAATAACGATTTAGTTATGCAGAAATGTTTATAGTATTAAGATTTTTGTGCAAGTTGTATTCATGCAGGTGTGATAAGTTTTGAAATCCTCAGCTGTGCTTTGCATGCTTTATCAGCCTTTACAATATATAAAACATTTTTTAAAATTTGAGGTCAGCTGCGATGGCTCACACTTGTAATCCTAACACTTTGAGAGGCCAAGGCAGGAGGATCACTTGAGCTCAGGAGTTTGAGACCAGCCTGAACAATCTTTTCTCTACAAAAACTTTTTTACACATTAGCTGGGCATGTTGGTGAGCACCTGTAGTCCCAGTTACTTGGGAGGCTGAGGTGAGAAAATCACTTGAGCTCAGGAGATTGAGGCTGCAGTAAGCTGTGATTTCACCAATGCACTCCAGCCTATGTGATACAGCAAGACCCTGTCTCAGAAAATAAATTAAATAAATAAATACATTTGGCAAAGTAGAGAAAATGACATACTGGAATTGTTTTAATTGAAATACTTAGAAAATCTTAACTCAGTAGCCATATTTAAATGTCTAGAAAAATCCTGTTAAGGGTTTGATTTTTAACATAATGAAAATGTGCAAGAAATTTGATACACTATATTTGAGTTTTAATTTGTTGGATTCATAAAATATATAGAAAAAATTTTAATTAGATTTATAAATCTGCTTCTTTGGTGGTGTTTGTATTTTGAAATCATAAATGAATTCGGTAAAATTTTAGCTAGCGTTGTTTAGAAGAATTTGGTTACATTTATAAGTTTCTTGTAAGTGATATATCCTTAAGAGGACTTGATTAAGTTTGTAAGTGCTGTTTAAATGCTCAGGAGAATTTAATGTGTGCAATTTGTAGATAAATTCATCACTACTCAAAAACTTAAAAAGTTAGTGTTGAAAAACCACCATCTCCTTACTCACCCTTCCCACAGGCCAGCCCTGCTCGGAAGCATCCCCTATTAAGTGACCTGGTTTTAGTGCTTTTGTAGTCTAATTGGACTTTAAATGCCTCTGTTGTTTTATTTAGATAATATTTATTAACTTGCCCATTGAAAGAGGGTGATTGAGCTTATACATATATTACTTTCTCTTCCATTTCTCTTTTAATATAAAATTTAATAAAATAAAATTATTTTTAGATTTTCTGTAGTTTGTAATTGTGCGTCTAAATAATATACTCATACTGCCATTTCTTGCTTCATAAATTTTAGTCTTAACTACTCTCCTGACTTAAATGAGGATATCCACTGGAGTACTGGTAAATGTTTAACACCCAGTTTTCATATGGGCAAAACGTAGTATTTGCTCATTTCCACGTAATACTCCCATCAGGAGCATTTTCAAGCTACCAACATGTCACTGACAAGAAAATGTTACTAAGTTGGGAAGACAGCCGTTCCTGCACACCACTGAACTAGTATCCCAACACTTTCTCCCACCTTTTCTCCCTCTTCCATGTCCTTTTTCTGTCAGTTGATTTTTCTTGTTACAATGTCAAGACTTTATATTTGCAATTTATTCTGCCACCATAACAAAAATGTTTACATTTTCCATTGGCTGATTATAAAGTTAAAAGTCAATACCTAATATTTATGAAATTATAGCATGTATATTGTATATAGTGTTGGTCAAAGAGTGTGGGGAGATCTATTTCTTACACCATGGTCCAATTTCATGGCCCCTGAGCCACTTAAGTAAAATTTCTCTAATATCAGAGCCTTTTCTTATACTGTATCAATGGCATAAAATCATTCTGCTTCATATTTTTGTTATTTTTTAATAAAGAAGAGAGGTTTAATTTACTCACAGTTTTGTACGACTGGGGCAGCCTCAGGAAACTTACAATCATGGCAGAAGGGGGAGAGGGACATTTTACATGGCGGCAGGTGAGAGACAGCAAGCAAGAGCAGGGAAAATGGCCTTACAAAACCATCAGATCTTGTGAGAACTCCGCTTCATATTTTTGGATCATAATTTTTATATACAGTCTTTGATTTGGGTTTTTTCTAATTTTCTTTTTTATAGTTGACCAAACGGATGGGCTTTCACCAAATCCTCAAGTTTTTTTCATCTTCCCAGCCGCACTACCCACTGGAGAGAATTTCTCTTTTTCCTGGAGATCGCCTACCTCAGCCCCAGTCATCCTGCCCTTACAGGCACTCACAGCACCCTGAGCATTTCCTTTCGTGGTTTTCCTAGGTTGGATGTACCGTTTCCTGGATCCTGTGTCCCATGTATTTCACTTTTTTTTTATTTATTCATATCCTCCCTTCTTTTCTTTCTCTTTCTCCTCCAACCCCCCAAACCCTTTCTAAAGTGCAGCCTTAAGTAACTTTCAAAAAAGTGTTATGTGGAAATCATTTTCTGCGGCTGCATTTCTGAAAGTGTCTTTAATGTACTTTCACACTTGGTTTAATTTTACTGGGTATAGAACCAGAGGCTGAAAATATTTTTTGCTTCAGTGTTTTGGAAGCATTGCCTCATTCGCTTCTTGCATTCAGGGTTGATGTGGAGAAGTCTAATGCCACACTAACTTATGTCTCTGTTTTCTGAAATTTTGTGAGGGTGTATCTATGTATGTTTTGGGGTTTTGGTTTTTCCTGTTTGTACTGTTTACTAAGTGGGGTCTGTTAATCAGAATCCTTGTGTCCTCTATTATGTATTCGATATTATTTGCCTCCAAGTTTCTCTGTTTTCCTTTTAAAGAACGCCTATTGGCCAGGCACGGTGGCTCACACCTGTAATCCCAGCACTTTGGAAGGCCAGTGTGAATGGATCATGAGGTCAGAAGATCAAGACCATCCTGGCCAACATGGTGAAACCCCATCTCGACTAAAAAATACAAAAATTAGCTGGGTGTAGTGGCGTGTACCTATAGTTCCAGTTACTCAGGAGGCTGAGGGAGGAGAACGGCTTGAACCCGAGAAGCAGAGGTTGCAGTGAGCGAACATCCTGCCATTGCACTCCAGCCTGGCGACAGAGTGAGAGTTTGTCTCAAAAAAAAAAGAATCCTATCTAGTCCAGGCACAGTGGCTCGCGCCTGTAATCCCAGCACTTTGGGAGGCTGAGTGGGTGGATCACCCGAGGTCAAGAGTTTAAGACCAGCCTGGTCAACTCGGTGAAACTCCGCCTTCACTAAAAATACAAAAATTAGCCGGGTGTGGTGGCATGCACCTGTAATCCCAGCTACTCGGGAGGTTGAGGCAGGAGAATTGCTTGAACCCAGGAGGCACAGGTTGCAGTGGGCTGACATTGCGCCACTGCACTCCAACCTGGGTGACAGAGTGAGACTCTGTCTCAAAAAAAAAAAAAGCCAAAAAATAAAAATGCCTATCTGTTGGGTGCTAGACTGTTCATATTTGTCTTCTCTTTCATATTTGCTAGCTCTGTGTGTGTTTGCCCTGTATTTTTGGAGGATTTGCCAAATTTATTTTTAGTTGGTCTATTAATTCTTTTGAGAATCAGAAATCTAATCTTTCAGGTTCTTTTGTGTTCTCAATTTGTCCTTTCTAAGACATTCTGCTCCTAGTTCATTGGTGTAATAGTTCTTCATCTCTGAATGCATCTCATACATTTATTTTGTTTCCTTAATTATGCATCTTATAAAGTCAGGAGTTGTTTGTTCACATGAAATTTTAACCTTTTATCCTTCCAAATTTTTTCATGTATCTTGTGATCTTTGTCATTCATATTTAAGAAATTCTAGTGGCTGGCGTGTACTCTCTCTATTATCGAGAAGGGATTTTATACATACATATATGTGTATATATATAATTATTTATTTTATTTTATTTTATTTTATTTTATTATTTTTAGGGATGAGCTCTTGCTCTGCCACCTAGGCTGGAGTGCAGTGTTGTGATCATGGCTCACTGAAGCCTCAAACTCCTGACTTGAGATGACTCAAGTCGTCTTCATGCCTCAGCCTCCTGACTAGCTAGGACTACAAGCATGAACTACCATACTCCAGTGCCTTTTTAACATTTTTTTGTAGAGACAGGCTCTTGTTATGTTGCCCAGGCTGAAGGGAGTTGTATTTTTGAAGTAAGTTTCTCTGCTGAGCAGAAGGTCTGACTGGGAGCTCTGCCTGTGTGTATGAGGGGTGCTGTCAGCTCCAGCCCACCCATCCTGCAAATAACATAATGAGGGAGGCTTTACTCTGAGAGTCTCAACCAAATGGAAATCCTTAGCTCTCCTCTACTGTTTTAGTCAATTTCTTTAGGAAACAAGCCCACTGTATTTTTTCCTGGAGCCATTGCCAGATTTCTGAGAGCTCTGTGCAGAGAAAGAAATGGTAGGTGGCGGAGAGAAAGTAGGGGTGAGGGGTGGGTCCAACTGGCACAAATTGTCCTGAGACTAGACTTTCAATTCATTGTCCTATTTTCAGCCTCACTTCTCACTCTTACCCTTCAGTCTTCATGCTAACACTGAACCTAGAACCTGTCTAGGGATAGGGAAGTTCCCTTATTATTATCTGGTTGTATTTTCCTCAGTCTGTATTTCTCCTTCTGCTTTACTTCTTCAGAACTCTGTGACACTTACAGCCCCTCCCTTTATTTTCTTTATTCTTGTAGGTTTATTTCTTTCCGTAATTCCATTCCTCTCTTCAATATCTGTAAAGAACAGGATGCGGATGGATGTGCTCTGCCCACCATTTCAAACCTGGAAATCACTTGGCTGTTTTTGAATTCCTTGTTCCCCTAAAGGCACTGTGGCTTTATACTTATATATCACTCATCCATCATGTACTCAAGAATGGGATATAAACAAATTACCAATATTTCTGCCAAATTTCTGTGTTTTTTTCAGTGCATTATAGAGCCTTACCCAAGATCTGAAGGGGGCTGAGAAGGGTTAGCTCTTGGGTCCAACAAAAAGCGTTTCTGTGTGATGTTCTTGACACCGTTCACGTTAAGCACAGGATAACCCATCTGTCTGGTCCAGGTGTCCATTACTTCTTTCACTGGTAGCCTACTTGCCTAAGATTGGAAACAAAATGGAGATTAATTAATTAACAAATATGAGAAAATAAAAGGATAGAATAGTTATATTAGAAAATGATTGGTAAGCCATTTGTAAATCAGACAAAGAAATATTTGGGGACATATACCCTTCCTTACCTCTTCCAGTGCTGCCCAAAAATCAGAAGTTTTTGCATTCTTGAATTGGTATTTTTCCAAGTACATCTGTGTGTAAAAAATAATCAGCATGTTAGAAGTCAATGTTTGCTTTTCTCATACTTTCACAAGATGAACCGAACCCCTGCTACTCAATTCTACCTCCATTGCACAAAACCAGCCATAGATAACATGTACATGAATGAGCACGGCTGTTGCATTGATATTTGAATTCCATACAATGTTCATGTATCATAAAATATTCTTCTTCTTTTGATTTTTTTCAACTATTTAATAATGTGGAAACCATATTTAGTTTATGAGCCTTAAAAAAAATACATGGATGGTGGGCCAGATTTGGCCAGCAGACAGTAGCTTGCTGATCTCTGCTCTAAGGAAATAAATATACAACCTTTTGAATAATAATGATGATGATGGTGGTGGTGGTGGTGGTGGTGGTGGATGAATTGGGGACATTATTCACTGTAAAGCATAAGTCTTCACTCTTCAAATATTTTAAAGTACAAGTCTTTTAGATTTAAGCTTCTTTTGGCAATTTTCTTTACAAAACCTCTTTCTATATGTGAGTTTTCAAATATAGTGTGATTTATCCCCAGAAAAAATTCCCAGTCTTCTAATCCCATAACTGGGAGCCACTGGGAGCCACTTGGAGTTTGCCAGTAAACTTTCTTAAGTTCCTGCTGTATCACTCCTCTGTTGCTTTCTAGAATTGTCCTGACTGAAAGTGGAGGTCTTTGATAGAAAATGGAACCATCTTCAGTGTTCTTAATGTTAACTTTGCACATATCATTTTCACTCTAAGTTGCTCTAATTTTCAGTAGGTGCTGTACCTAAATCACGTTACCTCCTAAATTCCTCTTCTTTTCAGACATAGAGATAAAACAGTATTAGAAGGACTCCAAGAAGCCTGGAAGAGGGATGAAGCCACTTTGGAATGCTGCCTCCATATTTGTTCTTTTGGTTAATTCACTTCTTGGCACTGCCACCAGAGGGCAGGCAAAGGAAGGGAGAAGCAGCAATCACTTTTAGGTATTCATTACAGAAAGTTGCACAAATCATTCATCATATCTTAATAAAATAATTGAATATTTGGCAAATCAAATGTCTAATATTTTTAAATAATAATAATTGAATACGTGGCATAGTAATAATTGTAACCATAGCTGTGTTTTGATGACAATTTCTATTGAATATCTTTTAAAATTAATTTAGAGGAGTTTGACTACTACAAGGCCTTGAGCTTAGAACCGTGCAATCGTGGAACTGGAAGGGACTTTAAATATTATTTAATAAAGCTCCCACATTTTGAGGTGAAGGAAACTGCTCTCCCTAACTACCTGGGTGCCTTCAGAGGTGAAGAGATTTGCCTGAGATTATGATGAGGAGAATTCTGAACCCTGGATCATCAGTGTGTGTGGTTTTCATCACTGTTATTGTTGTTACTGTTTTTAAAATTGCAGTTTCTTGCTTCTCATGAACCACAGGCTGAATGGAAATTTATGTAATCAGCATATTAAAAGGTACTAATTTTATATTGTCTAGATTAGTGCTTTTGAATATTCTATATTAAGACACTTCCCTCTTCACCTTGAATAATCATGTAATCATTCAAGTCAAAATTACACGATGACCTAGGTCACAGTTCATTATTAGTTGGAATCAGTGAGCACAAAAGGAAACGAACAATGTTTCTGTTACTAGTATCCCAAGAAGGGAAAAGACATTTTCCAGCTGACCCATTCCTGTCTTATTGACAGTACTACTGATACTAGAAGAAAAAGAAAGAAAGAATATATTCTCGGTTTCTATTTCATGACCACATATTGTTATGAATGTCCCCTTCTCTATTACATCTTTTATGTACACGTATAGCCTTAAAGATTTTCCAGTTGATAATTTTGCTCTTATTTCCCCCATCCTGCACCTATTTTGCTGTTTGAGGTTGAGTTTGGGGCAAGGTGATCAGCATGAAAGAGAATAGACAAATGGCCAGCCCCAGATTTAGTTCCACACCAGGTTAGCTAATAAAGAGTCACTTTGGGCAGAAAGTTAGTATTTGCAGCAGAAATACCTTGAACTCCCATTCATAGCCTGTGGGATTTCAGGGCAACAATCGTAGAGTGATGATGACAACTCAAGGAGGATATTGTTGGGATGCTCAAACTATGTGAACTGTGGAACTATGTTCCAGTTGGTCTGAGGGTTTATTGGATGTGGCCCATATCAATCATATACTATTTTCAGATATTAGCTAGTGTTTGAAGATTGAAGGAAAAGGGTGTTTGGGTGTTTTGTGTAAATTCATTCCATAGCACTATAATGGCATGAAATATTAACATCTATTCTTCATAGTTCAGTTTTTAGCACCATCTGTGATCACAGTTAAAGGAAGACTTTTAACTTAAGAATTATTAACTTTAGACAAAACCGGTTTTTTTAATTAATTATAACATAGATACTGGGTTAAAGGAAATATGAGAGTTTTATTGAATTATTAGGATAGCTATTCATTTTCAAGGAATCTTAGTACTTCTCTATCAAAGTCAATATGAAAGATTATTTAATTTGAAGCCAGCTCTGAAGATGCCAAAATTATGTTATTTATTAATTACAATTTAATTTAGAATCAAAACTATACAAACTGAATTTTAACTTAATTTTTGAAAATGAATCTTCTTTATTTCTATGTCCTGTATAATTTATTATAGGCTATTCACTCATTCATTCATTTAACAAACATTTTCAGGACGACGTAACATGTGTAATTAAACTAGGCCCTGCAGTATAGGTAAAGATATAGAAGACAGAGTCCCTGATTAAAGATGCTTACAATGGGCTGGGCACAGTGGCTCATGGCTGTAATCCCAGCACTTTGGGAGGCTGAGGAGGGCGGATCTCTTGAGCTCACAAGTTCAAGACCAGCCTGGGCAACATGGCGACACCCCGTGTCTACTAAGAATATAAAAATTAGCCGGGTGTGGTGGTGTCTGTAATTCTAGCTACTCGGGAGACTGAGACATGAGAATCGCTTGAACCCGGGAGGCAGAGGTTACAATGAGCCAAGATCACGCCACTGCACTCCAGCCTCGGCGACAGAGCGAGACTCTGTCTCAATAACAATAATAATAATAATAATAATGCTTACAGTGAGGGAATATATGATAACATTTGAGTTTGAAACTTATGGAAAAGTTACAAGATGTTCTCATGATGCAGAAGCACAAGCACATAGCTTCTCTCTTTGCACCTAATGTCTCTACAAAATATTTTACTAATAGACAAAGGGTTAAAATATACTGATATACTTCCCAAATATTTCCGAAATCTTGACTTTATTTCTTACTTTAATAATCACCTAGATGTTTCACTATTGGGTATAAGGGGGCCGTTTTCTTTTAGAGTAGTGCAGAGAGGGCTAAATGCCACATAAGAAGGCTTGATGGGAGTGAGATCTATGTGAATGGTGACCTTCTCCTGGGGAATCACATACAGAAGAAGTACTTTCTGTGGCAGCCAGCAGGGGGCATTTCTCCAACCTGTTTTCTGCTCTCTGGGATGAATACCGTCAGCACTGCTACTCCTGACTACCTGGGTTATCGCAGCAGGCAGGATGTAGGTGGAAGGGAAAGAGTAGGAAGAGAACTTCATTTCTAGGCTGGAATGGGGCCAACCTGCAGAGACGGCAGTTATAGGGACACATTGTAGCTACTTTGATAAAATTAAAAATAAAAACAAACCTGGGACGATTGGCGTAGGGTCTGTTAGAAAAACGAAAATGAAACAGAAACATCTCCTGGAATAATACGCTTAAGTGGGATGTGTGAAATGTTTCAGAAAGTTTATTGTCATTTCTGTTACCAAAAGGAAGTAAGCCTCTTTATTCACTGACTCCATTGTAATAAGCATACTAATATTGATCTTTTCTAATCTAATAATAAGGGAAAAGTCTTATACTCAGTATAAGGGATGACCTTTATAGATAAATTTAGATGTTTATATCATGTTGCTATGGAAAGAATCGTATTCCCTGAAATTCATATAAGCCCTAACCCCCAGTGTGATAGTATTTAGAAACGAAGCCTTTGGGAGCTGTCACATTTAGATGAGATCATGAGGCTGGGACTCTTATGATGGAACCAGTATCCTTATAAGAGACACCAGAGTGCTCTCTCTCTCTCCCTCTCTCTCTCTCTGCTATGAGGACACAGTGGGAAGTCTACCATCTGCAAGCCCGGAAGAGAGGCTTCACCAGAAACGGAATCAGCCAGCACTTTGATCTTGGACTTTCCAGCCTCCATAACTGCAAGAAAAATGCATTTCTATCGTTTAAGCCACCCAGCCTATGGTATTTCCTTATGGCAGCCCAAGCTGACTAAGACACACGTAAGGAGTTTCAAAAATAACTAAGTAATCTGTTTCAACTTCTCCATGAGACTTCTGCTAAATGATCATTACAGATACAATGTAGGTACTCAATTGGATGTAAAATCATCTTTTTATCTTTTGCTATATTATCTATGCCTCAGTAAAGAGATTAAAAAGGAAATTATCCTTGACTAATCACATATCTTAACATTCACCAGCCACATATCAATGTAGTTTACTTTTGATATCACTAAAAGTAATAAATCATACCTGACATCCTTTTTGAAAATTCTCTGGTTTTATCCAGTCTTCAAGCATTCTCAAAATGGAAGATCCCTACAATGGGGAAAAAAAGACAAATGAAACTAATAAAGGCTATGTAAGGAACAATGATCAGTTATTACTCTTGCAACTAGTATTTCATGATCATATTTGTGAGATTAGTTCCTCAAGATGATTCTGCTAAATTATATGGCTCTATGATTTTAGGATGAAAATACCACTTGGCACAGTCCCTGTATCTATGCATCTAAAATAACTAAAAGGTAAAGAGAAATTGCTAAAATGGCCATCATTTCAGGGACTTCAGATTCAAATAATTATTGCACTTCCCCAAATAAACCAGCAGATGGGGTTTTCTTAATGAAAGAGAAGTAGTCTAAAAAATCACATTCTTTGATGAATGAGGAAAGTAGTTTCAGGGTAAAATTCTGCCAACTTATTAAATATATTTCCATATTTGAAAATAAGAATTAGATTTAGCAGAGGGAAGTAGATAGTCAAGGAATTATCTGGTCAAATAGCTTAATATACATGGATACATAATTTAGGCATACAATCTTTCTCTTCTCGGTGGTCTATCTCATTTGCTTTCCTTTCATCTGAAGAATCTGATGAACATCTTGGCTCTGTACTTTCTTTTTATGTGTTATAAGGTTAGTACTGAAATGCACAATTTTTAATATTTTAAATCAATTTTCAAGTAACTGAATGAAAAAAGAACACTGCCCCCCACTTAAATTAGTAATTTTTACTGTAAGTTATTAAGCATTCTAAATTAATTTTATACCTATTTAGAAAGCTAAAGGCCTAGAAACATTTATTTATCTTGGACATAATATCTTAAACCTGAGGAGTATCTAGGACTAAGGGGAAAAATGACTGAATAAATTTAAACTTCTCCCATGTGAATAATTAGAATAGGCTATAAGTGGATTCGAAATTTTCATTTTGACATAAAGATAAAAGGAATCATTCATAATATCAAAGAAAAATGAATACAAGAAGGCTGAATATACACCATGGGAATCATATGAGAGGGAAAGTCAAAAATATGATGCTAAGAATTTCAAATGCTAATACATAGAAGCCTTTTCACTCAAGTATTCATTTTAATAATTATAATATTTTTGACTCAAATAAAACTTTAGGTATTACTCAGGATAACAAAATGTATTAGCTTGCAGTAGCTTCTAAGCACCTCAGTGTAGTGGGAAACCCATGAGAAGCTGAAGTAGAAAATGACTAAAATAAAAATTTAAATTATGTTACATACAGATATGGAATATGTTTGAAGGAGAGACTATATGAAATATTGTGGGACAGAATGTGTCACATAAATCTTGGAGTTACAGATTTCCAGCAACTTTTCATAAAATATTAGTGGAGAAAAGATCCTCACCTACAATATGCTAACAAATTCATCTTTACATCTTCTAAAAAGGAATAAAAGTATTTCCTTCTGAGTTGGATTTAAATGTTTATTGCAGGCATGAAAATGTTCTACTAGAAAAGCTGTGCACATATATGGCATTTCTTGTTGACCACGTAGAAGAAAAAGATTTATTGTCTTTTAAAAAATCAAATAAAACAATTTGAAATGTGATGCTTCAAGTCTAAATATTAAATTATCAGAATGAAAATAATTATATACAAATGTGTAAAGAGAAATTCTTAAAAATCTCTTTTAAAATTCTGTGACAATGACCAGCACTAAATTCTACTGAAAAGTACAAACTATTGAATATTCAGCACTCAGAATAACTTCTACACTGTTTTCCAAAGCTCACTGGCACAGTGTGACCATTCTTACCATTTTTAGGTATCCACTAAAAGAAAAGTCACTAAACAGGAAGACGTTCAAAACAATGTTCTATTTCTCCCACCTTGCTATAGGATATTCCATCAAAAACAGATGTTATTTCATCAGGGGTTGTCACAGTCACAATAACTGGATGCGAAGACATCAAAGAATCATCCTCTTGTACAGGTAATACATCTTCAAGTAACATTTGGTCACGCTGAAATGAAAGAATGAGCCAAAGAAATATAGTATTTCCTTTATACTAGTTTATAAACTAAAATACCATATATAAGAAAAATTGGAGGAAAATAAATATAAATGACTTAAGTTACTTAAACATTAGGTCTTCAAATTAATCATATTTTGCACTGATTGAGCTATATTGATTTCATTCCCTTCTTCTACTTCTAATTCCTTTTAATTTTTCCCCCAGATGACAGGCCAAGAAGACATCAACTTCTGTGAATTCTGCTTCTGCTACTTCTGTATGACTTTTGGATATGTGCCAAACTTTTCAAGCCCTATTTCTATATCTGTGCAATGAGAATGATGACATCACTCCACAGATTTGGTCTAAGAATTAAGAGAGGTTGCATATCAATTTGCCAAATATTGATGTTCAGGTTTTTCTAATATTAACTTGTTATTGGAATTTGGATACTTCATAATTAATGAAAGAAAATATTAGCAGTTTATCCTTTAGTTCTAATCACCTCTCGTTTCCCTCCTAGGTTTTGTCAGCAATACAGACTGGTTGACAGGCCTAGCAGTACTGTCAGATTTCCTTGGTTCAAAGCTCAGTCTTTTTACTTTCTAGATATGTAAGTTTAAGCAAGTTTCCTCACCCATTAAATAGAAGTAATTATGGCCTGTACTTTTTGGAACTGTGCACAGGACTCAGTGATAAAATTCATGGTTAGTACTTGGCATAGTACCTGGCACAGAATGAGAACCTAACCCATTAGCTGCTATAGTTATTTTGACTCTTAAGCAGTAAGATTCTGAAATCTAACTCTGCTAAATCACTACTAACTTTAAAAATTTCATTGGCTCTACTTAATTAAAAATATTTCCAAAACAGGAGTATGCTGTATTAGCTTACATTTTCCAATTATGCGGGTTTCATTTATAACAGAAAAGGTACTGCTGTCAAGTGATGACTGCCAATCAAGATAATTTTGACTTGGACTTTGATTTTTGTATACCTAGGAAGTTTAAGTATGGTGAGTAGAAAGATCTTGTTCTCAGTGTCAGGAAGATTGACTATACCAGCTGTGTGTGTGATTTTGGATTTTGCTACCACCTATCTCTGTGATGTTGGAAAGTTCTATCATTTTCCTGGCCTTCCGATTTTTCACCAGTGAAATGAGGTATTCCATGATTGTGGTATTTATTGAGCTCGCTTATAAAATATCTTTATCTATCTGACCCTTCCATCCACAAGACCTTAAATTGAGAACTCCTTAAGGGCAAGAAGTGTATTTTATTCATTATTCATTTTGGAGTCCTCCATTTGCTGAATGAAGAATGAATGAATGGGCTGGGCTCGGTGGCTCACGCCTGTAATCCCAGCATTTTGGGAGGCCAAGGCAGGCAGATCACCTGAGGTAAGGAGTTCAAGATCAGCCTGGCCATCATGGCAAAACCCCATCTCTACTAAAAATATAAAAATTAGCCAGGAGTGGTGGCGAGGGCCTATAGTCCCAGCTACTCAGGAGGCTGAGGCAGGAGAATTGCTTGAACCCAGGAGGTGGAGGATGCAGTGACCCGAGATTGCTCCACTGCACTCCAGTCTGGGTGACAGAGTGAGACTCCATCTCAAAAAGGAAAAAAAAAAAAAGGAATGAATGAATAGATGAAGGAATGAATTAATTGTTGTGTTGAACGATGTGATTAAATTTCATTTAAGAAGTGCATAGCAAATTCTTCTGGAATTCAGCCATTGCTTTTGAAACACAGAACTTGGAATATTAGACAATATTAAAATGTTATAATTTCTTATAACAGTTTGCTATAAGGGCCTCAGTATACTGTATGGGAGAAAATAAAGGACAACACAATTTTCCATTTATACAGTTTATTTTCAATAAATTATAAAATCAGCAATTTTCCATGTAGATGAGTAGTTTTCAACTGGAGGAGATTTTTGCCCCCCACGAGACACCTGGAAATATGTGGAGACATTTTTAGTTGTCACAACAGGGGCTGGCAGGTTACTGGCATTTAGTTAATTAAAGTCTGGGATGCTAAGTATCCTATAACGCACAGGAAAGTCCCGCACAAAAAAAGAATTATCTACTCCAAAATGTCAATAGTTCCATAGTTGAAAAAAATCCAGATGTAGATAAGATTTTTAAAGAAGTAATTGTAAATTAGCCTTTTCGCTTTGTAAAGCAGGCTAGAGAAACTGTAAGGGCTTCAAGCATTTAACTTTTTTGTTCTGTCCAGTAGAGGGCAGTATTTTACACAGTACAAAACCTCTTGTAATTAGACACATCCACATATTTGCACACTCATATACGCAATCAAGAATACTCCCATGATATAAATAACAACTATACCTAGCTTTTCTGAAAAAAAATTTTAGGGTTCATAAAAGTTTCTATTCTAGGCCTCTGAGGGACACACTACCTGTTAATAGTCATTACATGCACATTTGGGAGCTTTTAAGCTTACAAGATAGAAAATAATGTTCTATTTCATAAAGGAGAAAATGGACACAGATATTATGTAACTTGCTCAAGGTCATATTCCCTGTCATGCGTCTAAGAAATGATGTGTTCAGGATTTGAACTTCAATCTAACTAATCTAACTACTAAATTTATGTTATCTCTTCATCACACTGTTTCTGCAATCTGTCTGAAATAAAGTAAGTCGTTCACAAATGAGACTCCGACATTTTTTCAAAGGGTTAGTGCTATAGATACTTTCTGGAACACAGAGTTAACATTTTCTATGCCACCTGTTTTTTTTTTTTCCTGCCTTGATAATGTGTTTTGAGTGACTCTGTCAAGGATATCCCCAGATTGTGATGATCAGCTGCCCTTCTATGTACTGGGAAAGGGCTGTAGGCAAGGTGTAGTCAGTGGAAGTCAGCTGGTTCCACCCTACCCTCACAGTGGAATTCCCCGCTCACCACTGCACTTGCCATCTGACTCGGGACCATTATCATAGTCCAAAGGCTTCCATCTGCTTTGCATGAGGAAAAGAGAGATTTCAAGTTTATGTGTTTAGGACTCACCATTTGCCAGTCTGTTTCTGCATGGTTTACTCCCAGAAACTCAAAGAAAGAAGCAAATCCTTCATTTAGCCACAAGTCTTCCCACCAGTCCATGGTCACAATATTTCCAAACCACTGAAATTATAAGCAATAAAGAGATAATTACATTCTTATGGGTATGGTAGAGAGGCCTAGAAAATGTCAAAACATTTATTTGTCCGTGCCAATATTGTCACTGTGACAGAAGTGGCAGGCATTGTACTTAACATTTATTTCCTGCTTTATTCTGATTATTTAAATGATATTAAATTGTCTTTAGTTTATTGTCTTTATTTAGTTATTACTGGGGTACATAAATTTATATGAAGGCCTCGTGTGTATTTCCTAAAGGCAAAACAATGTGGTTCAAAGTCTCTTTATGGCTAAATGTTTATTAGTACCAAGAAAGATTTTCATGCAAGTTTTTCTGAGTTGGCTATTTTTTATTTGCTAAGTCATAAATAATTTGAATTATTCTTGTGGTCTTAAGCCACTTTAAAAAAACAAGCTGATTCAGTGCTAAGATTCTGTACCTGATGCACAAGTTCATGGGCAACCACAGTGGCCACCCTCTGTTGGTTTGACGAGGCTGATTCCTTAGGGTCATAAAGCAGGTTCGTTTCTCTGTACGTGATGAGTCCCCAGTTCTCCATGGCACCAGTGCCAAAATCTGGAATAGCGATTTTATCTATAGAAGAAGAAAGAGTCCAGTGAGAAATACATTCTTTCCATTTGTTCATAGCTTTTCTTACCAAATTAAGTTATTTGGATGAATGTTTTTTAAAAGGCTAAAAATAATTTCTTAGAGTAAAGAACTGTAATCATGTGTGTGAACATTTCAGTCCGAATGCACTCAAAATTTCCATAGAGCATTCCCTGCTGGCTCCAGATATCAATGCTTTGCTTTTGTTTTAAAGAAGGACAATAATGGCAATGCCTCTATAATTTTATGTCTTTTGTTTCTCTCTGTATTTCATTTTTATTAGCTACATGTGTTTTAGGGGATAAGCCGTGAGGAAAAAGAGAAGTTTTCAAATTAGTATTTAGAAGTTCTGAGCTTCCAAGTGTATAGATATAGTTTTCCATCCAAAGACACAGATTATTCAAGAATATAAAACTCCATTTTTCTCTAATTCTATAAAATATTGATAGAAATACCAATCTAATAGCTTATCATCCGCTTTTATGTATTAAATCGATTGGAGAAACATGGAGTTGACTATATTCTCTCTAGATTCCCTTACAGTTCTAAAATGTTGGACAGGAGTTTCTATAGTCTTACACATAATATCTGACAGGAGGAGGCAGTGTTGATCAGTTCTATGTTAAATCCCAAGACAGAAAATGCTCAGATGATTAGTGGCCAAAATACAGCTTCCCCAGTTAATGAACTGTAAACAGAATGTAATTTCTTTATTATTATGTATAATTTAAATGAGGCAGAGAAATGAAAACAAATTGATTTTTCACTTAACGGATAAGAGAAGGCCCTTTCTCTCTGGTTAAATTAAATATTCTTTCTTTTTTTTTTGAGACGGAGTCTCGCTCTGTTGCCCAAACTGGAGGGCAGTGGCGCGATCTCGGCTCACTGCAAGCTCTGCCTCCTGGGTTCACGCCATTCTCCCGCCTCGGCCTCCTGAGTAGCTGGGACTACAGGCGCCTGCCACCGCGCCCGGCTAATTTTTTGAATTTTTAGTAGAGACGGGGATTCACCGTGTTAGCCAGGATGGTCTCCATCTCCTGACCTCGTGATCCACCTGCCTCGGCCTCCCAAAGTGCTGGGATTACAGGCGTGAGCCACCGCACCCAGCCAAAATAAATATTCTTAAAGTTTTTATAAAAGAATGAAGAGGGATGTATCTTAAGTAGAGGTCAAGATTACAATAGTAGTTTCCTTTTCATGTTATCTCATTTTTAGGTTTGGTTATTTTATCACAAGACAGTCATTTCAAAAGTAGAGAGGTATCTTCCCCAAGAGCCAATATTTTTCATAATGTTGTGGAGTGCAGTTTGCACTTAATCCTTGAACAAAAGGAATTTTTTGCAATCTCATTTTTTTTTTTTTTTTTGGTCAGTATTGGCATTATAACTAACTAATTCTTGTATATTTAACTCTTTGGAGTCTAATAAATGCAGAAGTCACTTCTAAGGAGTCTAAGATATAATTAATTCCGAGAGGGTTGAAAATGCACATAAAACAGAATAAAGGAGTTGGGGAGAGGGAGAAAGAAAGAGAGGAGAAGAGAGTAATACATTTGTGAGATTTCCACTTCTCAGGTTATCCTGGGTGCTACAACTGAGATAAAAGGCAAAGGATCTTTAAATTCATGTGCACAATATTTTATTAAATATTATTCTGATATTTTTAAATTGAGATGAGGTCTTCCGTCACCTAGACTGCAGTGACACAATCATGGCTCACTGCAGCCTCAACCTCCTGGGCTCAAGTGATCCTCCCACCTCAGCCTCCTGAGTAGCTGAGACTACAGGTGTGTGCCACAACACCTGGCTAATTTTTGTATTTCTTGTAGCAATGGGGTTTCACCATGTTGCCAGGCTGGTTTTGAACTTTTGGGCTCAAGCGATCCGCCCGCCTGGGCCTCCCAAAATGTTGGGATTACAGGCGTGAGTCACTGCACCTGGCCCAATATTCTGATTTTGATGAAAACTTGTTTCTTTTTCCAGCTCCTTCTCTAACATTTGTTAAGCAATCAAAAAATAGAATTGTATCCATTGAAGAGACATGCAGCATCTACAAGCTTGCTCTGAGCCACAGCCATTCCCATGCAGAGAATTTGGCATTCCCCTCGTGTGCATTGATAATTTATTAAAGTAAAGGCAGAAACAGAAACAGGGAGGCCAACTGCTGGCTAATTTGTTTTCTTACTGCCTTCATTTCATCCCTACAAACATCTATATGGGTGTTATATTTAAAGTCTTTGTTAATAGCTCTTGAGCTTATTAATAAAGCATTTCCACTATTGATAGAAATGTCATATGCACACCATTTTGGTTGTAGCCCCACTTTTGCTTTATGAAGAATGCATGTCTCCCTCTGTATTAGAAAAAATTATTGCTGGAAGGAGCACCAGTATTTCATTAAACTGCTGGGGAATCTAGAATTTGCCTTGTACAACAATGGAAAGACTGGAAGCACATGGGACTCTTACAACACCATTTATCCCTATTATTTTTTAACTCGCTGATGACACGGAGGCAGAGCAAGTATTGGGATGAATGCCGATTTTGAAATCAACTGATCTGGGTTGCTATTTGTGGCTCCATCACTACCAAGCTCTGCCATTTTGTGCACATACTTTCATCTTTATTTGGAAACACAAGATTATATATTCATCAGATAAGAACACAGTACAGGCTGGGCATGGTTGATTATGCCTGTAATCCTAGCACTTTGGGAGGCCGAGGCAGGCGGCTTGCTTGAGCCCAAGATATTGTCGGCATAGAATAAAAGGACTTAAGGATAACTGTTAACTGATGGTGACATAATTAGAAGAAATGAGTTAACTTAGATAAAAACAAAGGCAATATTAAAAATAAGAAAATTAAAAAATGATCCTCACCTAATTTAGGAAGAGAATAATTCATAGCAAAGTATTCTTCAAAATAATCAAACACACTTTTAGTTATGTTTGCAGCATATTCGGCTGTGTGCTTTTGCTCTGGCTGGACATAAATTGTAAGCTATTAAACAAAACACAAAAAATTCAGTGAAAATTATTCTTCATTCAACGAAATACAAAAACTGTGATGCATAACACACTTGAAAGAAAGCGGGCTTTGGAGCCAGATATGTCTAATTTGAATTCCAATTCTGCCTCATACTAGCTGTGTTGTCTCATAAATCACTGAAGTGAGTCTCTCTGAGACTCTGGAGGAATTTTATGCAAAATGTTAATAAAACTTCACAACTCACTAAGTGATTTTAGTGACTAGAAATAATGTAAGACACAACGGTTGGCACGATGTCCCAGACATTTGAAAAATGTTATTAATTTTTTCTACTTAGAACATATATTATCTTCTTAAAATCTATGAATTTATCTATTCATCCATCCATATACCCACCTATCAATTTCTCTCTTGCGCGCTCTTTCTCTCTCTGTCTCTGTCTCTTTCTCTCTGTGTCATTTGTCCTTGAGGAATTGAATTAATGGGACTTTTCTCATGTAAAAAGCCCCTGAATACGTGTTATCTACTTGTGCTATTCTATCTAGTTATTTTGAAATAACCCTTCTGATATTCCAACTATTCAGCTCCAGAGCCTAAAATATAATGATCCAAACTTTCCCTGAGAGAAAGTCATCTTGGTAAGCTACATCAATTCTCTAAGTCACTACTTTGTGTCCTTATGACATAATTTATAAATCAAACCAAGTACAGATTTTTGTCCCCAATTCTAAGCATGTCTGACTTTATAAAAAATTTTCAAGAATCCTCTTCAACATAGTGTCGTGAAAGCAGATGTGGTCTCTGGACAAGAATATTACAGGTGTTTAGGCATTTCTCAATATCTGAAAGAGAAAGCAATGCCTCAGACAACGAGTGTCTGCTAAAAGTTTGTGAGAAATTCAAATAAAATATACCTGCTAAGCCTACAACCTGATTCAAAACCCTCAAGGAAAGCAAAAGATGTAATCATTTAGTAAGTTCAAGACCATTTACCTAATTAGAACAGCTGACTCAGGATTTAAACAAGAAAAAAAGAAAATATTGCCCACTCTCTTTATTATTCCCAATGCATTGCTAGTTTTGGTATTCACTTAGGCACACATCTTGAACCACCTTTTCCTAGAAGCAAAGAACACTGGAATGATTCACTAATATAAAGAACACATTCTGAAAGAGCATCCCTTAAATTACCAGTGCTGGCTCACTATTCTCACATCCACTAGGTAATTGGCATTCTTGCTTTATTTGCATAAATAAAGATGTGTTCGTCTTCACCTCCAAAGACGGCACAACTCACTCAATCATCTCAATACTCTTAGAAGTTTTTTTTTTCTTACAGAAGTGATGATACATTTTCTCTAATAGTTGTTAAGCAATCAAAAAGTGAAACTGTTTGGATTACCCTCCTGTCCTCTTTGTGAACAATGACAGGTATTTTTCCAAGAAGTTGAGTGAAACTAAGGCTCCAGATTTTGGCCATTGAACAGAGTAAAGGGAATTAACCGTCTAAAATAAAAGTCATCACGTTCGTACAGGATTGCCATGTCATAAACCAAGAGTCTCAGAATTTTTCTTCTGTGAACTAATTGGTGTGTCAAAACTCTCAGATTTTCTATCACATCTGTTCTCTGAATTAAAAACTTCAGGAAGGGCAGTCCTCTTGACCCGCTCCACTGTTGTCTACATATTCAGTGCTTTGGTGCTGCACATAACATTTGGTGAGCAAAAGAGAATTGTGAAAGAAGTTGAAAGATCATGGTGAGGTCTCCCACCGTAGGTGGAGCAATGGGAAGGAGACAGACTCAATGTGTTCTTTCCACTAATATTTTCTCATTTCCCATGTCAGTAAATGAACTCCCTTTAAGCAGTATGCTTCTGAGACAATGTAATTCATTTTTCTTTTTTTGTATTTCTGTTGGTGACAGTGGAAGGCAATGTGTTTAAAGAAGATTGATGTTAATGTAAATTCAATCAAAATAAAAGCAGTCCCTTCCTCTTTTGTTTCTGAGAAACTCAAGTCCATAGAAATATGCTCTGTCTTTGCAGCCTGGTCAGTCTGCAGATCATCTGTGATCTATGACCCTTCATAATCAGGGTTAGCTCTTCACCAAGCAGGGACCTTAGCTCAGGCCAGCAGTGCAGTGGCCCCATTCCCTGGCTGAACATTCCCAGTAGCAGCAGCTCTGCATTTCTCTAAGGTGGATCTCCCAGAGGCAACTGAAAGCCCCTCTGCCATGGCTGCTGCAATGGTACTGCCCTTGCTGCCCTTGGACTAGGTATGGATCAAAGACCCTGAGTGCTTTAATCATATCTCCAGTAAGCTGCAGCCATCCTAAGGAAAAGAAGCCAGTTTGTCCCAGCCACAACCCCCTGTTACCCCTGCTCATCGCCAGGCAGGCCCTTGGCTTGGGCCCACAATACAACCACCTGACCCCGGGCTGATTGCACCAATTGGTAGTGGCTCTGCATTTCTCTGGGGTGGAGTTCCAAAAGACCGGTGAAAAGCCCTCTGCCACAGCGACTGCCAAGGTCCCTTCCCCTGCTGCCTCCAGGCTGCAGAAGAAGCATAAAACCTGAGCTTGCTCCAAGGCTGTGGTGAGCAGCCCAGGAGTGCCAAGCTGAGATCTGCAGCCAGTACTCGAGTTGGAGAGGAGTAGACAGTTTCAGAGCACTGAGGGAGAGCACAGCTGCAATCAGGAGGAAACACAGAGGAGCCATGTGGCTGAGCAACAGCCTAACTACTGGCCATTATGCTTAAGCACCATCTACTGGATCATAGCCCAAACTTCAGCACCAAAAATACTTTGCTAACATAACGCCCCCTGAGAAACAAAGGACATGAATTCAGCCACAAATAATGACCCAGCACAAACACTTCGTCCTCTGAAAACATTCAGGAAAGAAATCAACTGACTGTACTCAAATTACAGCACAGTTGAGGGAACATCAGCCACCACAGTTGAGGGAAAGTCAGCCCACACAGATGAGAAAGAACTAGTGCAGGATCTCTGGCAGCTCAAAAAGCCAGACTGCCTTGTTTCCTCCAAACAACCACACTAGTTCCACAGCAAGGGTTCTTAACCAGACTGAAACGACTGAAATGATAGCAATAGAATTCAGAATATGGATACGAAGGAAGATCGTTGAGATTCCATTGAGAACCATTGAGAAAGTTGAAACCAATCCAAGGAAACTAAGGATTACAATATAACAGTACAGGAACTGAAAGACAAAATAACCGTTATAAGAAAGAACCAAAATGACCTGACAGAGCTAAAAAAACACACTACAGGAATTTCATAATGAAATCACAATTATTAACAGCAGAATAGGCCAAGCTGAAGAAAAAATCTCAGAGCTCAAAAACTGGCTCCCCAAACTAACTCAGTCCGACAAAAATAAAGAAAACATCGAGTTCATGTCCTTTGTAGGGACATGGATGAAGCTGGAAACCATCATTCTCAGCAAACTGTCGCAAGGACAAAAAACCAAACACCGCATGTTCTCACTCATAGGTGGGAACTGAACAATGAGAACACTTGGACACAGGAAGGAGAACATCACACACCAGGGCCTGTCATGGGGTGGGGACAGTGGGGAGGGATAGCATTAGGAGATATACCTAATGTAAATGACGAGTTAATGGGTGCAGCACACCAACATGGCACATGTATACATATGTAACAAACCTGCTCGTTGTGTACATGTACCCTAGAACTTAAAGTATAATAATTAAAAAAAAAAGATAACATCAAATAAGAAGAATCAATATTGTTAAAATGGCCATACTGCCCAAAGCAATTCACAGATTCAGTGCTGTTCCTATCAAACAACCAGTGATAGTTTTGACAGAATTAGAAAAAAACTATTTTAAAATTTATATGGCACCAAAAATATAATAGCCAAGGTAATTTTAAGCAAAAAGAAAAAGCTGGAGGAATCACATTACCTGACTTTAAACTATACTACAAGCCTATAGTAACCAAAACAGCATGGTACTAAGACAAAAATACACACACAGACCAACGACACAGAATAGAGAGCCCAGAAATAATGCCATACACCTGCAACCATCTGATCTTCAACAAAGTTGACAGAAAGAAGCAATAGGGATAAGACTCTCTATTCAATAAATGATGCTGGGATAACTGGCTAGCCATACGCAGAAGATTGAAACTGGACCCCTTCCTTACACCATATACAAAAGTCAACTCAAGACAGGTTAAAAAGTGTAAAACCTAAAACTATAAAAACCCTGGAAGATAACCTAGGAAATACCATTCCAGACATAGGACCTGGCAAAGATTTCATGACAAAGATGCCAAAAGAAACTGCAACAAAACCATAAGTAGGCAAATGGACTTAAACTAAAGAGCTTCTGCACAGCAAAAGGAACTATCAATAGAGTAAACAGACAACATACAGAATGAGAGAAAATATTTGCAAACTATGTATCCAACTAAGGTAAAATATCCAAAATCTGTAAAGAACTTAAATCAGCAAGCAAAAACAAACAACCCTATTAAACAATGGGCAAAGGATGTGAACAGACACTTTTCCAAAGACACTTTTCATATATGGCCCACAAGCATGTGAAAAAACGCTCAACATGACTAATCATTAGAGAACTGCAAATCAAAACCACAATGAGATACTATCTCACCCAGTCAGAATGGCTATTATTAAAAGGCCAAAAAATAACATGCTGGCAAACTTGTAGAGAAAAAGGAACACTTATACATTGTTGGTGGGAATGCAAATTAGTTTATCCATTGTGGAAAGCAGTTTGGCAATTTCTCAAAGAACTAAAGCAGAATTACCAAATGACCCAGCCATCTTATTACAGGATATAGATACCCAAGGAAATATAAACTGTTCTGCCGTAAAGACACAGGCCTCCATACGTTCATCACAGCACTATTCACAGTAGCAAAGACATGGATGGAATCAACTTATTTTCATCAACAGTAGACTGGATAAATAAAATGTGGTATATATACACCATGGACTACTTCACAGCCATAAAAAAGAATGAGATCATGTCCTTTGCAGCATCATGGATAAAGCTGGAGTCTTTTATCCTAAGAGAACTAGCATAGCAACAGAGAACCAAATACCACATCTTCTCACTTATAAGTGGGACCTAAACATTGAGTACTCATGGACCCCAAGAAGGAAGCAATAGACATCAAGACCTACTTGAAAGTAGAGAGGGAGGAGGGTGAGAATGAGAAAACCACCTATCGGGCACTATGCTTATTACCTGAGAAGTGAAACAATCTGTACACCAAACCCCCATGACATGCAATTTACTATATAGCAAACCCGCACATATACCCCTGAACCTAAAATAAAAGTTTAAAAAAGAAATATTTTACAGAAGTTACCATAAAAAAATCAGGTCATAGATTTTATTCTATAACTGCTACTTTGATCAACAGAGCCAAACAATCAGAGAATATATAGCTACAGCCCATTTATTTTGTAACGTATTAAGCCAAAGCATAACTGTGTCTTAACTACCATATATCACAAACATTTTTATATCAAAGACTCTACCAACATGCCAACATTTTCTGTCATTTAAAGCTCCAACATGGTTTCTGTAATCCATGTAACAACAGAACATCTGTGATGTTTGGATTTGGTGATTTTGAAAGCATCCTCCCTTGTGCTGATGCCTTCACTCATCCTCACCACACTTTTCCCGCTCTCTGACCCCACCTTTAATGTATGCTCCATCTGCATCTCCTTCTCCTCTCTCTGGGCTTTGGCAGAGGTGACTGACTCTCCCCTATCATCTGCTAAGCCTCAGCACTTCTGTCCATGATAAAGTTCAGGCAATTACCCCTGACTTGTCATCATTATTTAATAATTGACATTTTTCTAGTTTATGTGCTTGCTTTACTGAGATGATTTTTTAAGTGTGTGACTACCCATATTGAAATAACATGGAGTGAGGAGGGATGCATACAAGTATTTTCTTTCTTCTTTATCTTTTAAAAGAGTCATACATGACTTTTTAAATTTAAGAACCCTATTAACATTTAAATATAAAGTTCGTATGTCTACTTTATCACTTTATATGTAAACATTATATATAAACATAAATGAAGTTTGTAAGGCTTCAAGAACCTAACTTTTATGCATATATTTACTTTTTGAAGATAGTAACTTCCCTAGGCAAATTAAATTACCTGGTATACTACTGTTGGATACCATCAGTCGTCTTTCAAAGCACTGAATCTATGGAGCTAGTATCAGTGGAAAAACTTTGGGCTTTATACAGCCTTATTCAGCTGATATTCTTTTGGGAGGTAAGATATATCTGCTCTAACACAGCTTTTGCTTTTCCCTTATATTGGAGCCTACTGTAATGTAGGCTCTTAGAGTTCTTAATGTTATCCCTTTCATTCAAGTGTCTCAAACCATTTGAGAGATAGAACTTAAGTCCATGAGAATTGATTCCTGGTTGATTACCATTACTTCCTTTATGTATCCCTTTGCCACACTTGACTTCACTTGACAATCATGACTAGATGCACTAGATCAATCTTCCTTGAACAATTTAATGAGGCTGTGCACCATCTTTATCTTCAATGATTATTTATGTCCCTGCAACCAAAACCAAGCACAAAGCTCAGCGATAGTATTATGATTACTTATTAGTCTTATTATTGAGAACTTAAATTTTTTCAAGGAATGTGATAAGCAGTTTCCATGCAACATTTCTTTTACTCCACACATCAATTCTATGAATCCAGAATTATTAATAATAATAGAAAAAATATTTTGCATCACTGATAATTACCCCAATCTTTTCACTGGTCCAGTTCCCACAACCCCTAATCCACACTAATAAATCCAATGAGTTCTAAAACTTTTTATATGTTTAAGCAAACTAATTTGGCAATATCATATGACCTGAACTGTTAAGAGGTTTTCAAAAATCTTTATTTTTCTCACTATAAAAAATTGCTGCAGAAGTATCACTGATTATAAGGCATTGCCCCAAATCCCACTGCAGTTAATCATTAACATATAGTATTCAAACTACATTACCTTTCACAAATCTGAAAATTTCTGAATTCCAACATACAACTGGCCATGAGGGTTTGGGATAAGGATTGTAGACTTCTATTTATAATTTTAGAGTTTGAAGGTGATTTGAAAATAAACTTCCTCATTGTATACATGAGAAAAATGAAGTCTAAGACAGGACTGACGCTAGAGTTCAGGACAAAGTTTGTTTTCACTATATCATGCTGCCTATTTTCTCTACTTGTAAGACTGAATCTTGACCTCCCCAGCTGTAAAACAGTTATAACAACAACACTTATGTCATAGGGTTATTTCGAGTATTAAATAAGATAGCACATAAGCAATGTTTGACATGTAATAGTTCTATGTGTCGCATCAAAAGTATCAGTATCATGAGAGATAATACACTGAATTATTAACCTCTGTAATTTTCTGTGTGCATACTTCCTTATATGTGATTGATACTCACACTATGGTGTCCACATTGCCAGTAAGAACATTGAAAAATGCAAGGGAAAAAAATAAATGTTGGTTTTGACTTTCAAAATAGGCTCTTGATGCCCACACAACACATTTAAAAGCCCAAACTTTTTGGATTGCAAGGGCCTGGTTTCAAAAGACTTTTAGCAATAAAAACAGAAGGCCAGGAAAGAAGCAAACCACAGGGTTTTTAACTCTAATAATAATTGAAAAGAGAATAAAGAGATGTCCAGGCTACTCTGTCTCAAAAAACTAGACAAAATTTACCTGGGCCAGGGAAGGTGAGGGAAGGTTGAAAGGACAAGACCTGAAACAGACCCTGAAAGAGTGTGAGGGGACTGAGATGAGAACCCTGAACTTGGAAAGGCCATGGAACAGAAAAGAATCAGCTTAAACAGACTGCCCGTTACCATTGCCACCGTCACCTGGGTCAGAAGCCAGGCAGGGCCCTGCATGGTTCCACCTGGAAAGTGCCGCAGCCCCGCCGTGCCCTGGATCCACATCCTTATTGTCCTTGTCTATTGAGTGTTTTCTATTGATAGAGGTGACCATACATTCAGGTTTGCCCAGGAATGTCCCTGGAATGTAAATCTGTTGCTTACCTGTTTATACGTCTTGTTCCAGCTTAATTAATAACACCTCCTCTATTATTTATTATATATATATTTATAGATGATAAAATATATGGTCACTCTACTTATTGACAGCAGCCTGACTTTTCACTGCTGATCATCCCGCAGAAGTAGCACCATTTACCTCTTGAGGTTTTTTTTTTTGCAAGGTCTCATCTGAGCTGTTCCAAAGAGCCACATCATTTTAAATGACGAGCATGCTTAAAGGATCCCCCAAAAACAAGTTGAGATCCTTGGCACTCAGGGCTAGTAACACCAAGAAAGACCTGAAAACACACTTGGGTGGCACAGGGCAGTGGTGACTGTATCTGGTGCACATCTTAACTGAAGTACAGATATCAGCATATTTCACTCCCTTCAGGGTTTAGCATCCTCCAGTGCACATAGTAGATGCTCAATAAAAACGTACACAATAATCAGTTTGAAGAAACTGTTTCATTATCAAGAGGTAGCCAGGATGAGAAAGAGAAAATAAATCTATATTGTTTTTAAATCTATAAATACATATTTAAGGTACATAGCTGGTATTACTGAACACGCCATTAATGTGTTAAATTTTATAAAGTTTATGTTCTTTTAAATATTCTTCCAGTGGTAGGTGGAAAGTTAGCAGAGGAGGGTACTTAGTTGAAAGGAATAGTGATACATCAGTTTTTTTCTTTTTAAGTTCTGCCTTATCAATGTGATATATTCTTTCTAAATTTTAGTTTGCTCCTTCCTCATAGATAAATTAGTATGAATATGCAAAACCTTGGTTTGAAGTTTAGGTGAAAAAACACCTTTTTTTCCACTGTGGCTATGCTGGTTCAAAACATGTTCGGACTCTGAGTCGGAATTCACCTGCTATGAATTGCTGTTTGAGAAGAAACTCAGCATGGCCATTAGGTTACACAAAGCATTTATTGGCCACTTACTTTCCATTTCAGTTAAAATTTAAGTTGTCTGATGCTTAGTGATTATTACTGCAGTATAATTTTTAAGAAATTAAAAAATGAACATTAAAAAATCTAAATTACCCCATAAAATCTTACATTATTTTTATTATTTTGTTTATATTTTTGTAAATTTAAATAAAAAATAAGAATCATTAGCAATCCTCCATGGCTTACTAAATTAAACAGATTCCTTCAAGGAAGATTAATAACCTTCCATTTAAAGATAACCCTTCCAGTAAAGAAATTAATTAAAAAAAACTAATTAAAATGTTCTAGAAATCAAATTTATTCTGAAAACTTAGCAAAGTCACAGCCAAAATAAGTTTTTAAAATAATGAAATGACCATATGTCAAAAATAATTCTGAGGAAAACAGAAAAATCACCTTTAGAACACCACAATAACAGCTGCTGTGGACATCCACTGGGGAATGCTACAATAAGTGGTCAAAACCTGAAGAACAAACAGGATATTCACACAGCCTTTAATTATCACTCCCTAAATATTTATTAATCACTGTGGTGGTCATAATGTATATCCATAAATTCTTTGTGACTCCTCCCTCCAGGAAGTAGAGCTTAACTCTCTTCCCCTTGGGTGTGGACTGCATTTAGCGATTGCTTCCAAAAAACAGAAGACGGAAAAAAAAACCTAGTAAACTGAAGCAGAGAAACCTAGCAGACACCATCTCAACCAAGTGATCAAAGTTAGCATCACCAGGAATAAGTCATGAGGATGTCATGTACCCCCTGATAGGATGTGATGAAAAGGACCCTTCACCTCTGTGGTATTCTCCAAAATCCAAAGCCTCAGTCTAATCTTGAGGAAACATCACACAAACCCAAACTGAGAAACATTCTACGAAATACCTGAACAGTACTCTTAAAAAGTGTCAGGATCATAAAAAAGAAAAAAACTGAGAAATGTCATATATCAGAATGAATTAAGGAGACAGCATTGCTAAGTATAATGTAGATGTATCATCTATTGGATTCTGGAATAGAAAAGGGACATTAGTGAAAAAACTGGTGAAATCCATGTAAAGACTGTTGTTTAGTTAATAGTATTGTATTACATTGATTTCTTAGATTTGACGAATGTTTGATAAATGGTTATATAAGATATTAACATTAAGGGAAGGTTACATGGAGACTCTTGTGTCTTTGCAACTCTCTGTAAATCTAAAATTATTTCAAAATAAGAAGTTTAAAAATATCTCTCTGAGCATTAAAGCAATGAAACTTAAAAAATAAGATTATTTCTATGAAGAGAAATACATAAATCAAAGTCTACGGCACAAAACCTAAAACTGTTATAAAGATAAGCTGTTTTTAAAAATCCATGGCATATATACATACATACTCTGCCTTCAGCCTATCTTTCTAATCCAGGCAAACAACCGACTAAGATGGAAGCAAGTAAGAAGACACAGACAGTAGGAAGAACCCATTCACAGAGAGAATCCTAGATGCAATTATTCAGCGATCATCCTGTAAGATTTTTGGAAGAAAGTACAACATAATCCCTTCTACTGATATATTAGAATTAATATGCTCATAGTACAAACCTAATTAAATGGATAATATCTTCCACCAGCATTCCCTTAGTGAATAATTACTCCCAACTTCCTCCTCTGTTCAGGAAAGCCAAGGAAAACTTGACTAGAGTTGAAATAATCTCCAACAAGGTAATTTCTTGTTTTTGCACATACTTCTTTATAAAATACAGATGCCAAATGCCCCCAAAGAAATTCAAGGGCTCCTGAGATTTTTGTTTCTCAGGAACGAAATCACTCGTGCCATTTATTATTTATTTACTTATTTATTTATTTATATTTTTGAGACCGAGTCTTGCTCTGTCACCCAGGCTGGAGTGCAGTGGCACCATCTCGGCTCACTGCAACCTCTGCCTCCTGGGTTCAAGCGATTCTCCTGCCTGAGCCTCCCGAGTAGCTGGGATTACAGGCACGCACCATCACGCCCGGCTGATTTTTGTATTTTTAGTAGAGACAGGGTTTCACCATTTTGGCCAGGCTGCTCTCAAACTCCTGACCTCAAGTAATCTGCACACCTCAGCCTCCCAAAGTGCTGGGATTATAGGCATGAACCACCGCGCCCGACCACCATTGCCATTTAACTCGTCCTGAATTTGATTCCTTAAAGAATCATGCAAAGCGAAAGCATTCTGGGAAAGTTACTGTAGGTCAACTGTACCTCAGAAAGCAACACAAACCTAACAACTTCAAATGATTTTATATATACTAATACGGGGGATTTTCCTTTTTCCTACTTTGCGTTTTCCAAATTTTCAATAATGTACATGAATTAAACCTATAATTTAAAAAACTCAAAAATATATTTATAATGTGCGTTGTTCTTGGTTTGAAAATGAATTGCAATAAATTCCAATGGGGAACTTTGTGCTGAACTCTCAGGTTCATGACATGCTTATTGGGGATATTGTTTCCTCTCTGATGACTCCTGCAGGAACAATAGGATTACTTTTTTTTTAAACAATAACTCAACAGTTTGTTCACATAACTAAAAAGTCATATAATCTCTCTATACTATGCACAGTTCAGGGTGTGTCCACTTGTTTGTTTTTCTGGGGTGAAATTCAGTGATTTCATTTACTTTAAAACCCTAATCAATCAACTAAACCTGAAGAAGGCCTCAGGAGTAGATTTCTTGCAGAATTGTAAAAAATTACTTCCATCAGTGGCTGGCTTCAATTGTTGCTAAACTATTCTAAGTAACTCTTCATGTTACTCTGTTTAGCATTGAATCAAAATGCAATGCAATTAATTTAAAAAGAAAATATGAAGAGTGAAAAGACTTCTGAGCTACCTTCAAAACCAATTTAATTTTTCTCATGAGCAACAAGGATATTTTAAACATAATGAATGGCTCAACTCTAAAGTCTGCTGTACTCTCTCCAACTAAACTATTAAGAATGCAGGCATTGATTCTGTGTTTATTGATATAAAGGAACTATTGTCAGAGAGGTGAATATACCCAAGCAAGTTGAATCAGGGCATTATAGATTCTTAGATTGCATAATATAATCTGATTATGAATAGCAGGTGGTTAATGTACCAGAATAATACTGTCAGAAGAAGAATGGATAAGAATAGTCACCTATTAATCGTGTACATAACAAATACATGGCTTCATTTTTTATTTTTGTTTTTTACTAAAAAAGTAATAAAGGACTTTGGGTACAGGTGGTACAGTAAAGGGATGCTTTGATGGACCCCACTAATCCTAATACTCAGAAATTAGTGATAAAATATAAAAATGGGAACAAGACATAAGGATCGGAAGCTATAAGCATATTGAGCTCCAGTTTTGGAAGGAATGGGTCGGAAACAGGTTCCTGGGGATCAGACCCAAGCCATGCTTTGGAAATCACGTTCTAAAACTCTGACTACTATTTCTGATTGTTTTCTCATCACTTTTTGGTTTTTCTTTTATGACTATCATATTCTTGAATTTTTGAATATATTAATTAAAGGTTGTGTGTATGCATGTTTAATTTTGTTATGACTTTTTCGGAATTTTCTTTTGTTTCTCCAGTTATCACTATTTACTCCCACGGTGTTTCTATTTGTCCTGGATGTTTTTCTTTTATGTTACTTGTTTTCCTCATATACCTGGTTATTCTTAGCTTGTCTGTTAAGTTCTAAGAATGTAGGACTCTGAGGCTGGTGTGAGTTTCCTCTGATGTTACATTTCAATAGATTTAAGTAGGTTGGTTTTTCTGTAACTCTCTGGAGTGGGAAATCATACCAGGAGCAGTTTGTACTTGGGTGGGTGTCAACTATCAGATTTCAACTTACAGTGAGTGGGTAGGGAGCCAGGAGGGGAACCTCCCAAATGCCAAAGAGGAGGAACTCACTGTGGAGCATTTGCATTCACACTAGATGCCTTAAATTTCTCCCATAAGGTTCTGTTCAACTTTTAAAGGAAACAGCCCCACTGTTTTTTCAGGAGGGGAAACTCTGGCTGCCTGTCTTCTATGGAAGGGTTGGAGGAAGGGGAAAGTGGCACATCTCATTTTTTTGTAATTTTTCTGGCTCAGAGCCTCTGAGAAGTTTCAAAAGGGAATTTGGCTTCTGTTGATCTCTTATAAAATAGATGATTGGACAGTAATGTATTAAAACAATATTATGTTTGTTTCCCTCCCAAATGATGGAACGCATCACTTATTTAAAACAAAATGTTATGCTCTTAGTTTTCATAGAAGAACCATTTAAGAAATAATTACCACCTACAGGACATTTTGGGATCTTTTGCAAAACTGTATTTTTTCATTATGTCACTTCAAATCCTTTATATAAAATCCATCCTAAGAACACAGCTAACTAACTGGTACAGGCTCTAGTGATTTACCTAGTTAGTATAATATTACAAGTAAATGTCCTTGGTCAGAGGACCTGGTGATAGAGTCATATTGGAAATTCAAGCTCACTGTCACTATTAGAAAATAACTCCAAGTACTATGTCCTTTGCTGATTGGTTAAATGCATTGTTCTTACCTATGAGACTTTGTCATCTTTAGTACAATTTCTTAGCCTTTCTGTTTCCTCTTGGTATTTCTACCTCAAATAGAAAAATTTGCTCAGAATATAATAATAATTTTTAAAACTTGGTATGGGAAACACCTGCACATGATGAAAGACAGTCATGCAATTGAATTGTCAATGATGAAGAAAGCAGCTTCAGATGAAAATTGCATGTTTGTTATGAGACGGAAAGAAAAAACCAAGCTTGACTAATGTTCTCACCTCTATATTAAGCAAGAGGAATGCCATCGACTGCACTCAGCACAATCTAGAAAAAACAACTTCCTCTTTCTGATGCCATTTCCTTTTCATACCAGTATTATCTATCAGCCACTGGTAGTTCCCTTTACCACGACTGAAGGTTGCATCAAAGCAACCTATGTGTCAAGGGAAAGTTAGAATACGGATGAGTCCTCATGATATGCAGCCCCTTTGAAAAGGTCTGTGGACTTCGCCCACTCGCTATAATTTGTATACGGTATAGGCAGCATGCTGGCAACCCAGGTTGAGGACATCTGAATATCACCTCCTACCACACCAAAGCAAAGGCAAATTTTCCCTTTGTTCATTTCACAGAAATAGAGGAACCCATCCCCTCTCCTCCAGTGACTGATGAAGAGGTAAAGATATTTTCAGAATATCACACATCGGAAGGCTAAGCAAGATACAGTATTTGGAAGGAGTTTGGAATTTAAGTTTCTACCACTTGCCAGCTGGGTAATCTTGAATAAATAGCCTAAATTTATTAAACTTCAATTTTTCTCATCTCTAAAATGGGGGTGATGATTTCCTCCTTATAAAATTATATTGCAAAGATGATGAGGCTTTATATATATGACATATATGACACAGAGGTGAATTAACTCGCTTAATAGACAACCTAAACATATGTTCAGGACATAAGCAAAATGGGGGCCTCCAAAATGAAAAAATTAATTAGGTAAAAGTATGTGGTTCTTCAAAAGAAAACGATTGGGCCGGGCTCGGTGGCTCATGCCTGTAATCCCAGCACTTCAGGGGTCCAAGGCCAGTGGGTCACCTGAGGTCAGGAGTTAGAGACAAGGCTGGCCAATATGGTGAAACCCCGTCTCTACTAAAAATACAAAAATTAGCCGGGCGTGGTGGCGGGTGCCTGTAGTCCCAGCTACTCAGGAGGCTGAGGCAAGAGAATCACTTGAACCCGGGAGGTGGAGGTTGCAGTGAGCTGAGATCGTGTCACTGCACCCTAGCCTGGGTGACAGAGCCAGACTCCGTCTCAAAAAAAAAAAAAAAAAAAGAAAGAAAGAAAACTATTGAACTAGTCATCTTGATATTTTAAAAAAAAGCTTATTTATATTTTATCATACTTTTAAAAAATGCTTTTGGATACTTTGTTGCTACCTATTTTGATTACATATAGGAATGGAGCCATAAACTTTTCAGTGCCTTGTCATTCGAAGGATGTTCCTTTACCTCAGGTTTCCTCCTCTCTCTCTAGTCTGTATCTGGGAGAGGTACACATATACCCAAACATTTTATTACATTGGGCATACCCAAACATTTTAATATATTTGTGCTGGTATACTTAGGAGCTAGCTTTTGACTTACAGCACATGTTTCCCTTGAAATAATTTAAGGCCATAAATATCTATGTCTGTTGTGTTGGTTTATTTTTTACCTGTATCCTTTCAGCCTACATTTTTCTATATTGTTCTATGTATTATCAAGTCCACAGACCCTGGGGACTAATGGGCTTTTCTGGCATGTTGTTTGAAAAAAAAAAAAAAAAAAACTACCCAAAAAGGTAGATAATTAATTACAAATGCATAGGTGGTAAATTTTTAAAATATAATGAGACTCACAGGTTTTCCACTATTTGATATTCTCTTTACAGAGTCAAACTGATGTACCGCAAAGCACACCAGGTACGTGCTCATGGGGACAGACTTCTCAAAAGTTGTTCGAGTCCATTTATCATCCACTGACTCTTCTTTCTATTGAAAAGAAAAGATAAACTTTTATCGATCAAAATATCAACCATATATATGCAAGACAAACAAATAAACGGTTGCCCCAAACCTTGCTTTCTAGCCAGAAGCCCTTTGTCAAAGCTTAGAGGTCAAATTGTTTGTGGTGATGTTGAAAAGACTATAGGAAAATTTACTTTGTTTTTAGAACTGTTAAAGACTGACTGAATTACACACTGTATTAGGTTTTTCACAGAGAAATAAAATTTTGAGTGGACTATCAGTTGAATAGGAGTTTATCTGTCTACACTAAACACATCATGCTGACCATAATATTTGAGAGTACTGCAATCTCCTAATGAAAAACAGGCTCGTGCTCAGATATTTGCTGATTCGACTGGCAGGAGGGCAATTGCTGTACCTGGTGTAGCGGAACATTGGCTTCTCTTTTCCGTCTTTGGTTGTCTACATCAAACACCAAAGGTATGGTCACCAAAGTCAGTGGCTCGGTCTCCATGGACAGAGAGGAGGATTCTGTTGCTTGACACAACTACTGACCTATCTGGCTTGTTTTGTCCATGCCAGCTCTGCTGTCCTCACTGTCGATTACCAATCCTAACACTTCAACCATGAATACTTGCCCAACTCCTGCTTCCATTATTAAACAATTTCCACATCTCCTGCAGCCACTCTGTTTGGGATGGTTTAAAAAGAGATTAAGCGAGGGAGGCTGGGTTAGAATGGGTGACGCTGACACTTCAAGCACGGATGTGCATGCCCTTGTATAATCGTGGTGGGGCTCCAGCTACATTACTCTACCATAAAAACCTAGTAGTGTTAGTTTTGATCTCCTAAGAACCCAGAATATTCTCCTTCTTCCAGGACTACTATCTGGATCTAGTAGAAGGTAAAGTGCAACTCTGCACAGTGAAAAGGCCATAAGGGAAGATCTTAAGCAGAAGTTGGTGAGTTTGCCATTTTTCCCCCCACCTTCATCTAGATTGGTGTGTCATACTTTAAGTCTATCCTTTCCTCTTTCTTCTCCAATCAAACCTTAGAAGAAAACAAATTGATAATTAACTCTCACTGAGGCATGGATGGCTGCTAAGAGTACATTTTAATCCTCTTAAGTGTTTATTTGCTTTATTTTGTTGTTGCTTTTTCAAGGAATATTTTATCATTTAAAAAGATGAATTTTAATGACAATATTTCAAATAGTGGATCAGAAAGATGGGAGACATAATTTGGGGCTGGTGTCCTTCTGATTATTGTACCTAAAGATGAGCCTGACCCTTTTACATGTCGAATGTGTGAAGTATGTAAACCTCAACTTTGAGGTAATGAAACTCTAGGTAACAACATTATCCATTATAGGGATGAGACACAATAACAGAGAGAAGTGTTTTATGTTAACAAATAATTTATACAGGCAGAAATTATCAGCCTTTTAAAATATTTTTCTCTTTTTTATTTTTTAAATTTTATTTATTCATTTATTTGTTTATTACACTTTAAGTTCTGGGATACATGTGCAGAATGTGCAGGTTTGTTACATAGGTATACACGTGCCACGGTGGTTTGCTGCACCCATCAACCCGTCATCTACATTAGGTATTTCTCCCAATGCTGTCGCTCCCCTAGCCCCCCACCCCTTGACAGGCCTTGGCGTTGATGTTCCCCTCCTTGTGTCCATGTGTTCTTGTTGTTCAACTCCCACTTATGAGTGAGAACATGAGGTGTTTGGTTTTCTGTTCCTGTGTTAGTTTGCTGAGAATGATGGTTTCCAGCTTCATCCATGTCCTTGCAAAGGACATGAACTCATCCTTTTTTATAGCCTGTTTTTTTTTTTTTTCTCCAGACATTTAACAAGCACTTCCCACTCACCAAAGGAGTCTATGGGCAAAGTGTTCCCTGGAGTTTGCTTCCACAACCCACTATTTAAGTGATGATTTTTTTAAGTAGTAGCTTTATCTTTTTTAAAAAAACAAAACAAAAACTGGATTTATATTCACCTGAAAACTAAATAGTGAGCAGCCCTCAAATATTTTCAAATCTGTAATTCCATTAGTTTGCCATTACTGTAATCTGTCATGACTCACGGATCCTGGCAACTAAGCAGAGCCCAAGCTGATGTGTGTGTCTATGGCATTGTCTCTTGCATAGAAACACCAGTCTGGCTTTCTTACTGGACTGTGATACCTTACAGACTTCTAGTACTCAAAGAAAAAAGATTGCCAAAATGTATTTCACTCGGCTAAATAAACTATTAGTGCACATTTAGTTTTAGAATTCAATGGGTTCTCTTTCACAGAAAATCAGGTAACTGGCCTAATGTTGTCAATAGACTCTGCATAAACAAAACATTTAAAAAGTACTTACCGCCACTGGCATATTTGAAAGTGCTCCATATTCTTTCGGATGGGTGATAGATATTGTATAAGTTGCCTTTTTGTTGGGCTCATCAAAACAAGGAAAAGATTTCCTGGCATCTGTCGGTTCATGATCGGTGGCCGCTATGCTCCTTAGAAACAAACACACAAACAAAATGCATGCTGCCTCTTCTGACAACCCCTATGTCTCTATTCCTAGGGAAAAAAAAAATCAGCTATGCAATTATAACTATTACATTTCTAAAAATGAGGTTCCATCTAGAAGACTATCAAATATTTGTCAAAGGTTTTCCCAGAATTTTTAGGTTAACAAATTTTTTAAAAATTCTGAGTCAGATTGCTTCAGATATTTCATTCACATATTTATTTGTCAAAAACCACAGTTACTTTTGCATCAACCTAACAGCTATTTTGGTGCCATAACTAAAACTCTGTGGAGGAGCAAAAATAAATCCAATTATGAGCTAGTACTCTCTCCACCCCAAACCCATTGAGCAACAAGTAGATAAACACAAAGCCAAACTTAAAAGCTTGTGTCTAACTGCCCTTATGGGAAGTGAACAGCTGTCTTCTGTCACAGAGTGGAGGTTATTCCAGAGTCCCCCGTCCCTGTCCCTAATGGCACATTCTTTGTTATTTATGTTACAACAGGGACAAAACCCCCAGTTTCATTTCCATGTAAAGGCAGTGCTGAGTAATCTCGTAGGTGAAGTAACCTTTGTCCTAGTTTAAAGCTCACTCTTAAAAAGAGAGAGCAGCATTTTTTTTTTATGGCTCTAACTAGGCATATGCTGGTATAAACTAAAATGTTAATGTTTAGTATTTTCATAATTTCAAGGTGAAAATATTTTCTGAGTAATTGCTCAAAAAAATCAATAGCATACACTTTTTACACGTAAACATATTACAGTAAGAGAATATTGTATATTGGCTTATTAGAAAATGAAGCAAAGTAAAAAGTATAAAAGTAAAGAAATGGTAATTTCTATTCATTAATAATTTGTACAAACAAAAATTTTGTCCTTCAGGATTCTGGAAACTAAGAAAGACATATCATAAAGAATATCAGGCTAAATTATTATATCATCCATTCATCCAAGAAATATTAATTGAGTCCCTTCCACACACACACACGTGCACACACAAGCACCTATGCATGCATGTACACATTTGCAGACATTTTTCTAGCTGCTGTATGAAACCTCCTTTGCAAAATTATAACAGAGGAAATTATGACAGTGAAAAAAGTCAGACCTAACTGACTCCATCTTGCTTTTAACCTTTAAGCTGCACTTGTTCATTCCTGAGCATAGGCCGAACTAATTTTGGGAAGGAATTCAGTTTATGGTTTGACTCTGAAACAAAATTGATAATAGCACTTCCCTGAAAAGACCTCCTTCTTCCCTGGGGACCAGTCTGCCTTTGCAGGACTAACAAATTAGCTACAAGATTAGAAATTACAGTTTAGGGGTCATGCAGCCTCTGGCTGCAAGAGTCTCAACCTCCTCGAATTCCTCATGGGGATAACATTACTACTGTAAAACCTAAGATTAACGCTTGAGATATTTTGCAGACTCCGTACTTGATGGATCAGCTGACACCACCCAGACCAGTATCTGGCTCAACCAGTTCTGCCATCCCACCCAGGAACAGAAAACAGCAAGAAAAACTCACTTCGACCCTCTATGACTCCATCTCCAACTTGACCAATCAGCACTCCCCACTTCCCAAGCCCCTACCCGCCAAATTATCTTAAAAACTCTGATCCCCAAATGCTCGGGGAGACAAAGTTGAGTAATAATAAAATTCCAGTCTCCTGCACAGCCGGCTCTGTGTGAATTACTCTTTCTCCATTTCAATTCCCCCCATCTTGATAATCGGCTCTGTCTAGGCAGCGGGCAAGGTGAACCCATTTGGCAGTTACGTGTATAGATAAGATTCCAGACTGCTTACAGAGTGTTAGACAAGAGACACACAAATAAATAAATAACTTAGGAGAGTGATGACAGCTACATAGAAAATAAAACACTGGAAAAGACAGAGAATGACTAGGAAAAGTGGTAAGCAACATTAGGTAGAGTGGTCACAATCTCTTGGTTTGCCAAGATCTGAATAATGAGAAAAAGCCAGGCAAGTGGAGGTTCAGGGAAACATGTTCAAGTAGAAGGAACCGTAAGTGCAAAGTCCCTAAGATGAAAAAGAACCTGCTGTGGTTGAAGAATTGAAAGGTGTCCAGTGTGGCTAAAGAACACTGAACCAGACGGACTGGAGCCAGAGATAAGTTTGACATGAGGTCAGCAGAGGCCAGATCAGGAAAATATCAGAGATCATGAGAAGAGCATGCATTTTATTTTGATTCAAGGACTTATTACAGCCAAGGATTTGACTGCCTTTGGCAAATTATGGGAGTATTGGAACATCACAATAAACAACGGGATAATAACTCATTGAACAAATTAACAATCTCTGAGTCCTTACACTGATTTTTTAAAATGAATAAATAAATGGGTGAGAAGGGAAAGTTATTCCTTCCAGTAGATTGCCTACTAATAATATTTGAAGGAAAAAATTATTTTAAAAAATCATCAGTGGATGCCAAAACCAGGGGGTGAAAGTTTGGTGAGGAAGGGATATTTGCAAGGTTTCAAAAACTCCCTGAAAGTTACCTAAAGAGAAACCTTGTAACTTTACAATGGAGACACTTGGTGGACACTACCTTAAGCAAGCTATCAAAGGAAGCATCACTAATAATAGTTCAAATCAGCACAATGTGTCTCTAATGTGATTTCCTGAGAGAGACACATCACTTCTGTGATAGTCCTGACAGAAAAAAAAAAAAAAAAACTTAACTTGCATTTTTAAATCATGAGGAAAATCAGACAAACTACAACTGAGGGACATTCTCAAAATAGCCAGCCTGTATTCTTCAAAAATATTAACTTTAGAAAGACAAAGAAGGACTAAGGGACTGGTTTCAGTTTAAAGGAGTCTAAAAGGGCATGACGCTAAGTGCAATGCACCATTCCAGACTGGGTACTGGACTGGGGGAAAAATCGTTTATAAAGACATCATTAGGCTAGTTGATAAAATTTTATTACAGACTGTGAATCAGATAGTTGTATTAATGTTAAATTTCTTGATTTTGATGACTGTACTATGTTTATTTTAGAGAATGCCCCCGTGCTTAAGAAATATGCTCTGATGTCGAGGGGTAAAGGGAGAGGATGTTTCCATGTGCTCTGGAAAGGAAGGGGAAGGGGTACAGGCTAAAACGCAAACAATTGGTGAATCTAGGTTAAGTATTTCTAGGAATTCCTAGTACCATTCTTATAACTTTCCTATGAGTCTGAAATTATGTCACAATAAAGTTACCCAAGAAAAGCCTCAGTTAAGAATTCATTCTGCAATAGAACAATCATTGACTAGTTTTGTGACATTAACAGTTTAGTCAATTGAAGTTTCTAAACATCTTGCAGATTGTAGTTAATTGCAAGTATATCAGACTCTAAAAAAGCCTGTACACTTTCCCAGAGTTTGAAAGTTTTATAAGATCCACGAAGCTCCAACCCCATGTTTAGTCAGCTGCCTTTTCCTTCTGAATTCTTCTGACTTCTGATGTCTTCCAGAGGCAGGGGAAAAGGAAAAGTCACTCCTTGCAAGAATGTCTCCTCTGAGTCACACCTCAGAAATAGGCCAGCTGACTAATTTGAGAAGATGAGTGTGTGTGAGTGTGCGTGCGTGCATGCACGCACCACACACATCTTCGTGTGTGGGAGGTGAGAGGAAGGAGGAAGTGGAATTACACTTTCCTAAGCTATAGCCATGGGGTATGTTTTCAAATACTCTATTTTACTCTTGGCTGGATGCCAGAATATGAATATATATAATATAATATATATAATATAATATATATAATATATATTCCTAAGATCCCAGGAAAGAAAATAATTTTCAATCCTTTTCTCACCTTCTCTCTTTAAAAGACATTCTGCTTGATTTTAGGCAAAAACTACCTTCCTAAACTAACGTATTCCTGAGCTTGCCAACAGACATGGAACAGAACAGTGTGGGAGAGTTCTCTGTGCGGTGTGTTTGGTCCAGCTCAGTGGTCCTCTCAGCAAATGCCAGTCACAGCAAGTCTAACTCAATCACAGTGACCCAGATATAGATACAGTGACATTCATCAACCCGAAGAGCTATATAATGTTTATTTTCTTTTTCTTTTTTAAAGTTCAGAGCCAATATGATTTTATGGGGAAAACCCTTTTCTAAGAGCAAACATTCTTACATTCTAATCCACTTCAGCTACTAAAGTGTGATCTTGACCAAGTCACAAAACCCCAGACTTTTAGTGTCCTCATCTGTAAAACCTGGTCACCAGAGCATGTATGGCCTTCTCACAGCGTTATGGGGAAGTGAGAAGGGGTAGATTACATGTAGTAATACATTTGAAACTCCCTTAAAATTTACATAATGTGGTTAGGATATACCTCATTCTACATCTTATAAATCTAGAATGCTAACCGTGCTTTCTGACATAGCACTTTCACAATCTGAAATATTTCAAATCCTTTCATTTGACTGCAATATATACTGGAACAAAATTACTTGGTGTATATACACTATAGGCAATATAAGCATTTTTAAAATGGTAACCTGTTCTTTTTCTCATGAACTTCAGAATAACTCAAAAGCTCCTTTTTATATATCCTAAATTCCATCAGTTGGCCCTAAACTTTTCTAAGTGTGTGCAAAGTTGAAAACAAGGAATAAGAGGTAACAATACAAAACAATTCTAGATCACAACTTCTTTGGGAAGATTTTATTCAGTGATTAAAATCAGATGACTTGTGTTGCAAATTAAGAGAAAAAGGCTGACTAATAGCACAATATGTTCAGGAGTGACTTGTGGGTACGTCCTGAATAATTATCGCGCCAGACCAAATGTGTTGGAGTAAACCACCTTCCCACAAGGGCCTCCCTATGCCACATTAATAAGTCACTTACTAGACCTAGCACAATAAAATGATAGTCTATGCAATTTTGTCATTTCCAAAAGGGAAGAGCATTTCTCTGGCATCTCTGAGTGGATCAGATCAAGGTGACTTTAAGAAAACTGAGGGAGAATGGGCGATGGCACAAGTTATGGCTTGGATCACTCTGAATTGACTCTAAAAAAAAAAAAAACCAAAAAAGGTACCTAATTATCTCATAAATCATCTGGCATGCTGTTTCCAGTGAAGACTCTCTGGCTGTGCTGAGCAATTTTATAAGTTGAACCAGTAAAATAAACAGCAAGCTTTGAGTGAAATCCTTAAACACAGAGCTTCTGATTCGGGACAGGTAGTCACAATTGCTAGGGGTCTATATAGACTAAATAAAGGGTTCCAGAAATACATAGAGGAGCAGCTTGGTGAAAAACAACCCCTCTAGATTGTTCAGACCTCTATGTATTTTTATGGTGGTTTGAATGAACCAGTTAGTTATTTAACTTTATTTTCCAATTGTTTTTTTTCTATGTAGAAGATATTCAAGGTCAAGTAAAATTTCTTTTTGTTTTCTTGCTTCCAAAATAAAAGAAATTTACTTAGCCTCCTGCAACAAGTAAACAAGACCAAAAAGAAAATGTATTCTTTTTTTGTTTGTTTGAGATGGAGTCTCACTCTGTCACCCAGGCTAGAGAGCAGTGGCGCGATCTTGACTCACTACAACCTCCGCCTCCTGGGTTCAAGCAATTCTCCTGCCTCAGCCTCCAGAGTAGCTGGGATTACAGGCATGTGCCACTACCCCCGGCTAATTTTTGTATTTTTAGTAGAGGCGGGGTTTCACCATGTTAGCCAGGCTGCTCTCGAACTCCTGACCTCAGGTGATCCGCCCACCTCAGCCTTCCAAAATGCTGGGATTACAGGCATGAGCCGTCTTGCCCAACCCAAAATCTATTCTTTATTGACATTTTTATTGACAATGGGATAATAGTTCAGCATACTAATCTAAGAATATAATGAACAAACTGACATACGACAAAAATTTCAAGATCAAAACTACATGTGCTTGAGTATACATACACATCCATGCAGGTAAGAATACATTACACACACACACTTAATGATGATTATCTCACCGATGTTTCCACTCGACTCCTAAATCTTTATTACAAGCTCTAACCTTGTGCTTCAGACATACTTATGCAAGTGCCTACTAGTCATCTCTTCCTAGATGTCTGACAAGCCATCAACACATCTGACACTGAACTTATGACCTTCCCTTCTAACCTGGCTACTTCCCACCTATTTCCAATATCAATTGAGGTGAAGGCTAGCTGGGGTATCCTAGACCCACAACTTTAACTCACCCTTCCTCATAGTCAATCAATCTGCAAATCTTGACTACTTTACCTCCAAACTATTTTCTCCATTGTGCCCTCTCTTCTCTAACCTGAAATCACTTTTCCTATCTGATCCTTATCTTCTCTGTCCTGGATTGCTCCAATATCTTTCACATATCCAAGTGTATGGTTGAGTTAACTCTTTCTTTCGCCATCCGTATCCAAAAAGTCATGGGGTAATTTCCCCTTCATAATGCCTATCATGGCTATTTTTCCTTTTCCTCCATAAGGGTTTTCCTCAGTGATACCTAGCTAGCCTGTTCATATAAACTTCCCCTACAAACTAATTTTCTTGTCCCCACTCTGCTTTTCTGACTTGGTGCCTTTCCTTTTTGCCTGATTTTAGTTTCTCACTTGTCTCTGCTGCTGAACTCCCACCAGAACATCAAAATTCAGCTTAAATCCTACTAGCGTTACGAAGAACACCTTGGAAGCCCAAACTAGAAATGATCTCTAAAATTCCGGTTGTACTTCCTGTCAATTCCACTGTTTCTCTGCCTTTAAACTATGGAGATTGCATTCCTAAGTACAAATATATATATATATATATATATATATACACACACACACATATAAACTCTTCCCTTCCACAGGGTAGGCGGAAAAGGAACCAAGGGAAAATTTTCACCCTAAGTGGGAATGTAGAGATGTTATTGGTGGAAGTTAGGCTCGTTTATGGGAGAGGAGCTGTGGTAATGCAATGTGTCCCAGCATTTGCCAGAGGATACTAGTCATGTGAGCGCTTGTATGAAAATATTTCCATATATTCCATTTGAGAATATTTGAGTGCTCACTGTGTGCCAAACAGTGAAGGAAAGACATATATCTCTACTCTTAGGAACCCCACAGAAGAATCCATAGTCACAGACAGTTGGGAAACTACATAGAGGACATTATCATATAAAAGCCTCTGAAAACCCTATAATCCCAGCTACTCGGAAAGCTCAGGTGGGAGGATCACTTGAACTCATGAACTCATGAGTTCAAGCCAGGAGTTCTACCCCAGCCTGGACCTCATCTCTTTAAAAAAAAAAAAAAGTCTCTGAAAAGTTCCATAATTAAAAACAAAATCCAAAACAGATCATTTTGTATTTAGTATTATTGCACAAACTGATTTAGCCACAGAATCTCTCCCCTGCTATTTTTCTGGTAATATCTACTAAGATCCCCATGCAACTAGAATTCTGCGGTACATACTTTGGGAAGTGCTAAGTAAGCATAATCCAAATGCTGACAAGGAAAAGCCAAATCTTGGAGAGAAGAAAATATATACTTTGGAGTTTGAGTAGAGGGAAACTCTTTTAGGGAAGGGAACAGCTGGAAATCCTACATAACACGGTGAGAAAATGGGAAGAAGGAGGGTGTGGTCAGAGAAACATTCCAAAGGTTCCAATCCTTCCAAGTGGTTTTCCTCAGACCCTGAAGAATAGACTAGCAAGTAGGGAGAGGTAGATCGATAAAGGAAAAGCGACTGGATGTTTCTCAAACTTTCTCCTTCCACGCCCCACTACAACTCTGTCCCCAGAAAGACAATGTGGAATTCTAAATTTTGTCCCCTTTCTTCCCCATGTCTCGATCTTGAGAGAAAGCAACTTGGGTAGCTGTGAAGTTTGTGAAGCTCAAAGTCCTGATTGTATTTGCAGAAATTAAGTAATTTCGGTTACTACTGAGTGCAATCCTGTTTAGTTTGCATTGTGGTTGTCACATTAATATCCCTAACTGCTAATACTCAATCCTGGAGTTACATTTTACGTTAAGGTCAGAAAATATAATTTTGACTTCGTACTTCAAATGTATTACTATGATGACGTTTAAAATGATACAAACGTCACATATGACAAAGCTCACTCTATGGTATGAAAGAAAGGCACTGCCCCCAGTGAACTCCCTCTGGTGGCCCTTATATGGAGCCTGTGGATGAGAACTCCTAGAGGCTGCATTGCCAAAATATTACTCACAGGCTAGAAAAAAAAGCATGATGCACTTTTCTCATATGCTTGAAATATTTCAGACAAGGATAACAAAAAGTATTCCATTTAGCCTAAATGAGGTTATTGAGCTGATGCCAGATCTGTTCCAAAACCATGTGTGTGCAGTACAGAACTGGCAGCATCTTTTGTAATGTGAGAGCTTCAACTGCTCCCAATGAAACATACAAACTTGGGAACACCAATCCTCAGTGAGAACTGAACTGAGCATCAGCCTTCCTCACCGATGTTGCCATCATTTCGTAATCTCCAATCAAAAGTTAAGTCAACTGAGCTTCAGAAGGGCAGCTCTCTGGTATATATTTTATGGCAAAATTAACTGGTACACTAAAATAACTCAAAGAGTGAGAGTATTTGTGTATATAATGCTTTTTTTAGACTTATAAAGTACATAATAGAAACTTATTAATGGAAACTACATAGTTCCAATTTTTGGCCTTCCTAATATGTGTAAAATTTTATTTTATTATTTTATAAATATTTTGATGGTTTTACTCAGATAAAATTTCTCTTGTCTTTATGATCTAAGAAGCAGTTTTAAAGTTTTAGCAATAGTATTTAAAAAGTCTTGACTCGCTTTCACTTCAATGAATTTTTAGAATCTCTTTAAGGTGGATATTCTTCAGAATATTGCCCTTCCCTCGACCATTGGCAAACACTTTTAAAAAATCATTGTATTGTTAGTAAGGCTCAGAGGAATAGTCGCTTTCATACATTGTTGGTGGAAATGGAGTTTGGGGCATATTTTTTGGAAGTCAGTTTGGAGATACACACACACATGCATACACATGTTCATGCATATATATGTATATGCATGTACACATATATACACAGACATACATGCATTTATACACAGGTAGTTTTGGCCCATCTTCTAGGAATTTTCTTAAATATTAGAAAATGTCCATAAATAGTTATTTACAAGGATAGTCAATATAAGGATGCGCCTTCTTCTAGATCCTTATAGGTGAAAAAATAGGAGCAACTTAAATACTCATATTTAATCGAAAAGTGAATCAACTACATTGTAGTCATACAATGGCCTACCATGTATCCATCGAGTCATTTGTGGAAGAACATCAAATGACATCTTAAAGCATTGATGCTATATTGAAAAAGCATGTTACACATTACTATGTATAATATAATTATGCCACAGCTATCTATGTCCAGAAAAGTACTAAAAGAGTCTCTGCCTAAATGTTAACAATGGCTACACTTGGGTAAAGAATTTATGGATGAATTTATGTTTTCCTATAATTTTCTCTGTTTTCTGAGTTTTCTTCAATAAATGTGTATTATTTATGTTATCAATAAACAAAGTAACTAATACAACTTGGTATATTTGTACACTTTGACCTAGCAATTCTATTTTTAGGACTATATCCTAACCTAAGGAAATAAACAGGTGCACACACAAAGAGGTATTTAGAAGTATGTTATTTGATGATTTGTTTATAATAATAAAATACTAGAAACAACTCAAATGCTCAACAATATAATTTGTTTTAAAAAATTACAATGTATTCAAGCAATGGAATATTTCACATCTTTAAAATCAGATTCTTGGCTGTGTGCAGTGGCTCATGCCTATAATCCCAGCACTTTGGGAAGTGGTGGCAGGAGCATTGCTTGAGTCCAGGAGTTCAAGACCAGCCTGGGCAACATAGCAAGACCCTGTCTCAATAAAGAACAAAAAACAGATTCTTGAAAACATGTAAGAATAAGGGGAACTTCTCAAGACATTAAGTAAAAAAGGCATATAGATAGACAGATATAATGCAATTAAAGGTTTGATTGCCTAGAAAAACATTAGAATATACATTAATATGCTAGCAGGGATTACCACTGGGCAGTGAAATTACTTACAGATTCTTTTGATTATCATTTTTGATAATTTTTATGCTTTCAATGATGTAATTTTTATGAACAGAAAAAATATGTAAATGGTAAGAGTGTTTTTTTGCTAGCAGTATTAAGGTATAAGATCTATATAAGCATGACCCCTACAGATATTTTCTTCAAACTATCACTTCTACTCAATTTATCAGTTTACCACACAGGAATATAGGAATATTTAAATGTTTTGTTTTAGTCCGTGGGTCTGTCTGACAAACAATAGAAAGAATTTTGACCAAAAAATTTGCTTGCTCTGTAAGATGCTTAAAACAACAGAAAAAAAGGGATATTTGTGGGTGGACTGGCCCAAGACTCACATCTCTAAACTGTGACAAGAAGCTTTCTTAATCATTTACCTCTTCAGAATCTAAGCCAGCAAAGGTCAAAGCAGTCCAGAGACAACACAAGGTGTAGTGTAGCCTTCCTCCCTGATGCAAGGGCTACATCCACAGTGTGAAGGAAGTTTTTCGGAGTTCAGTGAGAGAGTTTATGCCTTTAACATAGCTCTGGTAGTAGCCACTGATCAATACAAAGGCTAGACAAATAGGTGGGAAAGTGGAATAAATACCTATCTATCTAGATAGATATTTGTATACAAATATTTGTATGTATTTAACTACTTAATATATCTTTTATGTTGTAAAAGGCTTAGCACTATGTTTGCACATTGCATCATGATCAACAAGCCTCCAAATTTACCTATGCCACTGATGTGTGGACTCAATGAATATTTCCTGAAAGCCTATGTGTAAAGCATGGTCCTGGCCATTGGAGACAGAAAAAAACACAGTCCTGTCTTCCTTTCCAGATGAAGACACAAAGACAATTCTGTGGATCACATGTGATTTTTCAATGTCTCTCTTCTCCAAAAAAGAGACATTGGACAAAAAAAAAAAAAAAAAAGGACAAAATAATAACTGAAATTTACTGATGTTTCACGTAAATTTAGTGTAATACCACTTTAAAAGTTCATATATATTGCTATATATATATTGCTACATAGCCTGGGAATATCACTAGTGAAATTTACCAAAGGCAGTTCTCAAACCTGAGATAATTTATGGAAATCTTCAAGATAGGGTGCAGTATATTATGATTTCTCCTGATGGAATAAAAGACTTACACTGACTTTTGACTCTACGAAGCTCATTCACTACTTTCAAGTTTTATGACAGGGTTTGGAAATACAACAGGGCAGCAATTTTGGCTTCCCAGATGGACAGCCAGAATTGAAACCAAGAGCCGATCAAGATCAGACCAACAAAATAATTAAAAGTGGAAAGTGAAAAGGAAAGGAAAAGAAATGGAAAGCAGATATGTGAGCTTAAGGGAGGTAAAGCAAAAATTAATATTTACTTGACTTGTCCGTTCTCCGTGTAGGTGGTTCTATAAAATCCCACGAGGGAGCCGTTCAGCCAGCCGGCGAACTCCATGGTCAGGAGATACAGGCCATCTCCACTGCTGGGGGTAAGCTCTTCCTCCGCCTCGACCACCACGTACTCCTGCTTTTTGTACTCGAAACACCTCTGGACTTGCACCTGGTCCCCAGAGGGCCTCTTCAGCTCCGGGAGCCGGGTGATCCTGGTCTCCCGGAGGTGCAGCCACAGGTACCGGGTGGGAGCGCTCAGGTTGATGGAGATGCTCACGGTGCCTGTGTAGGTGTCCTCCTCCAACAGGGGCTTCACGTGCAGGTCGTAGTGGACTGGGTTGACGAAGTCCGGCAGTCGAAAGTTTTTCCACTGTCCGCTCTCATCCTCACTGGCCGGGCAGATGTCCTGGTCCTGGGCAGGAGGACCTGAGGGGCTGGCCGTGGAAGAAGGCAGGTGGGAAGGAGCTGGCGCAGTGCCCGGCCCGCCGTCCCCGCTGGAGTCACACGATCTGGTCAAGCCCACGGCAAGTCCCACTATTAATCCTACACCCACCACCACCGCACAGAGAATGGCCACATGTTTCGTTTGAATGCAGTATCTCTTAGAGCCCTCTCTCTCCGCAAAGTTCATTTTTGCTTCCAAAGTCAAGTGTTACACATAAAAAGATGTTAAATTTAACTAACTAACGTCAGCAGACTTCCTTTTTAAATTGGAAGGAATCCCCTGATTTGGCAGCCTGTTTTCGCTTTTCCCACACCCCTCTCTCTGGCTTCTTGCGCCTTTTCCTCTCCCTTTTCACGTTCCCACCAGCCACTCAGGATGAATGCGGAAACAAGGGGGGTGGAATGAGGACTCCGTAAGAGGAGCCGAGTGGGAGGAAGAGGGCTGGCAAGAAGATTGTCACAGCTCCCCTTATAAACGACGCATCTCCACCCCTACCCCTCCTGCACTGCAGCGAGTTAAATATAAAACAGGGCTTCGCTTATCAGCCAACGGGAGGATGAGCCCTCGCCAAAGCTCCGTCAGCAGCTTTCAGGGAGCAAGCGTTTGGGTGAGGTGTGCTTACGATAGAAAATCTCAACCTTTGCCACTCAGCCTGGGGCTTCTTCCTGTTGTGTTCGCAATCTCTCCCTCCTAACTAAAGGGCTTCTTGAATTTCAGCTATTTTATCAGATAGCTTGCCAAAGAAGCTAAGTGTTTTCTTTTATTTTTTTTTCCCCTCATATTATGTAAACATTCCAATTCTGTCCTTTGAAGAAGTCATATCCTGGAATTGGGTGCTCAGGGTGATTCAAGGCCCACCTAGGTACTCAGTAAATATTTGTCGAATTAGATTAGGAAAGCATAGCCAGGTAACCCTATATCAGTTCAGCTGGTGCTGGGTGAATGAGAGAGAGGGAACCCAAAGAAATTAGCCAAAGCAGTAGTGGAGCTGGAAAGCTTAAAAAGAGAGAGGGAACAAGAGGGGGAGAAGTCTGAAAGGACAGAGGGACAAGGAAGAAGGCCTGCTTGTCTCTGCAGTGTGCCTCCAAGTGAGATTGACTTCCTTAGACTTTGATGTGGTAGAGCACGTTTAAAGTAGATTCCAGATGTGAAAATTGACCTGTTGGGAAATCCATCATCCATGCAAATCTATCATTTTGTTTCTGAATGGCAAGCTCAGGAAGAAAAATCGCAATGAACTTCATATTTACTGGCAGCTTAGCTATGGACTGACATTTAGAGAGGTTAAGCTATTGCTCAAGGTCACACACCTGGCAAATAGCAGAACTGGGGTTTGAACCCACGTTGTCTGAGTCTAAAGTCCATATATCTGGCCAGGTGTGGTGGCTCACGCCTGTAATCTCAACACTTTGGGAGGCTGAGGCGGGTGGATCACCTGCAGTCGGGAGTTTGAGACCAGCCTGGCCAACGTGGTGAAACCCTGTCTCTACTAAAGATACAAAAATTAGCCAGGCGTGGTGGTACACATCTGTAATCCCAGCTACTCAGGAGGCTGAGGCAGGAGAATTGCTTGAAGCTGGGAGGCGGAGGTTGCAGTGAGCAGAGATCGTGCCACTGTACTCCAGCCTGTGTGACAGAGCAAGACTCCATCTCAAAATAAATAAATAAATAAAATTAAAAAAATTAAAGTCCATATATCAACTATTGCATTCTACTGCTTCCATGCTCTGAGGAGGATAAATATTCAAGGGTTAAGTAACTATGAAAAACTTGGTATTTCCCCAGATACAATCCATGGATATTAACAGATCTACTTGCCAAGCAAACAATGCTGGTTTAAAGTGAAAAATCTTCTTTTACTACTCTCCATTCTTGCAGAGCCTCCAGATGGTGACACACATTATGAGCCTCCCAGAGAGGAAACGCGATGGAGTACTTTCCCCATTTAGTTGACAAGACAGCTTTTTCTGGTGAGGTACCTTTTGAGGGTCCTATGTTCCACAGAGCACACTCTGAGAAACATTGTTTCAAACGGTTCTAAATTACAAACTAAACAAACAAACAAAAAAAAACTTTAAAAGCAAACAGGTCCATTTTACTCTGTAACATTTCTGTTGTTTTTCTCACAAAATAGTAGTAACAGAAAAAGGATTAAAGGAAAAAGGGATATGTTTTTCTAAATTGTAGGCCCATCTTGTATTGATTAATTTTACATTCTGAAGCAATCCTAAACTTCTTGAGATCATAGTATGTTTAAGTTTGGCACATTAACTTCCTGAATTTTAGCCCTTGAAACCCTCTTTTTATTGAAAAGATCATCTGACATTTCAATAAATGTTTGATAGGTCAAATATTTTGATATGTTTCTTAGGAACGAAAGGCAAAAATGTGGCTCAAATTTACCTAAGCACAGTGAAAGGAAAAGCAAAAAGTATTTGGAAGAATGTACATAAAATTATGTTAAACTGGAAGTATTTTTTAAAATCTCAGATGTGGCAAACATTTGAAATCTCTTAAACTTGACCTTGTGGCAAACATATATGAAATCTCTTAAACTTGCCCTTATTTAGAAAGACAACAATCTTATCACCAGGTCTTATGTACAGAGAAGATAATAGACCTTTGGGTTGGGTACACTTAAGGAAGATTAAGAATGGCCACCTGCTATGAAAAAGCTCTACTACTCTGCCTGAAATTCTACCATAAGGAATATACTATTTAAATGTATTTTTTTTTGCCAGAAGAAATAAAATACCCTAAGTCCACATATGGGGTGTGTGTGTGTGTAGGTTTTGAGTCCACAGCCCAGTTCTAGCCACGGTATCTTATTAGTACCAACGGTGAGCTGACTGCATCCAATGAAGGGCACCACATCTTGTGAGGATCAGCATATTAGGGTTACCTAATACAGCCAGATGAGCAGAGGTAGAAGGGCCAGCATGTGCACCATCACAGGCACCCTCCTAGATTAAATAGTCGATATTGGGTAATCTTAACGTTGAATGAATCTACATTGGATATAAATAATTTCAAAAGACTACTGCTGGTCAATTTCCACTTATTAGGTCCAAGCCAGTGGAGTGAAAGAACAACAGTTTACTGTAGGTTCTATATGACAATCTCCATCCCTTTTGATACATACATTATCATGATCTACTTTGAGTACTAAAATTCCAGTATCTGCTCCTGTTCCTTATTTAACATTCAATAGATATCTGTTCCCTATTCAATACTCAATAAATGTTTATTGATTGCTTAGTGAATAACAAATGAACAAATAAATGAACAAGGAGAGGAAGGAAAAATAATAATCCAGAATGGGAGGGGTTAACAGACATACTGTGCCAGGAATGTTGAGAGAAACTCTGTTCGAATTCCAGAAAAGACTAGAAAGACATTCCCTGGGGTGAAGACCTGGAAATCACATCTGATCTTGAGTAGGTGAGGAAATTCTTGGCAAATTCCTTCCCATAGGTGGTAGACTGATGCAAGAGACTCACTGTAACATCAAAGGCCAAGTATGCACCTCTCTTTTTCACTTAGAGCTTCCATTTAAAGCTTTTCTATTAGGTACCAGGAATTACACATCCTACAGTGCTATTGGGCCTTCTGTGTATACACGGTGCTGTCTTAGTCTGTTTTTTGTTGCTATAACATATGCCTGAGGCTGGGTAATTTACAGAGAAAAGAGGATTACTTAGTTCACATTTCTGTAGGCTAGGAAGCACAAGAAGCATGGCACCAGCACGTGCTTGGCTTCTGGTGAGGGCTTTCACACCATTACAACATTAGGGAATGTCAAAAGGGAAGCAGACATGTGTAAAGTGGCAAAACCCAAGGTGCATCCTGGCTCTATGACAGCACAGTCTCACGGGAGCTAATTCATTCCCACAATAACCAATTCAGTCTTGCCAGAGCAAGAATTCATTTACTGTTGTAGAATACAGAAGGGCACCAAGCCACCCATGAGGGTAGAGTTGTCATGACCTAAACACCTCCCGTTAGACCCCACCTCGCAACACTGCCACTGGGGATCCGATTTCAACATGTGTTTCTGTTGGAACAAACAAGCCATATCCATACCATAACATGTGCTGTTGGCTCACCTGGGCACTAGGAGCATCTCAGAAAATGTAGTCAGCAATTAACACTACCGTGTGATTATTTGGCTGGCCCTTTAATCAGTGATCTGAGCTGAATGCTATGGTTCAAGGCTGATCACCTGAGGTCAGGAGTTCAAGACTAGCCTGGCCAACACAGTGAAACCCCGACTCTGCAAAAATACAAAACTTAGCCGGGCATGATGGCGGGTGCCTGTAATCCCAGCTACTCGGGAGGCTGAGGTGGGAGAATCCTGCTTGAACCCAGGAGGCAGAGGTTGCAGTGAGCCGAGATCATGCCATTGCACTCCAGCCTGGGCGACAGAGTGAGATTCAGTCTCAAAAAAAAAAAAAAAAAAGTGTCAAGTTAGATTCACAATGGAGGAAATAGAATCTGCAAATTAGGCTGTATACATAGGGAACAAGGAGGGCCCGAACCAGTTTCTTTCCATCTTGCCACAGGGCCACTATTATTAAACTCATAAATTCTATAAACACCCTTGGTCAATTCAGGCATTTCCAAACTTTAAAGGTTTAGTGAGCTGTAAGAGTTGAAAAAGGAGAGAGTCATTGCAACTGACTTGGCTAACCGTGAGGTCTAAAGCCATATTGGCAATGTTCTTTATGATACTGATAAATTCACCTGTATTTCCAATGCCTGTGCCCTATTTGTCATCTTTTATTTGGCGTCAACAACTGTTTTAAAAGGTTCAGTTGGTTTTAAGACTAAGTGAACTAGATTAACTTTTTCCAAGAGCTGAAAACTGATGCAGATGTCAGGAGTAGTTTTCAGACATAAAATGTTCAGCATGCCACATCTAATTTTTATTGGTGGGAAAATGATGAATTTGTCCAATGACTGGCGCAATAAAGGGAGAGGGAGGAAAGATGAGGAAAAGGAGAAGAAGAAAGAGACAAGAGGCAAAGGAAAGAGAGAGGAAAAAGGAGGACTTTCAAAATAGATGAGAAGGAAAATAAACCTCCAAAACACACCAAACATAATTTAATAAAAAATAAAAATCAGGCCAGGTGCAGTGGCTCACGCCTGTAATCCCAGCACTTTGGGAGGCCATGGCAGGTGGATCATTTGAGGCCAGGAGTTGAAGACCAGCCTGGCCAACATGGTCAAACTCCATCTCAATTAAAAGTACAAACATTAGCTGGGCGTGGTGGTGGGCACCTGTAATTCCAGCTACTTAGGAGGCTGAGGCAGGAGAATCTCTTGAACCCAGAGGGTGAGGTTGCAGTGAGCAGAGATCACGTCACTGCACTCCAGCCTGGGCAACAGAGCAAGACTCTGTCTCAAAAAAATAAAAAATAAAAATAAAAATCAGTGAAACAATACGTTTCTATCTTCTCTATTCCTTGTTGTTTCCAGGCTGATTTGAGAATTCTCTGCAGTTTTCTGGGATACCCAGACTGATGCTCATAATGTCTCTCACCACTAATCCCCGAATGCCAAGAGATGTCATTTCACAAGCAAGAATTATGCTCCTGTTAGCCATTTGGATCACTCTAGAGAGAATCTGTTCACTTCACTTGCTTCCCCCGCCCCCCCACCCCCTGCTGCCAGAAAAGTGTTTCTCAGCCACTATTTATTTATTCATTTATTCATTCATTCAATAAGTCAACAAATATTTGTTGACTAAATAAATATTTACTTTTCAACAAATATTTATTAGGTAAGGAATGCTAAGATAAACTTCAAAATGTGAGCCTTAAAAGAAATAATAGTGAATATTCTTAATATTCTTAAAGGCATATATGTAAAGCCCTGCCTTGTTCTCAGCAGGTAGAGATTTTGAAAATATTTAGAAAAGCAAACAAAATAAAACTAAGATATTTATGATTCCTATAATTTTTAACTGCTTTTGTATTGAGTTCCCTAATGTGCAATAATGCATTGGGAGAAAGTGGTTGGATATAAAAACAGCAGGAGAAAAATAATAGTGATAATATAGTCTAGATTTCTGTTGTTCTAAGAATTTTGAAATTATATATATTTTTTCAGTGCACTAAATAATAGTCCTGTATTCTGCAGAGTTTTAAAACTTCCTGAAATGTTTAATTTACTCAACATTTCCTTTCAGCCTTTATGGTATCAGAATTCTCGGCAATATTTTCTTCTCTTCTATCTGCAGAAGTCTGCAAAAATAATGTTGGTATAGGGAAACTATTTCATCCAATATTCTTTTACTCCATAAAGAGTCCAAGTGAATTATACTAGCAATGATTATTTTGGATTATGTTCTCCACAAAAATTCTAATAGACCCTTTCTTTACCTTAGGTAATATTAATTATTTATTTCAAAGAAAAGGCCTATAATTTTACAATTTTTATTTATTAGTGCTAGCTGTTTGGTTTGAAAATTTCTTTATTGCCACATTAACTTTAACAAAATAAAGTTGTCTTCAATTTTTGTTTTCCTTGGAAGTAAAGACTTTAACTGCATTAAGATGATCAAAGTCATCCATATGGGTAATAGAAACATTATTTCTCCTGTTGCTGTTCTCTTTATTTAGCATCTCTTCTGTTTTCAGTTTATGACTTTTTTAGAATGCTTTTGTCTTAAGCTGAAAAAAAAACATGCCCCCCTCCAAAAGATATCCACTTGATAATCCCTGGAACCTGTGCATGTTAAAAAATATAGTTTTTTTAAAGCGTCTTTGCAGATATGATTAAGTTTAAGATCTTGAGATGGAAGATTATCCTGTACTATTAGGATAGGTCCTAATATATGATCTCATGTGTCCTTATAAAAGGGAGGCAGTGAGATTTTACACACAGACAGAGGTGATGTAAAGACAGAGCAGAGAGAGGTTTGAAGGTGCTGTTGAAGGTGCTGGTCTTTAAGATTGGAGTGATGCAGCCACAAGCCAAGGAATGCTGGCAGTCACCAGAAGAGGGAAGCAACAGATTCTCCCCTACAGCTTCTGGATCAAGATGACCCTGCTGTCCTTGATTTTGGCCTAGTGATATTCATTTTGGACTTCTGGCCTCCAAAAATGTGAAAGAATACATTTCTGTTATTTTAAGCCAAGTCCGTAGTAATTTGTTACAGCAGCCACAGAAAAAGAGTACAGCAGATTTTACATATTCACTCAACAAACATTTATTGAAAACCATAATGTCCCAGGCACTTCAAATGTTGGAAAAGCACTAAATAAAAACACAAATGAAAACCTAGCCTCAGGACAGAATAGTTGTTTTTCAAGTAGAAAGAGGATCACAATGAGATAGAATATTAGCTTTTTGAATAAGAACACACTCTCTTTTTTCATTCACTTCGGATTTTCTAAAGATATACTTGACAATTTGGTTTTTGTCCTTTGGGAGGTATGTTGCTCATGGTTTCAAAGATTTTTGTGTGTTTATTTTCCAGTTGTCTTCGTGGCATAATATTTGTTTACAGTGTTAATAAATTATTTGTTCAGTTAACAGGCTGTATGTCATTTTGTATAAGCAATATGACTCCCACTGATTTTATTTGAATCTTTCATTAAATTTATGTCTGGGGAAATCTTATACCCACCTCTGATTTTGAAGCTTTCATTACAGATGCTTTTTTAAGGTCAATGATATACAAATCCAGGGCAAAATAACACTATTTCTTGGGGGTACAGTAATTTCCTTCCATCTTCTGAATGCTTTGCCTCATTTATTTCTACTGTCCTCAGTGATGGCTAGTCTGGTGGATTGTTTGACTTCTGTATTTTAGATAATTTCCTTTGATATCTCGCTTTCCATTCAGCTTTTAAAGGGTTTTCATGTGACTCTTTCATTCTTGGTTTATCATTTGTACCTGGGCTTAAGATATTTATGTGCATGTATTGTAAGGGTCTTAGCTTCACTGTTTAAATCTCTTTACTCAGGATTCAGATATGTCTCCATGTGTGAAATCATCAGCTACAGCCCACCATGGGTTGGAGCATACAAAAACTTTAGATATTAATACCTTTTGAGAAGGAATTTATTTTGGAGTAGTCAGGAATTCTTCTAGTTCCAAATAACAGAAAATTTAGCTAATTGTGGCTTAATCTATTAAGACATCTAATTATCTCTCATCATAAGAAGTCTGGGGCCGGATGTGGTGGCTCACGCCTATAATCCCAGCTCTTTGGGAGGCTGAGGCAAGTAGATCGCTTGAGCCCTGGCGTTTGAGATCAGCCTGGGCAACATAATTAGATTCTGTCTCTACAGAAAATACAAAAATTAGCTGGGTGTGATGGTGCATGCCTGTAGTCCCAGGTACTCGGGAGGCTGAGGCAGGAGAGTCACTTGAGCCTGGAAGGTCGAGGCTGCAGTGAGCTGTGATTACACCACTGCACTCCAGCCTGGGCAACGGAGTGAGATCTTATCTCAAAAAAAGAGTCTGGAGGTAGAGACTATCAACATGCCTTGGCGCTCAATGATGCTATCAAGAAACTAAGCTCTGCCTGTCTTTTCATTCCACCATCTCTACTGTGTGGACTCAAGCTGACTGCCACAGCTTCAACTATCACAATATCATTCGAAAGTAAGAAGTGGAGAGAGGGAAGAAGAGTAAAAGATTTTCTCTTAGGTAGTTCTTTCCTTTTATCAGTGAAGAAGATCTTTCCCAGAAGCCCTCAGCAGGCTTCCCCTGATATCGCCTTGTCCAGGCCTGAATCATGAGTTCCTTCTGTAATTTCAACCATATTCTGTTGAGAGGAATGTAATAGAAGTGACTGACTTGAATAACACCAGTACATCTCCAGAACAGGACACATTGCTGCCACAAAGTCGGAATATTTGTTGGCAAATAAGAAGGGGAAAATGGCTTTTGGGTGGACGATAATACTGCTGCCACACTTCGAGGAGCACAAACATGGCCTGAGTGCAAGATACTCATGGGAGAGTGAAAGACAGGGCTGAGGAGAACAGGAAGTTCTCACTTCCTGTCCTTCACTACCTGCCACCCATCTCCTCTCCTGCACCTTAACTGGCTGGGTTTTTCTTTTCTTTTTTCTCTCCTATCTCTTCACTTTTTCCTAGAATCATCTTTCACATTGCCATTGCACTATGCAAACATCTTCAGTGAGTCCCACTCACTGATAAGATAAGTTCTTGGTATGGGACTCAAAACCCCACTTCCTTTCTCTCCAAAGGGTTCCTAGCCTCTCAAAATCCCTTTTCAAATTTACCTCCAAGCCAAACTGATCTATTTATGTCTTAAAGATATAAATTACACATTGTCATCACCGTGCTCCTGCCTGGGTTTCTTTTCCTCTCCCTCTTTTCTAATACATTCTCAGGACCCAACTTACCTCTCTTCCCAAGCAAACCTTCATTGATCCAGACAGACCTCAATGATCAATCCTTCTCTAATCTCCTGTAAATTTCACACTTGATATCATTCACTTGCCAGCTATCTTCAGACCAACCCCAATCTGGCCAATTATGCTGTGTATTAATAAGATGAGTCTAATGCCGAGATAAAGAGTACCAATATATCTGTGATAGAACACAGTAAAAATTGATTTCTCACTCTGGCCACATCCAAGGTGCATATTCTTTGTTGGAGAACTCTATTGGGAAACATTTTTCCAAGCAGTGACTCAGGGATTTAGGCTCCTTTCATCTTGCGGTGCCTCCCTCTTCATATCGCCTCCAAGGATGCCACAGAAGAGAACATGAGGAGCTTCCACTGGATGACTGGTCACCTCAGCCGAGAAGTCATGCACATTACTTTCACTTATACTCATTGGCCATTCTAATCTATTCTAATCTAATATAAGGAATCATATGACTTCTCTTATTTTTTATTTTATTTATTTATTTTTTTTCTGAGAAGGAGTCTCGCTCTGTCACCCAGGCTGGAGTGTAGTGGCAAGATCTCAGTTGACTGCAACCTCCATTTCCCAGGTTCAAGAGATCCTCCCACCTCAGCCTCCTGAGTAGCTGGGATTACAGGCATGCACCACCACACCCAGCTAATTTTTATATTTTTAGTAGAGACGGGTTTTCACCATGGTGGCCAGGCTGGTCTCTAACTCCTGACCTCAAGTGATGCACCCGCCTTGGCCTCTCAAAGTGCTGGGATTACAGGCAGGAGCCACTGCACCCTGTCCATGTGGCTACTCTTAATATCAAGGGGGCTGGTGTACATAGGTATCAACAACGCTACCCTTAGAGAGAGAAGCAGGTGTCTTCGGTGATCACCTAGCTGCTCTGTCCCATACTGGCCTCCCCTCATTTTAGGACTTACTTTGTTGGTACAGTGCAATGACTCAGATGGATAGGCCATAAGAAGAAAAATGTTTCACTGTTGCTGCTAAAATGTGTACAGAAGCAAAATCTCTTCTCTCTTCACACTCGTAGAAAAACCATTCAGCTACATGCTCACAGTTTATGTTTATTTCTTGTCATGGCTGTTCCGAATATTTATTTTAACTGTTTTTTTCCTGAGCAGACTTGGTTTACTGTGAGGGGTCACATGCTAAATGATTTGCCCTAGACCCCACACTGCTTCTAGAGATGGCTCAGGTACTGCAACTCCTTATTTTATTTTCCAAAAGATAATTTTATTTGTACTTCAGAATATCATAGAAACAGATGGGAGTTAAGGTAATTATATTCAGGTGGAAGAAAAGAGGAAGGAAACCGAATGAAATAGAACCAACCTTCATGGCACATACTTGGTCCCAGATGTCTTTTATTTGCTGTCTTTTTAGTGCATCCAGCAAAGTTATGAGTTTGTTATTATGAGTCCCAGCTGCCACTTACCATAGCAGGCTGACTCCAAATCTAATAGAAAGAATTTGGTACTGTTTATGGCCTAGTCCAGACCTCCCCATGAATAATTTTGTATTTTAGCTACATTATGGGCTATCCAGACCTTTGCAGGTAGCATTGACAACAAATCACATTTATAATACAGTTTCTAATGAAAACTGTACTACAAGATCCAACACATGTATTTATCTGGGTGTCAAGCCTATCAATACACTGAGAGAATCCCCACCCCAACATGTGCCAACTGAGGTGGACATTGCATTACTTTTTGTCCTCTAGTGTCCTGGGGGTGTCCCTAACTGCTTGGCGTGTTCAGAAAGCAGCCTTGTAATTTAGGTAGTATAAATACTGCCTAGCTTATATGGTAAATGATGACAAATGTTAGAATACGGAAAGAACAACAAAAATAAGGTGGCCAAGTGTGATGCACTAATGTTGTTTAATGCAAACTGATTGTAATTCTATTTTTTAAACAAATCATAGATTTAAGAAGTCATCAAGTCGTCTCAAATTTTAGATGATTTTAATTATGTGATTATTTTAATTGTCTATTTTGCTTTCTCAATGATTTTTTTATGTGTTTCAAATATAGCATGATAGATATAAAGTAACTTTACCCACATCCACATCCAGGAAGTTGGCCACATCATTTTCCTGTGGTGATTCTGGCTATGATTCAAGTTCTGAACCATTCCTGTGATTTCAGTCATAATACTCGATCCTTCTATTCCACGTCTTTCTGAAGGCTGGCATTGCTCATTTTCCCCAATTGCCTATAAAATAATTTGCATAATGACTATGTGTCATTTATTACAGACTTATTTGCTTTGTTGCTTTTCTTTAGCATCGGAAACTCAATACTGCTGACTCTAAAACAACTATGTCCATACATGGCAATAAAATACATGGACATTTGTCTAACAATTTGATTAATTTGACCCATGTAGACGTTCACCTTTTATAATCAAAGACAAAATTACATTTGAGGTTCAAGGTAGCTTTTGGCTTATTGGCAGTAATTGGCTAATTGTTCATGAAATATATTTCCCATTTTCCTGGACTCACAGTTGAACAGAATTTCTCAGCCATCTTTACTGTGGAAATGTGACTCTGTTTTGGCTAATAGGATCTGGAGAGAAGTGGTATATTCTCTCCCAGACCTGGTGTATAAAAACCATCTGTGTAATCCTGTGCTCTCTCTTCCTTTGGCTCCAGATGATGTTGCCATCCAGGGAGATCTCAAATGCCATTTATGGAAGGTGGAAGCATCACAAGATGGAAGGAGCCTGAGCTTCCAAATGAACACATCCTCCTTTCCAACGCCACACCACCAACTGATCTTTATGTGAGCAATTAACAAAAGCCTGCTGTATTAAGCTACCAAGAGCTGAAGGAAATATCTGCAAGCATGACTTTAATGAATACCCTTCACCATAGGTATTCTTTTTATTTCATCTCTCAATTGTTATTTTAGGTCAGTGGTTGTCAAGAGTAAGTTTGGGCCAGGCACAGTGGCTCACGCCTGTAATCCCAACACTTTGGGAGGCCGAGGTGGGCGGATCACCTGAGGTCAGGAGTTTGAGACCAGCCTTGCTAACATGGTGAAACCTGTTTCTACTAAAAATATAAAAAATTAGGAAGCCGAGGTGAGTGGATCCCTAGGTCAAGAGTTCAAGACCAGGCTGGCCAACAGAGTGAAACCCTGTCTCTACTAAAAATACAAAAGTTAGCCAGGCATGGTGGTGTGCACCTGTAGTCCCAGTTACTCAGGAGGCTGAGGCAGGAGAATTGCTTGAACGTAGGCGGCAGAGATTTCAGTGAGCCAAGATCATGCCATTGCACTCCAGCTTGGGCAACGAGAGCAAAACTCCATCTCAAAACAAACAAAACAAAACAAAAAAACGAGTAATTTTGCTATCCTCCCAGAGGACATTTGGCAGTATCTGGAGATTTTTGATTGTCACAACTGAGGAAGAAGGTGGATTGGGGTAGAGGTCCTGGATGCTGCTGAACATCCTACAATGCATGGGACAGCCTCCCTATGCATCGTTTAATCCAAATGTCAGTGGGGCTGAGGTTGAAAAACTCTGCTTTAGCTATATCTATTTGGCAAAAATACATATAATTAAATATTTAGTGGCCAGGCGTGGTGGCTGAGGCCTGTAATCCCAACACACTGGGAGGCCAAGGCAGGTGGATCACTTGCGGTCAGCAGTTTGAGACCAGCCTTGCCAACATCGTGAAACCCCATCTTTACTAAAAACACAAAATTTAGTCGGGCGTGATGGCCCACACTTGTAATCCCAGCTACTCGGGAGGCTGAGGCGTGAGAATCAACTGAACCCAGGAGGCAGAGGTTGCAGTGAGCAGAGATTGTATCACTGCGCTCCAGCCTGGACGACAGAAAGAGACACTGTCTCAAAAATAAATAAATAAATAAATATTTGGTTACCTTTATTATTATTTAGTAATCCTCCAATTCTGTTTGCTTAGTTTAGGTTCTTGTTGTGGTGGTGTGATCCCAGTAGCTTTGGTTACCAGTTGTCATTAATGCAAAGTTCAATGATCTCTAAATTTTTCTTTCCATTTCCATAGCCATCCTTGCTTGTCTCCCCTTTCACCACACTATTTTCTACACCACATATTTATTGCTGAATCTCCAGAAATCCTCACAAGACCTGACATAAAGTAGGTATGTAATAAATGTTACTGCATGAAATTGAACTAATATAAATAAAAACATGGAGAAAAAAATGAATGAACCATTCCTGCCCTCATCTTCTTCTCCCTTGGCTTCAATGACACTACATTGCTCAGCTTCTTCTCACCCCATGCTTGCTGTCTTCTCCAAAGTCTTCGCCTCCTCCCTCTAAATGCACTTCCTCCACAAGTCAGATATTTTCTCTTCTCCCTCTCACACCTTCGGATAACTCAATCTTATGACTTCAACCATCACATCTACTCAAAGAACCCACAGATTTCATCACGAGTATGAATTTTCTCCTGAGAGTCAAGGTCAAAACTATGCCTACCTGTGTCCACTTGCATATTCCACCAACAATTCAGCTGGTCTAAAGCTAAAGAGTATCACTCCCCACAGAAACACTGTAGCTCTGCACTCCTTGCCATGTTTCATTTCTCCATCAGCATTACAATCATTTTCCTCAGTATCAACCAAGACCTTCCCTCTCTCTCACAGACGGCTAGATATATTATAGGTGCTTGTCAATTTGTAGCTTCTCTTTCTCATCTCTTGGCACTTTGTATAGGTTATTTTGTATAGCTTTAATTTGCCATTTTCTTGTTTGAATTTTAAAAATCCAGAGCAGCACCGATTAATAAGAGATAGTGTGAGCCATATGTGTAAATACAAACTTTCTTAGTAGCCACATTAAAAATTCAAAAAGAACCAGGTGAAAATAATTTTAATATTATGGTTTATTTAACCCAATTTATCTGTCTGAAATATTATTGTTTCGTGTGCTCAAAATAAAAATATGTACTTAATATAAAAGTTAATAATGTATTTTACATTTGTTGGATAACATCAAAACCTAGCATGTTTTATGCTTATACCACATCTCACTTAGGACTAACCACTTCAAGTGCTCAATACGCACATGTGGCCAGTGGCTGCCCTAGTGAACAGCACAGCTCTAGAGCTTTAAGACTATCTTATGCTTGCTTGTGTTCATGACATTTTGTACAATGTGTAGCACGAAAATGTGTTTGGTCAAAGAAACTAACCTCGCTTTCATGGAATTGATCTCTCTTTGTTCCAAGGTACTGCAGAACTTATGTTGTATACCATCTTATTTGCTATTTTAAGTTATTTTGTACTTTCTTGACATAATATGTGCCTTCCCCCCCCCCCCCACACACACAATATTTTGAGATTAGAGTCATTCATTATGTTTTCTAATCCCTTTGTATTCATACTACATTGCATGGTACCAAATTCATAGAAGACATCATGTGGATGGAATACGTGGATAAAATAATGGCCAGATCAAACTTAAGTTGAAAAAAAGTTTATTTCCTGTTTTAATTATAAATGTAAAAGTTTAACTATGTTCATATAACAGCATTTAGGTAGCTTTTCTCTGTAAGATACAAATGGATTTTTATTATGATGCTGTATTTAACTGTTTTAATCACTAACCAATACAGCCTTATTGTAGAAAAAGAAGAACATGCAAATAATTTAATATACATATACATAAAGTGAAAAAAGCAAGCAACAAAATGAAATGAACTATATAAAACTGCTATTGCAAAAATATATACATAGAAAAAAGACAGGAAATCAAATACTACAATATTAAACATTGGTTTTCTTGAGCAGTATATACAACTATGGGAAAATTCTTTTGCAGCTTTTTTTTTTTTTTTTTTTGTGAGATAGAGTCTCGCTCTGTAGCCCAGGCTGGAGTGCAGGGAGTGCAGTGGTGTGATCACGGCTCACTGCAACCTCGGCCTCCCGGGTCCCGGTTCAAGCAATTCTCCGGCCTCAGCCTCCCAGGTAGCTGGGATTACAGGCATGCGCCACCATGCCCAGCTAATTTTTGTATTTTTAGTAAAGACAGGGTTTCACCATGTTGGCCAGGCTAGTCTTGAACTCCTGACCTCGTGGTCCGCCCACCTCGGCCTCCCAAAGTGATGGGATTACAGGCATGAGCCACCACGCCAGGCCTCTTTTACAGTTTTATGTTGTTTTTATTTTATTTTGGAGTATTTTTCTGAAGATATGTTTCTTTAGTATTATGAAAAAAATAAACATACACAGACATACGCATACATTATCAGTATACGGGCCAAAGTCCTTCTAGAAAACTAGAGATGTTTATTAACATCTGCTACTTCCCTGTACTGTAATAATACTCCTCCAAACCTTGATTCAGTCAGCTTATTAAACTAAGAAAAGAGTATGGAATGATGATAGGAATGGATTTACAAAATCACAAAATCCCTTTGCATTTGGATTTTGTAAATCCATTCCCATCATCATTCCATACCTCTAGTTTACTAGGGTAGGTTTAATTCCTTATCTGGGCTCCCCTGTTTTGCATTTTCCATACATTGTGTTTTTGATTGTTGACTTCCTCATTGTGCTGAGATTTACACTACATGGGTTATACACTCCCCTCTGGTCATCTGTGCCACTTCCCACACACCCTGCCCACCACGGGTCTCTTTTTAGGGTGTTATTACATATTATTCCTTCCCTTGGAGACTGTTTTTACAACATGGATTACAGGATGGTCAAATAACAAATATACCTTAATAAGCCCTTATTGAAGACATCTGACATTCAGATACACACGCAGATAAAGCATATGTTTCACATTTTAAATCTGATTTTATTTTTTATTAATGAAAAGCTTTAGAAACTTTTTCTATATAAAGTTTACTTTTTCTCATGGGAAAGAAAAAAGTAAACTTTATATAGAAAAGTGCAGTATCTACAGCAGCCATAGTAATCTTTTAAAAACATAAATCGCAATACTCTCCTGCTTAAAACTCTCCATGGCTTCCCAGTGCAATTGGAACAACAATGAAACACTTTTCTTGGCCTGCAAGTACCTACAAGATTTCTTTTCCTCTTTTCCCCTAGGTGCCATGCTCTTGAGCTTTCTTTCTGTTCTGTGAATACTCTGGAGCCTCATTTCTGAACTATTCTGCTTGCTTAAAACACATTTCTTCAACATCTTTACAAGCCTGTCTTCTTGCCATTCATGCCTCATCTCAAATGTCATCTCCACAGACAGGACCATCTCCTTCTACTGCCTCCTCAACCCTTTCTGTTCCATTCAGAGCCTTTTCCCCGTCTGAAGTTACTTTACTTGTTTGTTAATGTGCATTCTCTGTCTCCCCAACTACAATGTAAGTTCCACCAAGCAGGGACTTTTTCTTGTATCCTCATTGCCTAGAAATGTTCTAGGTATAGATAGCAGGTACATAATAAATATATTTTGTTTTGGGATTTAATAAAAATTAACTTGAGTAGTGCACAGTACTGCACCCTGTTTACTCCTAAAAAAGGCTACATGGTCTGCTGTTCAGGAAACAAGGAGCACATTCTCCTTCTCTCTTCTACTCTCTCTCTGAGTAGAGAGAGTCCTTTCTCCTAGCTCCTTCCGTTTCTCCGTCACCATTCTCAAAGTGTTAGAGCCTTTTCAGGCCACCACCAAAATGCCAATGGTCTGATTTCACCCCCACCCTTCAACATTCAAGTTCCTGGAGAGATTCCCATTCGTTCCAGTAATGGAAAATCAGCCTAATCAATGAAATTTCATGTTGTCCTTTGATCTACAAAGGTGAAACTGTAGTGCTATTAGAAGCAGGTGCTTTTAGTGGAATTGTCTCTTATCTAGCCAAGTTCTTATCATGCCTTCTTACCACACCCGTGCCCTAATCTGCAATCAGAATGTTCATCTGCAAGGCTGGATAGTGTCTGTTTTAGAACTTAGTTCAAAGTGGGAATTATGAACATGGCTTCGTTAGCATCATGACCTAATCAATTTTTCTAATTCATCCTAAAAATATATTCAACCATAACTGCTTATACCTGCAATTGACTTAAAAATAAAGACAAATTTATCTTTCATAAGAACATGAAAATTTAAGGCTGCAATGTAATTTAGATATAATTGCAGATAACAGATATGACAACTAAAACCCAGGGTGAGGCTAAGGAACCTTCCAAAGGTCACTAAGACAGGCAAAGGCAGAATCAACTTTAGACACCCGGTCCAGGGCTCTTTCCACTACATCTAATAAGATTGAATGTTTATTAGTTATGGGCTTACCTATTTCTATAATATTAATATTTCTCTGTCACAGTGCCTGCCACATACAAAGCTAACAATAAAATTGGCAATAACTAAATCAACAATTAACATAAAGTTTTGAAAAACATTTTTGAGTTTAGGGATTTGGCTTCAATTTGGAATGGTGATTATAAGGTCTTGGTGTTTTTCATTTATCTCTGTCTTTTGAAGATGTAAAACTCAAGCATAAGTATCACACACAGTAGCTTCAACAGTATTAATTTACATGGTTATCTGTCTCTCACATGCTTCATTCCACTGTTACCTCTGCTTGGCGAACATGCCCTGGGATGTGAATCCATCTTGGTATTCACAACACAATATACATAATTCCACTACTGATGTGAATAGTGCAGTAGTGTTATTTTATTTAAGTATTGGTACTTTTTTTTTTTTTTTTGAGATGGAGTCTTGCTCTATCACCCAGGCTGGAGTGCAATGGCACGATCTCGGCTCACTCCCGGGTTCAAGCAATTCTCCTGCCTCAGCCTCCCAAGTAGCTGGGATTACAGGCATGCACCACCACGCCTGGCTAATTTTTTGTATTTTTAATAGAGATGGGGTTTCACCATGTTGGCCAGAATGGTCTCAAACTCCTGACCTCATGATCCACCCGCCTTGGCCTCCCAAAGTGCTGGGATTGCAGGCGTGAGCCACTGCACCCGGCTGGTACTTATTTTTAAAAGGAAAATAAATTAGGGTACAATTTCTGGATTTAATTATCAATACATACTCTTCAGGTTGAAATACTTTTAAAATTTCTGATAAGTACTGGAATAATAAAAACAAAGATTTGACATTATATCTGAAAAGTATAATTTTCAGATACAATATTTTTCTGCAATAACGATTGCATGACGTCCTCTCTTCAAGCAATCATAGCGCTTGAAAATTTACATGGTAAATTCACAGCATGAGAGAAAAGTTCAATGCAACATTACAAGTCAGATGCAATAGGAAGTGGACAATAAACTAAAGAAGACTTTCTGAAATTTCACCCTTTGAAAAGTAATTATAATGGCAACTGTACTTTTTTTAATACAATAAAATATCAAACTTTATGTGAGATGTTTTGAAATTCATGCTTTATATTTTGAGTGACACAATCAAGTCAAGCTAGGAAAATAATCTCATAATCCTTGGGCATGTTTTACCTTCACTTATAAGCCATGCAATGGAGGGCTCATCTATTAAGTTCTAATTATAGTGACTATTTATCCATACTCTTATCTCACTGAGGGTATGCACCTTTGTCTAACTTGCCTTGATTTACCTTTGCTCTGAAGGAGGGCACATAGCCTCCTCATGGGTTTAATTATCTTCGTTCATCCAATTCCGAGTGTTCCCTTTCACTACCTCTTTTTAACATTTCTCTGCTATATGCAGGACATTATTGCTCTTCTGTGCCCTTGGGGAGGTCAACAGCATACTGTCTCTGCTTCATCGGCAAGCACTTCCACATTCAGCAGTTTTCTTAGCATCTGTCTATAAGATACTTCTATGGGCAGTAGAAAAATGATGCTACCAATCTTGCATGGACATACACAGCAGTATTGCAGAGGTCTTGACTCTTGTCCATTAGTCATGTTCACTGAATCAGGTAACGATCAGAATGATGGGCAATTTCTCACACTGTTATGGACTCAATGAACTGGTGCTCATGGTGCCCTTCTTATGAACAATGTGTCTCCCTCCACACCTTTGTGAGGTAAGAGTTTAAAAGCAGTTTTGTGGCACTATCCTAGCTGAGAGCCCAGGAGCAGTTGGGAGTCCACTGTCTCTAAGATGTAATATTTTAGAGTTTCTACTGTGGGGAATGCTAAATTTTATATTCATTGCCAATTTACCTTTCTTGAAACTTTCCTTTTTCTCTAAAGGTGATGCTATGAAACAAAAGTTATATGGAAATAAGTCACAACAAATCTTGTGGGTAAAAAATTTAGAATTGCTCATTGAAATCCCATCAAGTACAGTGCAAGTTCGCGAGTTCCATGAGGCCATGGGGTCTTTCTTTAAGCCATCCCACCCTGGTGGCTTTCACAGAGGAATCACATTCCTCTGATTCCTCTGAACTTAAAAATATTATGAATTTTATCTACTATTTGATTACCCTATGACATTTCTCCAATTGGCACTTTACATTATTTACCTCACCTCTTCTCTTATGATACTTTTGATAAATGTGTGACTTATTTTCCTGTTAGATCACAGGCACTTCCATTTTAGACACTTCTATATTCCTTGCAGCATCTTAAGCTGTCATTTTCGCAAAGTTATTTTAAAAATTAAATGATGGGTGGGGCACAGTGGCTCATGCCTGTAATCCCAGCACTTTGGGAGGCTGGGAGGATCTCTTGAGCGCAAGAGTTCAAGACCAGCCTGGACAACATGGTGAGATCCTATCTCTATTTTCTTTTAAAATAAAGAAAAATAAATTATTTTTAAAAATTAAAAGATGAATTTATTTCCATGTGAGCTAATGTAGGTTCTTTAAAAATATGATCTCTGCTTTCGAGATGTTCTGTAAAAACTCAGACAGGGAGTAGTAGGAGTTTTCTTAGATCCGTCCATTCTCATGCATAGAAAGGAGAGTAAGTTCTCTGTCTTCCTCTAATGGTCCCCATAACTCTGGAGAATCACTCAGGTTTCATGCAGGCATGTGCTGGGATGCTTTGTATCCACTTGATATGTGGATAGTGCACTAAATCTGGCAAATGTCAGCATAGCATCTTTGGGGTGTAATTGTTGACTTTATCCCTCTCCTGTCCTATCCCAGACTGGGTTCCCTTTTGTATTGCATCCCACATCCGTAAGTAAGCAGCTAAACTATACAAAGTTCCAGAACAGAAGAACATGCCATTTTAAAAAAATAAATCTACCAGGTATTCTCTTTTGCATGGGGTGAGTTGAGAGAGAGTGGGTAGAATTTTAATTCATGATGCTATGCCAGCCGTGATGAATGGAGAATTTCCTCACAGTACCTAGGTTTCTACTGCAATAACAGGTAGAAGCAGTGAAACATGTTCTGGACCCCAACTTCTCATAGCATTTGTAGAGTTCATCATTCTTAAAGGGGGGCAATCTGAGTTCCAGCCAAAACTCAGTTTTCCAAGCCAAAAGAAAACATGGCTGGTCTGTGTAACAAATAAGCATTCTGTGGGACTCTGGGGCATACTAAAGCAAAGAAAACCTAGAGAGGAAGATAATCTGATCTTCCTGTTCATATAAGCATGAGTGTCATACTTTGGATTGTTCCCAGGGGACAGCTATTGTGTGCCAAATTGAAGCTTAGACACTCCAGTTACATAGGGGAAGTTGTAGGTGTGTTTCTTATCTCTTTGTCTGCTAAACTGCTTCTAGAAGTAAGTAACAAGATAAATCAAATAATTACAAGATAAAGATTTTTAGAAATTCTTCCCAATTTAACCTTCTTCTTTGGATTCTACTAAACTTCATCTCTTGGCATTTTGCTGTGCTGTGGAGGGAGTTATTGTGATGAATATGTGACTCTTACTCTTACTCTTACTCTTATCCATTGATTTTTATCTACTACTCCTACTATTCTACATGGTGAAAACTAATTCAAATATGAATTTATTTTGTGCCAAGTGCTATTCCACACATTGATGTAACTCATTAAATCCAGCTCACTTAAGAAGTCTCAAATCCAGCCCTCTCTGTTCATAAAAAACCACCATTAGAATGTGAAACATTTTCTGTGGGGACAATCCAGGGGCCCGCAGTTAGAAATAAATGGTGTTTGTACAAAACTTAACTTGATGTGGAATTAAAATTACTTACTGCCAGATTTCACATGATGAAACTGTATTTGGATTGTCTTTTGCAAAAACCTTATCATTCTGACACACAGACATGCTTACACTTAAATGCTGTGATTTACAGCCTGTTACACAAAGATAGTTGTAACCATATGTGAAGCTGTGTACATTACTTCTATAAAAATGTTTTCCTCTAAAGTGTACTTGAAAGAAATGAGACTAAGAGGGAGCAGTGGTAGGAGGAGATGGCATGAATTTAAAGAGTTGTCCATGCATGCAAATCTCAGGAAGAATTCCAACAGTTTGTTATATCCAAGTAAACCTCTTTCCTGATTTACAGTCTCTTCTCCCTCATTACAAAAGGAATATTCCCAACTACTTTGTAACTTTTTAAAAAAATTTCCATACTTCCTAATTATGATTCATACAACTGTACCAAATATAGATAGTCCTGTATTTCCAAAGTGAAAATGCCAACCATACTTTCCTTTTATCTATTTTTGAAGAAATATCATTCTCAGTGTTTCCACTGTAGTCAAATAATAGATTTCTATGTGAATAATCCCAAGAGCATGAGAACTAAAAGCCTAGTAACTTTTAAAAGCCACCATTAGAATGTGTAAATATACTCATGTTTAGGAACTAGTAGGTTCTAGTTCTTTGTGAGTTTTTTTTTAAAGGAAATACCTTTTCAGTGGGTGTTCTTGAATTATTATACTTTAAAAATCAAATGAGTTTTATAATCATAAAACATTGCAGAATTTGGAGTAATATTTAAAATATTTTAATTAAAAAAATAAAATTCCTAGGTAATTATATCATTTACTTATTGCTAGCATTTCCATATGTTGAAAAATCAGGCATTATAGCATTTCAGATTTAAGGGAAAACTAAATATTCAATTCTGCATGAATTAGAGAAATTCTAATTTCTCTAGACCCCAGACCTATTAGAGAAATTACTTAATGGGCAAGAAATAAATCAAGATAGGAGGTATGTTTACTCCTTTAGGCCACTAATTAAGATTCAACCTTAATGTACTAAGTAAAATTTTCTTTGCCTAAAAAGTGAATGTAACATCAGGAAAAATAAAAAGCTAACTTTGCCCCAAGAAATAGCTTATTCGCTCATATAATTATGACCAAGAAAAGAAAACAAAAACAAGAAACAAAATTATGCGTGTTAGTCATCTTTCCTTTCTAATGTTAAAACAGACTGTTCCAAGAGATTATGCCTTAATCTCCAGGCAAAATAACACATTGAAAATCACACAGATGCAGCAAATTACACTAAATAGGTAGTTTCCCAAAATGAATTATCCAAGTTTTATTACCAAAAAACATTTTTTAGCATATCAAAGTAAAAAGTCAGTCTAATATTTTTCATGAAAGTTATTCTTTCCCCTGTGTATGAAAACATTTATCAGAACAAAAGACATCAGAAAAAATACTTTTTCAATCTGTTGCTACTTATACAATATGAATAATAATGTTAGTTACATGGAAATTCAATGCCAATGTCTTGGCCCAGTCTACACAGACATATCTATTGAGCAGTGCCAAACACTGCATCTGAAGATATTATTGTAGGGATCGCAGCTTAAAGTTAATAGAACTTAATAGAGACTCTCAACTTTGTCTCAGTATGTCTAGATTGAGGAGAGGTGGTACAGATCTTCCAAGAGTTTGTTTATATCAAGACTGAATTGCCTCTTAAAGAAACATTCATCCTAAGGGAAGAAAGCAGGCCCTCAAGTATCGTCTAGACCAGTACTCAGCATGGGAGGAAGAAGACTTCTGAAGACAGCAGTGTCTGTCTCTTAACTCAGCTTGCCCATTTTGACTTTTGCCTGTGCCTGTGGGTGCAAGAGAGACAGAGAGACCTGGCTCCTGACATCAGGCAGCACCAACAGAAGATCTGGCCAGCCCTGGTAACACTGCACCTGCTGGTTGTTGGGGACTGCATCTGGGCTAGCAGCCACAGCATGCATGGAGGGCCATTACAAGACAGGGCCAGCAGTGGAGTACAGCAGCACAGCAGCCTTTGCCTTCATGAGGCTTGACTGGCTCGGGGGCCGTAACCTTGAGGAACCAGAACACAGCAGGGATGTTGGCCACACGGCAGCTCAAAGTACTGTGTGCATGGGACCCACACCTGTAGGTCTCTATCTATGACTAGAGGACTTTGAAAGGGCCTCATTAGGACTATGCTATAGCCAGCTGTGCTAGTGAGTTAGAATAGGAAATTCTAGTGATCAGTATCCCTTCATAAGCATACATATTTTTTTCTCTCAGGCTATTTTATTTAAAAGGTTGGAGTTTTTAAAAAATATTGTGTTAGAACACTTAACATGAGACCTACTCTCTTAACAAATCTTCAAATGTATACTACATTATGTTTTACTTAAATTTACTTTAATTTGGGCATTGCAAAGACTTTGTATGCTAGGTCTAAAATAGCAGCTTTCTTTTCAATAGCTTCTTTTATTTCTGTCTCTTCTTTAACATGTCTTTTGCTTCTCAGTCGTAGAGATAAGGAAGTTTTAATTACCTAATTATATATATAATTACCTAAATGTATACCTCTGTCTATACATCTATACACAGATCCACATCTGTGTCCATAATCATATTCGTGTCCATATCTCTATCTCTAGCTCTATCTGTTCACATTGTAATAAATTGCTGGCAACCTGATTGCACAAATTCACCTGTCTTTGTATACTTGCCGCTTAACATTGTAACTTTTTGCCACTTTTCCCATCAAGAAGTAGCATCTATTTTCCCATTCTCTTAATGTGGCTGGCCTTGTGACTAATAGAATAAGGCAGAAGTGATGTGTGGCTGGGTCTTAAAGGGTCTTGCAGGAAGCAGGACTTCCAAATGGCTGAGAGGGACACTTAGCACATACTTGTCTCAAAATGCAATGATAAAACTGGATAAAAATGTTCAAAAACAATCATTTCAAGACTCTGGAAATTGACCAGACACACAGCAATTTGAAGAGCAGCTATTAAAAAAACAAAAACAAACGAACAAAAAACTACTAATGTATTTCCATAAATTTACACAAAGTGTGCCTGCCTCCCCTGCCTCCCCTACCTCCCCTGCCTCCCCTACCTCCCCTGCCTCCCCTGCCTCCCCTACCTCCCCTGCCTCCCCTTCCTCCCCTTCTCCCGCCTTCACCTCTTCTGCCTCAGCCACCCCTGAGACAGCAAGACCAACCCTTCCCCTTCTTTTTCTCCTCCTGTTCAGCCTACTCACTGTGAAGATGATGTGGATGAAGACCTTTATGATAATCCACTTTTACTTGATGAATAACAAATACATTTCTCTTCCTTATAATTTTATTTTTTCTCTAGCTTACTTTATTATAAGAATGCAGTATATAATACACCTAAAATACAAAATATGTATTAACTGACAGTTTATATTATAGGTAAGGCTTCTGGTCAACAGTAGTCTCTAACGAGTCAACATATGCAGATTTTTTATTGTGTGTGGGGTTGGTGCCCCTAACCTCTGCATTGTTCAAAGGTCAACTGTATTGGAAGAAGTAATAGCCCAAAATTTCCCAGACATGACGGAAAATATTAATCTATACACCCAAGAAGGTCAAAGAATTCCAAGTGGGATAGACAGAAAGAGATCTGCACTTAGAGATGTCAGAATCAAATCGTTGAAAGCCAAAGACAAGGAGGAAATCTTAAAAGTAGCAAGAAAAAAAAATTCATTATGTAGAAGGGAACCACATTAATATTATCGATGGACTTGTCATTAGAAATAGTGGTGACCAGGCCAGGCGTGGTGGCTCATGCCTGTAATCCCAGCACTTTGGGAGGCCAAGGTGGGCAGATCACCTGAGGTCAGGAGTTCGAGACCAGTCTGGCCAACATGGTGTAACCCCCAACTCCACTAAAAATACAAAAATTAGCCAGGTGTGGTGGCTACTGTCAGCTACTCAGGAGGCTGAGGCAGGAGAGTTGCTGGAACTCGGGAGGTGGAGGCTGCAGTGAGCCGAGATCGCACCAGTGCACTCCAGCCTGGGTGACAGCGAGACTCTGTCTCAAAAATTAATTAATTAAAAAGAGAAATAGTGGTGACCAAAAGGCAGAATAATGTATTCACAATTCTAAAAAAAATGAAGAATTTTATCCAACAGTGCCATGCTATGCCATCCATATGGGAGCCTGAGGCAAAAGGAAAAATCAGTAATACTGATCTTGTCTCTATTTTAAATTTCGATATTTTGTTCATCATAGGTTTTATTGCATCCGTTTTGATTTTTAAATATGGCATTAAAACATTTTTATTTATTTTGATTACTGAGATTTTTGGTTTCCCTTAAATTTTGTGCTCAAGGTGAGTGCCTCACATGCTTTACCCTAGTCCCAGAAGTAACCAGCAAGACTATGTTTTTAGAATGATGCTGAAATAAAGACATTCCAGATGAACACCATTCCCAGATGAACAAACACTGAGCAAATGTGTTGCTAACATACCTGGCTTTCAAGAAATACTAAATAAGTCCTTTAAGCTGAAAGGAAATGACACTGGATAGTAGTAACTCAAATTTATATAAAGAACAAACACTGGTAATTACATAATTAAATATGATATATTCTCTTAACTGATTTAAGAGGTAATTGCATGAAACGATAATTATCAAAATATATTGCTAGGGTAATGACACATAAAGATTAATGTGTACTGCAGGAACAAATAGAAAAGTAATAATTTTTTAAAAGATCTAATATGTACCAATAATACCACAAAGTGGAGGTGGGGGTAGAATAGAGATATAGTGGAACAAGGAAATAAAATGAGACAGTAACGGCTGGGCGCGGTGGCTCACGCCTGTAATCCCAGCACTTTGGAAGGCCGAGGCAGGTGGACCACTTGAGGTCAGGAGTTCAAGACTAGCCTGGCCAAGATGGTGAAACCCTGTCTCTACTAAAACTACAAAAATTAGCTGGGGGTAGTGGCCGGCGCCTGTAATCCCAGCTACTCGGAAGGCTGAGGCAGAATAATCGCTTGAACCCGGGCGACAGAGGTTGCAGTGAGCAGAGATTGCACCAGGGCACTCCAGCCTGAGCAACAAGAGCGAAACTCCGTCTTAAAAAAAAAAAAAAAAAGAAGTAACAAATCCACAAGCGACATGAAAATCAGAAATTATAGATATGCGGATTAATATAAAAGACTATCTGTCTCCTTCTCTTAGCTTTTTACTTTATTTATTTAAATTAATTATTTATTTATTTTGAGACCAAGTCTTGCTCTGTCTTGCAGGGTGAAGTGCAGTGGCGCGATCTCGGCTCACTGCCACCTCTGCCTCCGGGGTTCAAGCGATTCTCCTGCCTCAGCCTCCAGAGGCGCCTCCCACCGCGCCCTGCTAATTTTTGTATTTTCAGTAGAGACGGGGTTCCGCTGGTCTTGGACTCCTGACCTCAAGTGATCCGTCTGCCTCAGCCTCCCAAAGTGCTGGGTTTACAGGCATGAGCCACCTCGTCCAGCCTCTCTTAGCTTTTTTAAAAGACATAAAGTTGTACAAAAAAGTAGTTATGAAGAAATAATTATAGAGACAATAATAGCACAGAAGAGCGGGGAGAGAAGGCAGCTAATATTGAAACAAAGTTTATCCGTTTTACTTTCACTCTCTTAGACCACTGCCCTGTGGCCATGGTGCAGGGATGATAAGAGGCCACATAGAGGGCCTTTCCGGAGATTTCTGTTGGAGAAAACACCATCAGTTTGGATTAAACAAAGAAAGAGAGAGACAGCACAAAATGAAAAAAAAGACCTTTCATTCATCAGTTTCTTTAAGGCAGGAAGCAGAAATTCAGTTGAGAAAGCTACTCAGCTACAAACGTGGGGTTTGGTTTGTTTACCAAAAAGAAAATATGTCATAGCATAGCTGACAGTCGAGAGGTCAGGGCTAAGGGGAACCACTAAGAAAAATCAATTAGGGAACCACTAGTAAGTTAATTTAGCTGACTGCAGGAAATGACGCCAATAAACAAAAATCAATAGTGTTTCTACATACCAGCAACACAAATCGAAAAATGAAATCAAAAATATCATGTCCTAGCATCCAAATACATGAATACTTAGAGATAAACTTATCAAATTATGTGCAAGATCTATACACCGAAAACTACAAAACTTTGCTGACAGATACTATAAATATCTCAGCAAATATTTAGATACATATAAAAATAAATAGAGATATAGATCATGCTCAATACTCAATATGTTTAACATATTAGTTCCCCCATATTGACCTTGGAATCAGTTCAATCCCAACCAAAATCCTAATAGACTTTTTTTTGGTGGAAATTTGTATAAGCCAGTTCAAAATTTAATACAGCTAGGAATGGTGGCTCATGTCTGTAATCCCAGCACTTTGGGAGGCAGAGATGCGCGGATCACCTGAGGTCAGGACTTCAAGACCAGCCTGGCCAACATGGCGAAACCCAGTTTCTACCAAAAATACAAAAAATTAGCCAAGTGTGGTGGCGTGGGCCTGTAGTCCCAGCTACTCGGAAGGCTGAGGCACAAGAATCACTTGATCCCCGGAAGCAGAGGTTGCAGTGAGCAGAGATAGTGCCACTGCACTCCAGCCTGGCCGACACAGTGAGACTCCATCTCAAATAAATAAATAAATAAATAAATCCAAATTTAATACAAAAGCACAAAGACGTAACAAGAGCCAAAATAATTTTGAAAGCGAATATAATTTTCAACATTTTTAACTATCTGATTTCAAGATTTATTATAAAGCTACGGTGACCAAAAAGGTGAGGTATTGGTATAAAAATAAATATAACAATTAAACAGAATAAAGTGACACTGGTAAATCCACATACATATAAATATGAACAATTGATTTTTGACAGAGACCAAGGTACTTCACGAGAAAAGGGTCATTCTTTTTTTTCTTCTTTTTAAAACAAGAAATGCTGAAACAACTGGATAGAAGATATCAGTTGCAAGGAAGAAAATGGGTCTTGACTCATAATATACTTCACTATACCAAAAAAAAAAAACAAAAACAAGATTAACTTGATCAGAGACTAAACCAAAAATTAAAACCACAATACTTCCAGCAGGAAATATTTAAGGCAGGCAAAGATTTCTTAGGATATGTAAAAGGTTATAAAACATAAAAGGAAACATTATAAACTTTATTAAGAACCTGCTTTTCAAACAATACCACAAAGAATATGATAAAGCAAGCTATACACTAGGATAAACAAAATTTGGCTTCGTTTAGTAAATTTGAGGATTTGCATATCCTAGAGTGTCCGGAATTGGTTCTTTCTGGTGGGTTCTTGGTCTCGCTGACTTCCAGAATGAAGCCGGGGACCCTTGCAGTGAGTGTTACCGTTCTTAAAGATGGTGTGTCCACAGTTTTTTCCTTCAGATGTTCAGATGTGTCAGGAGTTTCCTCCTTCTGGTGGGTTCCTGGTCTTGCTGACTTCAAGAGTGAAGCTGCAGACCTTTGCCATGAGTGTTACAGCTCTTAAAGGTGGCACCTCCAGAGTTGTTTGTTCCTCCCAGCGGATTTGTGGTCTCGCTGGCTTTAAGAGTGAAGCTGCAAACATTCCCAGTGAGTGTTACAGATCATTAAAGGTAGTGGGGACACAAAGAGTGAGCAGCAGCAAGATTTATTGAGAAGAGCGAAAGAACAATACTTCCACAGCACCAAACGGGTCCCAAGTGGGCTGCCGCTGCCTTCTCGTTGCCAGCTTTTATTCCCTAATTTGGCCCCACCCACATTCTGCTGATTGGTCCATTTTACAGAGCACTGATTGGTCCATTTTATGGAGCGCTGATTGGTCCGTTTTTACAGAGTGCTGATTGGTGCATTTACAAACCTTTACCTAGACACAGAGCGGTGATTGGTGCATTTTTACAGGGTGCTGATCAGTGCATTTACAAACCTTTAGCTAGACACAGTGCTGATTGGTGAGTTTACAATCCTTTAGCTAGACAGGAAAGTTCTCCAAGTCCCCACCGGACTCAGAAGCCCAGCCAGCTTCACCTCTCACTAGGATCCATCAATTCTATTCTTAAGGATTATGCCCCGGAGAAACTCTCATATGCTCCAGTCATATAAACACGTGAGGCTGGGGCTAGGGGATGAGTTAAAGAGTCATTTTGCAAAATGTATATAACACAAGGAAAGTACAAATTCAGCCAAATTATCACATTTTCTATAATTACAACTACATAAGTACAGTGAGCACTGATTTCAGAGCGAGGACTGAGGCATCGTAAGAGTTTATTTCATACAAGATTCCATTAAATTAAATAAAGAGTATTTACTACTCATTTATTTTATGAAAATGTATCAAAACAAAGACAAAACAGGTTATTAAAATTAAGGATCTCGAATAATCTATTTCCTGAAAAGGTGATAATTTACAGTTTAAATATACCATTTTGACAAAATTTCCAAGTTTTAAGCATTAGTTGGTATTCCTTCATATTAGAATAATACTAAAGACCACATAATGATTTGGATAGTCCCGTGAGATTTTTCTTTTCATGTGATTTAGCCTATGAGTCAAAGAAGACTTTCCATTAGGAGTGCGGAAAAAAATAAGACTCCATTCAGTTATTTCCAATCTCGAAAAAAATGACAACAGGTAGACACAGGTAGCTTTAGAAGATTCTGTCTCTTTGAACTTAGGACTAAATTGGTCGTTTTTAAAAAATACTTTCTTTGAAGAAGTGGAAACCTTTTTCAGGCACACAGATAAACTATGTGCATTCCAAATATCAAAAACATGAACGTAGAGCTATTCAGGTTGAAGCGAAAGAAGGGTGGCCCACAGTTGAGATTTAGTCACTGAAAATGGCCCTAAAGGAACTTCAGAAAATTCTTGGGCTGCATGGAATGCATTTTGAAAGCCCATGCTCTACGTTAGATCTAAAGACCACCTCTGCCTCCAACACTGACAGTATCCATGTGATTTAAGATAGCACCTGTGGGCCTGGCGCGGTGGCTCACGCCTGTAATCCCAGCACTTTGGGAGGCCGAGGTGAGCAGATCACGAGGTCAGTAGATGGAGACCATCCTGGCTAACACAGTGAAACCCCGTCTCTACTAAAAACACACAAAAAAATTATCTGGGCGTGGTGGCGGGCGCCTGTAGTCCCAGCTAATCGGGAGGCTAAGGCAGGAGAATGGCGTGAATCCGGGAGGTGGAGCTTGCAGTGGGCCGAGATCACGCCACTGCACTCCAGATAGAGTGAGACTTTGTCTCAAAAAAAAAAAGATAGCACCTGTGTTACTTTCTTTTTTAAATCACAATCCCCCATCCCCACCCCACTAAGAAAAAAACGAAACCTAAAAACTTTGGTAATAAGATCTTTCTATTTCTCTCTAGTGCTTCGTTTAGGGCCACTGACCTTCACCTTCACTTTCTCTTGCTTGTGCCCTCTTAATTTCCAGGCCCTCGAAGTACGCCCTAGGCAAGATCTTACTGGCGTGTGTATGAGTGCATGTTGAGTGTAGTTTTTCCCAACTGACACTGAAAGTCTCCTTCTTTGACTTCTCCTCTCTTTCTAATTTCCAGTTCATAATGTTCATGTCTCATCTAGACTTTAAAAAGAAAAGAGGTAAAATGAGCTCACGCCATAAAGACGCCCTAGTTTCCAGGTGTGCATGTTTCCCCCCTCCCCCCGACCCCCAACCAGCTGACCTGGAAGACACTTTTCTCCACACTCCATGGAGCACAGAGGGAACTAAGGACCTGTGGCAATGATTCTGTCCCTGATGACTCCTGCCTTGGGCTCCAGGCCAATATGGATTTTTATGACTGCCCTTGTGGTGTACCTTGTACCATCTCTGCCGCTAGAACTTGCTTTGGTTAAAGAGTAAATACACCTAGTTTAAAAACCATGAGAACACTTGGTTTGATTGTTTGTTTGTTTGTTGTCACTCGCAGTGCCAACGGTAATATTTTCTCATGTCAGTCTTTCTGAGGGCAAAATGACCTGGGTTTTCTTATTGCATAAACTTTGCCTAGTTTAAGTTCAGAAATACTAGAAGCCACTTTCTGCAGACCATAGGGATGCATGTTAATAATGCAACTCTTTTTGCTTACTGAAAGGAAACTCCCTTTAGTTTTGCTATGGGACGTGGTCTTTACTGCTGTCAACTCTGTTGAAGCAGTGTGGTTCACTAGGAACAAGTTGAAGAGAAGCTAACTGAGAAGCCAATAAAACCAATTTTAAGAACATTGCAACATGATACATTGAGCACCTTGCAAATACTGTTCTTTCTTTGCCACACATCCCTATTCTTGTGCAGATATCTATACCTATAGACACAGATTTTTTTTTTTTTTTTTTTTGAGTTGGAGTTTCACTCTTGTTGCCCCGGCTGGAATGCAGTAGCGTGATCTCAGCTCACTGCAACTTCCACCTCCTGGGTACAAGCGATTCTCCTGCCTCAGCCTCCCATGTAGCTGGGATTATAGGTGCCTGCCACCACACCCAGCTAATTTTTTTGCATTTTTAGTAGAGAATGGGCTTCACCATGTTGGCCAGGCTGGTCTCGGACTCCTGACCTCAGGTAATCCACCCACCTCAGCCTCCCAAAGTGCTGAGATTACAGATGTGAGCCACCATGCCCAGCCTAGATACATATTTTTAATTAATAGGCAATTTTTGGTGCAGTTTTAGATTTACAGAAAAATGAGTAGAAAGTACATAGAGTTACCATACACATCCCCACCCCCATTTTCCACTATTATTAACATCTTGCATCAGTGTGGTATGTCTGTTACAATTGATGAGCCAATATTAATATATTATTATTAACTGAAGTCCACAGTTTACATTAGGGTTCACTCTTTGCATTGTACCTTCTCTGGGTTTTGACAAATGTATAATGACATGCATCTACTATGGCAGTATTATACAGAATGGTTTCACTGCCCTATGAATCACTTGCGCTCCACCTGTTCATCCCTTCCTTTCTCCTCCGAACCCCTGGCAACCACTGATCTTTTTGCTGTTTTCATAGTAAAAAGATGCCCAGGCCAGGCATGGAGGCTCATACCTGTAATTCCAACACTTTCAGAGGCTGAGGCGAGGAGATCATTTGAGCCCAGGAGTTTAAGACTAGCCTGGGCAACATGGTGAAACCCCATCTCTACTAATAATACAATTAGCTGGGCGTGGGGATGGCACCTGTGGTCCCAGCTACTCGGAAGGCTGAGTTGGGAGGATTGCTTGACCAGGGAGGTCAAGGCTCACTGAACCATGATCATGCCACTGCATTCCAGTTTGGGCAACAGAGCAAGACTTGTGTCAAAAAAAAAAAAAAATCCAGAATTCTCTTTCTTATCCGGAATGTTACAGTTGTGAGTTGTTCTGTGCTACATTGGTTATTCTGTGAACATTTTCATAACTGAGTTATACTTCTGAGTTAAAACCTCCATGATTTTCATAAAGATGTTGGTTGTGAGAATTAAGTGAGAATGTTTTATGCTTAGAGCAACATCTACTTTACAGGCTGGAAGTGGGGATGAAATGTGGTAACATGCTTAAAATACTCAGAACACTTCCTGGAACACAGTCCGTGCTCAACAAATGGTGGCTGGCGTTAGCCTTGGCACAACTGCTGATTTCCCTTCCTCTGTAAAGTCTAATTGTAAGAAAGAAGGTGCTCTTGGACTCAGAAAGGGGAATTTAAAGAGGCAGTGGATCAACCATGAAGACCTCCGCCTGTGGAGTCAGGTCATCTGGGTTCAGAACCCTAATTTTACTAGTTACTAGCCACTACTTGGGAAGTTACCTGATCCCCCTTTGAGATGGATTTCCTCTTGTAAATGAGAAGACTAACAATTCCTCTTTAAGCGGTTCTTCTTTCTCAGGCCTGATACTTGGTCTGCACCAAAACAAGATGAAGGCTCTATTATGAAAGGGTTCAAGCCCATGCTGTGGACTGTCCAAGGAAATCCTGACCCCTTTGTGTTCTAAGAGTATGGTGGAGGCAAGTTACGTAGTCTTTCCTTGCCTCTGTTTCTGTTACCAAATAATAGCTTTAATAATCAGAAAACTGGCTGGGCACAGTGGCTCACGCCTGTAATCCCAGCACGTTGGGAGGCCAAGGCAGGTGGATCATCTGAGGTCAGGAGTTCGAGACCAGCCTGGCCAACATGGTGAAACCCCATCTCTACTAAAAATACAAAAATTAGCTGGGTGTGGTGGCAGGTGCCTGTAATCCCAGCTACTCAAGAGGCTGAGGCAGGAGAATTGTTTGAACCCAGGAGGTGGAGGTTGCAGTGAGCCGAGATCGCGCCATTGCATTCCAGTCTCGGGGACAAGAGCAAAACTCCATCTAAAAAAAAAATCAGAAAAATGGAAAGAATATTCAAGATGGGGAGGTTTGGAGAAATGAGCAATGTATTTTATGACAGAACATTTGGGATGTTTTCCTATTCCTGGAAATCCCTAAAACACTGAATGAGCATCATTGGAATTTATTCTTGGGTAGATACAAAATCAGACCTCTGAAATAATAACCTCTCTGAATTTTTCTCTGCATAAAACAAACAAATGATATATGTCCCACTTAACTCTCAGGGTTTTTTTTAGATGATATAGATTATGCCTGTGAATTCAATGTCAATTAAACATTGTCCTAGATGCTATGGGTGAGAAAACCAGTAAAAAAAGATTCTTATTCTCCCTTGGCTTCTCCAGAGGAGGGAAGTAAACTCAACAGTAATTATGTGGAATGAAGTGTCAGAGGTACCCTGACGGAGCTTTGTGGATGGCTTGGGCACATATAAGAGCAATTGTCTCCACCTGGGGCTAATGAGAACCAGCTTCCTAGAGGTGGTAACACTCAAACTGATGTGTGAAAGTACTTGGCTTAGGTGATTGGCTCAGGGTGTGGTGTAGTTGGAAATGAACTGAAATCCTGAGGTATCCCAGGCACTTTTGGATGCCATTATCTACCTTTGAACTTGGAGAGACTTGTTGAACAGCTGGAGATCAGAATTTCATAAGTACTAAGGCCTGGTGATAAAATTTGTATCACTTTGCTTAGCTGATGAAATTTTGTCATTTCATTCAGTGTTTATTTTTAAATTTAGTTATATATATAGAGAGAGATAGAGATGAGAGAGAGAGAGAGAGAGAGACCAGAGGCTGGTCTCAAATTCCTGGCCTCAAGTGATCCTCCTGCCTTGGTCTCCCAAAGTACTGGGATTACAGGCATGAGTCACCACACCTGGCTGGTTATTCAGTGTTTACTAAAGCATATTTATTTCATCCACTCATAAATGTAGAAGGACTGATAGAATGAGAAAATTATTTTTTAACCTCCAATGTAAAACTTGATTTGAGTCATTAAAAGTAGATACTTAGGGCTGCGTGCAGTGACTCACGCCTGTAATCCCAGTGCTTTGGGAAGCCAAAAAGAGAAGATCACTTGAGCCCAGGAGTTTGAGGCTGCAGAGAGCTATGATGTGCCACTGCACTCCAGCCTGGGCAACAGAGTGAAACACTGTCTCAAAAAATATATGTATGTATGTATAGATAGATAGACAGATAGATGCTTAAATCATTAGGTTAAAAGTTCTGGGAGAACAGAATACTCTTGCAGTTTTAAGGTATCAACCCAGAGATAACGTATTACTTGCAAAGGGATGAAATACATCTTTATAATAGAGAGTTCGCCATATTATCCAAGTGGTTGAGCTTGATGCTGCCGCTAGTGGAATAGCCTGACATCCTGCCTCCTGAACTTATGCAGTGGGAGGGAAATAGCATCACCTACAAGGTGTTCTTGCTAGAAATGTTCAACTTGAGCCTAACCACAAGGAAAAAAATTCTGAATATGGGGTGTTCTGCAGGTCTCTTCAAATACTTTAATATTATAAACCAGGGAAGCAATTGTACAAATCAAAATATGAGGAGCCTGAACATATACAGCAGCCAAGTGCAATATATCAACCTTGATTGGATCCTGGATTGAAAAATAAATCTAACAATAAAGGACATAATGGAACAATCGAGGATATTTACGTATGGACTGCGTGTTGGATGTTGCTATTGAAGTAATGATGGTTTTTTTGTTTGTTTGTTTGTTTGTTTGCTTTTTTTTTGAGACAGAGTTTCACTCTTGTTGCCCCGGCTGGAGTGCAATGGCGCAATCTCGGCTCACCATAACCTCTGCCTCCCGGGTTCAACTGATTCTCCTGCCTCAGCCTCCCGAGTAGCTGGGATTACAGGCATGTGCCACCATGCCCGGCTATATAATGATAATTTTCTAAGGTGTGGTACTGGTATTGTAGTTCTGTAGAAGAATGTCCTGTTCTTGAGAGCTGAAGTACTTAGGAATGAAGTGTCCTGATGTCTGCAGCCTAATTTTTGGATGGTTGAGAAAAGGGAATTTCTGTGTATATGTCCGTGTGTGTGTGTGTGTGTGTGTGCGCGTGTGTGCGTGCGCATATGGAGAGAGAGCAAGGGGATTGGAGGAAATAGGGGAAGAGATATCAGGTATGGCATAAAAGTTACTGCTTAATGAATCCAGGTGAGGTTATAGAAATATGTCTTATTTTGTTCTTTGACATTTTTCAATGACAAAAAATGCACTTCTTAAAATATGGTTTAAAAATGGTCCTAATATTATATTTTGCTTATTAATATACATAAATTTATCTAAGTACACATATAGGCATATAGTATCTACCAATACAAATAATTTGCTTTGTATGTTTTTAATCCAAAGGAAAATTTACCTTATACTCTTGTTAAAATAATATCCAATATTAGAATAGCATGTTGCTCAGTACATAGTTATGCTCAGCCAATTCTTGTAAGACACTCCCAGTGCCAATAAGCTTTTTTCAAAACTACTGTGTAACCTTCTCTTTCCCCAATAAATTCTAATCTCTTCTTGTTTTTCAGACATACCAAAGGCCACCCTGGTCTGCAGGTATGTACCAGATGGCAATCCTTCTTCTTCTTTTTTTTTTTAATCTCAGCTCACTGCAACCTCCACCTCCCAGGTTCAAGAGATTCTCCTGCCTCAACCTCCCAAGTAGCTGGGATTACAGGCGCCCGCCACCACACCCAACTAATTTTTGTATTTTTAGTAGAGACAGGGTTACATCATGTTGGCCAGGCTGGTCTCGAACTCCTGATCTCAGGTGATCTGCCCGCCTTGGCCTCCCAAAGTGCTGGGATTACAGGCATGAGACACCGTGCCCAGCCAATCCTTCTTATATATAATTCCCAAATAAAACCTTTTTACCTTAAGATTCATCTCTCTATTTTTTATGTTGACAATTGACTAATGGATAGTTACTAAAATCTTTGGACTAAGTTTCAGGATGAATACATAGCTAAGATAATTGGGTGGTTGGTGTAAATAATTGAGGTAGAAGTACAAGGAGATTGGTTGAGGCAATAAAGAGAATGGGGCTGGTATCCATGAGGGCGTAAGTTCTTTCAGGTGTTGTTGGAAATCTAGAGCATGTGAAAGCCCCATTAACATGTCTTTCTGGAAATCATATAGAGAGAATATTGCTGCACTCATCCTTCAGAGCTACCTACTTTATATAATCCAAAATGCTAGTGTGCTTCTAGGCATTGTGCTATTTTGGAGAATTACAGAGATGTCCTCTATGTGCATTATGTGGGTCCCAGCAAAACAAGATGTCACACTGAAATAAGGCAATTTAAGAAAAGTAGTTAATAAAGGGATGATATACAAAGGCATGGACAGCATGTGGAAAAATTACTAGGAAAAGCACATGTATTAGTCCATTCTCACATTGTTATAAAGAACTACCTGAGACTAGGTAATTTATAAAGAAAAGAAGTTTAATTGGCTCACAGTTCTGCAGGCTGTATAGGAATCATGGCTAGGGAAGCCTCAGGAAACTTACAATCACGGTGGAAGGCAAAGGGGAAGCCAGCATGTTCTGCATGGCTGGAGCAGGAGGAAGGGAAAGCAAAGGTGGAAATGCTACACACTTTTTTGTTTGTTTGTTTGTTTGTTTGTTTTCAGATGGAGTCTTGCTCTATCACCAGGCTGGAGTGCAGTAGTGCTATCTCGGCTCACTGCAACCTCTGCCTCCCGGGTTCAAGTGATTCTCCTGCCTCAGCCTCCCGAGTAGCTGGGACTACAGGCATGTGCCACCACACTCAGCTAATTTTTGTATTTTTAGTAGAGACAGGATTTCACCATGTTGGTCAGGATGGTCTCGATCTCTTGACCTCGTGATCCACCCGCCTCAGCCTCCCAAAGTGCTGGGATTACAGGTGTGAGCCACCGCGCCTGGCCCGCTACACACTTTTAAACAACCAGATCTCATGCAGACTTACTCACTATCACAAGAATAGCAAGGGGGAAATCCACCCCCATGATCCAATCACCTCCCACCAGACCTCTCCTTCAATAATGGGGATCACAATTCCACACGAGAGTTGTGGGGAAACACAGAGACAAACCACATCAGCGCAACACCACAGTGCTGGTAGCAGCAGGACTCTGCTATTCATCAAAGGCTGAAAGGGAGAGAAGAGGGAACAGCTGGAGAAATTTTAAAGGAAAAAGGGCTGTGTAGACAGAGCCACCTACCTGGCACTGTATCTTTAGTTTATGGGTCCAGCTTTTCCCTGTGACTCCAAAAAGAGGGACCCAAGGAAATAAGTGCTACAACTTTACTGTCTTTCTTCCTGCTGATCTCCTGCCAGTGGTCCCCTTGTACTATGCCCATCTGGAAGCAATGACATAGCCCCTACAGATGAGCCTCCCAGGGCACAGAGCAGGTGAAGAAGGGTAGAGACTGGATTGGAGAGGTGCTTGAAAGATCTGTACACTGTGAGACTCTGGATGGGGTATGGAAATTCTCCCTTATTCTGTTTTTCTACCCTATTGTAGAGATAATAGCACTTTTCAGTATCTTCATGACTTCTTGGAATGACTTAACAAGGTTTGTTTTGTTGACCAGATCTTACTGATTAACATATAGTGCCTTTATAGAGGCACTATAAAATTGTTCCAAAGAACCTTCTTCAGAGCAGAATGAAATAATTATAGGAGACCAAAAGCCACTGAACTAGGATGAACCAGTAGGTCAGTAGTGATCAACTGGCTGTTCTTGAACCCTTACGGGATCAGTCTCTAAGCTGGCTGCGTTCTCTAAGTTGGCTCACTCCCTTCCCCACAGTGCTGGGGAAATCTTGCCAGGAAGATGGTATGGCAGGCAGTTGCCTGAATTAGGCTCCAGTTCAGTCAGGATCCCCTTGTGGGTGACTTTGTCAATGAACCCCATTCTCTTTATCCCCAGTCCTAGGATTAGGAAAGAACGTAAGTTCCAGAAAAATCAAAATGAGCTCCTCAGCAGGAAAGGCTGGCAGATGCCTGGGCAGATGGATCAAGATATCTTATAGCAGTCAGATAAAAGGTGAATTATTTTAAGCCAAATGGCCATGTAGTCCATGGGAAAAAGAGTCAGAGCTGCAAACAGTGACACCTCCTGCCAAGAATGACTAAGCAGGGAACAAATTATGAAGGCACCTACTGTGAGTCACACTGCCGACTCCACAGCCTTGTGTGGGCACCTGCACAATCAGCAGGAACTTTTGAATATGGTAGATAATGACATTGATTTATGGAGGACAAGATACACAACAATACAAAATCCACCAATAGAAATGTGCAATCTGTTTTGGCAGAAATCTTATCTTACATTTTAATCTGACCCTTACATCAAAAGAACTGAGGTAATCAGTGCATTAGTAATAATGCATGCTAGAAATACCTGAAATAGAATAACAAAGCATATGATAGAATGGAAATGCATCTATATTTGTTTTGCTCTGTATACTTCTATATTGTTTCAATCTTTCAATGAAAATTTCATGTATCATTCACGTAATTAAAAAGAAATGTTTCTACATCTCTACAGACACTATGCAGAATGTACAGAATGTAGTGGTTCTTCATTCTGATTGTGCATCAGAATCACCTTTGTTAAAATGTGAAATTCTAGAAGCCTGGATATCACCTCAGTCCTAAAGAATAAGAATCTCCTGCATGGAAGTTTTTGTTTGGTTTGTACTGCTCCACAAGCAATTCTGACACACGGAGAGATTGAGGACAACCAGGGACATGGTTTCATGTTCTCATTTTGGATTGGACTGTTTGCCGTGGTTTTGCATCATTATGTTGCTGAGCTGTGGCCCACACATACTCAGATCCTGGCCCCACTGCTTATCTCCTGGGAAACTTCATATACACAAGTTAATGTCTTCAAGTCTCAGTTACCTCATTTCTAAAATCAGGGTAATAGCAAGACTGATCTCATCACGATATCATGAGAATCGGGCAATATGACACAATCAGAACATTTAGTACAGAATGTGGCCCCTGGTACACACTCAATAAAGATTAATATTATTTAGCTATATAGTCATCCACATTCTGGTATTTACATATTTATAACAAAATAATTATACAGATGTGCCTTGACTTACAGTGGGGTTACATCCCAATAAACCCATTGCAAATAAAAAACTGTCGTAAGTTGAAAATGCATTTAATACCCTGATAAACTCATTGGAAAGTAAAAAACTCGTAAGTTGAGGACTATCTTCAGTTGTATGGACATATTTCATTATCATGATAAGCTCCACATTGCATTTTGCAGATTCAGAGGTTCGGGGATTTTTTTCACACATTTTCATATCCATTAACTAAAAAGCAATGCTTGTGATGAAGAAGTCACATTACTGAAATTATAAAATGAGAATAAAACATATTGTCCAACTTTATATTAGAATTCACTTTAAATAGTGGCAGGTTCTTTGGCACAAATCAGTGATTCAGTTTATAAAGCCTCAATGAATAGAAAACCTCATATGACGAAAGTTTTCTGGTTTTTTTTTTTTTTTTTTTGAGATGGAGTCTCGCTCTGTCACTGAGGCTGGTGTGCAATGGGGCAATCTCGGCTTGCTGCAAGCTCTGCCTCCTGGGTTGAAGCAATTCTCCCATCTCAGCCTCCCAAGTAGCTGGGACTACAGGCATGCACTACCACGCCTGGCTAATTTTTGTATTTTTAGTAGAGATGGGGTTTCACCACGGTGGCCAGATTGCTCTCGAACTCCTGACCTCAAGAGATCCGCCTGTCTCAGCCTCTCAAAGTGCTGGGATTACAGGCATGAGCCACCGCATCTGGCCAAAAGTTTTCTGCTTTAAGATTACAGCCGAAGTCAGAATTGTTTGATTACCTGTTTTGAGTTGCTTTGTTTCTGAAGGACTTCAAATCCAGTATGATTGAAAAAGCTGACTAGGGAATTAACTAGGACTACCTGACGTTAAATTCTAGCTTTGACAAGTATTCACTGTGTAATATTAGGCAAGTTATTTAACCTCTCTGGGCCTCAGGTTCTCATTTGTAAAATGGTGATAATAGTACCTACCTCGGCAGGGCATGGTGGCTCACGCCTGTAATCCCAGCATTTTGGGAGGCCGAAGCAGGTGGATCACCTGAGATCGGGAGTTCGAGACTAGCCTGAACAACATGGAGAAACCCCGTCTCTACTAAAAATACAAAATTAGCCGGGCATGGTGGCTCATGCCTGTAATCCCAGCTACTCGGGAAGCTGAGGCAGGAGAATCCTTGAACCCGGGAAGCGGAGGTTGTGGTGAGGTGAGATGTTGCCATTGCACTCCAGCCTGGGCAACAAGATCAAAAGTCTGTCTCAAAAAAAAAAAAAGAAAAAGAAAAAAAAAGAAAAGAAAAAATAGTACCTACCTCTCAGTGTTGCTGTGAGTATTAATTGCATTGTTTAGTAAAATGCTAAACAATGAGAGCCTGGTGCATAATACGGGGCTATGTTGAATGTTTACTATTTTTATTATTTATTCATTCTAATTGTAGGCATGTGTAGACTGAAAAAGTAAGAGTCTGAGTTATAGAATGGAATTAAACAAGCAAGCATAATTTTATTCTTTACAAGAACTCATGGTATACTGCTAATATTAGGCAGCAAATTTAAAGCTTTATGACATATGTGGTAATTCCCCTAGGGAGTTTAGCCTTAGTTATGAAAAATAAAAGGCTCTGATCAATTTCTGTTCTATCAAATTCTGTTTCAAACTCTTACCCATAAACACCTTCATACTAAGTCCCTTATTTATACCTGCACCACAGCCCTGATCTGTGTGTAAAAAGACCGATAAGGGACAGTGCAGTATCTCAGGACTATTAGGACCATGGTATATAAGATTCATTGTTGATGGAAGCATTGTGTGGTGCATGACTATACATTAATAATTGAAATGTAAAATAATGTATACACATGGACATAGAGTGTGGAATGATAGGCATTGGCGACTCCGAAGGATGGGAGGTTCGGGGAGGGTGGGAGATGAGAAATCACCTTTTGGATACAATGTGCATTATTCAGGTGATGGACCCACTAAAAACCCAGACTTCACTGAGCAATATATCCATGCATGGTGGTTAATATTGAGTGTCAACTTGATTGGATTCAAGGGTGCAAAGTATTCTTCCTGGGTGTGTCTGTGAGGGTGTTGCCAAAGGAAATTAACATTTGAGTCAGTGAACTGGGAAAAGCTGACCCACCCTCAATCTGGATGGGCACCAACTAATCAGCTGCCAGTGTGACCAGAATACAAGCAGGCAGAAGAACGTGAAAAGACTAGACTGGCTTAGTTTCCCAGCCTACATCTTTCTCCCACTCTGGATGCTTCTCGCCCTTGAACATCAGACTCCAAGTTCTTCAGCTTTGGGACTTGGACTGGTTTCCTTGCTCCTCAGCTTGCAGACAGTCTACTGTGGGACCTCACTTTGTGATCCTGTGAGTCAATATTCCTTAATAAATTCCCCTTTATATATACATCTGTCCTATTAGTTCTGTCCTTCTAGAGAACCCTGACTAATACACCATGTAAAAAAATTGCACTTGTACTCCTTAAATGTATACAAATAAAAAAATGAAAATAACTAATTAAAATGTGACTCGACATCACTAGGAGTGATTCAGACAAAAAGTGTTATGGGATTGTCAGAGGAAAGAAAATTTAGTGGGGTAATGATGGGCAATTGATGAACAAAGACTTCATCAGAAAATGGAATTTATATTGGGGTTTAAAGAATGAGTAGAATTTGGATATATGGAGATGAACAATTTAGGCACAGAAACCCGTGGCGCAGAGTTGAAACAGCCAAGAATGAGAAGGGAAATATTGATGAGAAAGGTCAGAAACATGGGCTGGTTATGTTTGGGGTCACAGTTTGAGACTGTAAACTTTGACAAGAGATTAGTTCATCTTAAACATGGTGATTATATTTTAATGCATGTATAAGTAAAGATGAAGCGATTTTTTAAGATTTGCTAAATGATCTACTAAGCAGAATAGTCACCTTTAATCCAGAACCATTTTCATGCCTAAAGGACATGGGTTGAGAGTATTTGCATTACCAGAACATTTGCTGACTGAGTTTCCTTGAAATTAGATTGGATGAAAAATAACTTTCAGAATCTTCTCTTATTATGTAAAACTGCACAATATTTGTACTGTAACATGTATATGAAGAAAAACCAAGATTGTAAGTTTGATCTTCAACTGGAGATCAAACTTACTACCCTCTGATTATTTCTCAGGATTCAGAATAAGATCTATACAGTTAGAAAAAGGGAGCCAAAAGCAGCTGAGGGGATTTTTTTTTTTTTTTAATTTGGTGGGGCTGCCGGTGGTAGGATGGGGGAGGGTTTGGTATAGAAAATTTTAGTGGAAATAATTTTAGCTTTGGAGTCAAAAACTACAAGCCTCAAATTCCATTTCCATCACTGTGTGGTCGTGGGCAGTTCTGTTATTTTTCTGAGCCTCAATTTCTTCTATCAACCTATTAAATGGAAAAATAAGAGGGTGCCTATGTATAGTTGTGCGTACTGAATTCGCACACATCCAGGGCATGCAGTAGCGTTTAGCCGAGGTATTGCAGGAGTAATACAGGCATAGTAGAATTGTGGTAAGGAGTCATCCTCATGGGGCAATTGAATCATGATACTCTCAAAACCTTAAATTCCTCCCCATTTCCTATTAAAGAGATTTCAAACTCATATTTGGCAATAGTATCCTATGATTAAATAAAAACTACTTTTTGGGATTTCCCCTCTGTTTTATTCCTTTTCAATAATACTTTTCTTCAGTTTAATAATATTCTCAGTACCCACTACACTCTTTTCTATTTCTGTGTTTCTCTTTGTGATGTTTTCACGTTCCTGGAATTCCCTGCTTTTCCATATTTACTTATACCCCAAACCTACTGGTTCTTCCAAGTTGAACCCAAAGTCCGCCTATTCCATTAAGCCTTCCCTGATTCTCCCTTCCCTGACTGAAAAACATCTTTCTTTCACCAATTTGCCCAGCATTGTTCCTGCATCTGCCTCCACCTGAGTCTTCTGCCTTGGGCTACTGGTTTTATTTACATGTCTTATCCTCCCTTTCCCACTAGGAGCAGGACGGAAACAAGATCCACATGTGCATTACCATTGTATTCCTCACAACACTGAGCACAGGGCTGTGCATAGTTGGTGTGCTGGATTACCTAGGGTCAACTTGGCATCACTGCTACCCCTCTCTAAGGTCTCCACTGCAGGAGAAGCTGAGAACGACATTTCCCAGAAACCCATTGCAATGAGAAGCACGTGCACAAGATTTGGAAGAGAAAGGGGTCATTATTTTCTGGAAGCGGCTGCAGGCACATGACCAAGATAGAAGGTTTGAAGCAGTTTCCAGGTGAGCTTCCCGAAAATCACCTGCATCACTCCTGCAGACTGAGAGGTCAGAGGGAATCTCCCAGAGGTTAATTTCAGGTGTCTTTTGTGCAAACTCTTGAGAACCTCATAGTGCAAAGGCTGAGATTGTTGCTGACAGCCTTCTTCACCTTGTTTTCTGCAGCCTTCTAACCATTGGGTAAGCCTCTAATTCCCTGCATTGAAAATATTCATACTTGGAATATATTGAGAGGCTTCTGCTTTCATGCCTAATCCCTGACTGACTTGTTCAATAAATATTTGGAGAATGAATGAAAAATAATTCCATCATATTAAAAAGTCAGTAGATATTCCACTGATATTTATCATTCAAGGGGAAGGGGCTAATACTAATTGTGAGTCATGTGGCAGGCAGTTTCCTATGCATTATTTACCACCTTCCAGTAATCTTGATAGATCACTATTATTGTCTCATTTTATACATGAGGATATGGAAAAACGAGAATCAAACAGATACACCAACTCACAAAGCATTGCCTTAACGTTCTACCATGTTACCTTAGTGTACGTCAACTTAGTGTATGCTTTTGTGGATAATCACAAGCAATTTCAAGGGCCATTTGAAACCCAATATTAGCCACATTTTTCAGTTTTTCCTACCCACCAAGAGCAATAAATCCTGAGTTCCTCTCAATTATACCACTGAATGGACTACCTATAGCCAATGAATTCAATTAAAATATTTGAGTCTTTTTTTCAATTATTTAGATATTATATACTTAACTATTGCTAAGAATGAGCATTTTTTATGGCAGGTGAAATGGCAATGGTAGAAATAATTTTTTTAATATCTAAAATTTGGGGTGAAGTGGATTTAAGAACTCAAAATGGAAAGGACATTGTATCATAAAAGACCAAGCAATATACATTACCAGTTATAGTTTAGTCACCCACTAAAATCTGTTTAGCTCCTTTGGAACGTGTCCAGTAACTACTTCTCCTTGACCTTATGTAAATGCTGAAGACTTTGATTCTAAATACAATCACCTGAAATACTTTTTAAAGAGTTATTGTTCATTACAAAGTATGCAGAATGTTTCAGAGAACATAATTACTTGTGTGCTTATAAACATTATAGTCATTCAATAATTTTCTATATTTAACAATAAAGTTAATTTATATATTTGATTTAAAAAGGAAATAGAAAAAATTATCAAAAAATATAGTGGTAGGAAAATGTAAAATATGTAGTAATATATTTTAGAAAAAATCTCATTCCAAAAGGATTAATGTTCATGAGTTAATATTTAACATTTTGCTAGAAAATTGGTAATCCCACAAAAAGATTAAAATACCTAGGAATATAGCTAACTGGGGAAGTGAATTATCTGCAGTAAGAATTACAAAACACTGCTGAAAGAAATCAGAAATGACACAAATAAAAAAATTCCATGCTCATGGATAAGAAGAATCAATATTGCTATATTGGCCATACTGCCCAAACCAATTTACAGATTCAATGCTATTACTATCAAACTACCACCGTCATTTTGCACAGAATTAGAAAAAACTATTCTAACATTCAAATGGAACCAAAAAAGAGCCTAAATAGCCAAAGCAATCCTAAGCAAAAAGAACAGAGGCATCGCACTACCTGATTTCAAACTATACTACAAGGCTACAGTAGCCAAAACAGCATGGTACTGGTACAAAAACAGACACATAGACCTAGAGAACCCAGAAATAAAGCTGCACACCTACAACCCTCTGACATTCAACAAAGTCAAAGATAACATGCAATAGAGAAAGAAGTCCCTATTCAATAAATGGTTTTGGGATAAGTGGCTAGCCATATATAGAAGATGGCGGAAGATTGAAACTGAACCCCTTCTTTCATCATATACAAAAATCAACTCAAAAATGGAATAACGACTTAAATGTAAGACCTAAAACTATAAAAACCCTAGGAAAAAAAATCTAAGAAATACCTTTCTAGACATAGGCCTTAGCAAAGATTTCATGACAAAGTCTCCAAAAGCAGTTACAACAAAAACAAAATTTGACAAGCAGGAACTAATTCAACTAAAGAGCTTCTGCACAGCAAAAGAAACTATCAACAGAGTAAACAGACAACCAACAGAATGGGAGAAAATATTTGCAAACTATGCAAACAACAAAGGTCTAATATCCAGAATCTACAAGGAACTTAAACTCAATGAGAAAAAAACAAAGAACCTCATTTAAAAAGTGGGCAAAGGACATGAAAAGACACTTCTTAAAAGAAGACATATAAGCAGCCAACTAACATGAAAAAATGCTCAACATCACTAATTAGCAGAGAGGTGCAAATTAAAACCACAATGAGATACCATCTCACATCAGTCAGAATGGCTATTACTAAAAAGTCAAAAACTAACAGATGTTGGCAAGACTATGGAGAAAAGGGAATGCCTATACACTGCTGGTGGGAGTGTAAATTAGTTCAGCCACTGTGGAAGGCAGTTTGAAGATTTCTCAAAGAACTAGAAATAGAACTACCATTTAATCCAGTAATCCCATTATAGTTACATACCCAACAGAATATAAATCATTCCACCAAAAAGACACGTGTACTGTATGTTCGTTACAGCACTGTTCACAACAGCAAAGACAGAGAATCAATGTAGGTGCCCATCAACAGTGGACTGGATAAAGAAAATGTGGTATTTATACACCATGGAATACTATGCAGCCATAAAAAAGGAATGAGATCGGCCATGCATAGTGGCTCATGCCTGTAATCCCAGCACTTTGGGAGACCAAGGTGGGTGGATCACAAGATCAGGAGATCGAGACCATCCTGGCTAACATGGTGAAACCCCGTCTCTACTAAAAATACAAAAAATTAGCCAGGTGTGGTGGTGGGCGCCTGTAGTCCCAGCTACTCGGGAGGCTGAGGCAGGAGAATGGTGTGAACCCAGGAGGCAGAGCCTGCAGTGAGCCAAGATAGCGCCACTGCACTCCAGCCTGGGTGACAGAGTGAGAATCCATCTCAAAAAAAAAAAAAAAAAAGAATGAGATCATGTCCTTTGCAGCAACACAGATGCACCTACAAGCCATTATCCTAAGCAAATTAATACAGAAATAGAAAATCAAATATCACATGTTCTCACTTATAAGTGAGTGCTAAATCTTGGTTATACACATGCATAAAAATGGGAACAATAGACACTGGGAACTCTAAAAGGAGAGAGGAAGGGAGAGGGGCAAGGCTTTAAAAACTTTCTATTTGGCACTTGGTTCACTATCTGGGTGATCAGATAAATAGAAGCTCAAACCTCAGCATCACACAATATACCCTTGAAACAAACCTGTGCATGTTCCCCCCAAATTAAAAAAAAATGAAAATATTTTTAAAATCTCATTTTTAAAAACAATATGATCAATTAAAATAACTTAAATAACTTACCAGCAAAACATATGACAATCCAGAATTAAAATATTCAGAAAGCAAGCAAGTCATCTTGTACTACCAGATTCTTTTTGAAGAATGATGTTTATAAAATGAAGAGAACCAATTTTACCTGCCTGTGCTAATGGAAAATAAGTTCAAGAAATGTCCTAGTTATAATTTTCAGTTAGCCCAACATTAACATTGCCCAGAGTTTAGTGTGACAGCCACTTTGAAGCCCTTGTAAATTCTATCACCTTGGATGAATCACAACTGATTGGTTTATCAATGCATATAATTCAGATTGTTCTGAATAAAGCTGGCTTCCCTGAAGGACCCAAGATAACTTCATGAAATAAATGTATCACATCCAGTTAATAGATGAGGCAAAGAACATTATTTATTTCAAAAGAGAAATCTTATTCTTTCGTGGTAGAGTAAAAGAAAGATTGAATACAAAATAAAATTGCTAATTAAGAAAAAGGAAAGCCACCTATACTCGTTCGCTCATGAAAAAGAAACCTAGCTCAGAAGACTGGCAGGCAAGAAACACAGTGGACTACTATGCAGGAAGGAGAATGCTAGAATAGAAAAGTTTATTTGTTCTCTGAGATCTGCTCTTATTGAAGTGGATCAAGGATGAAAATACCCAAATTTGAGTATCAGAAGACCTTCCAGTCTACCTGATGCATGAGCTCTACAGTTTTAAGAAGCAAAACTATAAAACAGTGTTAAGAAGATATATTTTCCCTCACCTCTATTTGTGATTTCCTCTATTTATCCTTAAAAGCAACTCTTACAAAAGCATAAACTTTATACATATTTGCATGGTAGGCACATTCACATATTGCTGTTGTGTTTTTCATTTTACAGGAACAAAATATGTTCATTAGTGGGAAAATAAAAAGGAACCATAGACAAGCAAAAGGCAGAAAATAGAAAACACTCAGAACTTCACTCACAGACCACTATCTTCAACTTTGTGTGCCCACTTCTAAGGCCTAATCTTTTCTTAAAAATTATTTAATTTTAAAATGCAGACATAAATACACATTTCTACATGAACATGATCATATCAAACATATTTTTTCAAATGTTATTTATTTTGAAAGAGAAACCTTATTCTTTTGTGGTAGAGTAAAAGAAAGATTGAATAGAAAATAACATTTCTAATTAAGAAAAAGAGGTCTAGGTGGCTGGCAAGATGACCAAATAGGAACAGCTCCAGTCTGCACCTCCCAGCAAGATCAAAGCAGAAGGCAGGTGATTTCTGCATTTCCAACTGAGGTACCCGGCTCATCTCACTGGGACTGGTTATACAGTGGGTGCAGCACATGGAGGGTGAGCCGAAGCACGGTGGGGCATTGCCTCACCCAGGAAGCACAAGAGGTCAGGGAACTCCCTCCCCTAGCCAAGGGAAGCAGTAAGGGACTGTGCTGTGAGGAACGGTGCATTCCAGCCCAGATACTATGGTTTTCCCACAGTCTTCACAACCCACAAACCAGGAGATTCCCTCAGGTGCCTATGCCACCAGGGCCCTAGGTTTCAAGCACAAAACTGGGTGGCCATTTGGGCAGACACCGAGCTAGCTCAGGTGGCACCTGGAATGCCAGTGAGACAGAACCATTCACTCCCATGGAAAGGGGGCTGAAGCCAGGGAGCCAAGTGGTCTAGCTCAGAGGATCCCACCCCCATGGAGCCCAGCAAGCTAAGATCCACTGGCTTGAAATTCTCACTGCCAGCACAGCAATCTGAAGTTGACCTAGGACGCTCAAGCTTGGTGGGGGGAGGGGCGTTTACCATTACTGAGGCTTCAGTAGGGGGTTTTCCCCTCACAGTGTAAACAAAGCCACCAGGAAGCTTGAACTGGGCAGAGCCCACCGCAGCTCAGCAAAGCCACTGTAACCAGACTGCCTCTCTAGATTCCTCCTCTCAGGGCAGGGCATCTCTGAAAGAAAGGCAGCAGCCCCAGTCAGGGGTTTATAGATAAAACTCTCATCTCCCTGGGACAGAGCACCTGGGGGTAGGGGCAGCTGTGGGCACAGCTTCAGCAGACTTAAACACTCCTGCCTGCCAGCTCTGAAGAGAGCAGCAGATCTCCCAGCACAGCGCTCAAGCTCTGCTAAGGGATAGACTACCTCCTCAAGTGGGTCACTGACCCCCGTGGCTCCTGACTGGGAGACACCTCCCAGCAGGGGTTGACAGACACCTCATACAGGAGAGCTCTGGCTGGCATCTGGCAGGTGCCCCTCTAAAACGAAGCTTTCAGAGGAAGGAAAAGGCAGCAATCTTTGCTGTTCTGCAGCCTCTGCTGGTGATACCCAGGCAAACAGGGTCTGGAGTGGACCTCCAGCAAACTCCAGCAGACCTGCAGCAAAGGGGCCTGAAGGAAAAAAACACACAGAAAGTAATAGCATCAACATCAACAAAAAGAACGTCCACACAGAAACCCCATCCAAAAGTCACCAACATCAAAGACCAAAGGTAGATAAATCCATGAAGATGAGGAAAAACCAGTGTAAAAAGGTGGACAATTCCAAAAACCAGAATACCTCTTCTCCTCCAAAGGATCACAACTCCTCGTCAGCAAGGGAACAAAATTGGATGGAGAATGAGTTTGATGAATTGACAGAAGTAGGCTTCAGAGGTGGGTAATAACAAACTCCTCTGAGTTAAAGGAGCATATTCTAACCCAATGCAAGGAAGCTAAGAACCTTGAAAAAATGTTAGAGGAATTGCTAACTGGAATAACCAGTTTAGAGAAGAACATTAATAGCCTGATGGAGCTGAAAAACACAGCACGAGAACTTCATGAAGCATACGCAAGTATCAATACCCAAGGCAATCAAGTGGCAGAAAGGATACCAGAGATTGAAGATCAACTTAATGAAATAAAGTGTGAGGACAAAATTAGAGGAAAAAAAATGAAAAGGAATGAACAAAGCCTCCAAGAAATATGGGACCCTGTGAAAAGATGAAACCTACATTTGATTGGTGTACCTGAAAGTGATGAGGAGAATGGAACCAAGTTGGAAAACACTCTGCAGGATATTATCCAGGAGAACTTCCCCAACCTAGCAAGACAGGCCAACATTCAAATTCAGAAAATACAGAAAACACCACAAGGAGACTCCTCTAGAAGAGCAACCCAAAGACACATAATCATCAGATTCATGAAGGTTAAAATGAAGGAAAAAATGTTAAGGGCAGCCAGAGAGAAAGATCAGGTTACCCACAAAGGAAAGCCCATCAGACTAACAGCAGATCTCTCTGCAGAAACCCTACAAGCCAGAAGAGAGTGAAGGCCAATATTCAACATTCTTAAAGAAAAGAATTTTCAACACAGAATTTCATATCCAGCCAAACTAAGCTTCATAAGTGAAGGAGAAATAAAAACCTTTACAGACAAGCAAATGCTGAGAGAGTTTGTCACCACCAGGCCTGCCTGACAAGAGCTCCTGAAGGAGACACTAAATATGGAAAGGAAAAACCCATACCAGCCACTGCAAAAACATAAATTGTAAAGGCCATCAACAATATGAAGAAGCTGCATCAATTAATGGGCAAAACAACCAACTAGCATCATAATGACAGGATCAAATTCACACATAACAATAGTAACCTTAAATGTAAATGGGCTAAATGCCCCAATTAAAAGACACAGATTGGCAAACTGGATAAAGAGTCAAGACCCTTCAGTGTGATGTATTCAGGAGACCCATTTCATGTGCAAAGACACACATAGGCTGAAAATAAAGTGATGGAGGAAGGTTTACCAAGAAAATGGAAAGCAAAAAAATAAAAGCAGGGGTTGCAATCCTAGTCTCTGATAAAATAGACTTTAAACCAACAAAGATCAAAAAAGACAAAGAAGGGCATTACATAATAGTAAAGGGATCAATGCAACAAGAAGAACTAACTATCCTAAATATATATGCACCCAATACAGAAGCACCCAGATTCATAAGCAAGCTCTTAGAGAACTACAAAAAGACTTAGACTCCCACACGATAATAATGGGAGACTTTAACACACCACTGTCAATATTAGACAGATCAACGAGACATAAAATTTATAGGGATATTTAAGACTTGAACTCAGCTCTGGACCAAGCAGCTTGTAGATGAGCTGTCCACCCCAAATCAACAGAATATACATTCTTCTTAGCACCACATCGCAGTTATTCTAAAATTGACCACATAATTGGAAGTAAAACACTCCTCAGCAAATGTAAAACAATGGAAATCATAACAAACAGTCTCTCAGACCACAGTGCAATCAAATTAGAACTCAGGATTAAGAAACTCACTCAAAACCACACAACTACATGGAAACGGAAATAACCTGCTCCTGAATGACTACTGGGTAAATAATGAAATTAAGGCAGAAATAAATAAGCTCTTAGCAACCAATGAGAACAAAGAAACAACATGCCAGAATCTCTTGGACTCAGCTAATGCAGTGTTTAGAGGGAAATTTATAGCACTAAATGCCCATGAGAGAAAGAAAGAAAGATCTAAAATCAACTAAAAGAATTAGAGAAGGAAAAGTAAGCAAATTCAAAAGCTAGCAGAAGACAAGAAATAACCAAGATCAGAGCAGAACTGAAGGAGATAGGGACACAAACCCCCTTCAAAAGAATTAACGAATCCAGGAGCTGGTTTTTTGAAAAGATCAACAAAATAAATAGGCTGCTAGCCAGACTAATAAAGAAGGAATAGAGAGAAGAATCAAATAGACACAATAAAAAATGATAAAGGGGATATCACCACTGATCCCACAGAAATACAAACCACCATCAGAGAATACTATAAACACCTCCACACAAATAAACTAGAAAATCTAGAAGAAATTGACAAATTTCTGCACACATACACCCTCCCAAGACTAAACCAGGAAGAAGTCAAATCCCTAAATAGACCAACAACAAGTTCTGAAATTGAGGCAGTAATTAATAGCCCACCAACCAACAAAAGCCCAGGACCAGATGGATTCACAGCTGAATTCTACCAGAGGTACAAAGAGGAGCTGGTACCATTCCTTCTGAAACTATTCCAATCAATAGAAAAAGAGGGAATCCTCCCTAACTCATTTTATAAGGCCAGCATCATCCTGATACCAAAACCTGACAGAGACACAACAAAAAAAGAAAATTTCAGGCCAATATCCCTGATAAACATCGATGTGAAAATCCTCAATAAAATACTTGCAAACTGAATCCAGCAGCACATCAAAAAGCTTATTCATCACCATCAAGTCGGCTTCATCCCTGGGAGGCAAGGCTGGTTCAACATATGCAAATCAATAAACGTAATCCATCATATAAACAGAACCAATGACTAGAACCACATGATTATCTCAATAGATGAAGAAAAAACCTTCAATAAAATTCAACACCCCTTCATGCTAAAAACTGTCAATAAACTAGGTATTGATGGAATGTATCTCAAAATAATAAGAGCTATTTATGACAAACCCATAGTCAGTATCATACTGAATGGGCAAAAGCTGGAAGCATTCCATTTGAAAACTGGCACAAGACAAAGAGGCCCTCTCTCACCACTCCTATTCAACATGGAGTGGTGGGAATTTCTGACCAGGGCAATCAGGCAAGAGAAAGAAATAAAGGTATTCAAATAGGAAGAAAAGAAGTCAAATTGTCTCTGTTTGCAGATGACATGATTGTATATTTAGAAAACTCCATCATCTGAGCCCAAAACCTCCTTAAGCTGATAAGCAACTTCAGCAAAATCTCAGGATACAAAATCAATGTGCGAAAATCACAAGCATTCCTATACACTAATAATAGACAAACAGAGAGCCAAATCATAAGTGAACTGCCATTCACAATTGCTACAAAGAGAATAAAATACCTAGGAATCCAACTTACATGGAATGTGAAGGACCTCTTCAAGGAGAACTACAAACCACTGCTCAAGAAAATAAAAAAGGACACAAACAAATGGAAAAACATCCCATGCTCATGGATAGGAAGAATCAATATCGTGAAAATGGCCATACTGCCCAAAGCAATTTATAGACTCAATGCTAACCCCATCAAGCTACCATTGACTTTCATTACAGAATTAGAAAAAACTATTTTAAATTTTATATGGAACCAAAAAAGAGCCCATATAACCAAGACAATCCTAAGCAAAAAAAACAAAGCTGGAGTCATCACCCTACCTGACGTCAAACTATACTACAAGGCTATAGTAACCAAAACAGCATGATGCTGGTACCAAAACAGATACATAGACCAATGGAACAAAATAGAGACCTCAGAAATAACACCACACATCTACAACCATCAGATCTTTGACAACCCTGACAAAAACAAGAAATAGGGAAAGGATTCCCTATTTAATAAATAATGCTGGGAAAACTGGCTAGACATATGCATAAAATTGAAATTGGACCCTTTCCTTACACCTTATACAAAAATTAACTCAAGATGCATTAAAGACTTAAACGTAAGACCTAAAACCATACAAACCCTAGAAGAACACCTAGGCAATACCATTCAGGACATAGGCATGGGCAAAGACTTCATGACTAAAACACCAAAAGCAATGGCAACAAAAGCCAAAATTGACAAATTGGATCTAATTAAACTCAAGAGCTTCTGCACAGCAAAAGAAACTATCATCAGGGTGAACAGGAAACCTACAGAATGGGAGAAAGTTTTTGCAATCTATCCATCTGACAAAGGGCTAATATCCACAGTCTACAAAGAGCTTAAACAAATTTACAAGAAAAAAATACCCATTCAAAAGTGGGCGAAGGATATGAACAGACACTTCTCAAAAAAAGACATTTATGTGGCCAACAAACATATGAAAAAAAGCTCATCATCACTGGTCATCAGAGAAATACAAATCAAAACCACAATAAGATACCATCTCATGCCAGTTAGAATGGTGATCATTTAAGTCAGGAAATAACAGATGCTGGAGAGGATGTGGAGAAATAGGAACACTTTTACACTGTTGGGAGTGTAAACTAGTTCAACCATTGTGGAAGACAGTGTGGCGATTCCTCAAGGATCTAGAACCAGAAATACCATTTGACCCACGAATCCCATTTCTGGGTATACACCCAAAGGATTACAAATCATGCTACTATAAAGACACATGCACATGTATGTTTATTACAGCACTGTTCACAATAGCAAAGACTTGGAACCAATCCAAATGCACATCAATGATAGACTGGATAAAGAAAATGTGGCACATATACACCATGGAATACTATACAGCCATGAAAAGTATGAGTTCATGTCCTTTGCAGGGATGTGGATGAAGCTGGAAACCATCATTCTCAGCAAACTAGCACAGGAACAGAAAATCAAACACCACATGTTCTCACTCATAAGTGGGAGTTGAACAATGAGAACACATGGACACAGGGAGGGGAACATCACACACTGGGGCCTTTCACGTGGTGGAGGGCTAGGGAAGGGATAGCATTAGGATAAATACCTAATGTAGATGATGGTTTGATGGGTGCAGCAAACCACCATGGCATTTGTATACCTATGTAACAAACCTGTATGTTCTGCACATGTATCCCAGAACGTAAAGTATAATAAAATAAATAAAGAAAAAGAAAAAGAAATCCACCTATACTAGCTCATTCATGTTTTAAATTTAATTTTTGTAAGTTAAAAATACATTTAATGATTATGTGAAGGCAGCAGAATGTTGAGAGAGGCAAATAGTGCAGGATTAAGCCCACAGACTCTAGAGCCAGACTACCTGGCTTTGTGTCCTGGCTGTGCCACGTACAGCAGTGTGATTTTGGATAAGTACTTAATTGTTCCGTGCCTCAGCTTTGTCATCTGTAAATTGAGGGATAATAATATTATTAAGATTATATTTTAATATATGTTTTATATTCTATTACTATATAATGTTATGAGGATTAAATGACTTAACTGCTTTTGAAGTGCTTAGAATAGTATTTGATACACAACATTCCTTGGTAGGCATTTAAGTTATTACCACTTTTCTCCTACAATAGCCAATTTTGTAATGGATAGTTTTTTTAACATATGTCCTTGCACACTTATTCAATTATTCTGTTAGATAAATTCCTAGAAATGGAATGGCCGTGTCAAAGGATGTGTACATTTTAAATTCTGGTAAAGAGATTGCATGAAAAGTGGGGACATTATAAAGGATATGCCAATTTTTATTCCCTCTAAACAGTACTGAGGCTAAGTATAGTTGTATGTTTCAAAATCTAGTTCTCAAACTTTGGTTTTCATAAGAAACACCTAAGTGCTTATTAAAATAGTAAATTATCAGGAACCTCCTGCAGAGATTCAGTAGATCCAGTATGAAAACTTGGAATCTGCTTTTTTTTTAGATAGAGTCTTGCTCTGTTGCCCAGGCTGGAGTGCAGTGGCACTGTCTCTGCTCACTGCAACCTCCGCCTCCCGGGTTCAAGCGATTCTCCTGCCTCAGCCTCCCAAGCAGCTGGGACTACAGGCGCATGCCACCAAACCCAGCTAATTTTTGTATTTTTAGTAGAGACAGGGTTTCACCATACTGGCCAGGCTGGTCTCGAACTCCTGACCTCGTGATCCACCCACCTCAGCCTCCCAAAGTGCTGGGATTACAAGCATGAGCCCAGCCGGAAGCTGTATTTTTTTAAATAACATCTTGAGTAATTCTGATGCAGGTGACCAGTGGATTGAGAAATATTGTGCCTTATCTTTGACTTCCCTTCTGGCACTGATAACTAAAATCCCACTGACATGATAGTCATGTTCAGCAAAAAAAATTCTACCAGGAGCTGGGCAGAAAATACCATCTTTCACAAGCCAAATATTAATACATGGTTTTTTTTTCTTTATGTGGTACAAGAAATTAACCCATTTTTGGGTGGGTGCAGTGGCTCATGGCTGTAATCCCAACACTCTGGGAGGCCAAGGCGGGTGGATTGCATGAGGCCAGGAGTTGGAGAGCAGCCTGGCCAACATGGTGAAACCCCATCTCTACTGAAAATACAAGAATTAGCCGGGCATGGTGGTGAGCACCTGTAGTCCCAGCTACTCGGGAGGCTGAGGCAGGAGAATCACTTGAACTCAGGAGGCAGAGCTTGCACATTTCCATCAATGACAAATTATTCGGTTATATCTCCAAATTTGTTCACGCATAATTTTCCCAATGTAGATCTCATCATTTCAAATGTAGTTTTTATCCTACAAATGTGTCAAACTTCTATACAGTATGCCAAAGTGCAAAATAAAACCAGTTTTTAAGTGTAAGATAAAAGCCTGAGGCTAGCAATACTGGACAGTTGGGCGGACACAAATGTTCTGTTTTTGTACATGTAAGACTTTTTGGCCTGGGTGTGTACCAAGATTGATATTTTTTTAAGCTACCAGTCTAATTAGTTTGTTAGCTCCCCTTCTCATAAAGGCTGGATGCAGAAGGTTGGAAAGAGGTCACTGTGTGCCAGCATCAGAGGCAGCTGTCAAGCAAAACAAGACTCCCTGGGGATTGTTAGAACTAGCTAAATAAAATTTTTAAATTGGAGGAAATCAGCGCCAGTCATTCAAATTAATAAGGTAATATCACACCTTTTAACACCAACACATTTATAACTTAGTCTAGTTACAGTCTACCTTTATTTAAAAGAATGATGAATTCCAGAAACAGAGAAGTTGCTTTTTAACAAAGAGTTTGCTTCTAAGCTAATCATTCTGCCAAATAAGTAAATATTTAAAGATTATTACTATTTTAGGCTAACATTTCAAAGGTTAACTCCACTTGATTATGTGAATGCCCTGTGATCTTACCTCAACTGTTCCCTGATAATATCCTTCCATCTCTCTATCTCCATAGATTGCATATTTCTTTTCCCTTCCCCTTCTCATCCCTTTTGGCTACCATATGGAGTCTTTCCTTCTTTTCACTCCTAAACTCACAGGATTTCTCTCTACTTTCGCATCATTCACTTTCCTATTGATTCCCAGCAAGATGGTTTGTAACCCATCTACTCCTCTGATGAACTAGCAGTGTTGAAAGCCACAAAAAAATTTTCTTAAGGGTTAAATTCAATGGACATCGACTCTCAAACCTCATGCCTACTCAGTGCTTTGTTAGGCCCAAAGATTTTTTCTCTTGTCTTTCTTTTCTTTTTCTTCTTCTTCTTTTCCTTTTATTTTAATTCATTCATTTATTTATTTTTTGAGACGGAGTCTCACTCTGTGGCCAGGCTGGAGTGCAGTGGCATGATCTCGGCTCACTGCAAACTCCATCTCCCAGGTTCAAGCGATCCTTCTGCCTCAGCCCCACTACTAGCTGGGATTACAGGCATGTGCCACTATGCCTAGCTAATTTTTTTATTTTTAGTAGAGGCGGGGTTTCACCATGTTGGCCAGGCTGGTCTTGAACTCCTGACCTCAGGTGATCACCCACCTCAGCCTCCCAAAGTGCTGGGATTACAGACGTGAGCCACCGCAACCAGCCTTCTTCTTTTTATTTTTATTTTTGGTCAGCATGTTTTAGCAAAAGTTGTATTTCTTCATTTCAGGCACTCACCTGTATCTTCAAACATTACTGCCTGACTATGAGGACATGTGCACATTTATAATGATGCATAGACTATTGTGAATCTTCCTTGACCTCTCTTCCTCTAGTTCCCACTCTTCTTCCCAAAGATAATTTATGGCCATCTAGCTCTTTTCATATCTATAAATTTATCATCAAACTTATCATTCACTCTAATAACATCAAATATTCTGTCCAAGCGATTATCCTAATTTTGACATTTTCAGTCTTTACTGCTGAAATCCCAGTTGCAGATTGCCAACTAATTTCTAGAAATTTCTATTCTTAAACTCATTCTTTATATATATATATATATATATATATATATATATATATACACATTAAGTTGTAGGGTACATGTGCACAAGATTTGTTACATATGTATACACGTGCCATGCTGGTTTGCTGCACCCATTAACTCGTCATTTACATTAGGTATTTCTCCTAATGTTATCCCTCCTCCATCCCCGACCCATGCCAGGCCCTGGTGTGTGATGTTCCCTGCCTTGTGTCCAAGTGTTCTCATTGTTCAATTCCCACCTATGAGTGAGAACATGTGGTGGTTGGTTTTTTGTCCTTGTGACAGTTTGTTCAGAATGATGGTTTCCAGTTTCGTCCATGTCCCTACAAAGGACATGAACTCATCCTTTTTTCTAGCTGCATAGTATTCCATGGTGTATATGTGCCACATTTTCTTAATCCAGTCTATCATTGATGGACTTTTGAGCTGGTTCCAAGTCTTTGCTATTGTGAATAGTGCCGCAATATATACATGTGCATGTGTCTTTATAGCAGCATGATTTATAATCCTTTGGGTATATACCCAGTAATGGGATCACTGGGTCAAATGGTATTTCTAGTTCTAGATCCTTGAGGAATAGCCACACTGTCTTCCACAATGGTTGAACTAGTTTACAGTCCCAACAACAGTGTAAAAGTGTTCCTATTTCTCCACATCCTCTCCAGCACCTGTTGTTTCCTGACTTTTTAATGATGGCCATTCTAACTGGTTCGAGATGGTATCTCATTGTGGTTTTGATTTGCATTTCTCTGATGACTATTTGATGGTCATCAAATGATGAGCATTTTTTCATGAGTCTGTTGGCTGCATAAATGTCTTCTTTTGAGAAGTGTCTGTTCATATCCTTTGCTCACTTTTGAATGGGGTTGTTTGATTTTTTCTTGTAAATTTGTTTAAGTTATTTGTAGACTCTGGATATCAGCCCTTTGACAGATGAGTAGATTGCAAAAATTTTCTCCCATTCTGTAGGTTGCCTGTTCACTCTGATGGTAGTTTCTTTTGCCGTACATAAGCTCTTGAGTTTAATTAGATCCCATTTGTCAATTTTGGCTTTTGTTGCCATTACTTTTGGTGTTTTAGTCATGAAGCACTTGCCCGTGCCTATGTCCTGAATGGTATTTACTAGGTTTTCTTCTAGGGCTTTTATGGTTTTAGGTCTAACATTTAAGTCTTTAATCCATCTTGAATTAATTTTTGTATAAGGTGTAAGGAAGGGATCCAGTTTCAGCTTTCTACATATGGCTAGTTTCCCCAGCACCATTTATTAAGTAGGGAATCCTTTCCCCATTTCTTGTTTTTGTTAGGTTTGTCAAAGATCAGATGGTTGTAGATGTGTGGTGTTATTTCTGAGGGCTCTGTTCTGTTCCACTGGTCTATCTCTCTGTTTTGGTACCTGTACCATGCTGTTTGGTTACTGTAGCCTTGTAGTATAGTTTGAAGTCAGGTAGTGTGATGCCTCCAGCTTTGTTCTTTGGGCTTAGGATTGTCTTGGCAATGTGGGCTCTTTTTCAGTTCCATATGAACTTTAAACTAGTTTTTTTCAGTTCTGTGAAGAAAGTCATTGGTAGCTTGATGGGATGGCACTGAATCTATAAATCTATAAATTACCTTGGGCAGTATGGCCATTTTCACGATATTGATTCTTCCTATCCATGATCATGGAGTGTTTTTCCATTTGTTTGTGTCCTCTTTTATTTCATTGAGCATGTAGTTCTCCTTGAAGAGGTCCTTCACATCCCATGTAAGTTGGATTCCTAGGTACTTTATTCTCTTTGAAGCAATTGTGAATGGGAGTTCACTCATTATTTGGCTCTCTGTTTGTCTATCATTGGTGTATAGGAATGCTTGATTTTTGCACATTGATTTTGTATCCTGAGACTTTGCTGAAGTTGCTTATCAGTTTAAGGAGATTTGGGGCTGAGATGATGGGGTTTTCTAGATATACAATCATGTCATCTGCAAACAGGGACAGTTTGACTTCCTCTTTTCCTAACTGAATTCCCTTTATTTCTTTCTCTTGCCTGATTGCCCTGGCCAGAAATTCCAACACTATGTTGAATAGGAATGGTGAGAGAGGGCATCCCTGTCTTGTGCCAGTTTTCAAAGGGAATGCTTCCGGTTTTTGCTCATTCGGTATGATATTGGCTGTGGGTTTGTCATAAATAGCTCTTATTATTTTGAGATACATTCCATCAATACCTAGTTTATTGAGAGTTTTTAGCATGAAGTGCTGTTGAATTTTGTCAACGGCCTTTCCTGCTTCTATTGAGATAATCATGTGGTTTTTGTCTTTGGTTCTGTTTATGTGACGGATTGCATTTATTGATTTGGGTGTGTTGAACCAGCCTTGCATCCCAGGGATGAAGCCAACTTGATCTTGGTGGATAAGCTTTTTGATGTGCTGCTGGATTCGGTTTGCCAGTATTTTACTTAGCATTTTCTCATCGATGTTAATCAGGAATATTGGTCTAAAATTCTCTTTTTTTATTGTGTCTCTGCCAGGCTTTGTTATCAGGATTATGCTGGCCTCATAAAATGAGTTAGGGAGGATTCCCTCTTTTTCTATTGATTGGAATAATTTCAGAATGTATAGCACCAGCTCCTCCTTGTACCTCTGGTAGAATTTGGCTGTGAATCCTTCTGGTCCTGGACTTTTTTTGGTTGGTAGGCTATTAATTATTTCCTCAATTTCACAGCCTGTTATTGGTGTATTCAGGGATTCAACTTCTTCCTGGTTTAGTCTTGGGAGGGTGTATGTGTTCAGGAATTTATCTATTTCTTCTAGATAAAGGTACTGTCTCCTTTGTTGTTTGCCTTCCAAAGAGAGCTCCCAAGTCTTTCAGAAATACATCCCTGGGTCATTAAGCTGAAAAAAGATTTAGTTTCTCAAAAAACCAAAGTTTGCCAGGCATAGTGGCTCATGCCTGTAATCCCAGCTACTTGGGAAGCCAAGGCAGGAGAATCGCCTGAACCCAGGAGAAGGAGGTTGTGGTGAGGCAAGATCGTGCCTTGCACTCCAGCCTGGGTAACAAGAGAAAAACTCCGTAAAAACAAACAAACAAACAAACAAAAAACACATACACACACACACACACACCTCAGAAGTCAGAGAAAATGCACTTACAAATTTTCTGAGTGTGCTAAGAAAAGAGACAAAAGGAAAGAAAATCTCTTCCTTTATTTTTAAAGGTTTATTTTAAATAAACCTCTCATTTATTTGCTTGTTTGTTTGAGACAGGGTCTAGCTTTGTCATCCAGTCTGGAGTGTGGTGGCGAGATCAGAGCTCACTGCAGCCTCCAACTTTCTGGCTCAAGCGATCCTCCGACCTCAGCGCCCCGAGCAGCTGGGACCACAGGTGTGCACCGCCACACCTGGCTGATTTTTTTTTTTTATTTTTAGTATAGATGAGGTCTCACCACGCTGCCCAAGCTGATCTCAAACACCTGGGCTTAAGCCGTCCTCCTGCCTCAGCCTCTCAAAGTGCTGGGATCACAGGCGCGAGCCACTGCTCCGGGCCCTGACTTTATTTCCATGAAATATAAAATCGTCCTTCACTTCCTTTGTGTAGTAGGCAGTTTTGCATGTCACCGTTCAGTTTCCATTATCCACTCAAACAACCCAGGACCTTGCTTAATAAGCCGTTCTAATTGTCGGTCTCTGCTGCAACCAGTGCCCCACTCCACCCCTTTACCGAGGTCCCTGCCCCTCTCCCCCGCCCTGCCCCAGACGGAGGGGAGCTTGCACCGCCTGCAGGATGCGTGACTCTACCTGCTCAGAAAAGACGCTTTGCATTAAAACCATTTTCAACTTAAGAGGAAAAACGATTCAGCGTTCATTACAGGTTGCCCAATAAATCTGTTGTTTTACCTTCGATTGTTTGAAATATTAACTTAAAACGGATGAAGCATCCCTGTGATATTAGGGGTAATATCACAGCACATCAGAAACAATCCACCAATCAGTACCCGGAGGATCCAGTCGTGCAGGGCAAGAGGATGACAGCAGGCGACATCTGGGGCCCAACTGAGGAGAAAGCCAGGACCCGCCCCTTCCAGGCCCTGCCCTTCAGAACACCCCTTCCAGACCTCGCCCCCAAGATGACGATCACCCTCTGGCCCCGCCCCTTCCCTCTGCTTGCCCGGCCCCCAAGCAGCCTCCCCATTCTTGCTGCGCCCAGATCCTGTTCAAGGTCCGGTCCATTCTAGCCAGGCGCCTGCCCCACAGCGGCCTCCACCCCTCGTAGCCAGGCGTGGCTGTGATCTATTAGCCTTGGCCTCCCAAAGTGCTGGGACCACAGGCGTGAGCCACCCCACCCAGCCTAATCTTCTTAACACAAACACTTAAATGTCAATTAATGCTTGAACTCAATGTTAAGTCAGCTCAATCTCAAGTCAATGCTGAATTGGCTCTAATGTCAATTAAAGCTTTATGATTTTCTATAGTCATTGTATTTGGAAAAATTATCTCAAAAATGAATTTTCTGATGTTCTGCAAGGATTGACCTTGGACTGAAGACCTTGCCACACTTATGACATTTTTAAGATTCTGTCCAGTATAGATTCTCTGATGTTTAATCCGGTGTGAAAGTGAAGTCAAGACTTTGCCACAATCATCACACTTGAGGTTTCCCTCCTGTATGAATTCTCCTATGTTTTGCATAAGATGAAGCTTGACTGAAGACCTTGCCACAATCATCACATTTGTAAAGTTTCTCTCCAGTATGAGTTCGCCAATCAACTGCAAGGTATGATCGATATCTGAAAAATCTGCCACATTTACTACACTTGTAAGATCTCTCTTCATTATAGATTCTCTAATGTTTTGCAAAGGTTGTAGCATTACTGAAGACTTTGTAAAAATCATTACATTTGTAAAGTTTCCCTATACCATGGATTGCTTGATGATGAATAAGTGATGACTGCCCACTAAAGGCTTTGCCATACTCATTACACTTGTAAGGTTTCCCTCCAGTATGAACTCTCTGATGTTGTGCAAGGTTTGGTTGTTGATTAGACACCTTGCCACATTCGGTTGGGTGTGGTGGCTCACGCCTGTAATCCCAGCACCTTGGGAGGCCGAGGCAGGTGGATCACGAGGTCAGGAGATCAAGACCATCCTGGACAACATGGTGAAACCCCGTCTCTACTAAAAATACAAAAAATTAGCCAGGCGTGGTGGTGGGCACCTGTAGTCCTAGCTACTCAGGAGGCTGAGGCAGGAAAATGGCGTGAACCTGGGAGGTGGAGCTTGCAGCGAGCCAAGATCACATCACTGCACTCCAGCCTGGGCAACAGAGCGAGACTCTGTCTCAAAAAGAAAAAAAAAAAAAGAAACCTTGCCACAGTCATTATACTTGTAAGATTTGTCTCCAGTATGAATTGCTTTATGAATTACAAGGGCTGAATTTCAAGTGAAGGTCTTGCCACACTCATTACACTTCTATGGTTTCTCTCCAGTACGACATCTATAATGACATACAAGATTTGCTTTTTGACTAAAAACCTTGCCACATTCATTACATGTGTAAGGTTTCTTTCCATTATGAATTGCCTTATGCATTACAAGACCTGAATTTTGAGCAAAGGTCTTGCCACACTTATTACACTTGTAAGATTTCTCCCCAGTATGAACTCTCTGATGTTGTGCAAGGCATGAATCATGCAGAAAACCTTGTCACAAACCTTACACTCATAAGGTTTCTCTCCAGTATGAACTCTTCAGGCATGAAAGGCATGAATTATCCCAGAAAGCCTTGTGACAAAACTTACATTTGTATGGTTTTTCTCCAGTATGAATTCTCCTATGTGTTTCAAGTTGTGATCTGCAACTGTAAACTTTGTCACATTCTTCTCATTTGTAAGGTTTCTGTCCAGTATGAAGTCTATGACGGCATTGAAGGGATGACTTCTGATTGAAGGTCTTGCCACACTCATTACACTTGTAAGCTTTCTCTCCAGTATGAACTCTGTGGTGGCATGCAAGGTATTACTTCTGATGAAAGACTTTGCCACATACATCACATTTACATTATTTCTCTCCTGAATGGGTTATGTGATGTCTCCTTAAGTGTGAGCTATAATTAAAGGCTTTGCCATACTCATTACATTGGAAAGGTTTTTCTCTCTTGTGTACTTCCTGTATTTGTGTGAATAACGAAGAATGGAGGAAATTCTTCCCATACTTATTAGAAAGATGGGTTTTGAGCCTACAAGAAATTATTTGGGATGTTGAAGCTGAGGAAGCATCATTGATAGACTGGTCCACTTGATTACCAATTTTCCGTTCAGTCTGAAATATGTGCAGTTCAGGCAGATGCAAATGAAAGCTTAATCCAAGCTGATCTTTAATAGGCTTGTTTCCAGCATGCCGTTGATCATGTCAGTCTGTACTACCAGTTAACTCTTTGGTTTCTGTCATGGGTGCTTCATGGCCATTTCTTTCCATTTCTTGCCACTGAAACTCAAAGTCATGAATATCTTTCTCGGTTTCTGGGAAGCAAAAATCTCCAGTGTGATGATTTTCATGTCTTTCCAAAGTCCCTATGTGGAACACTTCCCTATTGCCTTGCCCTGTTGATGAGATCATCATGGATTTTAAAGAGCTATCCACAGACTCTAGGTTCCCGTAGTTCTCCAACATCACGTCCCTGTGTAAAGGCCTCTGCACAGGGTACAGGCATTTCCACTCCTCCAGTGAGAATTTTTTTTTTTTTTTTTGAGATGGAGTCTTGCTGTGTCACCCAGGCTGGAGTGCAGTGGCGCGATCTCGGCTCACTGCAAGCTCCGCCTCCCGGGTTCAAGCCATTCTCCTGTCTCAGCCTCCCAAGTAGCTGGGACTACAGGCGCCTGCCACCAGGCCTGGCTAATTTTTTGTATGTTTAGTAGAGATGGAGTTTCACTGTGGGCTCGATCTCTCCTGACCTCATGATCCGCCCGCCTAGGCCTCCCAACTCCACTGAGAATTCTATAGCCACATCCCTGAAAGTCAAGTGTCCCTGAGGAAGAGCTGCTATCCCTGGCTCCTTTTCTTTGCTCTTCTTGGTGGCTTCTTTACATAACATGAGTCTTTGGAAATCAATCCCGGATGTCTCAATTTTCTCTGAGTTGAGAAAGAGGGGCCAGAATTTCCAGGTCTGTGGGGACCCCACACCCCTGATATAGCAGCATCAGAGAACTTGAGACCCTTCTTTTATGAGTCCTTTATTGCTTACTCAGTTATGCCTTATTAGTTACTAAATCTGATGAACAAGGAAGCCAATATTTAAGGCACTGGAGGACATATCACTGGCTAGCGACAAGGTTGTTACATAACATCAAGGTTCTTGATGTTCACACTTAGTATTCTTTTCCCTGGCTAGATGTGGTGGCTCATGCCTGTAATCCCAACACTTTGGGAGGTGAAGGCAGGGGGATCACTTGAGTTCAGGAGTTTGAGACCAGCCTGGGCAACATAGCAAGACACCATCTCTAAAAAAAATTTAAAATTAGCCAGACATGGTAGTGCACATCTGTAGTTCCAGCTACTTGGGAGGCTGAGATGGGAGGATCACTTGAACCCTGATATTCAGGGCTACAGTGAGTTATGATCACACCACTGCACTCCAGCCTGGGCTACAGAGGCTCTGTCTAAATAAATAAATAAGAAAAATAAAATGGTATTCTTTCAATTGAGTCAGCTTGCAATCCTGGCAAAAGAATTTACTGCATTTTATCGTGGGGCTCTCTGGCATAATGGTGAGCACTCTGGACTCTGAATCCAGAGAATTTACTGCATTCATGCACTATTTTCTAATCCAAAAAATTTAGTAAGCAATATTTTCCTCAATATTAACATAATTTTAGGATGCTGAAAGAGTTCATTCAACTGACCAAAACATTAAGCATTAAACTAAAAAGCAAATTTACAAAGAAAAGATAGATTTTATTTTTAAAAATTATTCCTAAAAATGTTCAATTTGGATCTAAGGAGACTTTGAGAATGTAGTGGTGATAAGGATTCTGATTCTGGCTAACATTCCTTGATGATGGATTTCATCTCATCTTCACAGCATCCCCATGAGGTATGTATGTTTTATTAGTCCTGTTTATTGATAGATAAATGGAGGTTTATGAACATTAAGTAACTTGGACAAGGTCATGTAGCTAGAGCCAGAGCTATAACCTAGGTCACCTGGCCTGATTCCAAACCTTGTGTTCTCAATTGAGAGGAAATGTGTGGGCCAAAGTATTCCAGATTTCTCAGAAAGTCTGCAGTTCACAGAATAGTTTAATTTTTTTTTAATGCCAGCACGTCTTTTCAACAGACTCTAAAACTAAATTGCAGTGCTGATGTTTTCCAGGAATTAGACAAATCATGAACAAAGTGAGTGTTTCTCTGCAGAGCATTCTGCAAAACACAGCTAAGAGCAGACCTCTCCATGGCAAAGCTTCTCTTTGCCCAAGTAGTTGTAGAGACTGTCTTGTTTGTTATTCCTAGTAGAGAGACCACTTTCCTGCTGAGAGTGATTCGTTCAGAAAATATGTTTGAGAAGGGGTCACGCATGTGAGGAGAGCAGCTGTGAACACTCATACAGCTCTTTGTTCCCTCATATTTTCTATATTCAGTTCATAATCCACTTGAGCAGTGGTGCCAGCTGGCAGGTCCAGCAGCTCATTTTTCTTCTCATTTTCAGCAGATCATCTAGTTTCTTCCCTATGGGTTCCTACCCCCATTTCATAGCCACTCACCTATTGATAAACAGGCTCTGCCTAAAGCACATCTCATCTTCTAGTCCATCAGCACAGGATATGCAATTTTCCCAAACTCCAAATTACTATTGTAGTCCTTGATACAACATACATATTTAAATGGGGACTGTGAACACACACAGAGGATGAAGGGCTGAAGTAATGAGTCCTCGTGCCTGGGTTCTAGTCCATCTGATAGTGGTTTACCCTCTTTGGCCTCTGTTCCCTCATTTATTTTGCAGATTAATTCAGGTTACTAATTCTTATGGGTTTTAAAGGATGCTGAACTCCTAACTCCCAGTCCCTGAGAACGTGACCTTATTTAGAAAGATGGACCAGGCACAATGGCTCACGCCTATAATCCCAGCACTTTGGAAGGCCTAGGCGGGTGGATCACTTGAGGTCAGGAGTTCAAGACCAGCCTGACCAACATGGTAAAACCCCATCTCTACTAAAAATACAAAAATTAGCTGGGTGTGGTGGCATGCACCTGTAATCCCTGCTACTCGGGAGGCTGAGGCAGGAGAATCGTTTGAACCCTGGAACCTCTGCAGTGAGCCGTAATGGCACCACTGTGCCCGCTTGGGTGACAGAGCAAGACTCTGTCTCAAAAAAAAAAAAGAAAAAAGAAAGAAAAATAGGGGCTTTACAGATGTTCAAGTTAAAATGAGGTAGGTCATTAGGGTGGGCCCTAATCCATTATGACTTATGTGTTGATTTTTAAAAGGTGGAGAAATTTGTATACAGACAGATACTAGTAGGGGAGAAGGCTGTCTACAAGCCAAGGAATTTGTATACAGACAGATACTAGTAATGTCTTCCCCTTACTAGTAGGGAGAAGGCCGCCTACAAGCCAACGAATGCATAAGGCTGGGAGAATCTAGGAGAGAGGCATGGAATGAATTCTCCCTCACAGTCCTCAGAAGGTTCCAACCCACCAGATGCCTCCATTTCAGACTTTCAGCCTCCAGAACTGTTAAGACAATACATTTCTGTTGTTTAAACCACCCAGTGTCCAGTGTTTTATGGTGGCTCACTAGCAAATTATTGCAGTAGACAGCTGACTTTGAATTAAGCAAAAGGGAGGTTTTCCCAGGTGGGCACAATCTAATCACATGTGCCATTTAAACTCATTTAAAAGAGTAGCCAAAGAGAAAGTCAGAGCTGTTCCAACCATGAGAAGGAGTTGATGAGGCAGTACAGGGGCTCTGAAATGGAGGGGCCCCATGGCAAGTAACAGAGGGAAGCTTCTAAAAGGTAACAGTGATCCAACTGAAGACAAGAAAAGACTAAATCCATCTAACAACTGCAAGAAGCAATTCTGCCAATAACCTGAATGAGCCTGGAAGTGGATTCTTTCCCAGAGCCTCCAGATGTAGGAGGCCAGCCTGACATGGACTCCCTGAGCTAGGGACCCCAGATGAACCTGCAGATTTCTAACCTATAGAACTATAACATAATAAACACGTGTAGTTTTAAGCTGCTGTCTGGGGTAATTTGTTATGTAGCCATAGAAAATACACCCTAGCTAGCAAGTATTGAGTGCTTTCTTCACCAGTCACTATTCTAAGTGTTTTACATTCAAAGAAAAAAAAAAACCCACAGCTAAGTATTGCCATAGAGCTATTGTTGTCTCAAAGCAATAAAGATAAATTTACAGCTGGGAGGGGAGGATATTATGTGACATCTGAAGAACAACAGCCTGCAACAGACAGACGATAAACAGAACACCCTACTAAAGAGAAAGCAGAACCAGTAGAACAGACAGAATGGGAATTAAAAATAAACACAATAAATGTCTTTATAAAAATAAGGAATAATGTCAGGAACATGACGCGTGAACAAGCAATTATGAAGAACCACTTAGAAATATATTTTAAATGTAATTGTTGAAATACAAACATAGTAAATGGCAAAACACATCATGCCTGATGGTCCAGTAAAAGCCTGGGGCACCATTTTGCAACCCCCTGTGAGAGTTAATTTCCAAGTGCGTAGAAATTACTGTCAGAAGTTTTTGAAAGGCCAAAAAGAGACTAAAAATATCTTTAGAGGAATAAAATCTGAATGTTTAAACAAGATAATCTTTTAAGAATAGAGACTCTTAAAATAGGAATTAAGAAGTACTATATCTAATTTATTCTCCCTCCCCAAATATCCCACTGTATTACTGAGGCTAAATAAGCCTATTATATATGTGAGGAAAATTCAGAGCAAAACTTTTAACCAGGTCACAAACATGATTTAGCTGCACCTCAATTCCTATGTAGACTTACAATTACCTCTCCTCAGGAGCTCGTAAACTTACAATTACCTCTCCTCAGGAGCTTGTAAAGTTAAGAAGAGCAGATAGAATATCAACCAGGCTGAAAGGCTGACCCAGGTGGGGATATTCACAGGCGAATGTTAAGCTTTGGCCAATTTCCAGCCTCTGCTTTCCACCCTTCCTCACAGCTTGTCCCAGGACTAACCCTGAGGGTCAACAGGAGGGATACAGCATCCCTACAGATGGCCTAGCTCCTCCTTGTCCAATTTTCCCCTAGTTGAAGGAGAGTCCAGCTAGGCTCCAGAACAGAGCGCCCTTAGTGCCCTGTCTAGTGCCACAGTGAACTGGACACAGAGGATGGAGAGCAGACATACAACCAAGGTCAAAAGCCAGGAGCTTGTTACAAAGCAAGCCAGGCTTGTTACAAAGGCAAAGGGGGCTAAGGTACTGTGAACCCAGAATATCTGAGACAGGGCTCAGTAAATTTAGAAAGTTTATTTTACCGCTCTGTGGAGGAGCCAAGATGGCCGAATAGGAACAGCTCCGGTCTACAGCTCCCAGCGCGAGCGACGCAGAAGACGGGTGATTTCTGCATTTCCATCTGAGGTACTGGGTTCATCTCACCAGGGAGTGCCAGACAGTGGGCACAGGTCAGTGGGTGCGTGCACCATGCGCGAGCTGAAGCAGGGCGAGGCACTGCCTCACTTGGGAAGCGCAAGGGGTCAGGGAGTTCCCTTTCCGAGTCAAAGAAAGGGGTGACGGACGCACCTGGAAAATCGGGTCACTCCCACCAGAATATTGCGCTTTTCGGACCGGCTTAAAAAACGGCGCACCACGAGATTATATCCCACACCTGGCTCGGAGGGTCCTACGCCCACGGAGTCTCTCTGATTGCTAGCACAGCAGTCTGAGATCAAACTGCAAGGTGGCAGCGAGGCTGGGGGAGGGGCGCCCGCCATTGCCCAGGCTTGATTAGGTAAACAAAGCAGCCGGGGAGCTCGAACTGGTCAAGGAGGCCTGCCTGCCTCTGTAGGCTCCACCTCTGGGGGCAGGGCACAGACAAACAAAAAGACAGCAGTAACCTCTGCAGACTTAAATGTCCCTGTCTGACAGCTTCGAAGAGAGCAGTGCTTCTCCCAGCACGCAGCTGGAGATCTGAGAACGGGCAGACTGCCTCCTCAAGTGGGTCCCTGACCCCTGACCCCCGAGCAGCCTAACTGGGAGGCACCCACCAGCAGGGGCACACTGACACCTCACACGGCAGGGTATTCCAACAGACCTGCAGCTGAGGGTCCTGTCTGTTAGAAGGAAAACTAACAAACAGAAAGGACATCCACACCAAAAACCCATCTGTACATCACCATCATCAAAGACCAAAAGTAGATAAAACCACAAAGATGGGGGAAAAACAGAACAGAAAAACTGGAAACTTTAAAACGCAGTGCGCCTCTCCTCCTCCAAAGGAACGCAGTTCCTCACCAGCAACGGAACAAAGCTGGATGGAGAATGCCTTTGACGAGCTGAGAGAAGAAGGCTTCAGATGATCAAATTACTCTGAGCTACAGGAGGACATTCAAACCAAAGGCAAAGAAGTTGAAAACTTTGAAAAAATTTTAGAAGAATGTATAACTAGAATAACCAATACAGAGAAGTGCTTAAAGGAGCTGATGGAGCTGAAAACCAAGGCTTGAGAACTACGTGAAGAATGCAGAAGCCTCAGGAGCCGATGCGATCAACTGGAAGAAAGGGTATCAGTGATGGAATATCAAATGAATGAAATGAAGTGAGAAGGGAAGTTTAGAGAAAAAAGAATAAAAAGAAATGAGCAAAGCCTCCAAGAAATATGGGACTATGTGAAAAGACCAAATCTACATCTGATTGGTGTACCTGAAAGTGATGGGGAGAATGGAACCAAGCTGGAAAACACTCTGCAGGATATTATCCAGGAGAACTTCCCCAATCTAGCAAGGCAGGCCAACGTTCAGATTCAGGAAATACAGAGAACGCCACAAAGATACTCCTCGAGAAGAGCAACTCCAAGACACATAATTATCAGATTCACCAAAGTTGAAATGAAGGAAAAAATGTTAAGGGCAGCCAGAGAGAAAGGTCGGGTTACCCTCAAAGGGAAACCCATCAGACTAACAGTGGATCTCTCCGCAGAAACCCTACAAGCCAGAAGAGAGGGGGGCCCAATATTCAACATTCTTAAAGAAAAGAATTTTCAACCCAGAATTTCATATCCAGACAAACTAAGCTTCATAAGTGAAGGAGAAATAAAATACTTTACAGACAAGCAAATGCTGAGAGATTTTGTCACCACCAGGCCTGCCCTAAAAGAGCTCCTGAAGGAAGCGCTAAACATGGAAAGGAACAACCGGTACCAGCCACTGCAAAATCATGCCAAAATGTAAAGACCATCGAGACTAGGAAGAAACTGCATCAACTAATGAGCAAAATAACCAGCTAACATCATAATGACAGGATCAAATTCACACATAACAATATTAACTTTAAATGTAAATGGACTAAATGCTCCAATTAAAAGACACAGACTGGCAAATTGGATAAAGAGTCAAGACCCATCAGTGTGCTGTATTCAGGAAACCCATCTCATGTGCAGAGACACACATAGGCTCAAAATAAAAGGATGGAGGAAGATCTACCAAGCAAATGGAAAACAAAAAAAGGCAGGGGTTGCAATCCTAGTCTCTGATAAAACAGACTTTAAACCAACAAAGATCAAAAGAGACAAAGAAGACCATTACATAATGGTAAAGGGATCAATTCAACAAGAAGAGCTAACTATCCTAAATATATATGCACCTGATACAGGAGCACCAAGATTCATAAAGCAAGTCCTGAGTGACCTACAAAGAGACTTAGACTCCCACACATTAATAATGGGAGACTTTCACACCCCACTGTCAACATTAGACAGATCAACGAGACAGAAAGTCAACAAGGATACCCAGGAATTGAACTCACCTCTGCACCAAGCAGACCTAATAGACATCTACAGAACTCTCCACCCCAAATCAACAGAATATACATTTTTTTCAGCACCACACCACACCTATTCCAAAATTGACCACATAGTTGGAAGTAAAGCTCTCCTCAGCAAATGTAAAAGAACAGAAATTATAACAAACTATCTGTCAGACCACAGTGCAATCAAACTAGAACTCGGCATTAAGAATCTCACTCAAAACAGCTCAACTACATGGAAACTGAACAACCTGCTCCTGAATGACTACTGGGTACATAACAAAATGAAGGCAGAAATAAAGATGTTCTTTGAAACCAACGAGAACAAAGACACAACATACCAGAATCTCTGGGACGCATTCAAAGCAGTGTGTAGAGGGAAATTTATAGCACTAAATGCCCACAAGAGAAAGCAGGAAAGATCCAAAGTTGACACCCTAACATCACAATTAAAAGAACTAGAAAAGCAAGAGCAAACACATTCAAAAGCTAACAGAAGGCAAGAAATAACTAAAATCAGAGCAGAACTGAAGGAAATAGAGACACAAAAAACCCTTCAAAAAATTAATGAATCCAGGAGCTGGTTTTTTGAAAGGATCAACAAAATTGATAGACCGCTAGCAAGACTAATAAAGAAAAAAAGAGAGAAGAATCAAATAGACACAATAAAAAATGATAAAGGGGATATCACCACCGATCCCACAGAAATACAAACTACCATCAGAGAATACTATAAACACCTCTATGCAAATAAACTAGAAAATCTAGAAGAAATGGATAAATTCCTCGACACATACACTCTCCCAAGACTAAACCAGGAAGAAGTTGAATCTCTGAATAGACCAATAACAGGATCTGAAATTGTGGCAATAATCAATAGTTTACCAACCAAAAAGAGTCCAGGACCAGATGGATTCACAGCCGAATTCTACCAGAGGTACAGGGAGGAACTGGTACCATTTCTTCTGAAACTATTCCAATCAATAGAAAAAGAGGGAATCCTCCCTAACTCATTTTATGAGGCCAGCATCATTCTGATACCAAAGCTGGGCAGAGACACAACCAAAAAAGAGAATTTTAGACCAATATCCTTGATGAACATTGATGCAAAAATCCTCAATAAAATACTGACAAAACGAATCCAGCAGCACATCAAAAACCTTATCCACCATGATCAAGTGGGCTTCATCCCTGGGATGCAAGGCTGCTTAAACATACGCAAATCAATAAATGTAATCCAGCATATAAACAGAGCCAAAGACAAAAACCACATGATTATCTCAATAGATGCAGAAAAGGCCTTTGACAAAATTCAACAACCCTTCATGCTAAAAACTCTCAATAAATTAGGTATTGATGGGATGTATTTCAAAATAATAAGAGCTATCTATGACAAACCCACAGCCAATATCATACTGAATGGGCAAAAACTGGAAGCATTCCCTTTGAAAACTGGCACAAGACAGGGATGTCCTCTCTCACCACTCCTATTCAACATAGTGTTGGAAGTTCTGGCCAGGGTAATTAGGCAGGAGAAGGAAATAAAGGGTATTCAATTAGGAAAAGAGGAAGTCAAATTGTCCCTCTTTGCAGACGACATGATTGTGTATCTAGAAAACCCCATTGTCTCAGCCCAAAATCTCCTTAAGCTGATAAGCAACTTCAGCAAAGTCTCAGGATACAAAATCAATGTACAAAAATCACAAGCATTCTTATACACCAACAACAGACAAACAGAGAGCCAAATCATGAGTGAACTCCCATTCACAATTGCTTGAAAGAGAATAAAATACCTAGGAATCCAACTTACAAGGGATGTGAAGGACCTCTTCAAGGAGAACTACAAACCACTGCTCAAGGAAATAAAAGAGGATACAAACAAATGGAAGAACATTCCATGCTCGTGGGTAGGAAGAATCAATATCGTGAAAATGGCCATACTGCCCAAGGTAATTTACAGATTCAATGCCATCCCCATCAAGCTACCAATGACTTTCTTCACAGAATTGGAAAAAACTACTTTAAAGTTCATATGGAACCAAAAAAGAGCCCACATCGCCAAGGCAATCCTAAGCCAAAAGAACAAAGCTGGAGGCGTCACGCTACCTGACTTCAAACTATACTACAAGGCTACAGTAACCAAAACAGCATGGTACTGGTACCAAAACAGAGATATAGATCAATGGAACAGAACAGAGCCCTCAGAAATAACACCGCATATCTACAACTATCTGATCTTTGACAAACCTGAGAAAAACAAGCAATGGGGAAAAGATTCCCTATTTAATAAATGGTGCTGGGAAAACTGGCTAGCCATATGTGGAAAGCTGAAACTGGATCCCTTCCTTACACCTTATACAAAAATCAATTCAAGATGGATTAAAGACTTAAACGTTAGACCTAAAACCATAAAAACCCTAGAAGAAAACCTAGGCATTACCATTCAGGACATAGGCATGGGCAAGGACTTCATGTCTAAAACACCAAAAGCAATGGCAACAAAAGCCAAAATTGACAAATGGGATCTAATTAAACGAAAGAGCTTCTGCACAGCAAAAGAAACTACCATCAGAGTGAACAGGCAACCTACAGAATGGGAGAAAATTTTCCCAACCTACTCATCTGACAAAGGGCTAATATCCAGAATCTACAATGAACTCAAACAAACTTACAAGAAAAAAACAAACAACCCCATCAAAAAGTGGGCGAAGGACATGAACAGACACTTCTCAAAAGAAGACATTTATGCAGCCAAAAAACACATGAAAAAATGCTCATCATCACTGGCCATCAGAGAAATGCAAATCAAAACCACAATGAGATACCATCTCACACCAGTTAGAATGGCAATCATTAAAAGGTCTGGAAACAACAGGTGCTGGAGAGGATGTGGAGAAATAGGAACACTTTGACACTGTTGGTGGGACTGTAAGCTAGTTCAACCATTGTGGAAGTCAGTGTGGTGATTCCTCAGGGATCTAGAACTAGAAATACCATTTGACCCAGCCATCCCATTACTGGGTATATACCCAAAGGACTATAAATCATGCTGCTATAAAGACACATGCACATGTATGTTTATTGCGGCATTATTCACAATAGCAAAGACTTGGAACCAAGCCAAATGTCCAACAATGATAGACTGGATTAAGAAAATGTGACACATATACACCATGGAATACTATGCAGCCATAAAAAATGATGAGTTCATGTCCTTTGTAGGGACATGGATGAAATTGGAAATCATCATTCTCAGTAAACTCTCACAGGAACAAAAAACCAAACACCGCATATTCTCACTCATAGGTGGGAATTGAACAATGAGATCACATGGACACAGGAAGGGGAATATCACACTCTGGGGACTGTGGTGGGGTGGGGGGAGGGGGGAGGGATAGCATTGGGAGATATACCTAATGCTAGATGATGAGTTAGTGGGTGCAGCACACCAGCATGGCACATGTATACATATGTAACTAGCCTGCACAATGTGCACATGTACCCTAAAACTTAAAGTATAATAATAAAAAAAAAAGAAAGTTTATTTTACCAAAGTTAAGGACACACCCATTCCACAGCCTCAGGAGGTCCTGATGACGTGCCCAAGGTGGTTGTGACACAGCTTGCTTTTATACATTTACGGAGATGTGAGACATCAATCAATATGCATAAGGTGTACATTGGTTCAGTCAGGTAAGGTGGGACAATTCTAAGTGGATAATGGTGGGGGCCTTCCAGGTCATAGGTAGATAAGAAACAAATGGCTGTATTCTTTTGAGTCCTTGATCAGCCTTTTACTGAATACACAATACACAGTGTATTCACTGAATACACAATACACAGTGTATTCACTGAATACACAATACACAGTGTATTCACTGAATACACAATACACAGTGTATTCACTGAATACACTGGCTCAGTGAATCTGCATTTTTACATAAATAGGGCAGAAGAAGCAGTCAGATATGCATTTGTCTCAGGTGAGCAGAGGGATGACAATTTGGACCTGTGAAGATAAGTTGTGAAATTCAACAGAACTGTTTTAGGGTAAAGATCTTGAGGTCTACAGTGAATTTCCTTGTCGGCAAATTGTGAGGGAGGTAACTCATATTTTTAGCTATCTTATTTAGGAATTAAAATGGGAGACAAGTTTGCCTGATGTAGTTCCCAGTTTGACTTTTCCCTTGGCTTAGTGATTTTGGGGTCCCAAGATTTATTTTCCCTTCACAGTACAAAGTCCAAATGCAGGAGATCAATGAATTAGGAAAGCCACACTTAAAGTAACTGGTGAACCAAGTACAAGGTAGACTGGAGAAGTTCCACTGACAAAGGGCACCTATCTGGGACAGCATTTTCTATAGACTGATGGGGCATTTAGAGCATGAATGAGTGACTTGGAGTTTTGCCCCCGAACTCTAGCTCAGTGGTCTGAACCCTACTACCACTGACAAAGTTTTGCGATATTGACTCTCAACCAGACTAGAAATGAAGGGTATTTCTCATTCTTAGATTTTTCCATCAGGACACTCTGCAAATTTCATTTAGAAGTCTAAGATCATTTGTCACACTCTTTGGACATCAAGCTCTGTCTGTTGCCACCTGAGTGGTTGGGACTTACCTAGCTCGGGCTACGACTAGACTGCTTCATCCTGTTGCAGTTGAGGGATACATGCAAAGAGTCAGAAATGTGACAAAACTTCCAAGAACAGGAGAGGGCATATCGCATTTTATAAATCACGACATCTGTGAGTAAAAGTCTTTGTGTATCATGTTCTGAATATAGACATTCTTGGAATCTCAAAGGTGGTCATTTAGATCAAATCAAAGTAGAGGTGACCTTCAAACAACATGGGTTTGAACTGTGCATGTTCACTTTTATGTGGTACCTCTGCCACCCATAAGACAGCAAGAGCAACCCCTCCTTTTCCTCCTACTCAGCCTACTCAACACGAACACGATGAGGATGAAGACCTTTGTGATGATCCACTTCCACTTACTGAATAGAAAGTATATTTTCTCTTCCTTATGATTTTCTTAATAATATTTTTTTCTCTAACTTACTTTATTATAAGAATGCAGTATTTAATACATATACCATATAAAATATGTATTAATTGGCTATGTATATTATCAATAAGGTTTCCAGTCAACAGCAGGGTACTAATAGTTAGGTTTTTGGGAAGTCAAAACTTATACGCAGATTTTTAATGGCACAGGGGTTGGCATCCCTAATCCCCACGTTGTTCAAGGGTCGATTGTACTATTTTTTGCCTAAAGTAGTTATGTAAAAACTACCGGCAAAAATTTTATCCGAGTTGGTGGTCTTGGATCCATTATATAAGAAGACATTCATGAAGGATCTGAGCGAATCCAGGTATGAAAGCTCTATAATAGATTATTAAGAGAAATTAGGGAATATTCTTAGTATTACAATAGGTTGATGTCCTAAAGGACAACTGCATATGGACTTTTCCTTTTTGTGTATGTAACTAACTCCCTCAGTCAGTGCATGTGGACTTTTGTGGACTTTTTGGAAGGAAGGATATATCTCAGCACCCATTTTCCCTTCCTAAGGGCACCTTTATTTCACGTAGGGGAATTATTTCTCCCAGGGATAAGCAGTCTTGGTGGCACTAAATGTGATCAGGACCTTTGCTGCCTTTCCCCAGCAAAGGAGTGTGTGATTTCATTTGGGACAATAGGAATTTCTCTCCTGGTACTTTGAATTGCCAGCAAGCTGAATTAAGACAAGGAAGACAATTTTTGAGCTTTTCATTCTAAAGAGAAGCCCAGAGAGGATCCTGCTGGCTAGATATCTGGAAGCTGTTCTAAGACTTGTCTTGGTTCTTCAGTTGTCTAACCTCCCATCCACTCTGAGAGTTACTACAAAACTCCCGCTGCTTCTTGTTAACTGCAACAAAAAGAATCTCAATTGATATGCCCTCTGCAAAGTAGTGTACAGTTAAGGCATGGCTGATGTCTGCTCTTGCACTGACTTGGTTTGTGATTTTGAGAAACTTTATTAGCCTCACTGAGCCTTAGCATCTTTACCTGTAGAATGAGAAACAAAGCCCTCTTTCCAGGTTGTCGATGGAATTAAGTGAGTATTTATGTGAAAGCCTCCTAGCTTACCTAGAAAGAAAATCTGCGAATTTCCCTGTCAAAGTGGTTCATTAACAATGAAAAATTAGGCCAGGCGTGGTGGCTCATGTCTGTAATCCCAGCACTTTGGGAGGCCAAGGCGGGTGGATCACGATGTCAGGAGTTCGAGACCAGCTTGGCCAAAATGGTGAAACCCTGTCTCTACTAAAAATACAAAAATTAGCTGGGCATAATAGTGCATGCCTGTAATCCCAGCTACTCAGGAGGCTGAGGCAGAAGAATCACTTGAACCAGGGAGTCAGAGGTTGCAGTGAGCCGAGATCGCGCCACTGCACTCCAGCCTGGCGGCAGAGGGAGACTCAGTCTCAAAAACAAAACAGAACAAACGATGAAAAATTGGTAATTTGGCTAAAGATGCCAAGATGGAATGTCAGGCAATCACTTAAAATCAGAGATTTTGTAAAGAAAGTTATACTTAATAGTCAAAATACATTTCCCCCTTATTACTGTGCGTGGCAGAGGTCAGAATTAGATTTTCGTGGGTATATTAATCCTGACAATACTTCTTCTTTGTTGGCAATAAAGGTAACAAAGTTTCCTATATGAATATTTAAGAAAAGGGCTGGGCATGTTGGCTTTGGGAGATGAGGTGGGAGGATTGCTTGAGGTCAGGAGTTTGAAACCAGCCTGGGGAACAGAGTGAGACACTGTCTCTATAAAAAATTTTTAAAATTAGCCAAACATGGTGGTGCATACTTGTAGTCCCAGCTCCTTGGGAGGCTGAGGCAAGAGGATTGCATGAGCCCCAGAGTTCCAGGCTGCAGTGGGCTATGATCACACCACTGCACTCCATCCTGGGTGATACAGTGAGACCCTGTTGAAAGAAGAAAGGAAGGAAAGAAAGAAGGAAGGAAGGGAGGGAGGGAGGAAGGGAGGGAAGGAAGGGAAGGGAAGGGAAAGGAAAGGAAAGGAAGGGAAGGGAAGGCAAGGGAAGAAAGGAAGGAAGGAAGGAAGGAAGCACATCTCTGTTTACAATGCTGCTTTACATAAATGTTACTTTTCCATCTGAAGTAAGGAATAGACAATACCGGTTTACCAAAAAAATAATTTTTTTTGAGCACTCATATCACACAGAACTGGCCTTTTCCTGGAACAATTAGAATCATACCTGGATGGTTGCACTGTCTCTGGTTTACCAATGCTTTGTTTGGGTTAATATGCTGCAGGAGCTTCAAATCGTACATGAATTCTTGCTATTGACCAGGAAAGTAGGAAAGCAAGTTGGCTTCTTTTGATCACTCTCCTAAAAGTGAGAATTTTAAAATTATGCATTGGTGTAACAGTAAATTTTTAAAACAAAGAACAGTAAAGAGTATCCTATAAAGGGACCCAGCTCTGTGCTAGATAACATAGAGCAGTGGGTCATGGAGCCTGGTTGTGCCCTACCCCACCTCTGTTCCCACTCCATCAAGCAGGAGGAGAAGAGCATGATACAAAACTGGCCTTCTTTACCTGTGATCCACCTGGACTGAGTGAGCACATTTATTTATGAAAATGTGTGCAGCCCAGGTGCGGTGGCTCACACATGTAATCCCAGCACTGTGGGAGGCCGAGGCAGGCAGATTATGAGGTCAAGAGATCAAGACCATCCTGGCCAACATGGCGAAACCCCATCTCCACTAAAAATACAAAAAAAATTAGCTGGGCATAGTGGCACGTGCCTGTAGTCTCAGCTACTTGGGAGGCTGAAGCAGGAGAATTGCTTAAACCTGGGAGGCGAAGGTTGCAGTGAGCCAAGATCGCGCCACTACACTCCAGCCTGGCAACAGAGCGAGACTCCGTCAAAAAAGAAAGAAAGAAGGAAAGAAAGAAATGGAAGGAAGGAAGGCAGGAAGGAAGGAAGGAAGGAAGGAAGGAAGGAAGGAAGGAAGGAAGGAAGGAAGGAAGGAAGGAAAGAAGGAAGGAAGGAAGGAAGGAAGGAAATGTGTGCAAACTGAACAGTCCATAGGTCCTGGCCAAAGAAGAAAAATAGAAGAGCCCAACCACTGCTTTAAGGCAACATTTTTCAAAGTGTCATGTGAGATTTATTCTGCAACCAAATCATCTTGAAATTGTATTTTTTAAAAAAGTGTATATGTGGGATTCACCTCGATTGAACGAATCAGAATCCCTGCTACTAAGACCTTAAGAGACTCTTCTGCTGAACTCAAGTTTAAGAAACACTGACCTGGGGACCTCAGAAATCTAATTCCTTGCCTTCTCCAATCTACCTTCTAGTCAAGAGAAAACTAGAAGAAACAATGCATTTAGTAAATAATTATAGATTCAGTGTTATGAGAGCTAAAATGCGAGAGAGAATTCTGGATGGAAAGGGATGAACAAGAGACTCTTATTAATTGCAAAAATATGTTTTCCCCCAATAATACATGTCTCACTTAGTGGTCATCATCTGGCCACTGGAAGCCAGCACAGAACATTTCCCCCCCATAAACAGCATTGATCAGCACAGTGATTTTTGAAATTTGAATTATCTATGAGCATTTTAGACATAAAAAGATATGGAGTCCTTCCTGAAAAGTCAGATAGGCAATAATTGGTTATCACTGAGTAGTAGACACCCCCTTTAGATGGGTATTTGCAGTTGATTTTACAATATCCCCAACATTCTCTCTTCTCCCCATGAGAGTGCCATTTGACATTTATCAATAAGCTTATGCTGGTTTTGTTGCTGTTCAATTAAGAAGAAAGTAAAAGAGCAACACTAGAAAGATGGTGGAGCAAGAGCAAAGAAAAACTCCTTTGGTTCTAGAAAATCCCCTGAAAAAGAGGAAGGCTTATCAAGCCCTCAAAGCTACCCAGGCAAATCAGGCAGTTTGGCAAAGAAGGAGCAGAGGAAAGGAAAAGGGCTCAGATTTAAATGATTGGAATCATTCCTACATGATTCCTGGTGGCAGAAACGTGAGGAGGTGTGTCTCAGACGACTAGTAGTAAAACCTCACATCTTGGAATCGCCAAATAAACATTCCTTGGCCTTTGTTGTACACATAGAAAGGACTGATAGCGTGAGTTTACTGCTGCAGAGAACCATTGTAAGACTTCGCCTGAAGAAAATTTTTAGTGGTGTCTTTGTAAAAGTCACCCCCTAGAACCTAAAAATGCTGTGTATAGTGGAACCTTATGTGACCTGGGGATTTCCAAATCTGAAGTGTGTCCGGGAACTCACTTTGAAACATAGACAAGCCAAGGTCAAGAATAAGACCATCCCTCTGACACACAACACAGTGATTGAGGAGCACCTGGGGAAGTTTGGCTCATTTGTTTGGAAGACCTCATTCATGAAACTGCCCTCTCAGAGAAGCATTTCCAGGAGATCTCATGGTTCTTGCACCCTATCCACCTCTCAGTGGCCCATCATGCTACCCAAAATAGAGTGGGCTTCCTCAAGGAGATGGGCACACCTGGCTATCGGGGTGAATGCATCAATCAGCTCATCCGCCAGCTGAACTAGACCCAGGTGCCAAGCTGCAGTAAATTTTTATCAATGAAGTAGAAGCATGTGTTTTTGTGTTTTGGGAGGAAATTTTTATCGAGTATCTTCAGAGATTATTTCCTGCTTTATCTTCAAAAACTGGAAAGGAAGGGTCAAAGAAAAGACAATAGCTGGCCAGCTGTGGTGGCTCACATCTGTAATCCCAGCACTTTGGGAGGCCGAGGCGGGCGGATCACCTGAGGTTGGGAGTTCGAGACTAGCCTGACCAACATGGAGAAACCCTGTCTCTACTAAAAATACAAAAATTAGCCGGGCGTGGTGGAGCATGCCTGTAATCCTAGCTACTCGGGAGACTGAGGCAGGAGAATCGCTTGAACCCGGCAGGCGGAGGTTGTGGTGAGCCAAGATCGCGCCACTGCATTCCAGCCCTGGCAACAAGAGCGAAACTCTGTCTCGAAAAAAAAAAGAAGAAGAAGAAGACAGTAGCTTATGTTCATGGCAAGCACCTCTCTTCACAGTCCAGTTCCAAGGAAAAATTCCAGCGTTTTCTACATTGGCTGCCGCCTCGTCTGAAATCAGCACATTCCATGGAGGAAGGCGATCTGCTTTGTTGCATCTTCTATCCCAGGGTTTAATGTTGGTAACTGAGTAACTCTAGCTTTTGTACAAGACTCCCTAAGACTCCTGCAGCAGTCGACCAAGCCCAGGGACATAATTGAATCTGGAGATTCCTGGGGCCTTGTTTTGAAAAAGACTTGAAATACACGTAGGGAGAAAGGCACAAAAATAAATGTTCACTTGTCTCTGCAAAAGAAAAAAAGAAGAAGAAGAAGAAGGAGAAGAAAGTAAAAAATAATCATTTAGGGGTTGCCATTCATTACCCGCATGGCCCTGGCCCCTGGAAGCATTTGAGTTTGAAAACTCAAGCAATGTTTAAGGAACCCCTAATCCCAGCCATCCTGACCCCACTGTTTGCAAAATCTAGACAGATGAGGTTACTTTGTCAGAAACGTAGGCTTTCCATTTTGTATAATTTTGCCCATAAGCAGCATTCTTTATCAAAACTCTTGGAGTGCAATTCAGAGGAGGCATTTGAATACATGAAATCATCTATTCAACAGAGGGGGAAAACACTACCTCTAAAAATGTCTTCCAGCATGTTGGAAAAGCACTCAATTTGGAGGCAACAAAGCCAAGCCAATATTGACTGCACAAACAATAGGGTACTTCTTTTCAGATCAAGCAAGACATGCATACATAGGAAACTTTCAAAATAGAATTTTCGCAATCTGCTAGTGAAATAATTTAAGAAGTATGCATAACATTTTACATTTTATAAAATGACATTATACTACTCCTTTCTATGTTCACAGCAACCCTGGAGAGGTTATATTACTATCTCATTGTAGAGATCAGGACTCTTCTATTTAGTAGTGAACTGATTTATGTAAGGTCAAATGGTACTAACCACTACTAACCAGCAAAGCTGGAGTCAGACATAGTTCTTTTGACCTAAATGTATTATTCTCTCCATTACAAAACAACCACATTCCATTATTTGCCTCTCACTAAAATTTCAGAAATATATTCATAAAAATAAAGCCAGAAGGGATATGGCACTGCAAATCATACTAACCATCAGGAGACATCTCACATCCGAGGCACTCATCTTTATTTCCCCCAAACAAAATAGAGAAATAAAAAGATAACTACTTTAAACAATTTTTCTTCCTGTTCAGGTTTTAAAAACAATGTTCTTGTTTTTATGTTCTAGATGATTAGTCAAGGTATTTACTAGAGGCAATGAAAGGTCACGGAAATACTTATGCTACAGACAAGTTCATTGAAAATTTCAACAAGGAAGTGTGTATAGACACAGCCTATTAAAGCTGAAAGAGATTCTAAAATTGTGTAACCTGATTCTCTTATTTCTAGATGAGGATGCAGAGCCCAGAAAAATGGCATTACTTCTAAAGCTGACATGTAAACCCCCAATCTCCAAAACCCTAAGAGTGTACATTTCTCATTAATTTCTGAGTTCATCCTTTTTGTTCATATTATAACTGTGATATTTTCTCCCTTCATATTTTCTGTTTGGGAAGTGATTTCTTTGTAATAATTGGCCTGTTAGAGTTTATTTCTCTTCTGGTGTTCATCTTTGTATAAGAGTTATTGTTAAGTAATATATGGTAACTTAGTGGCAGTGAAACCACCACTCAAAACAAAATCTAGGGCCTTGTCCAAAACATGCTACAAATGAACATACACTCCTCTCCGTCCAATCTTTCCATACCACTTTATACACAATCTCTCCTTATGCTGAATCTTATATTCAGTCTTGCTGCCCTCTATATATGGGTCTGTTGCATCTGTGTGTGCTCCTAAAAAGTTTGCATGTGTGTCTGGAAATAAACCATTATATTAAGAATATTCACTCTTTAGTTTTTATTTTTTGTTTTGTTTTGTTTTGCTCATCTCTTTTCTTCTTCTCACACTCTAACAATGATATCTTCAAACAGTAATTAACTTTCTGCATTTCTCTCTAGCAACTCTTTTTTTCACAGACTTGATTCCCTCAGGCTTCAGACTCCAGAACCTTCACCTCTCACTTGGATTCCGATGATGCTATAGTAGATTTCTAATCTCTACCCACCTCTAATGACATCATCTTAATTGCTTATGTAATTGGACATTGTTCTTTGAATTCAGAATTTTTAAAGCTAATAGTTACATAAGCAGAATATGCAGGTACAAAAAAAGAAATAAAGTTACTAAATATATACTCTAAAGAAATCAAGGTGGCCTGGCACAGTGGCTCACGGTTGTAATCCCAGCACTTCGGGAGGCCAAGGTAGGTGGATCATGAGGTCAGGAGTTTGATACCAGCCTGGCCAAGGTGGTGAAACCCCGTCTCTAGTAAAAATACAAAAATTAGCCTGGCATGGTGGTGGGCACCTGTAATCCCAGCTACTCAGGAAGCTGAGGCAGGAGAATCACTTGAACGCAGGAGGCTGAGGTTGCAGTGAGCCGAGATCGAGCCACTGCACTCCAGCCTGGGCAACAAGAGCGAGACTGCATCTCAAACAAAAAAAAAAAAATTTAAGATTTGGCTAGGAAAAATTAAATAGCAGAGATAATATTTAAGTTGGAGGAAGAAACTCATGGAGAAGAGCCACCATTCCAGGCACAGAAAACAGAAATCTGGACTTTTACATGACAATTATTTTTACCTTATCTAAGCTACTGTTACTTGAGCTCTTTCTATTTCTTATCTCTGAACCTAATTATAGCTAAAATGTTGGTTTCTGTGGGCCATAAAATAATAATGGCTAACATGAACTGCTTATTTATTAGTTTCCAAGACAGGTGTCAAGAACCGAACATCTATTACCTCATTTAATCTTCATACAACTCTCTGAGTTGGTTGCCGCTATCATTCTCATTTTAGATAAAGCTTTTTCTTTTAAAGCACCTGGTTCAGGGTCCTAGAGTCAGAAAGTGATTGAGCTAGGATTCCACTCTTAACCACATCTCCATTCTTCTCTCTCTCACAGGTACTTCATGACAACATATGGACTGCTATGTTGTTAAATTATAAACCACTAATCTGTTAGATAAACTGACTTTCTAAAAAGACTTTCTAATTACTTTATTTCGGTTACTGAAGGATCCAGTGAAAAGAACAAAGATCTTTTCACTCAGGGCCCAGATCCAGCCGTAGCAGGGTTTTCTGTCCCTTACCTACTGAATTTAAAAACGTTCAGGCCTGAGGACTTTTTGTAACTGGTCCTTCAGATGTAAATAGCAGTGTTTACCCTCTTGTATTACATAAAGATGATGAGAGGATTTGTTTTATGGTTCAGAGAAGTATTGAAGCACAACTTTTCAATGCTTATGGTAATTTTTACCAGTGAGGAATTGTTTCTGTCTGTTTGCAATGTGACCTGACTATAGTGGTCTATAAATTAGGGCTGTTTTTTATTAGGTGGCAAAAAGGAACTCATCCCAGCTGAATCAGGCCCTTTTAAGGAATTTCCAGGAAGCCCCATCCAAAAACATTCCTCATTCATTTTATTGATTGTCCACCTATAAATGCAAGGAAAGTTTAGAAATGCAGCTTGGTATATGGCTGTCATTAGCTTGGTATATGGCTGTTCCAAATACAATCTGTTGCTAAGGTAGAGAAGGAAGAGAGACTGGGAAAGCAACCAGCAGTCTCGGCCAAAGGAATAACCACCATGGGTAGAGCGCACAGACACTTCACTGTTGATTCTGCTTACCCCTACATCTAGACCTTCATGGGAGTGTGGATGGTTTCAACTAACATGCAACACAACACACTTTTGTCTTTTGAAGTTCAGCATATCAGGCAGAGAATAAGAGAGTGAAGACCCTGGAGGATGCTGGAATGTCTGCTTCCAGTTCAGGAGATGATGGACTCCTTTATTCATCTAGTTGGACTTCTTTTGAATATTAATTGGGGTAACAGTTTTGTTATTAGAAAAGGGAACTTTTTCACCTTGGTCCTGATGCTGCACTGAAAACCTGACGATTTTATTGTTTTTAGATGGCCCTATTGAAAGCAACACAAGGAAAATACTTAGCATGTAAATCCCTTTCTTTTTCATCTGAAAATAACATCAGTTATTGCATCATCTGAAAAGAAGTAATCTCTTACAGTTAATCAATGTCATTGCCTTTGAATATTCAATTCCTGTCAACACAGAATTTGAAACTTCAATTAAGTTGTATTAGTTAATGATTATCAGGCCTACTAAATGACCTTCTGTAACCTGTCATCTGGGGAAATGGAAACAAAGGGATCTTTCCAGTAATTGCAGTTATTGAAATGATTTAATATATGCTTAGAATTGAAAAAAATTAAATATGTTCATATATGATAATATTCAAATTTAGATGATTAAAATAATGCAGTTGCATCAATAATATGGAATTATTAACTTTTGTAAGCCTTAATGCCATTAGTTTAGATAAATTTAAAATCCCTCTAAAAGTCAAGCCTTCCTTACATTTGGCCATCAATCAAACACTTCCCTCTGGGTTCTCCATCTTGGAAATAGACATCAGCCTTCTTCCAGGTATCCAAGCCAGAAGCATGTTAACAGAATAACCAAATTCTGTAAAATATTTAAAGAGATTTACTCTGAGCCACTATGACTGACCATGCCCCAGGGTACAGTCTCAAGCTATCTTGAAAAAGTATAACCAAGGCAGTCAGGTTACCGTTTTGCTTTATGTATTTTAGGAAGACAAGAATTATAAGTAAATTCATAAATCAATACATGAAAGGTATACATGGGTTCAGCCTAAAGAGGCAAGATATGTTGAAGTTGGGGGGTGGGAGGAGAGGTGAGGGGTTGGGTGAGGGGGCTTACAGGTCATAGGTGGATTCAAAGATTTTCCAATTGGCAGTTGGTTGAAAGAGTTAAGCTTTGTCTAAAGATCTGAAGTCTGTAGAAAGAAATGTTTGAGTTAAGATAAGGGGGGGTTGTGGAGACCAATGTTGTAACAAGATAATAATATAGATGAAGACTCCAGATAGCAGCCTTCAGAGAGAATAGATGGTAAATGTCTCTCTTCAGAACTTTAAGGTGTCAGACTCTCATTTAATCTCTCCTAGATCCAGGAAAGACCTAGAAAGGGAAGTTCTGGCTGCATTAATGAAGATTCTTTACAGATGCAGGTTTCCTCCACAAGACATGGCTTTGCAGGACATTTCAAAATATGTCAAAGAAATATATTTAGGGGTAAAATATTTTCATTTCCTTCAGGGTGTGCTATCTGTCATGTGATGCTATACCAGAGTCAGGTTGGAATTTGATATCTTATTGACACAAAGAGTCTGTTTTGTCAGTCTTTCACTATTTCAATGTTAATGCTGGTCAATTGTTCCTAAACCCCAAAAGGGAGAGGGTATGACTTCATTATTCATCATGGACAGGAATGCAGTTTTTCAGGTTTTCCTGGGGTCCCCTTGACCAAGAGGGGGTCAGTTCAGTAGGTGGGGAGGCTTAGGATTTTATTTTTGGTTAACAAGCCTGAGAACCAACCTAGACTGTTCCCTTTTCCCTCATGCCCACCCCCATCTAGCTAGTTACTTTGTCCTGAGGATTCCACCTTCCTGGTACTAATTGCACCTGCTCTGTACTTTCCTTTTCCAGGCCACTTTTCTGGTTAAGTCCTTGTCATCTCTTATCTGACAAGGTTTCAGCAAGAGTCTCTGATGGGGTCCCTCTGCCCACAATTTCAACTCATTCGACCCATTCAAATCCTGTAGAGTTCCAGAGATATTTCTAAATTACAAATCTGAACTTGTCACTACTCTCTTGTTGAAAATCCTTTATGGCTCTACAATTTCCAGGATAAAGGCCAGTCTCTTTGGCTTAGCCTTTGAGGCCCTTTTTGTCCTTGCTTTTGCCTGTTACTCTAATCTTATCCCTGTCACACCCTTATACACATCCTTGCTCCAACCTCACTGAACAACTAATTACTCCCTACGTATGTCATGCTGTTTACTACTTCCATGACATTTCAGTTCGTTCCCTCTAAAATTCCCCTGGAATCCCTTCCATTCTCTTCCTTAATTCTTTAGCATCTTCATCTTGTCCTTCCAAACTGCTCAAGTGCTACCCTTCAGAGAAGCCCTCTTTTCCTACCTGTCTCATTTAGCTGCCCAGCCTCTGTGCTTCTAAATCACCCCGCACAACTCTAGAAATAAGTCACTCTACTTGACCACTTGAGACTCCTTCATCTACTTGGGTCTCACCACTAATAAAGAAAGAGCTCCTGGAGGACAAGAGCTATTTTTTTTCTCTCTTTTACATTCCTAGAGCCCAGCACAGTGTCTGTCACAGAGTGGATGCTGAATAAAACTTTAGTAAGCAACATAAGGAAAGAATCACAGAGTTTGGAATATTAAGCAGTATCAGTTTTTACAAGTACCCACATTAGCATACTCAAAAAAAAAAAACCAGCCTCTGCCATGCCACATCCCAGCCACCTTTCACTCATCTCTTACTGTTTGCGACTAACACTGACGTAGTGAAGAACACATCCTCGTTCTCAACAATTCTACTGGGGGAAAAAATGAAGCACCTTTTTTAACCTTTTGATTACATTTGAAACACAGAAGAACTTGAACAGGAATGGAAATTACCTAAAACAAGTGCTGCTCCTCCCTTCTCACATTTATGGCAGACATAACTACCTGATGAGAGCACTCTATTCGCTGAGATATCAGAACAAGTCTCCTATCATCCCATGAGACAGCCAAGACTAATCAGTCAGCATGTGCTCTCCCTGAACTAGATTAATAGGTATGTGTGACATAGAAACACAAAACTATTGGAGGGGAGATGGGGAGCAGGTTAGCACATGGGTCCCTCTAGACTGGGATAGTGGCAAGTGCCCCTTCCATCTTCAGAATGTCTCCCCTGTTCCTTCTGGGGAATGTCCTTGCCCACTCCAAACACAGGGCTTGAATGGATGCTGCCTTTTCTCATAGGCAAGCAGTGAGCACTAGACTAAAGGTGACTTAATTATAATCACTTTCTGCTATTTTAAAACTCAACAGTATTAGTGTCACTATCAGTGTTGAGTTTTAAAATAGCAGAGGCAAAGTGAAATGGGTATAATCTAGTAGTAGTATTAGGTCGGTGCAAAAGTAATGCAGTTTTTGTCATTACTTTTAATGGCATTTCCATTACTTCTAATTTGCCATTACTTTTAGTGGCAAAACTGCAATTAGTTTTTCACCAACCTAATATAATCAAGTCATTGTGTAGAAGTATAATCAAGGAGAGTGAGGCTCAGGAACCGTTGGTCACCATTTTTACCTCCATGTTGACAAATCAATCTGCCACAGGAGAGAAACCAGGGGTGATAAAGAGCAAGTCTTGAAGGTTATTAGTGATCAAGACCCTAAGCCCCAAAGCAGGCATCACATGTCAGCTCTCCCCACAGATAGTGGCTTGTCCTAAAATCTTTCCAATATGCCTCTGCTGACCTTAAACTGATTCAAGTTACTTATCTGTAACTTGTAGTCCAAAGAATTCTGACTAATTCTAAACTGTAATACCTAGGACCTTAATATTCATAGAATCAGCAAGACTTAGCCAAGAATTTGTGGCTTTAAAGCTGTTATGAGAAGTATTGTAAAACATTGGCAAACAACATAATTTACCCTTTGCTGCTTTAAGCTAATAGAACAGTGACTGATATGTTAATATTTTTACTTCTGATTATTACAAAACTCTTTTATCTTTTCTGGAAGCACCAGGGTGAAGTAGGATAAAACCCTATAGCGGGAGTCAGGTCCCTTAAAGTCCATTTCTGTCCTACCAGTAATTAGTTGTGCAATCATTTAGCCCAGCCAGTCTTCAGCCATGCATGTTTTTAAGGGAAGCACAAGACTTCAATGTACCAGATTTTGAAAATATTTGGCAAACATCAGTTTAATGTCTTTAGAATACTTGAATAAGAGAAAGATGAATATTTCAGCAGAAAATAAACAAAAGATGTGAACAGGCAATTCATAAAAAGATATAAATGGTTAATAGAGCTTTGAAATAGGCTTAACCACATTTATCACCAAAGACATACAAGTTAAAATAACAGACATGTGGGGGCGGTTCCAAGATGGCTGAATAGGAACAGCTCCAGTCTACAGCTCCCAGCATGAGCGAGGCAGAAGATGGATGATTTCTGCATTTCCAGCTGAGCCTCCACTGCTGATACCCAGGCAAACAGGGTCTGGAGTGGACCTCCAGCAAACTCCCACAGACCTGCAGCTGAGGGTCCTGACTGTGAGAGGGAAAACTAACAAAGAGAAGGGACATCCACACCAAAACCCCATCTGTACGTCACCATTGTCAAAGACCAAAGGTAGATAAAACCACAAAGATGGGACAAAAAACAGAGCAGAAAAACTGAAAATTCTAAAAATTGAGTGCCTCTCCTCCTCCAAAGGAACGCAGCTCTTCATCAGCAATGGAACAAAGCTGGAAGGAGAATGACTCTGATGAGTTGAGAGAGGAAGGCTTCAGACGATCAAACTTCTCTGAGCTAAAGGAAGAAGTTCGAAACTTTGGCAAAGTAGTTAAAAACCTTGAAAAAAGATCAGACAAATGGCGAACTAGAAAAACCAATGCAGAGAAGTCCTTACAGGACCTGATGGAGCTGAAAACCATGGCATGAGAACTACATGACAAATGCACAAGCTTCAGTAGCCGATTCAATCAACTGTAAGAAAGGGTATCAATGATGGAAGATCAAATAAATGAAATGAAGTGAGAAGAGAAGTTTAGAGAAAAAAGAATAAAAAGAAATGAACAAAACCTCCAAGAAATATGGGACTATGTGAAAAGAACAAATCTACGTCTGATTGGTGTACCTGAAAGTGACAGGGAGAATGGAACCAAGTTGGAAAACACTCTGCAAGATATTATCCAGGAGACCTTCCCCAATCTAGCAAGGCAAGCCAACATTCAAATTCAGGAAATACAGAGAATGCCACAAAGTTACTCCTTGAGAAGAGCAACTCCAAGACACATAATTGTCAGATTCACCAAAGTTGAAATGAAGGAAAAAATGTTAAGGGCAGCCGGAGAGAAAGGTTGGGTTACCCACAAAGGGAAGCCCATCAGACTAACAGCTGATCTCTTGGCAGAAACTCTACAAGCTAGAAGACAGTGGGGGCCAATATTCAACATTCTTAAAGAAAAGAATTTTCAACCCAGAATTTCATATCCAGACAAACTAAGCTTCATAAGTGAAGAAGAAATAAAATCCTTTACAGACAAGCAAATGCTGAGAGATTTTGTCACCACCAGGCCTCCCTTACAAGAGCTCCTGAAGGAAGCACTAAACATGGAAAGGAACAACTGGTACCAGTCACTGCAAAAACATGCCAAATTGTAAAGACCATCAAGGCTAGGAAGAAACTGCACCAACTAATGAGCAAAATAACCAGCTAACATCATAATGACAGGATCAAATTCACACATAACAATATTAATCTTAAATCTAAATGGGCTAAATGCTCCAATTAAAAGACACAGACTGGCAAATTGGTTAAAGAGTCAAGACCCATCAGTGTGCTGTATTCAGGAAACCCATCTCACATGCAGAGACTCATATAGGCTCAAAATAAAGGGATGGAGGAAGATCTACCAAGCAAATGGAAAACAAAAAAAGGCTGGGGTTGCAATCTTAGTCTCTGATTAAAAACAGACTTTAAACCAATAAAGATCAAAAGAGACAAAGAAGGCCATTACGTAATGCTAAAGGGATCAATTCACCAAGAAGAGCTAACTATCCTAAATATATATGCACCCAATACAGGAGCACCCAGATTCATAAAGCAAGTCCTTAGAGACCTACAAAGAGACTTAGACTCTCACATAATAATAATGGGAGACTTTAACACCCCACTGTCAACATTAGACAGAACAATGAGACAGAAATTAACAAGGATATCCAGGAATTGAACTCAGCTCTGCACCAAGTGGACCTAATAGACATCTACAGAACTCTCCACCCCAAATCAACAGAATACACATTCTTCTCAGCACCACACCGCACTTATTCCAAAATTAACCACATAGTTGGAAGTAAAGCACTCCTCAACAAATGCAAAAGAACAGAAATTATAACAAACTGTCTCTCAGACCACAGTGCAATCAAACTAGAACTCAGGATTAAGAAACTCACTCAAAACCGCTCAACTACATGGAAACTGAACAACCTGCTTCTGAATGGCTACTGGGTACATAACGAAATGAAGGCAGAAATAAAGATGTTCTTTGAAACCAATGAGAACAAAGACACAACATACCAGAACCTCTGGGACACATTTAAAGCAGTGTGTAGAGGGAAATTTAAAGCACCAAATGCCCACAAGAGAAAGGAGGAAAGATCTAAAATTGACACCCTAACATCACAATTAAAAGAATTAGAGAAGCAAGAGCAAACACATTCAAAAGCTAGCAGAAGGCAAGAAATAACTAAGATCAGAGCAGAACTGAAGGAAATAGAGACACAAAAAACCCTTCAAAAAATCAATGAATCCAGGAGCTGGTTTTTTGAAAAGACTAACAAAATTGATAGACCACTAGCAAGACTAATAAAGAAGAAAAGACAGAAGAATAAAATGGACGCAATAAAAAATGATAAAGGGGATATCACCACCGATCCCACAGAAATACAAACTACCATCAGAGAATACTATAAACACCTCTATGCAAATAAACTAGAATATCTAGAAGAAATGGATAAATTCCTCGACACATACACCCTCCCAAGACTAAACCAGGAGCAAGTTGAATCTCTGAATAGACCAATAACAGGCTCTGAAATTGAGGCAATAATTAATAGCTTACCAACCAAAAAAAGTCCAGGACCAGATGGATTCACAGCCTAATTCTACCAGAGGTACAAGGAGGAGCTGGTACCATTCCTTCTGAAACTATTCCAATCAATAGAAAAAGAGGGAATCCTCCCTCATTTTATGAGGCCAGCATCATCCTGATACCAAAGCCTGGCAGAGACACAACAAAAAAAAGAGAATTTTAGACCAATATTCCTGATTAACATCGATGTAAAAATCCTCAATAAAATACTGGCAAACCGAATCCAGCAGCACATCAAAAACCTTATCCACCATGACCAAGTGGGCTTCATCCCTGGGATGCAAGGCTGGTTCAACATACACAAATCAATAAATGTAATCCAGCATATAAACAGAACCAATGATAAAAACCACATGATTTTCTCAATAGATGCAGAAAAGGCCTTTGACAAAATTCAACAACCCTTCATGCTAAAAACTCTCAATAAATTAGGTATTGATGGGATGTGTCTCAAAATAATAAGAGCTATGTATGACAAACCCACAGCCAATATCATACTGAATGGGCAAAAACTGGAAACATTCCCTTTGAAAACTGGCACAAGACAGGGATGCCCTCTCTCACCACTCCTATTCAACATAGTGTTGGAAGTTCTGGCCAGGGCAATCAGGCAGGAGAAGGAAATAAAGGTTATTTGATTAGGAAAAGAGGAAGTCAAATTGTCCCTGTTTGCAGATGACATGATTGTATATCTAGAAAACCCCATCGTCTCAGCCCAAAATCTCCTTAAGCTGATAAGCAACTTCAGCAAAGTCTCAGGATACAAAATCAATGTGCAAAAATCACAAGCATTCTTATACACCAATAACTGACAAACAGAGAGCCAAATCATGAGTGAACTCCCATTCACAATTGCTTCAAAGAGAATAAAATACCTAGGAATCCAACTTACAAGGGATGTGAAGGACCTCTTCAAGGAGAACTACAAACCACTGCTCAAGGAAATAAAAGAGGATACAAACAAATGGAAGAACATTCCATGCTCATGGGTAGGAAGAATCAATATTGTGAAAATGGCCATACTGCCCAAAGTAATTTATAGATTCAATGCCATCCCCATCAAGCTACCAATGACTTTCTTCACAGAATTGGAAAAAACTACTTTAAAGTTCATATGGAATCAAAAAAGAGCCCACATCACCAAGTCAATCCTAAGCCAAAAGAACAAAGCTGGAGGCGTCACGCTACCTGACTTCAAACTATACTACAAGGCTACAGTAACCAAAACAGCATGGTACTGGTACCAAAACAGAGATATAGACCAATGGAACAGAACAGAGCCCTCAGAAATAATGCCACACATCTACAACTATCTGATATTTGACAAACCTGAGAAAAACAAGCAATGGGGAAAGGATTCCCTATTTAATAAATGGTGCTGGGAAAACTGTCTAGACATATGGAGAAAGCTGAAACTGGATCCCTTCCTTACACCTTATACAAAAATTAATTCAAGATGGATTAAAGACTTACATGTTAGACCTAAAACCATAAAAACCCTAGAAGAAAACCTAGGCGATACCATTCAAGACATAGGCATGGGCAAGGACTTCATGTCTAAAACATCAAAAGCAATGGCAACAAAAGCCAAAATTGACAAATGGAATCTAATTAAACTAAAGAGCTTCTGCACAGCAAAAGAAACTACCATCAGAGTGAACAGGTAACCTACAGAACGGGAGAAAATTTTTGCAAGCTACTCATCTGATAAGGGACTAATATCCAGAATCTACAATGAACTCAAACAAATTTACAAGAAAAAAACAAACAACCCCATCAAAAAGTGGGTGAAGGATATGAACAAACACTTCTCAAAAGAAGACATTTATGCAGCCAAAAGACACATGAAAAAATGCTCATCATCACCGGACATCAGAGAAATGCAAATCAAAACCACAATGAGATACCATCTCACACCAGTTAGAATGGCAATCATTAAAAAGTCAGGAAACAACAGGTACTGGAGAGGATGTGGAGAAATAGGAACACTTTTACACTGTTGGTGGGTCTGTAAACTAGTTCAACCATTGTGGAAGTCAGTGTGGCGATTCCTCAGGGATCTAGAACTAGAAATACCATTTGACCCAGTGATCCCATTACTGGGAATATACCCAAAGGATTATAAATCATGCTGCTATAAAGACACATGCACATGTATGTTTATTGCAGCACTATTCACAATACCAAAGACTTGGAACCAATCCAAGTGTCTGTCAGTGATAGACTGGATTAAGAAAATGTGGCACATATACACCATGGAATACTATGCAGCCATAAAAAAGGATGAGCTCATGTCCTTCGTAGGGACATGGATGAAGCTGGAAACCATCATTCTCAGCAAACTATCACAAGGAGAAAATACCAAACACCACATGTTCTCACTCATAGGTGGGAACTGAACAATGAGAACACTTGGACACAGGAAGGGGAACATCACACACAGGGGACTGTTGTGGGGTGGGGGAATGGGGGAGGGATAGCGTTAGGACATAAACCTAATGTAAATGACGAGTTAATTTGTGCAGCACACCAACATGGCACATGCATACATATGTAACAAACCTGCACGTTGTGCACATGTACCCTAAAACTTAAAGTATAATAAAAAAAGAAAAGAAAAAAAAACCAACAGAGATGTAATTTTCTGACTTCCACATCACCAAAGAACTAAAAGACACACAATTTCTAATATTGTTGAAGGCATTTGGGATCAAGAATTCTCATACCTTGATCTTACAAGATTTCTACAGGCAATGTGAAAAGGCGTAGTAATATTTTATTGTGTACTCCCTTTAGCCCAGCAATCCCACTGTGGGGAATTTATCCTAGGGAAATATCAAAACAAGTGTGCAAAGGTGTCTGTACAAGTTCTGAACATTGAAGTGTATCACGGCAGTGTGTGTCATGTATAAAAGTAGGAACAACCTAAATTTCCATCAATCAGGTATTGGCAAAACATAATATCACAGTGAATCCAATTAGTAGAACGTTGCACAATTTTGTGAAAGGGAAGAGTTAGATCTACATGCCTACAATAGTGGCAACCCTAGAGAAGTGTTTGGTGCTGAGTATGTGCTCAATAAACAGTTGTTAAATGAGTGAATTATTTTTAAAAGGTGTCAGATATTATAATATATTAGAATTTTAAGAGTTAGAACATGATCTTATTTCTCGAAAACAAAAATGAGTTGTTTGTATACATGCACAAACATTTTTAGGAGAAGATATGTAAGGTTTTGTGGTGGTTATGTTCTAGAGGTTTCACAGGGAAACATTTACTTTCTATTTAATACACTTCTGTACTTTCTGTTTGCTTCTTTTTATAGTATGTATTGCTCTTATTTATGAGTTTATTAATTGTATAATTAATATATGAATACAGTCTCATATTTTAAATATTAAGCTATATAATGTAATTGTGCTCTCTTGACCAACCTCCAATTCCAGTCCCCTTTCCAGAAGTAAGACTATTGACAGCATATTCTTCTAGACCTTTTTATACGTGTTTAACCACACTGGTTTAGTTTTACTGGGTGCTATTTTTCCCCTTAAATTATAACATATTGTGTGTATTACTCAGCTACTTTCTGGTTTTATTTAACAATGTGTCCTGGGAGTCTTTATGTGTAAGATAGACGTAATGTACTCTTTTTAACTGAAGCATAATATTCAAAACTATAGTTGTACCCTAAAATTATGTAACCATTATTTTATTGATAGAAATTCAGGTATTTGGCATTGTTTTGTTTTTCAGACTTGGCCTAATTAAAACATTGGTACAATTAAAATTTTTGAATAAGACTTCTTGCACACATTTCCTAGCTGTTCTTTAAACATGTATCTGGGAATTGAACTGCTTAGTCAGTATAAAAGCCATTAAAATTCTTAATAATTTTTCATAGGCACTGCCCAATGCATACCAAAACAACTTTATGCTTACACCAACAGTGTACACCAACAATATATACACCAAATATATACACCAACAGTATATATTTTCTATACACTGCTCTGATACACAATAGATTATTTTTTCTGATTCCCTCCGTTCCCCACCCTCTTCCCTCCAGTAGGACCCAGTGTGCATTGTTCCCCTCTATGTGTCCATGTATTCTCATTATTTAGCTCCCGCTTATAAGTAAAAACATGGTATTTTGTTTTGTTCCTGCATTAGTTTGCTAAGGATAGTGGCCACCAGCTCCACCCATGTTTCTGCAAAGGACATGATCTCATTCTTTTTTATGGTTGCATAGTATTCCATGGTGTATATGTACTAGATTTTCTTCATCTAGTCTGATGGGCATTTAGGTTGATTCCATGTCTTCACCATTGCGAAAAGTGTTGCAGTGAACATGTGGCTGCATGTATCTTTACAATGGAATGATTTATACTCACTTGAGTATATACCCAGTAATGGGATTGTTGGGTCAACTGGTAGTTCTGTCTTTAGCTCTTTGAGAATCCCCACATTGTTTTCCACAATGGTGGAACTAATTTACATTCCCACCAGCAGTGCATAAGTGTTCCCTTTTCTCTGCAACCTCACCAGCATCTGTTTATTCTTTTTTTTTCACTTTTTAGTAGCAGTCATTCTGACTGGTGTGAGATGGTATCTCATTGTGGTTTTGATTTGCATTTCTCTAATGATCAATGATATAAAGATTTTTTCATATGCTGTTGGCTGTGTGTATGATTTCTTCTGAAAACTGTTCATGACCTTTGACCTTTTTTAATGGGGTTGTTTGTTTCTTTCTTGTAAATTTGTTTAAGTTCCTTATATATGCTAGGTATAATACCTTTGTTAGATGTAAAATTTGCAAATACTTTCTCCCATTCTGTAGGTTGGCTGTTTACTCTGTTGATAGTTTCTTTTACTGCAGCTCTTTAGTTCAATTAGATCCCATTTGTCAATTTTTGCTTTTGTTGCAATTGCTTTTGCTGTCTTCATCATGAAATTTTTGCCTATTCAATAGTTTCTTTTATTGCACAGCAGCTCTTTAGTTTAATTAGATTCCATTTGTCAATTTTTGCTTTTGTTGCAAGTTTCTTTTGATGTCTTCATCATGAAATATTTACCAGTTTCTACGTCCAAAATGGTACTGCTTAGGTTGTCTTCCAGGGTTTTTAGTTTTGGGTTTTACATTTAAGTCCTTAATCCACCTTGAGTTGGTTTTGTATATGGTATAAGGAAGGCATCCAGTTTCAATCTTCTTCTGTGTATGCACAAGCATACTATTTACTGAATCCCAGAACCATTTACTGAATAAGAAATCCTTTCCCCATTGCTTGTTTTTCTCTTCATTAATCTAGCTAGCAGTCTATCTGTTTTATTAACTTTTTCAAAAAAACAAACTCCTGGGTCCATTGATCTTTTGCATAGTTTTCATGCCTCAATCTCCTTCAGTTCAGCTCTCATTTTGGTTATTTCTTATCTTCTGCTAGCTTTGGGATTGGTTTACTCTTGCTTCTCTAGTTCTTTCTGTTGTGATGTTAGGTTTTTAAATTGAGAACTTTCTAACTTTTTCATATGAGTGTTTAGTGCTATAAATTTCCCTCTTAATATTGCCTTAGCTGTGTCCCAGAGATCCTGGTATGTTGTATCATTGTTCTCACTAGTTTCAAAGAACTTCTTGATTTGTGCCTTAATTTCATTATTTACCCAAAAGTCATTCAGGAGCAGTTTGTTTAATTTCCATGTAATTGTATGGTTTTGAGCAATTTTCTTAGTCTTCATTTCTATTTTTATTGCACTGTGGTCCAAGAGAGTGGCTGGTATGATTTCAGTTCTTTTGCGTTTGCTGAGGATTGTTTTATGTCCAATTGTGTGGTCATCTTTAGAGTATGTGCCATGTGGTGGTGAGAAGAATGTATATTTTGGTGCTTATGGTTGTAGAGTTCTGTGGATGTCGATCAGGTCTAATTGGTCCAATGTTGCGTTCAGGTCCTGAATATCTTTGCTAATTTTCTGCCTTGATGATCTGTCTCATACTGTCAGTAGGGTGTTGAAGTCTCTCACTATTATTGCTTGGGAGTCTAAGTCTATTTGAAGGTCTCTAAGAACTTGCTTTATGAAACTGGGTGCTCCTGTGTTGGGTGCATATATATTTAGGATAGTTAGGTCTTCTTGCTGAATTGAATCCTTTACCATTATGTAATGGCCTTCTTTGTGTTTTCTTGTGATCTGTGTTGGTTTAAAGTCTGTTTTGTCTGAAATTAGGATTTTAACCCCTGCTTTTCTTCTGATTTCCATTTTCTTGGTAGATTTTTCTTCATCCCTTTATTTTGAGCCTCTGGGTGTCATTGCATGGGAGATGAGTCTCTTGAAAACAGCATACCATTGAGTCTTTCTTCTTTACCCAGCTTGCAACTCTGTGCCTTTCAATTGGGCATTTAGCCCATTTACATTCAGGATTAGTATTGATATGTGTGGATTGATCCTGTGATCATGCTGTTAGCTGGCTGTTTTGCATACTTGTTTGTGTTGTTGCTTTATAGTGTCACTGGTTGGTGTACTTAAGTGTGTTATTATAGTGGCTGCTAACAGTCTTTCCTTTCCATATTTAGCACTTCCTTCAGGAGCTCTTGTAAAGCAGGTTGGGTGGTAACAAATTCCCTCCACATTTGCTTGTCTGAAAAGGATCTTATTTCTCCTTCGCTTATGAAGCTTAGTATGGCCAGATACGAAATCCTTGGTTGAAAATTCTCTTCTTTCAGAATGTTGACTATGGCCGGGCACAGTGGCTCATGCCTGTAATCCCAGCACTTTCAGAGGCCAAGGCAGGCAGATCATAAGGTCAGGAGTTTGAGACCAGCCTGGCCAATATGGTGAAACCTTGTCTCTACTAAAAATGCAAAAATTAGCTGGGCGTGGTGGTGGGCACCTGTAGTCTCACTTACTCTGGAGGCTGAGGCAGAAGAATTGCTTGAACCCAGGAGGCAGAGGTTGCAGAGAGCTGAGATTTTACCACTGCACTCCAGCCTGGGTGACAGAGTGAGACCCTGTCTCAAAAAAAAAAAAAAAAAAAAAAAGAAGAATGTTGACTATAAGCCTCCAATCTCTTCTGGCTTGCAGGGTTTTTGCTGAGAGGTCTGCTGTTAGTTTTATGGGCTTCCTTTTGTAGGTAACCTGTCTTTTCTTTCCAGCTGCCTTTCATTTTCTTTCATTTCGACCTTGGAAAATCTGATGATTATGTGTCTTGGGGATGATCTTCTTGTGAAGTATTTTGTGTAGTTGAGATCGGGGGGATCTCTGCATTTCCTGAATTTGGATCTTGACCTCTCTAGCTAGATTGGGGATGTTGTCATGCATGGTATCTTGAAATATGTTTTCCAAGTTGTTTCCATTGTCCCTATCTTTCAGGGTGCCAATGAGTCACAGATTTGGTCTCTTTACGTAATCTCATATTTCTCAGAGGTTTCATTATTTCCTTTTTATTCTTTTTTCTTTATTCTTGTCTGACTGTTTTATTTTAGAAATCCAGTCTTCAAGCTCTGAGATTCCTCTGCTTGGTCTATTCTCCTGTGATGTCATTATAAAATTCTTGTAGTGCTTTTTTCTTCTCTATCAGGTCAGTTATTGTTTTCTAGACCAGCTATTTTGTCTGTCAGCTCCTGTATCATTTTACTGTGATTCTTAGCTTCCTTGGATTGGGTTTCAATGTTTCCCTGAATCTCAATGATCTTCATTCCTATCCATATTGTGAAATCTATTTCTGTCATTTCAGCCATCTCAGCTCAGTTTAGAACACTTGCTGGAGAACTAGTGCAGTTGTTTGGAGGAAAGAAGGTTTTCTGCCTTCCCGAATTGTCTGAGTTTTTGTGCTCATTCTTTCTCATCTTTGTGGGCTGATATTCCTTCAATCTTTAAAGTTGCTGTCCTTTAGATGGGTTGGGTTTTTTTTCCTTTTATTGTATTTGGGTGTTTGACTATGATATAAGGTGGGTTCAGTTGACAGGTTTCCTTTCTTGAAGACTTTAGGGAGCCAAGGCTCAGCTCAATATCCCTGGACTGCATGGTCTAACTCTGGGGGAGTAGAGTCAGCCTCTCATTGTTCTCTGACCCCTTATGTTTGAGAATGGGCTGCACCAGAGTGGTTGAGGTGCTCCCACACTGCTAGTCACAACACTCCCATGAGTGCTGCCAGTCAAAGCTCTTTATAGGGTGGTGGCAGCAGAATCCATCCTCATTCGCCCATACCAGTGGCAGTGGCAGTGGCAGCATGGCAGGGTGCATGCTAGTCACCTGTGGCAGAGTGCTGGCAGGTGCCAGGGTGAGAGCCTCCATGTGAGCATTTGCAGCAGTGGTGGCAGCATTCACAGCATTCACAGTGGTGGCAGTGTTTGCAGCATTTGCAGCATTTGCAGTGGTGGCAGCACAGCATGGGGGCGTTGCTCTCACCCGGTGTCTGTGCATACATTCTCATCAGTGGTGGTGTTAGCACAGGAGTGGGGTGCTGGTGGATGGGGGTGGGTCAGCTGTTCTCTGTGCCTAGTTTTGCACTGTGGCAATGTCAGCACATGGATGGGGCACTGGCAGGGGGAGAGTGCACTCATGCTGGCAGCACTTGCACGACAGGGAGTAAGGGGGCATGCAGACCCACAGGTTGGCAGAAAAGGGGAAGCAAGGACCACCCATGCACACACATGCTGGCAAAGTGATGTGGGGGGTGGCTGAGGACAAGTGCATATAGGCAAAGCAGCTGAAACAGGGGATGCTGAAAGTTTGTCAGGGGAGGGCATGGGCAGCCTGGCACATGTCCATGTGGGCCGCTGTGCTGGAGCTCTCTGCTGGTCAGACATTGTCTGCCAGCACAGGCACTGTCATGGAGGCCCCAGGAGGTACCTCCCCTCTGGGCTGTGCTGCAAGCAGGTGCATCCAGGCTGGGGCCTCAGGAGAGGCCAGCAGACTGAAGGATGCTCAGATCAGACCAGCTCCCTCTCGGGCAGGTCCACCCTGCAGAGTTCATGTCTGACAGTTCTTCATAAATTCTCCTTTGGGAGCAAGTTGAGCCTAGGGGAACAGGCATTCCCGCTCATGCTCCACTACAGATGTTCCCACACCAAATCCTCTGGGCTCTGCACTGGCTGGAGTTCTGCCCCTACCACTTCTCTAAGCAGCTCTTGCTGCCAGCTCAAGTGTCTGTGGTGGTCATGGGCTTTCCTTCTGCTGGGACTCCAGAGGCCTGTGGCAAAAGCGGGGTGTTCCTTGCCTATTCAATTAACCCATTCCCTCACAGTCACTGGGACCAGGAACAAGTCATGGTATGCACGGTAGCCCCATACATGGTTCTCAGCTTCCTTCCCCTTCAGCCCCGCTTCTGTATCTTTCCTCCATCTGCTCTCAATGCCTTCCCTCTGAAGATCTGCTAGGGGTCCTGCCAGTCCTTCTGGTGCCCCAGTCCATTGGTGGCAGCTGTTCCTCCTGGCAGCATCTAGCTGGCCATCTTGCCCCTCAATCTTTTGATTTGGTCATATTTTAAGAGGCCTTGTCTCTCCTAATGTCAGAAAAACAGATATATTTTATCACTTTTATAATTTTGACTTTAAATTTATGTCGTTATTCCTTCAGGAATTTATTTTTTGTAAATGGTTGTAAGTTAAGTAAAAAACATTGATAGTTAATTGTCCCTATAAAAATAAATTCAATAAAATTGAATTGACATCATGTTTCTATTGAGTTTAAATGCCACTGTTAAAATAAATTTCCATATCTACCTGGGTCGATTTTTGTATGTGACCATGTTTTTATTTCATCTGTTTACATATTCCTGCAAAAATACCATACTATTTTGGATATTATTACACTAAGTTTTGATATCTCATTGGGCAAGCCTTCCCTTTCAATTTAAAATAACTTTGTCTATTTTTATCCATCTTTCCTTTCCAGATTCATTTTAGAATGAGATAGTTAACTTCCATGAAAAATTATATTGGAATGGTTTATTAATTGGGGGTTGACAATTTTCAACAGTATTCCTTTTCCCAGAATATAGTAGGCTTTTTTATTTCTTCAGATCTCCTTTTATATCTTTCAGTAAACTTTTACATGAATGTTTCTTATTCATTTATTGTTGGTTTTTAAAATCTAGTTCAGGGCCAGGGATGGTGGCTCATACCTGAACTTTGGGAGGCTGAGGTGGGCAGATTACTTGAGGTCAAGAGTTTGAGACCAGACCATGGCCAACATGACAAAACCCCAACTCTACCAAAAATACAAAAATTAGCTGGGCAAGGTGGCATACACCTATAATCCCAGCTACTTGGGTGACTGAGGCACGAGAATCGCTTGAACCCAGGAGGAGGAGGTTGCAGTGAGCTGAGATCGCGCCACTGCACTCCAGCCTGGGTAACAGAGCGAAACTCTGTCTCAAAAAGAAAGAAAGAAAGAAAGAAATGTAGTTTATGGTTTTTCTCTTATTCAATCAGACATTTTCTTATGATATTTTCATTTTAAATTTATTTTTATTAAGATTTTAAAAGTTTTGTATCATTTAAATTTATGTTATATTTAAATTTAAAAAGCAAAAGGACTTGAATTTGTCTAAGCTTCTTATTAAAATGTTAAATCGAGTTGAGGCACTTGTGTTAAAGACAAAACTATTTCCTATAATAGATTCTAACTGGTCACTGGTGTGCACAGGAGAGCTATTGATTTTTTCTAACTTGATCATGGTAGAGTACTTTCTGGAATACATCAACTTTAGCAGTTCTATTGAGTCAGTTTATTCTCTGGATTTTTTTTAGATAGGCAATGATAATGCCTACAAATAAAAATATCCAATCAGGGCTGGGCGCGGTGGCTCACGCCTGTAATCCCAGCACTTTGGGAGGCCGAGGCGGGCGGATCACGAGGTCAGGAGATCAAGACTATCCTGGACAACATGGTGAAACCCCGTCTCTACTAAAAATACAAAAAATTAACCGGGCATAGTGGCGGGTGCCTGTAGTCCCAGCTACTCGGGAGGCTGAGGCAGGAGAATGGCGTGAACCCGGGAGGGGGAGCTTGCAGTGAGCTGAGATTGCGCCACTGCACTCCAGCCTGGGCGACAGAGCCAGACTCCGTCTCAAAAAAAAAAAAAAAAAAAAATCCAATCAGAATGCTTTTGACTGTAAATAATAGTCACAGACTCAGACAATAAAGAGATGTATACTGTACATAATGTACACCCCTGAGGCAAATGCTCCAGACTTGGTTAGTACAGCATCTCGAGGATGTCATTGCTGATCCAGGTTTTTACATCTTTCCAATTCCAATGTATAAGTTTTTCTTAGGCTACTTCTTCTCACAATTACAAAATGACTGCAGCAACTCCAGATAGCACATCCGACATGACAACTAAAAATGGACAAAATTTGGGTTCTTATTAGCAAGGAATAGAGGTGAATAAATGCTGGATCTATAACTCTTTTCAATACGTATAATTATTGTTTCCTTTTTTACTTTCTGCCTTAACATATTACCTACAATTTCTTTCATAACAGTAATGACAGCAATAGTAGGAATCCTTGCCTTAAATTTAATTGAAATACATCTACGCCATTTGAATAGTATGTAACAAATAATTCTACACCATTTGAATATTACTAACTGTGGATTAAGGATTGACAAATTAAAGGCCACTTGGCCAGGGACCTGTTTTTGTATGACCTGAGAGCTAGAACAGCTGTTATGTTTTTAAAGGGTCATAGAGAAATTGCAGCGGTGAAAAAGAAGGAGAAAGAAGGAGGAGAAGGTGGAGGAACAGGAGGAAGGAGAACATGCAACAGAGACAGCAAGTAGCCTGCAAAGCTTACAATATTTACTATTTGTCCTTATTAGAAAAGGTTTGACAACCCCTGCTATAGATTATGCTCTAACATACCAATATCCCTCATCACGTTTAAGAAATTAAATAATACCTAGTTTCCTAAGTGTTTTTAAAGTCAGGAATGAGTGTTAAATTTTATCAAATGTATTTTGATAAAATTTGAAATAATATATTGAAATGATCATATGACTTCTTTCCTTTAGTCTGAATGTAGGGAATTACATTAATAGATTTTCTGATGTTGAAGCACTCTTGATTTTCTGCAATACATTTTACTTGATTATGGTATGAAGATTTTCTTTTGATTCTCTGTTGGATTTGAGTGATCTCTGTGTGGCTAATCTAATGGCCAACTCTCATTGCTCAGAGTAGGCGATGTATCGGTAGTATTTGGCATGATACATCACTCTTTCCTGCTTGGAACACTTTCTTTGCTTTCCAGACAGGATAGATTTATCATTTTTCGATTACTCGATTCCTTTATTCTTGCTCACATTTATTCTTTCCAAGGTTCAATCCTAGGAAATGTTCTTTTCTCTACTCTCATTCTCTTGCTGGGTGATCCCAACTCTCTCATGGCTTTGAATTCCACATGTAGACTGATGATTTTAAAATATATTCAGCGTGGCCGAGCACGGTGGCTCATGCCTGTACTCCCAGCACTTTGAGAGGCCGAAGCGGGCAGATCACTTGAGGTCAGGAGTTCAAGACCAGCCTGGCCAATATAGCAAGACCCGCATCTCTACTAAAGAACAAAATGCAAAAATTAGCCAGGTGCGGTGGCGCGTGCCTGTGGTTCCAACGAAACGGGAAGCTGAGGCAGGAGAATCACTTGAACCTGGGAGGCAGAGGTTTGCAGTGAGCCAAGATTGTGCCACTGCACTCCACTCTGGGTGACAGAGTGAGACTCAGCCTCAAAAACAACAACAACGACAAAAATAAAAAACAAACAAAACGATATTCAGCATAAACCTGTCCTCAAACCTCACGTGCTATACTCTGCTGCCTACACATCTCCACTTGGATTTTTAGTAGGAACCTCAAACTTAGTATGTCCAAAGCTGGACTCTATTCTTCTCCTTGCTCTAAATCTGCTTCTCCCACAGTCTGCCCCACTCAGTAAATGGTGATTCCATCTTTCCAGTAGGTGAAAATAAAAACCTTGGAATTGTCCTTGCCCATCTACTCATTCACTCAACCTGGCTGGGCAAAGGTATGTGATTTTGATATGGTGGTCAGAGACGGCTTCATTGAGAAGGTGAGATCTGCTATTTGCTAAGGGGGAAGACTGCAAAATAAGTAGGTTTGAGATCTTTACCCCCATTTTTATTTTGTTATTTTTTTCATTTTTTTTTGAGACAGGGTCTCACTTTGTCACCCAGGCTGGAGTACAGTGGTGTGAACACGGCTCACTGCAGCCTTGACCTCCCAGGCTCAAGTGATCCTCCCACCTCAGCCTCCCAAGTAGCTGGGACCACACGCTGGCACCGCCACCTCCGGCTAATTTTTGTATTTTTAGTAGAGATGAGGTTTCACCATGTTGGCCAGGCTGGTCTCAAACTCCTGATTGCAAGTGATCCACCTACCTCGGCCTCCCAAAGTGCTGAGATTACAGGCGTGAGCCACCGTGCCCAGCCCCTTTTAACGTTCTTAACTTGGATTTCATTTTGTATGATACAAATATTTTTATACCTGCTTTTTTGTTACATTCACCTGATATATCTATTGCCAATTCTTTATTTTCTACTTTCCTGAGTTATTTCATGGTGAAATTTTATTGTTCCAATCTAGAAGTGTTTGTCTTTTAATATTATTGATTATTGATATTTTTGGACTTTATGACCATTATATTTTGCCTTCTTTCTACTATGCTTTCTCATATTTTCTCTTCGCATCCTTTTACTCAGTAAATAAAACCTTCTTTCTTTTATTTCATATGTCTTTTCTAGTGGTTAACCCTACTTATAAAATTTATAGACATTTAAATTTGATTTTTATCCAAGTAATACTTTCACATACATTAGAAAAATTAGATGGTGCCAAAAAGCCTATTTAAAATACTCAGGTTTTATCACAACCTGTCTTCTGAGATGGTGAGAGACAAGCAGAATGCGCTTCCAGGCTATCTCAGGAGTTGGCCTCTGGGATCCTGGTTTCTCCTGGCATGGCAGCCACCAGGACATCTGCTCTGCCTCTGGGGCTTCCACATACAGCTCATTCTGGGGAGGTGCCTGTCCTGGCCCCTGCTTGGCACAGCACCTAGCTGCTCCCACTCTGGTACCCAGTTCTTCCTCTGACCATGTCAGCAGAGGTCCGTCCTGCTCCATGTATTCCCTCCTTCTAAGACCCCGCTAAAGCCACTCCCATCTTTGGCAGCAAGTTTGGGACTGTAGTTCTCCCTTATTTGTTTCCCATCTTTTAGGACTTTCTCACCACCTCCGGTCTACAGAACACACCAGCACCCCTTCTCATTTTCTAGTTAGAGACATCATCTGTCACTGGGGTGAATGGGAGGCAGGAAGATGGGCTCAATCCACCATATTGAGCCCAGTCCCAGGTATTCCTTTGATCATTAGGGGAAAAAAAGTTGACATGTTTTTATTTTGAAAGTATTAATTCAAAGTTGCTTGATGAAATGACATGAGGTGAGGGGGCAAGTTGGACACTTAGGCCCCCAAATCTAGGAAATGTGCATAAAGATATTGTCATGTCTTCTCTGACATTCTAGTTCCTGCCTTCCCAATTCCCTCTCTCATGGCTTACTCATGTCCCACCACCATATATCCACTGCCCTTTCCCAATTCCCATCCCAGTCCTGAGTTGATGCAGGAAACATTCAATAGCAACTCTCCCTAGAGGTGTGAGTTGATGGATGAATTAATAAATAGGTCAATGAATTGGGAGACATCATTCATCAAAATTCAAAGGATCTTTATCCTCAGTATCCCAGAGAGAATTTAGTTTTGACTTTGAACTGAGGACTGTACTTCAAAGATTCTTGGTGCAGCAGAGAAAAAAACATGGACTCAGGAAAATCAGAATTGGACTCCCCATGCTGCTCTCACTAGCTAGTTTACTTTGGTCTGGTTACATAACCTCTTTGAGTCTCAGTTCCTTTTTTTTTTTTTTTTTTGAGATGGAGTCTCACTCTGTGGCCCAGTCTGGAGCGTGCAGTGGTGCCATCTCGGCTCACTGCAAGCTCCCCCTCCCGGGTTCACGCCATTCTCCTGCCTCAGCCTCCCGAGTAGCTGGGACTACAGGTGCCCACCACCACACCTGGCTAATTTTTTGTATTTTTAGTAGAGACGGGTTTTCACCGTGTTAGCCAGGATGGTCTCAATCTCCTGACCTCGTGATCCGCCTGCCTCGGCCTCCCAAAGTGCTGGGATTACAGGCGTGAGCCACCGTGCCCGGCCGAGTCTCAGTTTCTTAACCTGTAAAACTGAAATAAGAACACCTTCTCTGAAAATAATAATGATGACTATCTTATATACTTTGGCCCAAGCCACCGTCAGCCCTCACTGGATTAACGCAAAGCTCCTGAATGCTCTCCCTGCCTTCACTGCTGCTCTCCCTCCAGTCTATTTCCTGCCCATCAGCCTGTCAGGTCGCGTCAATCTGTGAGATTCAGAGGGGCTCTTCCATCTCACTTAGAGTAAAAGCCCAAGTCCTTACTACCATAGTCCTACCAGATCTGATCTCTTGTTAGGTCTCTGACCTCTTATTCTGCTTGTCTCCCCTCACTCACCACAGACCAGCTTCACAGGTTTCCTTGCTATGCTTCAAACACACCAAGCACGCTTCTACTTCAGGACCTTGGCACTGACTCTACTCTCTGCCGGGAGTGCTCTTCTCCAGGTCTCTGTTTGGTTTTCTGTACTCAAATATCACCCTCTTAGTTAGGATCTGTCTTTCGTGTTCTGCCAAAAAGTTCAACCTTTCCTTCTCCCAGATACCTTCTCTGCATTGGTTTTTCCTCTTAGCAGTTATCACTAGTTAACTGCAATGAACCTAGTGTGTCCTCCCCACAATTCATATGTTGAAACCCTAACCCCTAATGTAATGGCATTAGGAGGTGGGGCCTCTGGGAGGTGATTACGTAATGAGCCCTCATGGATGGGATTAGTGCCCTTACACAAGAAACCCCAGAGAGAAGCCTCGGCCCTTCCATCATGTGACAACACAGCAAGAAAACACCATTTGCGAACCAGAAAGCTGGCTCTCACCACACAACAAATCTGCTGGCACCTTGATCTTGAAATTCCCAGCCTCTATAACCATGAGGAATACATTTCTGTTGTTTACAAGCCATTTGGTCTATGATATTTTGTTATAGCAGCCTGAACAGACTAAGACTCTAACATACAATATATTTTACTTACTTATGCTAGCTATTGTCTATTTCTACAACTAGAACAGAAGCTCCTTGTAGACAAGGATTTCTTTCTATTCTGATCATTTGTATTCTAGCACCAAGGATTTGTTCTGGCTCATAGTAGATGCTCAAGACATATTTGTTGAATGAATGAAGAATAATTAGAGATAGTGCTTCTAAAGCAAAAAAAAGTATAGGGTAGCAGTCCAGAGTACAGCTTTTGAAACCAGACTATGTAAGTTCCCATTTAATGCTTAATAGGCATGTTACCTTGGGAAAGTTACTAAACCTCCCTGGTCTCTGGTTTTATCATCTTTAATATGGAACTAATCATAGTATCTACACATAGAGTTGTTGGGAAAATCAAAGGAGATAATATATGCAAAGCGTCTAGAATAATGGCTGGCACATAGGAAGCTGTCAAAAAGGTATAACAGTTGTGATGGATATATCTAGCCCACAGTAGGTGTTTTGACAATAGTTGTCATCGTTATTAAATTCAATCTCAAGACGCTGGGGGCGTCAGAGAATGAGTAGGTTTAAGAGGTGGAGGATGCAGTTATCTTGGACATTAGAACTGAAAAAGCAAGCTTGTGAACTGAAGGGGAGTCTGTAGCTAAGCTGACCATCTCTAATTCAACTGTATGTATGCAGCTAAGCTAAGAACACCTGTACCCCAGACAGCTGAGTAAGCACAATATGATTAACGGAGAAGTGGCACCACATAGGACAAAGGGTCAAGGCTGTGGTCACAAGGTTGTTCTAAGTCAGAAGGCTCACTTCATTTCTCTGGGAATGCAGACTATAATTAAACAGAGGGGAGCACAGAGGCCTTCTGTTTCAGAGTCCCCTGAGCAGTCTTGTAACGGCTGAATGAGGAGGCAGGCACAGATTATTAACCATCCCATAAGCAAAGGCACATAAAAGCAAAGTTGTCCTTTGTCAGCAAATTCCATTGCAGACATCTCATCCAGTGACAGAAGAGTAATCCTGGAAGCAAAGGAGTTATTCATCACATGATTCTCAAAACAAGTCAGTACCTGCCTTTCACCCAACTTCTCCCCCTTCTGATGATGAGTCTGTGAATTTTGGGGAATCAGTACAAATCATTGCTATTCTCAAATCACATAAGCTGTTAGATGATCTAAAAGAATTACAGGTTTTTATTATTATTTAATTAATTATAATTTTTATTTAATTTAATTATTATTTAATTATAATTATTATGTAATTATTATTTTATTATTATTCTATGATTGTACTTATAAAAGTGCCAGCTGAAAAATGGAAAAATACTTAAATGAGTTTGTTTTTTGAATAACCAGTTTGACCTACTCTTGATGACTGAACTGCCTATTGTTATGTTATGGAGTCACTATCTAAGGTTGGTGCAAAAGTAATTGCAGTTTTGGACCATGAATTTTAAATCGTTATAACTGGGCTCAAACACATCTTTATTACTCAAAATAGGAACCATTACAATCAACACATTTTTGCCAATAAGAAATAACTTTGTTTATTCCTGCAGTATAAAAATTCGAGCTTTGGGATTCGACAAACTCTTGGAAAGCATTTTTTGCATCCTGCTGGTTGTGGAAGCATTTTCCCTGCAAAAAGTTGTTGAGATGCTTGAAGAAGTGGTAGTTGGTTGGCGAGAGGTCAAGTGAATATGGTGGATGAGGCAAAACTCTGTAGCCCAATTCATTAAACTTTTGAAGCATTGGTTGTGTGATGTGCCGTCAAGCATTGTCGTGGTGAATTGGGCCCTTTCTGTTGACCAATGCCGGCTGCAGGCATTGCGGTTTTCAGTGCATCTCATCGATTTGCTGAGCATGCTTCTCAGATGTAATGGTTTCACTGGGATTCAGAAAGCTGTAGAGGATCATAACTGGCAGCAGATCACCAGTGACCATGACCTTTTTTGGTACAAGTTTGGCTTTGGGACTTTGGAGCTTCTTTCTTGATCCAATCACTGAGCTGGTCATCACCAGTTGTCATATAAAATTCACTTTTCATTGCACAATCTGATGGAGAAATGGTTTGTTGTTGTTGTGTAGACTAAGAGATGATACTTCAAAATGATGATTTTATTTTATGTTTGCTGAGCTCATGAGGCACCCGTTTACTGAGCTTCTTTGCCTCTCCATCTGCTTCAATGATGAACAACCATAAAATGGTTGACGTTGAGTTCTTGGGCAACTTCTCATGTGGTTGTAAGAGGATCAGCTTCCATGAGCGCTCTCAGTTGGTCGTTGTCAACTTCCGATGGCTAGCCACTATGCTCCTCATCTTCAAGGCTCTCTTCTGCTTTGCAAAACTTCTTGAACAACCACTGCACTATACATTTCTTCATTAGCAGTTCCTGGGCCAAATGCATTTTTGATGTTGTGAGTTGTCTCTGCTACTTTATGACCCATTTTGAATTTGAATAAGAAAATTGTTTGAATTTGCTTTTTGTCTAACATTATTTCCATAATCTAAAAATAAATATAAAATAAACAGCAAGTAATAAGTCATTAGCAAAAAAAAAAGAAATATGCATTAGAATGATGTGTAACATAGCCACCTTTACTTAAGGATGTATTCCAGTGTCAAATGGCAAATTTCAATAATGCAAAAACCACAATTACTTTTGTACCAACTTATAATATATAGGTTGTTATATGAAGCAATTCTATAACATATAGAATTATGAGGAAGAGAAATAAAGCCATGACCACATATCACTTGAATCTCTGCAAAATGTCACTCATGTATGCCCTTGCCTCACCACTGATGGCTCCCCTTTCCCTCCTAAGGAGGGAGTCTTTGGGATCAATCTTATCCCTGGACAGAAAGTAAACCCTAGTTCAACAACGCAGCACAAGTGAATCTTAGGGCCAGACTGACTTGGGACCCCTATTCTAATTGCTGAGGTCCACTTAATTCCCTCATGTCTGGATGCCTATTGCTAGTCGGCTTCCTTAGATTCAGAAATCCGACTTGGATGACCACTCCTGCCTGTCCTCATTGAGATAACAGACCAGTCCGTAAGCCCCAAAAGGAACTGTTTCCTCACAGAAATCTCAGATTTCGGGGATGCCTAGATGCCCTGGGACTGAGTTCCAGCCATCAAGGAGACACTGCCTTTCTCTCTTGGCAAGCTTCCCTCTTGCTGACAATTTGCATAGATGACCATCCTCAGCGCTTCACTTTCTCCTAGCTAGAGTTCTTTCTGTAGCCTGCAGCCGGGGCTGCTGCCTGCAGCTCTTGCCTCCAGCTCCACTCCAGTGGTTGGGTCTGGGTGTGGGTCTGGGTCTGGATCTGGGTCCAGCGCATTCTGTTTGGCCTGATCATGTAGCAGGCATTTTCATGTGCAGTCCTCCATTTCATACACACAATTTTGTGATACAGGTATCCAAATTCTTGTTACCACCCCTATTTTACAGTTCAGGAAATTGAGGCTCAGAAAGGTTAGTGTCTTGCCCACCTCAAGGCAAGAACTAAGTGGAGTCTGGTCTCAAAACCAAGTCTTATAACTGTACAATAAAATATAACTCATCAAAGAAGGAATAAAGTGCTGGGACATGATACAATGTGGATGAACCTCGAAAACATTATGCTAAGTGAAAGACGCCAGACACAAGGGGTCACATTAAATGATTTCATTCACATGAATACTCAGGATAGAGACAGAACACAGATTATTAGCTGCCCATAAAATTGCTGATAATGAAACTGGTGATGAAAATATTTTGGAACTAGATAAAGGTGTTGGTTGCACAACACAAACTGAATTGCTTACTTTAAAATGGTTCAGCTTAGCGAGGCATGTTGGCTGCACCTGTAGTACCAGCTACTTGGAAGGCTGAGGCTATGACTGTGCCTGTAAATAGCCACTATACACCAGCCTAGGCAACATAGCAAGACCCCCATCTCTAAAAAAAATAAAAAAATAAAAATAAAATGGTTACACTTATGTCACATGAATTTCATGTCAATCTTTTTTTAAAAACCTAGGTCTTTGGATTTCCACAGCCTGAACTTCTTTCACTGAATTACTTGTTTGTCAACTCTGAAGATACATAAAAATTTTATTATCTTCTATTACATTGTAAAAGTAGATATAGAAAAGCAACTTATTACCTTATTACTTTTTTACTTTTTTGCTTTAATATGTGATACAACAAGAAAGACTTTAAGTTTAAATAATATAAAAGTGAAGGCCGGGTGTGGTGGCTCACACCTGTAATCCCAGCACTTCGGGAGGCCGAGGCAGGTGGATCACGAGGTCAAGAGATTGAGACCATCCTGGCTAACATGGTGAAACCCCGTCTCTCTAAAAATACAAAAAAATTAGCCGGGCGTGGTGGCGGGGCTGTAGTCCCAGCTACTCGGGAGGCTGAGGCAGGATAATGGCATGAACCCGGGAGGCGGAGCTTGCAGTGAGCCGAGATCGTGCCACTGCACTCCAGCCTGGGCGACAGAGTGAGACTCCGTCTCAAAAAAAAAAAAATAAAGTGAAGCAGGTACATGAAAAAGTTTAGAGTATACAATAGCACAGATAACAATACAAGTTTACAACTTTCCAGCCACCCCAATCTCACTCCCTAGGGATAAGCGTTTTTAACAGTTCTCTATGTAATCTTCCAGAAGGTTTTCTGAGCATATGTATAACCATATGGTCCTGTTTTTTCCTTCTTTTTTTTTTTTCAATTAACAACAGCTCTTGGAGAACGTCCATAAGAGAAACTATACCTAGCTTATAAATTCTAACGCATGTGTAATATTCCATTTTATGGACATACCATAAATTTATTTCACTTCCCTTGCACCCTATTACCTAGTACTTCTCTCCAAATGGTCCTCCATTCTAAGGTGTCATGTGTAAAAGTCCTTTGTAGGCATAGGAGTAAGAGTAGTTTTCAAACTTCAGTATGTGTAAAAATCATGTATGGAGTTTAGTAAAAAAAATGAGGATTCCTGAGCTTCATTCCCTAGAGAGTCTGATGTGGTGTATCTAGGGTGGGTCCAATAATTTCCATTTTTCAAAATAAGTACCCTAGGTTATTCTGATGTAAGTGTTTCCTAATCCTACTTTGAATAATACTGAAACAAAACAAGGAACCTCATTCATTCCAGCAAACCACCGTTGAGCTGTTGCTATGTTCCAAAATCTGCGCATGCGCTGGGAGTGCAAATATTAATAAAACACAGCCCTGCCCTGATGATAGAGAAGAAAAGTAAACCAGCTAATGCCACCACATGAGGAACGTACAATAGAAGTACATACGGAGTTCTGGAGCTCAGACAAGGAAAGACTTACCTTGGGCAGAGGTCAGGGATAGGCTTCATCAAGGAGATGATGGCTAAGCCTAACAGTGGTGGATTTACAAGGGTTTTCCAGGAAGATGGAACTTGAGATGGCATATAACTGAAGCTTCCAGACAAAAGGGGCATCTTGTGAATAGTCATAAAAGTAAAAGAGAACAGAGAAGAAATAATAACAATCATATCATTGGGTGCACCATGTTAAGGAGCTGGTCTTAATCTGTGGATAATGAAAACCACGAACTACTTTGAAAAGGAAAATAAGAAGGATCCAACTTGCATTTTAAAGATCATGGTGGCCACCAGGGGAAAGAAGGATTCGGGCAGTCCTGAAGTTGTAGGCAGGGAGATTCATTAAGAGCCTATCACAAAGTCATGACAAAATGATGATAGTTTTAAAAGAAATGTGTAAAAATACTAGAGGAAAACATGAAAAGATCTCCTTACAATTTTAAGTAGGGAAAACGCTTTTTAAGTTTGTTATAAAACTCTCAAAAAATGATAAATTGGACAACATAAAAATTGAAAATTCTGTGTGTCCTAAAATATAAAGTTCAAAACACAAACAACAAACTGGGAGAAATGTTTGCAACCCTTATCACAAGCACTAATTTCCTCAATATATATATGAAGAATTTCTGTGAATCAGTAAGAATAGACCAATGATCCACTAGAAAAATGAACAAAGAAAATGAGTGCCATTCACAAGAGGGACCTACAAATGGCTTTTACGTAGTAGTCAAAAGATGCTTAATTTCATTCACAATTAGAGCCTATCCAAAATGAAACTATACTAAAATGCTATTTTTGCTTAGCAAATTATATTGCCATTTTAAAACTTTTGAAATTAAAAAAAAATTCCCAAAGACAAGAAATTATCAGAGCATAAACTAATAAAATGGTTGTGATGCAGATAACCGTAAAGTCCAAATGCAGTGAGTACAGAGTGGATACAGGCAGCTGTGCAAATGCCCATGTGGAAGAACATGTATGGCATTAGCCAGCAATAAATGCAATAGGCTTAATGCTGAAAAACAATACTCTCAGGATGATTCCACTCATATAAAAATGTTTTAAGGGACTTCACAAAATCCAAACAGTTTTATAATCTGACATGGTTACAGAAGCAAAAACAAACAAAACCAAAGCATCCACTGGGGTTTTGGTCTGCCATAATAGAAATATATCGTCCAACTTAAGGAAAATGAAGCTTCCTCACACACTAAATATAGAACAACCTTTACATTTATATTAGCTGAATTTCAATTCTTTCTATTGAATGATTAGAGTCCAATAATCTTACCTTTCAAATCTTTCATTTTCCTGTTTGTAAAATGAGCTAACAATGATCCATTCTCAAAGTTTTGAGGAGATTAAAGAGATAACGTGTGAAGCTCCTTAGCTTTGGTGCCTGGCACAGAATCTTTGCTTAATTCATGTTAATTCTCTTCTGTTTTTTTCTCCTCTCTCCTGAACTCCTCCCCTCCTAGGGAACTACATTGGTGGAGAGTACTTAATTATCAAAAGAGACAATGGCAGAATTCTTAGAAGAGTTAAAGCTATGGAATTAAAAAAAAAAAAATTAACAGCTAAGCCAGCCAAGCAGAGCTTCAGGATAAAGTGGGATAGAAAGGGCTGAAAGTCCAAGTTGAGAGAAAGGAAGAGGGGTCAAGGGTTTGTTCCAGAGAAGCAGTGCTGAGCAGGCTGACTGCGTCAGTAGCCTGGGTCAGCCACAGGCACTTGCAGAAAATATTCACATCTGCAGCACATTTTCAGAAATGTCTCCTTCAGCAGCAGTAGGAGGGTGAGAGGCAGATTGAGGAAGCTCCACTCAGAGCCAGAGTGGTAGCAATAGCCAATGTAGAACCAAGGAAATCAGAGTCCCAGCTGAATCCAAGCAGGTCAGAGGACGGTGAGCTGGAGCCAGATACCAAATTAGAGCAGTCCTCTGGCAACAGGCTGTGGAACTGGTGAGAATGTCCACCAGCTTTGTTTCTCAGCCACAGAGCTGCTCTGACAGGCTGGGAAAATTCAAAGGGATGCAGATAAGTATGAGGGGAGAGGTGAGGGCCTCTCTACAAGGCCATAGCTGTTGAGCCAGAAATCAAATGGAATCAAAACCGCTAGGGACCTGAAAGGAGAATGTTAGCAATTCCTTGCTCCTAGAGCAAAGGTCAAACCTGTGAACTGAACCCCATCACCTGTGAAATAGCCCCAGACATTATTGGCGGGTCATTTGTCAGAAAATTAGGTGAGTTGGGAGGTCTTAGTGAGGATAAGAAAGAAATGGATATCTTGGTTTTAGAGAAGCTGTGGTCAGGTTAAAACCAAAGGCAGATTCCATCCTCAGCCTTTTCTCTCTTCTTTCTCTCACCATGGTCCTCTCATCCACTGCTGTGGCTTTAAATACTCCCCATATGTCAGTGATGTACCCAGCTGGGCTCCATTCAATGCTGCTCCCTCTTCTCTCCCCACCCTACTCCATCATGGACAACCTCCTCACTCTGCTCAAGTTCTGAGGTTAAATATTTCTTCATAAATGCTCAACTTTGCATGTGATTACAAAATGCAAATTAAAATAAAAAGCCATTTTTAACCTATTAGACTGTCAAAGATTAATAAAATTGAGCTGGGCACAGTGGCTCACGCCCGTAATCCCAACAACTCAAAAGACTAAGTCAGAAGAATTGCCCTTGGCCTGGACTTTCAGACCAACCTGATCAATATAGCAAAACCGTGTCTCTACAAAAATTTTTTTTAAAAAAGTTTATCCTGCACTCTAGCCTGGATGACAGAGTGAGATCCTTGTCTCTAAAAAATGAAAATGTGTAAATAAATAATAAAATTGCAGATAACTAATGTTTGGAAAGGTATGGGAAGGCAGCACTTTCGCAGAACAAAATTTTGGAGCAAACTCCTTACAGAACAATTTTTTCCTGTCTTTTAAAAATTTTTTAATTGACAAATAATTGTAATGGAGAGCAATTTGAAAAATATTTTGCAAAATGCAAAAGGCGTATATGTGTATATACATATAACTCCCTTTGACTCAGCAATTCCATTTCTAAGAATTTTTCTGACAATTTTTAAAATGAATATCCAAAGATAAATGTAGAAACTTTAATTGCAACATTGCTTGTAATCACAAAACAAAAACAAAAACCAGCCTAAAAAATGTGCATTAATAGAGAAATATTTAACTAGATCATGATATACTGAAATAATCTGAAGCCATAAAAAAAATTAAGGTAGAATTTCGTGTGCTAATAAGCAACAACCTTCAGAAGAGATTATTCAGCTAAAAAAAAAGTAATTGAATATGCAGTACAGTATGATTTCATTTGGTTTAAATATATATGTATATGCATAGACATTTTCAGGAAGGATAATAATATGAACATTACCATAGTATAATTCCATTATTAATATACATAGAAATTTTCTGGAAGAATGAAGAAGAACCTGTTCATAGTGATTTCTTCCAGAAGAGCAAGACTGAGTCAAGGAAGAATGAGGTAAACTTAGTTTTCCTTCTGTTATTCTGTATTGTTGAGTTTTTAATCATATGCATACACTGCTTTTATTTTTAGAAATAATTACATTTTAAACTCTTTTGGTGTTTATTAGTCATTTATATTGTCCATGGTCAATTTTTTTTTATTAAAATTTCATTATTATTTTACATTTATCTGTCACACCTATGAAATATATTTTTACCTGTTTGCCTTTGACTTTTTATTGACTATATAGGTATGTACGGATATAAAATAAGTGTACTGCTCAGTGAGAAGTGTAGCTATCATGCAATCAAACCCAGATCAACAAACACAGCACTATCAGCATCCTAGACCCAGACACCTCCCCTTCCCCCTTTCAATCTCTACCTCCATGGCTGACTTCTAATTTTATTTCTAATTTTTATAAAGAAAGGTCTACTATGCTTTGGTTCTTCAACTGATTGCTCTATTCCTTTGATAATATTTTCATTGCTTTTGTGCATAAAAGTCTTTCTTCATCTAGAGATAAAATGAATACTCACCCATATTTTCATCTAGTATTAAGAATGTTGGCCAGAGGTGGTGGCTCACGCCTATAATCCCAGCACTTTGAGGGGGGGTCTCGGCAGGTGGATCACCTGAGGTCAGGAGTTGGAAACCAGCCTTGACCAACATGGTGAAACCCTGTCTCTATTAAAAATACAAAAATTAGCTGGTCATCATGGCATCTGCCTGTAATCCAGCTACTAGAAAGACTGAGACAAGAGAATGACTTGAACCCGGGAGGCGGAGGTTTCAGTGAGCCAATACTGCACCATTGCACTCCAGCCTGGGCAACAAGAATGAAATTCCATCTCAAAAAAAAAAAAAAAAAAAGAATGTTTTGTTTCTATACATCACTGAGCTTAGTAAAAATTTATTTTGAGATGTGGATGAGGATTTCAATTAAACTGTTTTGCCAAGTAGTCAATCTTTTGTTCTTAGGAGTTCACAGCTAGATAATTTACTGAACTTCATTTCATCATCTTCAAGGCCCCACAGCACAGGAATCATGATCTCAGTTTAAGGAGAAGAGAAGGATCTCCCTGAAGTATTAGCCCTGGCTGCTCATACTGAGAAAACCAGAAGAAATATTTATAATAGTGTAAAAGAGTATACATCCTTATGGTACAGTATTAAAGTGACTCAAAAGTTTTATATACGTATTTAGACCTAGCTAAGCAGATGTTCTGAAATGGGGTGGGTAGGGCTTGGCTAAACATTATCCCAACAATATTAGATAAGTGAGAAAATTGAAAAAAGGCCACTGCCTTCACCAGGGAACATCAAAATGGTAGTCTTTGATATTTTCTGGGGGAAAAGGCCACAAAATCATTCACAAATGAGCCAGGAAACAGTTAAAAGGGAGGCTCAGTGAGGGAGTTTGGCCACAAACCACAAGAACAATGTGATGTCTCCAGTGCACCACAGCTTTCCCATGCATGGGAGGATTGTGCTTGAGAGGCAAGCTGGAGACAGCAGGCTGCAAACTGTGGAAATGAGTCAGGGGATGGGCTGCTCTGCCTGACTTGCTGTGGAACAGGAATTTCTGGTCAAGTGAATTAATTGAAAGGAAATAAGAAAAGTCATCGAAGATGAGATTGAAATTTTTGAGAATTTTATTTCTGTGCTCTCCTTCCGAATGGAAAAAGATCGTTCTGAAGCTATAGGGGAAAGAACGTGGACTTTGTAGTCATACTGGGATCCAAATCCTGGCTCTACTCCTTTGTATCCATGTGGACTTAAGCGCATTTATTCACCTATGAACTGCAGTTACCTTCCTGTAAAACGGGGAAAAGAGCAATACTTCTTTCACAGAATTGTAAGGATGAGATGAAGATACACATAAAGGACCCAATAGAGTGGCTAGCACGAAGTTGTGCTTTATAATTCATCTTTATCATTTCTGTTAAGACAGTGTGTTTTCCTCTACCTATTTATAAATACCAGGTTTATTATTTTAATGTCAATAAAATTAAGTTTGATAAGTGTGAACAAGAGATGTCCTTATTGTGATCCCCCATGATATTAACATCCCCCATAATCTAGAGTGAAGTTTCTCAACAGCAGCACTGTCGACATTTTGAGAAGGATCATTTTTGTTGTGGGGCTGCCCTGTGTATTGAAGGATGTTTAGCAGCATCCCTGGTCTCTGATTCCCATAGCATCCTCCAAGTTGTGGCAACCAAAAATATCTCCAGACATTGCCAAATGTCCCCTGATGGCAAAATTCCCTCCAGTTGAAAACCATTACTCTAGGGGGCTTTTCTGGTAACTAAAGGGAAGATAGGGAAGAGATCCATCAGGACAGCGGAATGGGCAATCAAGGATATGGGGTTAGCTTCAAGTATGGTTTTCAATAGTACAATATAGAACTCTTTTTCATTGTTTTATGAATATTTGCCCAGTAGTAAACTAATACAAGGGATGGGCTAGACATATATTCAGGTAGCACAGAGCTTAAAAGTTTAGATAAGATGACTGGTTTTAAAAGGCTTATCTAAATATCGCCTATCAGCAAAACTGACTGAAACACTGGAAGACAGCCTGATCATGACAGAAGATTTTGGTCATTTGGGTCATCTACGTCAAAACCAGGAAGTAATTATATACAGATAGGTCCTGTAACTAATGATATGGAGGACATCTTCTCAACTCTCAGGAGTGTAGGTGAGCAAGGAGTTCCATGACGGCCCTATGATTCACCTGACACATCCCATAAGGATAAGCTGAGTCTCACACCTTATTCCAGGAACTCTGCTTCACCCCTATTTATTGGCATTCTCCTGCTCATCACTGAAAAGTAGACTCTTCTAGAGTGGAAACTAGCAGCTGTTTAAACATCATCAGTGTAGTGTGCTGAAGTTTAGAGTAGAAAGCAAAGGGAACTTTTCCAGTTAAAATCACAGGGATCACTCAAGAAGTTAATAAACAAGCCACATGTGGTGGCACACTCCTCTAGTCCTAGCTACTTGGGAAGCTTAGGTGGAAGGATCACTTGAGTCCAGGAGTTCGAGTGTGTAGTGAGTTATGATCATGCAACTGCACTCCAGCCTGGGTGACATGAGCAATACCCTGTCTCTAAAAAAAAAAAAAGTTGATAAACAGGGGTCCTCTGACAGTGTGCTCTGCAAAGATCCACCCTGAGCACCACGACATTAGAGAACCACAGATAGCCACTGAATGCCATTTCTTTTTAAAAACCTCATGAAAGTCTTTACGGACTTTCATGAGGTTTTTAAATATTTATGGAAATATTGGTGCTAGGAAAAAAGACCATGTGATGATGGCTTTGAACTTCTGATTCCAAATCATGTATTCCTTCCACTAATATTTGTCTAGCACCTGTAAACCAAACATTGCCTAGGCATTGGAAACAGCAGTAATCAAGACAGTTCAGTTCTTTCCCATTTTATCTGGGGATGTAAGACTAGCCTCAGATAAAAATAGGAAAATAGGAATTGCATGCTTTTCAAGTCTTTTCCAATCCTTATGCCCTAAGGTATGGCTTCAGTAGCAAGCCTCTTTGGTACTGAACACCAAGAGGCAAAAATAAGGAAACAGTTAAGTGGACAAATTCTGAGATACAGGTTCAAATATTGGTTATACCATCTGCTAGCTATGAGACTTTTTGAAGTATATAACTTAGTGCCCAGTTTCCTCATCTGTAAAATGGGGAAAAATGATAATACCTGCATTGTAGGATTTGTGAGGGAATTGAATAATAAAATCTATACAATTATTAAGCACAAAGAAAATGCACAATCAGTAGTAATTAAAATAACAAAAAGAGCAAGCACACATTGCTCCAGAACTTGGGGCCTCATACCATCTTTTGTTTGAGCAGACCTCAAAAGCACCACTAGCATCCTCCACCCAGACATGATTTTCAAATCAGATTCTCCCAACCCCTTGAAGCCTTGCACTATAGAGCACTCAAACTCTCTCATCCAAATTCTAGTCTCCTTATTTGATTTCTCAGGGCTGGAATCATTTGAAATGAATGGAGGCTAGAAAGGATCCTGTAGTTTGGGGGTTGCAATGGACCAGCAATACCCTTGCTAGTTTGGGTTAAAAACTTCTGAGAGCTAATGCTATAGGAAATCATGATATCAGAGAAATATACAGACATCTCAGAAAGAATGGTTTTTTTGAAATGTAATAACATTCTAGGACTGAAGAGAAATTCTGAACTATAAAAGCTCGACACCAAAGAACCTTTCACTAAGTAGTGGGTTTTATTTGTGGGGAGGAAGGGCTGGGAAGCATCTGCTGCAGTAGCATCATAGACCAACTATTACTAAGTGACAGCTGGCCCAATGATAGCAAAGGCTTTCCTTTCGGCAGGAACAACAAGGAGTTGCTGGATGTGGGTGCTAATTAGCCATGTTGACTTTGCAGATATAATATCCATAAATATGATATTATTTTTATGGATTTAGCCCAATGGGGGCATAAAGCTGATTTGAGGTCACCTGATGCGATTTAGATAAAGGATAGTGGATGAGTTTTGTCATGAGTACCAATCAGATGATGTGGTAGTGGGCAACTGAGACAGTGTCTGGGAAGGGTGAGAGGTTATACACAGACTTTGTAAGGAGAGTATGTGGTGAACTCTCTATCTATTGATGATTGGTCTGGGCAGATGAGCAGATAAGGAAGGAGTATCAATTTAATGCTACTAGTTGAAAATGAAGATTTAGGTTATTGTGGTTTTCCCCATTAGATTTTGTTTTTTTAAAAAAAGTAGACTTTAAGAGTCCAAGCAAGTTTATTCAATAGATAAGTCCAAATAAAATGACTTTAATATAAAAAAGTATTTTCCGTTTTTTTTTTTTTTGCTCAACAAATTAACCATTATATTTTAGACGCTGTGCTGGATGTCAGTGGGAAGAAGAATAGAGGATATGGTCTTTACCCTCATAAGGCTTAGGTGGAGAGCTATAACTTAAATAATCATCCAGATAAACGTAGAAGTGCAAACTGAAATAAATGTCCCAAGAAAAATATCAGGGAGCTACGTGTATATAACAAGGGGGCTTAACACTTCCTCAGTAACTAGTTTGGAAATTATGTGCATAGCTTCCTCCTAGGGGGACAAGTACAAACATCTTCATTCAATTAATAATAGGTATTGGAAGTCAAGTACTGAGTTAGTTGTTGAACATACAAAAATTTAGAAGACATTGCAACTCTCTGGACTTACTCTCTCAGTGATCTCTTCCCATCCCAAGGCACTGAATACCATCACCTGATGATATTCAACTGATGACTGAATGAGATCAAACTGATGACTCCCAGAAGTATATTTCTAGCGAGAACATCTTCAATTGCTTTTACAGCATGGGCATCTGCATTTTTAATTGAGAACTTGCTCTTCTCATCCAACCTACCTCCTCCCTCTCTCCCTCCCTCAGTCTTCCCCCATCTCAATCAATGGTAACTCCACCCATTCTTTTGTTCAGGCCAAAACACTTGTATTCATCTTTGACCCTTCCTTTTCTCTCACAACACTCATTCAACCCATCAGCAAAGCCTGTTACCACTACATTGAAAATAGTTACAGAATCCATCCACTTCTCACCACTCCCACTGCAACTCCACTGGTTCAAGTCACCATTATTACTCACTTGGATTGTTACTGTGGTCTCTTAACTGGTCTTTCATCTTGTGCTTGTGCCTCCTTCAATTTGTTCTCTTCAAAATAAATGCAATACCTAGAGAGATCTCTTTAAAATATAAATCAGGTCAAAATATAAGTCAGAGTTCTTCCTGTAACCTTACACAATCCCAGTGGTCTGGCCTCCAGTCAACTCTCTGACCTCATCTCTTACTACTCTTCCCTTTGTTTGTCTCCTTGTCCATACATTCTAGTCACACTGGCCTCCTCACTGTCATTCACATAGTAAGTGCCTTCTTGCCTCAGGGCCTAAGCACCTGCTGACCCTTCTTACAAGAGCAATCTCTGTCTACATTTCGAACACCGCATATCCCTCCCTCTTCTAGCTCTTTACTCAGGAGTCACCTGCTCAGGAAACCTTGCTCCTGGGATATCCTATCTGAAACTTCAGCTGTCCTTCCCCTAACACTTTTTTTTTTTTGAGACAGGTTCTCACTCTGTCACTTAGATTGCAGTGTAGTGGCACAATCACAGCTCACTGCAGGCTTGACACTCCAGGCTCAAGCAACCCTCCCATCTTAGCCTCCTGAGTAGCTGGGACTACAGGCATGCACCACCACACCGGGATAATTTTTTTAAAACATTTTTTGTAGAGACGAGGTCTTGCTGTGTTGCCCAGGCTGGTTGTGAACTCTCAGGAGCTGATTTACTCATTAGGCAGAGTAGTCACAGTGCATAGGGCCCATAATACTTTCAGGATCCCACAAAATTGTTTTAATTTTAACTTCATTTAAAATCAGAAGAAAAAAAGAATATAAAATAATGAATCCAGCCTGGACTAGAATTGTTTTTATACGAATACAGTCTTCAAATAAAAATTCTAGCATTTCTACATAGAGGAAGGGTCCCATAGAAGCAATATGCCTAAGGCCCATGAAAGTCACATGAAGTCCTGGGAGAGACAGACAATAAACAAGATTTAAAAGTAAAATATACACATGCTCCTCGACTTATGATGGGGCTACATCCCAATAAACCCATTGTAAGTGAAAAATAATATAAGTTGAATTATGACATTTTCAGTTTAAAGATGGGTTTATTTGGATGTAAACCCATCATAAATTGAGGAGCATACTGAATGCACATGGCTTTTGCATCATTATGAATTCAAAAAATCATGTATAACTAACTATTGTTAGATTTGGGGACTCTCTGTATAGTGTATTAGAGAAAGAAATAAAACAAGAAATGGGAATTAAAAGTGTTTGGCAAAGGAGGCTGGGCAAGGTGGCTCACTCCTAAGAACACTTTGGGAGGCCAATGCAGAAAGATCAATTTGAACCAGGTGATGTGAGAGACAGTGGTAGTCCCTGGACTTTGGTAACAGTGAAGCAGGAAATTTTCCCTGACCCATTTGCAGGCAAGAACTGGAGTGCACAGGCATCATCAGGGGCAAACTCCATTCACTGGAACTCACTGCACTCAATCTCTCTGCGGGAGGGAGCATGCAGGTGAGCAGGTGCAGGAGCCGGGGCGAGTGCTTTGGGCACCAGCAGGAATTAACTCCATGCTGGATCTGCAGCAGCATCTAGGAGGGTGCCCACAACCCCTGAAGCCCCAGAAGGAGTGTTATAGTCAGTACTCTCTTAGCTTCACCATCCTTGGATGGTTTAGGTGTTAAGAGCTCAGTGGAGGGTCAGTGTGACAGCCTTTTGCACCTGCACCCGAGTTCGTGACCAGCGTCCTGGAGGAATGAGGTCACATGAACAAATTGGAGATGGTAAATGAGGGGGATTTTATTGCCAATGAAAGTGGCTCTCAGTGGAAAAGGGAGCTAAAAAGGAGACAGAGTGGGAAGGTAATCTTCCCCCAAAGTCCAGCCGTCCTTAGCCAGACTCCTCTCCAAAGCAATGCCGTCAAACTGCTCCTTTGAAGTCAAGCTGCTTCTCTTTGAGGTCCAACTGTAGTCTCTGGCATCCAGCTGCTTCTCTTCTTCTCCCTCTGCCAGCAAAGCCTGGGAATTTTATGGGCACAGAATAGGGGGCAGGGTAGGCCATGGGTAATTTTGGAAAAGGCAGCATTCAAGTGGGAAAACGGGGATGTGAAGTTCTCACTGTGGGCTGTGGTTCCAGCTTGAGGGTGAGGTCCTCGCCAGGGACCTGCCCTCTTCTGCCCAGAATTCCCCTGCCTCCTGTCCCTGTCAACAGGTACCAAAATGCCTGTTCCTTCAAGACACTCTTCTCTGTTGCAGACATCTCACTCTGAACCCTCACAAGGGCAAGCAGAACAAGTATGTGGCAGCTAAGCAAGTATTGGTAAAGGTTAGTAAGATGGCTTGAAGATATCTCACAGAGACTATTTCCTGTGTTCTGCTGACCTTGTCAACAAGTGTGCTCTACTTCAGACAGTTCTATTTTAGAAGATGTTCTCTTACACGTCTGTGACATGAAGTGAGGCTGTCTCATTAACTAGGGCTTTTAAATACAGCAGTTGTATTCTATCAGGAAATATCTTTGAAAGACTCCATTTCAAACTATACATATAAGGCAATTCTGCCACATGTCCCCAAGAAGGCTCTAAAACCATACAGTTGAGGTTGTTGGAGCAACAACCAGCAATGTCTTCTCTAGGTTATAGATTATATTTGAGAAATTAAAATTGTTTCACCTTTAAATTGTCAAGTTTATCTGTATTTTTATCTTGGGTGATGTTTGTGTGTTCTACAAATTAGAAGATAATCCATGAGTTTCTTTTCTTTCAAACCCTCACTTTGTCCATTATATAGCAAGGGTCACAATTTAATTTATATCATGTTTACCCCAGGATTCAGAGTGGGTGAACAATCATGAGTAGTCTATTCATATCAGGGGTCCAGGAATATCCTGAGAAAAACTCATTTTTTTTCTTTAGAGGAAAAAGCATCAAGACTCACAAGTTTCATTCAAGAACAATGAGGAAGTTTTTGAAGGGAGAAGGGTATTGAAATTGAGCACAATATTTGTCATATGTTTACTATCATCTCCCCCACCACAGAGAAGAATGTAGGTTTTATGAGAGCAAGGACTTCATCTATTTTGCTCACTGATATGTCCCTAACCTAGAACAAAGTGTGTACATTGCAGGTGCTCAGTAAGTGTGTGTTGAATAACTGAATGAATTGCACAGATTTCTCTGAATGGTCACATGAGGGAGGTACAAAAGCGAAAGCATTAGTCCTGTTTTGCGAACTCTGAAGGCACAACACAGCTGCTGGACTGCTGACAGAAGTTTGAACAGTGGCCAGAGAGAGTGCTAGCACCTTCAGAAGGTTGCACCCTTACACCAACATCAATGTTCTTGGCTTCAGACATGGCAGCCATGAGCAAAAGTAGTGAGTGGCATTAGAGGTCGTGGCCTTGGTAGCCCCTGGCAGAAGAGCTACTGCTTTTAATAGTGATGGAAGACATTAGTCCCTGGGAAGCAGAGCTGAGAGGGAAAAAAATGGAACCCACAAGGGAATCAAGAAAAGTAGTTCGTGACTCAATAATCTCAAGTACCAAACATCACTATGTTCTAAGGTAGTTATTTTTGTGCGCTAGGACCTGTCTTGAATTGACTGTTGATCTTGAAAGTTGATTTGCCTTGCCTGCAGCCATCCAGCTTCCTGCTTTTAAAAGGATTCTTACTGGCATTAGAAGATATTTTGTAATGAGTCCTGATAACATCAATAAGAAAACAGCAAGTTCCAACGATGTTCCTTTATTGCGACAAAATTACCTTGGGCTAATCCTGCCCTAAGTCATTATTTCATACAATGTCAGGGACTCAAAAGGAACATTATTGAACCACGATTTTTGGCTTGTAAGTACTCCTGAAGTCTCTGTCCCTTCTCAGGCAACATACATTTTTATAAGGACTATTTATAAACAATATCTACATCTTTATCGTTTAACCCCGATGTCAAATTTGAAAAGGGAATTAGAGGTCAGCCAGGAGTGAACTACAGCTCAGAGATGAGCAAATTGAGGAGGGACCCTCAGAGGGGGCATATTTCAGTGCCCCTCACACCATACCACTGACCTGTGTGGAGGGCTGTTCTAGGATTGTAATCATTAGTGTCTTCTCTCTGGTCCCTGCTAGATCAAAATTTAGCCATGGATAAACCCAGTTAGGACTTGAGAGAAACATAATGGTCTTCTTTCTTTTTAGGAGAGTCTGTGAGATCCTTAAGAACTAGTCGTGGACTGGGACCAAATGGGCAGATGTTGGGGCCAGAAGAAGATAAACTAGCACTGGAGCTGGAGAAGTACCCACAAAGGAGGCTGACACCTGGAGGGGCGTCCCTTTCATGGGATTTGGATCATAATCTCAAAAGACACAATCCTGAACACCACAATCCCAAATGTTGAAATCCCAAAAGATCAAAATCCCTAAAGTCTAAAATCCCCAAAATCACAATCACAGGAATCATAGATAAATTTTAAAAAGAGCAGCACCACATAGAAAATGAATATGAACATATTCTCCAAGAAAAGCCATGTCCTAAAAGAAAGAAAAAGCAGCTATTCATTGCAATGCGAGACTTCAAAATGCAGTTAATGATTGTAAAAGCTGGCCATCTCTTATAGAGTATCTCTGTGCAATTGCCCATAACCTATCCCTGTAACATACTTTTTCATATGTTGATTTTTTTAGTTGTTTTGTTGTTGTTTTCTTTTTTTTTTTTAGCTTTTCCCACTATTTTAAATTGTCAGCATTGTTTTTGACAATTCACTGTGCTCTGTATTTTTTCTTGGCATCATTTCCAGTATTGGAGGTATAAATTGTGTAGAGATTTTTAGAGAGCTCTAATTTACTTTATGCAAATTTGACTCCACAAAAGTACACACAACATTGACTTGTGTATACTTGTGTGTGTACATACAAATGTCGAAAGTCCCTCAATAAATGAAGAGATGTCCTTTTTGTACATCTGCATTTGTGAAAGACAAAATTTCTTGGCTCTCAGGGCGACGGCATATGCAGTGGTGACCCATCACAGTTTTTGATAGATTTTGTCAAAGGCTCCAGTTGCTTAGCACCGTACTTCAGATGACCACAGTTATAAAGTGGAGTGCACACAATTACCAACCATAGTGACATGCATTTATTCATTTCCCTTTTTGCCCTGTTTCTTTATAAATATGGTTCATCTACTCATACTGTTACACCCACACAACTGTTTTTAGTATGTATGAGTATTTATGCTTGCAAAAACAGGTATGTTATCATTGCTTATTTTACTGTGTGAAGTGGCCTGTGAAGTATTCTTTCATGTTTTTATGTGTTTCTCAAGTAAACCACCTTTTAAAATGTAAATAAGCCTGAGCAATATAGGGAGACCCTGCCTCTATCAAAAATTAAAACATTAATCTCTCTCTCTCTCAGTTTAAACTCTCACCAGTGTAAACTGCTTAATCTATCTCATTTACCAAGCTTTAAGAAGATAGCTCTACTCCAGTTTGGCATTCAGATCAGCTAAAGTGCCTTTTAAATGTGTTAAAATATCCTGGATACTAAACTCCTTGACTAAGTTTTAAATCCAAACCAAACATTGATACAGGAAAATTATGTTCTGCAAAAGTAAATAGCTGTTTCAACATTATACGGTCTAGTTATAAAAAAGAGTGGTGGGAAATATTTCTATTAAACAAATTTGCATTGAATAATTCTACATACTCATCACAGAATATTTCTGAAGACTTATTTTAAATATATTTTTATCATAGTTCTCCATGTCAGGAAAGGCTGTTCTTGCGAGCACTTGTAAAATATGTATGTGCCAATAATTAAGTTGTCTCTCAGCTCCAAACCCTCCCTCCTATTCTTCTTTTTTTTTTTCTTTGTTTTTGGTGGGGATTTTTTTGTGTGTGGCTTTTTTGTTTTTGTATTTTTGAGACAGGATCTCACTTTGTCACCCAGGCTGGAGTGCAGTGGCTCAATCACGGCTCCCTGCGGCCTTGACCTCCTGGGCTCAGGAGATCCTCCCACCTTAGCTCCCCAAGTGGTTGGGACTACAGTTGCGCACAAGCAAGCTGATCTAATTTTTATATTTTTTGTAGAGATGGGGTTTCATCATGTTGCCCAAGCTGGTCTTGAACTGGGCTCATGTGATCCGCCCACCTCGGCCTCCCAAGGTGCTAGTATTGCAGGCATGAGCCACTGTAGCCAGTCCCTCCCTCTTATTTGTTAGCGCATCCTATCAAGAAATGGCAATTTCTTGACAGGATCCACTAATGGGGGCACAAAATAAGACTGGAAGGCTGGAGGCAAAAGTGCCTTAGGCCTTTGTGTTTGCATGCTGTTCTTGTCAGGTCACCCTGAAAACAGCTCTCCCCAACAGCAGCCTTGATTCAAGCTTCTAGCTTCTTCAGTCCCTAGGGGTCTGAGTCCTGCTTCTGTAGAGCTCCTCCTCTAAGCTTTTAGGTTATGGTAATCCCTTCTCTGGGTTACCTCAGTCATCTTTTTATTTGCTTTTCAGATTCCAATGTCTGCCTAACTAATTCCCTATATTAAATCCCCTCTATTTAAAAACCTAGTGTGGTTTCTAACTGGCCCCTGACTGATAGTTTACTTAAAAACAACCTATCTCATAGAATGGATGTCAAGAACTCAGTGAGATTATTTATGTATTTATTTATTCATTCATTCATTTATTTACTTTTTATTTGTTTATTTATTTGGGACAGGGTCTCTCTCTGTCCCCCTGGTTGGAGTCAGTGGTGTGATCATGGCTCACTCACTGCAGCCTCAACCTCCCAGGCTCAAGCGATCCTCTTGCCTCAGCTTCATGTAGCTGGGACCACAGGCACATGCCAACACACCTGGGTAATTTTTTTGTTTGTTTGTTTTTAGAGATGAGGTCTCACTTTGCTGCCCAGGCTGGTCTCCAACTCCTGGGCTCAAGCAATTCTCCTGCCTTGGCCTCCCAAACTGCTTAAGTAAAGCACTTGACCATAGGTTAATGTGTCTGACACATAAGAGATATTCAGTAAATTTTCACTGAAGTCTTAAATGGATGAATGAATAAATATTATCCAAATATTTATTTTTATTAGGCTTAATATAGACTGATAAAATAATAAAAATGAAAATTGATAAAATTTCAGTTGAGGATGTGAAATAATTTTTCTTTGTGAAAATAGTTTCAGGGATAGTAGTATGTGTGTCAGAGGAAGTTTGAAATTGATATTTTGTATCAGCTAAGTCATTGGCAGGAAATGTTTACTGTGTAGACCTAACAGCATGTTCTCTGAGCAGAGAAGGATGCCAGGTATGCCTTCTCGTTGCTTGAATAGAGAAGTCTTCTGTAATTAAAAAATAAAAAACAGACTCTACACAATCTTTTTTTTTAAACCCTGCAATATAGCATAATGGTTATAAACACAACTGCCTTGTTCTGCCACATCCTAGCTATGGATTGACCATAGGCGAGTTATTAATCTCTTCCTGCATCAGTGTTCTCACCTGTAAAATGAGAATAATAATAGTCTCTTAAAGGATTATAGTGAAAATTAAATTAGTTTACATAGGGGGCTGTGCCTGCTACCTGGAGCAACCATGGTTGTGGCTCTTCCAGGACTGGGGCCAGAATAAACGGCGCCCACCAACTGCTTCTCTTACCCTCCTCCAGTGCTGCAGAGACGGACTTCATTTCCTGAGGACTGGGCTGCAGTGGTCTTTGGGCTTGGCCTAGGCCATCAGCCACCTGGCATAAGTAAGCTTCCATCCCTGCAGAAGAAAAGGAAAAATAAAGAGTGGAAGGAGATGCTGGCAAGGTTGCAGAGAAAAGGAGATGCTTATACACTGTTGGTGGGAGTGTAAATTAATTCAGCCATTGTGGACAGCAATGTGGTGATTCCTCAAAGAGCTAAAAACAGAGCTACCATTCAACCCAGAAATCCCATTATTAGGTATATACCCAAAGGAATATAAATCATTCTATCATAAAGACATATGCACGCATTTGTTCATTGCAACACTATTCACAAAGGCAAAGGTATGGAACCAACCTAAACACTCATCAATGGCAGACTGGATAATGAAAATTTGTTACATAAACACCATGGAATACGAGGCAGCCATAAAAAGAAGGAGATCATGTCCTTTGCAGGAACATGGACGGAGCTAGAGGCCATTATCCTTAGCAAAGTAATGCAGGGACAGAAAACCAAATACTGCATGTTCTCACTTATAAGTGGGAACTAAATGATGACAACACATGGACACATAGAAAAGAACACACACTGGTGTCTACTTGAGGGTGGAGGGTGGAAGGAGGGAGAAGAGGAGAAAAGATAACTCTTGGGTACTAGGCTTAATACCTGAGTGACAAAATAATGTGTACAACAAACCCCTGTGACACAAGTTTACCTACATAACAAACCTGCATACATACCCCTAAAGCCAAAATAAAAGTTTAAAGAAACAGAAAAAATAAACAAATAAATAAATCAGTTAGCATGTGAAGTGTTTAAAACAGTGCCTATCATGTTAATAAGTACTACATAGTATTTGTCATTATTATCTTTATGGAAAATATACTACCTGAGATGGGTAATTTTGTGTGTCAACTTGACTGGGCCACAGTGCCCAGATATTTGGTCAAACATTATCTTGGATTTTCTGTGAGGGTATTTTTTGGATGAGATCAACATTTAAATTGACAGACTTTGAGTAAAGCAGATTGCCCTCTATAATGCAGGTGGGCCTCATCTAACCAGTTGCAGGCCTTCACAGAACAAAGAGTGACCTTCCCCAGACAAGAGTGAATTCTGCCAGCAGACAGCCTTTGGAACTGAATTGCAATATTTGCTCTTCCCTTGGTCATTTGGCTGCCAGCCTACTCCACAGATTTTGGACTCACCAACTTCCATAATTTTGTGAGCCAATTTCTTAAATCTCTTTCAATAGATAGTCTATATAGATAGATAATTCTAGAGCGCTAGATCTAGATATACATACGTACACACATACACATAGAAACAGATCCTCCATTGGTTCTGTTTCTCTAGAGAACTCTGACTAGTACAGTACCTAAGCCAGCATCAGACACAATCATAGGCATTGGAGCCCTGTGGGGTCTAGGTTGCTCCAGATTGTCTGTTTGCCACATTAGGCTCCATAGAGAAAGATAATTTGTTTTTAAAGCAACAGTTTGCTTTGATTTGTAAAAACTACAGGTAACCCCTGCACCTGGGATGATAGTTTATACATAGTAAGCATCAGTAAATATTTGGTAAATATTTTTTAGACAACACAATTTAAAGCATCTAAAGTTATCTAATGGCATATTCTAACTACTAAAAACAAACAAACAAAAAAAAAACACTCCTGAAAAGCTTAACCTGAAGATCTAAAGTAAAAGTCGTAGCCAAACTACTGTGGTGCAGAGAAGTAGTGGAATTTGGAAACTGGAGATCTAGAGTTTTGCCACCCTTTTTCTCTTCCTGGAAGATAATTTTCTTCTGAAAAATCAATGTTTCACAATACAATGCAATGCAAAGAGATTTATTAAGAACAACACTTTTCTTCATGCTATACCTAATTATAGTTAACATACATACATGATAGATTTGCTCCCATAAACTAATTAAATACTAGTGCAAGGATATAAAATTGCTGAACAAGTGCAGGATGGTTGATTTAAAGCTTATGCGTTCTCTGCTGTGTGAATCATACAGACAGTTATCTCTATAAGGGGCAATGCTGACTGGGCAGGTATTGATTTCAGAATTCCAAATAATGTCAGCTTTCTTAAATTATAGGATAGAAGTTATTGAAGTGGAGACTGATGCCTTTGTGGGACCTGAGGCCAAAGGACTCTAAAAAAAGGAAAAAAAAGGAAAGAAGGGGAGAGTTCTTTCAAAGAAAAACACTCTTGAGAAACAGAAAATTTGGTATCTAGTTCTATGCCAAGCCCAAATAAACATTTACTTTGCTACCATTGCAAAACTACGTGGTTTCCGTAGAAGCTGTACATGATACTCATGAGAAAATGACTTTGTACTATAGCAAGTGTCATTTGTTTCATCAGATAACTGCAAGAAGTTGGGAGTTCTCACTAATCCCAAGTATAAACAGAGAGCATAGCAGAGACCACCTCTCTGGCAATACAACTGATTTGTAATTCTCTCTTAGCCTTAGATGGCCTTTGTTTGCAGCTCGCTCCTTCTGAATTACCAGAGGAGTGAGCCATGATCTCAGAGACAGATCATTCTCTCTTCCCACCCACAATTTCTGATCCCCTAAACCTAACCTGAGTCTTCTCTTCCTAATCATAAGGTGGAACATCCTTTCCCAAGAGACTACTGACATATACTAAAGTTCACACAGGGCTCCAGTTGACTAACAAATTAATCTCATCTAGCACTTCACATGAATGGTGAAATCAATTGCATGTTTAGTGATGACAGTAAATCTCTACTCCCTATCCCATTGAAAGCTTTACCATAATGTCTGTCTGCGTTGGGGTTATACTTTCAACATCTGCTGTTGCTACACATAAAAGATGAAGTTCAAATGTGTGACACATTCATGAGTATACTTAAATAGGCTTCACATTATGTGAATGAATCTGTAGTTCTGAGCCTTTTTCTCCCATTCTATAAAGCATTCAAGAATGTGTGTGTGTGTGCATGTGTGTGTGTGTGTGTGTGTGAGAGAGAGAGAGAGAGAGAGAGAGATAGAAAGGTAGTTAATACTTAATTTAATATTTTAAAAATGCTTTCTTATTCCACCACCCTCCAGAAATGACTCCCAGGATGTCAGAGAACTAACCCACCGGGGGCAATACTATCTCAGATGAAGCTACTGAATTACTAAATTTAAAAATAAACCACAGTTTTCCACTCAACCGTAATGAACAAACTGTTACTGGGCTTGCCGTTTGACAACTAAAAGAAATTCAAACTGGGAAAAATACATGAAATGATTGTTTTTAGGCATTGGCAGCCCACCACCATACTTCCTAATGGAGGGATGCAAATGTGGTCAGTCTGACCATCAGCCCGCAGCTTGCTCTCTGGAGGGACTTTCCAGACTGAGGCACAATGAGGTGCCAGAGTGCTTCTGGCTGTCAAGGCATTCAAAGGCAAGGAGCAGGATCCCCCACCTCACCCCCTCTTCAGCATTTCAAATTCCACTGCCTTGAGGCCCTCTTCTCCTCTAACCTGGAATACTGATATTTCTCACCAAATTTATATTCCTCTTTTCATTTTCACACCTGAAAATCCGTCCTTGAAATATAGATCAGATTGATTTTTTTCTAAAATATAAATGTGATTGCGATTCTTTCAGTTAAAATTATTAGGTGACTTCCTCTGCCTTTGGAATACATTAAAAATAGTAGCATGGAACATAAAATTTTAGTGGCCTGGCTTCTATATATTACTACTCCCATCTCAGAGTAAATAGATGGGAGCAGTAACTCTGCCTTGCTTCTCTACCTCCACATCTGACACTCCAATCTTACCAGTAGTTGCCTGAATAGGGCATTCTTTCACAAACTCATGGCCAGCTTCATGGGCACACAACCTGTGTGGCCCAAGAGGACCCTGTGCTCACAAGGGCCCTGTATTTTGTTTAAGACTCTGCTGTCGCCATCTTGAAATACTCAATAATTTTTAACAAGGTGCCCCATATATTCATTTTGCACTGGGCTCCACAGGCACATGCGTACACACACACACTAACACACACACACAGACACCTAGAATAAGACACATGGGGAATGGAATAGTGTGTGGGTGGAATATAAAGAGCACTGGGGCACTTAGGTTTGAGTTTCAGCCCTATGAGATTTTAGCTCTTAACTTCTCTTAATCTGTTTCATTACCTGTAATGAGGATTCAAATACCACTTCTGCATGCCACAATGGGCCTGTTAAAAGAATTGACTGAAATGATATAAAAGTTCGTAAAAAGTAAAATACAGTTAAGGGTTTTAATCATACCATCATCATCTTAATTGGTTTACTTGGTTCAGTTAAGACCAACTAATCTTCATTTCCAGAAGGAAGTATTAAGCATGTCAGAGAAACTCATTATCTTTTATTCTCCGCCAAAAACTAGGAGGGCTTTAATAGTGGATTTGTAAAGTTTGTATTCAAGAACTGCATGAGTTTAGAAAAAAAGTTTATAATACACTCCTCGTAATATAAATGAGAATATCTTGGCTATTGTGTAAGGAACAAATTATAGGTCAACTAAAGCAGAAATTATGAAAATATTTCACAATTGAATCATCTATTAATTTCTTTTGAAGAGGATGTCAGTTCCTGTGAAATGAACACACTCATGTTGCTGGAAGAAATGGAGAAACAATATGTCGATCCATACAACAGAATATTATTCAGCAAGAAAAAGGAAGAAGCTACTGATACATGCTATATGATGAACCTGAAAAACAATGCAAAGAAAGAAGCCAGATGCAAAAGAACAGATATTTTATGATCCCATTAAATGAAATTTTTAGAAAAAGCAAATCCATAGAGATAGAAAGCGATCTGTGGTTGTCTGGGCCTGAGGTTGGGAGTGAAACTGATTGCAAATGGCACACAGCAACTTTTTGGAGTAATAGGAATGACCTAAACCCAGATTGCAATGATGGTTGCACAGCTATATGAGCTTCCTAGAAATCATCTAATTATACAAACAGTGAGTGATTTCATAATTGTACCTCAATAAAGCCACTCAAAAAAGAAAATAAGAAGGGAAGGATGGGGGAAGAAAGGAAAGAAGGAAAAAATACATGAGAAAGACAAAAGAAAATAAAAAGAAGAGAAAAACTCACTGCTATACAATGATCACTCCCAGCCCTAGCCCCACACTGCTTAGCACCAGCTCTAATACCAGCTTTGTGATCTTGGCCAGTCGTTTTATAAATGAAAGCTTAAAACACCTTCCACCAATCTTACAGGAAAATGAAACAGATTTTAAAATTGTTAATAGCTGTTGAAATGACCTCCCCTTCTCTTCATTAGAACTTCCTAGCTTCTTATTTTCACTAGGAAGAAAAAGATCATATCAAAATAAGCACCTCAGTTTGCAAACTAAAATTTTCTTTGGATATTCCTCCTTCTCTCTTGCAAGAAAATTTCTCATTCTGAATTCTTGAATCCATCATCTTTTTTTCATTTGTTTGCATCGTCATTCTTCCCCTTTCTGTGAATCCTCCTTGACCTATAAAAGTACTCAAACATCTCAAATTTAAAAACAAAACAAAACAAAACTCTATTTACTGTTCTTGAGCAGGGGTGGAATTTTTAATTACTAATTAGTCATACCTTAAATCTTCCTCCCTTGAGAATCACCAATAAGCTCCTGAATGCCAGATTCAGTAGTAGTTTCTCCAACCTCCTCGATAGTCTTTCTATAGCTCACATCTCCATAATGCAATATTTTTTGAAACCATTTACTTCTGGTACTGCTAGGGTATTCTGGGTTATGTTGTTTTTCTCCTGCCTTTCCTACTTCTTCAGAGGCTAATTTTCATGCTTCATTTCTCTAGCTATTTTTAAATGGAGCTTTTCATCTAGGTTCAAACATGTATGATCCATACTATTCTATATCCTACACTCTACCCCCACCACCAGGCCTCTTTCCTTTTTACAGTTTCAACCCCTGCCTCTAAGAGTTTCAATCCTAACTTCTACCACCATCTCCAGTCCCACATTTTTAACTTCTTTCTGGATAACTTCACCTTTATGTATAACTTTCAACACAAACTTAACATGCCCAACTCCAACTCAAAAGCTTGTGCTCATTTCAATCTGCCATAATAACCCTTAAAAATATGTAAAATGTAATACTGGTTTCCATTTGTTGGAACTATAGTAGAATATGGAGATTTTGAAAAGAAAGGCAAGAGGGCTCAAGGTGAATATGGCCTTGAATAATTTATTCAGGGGAAGAACTAAACATCCTATAACATTGCAGGGAAAAAAGCAGGACTGTTGCCCACAATTTGATTTAATTATTACTTCAATTTAATTCCTTTTTAATACGTTCTCTTGACTTGCCCTAATTCCATCCACCAAGCTGCACTCCTGGGCTTCCAGAATTTAGACTTAATTATTTGGGATGACCAAACTGAGGAAATTCTGCACTTGATTGTCTGCCAGTAGACTGTACCACTTGACTTGGTAATTCCTGTAACAGAATATTAATCTTGAAGAATTACCACCCTGATATTGGTCCATACTTCGGTGTGGCTCTAGTGTTACAGGATTTCATGAGTGCTGCTTTGCCAGCTGGAAATCTCTGTAGCCACCACTGCCTCTATCCGGCCTTGCTTGGGCCCACTGGGTTCACTCCACCTGCTCAGCCTTGCAGGTTGTGCTTGGCTCATGCCCACTCAGATCCCATTCCTGCCACAGCTCCACATTCAGCCCACTGCTGGACTGGGCATGCCGTGAACAGCTTCCATGGTGGGTGCCAGCATTTAGATGAGGGGAACATGGTGGCACCCAAAAACTCAGAGATGATAGCAACTGTGGTGCCCCAAAGGGTGTTACAGCTCTTGCTCAAGGAGTCCCAACATCTGAGCCTCCAGAAATGTCACAGCTCTTTGTTCCTGCAGCTTGGTGAGGTGGTGGGGTGGGGGGTGTTACAGCTCTCTTTCCCCTGTGGTCCCATGAGCAGGAGCATGTTACAGCTCTTTTATTCCCATTGTCTGCAGTTCAGCAAGTTCTGGGCTCTTGTCTCACAACCAAGATGAATGATGTGCATGGACACCACAGAGTGAGTAACGCAGAGAAGTATTTTATTGAGTGACAGAAGAAAAGCAAACAGCTGCAAGAGGGAACCCCAAAAGCAGACATAGCTGCCTGTGAGGCTGAGTCTGGGGTTTTTATGGGCTTAGAATGAGGGAGTGTGTGCTGATTAGTCCATGGGCAAGTTGGAAAAAGCACAATTTGACTGGTTAAAAGACATTATCCAGAAGGAACCAATGGAGGGAGAAGGTAAGACAGGAATAGAAGTTCTCACTTCAGTCGTGGGCTCTATCCTGAACCGGCCTCTCGGTTTTCAAATTTTAAACTGGCTTTGGCTTGAAGGTCTGGTTTCACCGGGGACCCATCCCTGTCTGCCTAGGAATTTGTCTGTCTCATGTCACTATCACTACTACTGCAGCAAGCTGTGGAAGACAGAGTCAATAACCATAAAAGAGAGACTGCTAACACAGCCATTACTGAATATTCCATCATTGCCTTACAAGAGCAAACAAAAACTAAGACAGCCTCCTCACCAGATTTTGCCATCAATTACTTTAATTTCAGAAATCATTTGTATTTAAAATATGTTAGATTCAGGAGTGCTTTGGTGGTCCTTGAATTTCAGAGTATTTTTCATTCAGATTGAAATGTCATTAGCTTCTAACTGAATGACAGAAAAAGCTAAAGTGATCTGTCACTGGAAATTGCTCCTGAATTCTAAATATAAATCTTCTCTGATGTTAAAAGAAAAAATAAAGGCTTTCAGTAAAAATCTCACCAAAAATATTTTCCCTCTTTACTAAATACATACACTTTAATTGACATTTTTAACTTTATTATAAAAAATGTCAAAATACACCTATCACCCAGATGTAACAATTATTATTTTTAACATTTGTTTCTATTTTTACAGACATCTTAAACCTTAATGTATCAGGGTACCACCCTAAAAGATATGGGCATTTTTCTACCTAACTATAATACTATTACTGTACCTAACTCAGTAATAATTTATTTTCAATAATAATTAATTTAGTATCCAATTCATATCCAAAATTACCTAAGGTCCTCAAAATATCTATCTATTTACAGTTGAATTTGTTCGAATTAGTATTAAAAGTACACCTATTACATCTAGTTTTTGCCTTTTAAGTCTCTTTTAATTCATAACACTTTTAATGTCTATAGTTTTCCATTTGAAGAAAGAGCTGTACTTTTTTATTACCATGTCTATAATTTCTTTCATTGAATGTTAACTTCTTCATTTGTGAAAATGATAATATCTGCGAATTATTTTCTGAAAAAATGACAGTAAGGTCTTCCATCTATAAATAAATTTATATCACACACCATGGCATATAAAGCCTAGCATAATTTTGAGGGTACGGTAAGATAAAAGGTCAGAAGCAATTCTATTATATGAAAATTTTTTCCTAACCACATGGTATCAGAGACCTTTAGAAGAGGTGGTAATGTAGAAAAACAAAAATCCATTTACTAAAGTTGATTTAAGAAAGCTGACACATTGGAGGGCATTTCTTCAGTTTTTGGAATTGTCATAAAGCATGTTATCAACATGAGTGTTAGAATTGCAAACACAGTCAATGCACAGAAAGGTCAAAGTAATTGTAATTTCCACCAACAATAGATGAGTTTATTTACCTAAAAATTTGATTTCTTCTCAAAAGTAAGCCAGGAAATGCCAGAAAATGAGAAAGAGAGGGACAGAAAGAGAGTAAGAGACAAGTATACATAACCTCAAAATATAGTCTTTACTCATGATCATTTTATTCAGATAAGAACAGGAAGGTTCTAATCAGTGAGCCATGCAATTTGCATAAATTCCATAACACTTCTTTTACTAATCTAAGAAATTTAACAATAAAAAACCTTACACTAACCATCAGAGAAATGCAAATCAAAACCACAATGAGATACCATCTCACACTAGTCAGAATGACTATTATTAAGAAGTAAATAAACAACAGATGCTGGTGAGGCTGCAGAGAAAAGGAAACGCTTCCTTTTGGTGGAAATGTAAATTAGTTCAGCCACTGTGGAAAGCAGTTTGGACATTTCTCAAAGAACTTAAAATAGAACTACCATGCAACCCAGCAAACCTGTTACTGGGTATATACTCCCAAAGAAAATAAATCTTTCTACAGAAAAAGACACATTCTCAGTAAACTATCGCAAGGACAAAAAACCAAACACTGCATGTTCTCACTCATAGGTGGGAATTGAACATTGAGAACACATGGACACAGGAAGGGTAACATCACACTCTGGGGACTGTTGTGGGGTGGGGGGGAGCGGGGAGGGATAGCATTAGGCGATATACCTAATGCTAAATGATGAGTTAATGGGTGCAGCACACCAGCATGGCACACATATACATATGTAACTAACCTGCACATTGTGCACATGTACCCTAAAACTTAAAGTATAATAATAATAAAAATAAATAAAAATTTAAAAAGACACATGCATTCATGCTCATCAGAGCACTCTTCACAATAACAAAGACATGGTATCAACCTAGGTGCCTATCAACAGTGAACTGGATAAAGAAAATTTGGTACATATACATCATGGAATACTACGTAACCATGAAAAAAAATCATATTCTTTGCAGCGACAGGAATGCAGCTGGAGGCCATTATCCTAAGCCAATTAATGCAAGAACAGAAAACCAAGTATCGCATGTTCTCATTTATAAGTGGGAGCTAAACTTTGGGTAAACATGGACACAAAGATGGCAATAATAGACCCTGGTGACTGCTAGTGGGGAGAAGGAGGGACCAGGGCAAGGGTTAAAAAACTAATTATTTGGGCACTATGCTCACTACTTGAGTGATTGAATCATTCATACTCCAAATCTCAGCATCATGCAATATACCCAAATTTGCATATGTACACTTAACAAATTTGCACATGTACCCTCTGAATCTAAAATAAAAGTTAAAATCTTTTTTTTTTAATTTCAGCAGGGGGCCAGAGGTCTGTTTTGGTTTATCACCTCTACAAGTTAAATTAAGATGCTTGATCTTATATAAGATCCTGTTATAGAGTAAGTTTTAAGGTGGCCTCAGAGTAGCATCTGCTTTTAACTATAACTTGAAGTATACCATAAATGGATCAGAACAATCACTTTATTTTAGAGAATATAGGGAAAGGGTTGAATGTGCAACCCAGTCAGTTCCCCTTCCATTTTACCTTCTAGAAATTTCCTCTCAACATAGTAACTCACAGCAGTTTATCCTTCAAAAAATTCCCCAGAAAAAGTGTTAATTGGTTTGGGAAAATATTTTTTGACATATTATATAAATAGGCCCTATATCCAGGGGTTGAAGACATATATCTAGGGGTTGGATATATGCCCTATATCAAGAGGTTTGAGTTGGAATTCGAGTAGACAGAAATCTCCTTAAAACAAAGGTTATTGAACAGTCATGAGACTCTTAAGATGACATTTATTTATCTATATATTATTTTGGTGAGAGAAGGAAACAAAGAGAGAGAAGCTAGTGCTTTTGGAATGCCTACTGTGTCAGGACAGATGCTTTGAAATACATTTTCACTGATATAACACCCTAGAATTTGAGAAGAAAACCTTAAAGGAAATAAATTTGGAAAAAGAGGATATGAAAAGTAGGGTTGTTCTATTTTACTGAAGAAAGATGAATATATCCTCAATAAAATAGTAGCAAAAATATTCAACAAAATACTAGCAAACCAAATCCAGTAGTTTGTTAGGAGGATTATGCATCATGACCAAGTGGGATTTTTACCAGGTATATAATATAATATGCCACAGTAATAGATGGAGGGAAAAAAAACACATAACCACATGATCATCTCAACTCATGCAGACAAAGCATTTGACAAAATGCAACATCATATCATGAGAAACGCATTCAACAAAGTAGGAATAGAAGGGAACTTCATCAACGTGATAAAGAGAATTTTTGAAAAACTCACAGGCAATATTAATGCACTGGTGAAAGACAAAAATTTCCTAAAATTAGAAGCAAAACAAGAATACCACTTTCACCATTTCTTTTCAACACTGTGCTAAAGTTCTAGCTGTCTACTACGGCAAAAGAAAGAGAGAAAGAGAGAAAGGGAGGAAGGGAAGAAGGGAAAGGAAGGAAGGGAGGAAGGGAGGAAGGAAAAGGAAGGAAAAGAAAAGAAAAATAAAATGCATCTAAATTGGAAAGGAAGATATAAAGTTATTTCCTTTCACAAAAAGATGATCCTATATACAGAAAGTCCTAAATAATTTACAGAAATTATTGTTAGAGCTAATAAGTTCAGCAAAGTTGCAGGATATAAGGTTGATGTTAAAAATTCAATTATACTTATATATGCTAGCAAGAAAGAAACTTAAAATAAATTATGAAAACAATCTCATTACAATAACATCAGAAAGAATAAAATACTTAGAAACAAATTTAACCAACATAGTTGAAGGACATGTACACTGAAAAGTATAGATCACTGTTGAAAGAAATTACAGTCCTAAATAAATGGAAAGACATTCCGTGTTCATAGATCAGAAGACAATAAGATGGCAATACTATCCAAAGTGGTCTGCAGATTCAATGTAATCACTATTAAATCCCAATAATATTTTTATAGAAATGGAAAAGCTCAGTCTAAAATTTGTATGGTATTGCAAGGGATCCTGAAGAACCAAAACAATCTTAAAAAAGAGAAGCAAAGTTGGAGAAGTCACACTTACTGATTTGAAAACTTACTAAAAGTTACAATAATAAAAATAGTGTAGTATTAATATGTGGAAAACATATAGATCAATGGAATAGGATTGAGGATTCAGAAATAAATAAGCCAATATATCTATGGCTATTTGTTTTTTTACAAAGGTGATAAGACTATTCACTGAAAAAAGAATACTCTCTTCAACTAGTTATCTACATAAAAAAGATTGAAGTTGGACTTCCACCTCACACCATGCATAAAAATTGAGTCAAGATGAATCAAAAACCTGAATGTAAGAATAAAAATTATGAAACACAAGAAAATATAAGTTAAATCTGTATGACCTTAGATTTGCTGAAGGATTCTTAGATATGTTACCAGAAACACAGCAACAAAAGAAAACATAGATACACTGGATTTCATCAAAATTAAGAACTTCAGCACATGAAATGACATGATTAAAAAAGTGAAAAGATAACATACAGAATGGCAGAAAATATTTACAAATAAAATATCTGATAAGAATCTAATATCCACCACACATACAGAACAGTTACAAGTCAATGGCAAAAGATAAACAACCCAATTTAGAAATGAACAAAGGATGTGAATAGACATTTCTCCAAGAATGAGCAACAAGCAGACAAAAAAATGTTCAATATTATTTGTCATTAAGGAAACGCAAGTCAAAACCACATTTCACACCCAAGTGGATGACTGTAATTTTTTTTAAAAAAGGAAAATAACAAGTACTGACAAAGATGTGTGGGAATTAAGACCCTTGTACGTTGCTGGTGGGAATGTACTGTGGAAAGAGTTTGGTCAGGTTTTTTTTTTTTAATTTAACATAGAATTACCATATGACCCAACTATTCTACACTTCAGTCTGCACCCACAAGAATTGAAAACAGATATTCAAACATAAACTTGTCTGTGGATGCTCATACTATCTACAACAGGAGGAAATAAACCAAATATCCATCAACTGATGAGTAAATAAACAAGATGTGGTATATCCACACAATGGAATAGTATTTAGCCATAAGAAGGAATGTAGAACTGATATATGCTAAAATATGGATGAAACTCAAAAACATGCTGAGAGGAAGAAATTGCATGATTGCATTCATATGAATAGGTAAATCCACAGAAACAGAAAACAGATCAGTGGTTGCCAAAAACTAGGAAATTTCTAGGGAATGAGGAGTAACTGTTAAATGGGTGTGGGGTCTTCCTCTGGGGTGATGGAAATGTTTTATAACTAGATAGAGGCCAAGGTTGTACAACATTGTGAGTTTATTAAATGCCACTGAATTGCACACTTTAAGTTGGCTAATTTTACTTGTGAATTTTACCACAATTTTAAGAAGATGAGAAAACATTCACAATAATAAGACAATGTAGAACAATTTAAAGTTTTTGAGGAGGGAAGTGACAGGACATGACATTTAGGAAAATAATGTTGCCAGAGCATGGAGGTTTCACTGGAGAGGGAAGAAATTTCAACCACAGGCAGTGACCAGCTTTTTATGATATGATTTATGATAATGAAAGTGGTCATGTGTGTGTGGAGTTGATATGAAATTGGAAGGATGAAATTAAGAATAGGAGTGAATCATTCCAATATATTCCTTTTCATATAAATTTGATTTTTGAAAATCATTGTTTTCAAACGTTGTTCAACTGTTTCAAACAAAATCATTGTTTTCATTTGAAAATATATTCTAGATGGAGAATTTAGAGTCCTGCAAAAAGCATTAAATAAAGAGAGGCAAAAAGAATGATCAGAAAATATTAGGAGTCAAACAAGAATGAATGAATGCCTTGCCTATTGAAAACAAAATAAAATTATATTGGATAAACTTAGCTTCATGAAAATATTTGATGTTTCATGAAAATATTGAAAAAGAATTGTCCTTCCTTTTCCATGGTGCCTCATGTTTCCAAAAACTTCTCACAGATTAGTGTTAGCCTCCAATTCTCTCACCTCCTCCCCTCTTTAATTCAGCCTTCTCTATCTTTTACTTAAGTTGATTCTAATCTCTTGCTATTGTAAACAATGTCACAATGAATAAAATTGTGTTCGTATTATTTCACAAAGGCACATTCACCATGGTAGAAGAGATTTTCCAAGAGAACCTGCTGTAATTTTGATAAATATTGCCCAATTTCCCTTCACCTGACAATTGTAACACTTTTCCTTGGTCATAAGCAATGCAAAGAGTATCCATTTATAACGTCAAAATTTGTGACATCTTCTAACATAGGTGTGAAGTGACATCAAAATATAGTTTTAAATTGTGTTGTTCTTTTTATGTTTATACTGAGCACTTTTTCATATTTAAGACCATTTGTTATGGTTATTTTCCATGTTATCTGCTAGTCATTTAGTTTGCCTGCCTTTCTAATTGGACTCTGTTGTTCTTTTCCCATTTCTAGGGAATCTTTTCATATTAGGGACATTAGCCACTCATGTCTAAGTTGCAAATATCTTTTCCAAGGACGCCATTTGTTTCTGGACTTTGTTATTGTGGCTTTACTGCCATGCCATATAGACATATAAAATAGGCTTTACATATCATATATATATATGTAAAATATGCTAGTATTTTTCTGTTTTCTAATTTTGTTGATCTTGGATTTGAAGTCACAGTTAGAGAGACATTTTTCACACCACGTAGGAAGAAGTTTGCTGATGTTTTCTTCTAGTAGTTAGGTGGCCTTATTAGCATACTGATAGGGTTTGGTTGTGTCCCCACCCAAATCTCATCTTGAATTGTACTCCAATAATTCCTGTGTGTTGTGAGAGGGACCCGGTGGGAGATAATTGAATCATGGGCGCAGTTTCTCCCGTACTGTTCTCCTAGTAGTGACTAAGTCTCATGAGATCTGACGGTTTGATAAGGGAAACCTGTTTTGCCTGGCTGTCATTTTCTCTTGCCGCTGCCATGTAAGAAGTGCCCTTTGCCTTCTGCCATAATTGTGAGGCCTCCCTAGCCACATGGAACTGTAAGTCTATTAAACCTCTTTCTTTTGTAAATATCCCAGTCTCAGGTAGCTTTATCGGTAGCATGAAAACAGACAAATACACATACTATATGTATTTTTTTTTTTTTTGAGACAGAGTCTTGCTCTATCCCCCAATGCAGAGGTAAGATCTCTGCTCACTGCAACCTCCGCATCCCGGGTTCAAGCGATTCTTATGCCTCAGCCTCCCCCAAGTAGCTGGGATTACAGGCATCTGCCACCACCCATGGCTAATTTTTGTATTTTTAATAGAGACAGGGTTTCACCATGTTGGCCAGGCTGGTCTCGAACTCCTGACCTCAGATGATCCGCCCACCTCAGCCTCCCAAAGTGCTGGGATTACAGATGTGAGCCACTGCACCCGGCCATGTATTTTTATTTATTGTCCACTTTATTCATTTGGAAATTATCCTCACTTAAAGAAATATGTCTAGCTTTGTCTCAGTCTGTGTAACTTCCCAAATGCACCATTTTTTAAACAGTCAAATTTATCCCACCTATTAAATAAGCAGAATAAATCCTCACATTTATTTGGGTCCATTTCTGGGCTTTCTATTCTGTTACATTGGTCTGTGTACAGGCAGCTGCAGTACTGCACTGTTTTAAATATTAAAGTATTATAGCATATATTAATATTTAGTAAGGCTAACCTCCTATTACTGCTCTACCTTTTCAGAGTTTTCCTGGGTATTTTCTTTTTTCACTGTCCCTTGTGAACTTCAGAATCAACTTGTTTTGTTCCACAAAAACAACATATTGATATTTTAATTGTAATTACCTTTGATTTGTAAGCTAACTTAGAGAGAATGATGTCTTTACAATATTGACTTTTACTATCCACATACATTGTATAGCTTCTCAAAGTTTCAAATCTTCTTTTATTTCTTTCATGAATATTGGGAAGGCTTTCTCTCATATGTTTTTCTCATTTCAAATTATTTTTTCTATGTAATTCATCTTTTTTGTGGCTTCTCAATCTTCACATGGACTAATTAGTTGCTGATGAATATATGAAAACTACTGATTACCAAATTATGTGTAGTAATTTTTCAGATGGGAATTTTTTTCTTATTGAATAAAGCCCAGACTTGTTTGTCTGTTTGTTTGTTTGTTTATTGAGATGGACTCTCACTCTGTCACCCAGGCTGGAGTGCAATGGCATGATTTTGGCTCACTGCAACCTCTACCTCCCAGGTTCAAGCGATTCTTGTGCCTCAGTCTCCCGAGTAGCTGGGATTACAGGTGCACGTGACCATGCCTGGCTAATTTTTTTATTTTTAGTGAAGATGGGGTTTCACCATGTTAGCCAGGCTGGTCTCAGACTCCTGACCTCAAGTGATCTGCCTCAGCCTCCCAAAGTGCTAAGATTTCAGGTGTGAGTCACCACGCCTGGCCTTCCCAGAATTGTTTAGAATGCAATTAAACTGTCCAAAATTTATCTTTCTGGCACTATGTGTGATTTTTTTTCCTCCACCTTCCTGTCCAGCCTCTCTGGTTCACTTTCTTTTTCTAAACATGCCACATACTTTCATATTAATGTGGTTTTGTCTTTTTGCTTTGTTTCCATTTCAGCCACCAAATAGCCAAAGTCCAAATTATTAGTATTGGCTCCATGCAGCTTTCTCAAATGTCGAATTTATCTAGTGAGCATAGCTCCTGTCTCTCTTTTGCTGCAGCATGTTGCATAGATCTGGTCCCTCTCTTACACGCTAGTTGATCAATTGCATTTCTATGATCCCTCTAGCTTTTGAGTTCCTTAACAGCCATGGCTCTTTTTAATTTCTATATTTATTTTGCATCTTGGATGAGTGCCTAGACCATAGTATATATATGTTGAAGTACACAGAATAGATAGATGATAGATAGATAGATAGATAGATAGATAGATAGATAGATAGATAGATCAGTAGATAATGGAGATAGAAGATGAGATACATAGACACAGAGAGAGAGATAGATGATAGATAAATACACAAATACGTATCAGTAGTTTCTGGACTTTATTCTTTCATAGACCAATAACATTTCAAAAAATTTGGAGACAAGTACAAAGTTGTTAGGTTTTGTTTGTCTAAATCAGAGCATTAAAAAACACCACAAAAAGGTCTTCCTATCCATCTTCATTTGACATGAGAAAGGACAAATTAACCCCAAATTAGTAAGAAGGACATGAATCTTAAACTCAAGCATTGTCCTTTCAATTGGATAAATTGGGTAGGAAAATGGCAACAGCATAGTTTTGAATCTTCTCACTTCTGGAAATCAGATAGATCGATGAGGATAACAACACTATCAACCACAACAAAAAGTACAAACTACATCCTCAGAAAAATGACAATGCCAAAGTTCCAAACGACATTGAGGTGTGGTCAAAACATCGGAGACCTGAAAAGCAGACCCAAGAAGCAGCATTGGTGCAGTCCCAGCATTGGGGAGAATGGGAGAAAGAGGGGCCTGATAGTGGTCAATCTCAGAGACTGACAGCAAACATTTTCTCCTGAAACCATGCAGGCTTGCCATGATGGGAAATGCCAGGCCAAGATGGAATAGGGAGCAATAACTGGAGAAGGCAGAGGGAAAAACCATGGAGAGAGCTCGAGGAAGGCCTAAGATGACTAAACTCAGAAAATGCTCCTTTTAAAAAGGGAAAGATATAGTGGAAGGCAGTAGCTAGGATTTTTGTTAGCCATGGCTCAGAATACTCAACGATTTTGTACGTTCTTGTGAGAACAAGGAAAGGTGGAGCTACACAGTGGGGTCATAGTTTTGAAGAAATAATTCATCACTGCAGCATGAGAAGAGGAAGAATTTGAGCAGAATAATCTGGAGAACTACCCTGGGCACTCCCTCACTCCACAGGAATCTTGCTAATGGCTAGTCTGGAAAAAAAACAACATATTCAAGTAAGTGTAAGCATAACATCCAAACAAAGAAACTCGTTATTTGTTTAACCTTGAATAACATGGGTTTAAAAAAGAAACTCTTTAAAAGAATACGAAGAAAATGTGTCAGAAAATAATGCTGTCACAAAGCAAATAAAAATTGTAACTCCTACCTAAATAGATAAAAAACAACAACAACAACAACAACCAACTCTGGACTTCAACTATGAAGTTGGCTGATAGCAAGAACAAGGCCAAAGGCTAAAATTACCTGACATAAAAATGTGTGGCATGATGAGAAAAAAATAAGTGGACCAATAAGACTGTAAGTTGGAGGGCAAAAAAATCATACATGGTTCCAGAAAGTCTTCTGGCAGATAAATTGTGGGGAGTTTAATTGCTCCACTAAACAAGTCTGGGCTTTTTTCAACAAGTAATGAAGGACGATTTAAGAGTCTTGAGGAGAGTGAGCTGATTCATTCTGTGTTTTTGAAAGATAACTTTAGTTCTTTGAGTGAAAGATAAATTGTAGAGACAAGAGAGTGATAAACTAGATCAGTTTTTTAAAAAACATGGTAAAATCTCTGTTGATTTATTTATTCATCACCTGTTTATTGAGTGTCTATGATGTGCCAGGAACTGTCTCAGGTCTTTGGAAATAACAGTGAATCACAAGAATCCCTGCCCTCAGGTAGATTATATTCTAACAAGGCGAGATCACTAATACAACAAACAGACATATACTGTGTCAGGTGATGATATGCACTCTTGAGGCAGGATAGGTAGTCAAGGAAGTAACCATGTTCTCAGGATATGAGAAGTGTGGCCACTGCACTGTCAAAACAATAAGCCCCAGGATTTGCATCATAGCCAAACTCCTTCAAGTACAGCTATCTCCAGTAGGGCATTTCTTCCATAGAGAGCAAGTGTATTTTGATTTTGCCTGTCCTCAAATTGACCCTTTGGTCATTAGAACAAGCATGTACAGCTACTGCAAATGTGCACCCAGAGGGCTACCCAGAACATGCTTAGTAGTTACGCTTCCTCCCACCCTCTTAGGAATAATCATGTAATACTCCCATAAACAGCATTTACCCAGTAACAGTCAATGCTGTCATCCTCATGAGCAGCCTGCCTGGAATCCTCTCTCTCAGAGCACGATGCCTATTCTACAACTAACTTTTGGAGTATTCTTTCTCCTTTGCAATAAATTGCTCTATGCTGCATCTCATTTGCTGTGTGTCTCGTATTTAAATTCTTTTAAACTAAGAAGACAATGTATTAGTCCATTCTCACACTGCTATAAGGAACTACTTGAGGCCAGGCATGGTGGCTCATGCCTATAATCCCAGCACTTTGGGAGGCCAAGGCTGGTGGATCACCTGAGGTCGGGAGTTCAAGACCAGCCTGACCAACATGTAGAAACCTCATCTCTACTAAAAATACAAAATTAGCTGGGGTGGTGGCATATGCCTATAATCCCAGCTACTTGGGAGGCTGAGGCAGGAGAATCGCTTGAACCCAGGAGGCAGAGGTTGCAGTGAGCCGAGATCACGCCATTGCACTCCAGCCTGGGCAAAAAGAGCAAAACTCCGTCCCCCCCCCCCAAAAAAAAGAAAAAAGAAAAGAAAGAAAGAACTACCTGAGACTGAGTAATTTTATGAAGAAAAGAGGTTTAATTGACTCACTGTTCTACAGGCTGAACAGGAAGCATGGCTAGGAGACCTCAGGAAACTTACAGTCAAGGTGGAAGTTGAAGGGGAAGCAAGCACATCTTACCGTGGCAAAGCAGGAGAGAAAGGGGGAGAAGGGGGTAGTGCCACACACTTTTAAACCATCAGATCTCATGAGAACTCACTCATGAGAACAGCAAGGTGGAAATCTCGCCTTCATGATCCAATCACCTTCCACTAGGTCTCTCCCTCAACATTGGGGATTACAATTCAACATGAGATTTGTGTGGAAACACAGAGCCAAACCATGTCATTCCACCCCAGCCCCTCCCAAATCTCATGTCCTTCTCAAATTTCAAAACACAATCATGCCTTCCCAACAGTCCCCTAGACTGTTAACTCATTTCAGTATTAATTCAAAAGTCCAAATCCAAAGTCTCATGTGAGACAAGGCAAGTTGCTTCGGCCTACAAGCCTGTAAAATAAAAAACAAGTTAAGCTACTCTCAAGATACAATGAGGATACAGGCATTGTGTAAATAGACCCATTCCAAGAGGGAGAAATCAGCCAAAACAAAGGGGCTACGGGCCCCATGCAAATCCAAAACCAGCAGGGCAGTCACTAAATCTTAAAGCTTCAAAATGATCTTTTTTGACTCCATGTCTCACATCCAGGCCACACTGATGTAGCGGATGGTCTCCCAAGACCTTGAGCAGCTTTGCCCCTGTGGCACTGCAGGGTACAGCTCCTACAGCTGCTTTCGTGGGCTAGCATTTAGTGCCTTTAGCTTTTCCAGGTGTACAGTGCAAGCGGTCAGTGGATCTACCATTCTGAGGTCTGGAGGACAGTGGCCCTCTTCTCACAGCTCCATTAGGCAGTGCCCAAGTAGGGACTCTGTCTGGGGGCTCCAACCCCACATTTCCCCTTTGCACTGCCCCAGTAGAGGTTCTTCTTGAGGGCTCTGCCCCTACTGTAGACTTCTGCCTGAACATCTGGGCATTTCCCTGCATCCTCTGAAATCTAGACAAAGGTTTCCAAACCTCAACTCTTTCCTTCTGCGTACCTGCAGGCCCAACACCATGTGGAAGCCACCAAGGCTTAGGGCTTGCACCCTCTGAAGCAACGGCCCAAGCTGTACCTTGGCCCCTTTTATCCAAGACTGGAGCTAGAGCACCTGGGACATATGGCACTATGTCCTGGGGCTGCATAGGGCAGGGGGCCCCAAACCATTTTTCCCTCCTACGCTTCCAGGAGGAGGCCTCCCTGTGATGGGAGGGGCTGCCACAAAAATCTCCGAAATGCCCTGGAGACATTTTCCCCATTGTCTTGGCTATTAACATTCAGTTCCTTGTTACTTGTGCAAATTTCTGCAGCAGGCTTGAATTTCTCCCCAGAAAAGGCATTTTTCATTTCTACCACATGGCCAGGCAGCAAATTTTCCAAACTTTAAACTCTGTTTCCCTTTTAAATATAAGTTCCAGTTTCAGATAATCTTGGTTCATGCATATGAGCATACACTTTTAGAAACACCCAGGTTACATCTTGAATGCTTTGCTGCTTAGAAATTTCTTCTGCCAGATAACCTAACTCATCTCTTTCAAGTCCAAATTTCTGCAGATCTCTAGGGCAGGGGCAAAATTCCGCCAGTCTCTTCGCTAAAGCATAGCAAGAGTGACCTTTACCACAGTTCCCAATAAGTTCCTCATTTCTGAAACATCAGCCTCAACTTCATTGTCCATATCACCATCAGCATTTTGGTCAAAACCATTCGAAATGTCTCTAGGAACTTCCAAATTTGCCCTCATCTTCCTACCTTCTGAACCCTCCAAACTCTTCCAACCTCTGTCCCTTACCCAGCCAAAGTCACTTCCATATTTCAAGTATCTTTATAGCAATGCCCCACATTCCTGATACCAATTTTCTGTATTAGTCCATTCTCACACTGCTATAAAGAACTACATGAGACTGGGTAATTTATGAAGAAAAGAAGTTTAATTGAGTCACAGTTCCACAGGCTATACAGAAAGCATGGCCAGGAGGCCTCAGGAAACTTACAATCATGGTGGAAGATGAAGGGGAAGCCAGCATATCTTACATGGCTGGAGCAGGAGAAAGAGAGAGAAGGGGGAAGTACAAGCCACTTTTAAACCATCAGATCTCATGTGAACTCACTCACTATCATGATAACAGCAAGGGGAAATCTGCCCCCATGATCCAGTTACCTCCCACAAGGTCTCTCCCTCAACATTGGGGACTGTAATTCAACATGAGATTTGGGTGGGAACACAGAGCCAAACCATATCAGAAAAGGACCCAGCTTTCACAACAGCCATCAACATTTTGAGGAAAAATAAAACCAGTAAGACCACAGAGAATGATTTTGGGGTGGGGCAGTCATAGAAGTCCTATCAGACGAGGTACCATTTGTACTGAGACCTGGACAAAGTGGAGTAAGCCATGAGCCAATCTCTGTGAGAAGATCGTACTTGGCAGAAGTCAGGAGCTGGGAGTACGTGTTAAAGCAAATGGGTTGGAGCCTTTCCATCACTTGAGATAGTGTTTAAAACAACCCAACACAAATAGAAGTACCAAATAACAAACCTATGTTTGTCTTAGATGTGGAGAGATGTACTGTAGGAAGACACTGAGAAGGTGGAGGCTACGAGATTGAGATTTGGAAGCCCTCTAGGGTGGTTTTATCAGAGCACTGTCTTTTTGCTTAAGACAACTTATTTGCCTTTGCCTGACGAACATAAAGCTAAGAATGTTGCTTCTGGAAGTGATTTGTCTTTTATTTTTTTCCGCCATGTATTAGGAATAAGCCCAATTGCACTAGGGAGGAAAACAAAACAGGAAAGAGAATGATTTGGCAACCAACTAGGGGAAAAAGCCAGTCAGTTGTTTCAGGAACATGGTATTACAGTCCTTTCCAGCTTAAAAGGGAATGTTAAGTAGACTTGACCTTTTTAAAAATGGTCCTTCCTCGGGGGTGGAGCCAAGATGGCCGAACAGGAACAGCTCCAGTCTACAGCTCCCAGTGTGAGCGACACAGAAGATGGGTGATTTCTGCATTTCCAACTGAGGTACCAGGTTCATCTCACTGGGGAGTGTCGGAAAGTGGGTGCAGGACAGTGGGTGCAGTGCACCAGCATGAGCCGAAGCAGGGTGAGGCATCGCCTCACCCAGGAAGCACAAGGAGTCAGGGAATTCCCTTTCCAAGTCAAAGAAAGGGGTGACAGATGGCACCTGGAAAATCGGGTCACTCCCACCCTAATGCTGCACTTTTCCAAGGGTCTTAGCAAATGGCACACCAGGTGATTATATCCTGCACCTGGCTCAGAGGGTCCTATGCCCACGGAGCCTCACTCATTGCTAGCACAGCAGTCTGAGATCAAACTGCAAGGCAGCAGCAAGGCTGGGGAAGGGGCGCCCGCCATTGCCGAGGCTTGAGAAGGTAAACAAAGTGGCCAGGAAGCTCGAACTGGGTGGAGCCCACCACAGCTCAAGGAGCCCTGTCTGCCTCTGTAGACTCCACCTCTGGGGGCAGGGCATAGCCAAACAAAAGGCAGCAGAAACCTCTGCAGACTTAAATGTCCCTGTCTGACAGCTTTGAAGAGAGTAGTGGTTCTCCCAGCATGCAGCTGCAGATCTGAGAACGGACAGACTGCCTCTTCAAGTGGGTCCCTGACCCCCAAGTAGCCTAACTGGGAGGCATCCCCCCATAGGGGAAAACTGACACCTCACATGGCCGGGTACTCCTCTGAGACAAAACTTCTAGAGGAATGATCAGGCAGCGATATTTGCTGTTCACCAATATCCGCTGTTCTGCAGCCTCCACTGCTGATACCCAGGCAAACAGGGTCTGGAGTGAACCTCCAGCAAACTCCAACAGACCTGCAGCTGAGGGTCCTGTCTGTTAGAAGGAAAACTAAGAAACAGAAAGGACATCCACACCAAAACCCCATCTGTACGTCACCATCGTCAAAGACCAAAGGTAGATAAAACCACGAATATGGGGAAAAAACAGAGCAGAAAAACTGGAAACTCTGAAAATCAGAGCACCTCTCCTCCTCCAAAGGAACGCAGCTCCTCACCAGCAGTGGAACAAAGCTGGATGGAGAATGACTTTGACGAGTTGAGAGAAGAAGGCTTCAGAAGATCAAACTAATCTGAGCTAAAGGAAGAAGTTCGAACCCATGGCAAAGAAGTTAAAAACCTTGAAAAAAAATTAGACAAATGGCTAACTAGAATAACCAATGCAGAGAAGTCCTTAAAGGACCTGATGGAGCTGAAAACCACAGAACAAGAACTATGTGATGAATGCACAAGCCTCAGTAGCCGATTCAATCAACTGGAAGAAAGGGTATCAGTGATGGAAGATCAAATGAATGAAATGAAGCGAGAAGAGAAGTTTAGAGAAAAAAGAATACAAAGAAATGAACAAAGCCTCCAAGAAATATGGGACTAGATGAAAAGACCAAATCTACGTCTGATTGGTGTACCTGAAAGTGATGGGGAGAATGGAACCAAGTTGGAAAACACTCTGCAGGATATTATCCAGGAGAACTTCCCCCAATCTAGCAAGGCAGGCCAACATTCAAATTCAGGAAATACAGAGAACGCCACAAAGATACTCCTCGAGAAGAGCAACTCCAAGACACGTAATTGTCAGATTCACCAAAGTTGAAATGAAGGAAAAAATGTTAAGGGCAGCCAGAGAGAAAGGTCAGGTTACCCACAAAGGGAAGCCCATCAGACTAACAGCGGATCTCTCGGCAGAAACTCTACAAGCCAGAAGAGAGTGGGGGCCAATATTCAATACTCTTAAAGAAAAGAATTTTCAACCCAGAATTTCATATCCAGACAAACTAAGCTTCATAAGTGAAGGAGAAATAAAATACTTTACAGACAAGCAGATGCTGAGAGATTTTGTCACCACCAGGCCTGCCCTAAAAGAGCTCCTGAAGGAAGCACTAAACATGGAAAGGAACAACCAGTACCAGCCACTGCAAAAACATGCCAAATTGTAAAGACCATTGAGGCTAGGAAGAAACTGCATCAACTAACGAGCAAAACAACCAGCTAACATCATAATGACAGGATCAAATTCACACATAACAATATTAACCTTAAATGTAAATGGACTAAATGCTCCAATTAAAAGACACAGACTGGCAAATTGGATAGAGTCAAGACCCATCAGTGTGCTGTATTCTGGAAACCCATCTCACGTGCAGAGACACACATAGGCTCAAAATAAAGGGATGGAGGAAGATCTACCAAGCAAATGGAAAACAAAAAAAGGCAGGGGTTGCAATCCTAGTCTCTGATAAAACAGACTTTAAACCAACAAAGATCAAAAGAAGGCCATTACATACTGGTAAAGGGATCAATTCAACAAGAAGAGCTAACTATCCTAAATATATATGCACCCAAAACAGGAGCACCCAGATTCATAAAGCAAGTTCTTAGAGACCTACAAAGAGACTTAGACTCCCACACAATAATAATGGGAGACTTTAACACCCCACTGTCAACATTAGACAGATCAACAAGACAGAAAGTTAACAAGGATACCCAGGAATTGAACTCAGCTCTGCACCAAGTGGACCTAATAGACATCTACAGAACTCTCCACCCCAAATCAACAGAATATACATTCTTTTCAGCACCACACCACACCTATTCCAAAATTGACCACATAGTTGGAAGTAAAGCACCCCTCAGCAAATGTAAAAGAACAGAAATTTTAACAAACTGTCTCTCAGACCACAGTGCAATCAAACTAGAACTCAGGATTAAGAAACTCACTCAAAACCGCTCAACTACATGGAAACTGAACAACCTGCTCCTGAATGACTACTGGGTATATAACAAAATGAAGACAGAAATAAAGATGTTCTTTGAAACCAATGAGAACAAAGACACAACATATCAGAATCTCTGGGACACATTTAAAGCAGTGTGTAGAGGGAAATTTATAGCACTAAATGCCCACAAGAGAAAGCAGGAAAGATCTAAAATTCACACCTTAACATCACAATTAAAAGAATTAGAGAAGCAAGAGCAAACACATTCAAAAGCTAGCAGAAGGCAAGAAATAACTAAGATCAGAGCAGAACTGAAGGAAATAGAGACACAAAAAACCCTTCAAAAAATCAATGAATCCAGGAGCTGGTTTTTTGAAAAGATCAACAAAATTGATAGACTGCTAGGAAGACTAATAGACAGAAAAGAGAGAAGAATCAAATAGGCACAATAAAAAATGATAAAGGGGATATCACCACCAATCCCACAGAAATACAAGCTACCATCAGAGAATACTATAAACACCTCTATGCAAATAAACTAGAAAATCTAGAAGAAATGGATAAATTCCTTGACACATACACCCTCCCAAGACTAAACCAGGAGCAAGTTGAATCTCTGAATAGACCAATAACAGGCTCTGAAATTGAGGCAATAATTAATAGCTTACCAACCAAAAAAAGTCCAGGACCAGATGGATTCACAGCCTAATTCTACCAGAGGTACAAGGAGGAGCTGGTACCATTCCTTCTGAAACTATTCCAATCAATAGAAAAAGAGGGAATCCTCCCTAACTCATTTTATGAGGCCAGCATCATCCTGATACCAAAGCCTGGCAGAGACACAACAAAAAAAAGAGAATTTTAGACCAATAACCCTGATGAACATCAATGCAAATATCCTCAATAAAATACTGGCAAACTGAATCCAGCAGCACTTCAAAAACCTTATCGACCATGATCAAGTGGGCTTCATCCCTGGGATGCAAGGCTGGTTCAATATACGCAAATGGGTAAATGTAATCCAGCATATAAACAGAACCAATGACAAAAACCTCATGATTATCTCAATAGATGCAGAAAAGACCTTTGACAAAATTCAACAACTCTTCATGCTAAAAACTCTCAATAAATTAGGTATTGATGGGATGTATCTCAAAATAATAAGAGCTACCTATGACAAACCCACAGCCAATATCATACTGAATGGGCAAAAACTGGAAGCATTCCCTTTGAAAACTGGTACAAGACAGGGATGCCCTCTCTCACCACTCCTATTCAACATAGTGTTGGAAGTTCTGGCCAGGGCAATCAGGCAGGAGAAGGAAATAAAGGGTATTCCATTAGGAAAAGAGGAAGTCAAATTGTCCCTGTTTGCAGATGACATGATTGTATATTTAGAAAACCCCACCATCTCAGCCCAAAATCTCCTTAAGCTGATAAGCAACTTCAACAAAGTCCCAGGATACAAAAGCAATGTGCAAAAATCACAAGCATTCTTATACACCAATAACAGACAAACAGAGAGCCAAATCATGAGTGAACTCCCATTCACAATTGCTTCAAAGAGAATAAAATACTTAGGAATCCAACTTACAAGGGATGTGAAGGACCTCTTCAAGGAGAACTACAAACCACTGCTCAAGGAAATAAAAGAGGATACAAACAAAAGGAAGAACATTCCATGCTCATGGGTAGGAAGAATCAATATCGTGAAAATGGCCATATTGCCCAAAGTAATTTATAGATTCAATGCCAACCCCATCAATCTACCAATGACTTTCTTCACAGAATTGGAAAAAACTACTTTAAAGTTCATATGCAACCAAAAAAGAGCCCACATTGCCAAGTCAATCCTAAGCCAAAAGAACAAAGCTGGAGGCATCACACTACCTGACTCCAAACTATACTACAAGGCTACAGTAACCAAAACAGCATGGTACTGGTTCCAAAACAGAGATATAGACCAATGGAACAGAACAGAGCCCTCAGAAATAATGCCACATTTCTACAACTATCTGATCTGTGACAAACCTGACAAAAACAAGCAATGGGGAAAGGATTCTCTATTTAATAAATGGTGCTGGGAAAACTGGCTAGCCTTATGGAGAAAGCTGAAACTGGATCCCTTCCTTACACCTTATACAAAAATTAATTGAAGATGGATTAAAGACTTAAATGTTAGACCTAAAACCATAAAAACCCTAAAAGAAACCCTAGGCATTACCATTCAGGACATAGGCATGGGCAAGGACTTCATGTCTAAAACACCAAAAGCAATGGCAACAAAAGACAAAATTGACAAATGGGATCTAATTAAACTAAAGAGCTTCTGCACAGCAAAAGAAACTACCATCAGAGTGAACAGGCAACCTACAGAATGGGAGAAAATTTTTGCAATCTACTCATCTGACAAAGGGCTCATACCCAGAATCTACAATGAACTCAAACAAATTTACAAGAAAAAAACAAACAGCCCCATCAAAAAGTGAGCAAAGGATATGAACAGATACTTCTGAAAAGAAGACATTTATGCAGCCAAAAGACACATGAAAAAATGCTCATCATCACTGACCATCAGAGAAATGCAAATCAAAACCACAATGAGATACCATCTCACACCAGTTAGAATGGCAATCATTAAAAAGTCAGGAAGCAACACGTGCTGGAGAGGATGTGGAGAAATAGGAACACTTTTATACTGTTGGTGGGACTGTAAACTAGTTCAACCATCGTGGAAGTCAGTGTGGTGATTCCTCAGGGATCTAGAACTAGAAATACCATTTGACCCAGCTATCCCATTACTGGGTATATACCCAAAGGATTATAAATCATGCTGCTATACAGACACATGCACACATATGTTTATTGTGTCACTATTCACAATAGCAAAGACTTGGAACCAACCCAAATGTCCAACAATGATAGACTGGATTAAGAAAATGTGGCACATATACACCATGGAATACTATGCAGCCATAAAAAATGATGAGTTCATGTCCTTTGTAGGGACATGGATGAAGCTGGAAACCATCATTCTCAGCAAACTGTCGCAAGGACAAAAAACCAAACACCACATGTTCTCACTCATAGGTGAGAATTGAACAATGAGAACACATGGACACAGGAAAGGGAACATCACACACTGGAGCCTGTTGTGGGGCGGGGGCAAGGGGGTGGGATAGCATTAGGAGATATATCTAATGTTAAATGACGAGTTAATGGGTGCAGCACACCAACATGGCACATGTATACACATGTAACTAACCTGCACGTTGTGCACATGTACCCTAAAACTTAAAGTATAATAAATAAATAAATAAATAAATAAATAAATAAATAAATAAAAATGGTTTTCCTCATATATTTCTCATAAAATGAGATAGCTACTCTGGAAGATCATTTGGCAGTTTCTTAAAAGCTAAGCATGCACTTACCATACAACCCAGCAATGGCATTCTTGGGCATTTACCCCAGAGAGATAAAAACTGAGGCCCACACACACAAAAAAACTGTAAGTAATTGTTCATAGCAGCTTTATTCGTAACACTTAAAAACTGAAAACAACAGAAATGCTCCTCAATAGATGAATGTTAACACAAATATTGGTACAACCATACTATGGAAAACTACTCAAAATAAAAAGATACAAAGTATTGACTGATACATGCAATGACTTCAATGGATCAAGAGGATATTGTGCTCAGTGGAAAGCTCCATCTTAGAAGGTCATATGCTATATGATTCCATTCATATAACATTCTCTGTATGACAAAATTGTAGGGATGAAAAATAGTGGTTTCCAGGTGTTAGGGATGCTGGGGGATAGTGGGGTGAGTTTCACTATAAAGGCACAGGGGACACCTGTGTGGGATGGAATTTGACTTTGATGTTGGTTATACAAATCCTCACATGTAATAAAATGACGTGGAGCTACATAATACATTGGTACCAACGCCACGTTTCTGGTTTTGATATTATACTATAATCATGTAAGATAGAACCATTGGGAGAAATAAGTGAAGGGTACGTAAGACCCATCTGTACTATTTTTGAAACTTTCTGTGAATCTCTACTTACTTTAAATTTTTTTTAATTTAAGATTTTTAAACCCTACTGAGGGTCTCTGGACCTTAGAAAAAAATTATCTTCCGCTTTTTCTGATCAGAGGAACTTATACAAACAGAATTGATGTTAATAAAACATATTTATACTTTACAGAATGGTACAGAATTTTCAGTAGAGTCTAGAATTGCATAGATTTTAATCAGAAATCATGTCTAAAATATTGTTCTATGGCTTCTGAGAAAGATGAAGTCTGACCTCATTCAGGACCGCTCAGGGGCCAACTTGGCTTTTGTCTGGTAGTCTGAGCAATTGCCTCTTCTCTTCCTTCTTCCGAGTTGAAAGAAATCCGCAAAGTGTCCACTCCTGATCATTAAAGTTCAGACTAGTTCACACTGGCTGGCAAGAACAATGTAGCTGTCTACAATGTTAGCTGCTAGTTGTTTCTTTAATTTCTGTATTGCAGAATGCTCCTTGGTGTTTACTTCTCAATTCAAGAAAGTGTACCCAATGTCATATATATGGCCCTTGGCTTTTGGCCCTCTAATATTTGATTGGATTTAAAAGGTATTTGATCACACAGGTTTTCCACTTGCTTGTTCATGATGACCAGCTCAACTGCCATTGTCTCCGTCAAGATTTCTCTGATGTCCCTCCCCAACCCCATGCCCATTGTTTTTCTTTTCTATGTCCACGTGTGACTTATACTTACAACCTATAGGTGTCACAGATTCTAGTGATATGTCAGTGCTTCTACTGAATTTTAAGATTTTGCTGGCAAAATGTTAAAGTATCTACTATTATTCTTATCATAAAATAAGCAGTAAAGAAACATTGGTTAAATTTAATTTACACAATTATTTAAAAAATTTCTTGCTGAAAACTCAGGCCCTAGAATTTAAGGGTTCTCAATAAGTAAAGTTATGAAAGAAAATAAACCTTGCATTTCTAAGCTGCAAGTAAGCAAACTGTAAGATTCGGTGATTTCATTACAAAACTCTAAAGCAGGCATTTCCCATATTCTTAGGGAAAATTGTTGTTGGACAAAATTTTATTCTGAATGCAAATGCTCTAGACTAAAATCAGTGCATGCTTAGCATTTAGCACAGTGCCAGGCACAGAGTTAGCACTCAATAAATGTTACCTACTCCCTATTTCATCAGTTTTTAAGATGTACCTGTTTTGTTCACATTTTAACTTATAGAATCAGGATGCATCCTGTAATCCATGGTATCTTACAATATCTTTCAGCCAGAGGCAGTGCTGATGTAATTGTTTAAATGCCTTTCCTTGACACCATTTACTAAGATCAAGCAAGCACCAACAGCCAAGTGTCCTAGGCTTAATGAAATATGCATATTAAAATTCTGCCTGGTTACATCCTGGAATAGTGCCTATCACAGAGTAGGTGTGAATATGTGTTGAATAATAACTAATATGATAACCTTTGGTTACAATTTACAATTTAAAATACCTTGTAAATTGGAAATGTGTCTGAAAGACAAGAGCTCCCTTCCTTGGGTAATGTCTATAAATGTCAGCAGAATGTCACCCTTGTTCTGTCTTATATTCTGACATTGGCATTACCAATTATTGCAGGAAAGGTGCAAATTAGAAAGGCAGATGGTATTTTGCAAATATATGCATTGAAGGGGCAAATACCTAACTGCCAACGTGGACTCGTTTCTGTTGCCATTTCTTCTCAACAGAGTTGATCTTGAGCTATTTCCTGCTTTCTTGGTAGAAGATGCATTCCCTATGTTACTCATTTCCAAAAGCAGCATGAGTTACTTTGTCTTAAAAAAGCAATGTGAATTTCTTGTGATAATAAAATATACATGGCTCAAGTACAATTTTTTAAAAATCATGTAGTATAGCCATTATAAAAAAACATTATAAGGCTCCCTCAAAAAAGTAAAAATAGAAGTACCATACGATCCAGCAATTCCACTACTGGGTATATATCCAAAGGAAATGAAATCAGTATGTTACAGAGGTATCTGCACCCTCATGTTCACTGCAACTTTATTCACAATAGCCAAGATATAAAACCAACATAAGTGTCCATCAATGAATGAGTAGATGAAGGAAATGTGATACATAGACACAATGAAATACTATTTAGCCTTTTAAAAGAAAGAAATCTTGTCATTTGCAACCACATGGATGAACCTGGAGGATATGATGTTACATAAAATAAGCCAGGAACAGAAAGATAAATACTGCATGGTCTCACTTATGCGTGGAATCTAAGAAAGTCAAACTCGTAGAAGCAGAGAGTAGAATGATGGTTATCAGGGGTTGGGGGGTTGAAGGAGTAGGAGGTTGGGGAGACATTGGTCAAAAGATAACAAAATTTCAGTTAGGAGAAATAAGTTCAAGAGACCTATTGAAAAACATGGTGACTACAGTTAATAACAATGTACTGTATTCTTGATAATTGCTGAAAGTAGACTTTAAGTGTTCTCACCACAAAAATTGATAATTATATAAGGTAATGTATATGTTAATTAGCTCCATTTAGCCATTCCACAATGTATGCATATTTCAAAACATCATGTTGTACCATAAATATATACAAATTTTCTTTATCAATTTTTAAAATTAATTTTTTTAAAGAATCATTGGAGGAAAGACAGTATCAGAGGTCTTTTTCTCTTAAATCTGATAGGGTGTATTTCCCAGTTTCCTCCCTTGACCTTGAGACTTTATAGAAAAGATACAATGATAATTTTCTGTTTTAATTTCCAGGATACAAGAGAATTTAGGAAGAAATATACAAATAAAAACACAGAAAAAGACGTCCTCTGAAATTCTTCTCTTCTCTTTTACTGTCATTAACCACTGTCCCATAAATCAGGCATTTTACCTCCTTCTCACCCAACAAGTCGAACCAGCCACTAAGTCCTGGACATTCTGCCTGCAGGATAGTCACTGTCCTTCTGCCCATCTCCACGTCTACCGCCAGTTCAAGTTCAGGCTCTTCCTTTCCAGCCCAGGTTATAATAGCCTCTAGTTATATAATTTTCTGTAGTCCAGTCTTTCCTGTTTTGAGGTGTCCTACACTGATGGAAATGGAGTATCAATTTCACATTCAAAAATTTTCAGAAACTCTTTCTTGCCTCTTTGATGGCTAATAGACATCTAAACTCAGTATGTCCAAAACTATGGCCCTGGTCTTTCCTTCCAAACTCTTATTTTCCATAACCTTTCTATTGCAGTTGATGGTAGACATCTCAAAATCAATGTGTTCAACTTGCAAGACCCAATTTATTTATTTATTTATTTATTTATTTATTTATTTATTTATTTATTTATTTGAGACAGAGTCTCATTCTGTTGCCCGGGCTGGAATGCAATGGCACAATCTCGGCTCACTGCAACCTCTGCCTCCTGGAGTCAAGCAATTCTCCTGCCTCAGCCTCCCAGATAGCTGGGATTACAGGCGTGCGCCACCAGGCCCGGCTAATTTTTTGTATTTTTAGTAGAAATGGGGTTTCACCATGTTGGTCAGGCTGGTCTCGAACTCCTGACCTCGTGATCCGCCTGCCTCGGCCTCCCAAAGTGCTGGGATTACAGGCGTGAGCCACCGCGCCCAGCCCGCAACACCCAATTTATGTTTCAAAACTCACTCCTCCCACAGTCTTCCCCGTCATTCCAGTTAATTGGGGGCAAAAGATTTCAAATCTTTCTTGACACCTCTCTTATCCCCACATCTAATATCCAATCCATCAGAAAAAAAAAAAAAATCTGTCAACTCTAATGTCAAAATAAATAGCCAGAATCCAGCTACTTCCTGATACCTCCATTGTTATTTCCCTTAATACCTGGTTTGAGCCACTCTGGGCTTTTGTCTGGACTGCTGTAATAGCCCCTTCTCTAGCTTCCCAACTTCTATGCTTGACCCTCTAAAGTCTACTATTCTTATCACAGGACTGCATGATCTTTTAAAAACATAAATCAGGCCAGGCACGGTGGCTCATGCCTGTAATCCCAGCACTTTGGGAGGCCGAGGCAGGTGGATCACCTGAAGTCAGGAGTTTGAAACCAGCCTGGCCAACCTGGTGAAACCCCATCTCTACTAAAAATATAAAAATTACCTTGGCATGGTGGCAGATGCTTGTAATCCCAGCTACTCGGGAGGCTGAGGCAGGAGAATCACTTGAACCCGAGAGGCGGAGATTGTAGTCAACCGAGATCATGTCATTGCACTCCAGCCTAGGCAACAGAGTGAGACTCCATCTCAAAAAAAAAAAAAAAAGAAAAAAAAAGCCATAAATCAGATTTTATTACTCCTTTGTTCAAGACTTGACAATGGCACTCGATTTCTTAGAATAGTTTGCAAAGCCTCCAGGATCTGCCCGCTATTTCACCTCTCTGACCTCATCTTCTCCTGCTCCCCTTCTCATTCACTCCACTGCAGCCACATTGGCCATCTTGCTGAGTTCTCTAAACAAACCAAACATGCTCCCAGACTGAGGTCTTTGTACAGTCTAGTCCCTCTGCAGGAACTCCTCTTTCCCTGGATATTTACCTAGCTAACTCCCCTACATCCTTTATATTTTTGTTGAAATGTCATCTCCTCAATGAATAAAATACCTTATACAAAATCAAACCCTCCCCACTGCCCAGGATGCCTGAGCCCCCTTACCATGCCCTGCCTTTATTTTTCCAAAGTGTCACTTACTCCCTTCTAACACACTGTACTATTTTCTTATTTATTATTTTTATTGTCTTTCTCTCCCTGATGCAATAGAAGCTCCACAAATACAGGGATCTTTGTCTTTTTTGTTCATGGATGTACACCAAGCAACCATAACTGTGCTGGATACATGTGAGCACTCAATTATTTTTTAGTGAACTGAATTAATTAAATGCCAAACAAGAATAAGTTTTCCAGGCATGGTAGGAAAACACCCACACAATAAGTTCTAACACATTTTCCCATTTTAATCTACTTCAGTACTTTAATTTTTCTATGCTTCAAGCTGGGGTGCAGTGGCAGGATCTTGGCTCACTGCAACCTTCCACCTCCTGAGTTCAAGCTATCCTCGTGCCTCAGCCTCCCGAGTAGCTGGGATTACAGGCGCGCACTACCACGCCCGGCTAATTTTTCTATTTTTAGTAAAGACGGGGTTTCACCATGTTGGCCAGGCTGGTCTCGAACTCCTGACCTCAAGTGATCCACCCGCTTAAGCCTCCCAAAGTGCTGGGATTACAGGCGTAAGCCACTGCGTTAGTTCGTTTTTATGAAAATAAAATACTAGGATAAAATATTCCTTCATTTAAAAGTTTTAACTCTGGGTCACCTGTCCAAGTTCCGATGCTAAAAAAGAAGGAGACTGATGCCGCTGCCTTTCAGTCCTTTCCAAGGTGGTTGCTTGCACAATGGCTAAGTCAAGATGGAATAGCGCCATCTGCTGTCAGCCCGCTGATCTCAATGGAATTACTTATTTGGCCTGTTGGCTTCTTGAACTTTGTTATAATTCCCATGTTATCACACAAAAATTTTTTCATTTTTTTTTTGTTGAGACAGAGTCTCGCTCTGTCGCCCAAGCTGGAGTGCAGTGGCGCGATCTCGACTCACTGCAACCTCCGCCTCCCAGGTTCGAGCGATTCTCCTGCCTCAGCCTCCAGACTAGCTGGGACTACAGGCACCTGCCACCAGGCCTGGCTAATTTTTTTGTATTTTTAGTAGAGACGGGGTTTCACCGTGTTAGGCAGGATGGTCTCGATCTCCTGACCTCGTGATCTGCCTACCTTGGCCTCCCAAAGTGCTGGGATTACAGGCGTGAGCCACCGCACCCGGCCCTACTTTTTTCTTTTTGAGCCAGTGTCTCACTCTGTCGCCGAGACTGGAGTGCAGCAGCGTGATCATGGTTCACGGCAGCCTCGATCTCCTGCCGATCCTCCCACCTCAGCCTACCAAGTAGCTGAGACCACAGGGACACCATCACCATACTTGGCAATTTTTTTTTTTTTTTTTTTTTTTTTCGTAGAAATGAGGTCTTGCCATGTTGCCCAGGTTGGTCTTGAACACCTAACCTCAAACAATTCTCCTGCCTGGGCCTCCATAAGTGCAGGGATTACAGGCATGAGTCACTGAGCCTAGCTGCACACAAAATTTTTTAATCTGGCAATCTCAATTTTGTCTTTCTGTCTTTCCTCCTCCTCCTCCTCCTCCTTCTCTTCTTCTTCTTCCTCTTCCTCGTCTTCTCTTTTTTCTTTCTTCTTCTTATCCTTCTTGCAAATTACATTACTACACTCACCTTTACAGTGATTTCAAGATTTTATAGTTTAAATTACTTCTGATTTCAACTGCTTTAGAGAAGTGAAATGACAGTTAAGCAGTGGAAATACTTGGGCATGAACTACAATTCTCTGGCCTGGAATGCACCTCCTAGAAGGTTCACGTTAGTCAGTGGAGTGTTTCAAGATAATTCAAGTTATGAATGACTAAACGAGATGGACATTAGATCAAAGGGCCCCCAATGTTGCCAAGCACAAATGGTTTATTTTTCTTGAAAATGTCCTTGTGAATTTAGACAAAATTTTGTCTCCTTGAGCATACTATCCTTCAGGTGAACTAAATACCTTACCTCCATTTATTTATTTATTTAGAGACAGGGTCTGGCTCAGGGTGGAGAGCAGTGGCGTTACCTTGGCTCACTGCATGCAACCTCTGACTCCTGAGTTTACATGATCCTCCCACCTCAGCCTCCCAAGTAGCTGGGACTACAGATATGCACCACCACACCTGCCTAGTCTTTGTATTTTTTGTAGAGATGGGGTTTTGCCATGTTGCCCAACCTGCTCTGGAACCCCAGTGTTCAAGTGATCTGTCTGTCTCAGTGTCCCAAAACACTGGGATTACAGGCATGAGTCACCTCACCTGGCTGTACTTATTCTATACAAAGTAAGTTTGTAATTACTACTCAAAAAATTGTCAAACTGATATTACATAACTTAAATATAGAGTTTTATAATAATATAATAATATAATAACTTTTATAACTTAAATAAAAAAGAAAATAATTCATCCAGGGAAATGTAGTAAATTTCAGATCTCATCTCTGGAAACTTAAGGAAAGAGTTAAGGTAGTAATCCCAGTTTTTCTAGCATATTAGTCATTTGACATAATGTTTAACGGTCCTGAATAAAGATAATAGAACATTTCCTGCAGTAAAAATGTGCTTATGTCCTGATTTTTAGAATGGTAGATGTCCTTTTTTTCCCCATAAGTGATTGTTATGTTCATTGCTTATCATAGAGTCTATTCAATAATGGCAACATTAGTCTATCTGACTCTAAATGTCATTGGTTCATCCAACACACATTTATTGGGTGCCTACTGTGTGCCACACTCTGTTGTAGATGATGGTGATTCAACAGAATCCAAATCTGACAAATTCCCTGTCTTCAAGGAGCTTATGTTCCAGTTGTTGGTTGTTCATTCATTCCTTTTTTTTTTTTTTTTTTTCAGCTAGATTGGGAAGACTGACAATCCCTGCCCTCTTGACAACTGGGGGAAAACAAACAGTAAGCATGATAATTTAAACATATAGTATGTTGGCCGTGAGTGGTGGCTCACGCCTGTAATCCCAGCACTTTGGGAGGCCAAGGCAGGCAAATCACTTGAGGTCAGGAGTTAGAGACCAGCCTGGCCAACATGGTGAAACCCCATCTCTACTAAAAATACAAAAATTAGCCAGGTGTGATGGTAGGCTCCTGTAATCCCAGCTGCTCAGGAGGCTGAGGCAGGAGAATCATCTGAACCTGGCAGGTGTAGGTTGCAGTGAGCTGAGATTGTACCACTGCACTCCAGCCTGGGCAACAGAGTGAGACTCCATTTCCAAAAATAAAATAAAATAATTAATTAAAACTATAGCATGTTACATGGTGTTATGGGTTGAATTGTGTCCTCTCCAAATACCTATGTAGAAGTCTTATCCCTTAGAGCCTAAGAGAGTGACCTTATTCGGAAATAGGGTCTTTGCAGGTTTCATTAGTTAAGGTAAGATGAGATCATATGGAGTAGGGTGGACTCCTAATCCAATATGACTAGTATCCTTATAAAAAGGGGAACTATGCACACTGATACACGCACATAGGGAGACGCCATGTGAATATGAGGGCAGAGATCAGGGTGATGGGCCTACAAACCGGGAACACCAACATTGCCAACAAAGCCAGAAGCTAGAAGAGAGGCATGGACAGATTCTCTCTTAAACCTTCAGAAGGAACCAACCCTGCTAACGCTTTGACCTCTTGCTGGTAGTCTGCAGAACTATGAGATGATATATTTCTGTTGTTCTAAGCCACCTCGTTTTTAGTACTTTGATACGGCAGTCCTAGGAAACTAATACAATAGTGATGAGTTCTACACAGAAATAATTAAAGCAGGGAAAGAGGATATAGAGTGTGGCAGTTATGATTTAAAATGGAGTAAGCGACTGTCTTAATGGGGACAGAGTGTTTTCTTTTGGAGTGATAAAAAACATTTTAGAACTAGTTAGAAGTGATCATTGTATAACATTGTCAATGTCTTACATACCACTAAGCTGTACACTTTAAAATTTTTTTTTTTTTTTGAGACAGGGTCTGGCTCTGTCACCCATGCTGGAGTGCAGTGGTGCAATCTCAGCTCACTGCAACCTCCACCTCCTGGGCTCAGGTGATCCTCTCACCTCAGCCTCCCAAGTAGCTGGGACTACAGGCACACGCCACCAAAAATTAGCCACACCAGGCTAATTTTTGTATTTTTTTGTAAAGACAGGGTCTCAGTATGTTGCCCAGGCTGGTCTTGAACTCCTGAGCTCAAGAAATCCACGCACCTGTGCCTCGTAAAGTGCTAGGATTACAGGTGTGAGCCACCATGCCCAGCCTTAAAATAATTTTATGTTACATGAATTTTATCTCAATTTTTTAAAAAAATTGTCTAGGGAAGTCCTCTCTGGGAAGGTGAAATATTAGTAAAGGCTTGAAGGTGTAAGCTCTATGAGGACAGAAGGTAATAATTCATATTCATATAGTAGGTACTCAGGAAATACGTGTTAAATGACCAATAAATGAATGGAGAAGAGAAAGGACTCTATGCCTTTTAAAAGTGACTGACATTTTTAAAAATCTTTTTATTATGGGCACTATAAAGGATGGAACAATAAGGCCCTATGCATACATAACTTGTCTTCAACATTCATCAATATTTTGCCAATTTTTCTTATCTCTTTCCACACCAATGTTTTTTGCTCCAGTGTTTTAAAGTGAATCCCAAACACCATACAATTTTACTTGTAAATACTTCATTGTGTTTCTTAAAAGATAAGCCTTTTGACTTACATATCTACAGAATCACTCTGGCAACTATGCTGGGAATTGATAGAAAAGGAGGAAAAGGTAAAGACTTAGTTAACTTTTGCCATCACACAGGTAAGAGACAAGGTGATAGCAATGAATGGAGTGAGAAGCATTTGCTGGTGAACTGGATGTGGTAAAAGAGAGATGGATGCAAGGCTGATGCCAAGGTTTCTGAGCAGAGCAACTGGAAGAGTGGAATTGTCCTTAACCAAGATGAGAACCACTGTAGAGAAGCAGCTTTAGGTGGGCAGAAAATGAGGACAGGAGCTCAATAAGTTTCTCAAACAAAAATTTCTGGATCAAAAGGATGTTGGCACTAAATTTGAAGTGATTTCCACTTGGGATCCTTATTTGTTATGCAGTAGTGAGACTTCCCAACTGCATAGGAAGAGCTGATCTGTTTAGCCCAAAGGTACCAAAGCAATGCAGACTTCAGTGACTACATCATGGCCTGTTGAAAGCAGAAACAATAACTGGTCCTATATTTTATGTGACAGAGAGTGTTAATTATCTCCCAATAACTCTTCTCCACTTTTTCTATGGTGTTAAAGCAAACTAAATGTGGCCTGAAAAGGACTCCACACTTCTGTATTTGATTTCTTGTGGATAACCTGCAACCTAACTTAATAGGTAGACAAGCTTGAAAACCTAACTTGGGAGTATGAGCCTGTGACAACAGCTAAGTCTTGGCCAATCCCAGAGCCATACTTCAACTACTCATACATTGATAAGCGTTCAAACTGTGTTCAAATAAGGGAAGTGTGGTGCTGTAACCAATCCAGTTGTTTCTGTACCTCACTTCTGATTTCTGTAGGTCACTTCTCTTTTTTTTTGTCTACAAATTTGTTCTGGAGTCTCCCTGAATCTGCTATGATTCTGAGGACTGCCCAATCTGTGAGTCTTTCATTGCTCAATTAAACTCCTTTACACTTAACTGGGCTGAAGTTTTTCTTTAACAATGGTAATATGTTTTTGCTGGTACGTGACTCTCCAGGATAAAAACTAAATTTCTCCAACTGCCCCTGGAGCCAGGAGCAGTATTATGAGTAATTCTGTCTAGTGCATAGAAATGTCATGGGGCACCTTCCTCATGAGATGGCCCATGAGCCCTTTGACCATTATTCTTTGTCACTTTGTCCCTGATGCCTGGTGTGTAGATGTCACATCTGGCTGGAGCTCTGGCACTCCAGCCACTGTCTTGAATGAAGAGAATGGGGCTATTCCTTGGGTATCCCTGAAAGAAATTTAGGTTTCTGCAGAACAGACCTGACATACCATTCCTAACGGCAACGCCCTAAGCTTTTTTGGTGAGAGAGAAATAAACTTTTGTGTTGTTTAGTTTTCTGTTTTGATAATAGCCACACTAATTCTAACTAATATAATCCAGAATTAGAGCTACAGATTATTTAATCTAACACTTTGTAGATAAATAAAGTGAGAATCAGAGAAAGCCAATGATATAGGTGGTCACTTCTATTAGATCTGAAGCCAGCTCTCCACAATTCCTCCCTTTTTTGAATCGCCTTCTAGCCTCAAAGAGGAAAAGTCCTATATATAGTGCCAGATGATCAGTAACTAATGTGAAGATTTTAAAAATAACTTGACAAAGAAAATTAATAATAATATCTACCATTTATTAAACACATTATATGTCCCAAGTTCTGTACTAAGAGTCTTACTGAAATTATTTCATTTAATCCTCACAACTTTATGAAGTATTATTAATATTCTCATTTTTCATTTAAGGAAACAAAAGTTTCAAGAAATTGATTGATTTTCCCAAGTGTTCACAATTAGTGAATGACTAAACCAGAACACATTAACCCAGGCTTGACTAGCACCAAACTCTATGGTCTTCACTACTATGTAAACATAAATGAAAGCAGATGTTGGCTGGTTGCCACTTGTATAAGCCATCTGACTGGAGCCCTTTTCTTTGTAACCATTTCTTTGCTACTTGGGAGCAGGAAGCTCAGCTTCAGCATACTGTGCTCTCTATGAAATTATTTTCCCCTGCTATACAGGGATTTTCCTTCTGTTTATATGTACTCTTAATCTACAATGTACATCATAGAAGGAAATGAAATTCTCTATTCACAAATACAGGCCCACCTATAGCATCTAATTAGAAATCTTGTTTGTTTGTTTGTTTGTTTTTGAGACAGAGTCTTGTGCTATCGTCCAGGCTGGAGTGCAGTGGTGCGATCTCGGCTCACTGCATCCTCCACCTCCTGGGTTCAAGGGATTCTCCTGCCTCAACCTCCTGAGCAGCTGGGACTAAAGGCACGCACCACCACATCAGGCTAATTTTTGTATTTTTAGTGGAGATGGGATTTCGCCATGTTGGCCAGGCTGGTCTCAGACTCCTGACCTTAGGTGATCCGCCCACCTCAGTCTCCCAGCCTCGAACTCCTGGGCTCAAGTGATCCTCCCACTTCAGCCTCCCTAGTACCTGGGACTACAGGTGCACACCACCGCACCAAGCTACTTTTTAAATATTTTGTCATGAGAGGGTCTCCTTTTGTTGCTTAAGCTGGTCTTGAACTCCTGGCCTCAAGCGATCCTCCTGCCTCAGCCTTCCAAAGTGCTGGCATTTTAAGCATGAACCACCGCACTCAGACAGGATTTTTTTATTTTTTTTTAGGAAAATGAAGTTTTCTGTCTTTTATAAAATTGTTGATAGCTCATAAATTCATCTGTGACATACGAGGTCTAAACCCACCACTCTCTCACCCCTCTTTTCCCCACAACACTAAGTTCTTTCATGTCTCCTTGCTTTGACTATACTCCTCTCCTGGCAAGAACGACCAGCTCCTACTCATCCTTCCAGACCTGCTTCAAATGGCTCCCCTTCTTCGAAGCCCCTCCCTCCTGCTCACCAGGCAGGTAACTTGCTCTCCTCTGTGCCCACTATGCTTGGCTCAGCTCCCTCTTTCACCCGTTCCCTAATTGGATTTGACTTCTCAGCTTATATGACTATTTCCTCCACCAGATTCACAGCAATGTGACATCAGGGAACATGTCTTCTGCTGTTCTGAATTTTTAACACAGAACAGTATTAAGTTATGGGCACATAATAGGTAAATTTTTTTTTATTGATACATAATAGTTGCACATATTTATGAGGTACATGTGATATTTTGTGGTAGATAAATACTTATTGAATGAAGAAATGAATAAAAAATCTAATAGAAATGGCATTTTATGGTATTATTCTCTGCATAAAGTAAATTGATGACAAGGTTTAAAGTAAGTTATTTGGAGTAAACAGTTTTATTATTTTATAATATTGAATTCAAAATTAATTTACTGTATAAGCAAGAAATTATCCAAAAACAATTCCTCTGTCAAAGCCTTTCTTTTCCATAACTAGTCTTGACATTTTGACTACATATTTTGAATTGTTTACAAGTCATGTTTGTGCCAGAAACACAACTTCTTCATTAGATTTTAAGGGCTTTGATGGTTATAAATGTCCTTTTTATGGTATTCAGACATCTCCCCCCCTTTAAATCCAAATGAAAATTTTACTGAGCTAATAAATCATCAGTTCTGTCACTGCTGCAAATTATAACTCTGTTTAGTTTTACAAAAATGCCAGATGTTGTATGATTTTGGTCAAAACTAAAAGTGTAAACTGTCTAAGGTCACTAGCTGCCAATCGCCTCCTATAAATAAGCATGTTTAACTTAAAACATACTACATAAACATGAGTAAATATAATCCTTTCTCCTATTCAACTGAACAATTATTCATATAATTCCTTGCATATTTTCAGAATGCTAGTCTGCAAGTTAATCTTCTAGGAATAGAATCTCAGAAATTAAATAGAAAAGGCCTTGTAGTGTAGTAATATACTATTCAGAGCGATAATACTATTGAAATGATGAGCTATTATATAGTTCCTTATCTCTCACAATAAAATATGATTTTAAATGAAGTCTATTTTTTCCTCCCCAGTCTAGTTCTAAAATTTTTCTCCACCTGCCTCACTCCAGAATAGTATGTCAGTGACTCTAGCATAAGGAGAGGAGACTAAATACAACAGGCCAACATCCAAAACACAGAATAGCTTGGAAAATGGAAAAAGATATTCTTTCTTTCGTGAGCACATTTCCCTTACCTAAATATCTCTAAAGTTAAAGTAAAAAGTAAGCCTAAAGTTAAAGTAAAAAAGGGTTAAAATTAATTTGTAAGCCAAGGTGGATGGGTTGCTTGAACCCAGGAGTTTGAGACCAGCCTGGGCAACATTATGAAACACTGTCTGTAAAAAAAAATACAAATAATTAGCCAGGTGTGGTGATGTGCGCCTGTAGTCCCAGCTACCCAGGAGGCTGAAGTGGGAAAACCACCTGGACCTATGAGGTGGAGGCTACAGTGAGCTGTGATTACACCATTGTCCTCCAGTCTGGGCAACAGGTGAAACCTTGCCTTAAAAAAATATATTTAAAAAAATTAATTGTGTATAATATTTAATATATCTAAAATGTTACCAATTTGGCATATTATCAATAAAAATAAAACATTACACGTTTAAATTGAAATCCAGGGTGTATTTTACACTTAAGGAACATCTCAATCCAAACTAGCTACATTTCAGTGCTTAACAGTTAAGTGTGGCTAGTGGCTATCATACTGAATAGTGTTAAGTCTGAAATATACTCTCCTTTATTAGCCTTAAGAAAACTTTTTGAAAAACACCAACTTGGAACATGAAAAAAACAATGAACTGTTAACAAACATTGTAATTTGCCTACAATTATGTTACCTATTCAGGAGTTTTTCCAGTGGCAGGATCTATTGTTGACAAGATCTTCATAATGTACCGTTATTATACATTAAATCAAATAAAATTCACTTGTGTGCACCTAAAATCAGGAGCTCTAAGCCACTACAAAGAGTAGTGAATATATTCACCAGAAGTCAGAATCTAAGACTTTTTTTGCTATTCTTAACAATCCATATTCCTTTACATCAATGTGGATAAAAGCATGGCATTGGCATAAATGGAAAAGGGTATGATATAACTTGATATCATCAGTTCTCCAGTGAAGATGGTAAAGTCCTCTAGCTGACAAAAGTATTTTTAGTCCATGAACCCAGAGTGAATAAAGATCATGGGCTAATTTATCATGCTCTGGATGGCCTCTACCCATTGCCAAAGGCATTCCATGTGCATGCCTTGACCACATGCAAATATCTCTAAAACACTTAACCCACGGCTGGAGAGATTGTAGTTCTGCTGCCAAAGTCCTAATTGGAATAATTTCAATGTAAATGTTGGACTCATCTTATCCCCCCCATTTTGGCTAGCTGCACAAAGAAAGTCACACAGAGAGAAAATAAACTATTGAAATAATTCAGTTCAGTGTTGACAGAGCCTACTTTAAACGGCCAGCATAATTGTTCAAAATGTTCCCTGCATAAATCAGTTTAAATGACATTTTTAAAATGACCACGCCGCTCTGCCAATGGAATAGCCATTCTTTTATTCCTTAACTTTCTTAATAAACTTAAAAAAGAACAAAACTAAAAAAATTAAAAAATTAAATGACCAAAATAATGCCTCGACTGCCAGCAATTTGACTGGAAATATATAGAAAGGTTTTCCTCCTCTCTTTTAGAAGCTGTACTTCCAGTGGAAGAAAATTATTTATACCATTTTATATTGTGTGAGAGAAGGTTAAATATAAATAATTTAAATTTTTAAATAATTATTTCACATTTTCTTTGATGTTTTTTGTTTTTTAATGAATCCTTTACCTTTATTAGAAAGAAAAAACAAAATAGTTCCATATAGTACACAAACTACATCATGAGTAAATCTTAATATTTATAATTCAAAAAAGAAATGAACACTTTTATAAATGTATTACTCAGTAATTAGGTTACATATGAACATATAGTTAAAACTAATTTATAAAGAAACACTCATTATTTTACAAATGCTCAACGTGTGCCCCTCGTGACATATGGCACACATCAATCCTGCATTTAATTAATCCCAGACCCTTTATAGCATATCATGGATAAGGTTTGGAATGGCAGCTCTGTACAATCTTTTATTTCCTCAAGGCAATAAGGAAAATCTACACTTTCATGCATCTTACCTAACAGAATTAGTTAATTGTATTTGGCTATTTCTGCATGTGACTGTTTTAGACATATTTGATATGTATTCATCTGTAGCCCTAAATCTATTACATATTTCTTATTTGCACACACCAAATCCTTTTGATCCATATTCCTTCAGTGTAAGCTGCCTTTTTATAGCACCTAATGCTCGGAACCACCAAAGTAGCTTTCAAAAGTGATCACCTGTCATAAAATAAGAGACAAATTTGATAAACCAAGAAATAGCAATCTAAACATATTATTTTAAGGATATGGAAGTCACCCTTAGGAGAACTCAAAATAGAAATGGCTAAAAGAAATTGCCCCAGAAAGCAAAATTAGGTGTGAAAAGAGTGGGGCCTAGATTGGGTAATTTCATAAAAACTGCTTAGAAAGCACTCAGGACAAGTTAGACATCATTATTATCACCATCATTATTGTTAGTAACATTATTAACATTATAGGCTTGTCTATGTATTTGATATCATTTAAACCATAGATTAATTACTTTGGCTTTCTTTATTTAAAAAAAAAAAAAAAAGCAAAACAAAAAAGACTAGGCCGGGCACGGTGGCTCACGCCTGTAATCCCAGCACTTTGGGAGGCTGAGGCGAGCGGATCACGAGGTCAAGATATCGAGACCATTCTGACCAACATGGTGAAACCCCGTCTCAACTAAAAATAGGAAAAATTAGCTGGGCATGGTGGCAGGCGCCTGTAATCCCACCTACCTGGGAGACTGAGGCAGGAGAATCACTCGAACTCGGGAGGCAGAGGTTGCAGTGAGCTGAGATCATACCACTGCACTCCAGCCTGGGCAAAAAGAGCGAAACTCTGTCTCAAAAAAAAGAAAAAAATACTTACTTGGAAATACTAGGATTTAGAAGTGTAAGAAACTTTTCAGATTATTTTTCCAGTTACCTCATTTCATAAATGAAAAAACTGAGGCATAGACCACCTCAACCTCTTGTTCCTCCCTTCAAAACCTACACCAACATCGATATTTCCACCTGTAGTGAACATGAAAATGTGCCTCTTGGCTTCCTGACTGCAGGGAGCATAACTGACTGATGGTCCCAACTGCTGTACTCCAAATCTACCACAGAGTTTGAGGTGTGGCTGTGATTCTCACGTGGCAGCCCATGATGGAAGTGGCAGAGATAAGAAGGCAGGATTGCTCTGACTTTGACTGGAGGACTTCCCTTGTCAAAACTTTCTCAGAACTGTACTGCTTCGAAGACACCTTCTACTCAACCTCTCTTTCCCCATCTCTCCTTCACAGGAGTCATACCCAAATCAAAGTTCTCCCAGTCTCCTCTCCCTTCCTTCCTATTTTCTCTAATGAGCATTTTCCCTAATGAATATCTTGCATATTTAATTACACCCTGATGTCTGCTCCCCAAAGGAGCCAACGTAACACAACATCCATTCTGAGCTTCTTTCTCAGCTGAAGGTTATTTCCTTCCCTCCTCCCGCTCAAGGATAGTCCCTTCAACGATCCTCTTGACTTTACCTGTATTGTCTTCTCCAGGACCTCAATGCCCCTCCCATTCTTATTTCTAATACCTCCATCTTTCTTCTTGGTATTTAGGCTGTCTCAGCTGAACAACTATCAAAACATCTGCTCTGGGAACTGAATCCTTTTCAGTCTATTTGGTTAAGAAAGCAAATCCACTCCAAGAATGCCAGAAATAAAGGGTTTAATATAAGAATTAGGACTTACCTGAAGAGTAGAAGTGCCGCGAGAGCCACGTTCAGGGAACTCACCACCAAAGGTCAGGAAAGGTGAAACTAACACTCATGACCACAACCTGAAGCACTAAGGAAACAGGTTATCCATCTAAAGTTCATGACAAAACGTGGAATTTTGAAGCTGAAAATGTTTCCATCAACGAATTCACTTCAAAGTGTTACCAGTGGAGAGTGTCCAGGTTCTTGGTGTCTTGAACAAAGAACTGGACAAAACGCACAAAGCAAGGAAGGAGCAAAGAGATTTATTGAAAATGGAAGTACAGGCTGGACGCGGTGGCTCACGCCTGTAATCCCAGCACTTTGGGAGGCCGAGGCTGGCGGATCACAAGGTCAGGAGTTCAAGACCAACCTGACCACCATGGTGAAACCCTGTACTCTACTAAAAAGTACAAAAATTAGCCCGGCGTGGTAGCACACACCTGTAATCCCAGCTACTCAGGAGGTTGAGGCAGGAGAATCGCTTGAACCTGGGAGGTGGAGGTTGCAATGAGCCGAGATCACGCCATTGCATTCCAGCCTGGGTGACAGAGCAAGACTCTGTCTCAAAAAAAAAAAAAAAAAGAAAGAAAGAAAGTACACTCCACAGTGTGGGAGCGGGCCCAAAAATAGGGGCTCAAGGGCCCTGTTACAGAATTTTGGGGAGTTTTAATACCCTCTAGAGGATTCCATTGGTTACTTGGTATACACCCAATGTAATTTGAGAGGATGAAGTAAAGGTACAAAGTCATTTACTCGGCATATACCCTATGAGGAAAATATTTCCTGTCATAGCTGAAGTGTGAATCGGCCTTATATTCCCTGCCTCCAGACCCTATTTTCCTGCCACAAAAGCAGTGAAAGTGGTTTTCAAATGCTCATCAAGAAGCCTCGGCAGATCTCATTCAAGTTTTGGCATCTGTGAAATCTAACTGTCCCAAAAATAAATAAACAACAAGTGTTGGCTGGGTGCAGTGGCTCATGCCTGTAATCCCAACATTTTGGGAGGCTGAGGTAGGAGGATCACTTGAGGCCAGGAGTTGGAGAACAACTTGGGCAACATAGTGAGACTCCATTCTACAAAAAATAAAATAAAAATAAATAACAAGTGTTGCCAAGGATGTAGAGAAGTTGGAATCTTCATAAACTACTAATAGAAGTATAAAATAGAAATGTAAAACTGCAGCCGCTTTGAAAAAAGAGTCCAGCAGTTCTTCCAAAAGTTTGTAGAGTTACAATTTGACCTTGCACTTCTAGATGTACACCCATGAGAATCCTTATGTATACCTAGGTATGTTCCCTTGAGAAATGAAAACATATGTCCATCCCAAATCTTGTACACCAATGCTTACAGTAACACTCTTCATAATAGTCAAAAGAGACACAACCCAAGGTGTCCATCAACTAATAAATGGATAAACAAAGTGTGATGTATATGTACAATAGAATATTTGTCTATAAAAAGTAATGAAGTACTGACACATACTGCAACATGGATGAAACATTATGCTAAGTAAAGGAAACCAGTCACAAAAGACTACCTGGTATATGATTCCACTTTCATGAAATGTCCAAAATAGGCAGAAAGAAAGTAGATTCACAGTTTCTTAGGGCTGGAGGCAAGGAGGGGATTGGGAAGTGATAGCTAATGATGTGTACAGGCTTTCTCTTTTTTTTTTTTTTTTTTTTTTGAGATGCAGTTTCACTCTTGTCAACCAGGCTGGAGTGCAACGCCGCAATCTCAGCTCACTGCAACCTCCGCCTCCTGGGTTCAAGTGATTCTCCTGCCTCAGCCTCCCGAGTAGCTGGGATTATGGGTGCCTGCTACCACACCCAGCTGATTTTTGTATTTTTAGTAGAGATAGGATTTCACCATGTTGGCTAGGCTGGTCTCCAACTCCTGCTCTCGAGGGATCCACCCGCCTCGGCCTCCCAAAGTGCTGGGATTACAGGCGTGAGCCACCATGCCCTGCCCAGGCTTTCTTTTTGAGGCAATGAAAATATTCTAGAATTAATTGTGGGGATGGTTGAACAACTCTGTAAATATACTGAAGACCTTTGAATTATACACTTTAAATTAGTCAATTGTATGGAATATGAATTATATCTCATAAAACTGCTTCCTCTAAAATCTATCCTATTTCTGCATAGTAGCAATAGCAACTAGAAAACAAAATTTTTAAAAAGATAATTGCCATATGCATCAGAAAACCTGAAACACATTGGAATAAATATAATGAAAAATGTGCCAGACTTCCAAACTCAAATGACAAAACATTTTGTGGTGTGTTAATTCAAGGATTACTATTCAGCAATATAAAAGACTGCTAAGACATGAAAGCAATGAAAACAAATCTCAAAACTTTATGTTGAGCAAAAAAAGCCAAAAACAAAGAAGGACAAACTGTATTCCATTAGTATGAAATTATAGCACAGGCCAAATCAATCTATAGTGATACAAATCAGAATGTGGCTTCCTTTTGTGGGGAGATTGGCTAGAAAAGGGCAGCAGATCACTCGGGGTGGGTACAATGGCAATGTACTATAATTTCTTTGGGTCATGGTTATGCAGGTTTATACAAGTCTTGCAACTCACTGCATTCAACACTTAAAATGACTGCATTTTACTATATATAAACTATACCTCAAAAATAGTGTTTAAAGTAAAAAAGAAAAATGACTGCTCTCCAGAGTCACTATATTGACTTCATTATCCTCTAATCAGTCTTAAAACATAGTTGGAATAATCTTATCCCAGGTTTTATTCCTCAGTCTATATAATGCTTCTTGCTAAAAATAATCTCCCTAGCTGATCTTATCCATACTCATAATTTTAACTAGCACCCATAGTGCAAATGACTTCTAATTCTTATTTACAATTCTGACCTCACCTCTAAGTTTTAGACTCATCCCCAACTTCCTGATGGACATCTCTACGTGACTATTTAATACATTCAATTCAACAGGTCTAAAACTGAATAGATCATCTCTACCCACTCCCTCCACTGCCCTCCCACCTCCTTACCCTGGTGAGCACAGCTAGTGTTTCTGTCTTGTCTCAGTAAATGACAACTTCCTTTACCCAAAAAGCTGGGGCCATTTAAAAAAATTCCCTGTTCTCTATTCATTGATGTTATAATTATAATATAACTAATTTCCTATTAATAAAATTAAAATAATTTTATCATAAAGGTCTGTAATTTTACCCCATAATTATTTCTAGTGTGTTCTTCCTCTTTTGTAAACCTACTACACTTCCCCCAGTTCAGGCCCTTCTTTCTGTTTTTCTTTCTTTTTTTTTTGAGACAGAGTCTTGCTCTTTCCCAGGCTGGAGTGCAGTGGCACAACCTCGGCTCACTGCAACCTCCGCTTCCTGGGATCAAGTGATTCTCTTGCCTCAGCCTCCCCCGTAGCTGGGACTACAATGGAGCACCACTATGTCCAGCTAATTTTTTTTTTTTTTTGGTACAGATGGGGTTTCACCATGTTGGCTAGGCTGGTCTTGAACTCCTGGCCTTAAGTAATCCACCCACCTTGGCCTCCCAAAGTGCTAGGATTACAGGTGTGAGCCACCACGCTCAGCCACAGGCCTTATTTCTCATCCGGACTATTGCATTAGCCACCAGACTCCAGTCCACTTTCCCACATGTTTCCCCCAACTGAATACCTAAAACTAAACTCTGACCCTGCTACTTCTCTCTTTAAACCCTTGAGTAGCTCCCTATCATCTATAGAAAACAGTGTGAGCTCCTGAGCACAGCATGTGAGCTCTTGTATTACCAGGCCTCTTCCTACCTCCCTAGACTCCTTGCCGTTTCTTATGCTTGATTTTAAATGCCCATGATCTTTTTCTTCCCACCCTCAAACCCACAGGATGAAGTGAATGTTTCCCCCTATTAGGCATGTACTATATTGTGAGCCTAGGTCTATTACTTGCCTCAGTATATTTGTGAAAGAAAGAAATGGTAAAAATCCAGTAGGAACAATCTCACAGTTAGTTCATGGCAGGCATGAACACGTGGCGCTCTAAAGCACTGAACAGTCCTTAACCTCAGGTTTAGATCGAATTCTTCATCCATATATTCTATGGATCAGACTGGTAGTTCCACAATGGCTCCTCTCTGTTATCCAAGTCATCACTGCTCCCTGCCTGGCCTCAGGCTCGCCTACAAGGCCATCCTCTTTGGTCCATAAAAGAAAATATCCTCCTTGTTGTGCTCTCTTTCTCTCCGTCTCTCCTCCCCTCTCCTCCTCTCTTCTTCTTCCTCCTTCCTCTTTCTCTGTTTTTTTTTTTTTTTTTTTTTTGACTATGGTTAGTTGGCAGGGTTTACAACCAGTCAGAAATCTGTGCCTCTAAGAAATCCAGAAGACTGGGTCTTTTCAGCTCCTCTTTTTCTCTCTTTACTCATAGCTCATTGTCCCTCATGACCAGGACTAAGTTTCACTGAATTATCTAAAAATGAAAGAAAAAGATTCAATACTCTATTTCTCTATACCTAATTCAGGAAAAAAAAATGTGAGGAGAATGCAACCTTTGTTAATAACTTTATCAGGACCTCAAAAACTCTACGCAAAAAAATAAGATTTCTCTCCACATGTCTATAGCAATTAGAAAACGTTATGTTGGTTGTTTCCTTATTTGGAGACAAATGACAAAATTGAAGAAGCATTAGGTGTCAATGACAAGCCTTTAAGAGAACCCAGGCCATCAGATTCTCTGGCAAGTGTCTAGCCATCCTATTTCTATTGAAACATTTTTATCACATATGCAAACTGTCCATTGAACAGTTGGTTCATTGTTCATCTCTAAATATTTACCCAGAAATATAGGTATGTTTCCACTTTTCTTTCACCTTTCTACATCTATATGCAAAGAGCTACCCAGAGCTGTTAAAACCACACACTGGCATAGCATGTGTATTGTGTTTACTATGAAGACCTCAAGAACCAATTGCATTGACAGCATAGGGGAATGCTGTGCTTGCATGCAAGAGCTATGACACCAGCTCGAAGACTGAAGTTTCAAATACAATGTTTCCGCCAGGCGTGGTGGCTCATGCCTGTAATCCCAGCACTTTGGGAGGCCAAGGTGGGTGAATCACTTGAGGTCAGGAATTCAAAACCAGCCAGGCCAACATGGTGAAACCCCATCTCTGCTAAAAATACAAAAATTAGCTGGGTGTGGTGGTGGATGCCTGTAATCCCAGCTACTCGGGAGGCTGAGGCAGGAGAATGCTTGAACCCGGAAGGCAGAGGTTGCAGTAAGCTGAAATCGTGCCACTACACTCCGGCCTGGGTGACAGAGCGAGACTCCATCATAAGTAAATACATACATACATACATACATACATACATACATACATGCATACATACAATGTTTCGAGTTAACAGAAAGCTAAGTAAAATGCTTTAAAGAGTAAACAGTCAACCAAGAAGTATGCATCTAGAGACATAACTAAGCCAAAATCTCCTGGTTTATAGAATTCTTTTTGTATACAACCTGTACATTTACAGAAGCTGGGAAAATTTGGAGGAATGTTGTTTGCAACAACCTAAGACCTAGCTTGCTCACGTATTTGCCGAATATGTGAATGACCTGGGGTCTTTTTTTTAAGCTTCTAGCATCTCAGATATCTTACTTGATTTAAAAAAAAATCAGCCTTAATTATCTCCAAAGCCTATTAGGAAAATCAATAGCAATGGTGTGTGCAAATTACACATAATGCATGCGCACACACACATTTGTAAATACTCATACACACATTAAAATTAAGATAAAATAGTTATTATTTCCCAAAAGCTAAACGACACCCTAAAAAAGTCAGACTTATTCTGTTTCATGTATCAGTGATTAAAGCAGTAGTATAATAATGTGTCCTTACTTTTTTTAATTAAAATACATTATTTTTCTTCTTCAAAACTCAGCTCACAACTTTCTTTTACAAAAATAGCCATATTGTTAAAAGGGCATGGAGAAGTATTCAAAGGTGAAATGTAATTTCATCTGCAACTTATTTTCTTTTTTATAATTCTTATTGATATATAACAGCTATACATGTTTGGGGGTACATGTGATATTTTCATACCTGTATACAATGTGTAATGATCAAATCCAGATCATTTGGATATTCATCACCTCAAACATTTATCTTTTCTTTGTGTTGGGAACGTTGCAATTCTTCTCTTTTAGTTATTTTGAAATATACATTATTGTTAACTATAATTTCCCTACTGTATTATCAAATACTAGAACTTATTCCATCTAACTGTATCTTTGTACACCTTTTCAACTTATTTTCAAATTTGGCAAAATGTTGACGTTTTGAATCTAAGGGAGGGATGCTCATTGAAAGAGTCATAACTTGTCTCTGAGTTAAAACATTTCAAAATAAAAAGCTGGTGAGGGGAGGCAGAATATATTCTCTCTCTCTCTCACTTCAGTACTTCCTGAAAGCTGTTCTTTCTTCTAGAAGTCTTTCCCTTCACCCTCTTTGTCCAGAGTTTGTCATCGTGGTAAAGTTTAGAGTTATAGATGCTAATTATGCCACATGCAAGGGATTGTGAGATCTCTCTATAAAGGTATTTCATTTTTCCGAGCCTTGGTTTCCTCTTTTGTAAAATGAGAACCCTAACAGTATTGATTTCAAAGGTACCTGGTTGGCAACATCTGATTCATAGATTTATTCACTTTATAACTATGCAAAGTAGCTCAAGTAACCTTTTGGTCGTCATCTTTTTTACTTATAAGAGAGGAACAATGACACCTCATATAATTGTTGGAAGATGAAAAGAGATGATGATTGTGAAAGTATTCTGCAAACCACAAAGTTCCATTATTGTTTTTCATTATTATTGTTGTTGTTAATTTCTTTTTCATAAGTGTCTAATCATACTAGTTGCATGTTATGAATTCAGAAATAATTATAGATAGATTTATAAATTTAAAATTATTAGTAAGAAAACTTTTCTACAGTTAGATTATAACACCTCTCTGTGCCCTTCAGCAAGTGTGTACCATTTGTAAGGTATGAATTCGTTGCTCATAGAACTTGATTTCCCTAGTTATTAATAGCACTTGTTGGAAGGAAATCCAATATGGATCACTTTTGAGTCCCTTACCACTCTCTTAATCTTGTACAAGACTCCTAGTATTTATACAACTTGGGAAAGTTGAGGAAGATCTGGTGTGTGGTCCATATGGTCACTGCTGATGTCTGCGTCTACCTGTCCCAGATGAGAATGCCGGGTTCCCAGGCATCCACACAGTCAACACCATCAGACCAGTGCACCAGTCTCCACAGAACCCACCACCCCCTGCCCCTTCTAACCTTCTAGTTTCTATAAATCCATGTGTCTTCCCAAGGTGAGCCCACAACCCTCTTCCCAAAGTAACCCCACATCGCTCTCTTATTCTGGGCAAGCGAATGCTTCCTTTCTCTCTTTCTTCAAAACAATCTCAGTATATCTCAGTGGACATGACACATTCAGAACACAGAGAGCTGGCTTGACATCCAGAAACACAACAGGAGAAATAACTTTCATTCTGTTTTTCCATTCCTCCATGCCAACAATAAATAGTAACAAATTAATACAACAAACAAAACAAAGATAGTAACAAACCAATAACTTATCTGTGACAGTGCAAAAAATCTCATTGATTCTTGCTAGGTCATCAGGATAATCTCTCCTCTGGTTCATTGATAAGTTTATGGTATGACTTAAAATAGACTTCTCATACTGGAGTCTGCAGATATAGTTTCAGGTATCCGTGGTTCTCAGGCTTAAGAAATAGTAACTTAAGGAAAACAAATGATGTCGTAAGCAAACAGAAAACAACAGAACACTGATAGAATAACATCTTCCCTCTCCAAAATTTCTATTTCAGAAGTTCAAAAATGAATTTTACTTGGGTGGGGATTATTATATTTGCTATTTTTTAAAATTAGGAGCTAATTTATTTCCCTGGTTTATCAAATGAGTCAAATTTTAAAACATTAAATAAAGAAAAGATAACCAATAAGGAGGGCAACAATGACTTAAAAATAAAAATGAGACAGAGACAGCTCATTGGAGCAATACACGTTTTCATAATGAATTACAAAAAGCAAATGATTTTAAGAAATGTGAAGGGAACATTTGCAGTGCTACAAAATAGAGCCCACGGAGGCATGTGCTGCCCTGCATTTCCAGCCTCTGAGCAGAAGGGAGACAAATCCCAAAGCATGCCCCATTATGTCCCTTCTGGCCACCCTTCTACTGAGAACACTCAGAGCTGATGGTTGAAAGTTTGTGGAGAAATCACTTTCCTTAAAAACAAAGCACAGGTTAAGTAACTTTCTTCCACACAATTTTCTACAAACACACAGCCACTGGGGACATAAAATTCTACACTGCTTGCAGCCACGGAAAGTCACCAGACATTAAACGCAGGTGTTTCCTGCTTAAACTTCATGATCCAATCAGATCTTGGGGTTCCAGCAGAATATTGCCAATACCTGAAATGTGTCATTTCTAAACTTCATTCCTCTCTATACGCTGACCTTTCCAACCTGGCTTGTATTCACGGAGGCACAGAATCATCCCACATGGAAATTGAAGAGATGTGCTGATTCTGGTGGAGCAAGGCTGTCACTCAGTGGAGGTATTTTTTTCTCCAGATTAAAAAGTATTTCTAAATGTTGGAAATTGTCTGTTTCCCTGAATCATTAGAAGCAACCCATAAGGACCCCCCATAGTGAAACTATCAGTGGTAGTTTTCCCCTATAGTATTGAGTTGAAAAGAAAGAATTCAAGAATTCTTTCCAGCAATCAAATCTAAAACACCCCTACTGATGCCAAAAAGCCTGCTGTGTGCAAGTTTTAAAACAGCACTTGAAAGGAGGGGTCTTATTCTCACACAGCCACCTCCAACCCCCCCAAAAAATATGATTCTTGGGACACTGAAGCATTCAGGCACCAGACACACAAGAAAACCAGGAACTCATAAGAGACTTTATTTATTTATTTTTTTTTTGAGACAGAGTTTTTCACTCTTGTCATCCAGGTTAGAGTACAATGGCGCGATCTTGGCTCACTGCAACCTCCGCCTCCCAGGTTCAAGTGATTCTCCTGCCTCAGCCTCCCAAGTAGCTGGGATTATAAGCGTTCGCCACCACGCCCAGCTAATTTTTGTATTTTTTAGTAGAGACGGGGTTTCGCCATATTAGCCAGGCTGGTCTCGAACTCCTGACCTCAGGTGATCCACCCGCCTCAGCCTCCTAAAGTGGTGGGATTACAGCCATGAGCCACTGCGCCCGGCCTGACTTGTCTTTCAGGAACCAAGTCTACAAAGTGAATTTTGAGATAAAAAGACTAATTGCCTGCAACATGCCAAAAATACAACACATTCAAGGCCTTTTTTCCCCTGTGTTTTAAAAGTGCCTGCATTTTTTGCTCATTATTCACACGTTTAACCAAACATAAAACTGATCTCTCTTTTGCAGGAAGGACATTTGGGCTAAAGGATCTCTTTCAAATCTCCCAGAAGCATGGTCTCTGCTTCCATTAAAAGGTAAACACCGCCGGGCGCGGTGACTCATGCCGGTAATCCCAGCAATTTGGAAGTCTGAGACAGGTGGATTACTTGAGGTCAGGAGTTCGAGACCAATCTGGCCAACATGGTGAAACCCCACCTCTACTAAAAATACAAAAATTAGCCAGGTGTGGTGGTACGCACCTGTAATCCCAGCTACTCAGGAGGCTGAGGCATGAGAATCACTTCAACCTGGGAGGCGAAGCTTGCAGTGAGCCAAGATCACACCTCTGCACTCCAGCCTGGGCTACAGAGTGAGACCCCATTTCAAAAAAAAGTAAACATGAATTCATTCATCTAGAGATCTCCAAAATCCCTCAGATGATTCCACCCAGAATTTTCTTGGATTTATTCTAAACCCTCCCAGGAAGAACTTCAATCAGAAATCGCAAATGGTGTGCCTGTGCCATGTCCAAAGTATCTGTGATCCAAAACCTCCTCCAGGTTCTGCTGTCCTTGGGGAGTTTCCCCTTGGCAACTCCCAAGCAGGAGTTGCCTGATGGACCAGAGGAGAAGAGGACCCATCAACCCAAAGCCTTTATCTCTTTCTTCTAACATCTCTTTCTGTTTTCCGCCTTTCCCTTTAGATTTCAAAGGCCACGGTCGGTCTTTGAGGTTCAAAACCAAGCTATATTTACAGTATTTACAAGCAATGCATCCAACAGACTACCTCGAGGCTATGACTCATAAGACAAGGCTTCCTCTCTACAGGAAGCCACTATCCCAGATGCCAAAGAAGCTTGGCTGACACCGTTTCCCAAGGGAACACCTGCTCTCTATCCAAGCCCCACTGCTTTTTGTCCTGGGCCTCGGGCTCTGCCTCTGCCTCTGCTTGGCTAAGCTCGTTCAGGTACAGAAAGACCTGCTTGTTAGGGGCCAGCCGGTTCCTCTTGGTGTTGACCATTTGGCCGCGGAGCCAAAGAGATGCTCCAGCACAACGCAGGTGGCCAAGCACCTTCTAAAACTTGAAGTCCCTCATCTCCTCCACCACCTGGGCATGCCCTTCCTCCTGGTCCTCCAGGCCGCTGGTCTGGCCGCAGATCTCAGCCAGCATGCTGTTGATCATGCAGGAGGGCTGAGGCACTGACGTCCCCATGAGCTTCTTCGCGGGACGTTTTTCCTTCAAAGGGTAGATCTTGCATTGGCCAGCCGGTAGCTGCCGTCTTTGACGTTGTCCAGGAGGCCTTGGCCCCTGACCACAGAGTTCTCCATCTGCTGCCTCTCGAAGACAAGCAGGAAGGGCAGCCTCTTGTAGCGTGGGTCCAGGAAGATGGTGACATTTGGAAACATGCCCATTTCAGGCTTCTCCTGGCAGGTCTTGTAGAGCTCCTTGGCAATCACCTTCTTGGCCATGGGGATCTCCTTGGAGTCAGTCTCCTTATTGTTGAACGTGGTATTTAGCAGCATGTGAAACAGCAGTTTCACTGTGCTGATGGTAGGATACTTCAAGGCAGACAGTATCTTGGCCACTTGCTTGCAGAGCTGCAGGAATTCCACCAGCCCCTGGATGGTGGACCACTTGGTAGCCTCCAACATCAGGTTGTGATTGTTGCTGTCTTCAGATACACCAGGGATGATGCACTGCTGCTCTTTGAGCGGCTGCAGCATGGCCAGTATGCTTCCCCACCAGGAGATGATTGCTCACCAGCATGCAGTGCCCCTGTTTTGCTGTGTCTGCTTCTCCACGAGAGCATGTCAAAGGCCATGGTGGGCTGCTGGAAGTAGTCCACCGGTGGACAGCACCAAGAGAGCAGGCTCTCCAGTTTAGGGAGCTGGAAAGCCTGCTGTATGCCAGCATAGGAGGTCTGCACAAGTAAGGAATTTGGACGGCAATGTTGAGCAAGGGGCACACCTTCATGATGTCCTTGCCATAGTCGGTGGTGGCCCTGCATTCCTTGGTGTTGATGCCCCATTTGATGAAGAGCACCGGCATGATGGTTTCCGCTGTGTTCTTTTCGAGCACCTCAAATGTCTTCAGGCACCGGAACCCACATACAGGCTGTCGGGGGAGCTAACACCGAGGAACTGGACAGCCAATATCACCAAGACTAGATTCTGGTTCTCACTCCTCCACTTGCCCCTGGAGATGCCACACCAAAAGGCGTTGGCCAGCTTCTTCAGGATCACCTCTCTGACCCTCCGTGCTTCTCAGGGATGGCCTTGGTGGAGATGTACTTCCTGCTCAGGAGCTGGTACCTGGGGTCGGCCAGCACCTTGAAAGTGGGCTCGTCCTCTCTGGATATCCTTGCCCCTTGCATATGAGCCCAAGGACGTGGCCATCAGTTCCTGCTACTGCTTGCTCTCATCACTGTGGCCAGCCTTTGTGGCCAGTGGGTCCTGCGCCAACTGCTGGGATGACTTGGGCTTCGGTTTGGAGGAGGTGGGAGTGAAGGCTTCCCACATCTGCTGGGTGACTGTAAAACTCTTGGAGGTCATCTCCTTCAGGTGGTAGGACAGGTTGGAGGTGTTTCAGAATAGGTGATCTGCGCCAGGCAGATGCAGCAGATTTTATTCCATGGCAAGACTCATGACTTGGTATCGGTGTCCAAGCTGCAATACTTCCACATCTTGCCATGGGTGTAGAGGTGGGCCTGTAACTTCAGGTCTATCTGGGAGATTTCCAGGCCTTTGTTCTCCATTGCTTCTCCACAAGACCCTGCCTGCTGAACTTCCACTCACTCGTGGGGACCCGGCTCTGGGAAGGCACCACCCCTCCTCAGGCAGCTCCTCAGGCAGCTGTGCCACAATCACCAGGGCACCAGCTATGTAGACGTGCAGGGCCATCCCAGGCAGACAGCAAAAACCATCTTTATTATTCTGGACATTTCAATCTATGAACATTGTATGTCTCTCCATGTATTTATTTAATAAATACCTTATTTTTTTAATTGACAGAAAAAATTACATGTATCATGTACACCATGATGTTTTGAAGTATATATGCATTATGGAATGAGTAGATCTAGCCAATCAGCATATTTATTACCTCACATAGTTAAGATTTTTGTAGTCAAAAACTAATTTTTCAAATGGCTCTGTCGTTTTTTTATAGTGTTCTTGTTGAAAAGATTTTCAAGTGCCTGGAATTCTCAAAACACTGAATATATTATCTAACAGAGAAAATTGGCACAGAACTTGTCACATCATGAAATTAAAACTGAGATTTCCTTGGGTGCCATGTGTACTTGTCTTGACTCATCACTTTCATAATTTTTGGTACCATTGCCGTTCACTGAATCCTGTTATCCAAGGATTTGGGAATGAAATAGAAGCCTGCTATTGCTCAGTTCCGCACGCTGTGGTTATATTTTCCAAAGTGTTAACAAAAACGTTTCTCAAGAATGATAAAATCAAAACTAAAAGAGAATCTCCAGTTCTCTGGGTTTAGACTATAAATACCTGAGATAATAGCTCTTTGGGGGAAAAGCAGTCATTTTAATATACATAAACAGTCAAAAGCTAAAAGAGCGGGTAAAACTCATTTAGTTCAATTCATGTATTACAAAGAAGAGAAAAAGACCCAAAGATGTTATTTGTCTGAGATCACCCATTACAGTGGCTATTATTAAATTATCTGGTTCCATACAAAAACATTTCCCATAAGTACTCTCCAGTATGAGTGGACTTGTTCACTATCATCTTAGTCTTAACAATACAAGTATTTTCTATTTTTTTGGTTGCTTTTACTTTAGGAAAAAAAAAAGCAGAAAGAGCCCTGACCATTTGAGAATCTATTAAATGTATTAATAGTTTCTATTTTTTTTATTTGGCTGCTTTATTTTAGCTAAGGCTTATCTTACTTCATTTTATCTACAAGTAAGGCAACTGTGACTGGATTGACCCTGTTGGGTGGGCTGAACTTCTACTCCATACTCAGAGTGAAATAAAATCACAGCACTTTATTGCAACCCTACTCCAAAATGCACTGTCAGTTAATGTAGTTTTCTTAAATACATCTTTAAATGTATCTCCTCTCTAGCTTCTAGTTTTTCTCTCATAATTCAGTCTTCAGATTTTTCTTCTCTTTGTATCCACATCTGGCATCTCTGTGTTAGTTACTAAGCTACTGTCTCTCAGCTTCAAACCTTCTCTTCTAGCTCTGTGACGCTGGGACTAGGATTCTGCAAACACTTTTCTCCTTTACCATCTGTTTTCCTGTTAGGTTCTTCTGGTAGAAGAAACTAGAGGGAGACAAGAAAGCAGGAGAAGGGAGAACGAATTCACAATTTTCTATTTGCTTTCTATTATTCTCTGGTCACCACAGAAATGCATCCTCACCCCAGAAGCACAGCTGGTTGCAGAAGCAAATGATTCCAGATTCTAGCTTTTTTCCACCTATTAGAACTAGCCTCATAACGATACCTATCACAAGCCAAGAGATAACAGCACAAGCCAAGCAGCTCTAACAGTGCCTCTCCTTCAAGCGCATAAGCTTTTGAGAACCCCAATCTTTCCTCTTGGTTCTACCACTACTATGGAATGCAAGCTGCTTCCTGCAGTTACTCTCTGTGTTATCTGAATTCCCTCCAATACCCTTTTAACCAATTCCACCCCCCAACCTTTTTTTTCTGAGATGGAGTTTCACTCTGTCACCCAGGCTGGAGTGCAGTGGCAGGATCTTGGCTCACTGCAACCTCCACCTCCTGCGTTCAAGCAATTCTCCTGCCTCAGCCTCCCAAGTAGCTGGGATTACAGGCACCCACCACCACTCCAGTCATTTTTTTTTTTTTTTGTATTTTTAGTAGAGATGGAGTTCACCATGCTGGCCAGGCTAGTTTCAAACTCCTGACCTCAAGTGATCTGCCCGCCTCATTGTCCCAAAGTGCTAGGATTACAGGCGTAGCCACTGCACCTGGCTCAATTCCCTATGTTAAACTTCCTTGTTAAAATAATTGTTATGGTTTCTCCTTTCCTTATTGGACCCTGAGTAACACATACTCTACATCCATTCTATTGATTCAGGTCTTTTCCTCACCTCTCTCTTGCCTTCCAAACCCCACTTAGTAAAATGTTAAAGGAAGCATTCGCCCATAATTCTTTTTTCTCCTACCCTGAAGTTTGCTTGTACACCCATAATTCTTCAAGCATGTCCTTGTGAGCTTCAATTCACCCTGTTCCATCCCTTTTTTCTTTCCGTGTTAAATGATGAACAGAAAAATCCTGCTCAAAGAGAGTAAGTTCAAGATAGTCTTGGTTCTAAAAAGAGAAGCTGAAAACCTGCTATCTTTTGATTGGCTGTCAAGACTCTTCATCAAAGCAGATGTCCCAGACTAATTTCAACAATTCTTCATCTTAAATTCAAGACTTTAAAAAACCTTGACAGACTTGCAGAAGCCTTTCATCTGAGGAACTCAGAAAATCACAGATTGAACATCCCCCATAAAGAAGAAAGGGAAGTAAGTCCAAAATGTAGCCCAGATTATGACATTCTTTGAGGACAATTCTGTATGAACTAAAACTGCAGCCCGTGGAAAATTGCTTGAGCCCAGGAGTTTGAGACCAGCCTGGGCAACATAGTTGGACCCCATCTCTACAAAAAATTAAAAATTTAAAAATTAGTTGGGTGCGGTGGTGCACATCTGTAGTCCCAGCTACTCAGGAGGCTGAAGCAGGAGGATTGCTTAAGCCTGAGAGGTCAAGCCTGCAGTGAGCTATGATCTCGCCACTGTACTCCAGCCTGGGTAACAGAGCGATGTTCCTTTAATTCCAGAGAAGTTGCTAACTTTCTGTAAAAACTCCTTTATGAGAAATGATATTCATGTGGAAAGAATATTCTGTTTATACCCTGATGTGTTATTAATTTCACATCTCTGGGATAAAGCCAGATCATCAGAAAGATTTATGCTTAGAATATCCTCTACATCCCCGGCTACTCTTACTGATATAAGCTCTGATATAATGCTTTAGCTTTTGAAAAATCACCTGATCAGAAAATTTGATTAACATTCTCTTATATAAAACAATTTGACTAGGCTGGGCGCGGTGGCTCACGCCTGTAATCACAGCACTTTGGGAGGCCGAGGCAGGTGGATCACTTGAGGTCAGGAGTTCAAGACCAGGCCTGGCATGGTGGCTCATGCCTGTAATCCCAGCACTTTGAGAGGCCGAGGCGGGTAGAAAACCTGAGGTCAGGAGTTCAAGACCAGCCTGGCCAACATGGTGAAACCCTGTCTCTACTGAAAATGCAAAAATTAGCCAGGCGTGGTAAGCAGGCACCTGTAATCCCAGCTACTCAGGAGATTGAGGCAGGAGAATCGCTTGAACCCTTGAACCTGGGAGGTCGCAGTGAGCCGAAATCACGCCACTGCACTCCAGCCTGGGTGACAGAGCAAGACTTCCTTCTCAAAAAAAAAATAAAAAAAAAAGAATGTTCAGAGAAAGACTTACTGATCCTGAATGCTGGCTCCCCAAAGTATCACTATGACAACCTGTCGAAAGGCAAAGCTGAGCTTATATTGATCTTGGTAAGGGAGTACTCCCTCCACAGAATCTTAGAGCATCTCAGAAGAGGGAGAACGAAGTCAGGATATTTATTGGGACTCTGAGTCAGTTTAAGACAGATCTTATCCGATATCAGTGCTTAATTAACACTCTGTAAGGATTATGACTTAATAGTTTAAGATTTGTGGTCACAACAAAGTGAAGATGTAAAGGCAAGGTTTTCAAAGAGTCTTGGGTTCAAGCAGTCTTGGGGTTTCAACTGTAGTTTTGATATGGCTCCCATGACTGGAGGAACAAATTGATGCTTTTCATGAAGAGTTGATGGCCTTTTGGGACATTGCTGAAATGAATGATAATGTTATTCACAACTTTTATCTTCTTCAGCAAGAGTTTCCTAGAATAGTAAAGCTATGTTGATGAAACCTAGAATAACAAAGGCCTGTAAATATACACAGTAAGCTATGTGGGTGTATACAGTTTCAGTTCTCACTGACAAAACGAAATTTGAGCTCATTCTCAAAGGAGTGAGGGAATGAGTCATGCCAACATTTGAAAGCAGAGTTCCAAGCCAGGCCCTAGTCCAACTTTTGCAGGGCCTGTGGCAAGGTTATAGATGAATGCCTACTATATGCCCAAATATTTAAATGTTGGAAATCAAGTTAGCAAACTTTTTTTTCTTAGAGATGGGGTCTCACTATGTTGACCAGGCTGGTCTCGAACTCCTGGCCTCAAAGAATCCTCCCATCTCAGCCTCACAAATGCTGGGATTACAGGCATGAGCCACCGTGCCTGGCCTAGTAAACTCTTAAATAAAATGTTAGCCAGGTGGGGTGGCATGCGCCTCTAGTGCCCCCTACTCCAGAAGCTAAGGCAGGAGGATCCCTTGGGCCCAGAAGTTCGAGGCTACAGTAAGCTATGTTCGTTCCACTGCACTCCAGCCAGGATGACAGAGCGAAACTCCGACTCTAAAACAAAGCAAAACAAAACAAAACAAAACAAAATGCCCAATCAACACCCTCCAATAAAACAAAATAAACTGGTTACTTTAAAATTAAATAAATAAATAAAATGTTTTAGGTGCCTACCTTGATAAATATAACTTTATAGTGACTAAGTAAAAAAACATGTAAAGCTATGCTTTTTATGTGCCTGAAAAACATCAAAGAAAACTAATACATTCACATGTGTGTATATCTGAGTATTCTATTGATGTGTAGTTGAATAATAAAATAAGGACACATACACCATATAAATCATTTTATAGTATACTTATTTCATAAAATTTTCTTTCTTTGCCTTCATTTGAGGAAAATCATGAATTCAATTGTTATAATAAAGATTTTCACATATTTTGTTTTTATATTGACAACAGTGATCTAAAGATACACTGTCCTATACGGTACACACTGAGCATTTGAAGTGTGAGGCCTGTCCAAACTGAGATGTGTTATGAGTGTAAAATACATACTTATTCCAAGGCTTAATATTTTTAAAAAAGTAAACTATCTCATTAATAATTTTATACTGAATACATATTTAAATGGTAATGATTTTAATATACTAGTAAATAGAATATATTATTAAAATTAATTTTACTTTTTTTACTTCTTTCATGTGACTATTAGAACATTTAGAATTACAATGTGGCTCATGTTTGTGACTCATGTTATATTTCTTTTTTTTCAGCTTTATTGAGGTATAATTGACAAAGAAAAATTATATCTATTTAACGTGTTCAACTTGTTGATTTGATACACATATACTTTGTGTAATAATTACCAAAATCAAATTAATTAACACATCCATCACCATATATATGTACTCTGTGTGTGTGTGTGTGTGTGTGTGTGTGTGTGTGTGTGTGTGTGTGTGTGTGTGTGATAAGAATACTTAAGGCATACTCTCTTGGCAAATTTTAAGTAAACAATACAGTATTATTAACTGTAGCTATCATGCTGTACAATAGATCCCCAAAATTTACTCATGTTATAAATGAAAGTTTGTAACCTTTGACCAACATCTCCCATTTCCCCCACCCCACAGCAGCTGGTAGTCACTGTTCTACTCTCTTCTTCAATGAGTTGGACTTTTTTAGATTCTGCATATAAATGAGATCATACAATATTTGAGTCTGAGTCTGGCTTGTTTCACTTAACATAATGTCCTCCAAGTTCATTCATGTTGTCAAAATGGCAGGATTTACTCCTTTTTTAAGCCTGACTAATATTTCACAGTGTATGTGTGTGTGTGTGTGTGTGTGTGTGTGTGTGTGTGTGATTTTCTTTATCCATTTAGCTGCCAATTAACACTTAGATTGTTTCCATATCTATTGTGAATTATACTGAAATGAACAAGCAGGTGCAGATATCACTTCGAGATACTGATTTTATTTCCTTTTTGTCTGTTTTTTTAGGGATGAGGTCTCTCTCTTTCACCCAGGTTGGAGTGCAGTGGCACAGTCATAGCTCACTACAGCCTCAAACTCCTGGGCTCAAGTGATCCTCACGCCTCAGCCTTCCAACGTGCTGGGATTAGAGGAATAAGCCACCATGCCTTGCCTCTATTTTTAATTTTTGAGAACTCTCCATAGTTTTTTGCCTAATGGCTATACCAATTTACATTCCTATCAACAGTGTACAAAGGTTTCCTTTTCTCCACACCTTCATCAACACTTGTTGCCTCTCACCTTTTCGATAATAGCTATCCTAAACAGGTGTGAGGTGATATCTCATTGTGGTTTTGATTTGCATTTTCCTGATGATTAGTGACGTTGAGCACCTTTTCATAAGTTGTCCATTCATATGTTTTCCTTGGAAAAATGTATTTTAGGTCCTTTGCCCATCTTTTAATCAGCTTATTTGGGTTTTTGTTTTGTTTTGTTGCTATAGAGTTGTATGAATTTCTTATATATTTTGGATATTAGCCAGATTAATGGTTTGCAAATATTTTCTCTCATTCCGTAGATTATCTTTTCATTTGGTTATTTTCTTTGCTGTGTAGAAGCTTTTCAGTTTGATGTAGCTCCATGTGTTTTTGTTGTTATTGTTGTTGTTGTTTGGGGGGTTTTGTTGAGAAGGAGTTTCACTTTTGTTGCCTAGGCTGGAGTGCAATGGCGCAGTCTTGGCTCACTGCAACCTCTACCTCCAGGTTTCAAGCAATCCCCACACCTCTGCCTCTCAAGTAGCTGGGACTATAGGTGCCTACCACCACATCTGGTTAATTTTTTTTTTTTTTTTTTTTTTTTTTTTGTAGAGATAGCAGTCTCACTATGTTGCCCAGGCTGGTCTCAAACTCCTGGGCTCAAGTGATCCTCTCACCTCAGCCTTCCTAAGTCCTAGGATTACAGGCATGAGTCACTGCACCTGGCTAAATTTTAATTACATGAAATTGTAATTATTAAAATTAAGTAATTTCAATGTTTTAAATTTTAAATTAAATTTTTTTAATTTTAAAAAATTTGGGCTACCCTCTTTGGGTCCCCTCCCTTTGTATGGGAGCTCTGTTTCCACTCTATTAAATCTTGCAACTGCACTCACTTCTGGTCCGTGTTTGTTATGGCTCAAGCTGAGCTTTTGCTCGCCGTCCACCACTGCTGTTTGCCACCGTTGCAGACCCACCGCTGACTTCCATCCCTCCGGATCCGGCAGGGTGTCTGCTGTGCTCCTGAGCCAGCGAGGTGCCCATTGCCACTCCTGATCAGGCTAGAGGCTTGCTATTGTTGCTGCATGGCTAAGTGCCTGGGTTCGTCCTAATCGAGCTGAACACTAGTCACTGGGTTCCACGGTTCTCTTCCATGACCCACGGCTTCTAATAGAGCTATAACACTCACCACGTGGCCCCAGATTCTATTCCTTGGAATCGGTGAGGCCAAGAACCTCAGGTCAGAGAACACGAGGCTTGCCGCCACCTTGGAAGCGGCCTGCCACCATCTTGGGAGCTCTAGGAGCAAGGACCCCCCAGTAACATTTTGGTGACCACAAAGGGACCTCCAAAAGAGATGGGAAATGTTCCCCCCAAGGCAAAAATGCCCCTAAGATGTATTCTGGAGAATTTGGACCAATTTGACCCTCAGACGCTAAGAAAGAAATGACTTATATTCTTCTGCAGTACCGCCTGGCCAAAATACCCTCTTCAAGGGGGAGAAACCTGGCCTCCTGAGGGAAGTATAAATTATAATACCATCTTACAGCTAGAACTCTTTTGTAGAAAAGAAGGCAAATGGAGTGAAGTGCCATATGTACAAAATTTCTTTTCATTAAGAGACAACGTGCAATTTTGTAAAAAGTGTGATTTATGCCCTACAGGAAGCCCTCAGAGTCTACCTCCCTACCCCAGCGTCTCTCCGACTCCTTCTCCAACTAATAAGGACCCCCCTTCAACCCAAATGGTCCAAAAAGAGATAGACAAAGGGGTAGACAATGAACCAAAGAGTGCCAAAATTCCCCGATTATGCCCCCTCCAAGCAGTGGGAGGAGGAGAATTTGGCCCAGCCAGAGTGCATGTACCTTTTTCTCTCTTAGACTTAAAGCAAATTAAAATAGACCTAGGTAAATTCTCAGATAACCCTGATGGCTATATTGATGTTTTACAAGGGTTAGGACAATCCTTTGATCGGACATGGAGAGATATAATGTTACTGCTAAATCAGACACTAACCCTGAATGAGAGAAGTGCCGCCATAACTGCAGCCCGAGAGTTTGGCGATCTCTGGTATCTCAGTCAGGTCAATGATAGGAGGACAACAGAGGAAAGACAACGATTCTCCACAGGCCGGCAGGCAGTTCCCAGTGTAGACCCTCACTGGGACACAGAATCAGAACATGGAGATTGGTGCCACAGACATTTGCTAACTTGTGTGCTAGAAGGACTAAGGAAAACTAGGAAGAAGCCTGTGAATTATTGAATGATGTCCACTATAACACAAGGAAAGGAAGAAAATCCTACTGCCTTTCTGGAGAGACTAAGGGAGGCATTGAGGAAGCATACCTCCCTGCCACCTGACTCTATTGAAGGCCAACTAATCTTAAAAGATAAGTTTATCACTCAGTCAGCTGCAGACATTAGAAAAAAACTTCAAAAGTCTGTCTTAGGCCCGGAACAAAACTTAGAAACCCTATTGAACTTGGCAACCTTGGTTTTTTATAATAGAGATCAGGAGGAGCAGGCAGAATGGGACAAACAGGATTAAAAAAAAAAAAGGCCACCGCTTTAGTCATGGCCCTCAGGCATGCCGACTTTGGAGGCTCTGGAAAAGGGAAAAGCTGAGAAAATTGAATGCCTAATAGGGTTTGCTTCCAGTGCGGTCTACAAGGACACTTTAAAAAAGATTGTCCAAGTAGAAGTAAGCCATCCCTTGTCCATGCCCCTTATGGCATGGGAATCACTGGAAGGCCCACTGCCCCAGGGGACGAAGGTCCTCTGAGTCAGAAGCCACTAACCAGATGATCCAGCAGCAGGACTGAGGGTGCCCGGGGCAAGCGCCAGCCCATGCCATCACCCTCACAGAGCCCCGGGTATGCTTGACCATTGACGGCCAGGAGGTTAACTGTCTCTGGGACACTGGCGTAGCCTTCTCAGTCTTACTTTCCTGTCCCAGACAACTGTCCTCCAGATCTGTCACTATCCGAGGGGTCCTAGGACAGCCAGTCACTAGATACTTCTCCCAGCCACTAAGTTGTGACTGGGGAGCTTTACTCTTTTCACATGCTTTTCTAATTATGCCTGAAAGCCCCACTCCCTTGTTAGGGAGAGACATTCTAGCAAAAGCAGGGGCCATTATACAACTGAACATAGGAGAAGGAACACCCGTTTGTTGTCCCCTGCTTGAGGAAGGAATTAATCCTGAAGTCTGGGCAACAGAAGGACAATATGGATGAGCAAAGAATGCCCATCGTGTTCAAGTTAAACTAAAGGATTCCGCCTTCTTTCCCTACCGAAGGCAGTACCCCCTTAGACCGGAGGCCCAACAAGGACTCCAAAAGATTGTTAAGGACCTAAAAGCCCAAGGCCTAGTAAAACAATGCAGTAGCCCCTGCAATACTCCAATTTTAGGAGTACAGAAACCCAACAGACAGTGGAGGTTAGTGCAAGATCTCAGGATTATCAATGAGGACGTTGTCCCTCTATACCCAGCTGTACCTAATCCTTATACTCTGCTTTCTCAAATACCAGAGGAAGCAGAATGGTTTACAGTCCTGGATCTTAAGGATGCCTTTTTCTGCATCCCTGTACATCCTGACTCTCAATTCTTGTTTTCCTTTGAAGATCCTTTGAATGCAACATCTCAACTCACCTGGACTTTTTTACCCCAAGGGTTCAGGGATAGCCCCCATCTATTTGGCCAGGCATTAGCCCAAGACTTGAGCCAATTCTCATACCTGGACGCTCTTGTCCTTTGGTATGTGGATGATTTACTTTTAGCCGCCTGTTCAGAAACGTTGTGCCATCAAGCCACCCAAGCACTCTTAAATTTCCTCCCTACCATTGGCTACAAGGTTTCCAAACCAAAGCCTCAGCTCTGCTCACAGCAGTTTAAATACTTAGGGCTAAAATTATCCAAAGGCACCAGGGCCCTCAGTGAGGAATGTATCTAGCCTATACTGGCTTATCCTCATCCCCAAATCCTAAAGCAAGTAAGAGAGTTCCTTGGCATAACAGGTTTCTGCTGAATATGGATTCCCAGGTATGGCAAAATAGCCAGACCATTATATACGCTAATTAAGGAAACTCAGAAAGCCAATACCCATTTAGTAAGATGGATACCTGAAGCAGAAGCAGCTTTCCAGGCCCTAAAGAGGGCCCTAACCCAAGCCCCAGTGTTAAGTTTGCCAACAGGGCAAGACTTTTCTTCGTATGTCACAGAAAAAACAGGAATAGCTCTTGGAGTCCTTACACAAGTCTGAGGGATGAGCTTGCAACCCGTGGCATACCTGAGTAAGGAAATTGATGTAGTGGCAAAGGGTTGGCCTCATTGTTTATGGGTAGTGGCGGCAGTAGCAGTCTTAGCATCTGAAGCAGTTAAAATGATACAGGAAAGAGATCTTACTGTGTGGACATCTCATGATGTGAATGGCATACTCACTGCTAAAGGAGACTTGTGGCTGTCAGACAACGGTTTACTTAAATATCAGGCTCTATTACTTGAAGGGCCAGTGCAGCAACTGCACAGTTGTGCAGCTCTTAACCCAGCCACATTTCTTCCAGACAATGAAGAAAAGCTAGAACATAACTGCCAACAAGTAATTGCTCAAACCTAGGCCGCTCGAGGGAACTTTTAGAGGTTCCCTTAACTGATCCCGACCTCAACTTGTATACTGATGGAAGTTCCTTTGTAGAAAAAGGACTTTGAAAAGTGGGGTATGCAGTGCTCAGTGATAATGGAATACTTGAAAGTAATCCCCTCACTCCAGGAACCAGCGCTCAGCTGGCAGAACTAATAGCCCTCACTCGGGCACTAGAATTAGGAGAAGGAAAAAGGGTAAATACACATACAGATTCTAAGTATGTTTACCTAGTCCTCCGTGCCCATGCAGCAATATGGAGAGAAAGGGAATGCTTAACTTCCGAGGGAACACCTATCAAACATCAGGAAGTTATTAGGAGATTATTATTGGCTATACAGAAACCTAAAGAGGTGGCAGTCTTACACTGCTGGGGTGGTCAGAAAGAAAAGGAAAGGGAAATAAAAGGGAACTGCCAAGCGGATATTGAAGCCAAAAGAGCCGCAAGGCAGGACCCTCCATTAGAAATGCTTATAGAAGGACCCCTAGTATGGGGTAATCCCCTCCGGGAAACCAAGCCCCAATACTTAGAAAAAGAAATAGAATGGGAAACCTCACGAGGACATGGTTTCCTCCCCTCAGGATGGCTAGCCACCGAAGAAGGAAAAATACTTTTGCCTGCAGCTAACCAATGGAAATTACTTAAAACCCTTCACCAAACCTTTCACTTAGACATTGATAGCACCCATCAGATGGCCAAATCATTATTTACTGGACCAGGCCTTTTCAAAACTATCAAGCAGATAGTCAGGGCCTGTGAAGTGTGCCAAAGAAATAATCCCCTGCCTTATCACCAAGCTCCTTCAGGAGAACAAAGAACAGGCCATTACCCAGGAGAAGACTGGCAACTAGATTTTACTCACATGCCCAAATCTCAGGGATTTCAGTATCTACTAGTTTGGGTAAATACTTTCACTGCTTGGGCAGAGATCTTCCCCTGTAAGACAGAAAAGTCCCAAGAGGTAATAAAGGCATTAGTTCATGAACTAATTCCCAGATTCAGACTTCCCTGAGGCTTACAGAGTGACAATGGCCCTGCTTTCAAGGCTACAGTAACCCAGGAGTATCCCAGGTATTAGGTATACAATATCACTTACACTGCGCCTGGAGGCCACAGTCCTCAGGGAAGGTCGAGAAACTGAATGAAACACTCAAATGACATCTAAAAAAAGCCAACCCAGGAAAACCACCTTACATGGCCTGCTCTGTTGCCTATAGCCTTACTAAGAATCCAAAACTCTCCCCAAAAAGCAGGACTTAGCCCATACGAAATGCTATATGGATAGCCCTTCCTAACCAATGACCTTGTGCTTGACTGAGAGAGAGCCAACTTAGTTGCAGACATCACCTCCTTATCCAAATATCAACAAGTTCTTAAAACATTACAAGGAGCCTGCCCCCGAGAAGAGGGGAAGGAACTATTCCACCCTGGTGATATGGTATTAGTCAAGTCCCTTCCCTCTAATTCTCCCTGCCTAGACATATCCTGGGAAGGACCCTACCCAGTCATTTTATCTACCCCAACTGCAGTAAAAGTGGCTGGAGTGGAGTCTTGGATACATCACACTCGAGTCAAACCCTGGATACTACCAAAGGAACCTGAAAATCCAGGAGACAACGCTAGCTATTCCTTTGAACCTCTAGAGGATCTGCGCCTGCTCTTCAAGCGACAACCAGGAGGAAAGTAACTAAAATCATAAATCCCATGGCCCTCCCTTATCATATTTTTCTCTTTACTGTTCTCTTACCCTCCTTCACTTGCAACTGCTACTGCAACTGCAAAAAAAAAATTTTTTTTAATTAAGAAGAATTAGTTTTAATTCTTATTAAATTTCTAAGAAAAACATATTCACAATTCCAGATTTCAATGTCCATCTCACCAGTTTTACTTCCTACCACAGACTGTCATTTTTCTTTCCCTTCATCAACATGAAGATCACTTTGTGATTCCTTCAATATGAGCTGGTATTATTTATTCCAACCCTGTGTAATGTCTTTTTTGCTCATTTTACTTTATAGACATTTCTCCCTCTAAAGTCTGAAATAATTTTCTATTAAATAAGTTGAATGACCTCTTTGTGGCTTTCTTACCACTCCACCTTTCTGCAGCATTCAGCTGAGTTAAACTCACTCCTTTGAAAATATCTCCCCAATCTATGACACTCTGATGTCCTCATTTTCCTCCTACCACTAGCCCCCAATCTTCAGACAACCCTCTATAATTGGCATTTGATGAAGTTCTCGTAAGTCCTTTTAAAACCTCACTGTCCTTCTGGAGAAGGTTTCAGCTGCTGTTTATTTGCAGTGACTCACAACCTGTATCTCACTAACAAGTTCCAAATACAACTTTATTTTTCTTCACAAATTTGTGTGTCATTCCTGTGCAGGGGCCATGCCAATTTTCTTTGTATTGTTCCAACTTTAGTATATGCACTGCTGAAGTGAGCACCCAAATATAAATTTTTAACTCAACATTACCAATCCGTTCTTGCTTCTGAAAAACCAGCTCTCTTTCCTATATTCTCTGTCTAACTAAACTAATGGCAAAAGAATCCTTTCAGTGACTCAGGCTGGAGGCAGGTGGAACACCTGCCTTTCCCTTACTTCCCATATCTAATCAATAGCCTCACCCTGTCGATCCTATCTACCCAGTGATACTGGACTCCTTTGCATTCATTCCCAGGGCTCTTGTTCGGTTTCTCCTAAATGGGCTATTGCTTTTTAATCTTGGTCAATTTGATAGGATAAAAAATGATATCTCTGCATTGTTTTAATTTTAACTTCCTGACTTGCTAGTTATATGTTGTAACCTATCTCATTTCTTCTCTGCCCAGTTTTACTCTAGTTTTTGCTGTGATATCCAGACTTTAAGCAAGTGTAATCTGACAGCACCTTGCCTTGCCTGCTTTGGAGCTTCCCCGGTGTCACGTAAAGAGATGCCTGTGGGAAGCTGCAGGCCACTGATACGTGTACAAAACTGGAATTGCAAGGTATTAATCCCCATAAGAAAACCTTTAAGAAGTGGGCACAAAGGGGGTTAAGTGTTTTCTTTTTTTAAGACAGGGTGTCACTCTGTTTCCCAGGCTGAAATGCAGTGGAGTGGTCATAGCTCACTGCAGCCTCAAACCCTTATGCTCAGGCAATCCTTCCACCTCAGCCTCCTGCGCATCTGGGACTATAGGCACGCATAGCCATGCCCAGCCAACTTGATAAGTGTTTTCATAACCTTCCCTCAACAAACAATATTAAGGTGCCTTTTCACCTATATTGTCTAAAATGGTAGCTAATTGACACAAATAGCCACTGAGCACTTGAAATGTAAATAGTCCAAGTTCACTGTGTTATAAATATAATATAAACACCAGATTCCAAAGACAATATTAAACAAAAAAGATTTTCTCCTCATCACAGTAGAGCTTTCCTACCTGCCTATTTAGAAATCGCTACTTCTTCCTTAATGGGCCCAATACATGCTTAACAAATCTTAATTGTGTTGACTTACTCTTCAAGTTTGCAAAATTATTTCTGTGCATAGAGCTTATTAAAAGTATTCTCGGCCGGGCACAGTTGCTCATGCCTGTAATCCCAGCACTTTGGGAGGCCAAGCCGGGTGGATCCCCTAAGATCAGGAGTTCAAGACCGGCCTGGCCAACATGGTGAAACCCCATCTCTACTAAAAATACAAAAAATTAGCCGGGCGTGGTGGTGGGTGCTGTAATCCCAACTACTCAGGAGGCTGAAGCAGGAAAATCGCTTAAACCTGGGAGGTGGAGTTTGTAGTGAGCCGAGATCACGCCATTGCACTCCAGCTTGGGCAACAAGAGCGAAACTCCATCTCAAAAAAAAAAAAAAAAAAGTTCTCCTAGCCTCAAAATGGATTATGCATACTTTTTCTGCATTCTCATAGGTATCAACCAATTATATAACTTTTCAGGCCATTATATTAAAATATTAGCTGAAAACAAATGCTTACTTTTCAACAATACGCTCTGCAGTCCCTTCTTGAGCTGCACAAATGGCTGTCAGTCATCAGCCTTGCCTGTATTCATGTTTTTTGCATCTCAGTTTTGTTGAGCAGCTAGTAACTAGTGTAGGTGCATAAGGCATAGTAAAATCTGTAGAACATGTTTGTGTCCTAAAGAAGCTACAATCTAGGCAGACAGTGATGGGCTTAAAGAACTGGGCTAGTGGAGTATACGAAGACCTTGGTGAGGGCTTTGTTCGGTTATCTCTTCCTCTGAGAAAAGACCTGTACCTTGTATTTAAACAAACAAACAAAACCTGCTAACAGGTACATGATTCTTGCCCTCTTGACCCCATAGTAGGCCTTAGAGGGGGAAAGTGCTCAAGACCAGAAAATAATTCCCTGGGAGAGATGCTTGTGAGTACGCTATTGCTCTTATAGCTGCCACCTTCCATGCTGAAGAGCTGCAGATGTTTGCTGGCTTGTGTAGATCTCTTGATAATATGTAGTTTATATCTAGAAATGCTAATTGTCCTAAGGCACCCTGAATTCATCTCTTAAACACAGTGAGAGGATGAGTAATGAGTAAAGTACTTACCACAGTCCTGCATTCTAAAACTTTCCTGTACATTCAACCCTAAAACAATTCTGATTACAACTGCCAACACATTTACACATAACTTCTAATTGTACTTCCACCAAGTTTACAAAGCATCTTAAATTCATCTTGTTATACCCTAAAGCTTTTCATGCTTTAGGATGTGAATGCTTATTTAGTTTTTATGCTGAAATCAGAAGAATAGTCTGAGAGAGAGATTGATGATATTGGGAGAGAAGGGGAATTGACCAATAGAGTAAATTGCTCAGAGGCCAACAGAGTAGGGTCAAGGAACAAGGGTAAGTGTCATAGAAAAAGCTGTGGAAGGGCCGGGCACGGTGGCTGACACCTGTAATCCCAGCACTTTGGGAAGCCGAGGCATGTGAATCACCTGAGGTCAGGAGTTCGAGACCAGCCTGGCCAACATGGTGAAACCCTGTCTCTACTAAAAACACAAAAATTAGCTAGGCGTGTTGGTACACATTTGTAATCCCAGCTACTCGGGAGGCTGAGGCAGGAGAACCGCTTGAATCGGGGAGGTAATGGTTGCAGTGAGCCAAGATCACACCACTGCACTCCAGCCTGGATGACAGAGCGAGACTCTGTCTCAAAAAAAAGAAAAACACAAGTTGTGGACGATGAGGATGTAGATCTCATCCTGCATGCTATAGAGGAGTGAGCGTCAATAAGCTTGTAAGCTCATGGGAAGATACGTGAGAAAAATCACACCGAATTTCTCCATTTTTCAGAACAACTACATGGGCTCCTGAGAATAAGTATGTTAGGTTAATGCTTGAGGAAGATTTAAAATAGTTATTGAGGAGTAGAGCAGAGAAAGCCATATATTTACAGATGGTAAGGAAAGTTCATAAGGTTACATGAAGATAATGAGTTTGTAACAGTGCCAATCCGTGGCCAGGCGCGGTGGCTCACGCCTGTAATCCCAGCACTTTGGGAGGCCGAGGTGGGCGGATCACGATGTCAGGAGATCGAGAACATCTTGGCTAACATGGTGAAACCCCGTCTTTACTAAAAATACAAAAAAATTAGCCGGGCATGGTGGCAGGTGCCTGTAGTCCCAGCTACTCGGGAGGCTAAGGCAGGAGAATGGCGTGAACCCGGGAGGCGGAGCTTGCAGTGAGTAGAGATCGCGCCACTGCACTCCAGCCTGGGTGAGAGAGCAAGACTCCATCTCAAAAAAAAAAAAAAAAAAAAAAAAATAGTGCCAATCCATGTGTTTCTTCAGCAGTACTCAGCAGTCCAGTTATAGGAGGTCAGGGGATTGAATAAATAGGATAAGAATACATGTCAGCCATCCTTGAATGCCAGGAGCTTTATTTGTACAATTGACACAAAGGTTCCACTGAAGTTCTATGACCAGTGAATGATATTGTAAGAGCAAAATCTTAAAATAGGGTATGGAGTGGGGAAAAACTACATTCACCCACACATTAGGTGACAGGGACAGGAATGAGGTCAGAAGCACTGTTAATGCAAGGAAGACAATAGGATCAAGCTCCATGCTAAGAAAATAAAATGACTTCATGACTCATGCACTTACATGAAGCGCAGGTAATATTTTGAACCAGGTTAACTTGGATAATTTTATTTTTATTTTTTTTAGAAACAGGGTCTCATTCTGTCACTCAGGTTGGAGTGCGGTGGTGCAATCATAGCTCACTGCAGCCTAGAACTCCTGGACTCAAGCTATCCTTCCACCTCAGCCTCCCAAGTAGGCTAACTGTTTTTTCTTTAAAAATGTTGCCCAGGCTGGTCTCGAACCCTTGGCCTCCTAAAGCGCTGGGGTTGCAGATGCGAGCCACTACACCCTGCCAAGAAATTTTCAAGTAATAAATAAATATATATATATTCGTATTTTTGTATTTTTTGTATTTTTGTATTTTGCATTTTGTAATTTTTGTATTTTTAGTAGAGACAGGGTTTCACCATGTTGGCTAGGCTGGTCTTGAACTCCTGATTTCAAGCATCCCATGAACCTCGTCCTCCCAAAGTGCTGGGATTACAGGTGTGAGCCACGGCACCCGGTCTACCCACTGTGCCCAGCCTACATATATATTTAATGGTATCAACTTTCACTCCCATACGTGTGAAGAGACCACCAAACAGGCTTTGTGTGAACAACAAGGCTGTTTATTTCACCTGGGTGCAGGCGGCTGAGTCCGAAAAGAGAGTCTGTGAAGGGAGATAGGGGTGGGGCCGTTTTATAGGATTTGGGTAGGTAAAGGAAAATTACAGTCAAAGGGGGTTGTTCTCTGGCGGGCAGGGGTGGGGGTCACAAGGTGCTCAGTGGGGGAAATTTTTGAGCCAGGATGAGCCAGGAGAAGGAATTTCACAAGGTGAAGTCATCAGTTAGGGCAAGGACCGGCTATTTTAACTTCTCCTGTGGTGGAATGTCATCAGTTAAGGCAGGAACAGGCCATTTAAATTTCACTTCTTTTGTGATTCTTCAGTTACTGGAGGCCATCTGAATGTATACATGCAGGTCACAGGGGATATGATGGCTTAGCTTGGGCTCAGAGGCCTGACACCAACCACACCACGTATCTGCAGGGATCACTGGGAAGAGTGTGCTCCTCTCTAAGTGGAATACGACAAAGATGACTGGAGAGAGAGGAGAGAGGGCAAGCTTATAATAGAAAGATGATTCTCTACAAAAGATGGCTTTGCTTGTTATTAGCTTCTGTTGGGGTTGAATTGTGTCCCTCCAAATTTCATATGTTGAAGTCCTAACTCCCAGTTCCTTAGAATGTGACCTGATTTGAAAATAGAGTCATTGTAGATGGAATTGTTAAGATGAGGTCATACTGGAGTAGGGTGGGCCCCTGATCAAAAACAACTGGTATCCTTGTAAAAAAGAAATCTGGACACAGACATAAACACAGGGAAAAACCATGTGCAGGTGAAGGCAGAGATCAGGGTGATGCTGCAGAGGTTGAGGAATGTGAGAGACGCCAGCAAGCACGAGATGCCAGCAGAGAGGGATGGAACAGGTTACTCCCTCACAGCTCTCGGAAGAAACCGATCTTGCCCACACCTTGATCTCAGACTCCCAGCCTCCACAACTGTGAGACAACGGATTTCTGTCATTTAAGCCACCCAGTTTCTATTTTGTTATAGCAACCCTAGCAAATTAATACAGTTTCCATCTTGAAGAAAAGTCCAAGATTTTTACATTGTTGTGGAATAAACAAAACTATAACTTACATTCCGCAATTGCATATAGCATCTGCTGTCAGGTTTCGTGTTCTCATGTTCTATCTAATTTTGTAAAGTTACAAAATTTTCCCCCAGGGCTGAGGGCATGCAGATGGAATATTGCAGAGGGACATGTAACCCCCTAGTTCCCCTCCTATCCCCAGAGCTCTGCTTTTGGCTTCCTCAGAGCCTAAGAGCCTCTTGTGACACAGGTACTCCTCGGGTACAGCCACAGGTGTAAGCAACCAGACAGAGTTAGGCTGGCACCACTACCAATGCCCTCTACCTAAAAAGGTACAACAGGAGCCACACCTCCCTCTCCTACCCCATTCTGTGCTGTGAGGATTACCCTTCATCATGGTCCAAACTGAGGGCCTCACCCGTGTGACATTCAAATGTCCAGGGTGATTCTGACTGCTCTTATAGCTTGTCAAACCATTTACAATCTGTTCTTTGTGGTGTGGTAACTGTCAATCAGTGGAAGTTTTTCCAGGCCTTTTATGTAGCCATATGTGATGGTTAATTTGTGTGTCTTGACTGGGTCAGAGTCCCCAGACATTTGGTCAAACATTTTTCTCAGAGTGTCTGTGTGGGTGTTTCTGGCTGAGATTAACATGTGAATCAGGAAACTGAGGGAAGAGATGGCCCTCACTCATGTGGGTGAGTCTCATCCAGTCAATTGAAGACTGGAACTCAAGAAAAGGGCTGAGTAAGAGGCAACTCCTGCTGCCTGACTGCCTTAGCCTGAAACTGATTTTTTCTTTCCTTCAGACTCAAACTGAAACGCAGCTCTTCTTGGGTCTCAAGCCGGCTGGATATCAGACTGGAACTACACCCTTGCCTCTCCTGGGTCTCCAGCTTCCTGACTGTAGATCATGGGACTGGTCAGCCTCCATAATCACCGGGAGCCTATTCCTTATATAAAATCTCTTTATATTCTATACAAGGAGATCTTGTATATTCTATACAAGATATATATACACACACACACATATATACACGTATGTATATATAAAATATCTTTATATTCTACACAAGGAGATACATATATATCTTGTATAGAATATATATATATATCCTTGTGTAGAATATATAGATATAGATATAGGTATAGATATAGACAGATATAAATCTTGTTGGTTTGTTTCTCCACAGAACCCTAATACACTATATATTTAATCTAACCAGTTTGGTGGATTAAAGCAGTGGTCTGCAACCTTTTTGGCACCAGGGACCAGTTTCATGGAAGACAATTTTTCCACGGGCCAGGGATAGAGGGGATGGCTTTGGAATGAAACTGTACTATCTCAGATCATCAGACATTAGTTAGATTCTCATAAGGAGCACGCAACTTAGATCCCTCGCATGTTCACAATAGGGTCTAGGCTCCTGTGAGAATCTAACACTGCCACTGACCTGAGAGGAGGTGGAGCTCAGGGTTAATGCTCCCTCGCCCTCTGCTCACCCCCTGCTGTGCGGCCAGTTCCTAACAGGCCATGGACTGGTACTAGTCCACTGCCCAGAGGTTGGGGACCCCTGGATTGAAGTACAGTGCAATCAGTAATTGCTTGGGCTTTACAGTCAAGGAAGCCAGGGGCTAAACTGGTATAACCTCAAGTGAAAAAAGAAAATATAAGCGGTCCTTATTACATAAAGTTATGAAATTTAATGAGTAAAATAAATAAATATAATTACATTAAAAATTAAAATAAAGAAATCAATAAGAACTCAAAATTGTTAGACTAATAACAATAATACTAATGCAGGGGGGATCCTCCAGTTCTGCCACCTACTTTTGTGGTGACCACCAGAGCACTGAAGCTTCCCCTTGGTGTACTGGCTACATCAACCTGACATCTGTGCCCATTACATACACCCATGTGAATTTAAGCAATTCTTGCCTGAGTGAGTCACCTCTGTGAGACTTTTGGGCAAGATCCATCACCACAGTGGCTGGGGGAGACAGCACAACTCCAAGAATATCTATTTCAAAAGCCTCTCCAAATTTAAATATACAACTTTCTTTTTATCTACACTATCTCAGACGTACTCTTCTAATCACTAATCAGCCTGAAAATATAAACATTTACTGACAGGAAAGAAAACCTTCCTCAAAAACTAAAACAACTTTAGGAAGAAGTGCAAATTGAGGATGGCCAACACTGACTGAGAGCATCTAAGGAAAGAAAAACAGAATTTTTAAAATATGACTGTTTGGGGCTGGGTGCAGTGGCTCAAGCCTGTAATCCCAGCGCTTTGGGAGGCCAGGGTGGGTTGATTGCTTGAGCCCAGGAGTTCGAGACCAGCCTGGGCAACATAGTGAGCAACATCTCTTAAAAAAAAAAAAAAATTAAAATATGACCATTCAGAAAACTTTTCCTGAATAGCACCCGCATAAGAACTTCTGAAAATTTTAGGAAGAGCTAGAATGGGTTTCTAATATTTCTTGACATGTGTGTTTTCGAAGATTTTAACATTAATGTTAAAGCTTATTTTACATTATTTAACACTAATTAACATTTAACATTAATTAATGTAAAATAAGCTTTTAATATTTTAACTATTTAACATTAATGTAAAAGCTTATGTGTAATTAATGATTGTTACAGGCGGGGCACAGTGGCTCACGCCTGTAGTCCCAGCACTTTGGGAGGCCAAGGCAGGCGGATCACCTGAGGTCAGGAGTTTGAGACCAGCCTGGCCAACATGGTGAAACCCTGTCTCTACTAAAAATACAAAAATTAGCTGGGCATGGTGGTGGGCACCTGTAATCTCATCTACTCAGGAGGCTGAAGCAGGTGAATTGCTTGAACCCAGGAGGCAGAGGTTGCAGTGAGCCGAGATTGCACCAGGGCACTCCAGCCTGGACGACAGAATGAGACTCTGTCTCCAAAAAAAAAAAAAAAAAAGATTGTTGCAAATATTTTTAAATTCCAGCTGTAAATTTTAGGAGTCTTGTTTTTTTTAAGTTAGTCTTTTTTTTTTTTTTTTTTTTTGAGACGGAGTCTTGCTCTTTCGCCCAGGCTGGAGTGCAGTGGCACAACCTCGGGCTCACTGCAAGCTCTGCCTCCTGGGTTCACACCTTTCTCCTGCCTCAGCCTCCCGAGTAGCTGGGACTACAGATGCCCGCCACCACGTCTGGCTGATTTTTTTGTATTTTTAATAGAGACGGGGTTTCACTGTGTTAGCCAGGATGGTCTTGATCTCCTGATCTCGTGATCCGCCCACCTCGGCCTCCGAAAATGCTGGGATTACAGGGGTGAGTCACCGTGCCCGGCCTAAGTTAGTCTTAAAGTGCCTGATTTTTGTGCCTCTTGTGGACATTCTCTTTAAGCCCTGTCTACTGTCTTTGAATTTCCTGGATATACTTAATATGTGCAGAGTAAGCAGATAAGGTTGGCTCTTCCCCCAGTGCCAGTCAGTGAGCGTTCCCTGAGTGCAGTCCCTTCCATGAGCCTACACCAGTACTGAGCATGGCTCTAAAAATCAGCCAAACTGGCAGGGCGCGTTGGCTCACGTCTGTAATCCCAGCACTTTGGGAGGCCGAGGCAGGCAAATCACCTGAGGTCAGGAGTTTGAGACCAGCCTGTCCACATGGTGAAACCCCATCTCTACTAAAAATATAAAAATTAGCCAGGTGTGGTGGCGGGTTCCTGTAATCCCAGCTACTGGGGAGGCTGAGGCAGGAGAGTCACTTGAACCCAGGAGCGGAAGTTGCAGTGAGCAGAGATCACGCCATTGCACTCCAGTCTGGGTGACAAGAGCAAAAACTCCATCCCTCCACACCCCACCCCACCCACCCCACCCACCAAAAAAAAAACACAGCTAGACTTGTGAATAACCCAGTGTACTTTTGTGAGTGCATAGGACAGTGGGCAGTGGGGCCCAAAGCCTCCATTACAGGGCTCTATGGAGAATTGGAGGCACATAAGTAGTCCCAGTGAGACCCACAGGTGGCTGAATGGGGCGGGTATAAAGAAATTTTCCACATTCTCTTGGGAAAGCAAGATTGGTCTTATTTCTTTTCCTCATTCTGTCTCTAAAGGGAAAGGCATTGAGGAGAGTGACAGTAGATATGGCTATTTCAATATATATCTATGTATCTAGAGAGATGATAGATGATAGATAGATAGACAGATAGATAACATACGTATATATCCAGCATGCTTTTTTTTAATCACCCAAAGTTCAGAGTTACATTAGGGTTCACTCCTGGTGTTATGCATCCTATGAGTTTTGACAAAGGCAGAATGACATGTATCCACTATTATAATATACAGAATAGTTTTACTGCCCTAAAAATCTCCTGTGCTCTGCCTATTAGTCATCACATCCTTCCCCCAACCCCTGACAGCCATTGATCTTTTCATTTTCACCACAGTTTTGTTTTTGGTTTGGTTGTTTGTTTTGTTTTGTTTTTAGGCAGAGTCTCACTCCTTCACTCAGGCTGGGGTGCAGCAGCTTGATCCTTCATCTTGGCTCACTGCAACCTCCTCCTCCCAAGCTCAAGCGATTCTTGTGCCTCAGCCTCCTGAGTAGCTGGGATTACAGGCATGCACCACCATGCCCGGCTAATTTTTATATTTTTAGTAGAGATGGGGTTTCACCATGTTGGCCAGGCTGGTCTTGAATTCTTGACCTCAAGTGATCTGCCTGCCTCAGGTTCCTAAAGTCCTGGGATTACAGGCATGAGACACCACGGCCAGCCAACTTTCACCAGTTTACCTTTACCAGAATGTCACATAGCTGAAATCATGTAGTACATACCCTTTTCAGATTGTCTTCTTTCATTTAGTAATATGTATTTATATGTGGTTTTTTTTTTCTATTTTAAAATAGAGACGTAGTCTCACTATATTGTCCAGGCTGGTCTCAAACAACTGGGCTTAAGTGATCCTCCTGCCTTGGCCTCCCAAAGTGATAGGGTTACAGGTGTGAGCCTAGCCAGTAACATGAATTTAAAGTTCCTCTCTGCCTTTTCATGCCTGAATAGCTCATTTCTTTTTAGTGCTCAATAATATTTCATTGTCTGGATATACCACAGTTTACACATTCATCCACTGAAGGACATTGTGGTTGCTTTCAAGTTTGGGTAATTATGAATAAAGCTGCTATAAATATCCATTTGCAGATTTTTGTGGAGACATAAGTTCTCAACTCCTTTGGGTAAATATCAAGGAGGGAGATTGCTGGATTATACAGTAAGGGTATGTTTCATTTTGTAAGGAACTGACAAAATGTCTTTCCAAAGTGGCTGTACCACTTTGCATTCCCACTGTCAATGAGAGTTCCTGTTTACATTCTCACCAGCAATGGATATTATCAATGTTTCGAATTTTTGCCATTCTAAAAGATGTGCAGTGGTCTGGCATGTATTTTATTTTATTTTATTTTGAGATGGAGTCTCGCTCTGTCACCCAGACTGGAGAGCAATGGCAGGATCTTGGCTCACTGCTGCCTCCACTTCCTGGGTTCAAGCAATTCTCCTGCCTCAGTCCCCCGAGTAGTTCAGACTATAGGTGTGCACCTTGCTAATCTTTTTTTTTTTTTTGAGACGGAGTCTCGCTCTGTCGCCCAGGCTGGAGTGCAGTGGCGTGATCTTGGCTCGCTGCAAGCTCCGCCTCCTGGGTTCAAGTGATTCTCCTGCCTCAGCCTCCTGAACAGCTGGGATTATAGGCATGCACCACCATGCTCAGCTAATTTTTGTATTTTTAGTAGAGATGGGGTTTCACCATGTTGGCCAGGATAGTCTTGATCTCCTGACCTCATGATCTGCCCGCCTTGGCCTCCCAAAGTGCTGGGATTACAGGTGTGAGCCACCACGCCTGGCCCTAATTTTTGTATTTTTAGTAGAGATGGGGTTTCACCATGTTGACCAGGGTGGTCTTGAACTCCTGACCTCAGGTGATCTGCCTGCCTCAGCCTCCCAAAGTGCTGGGATTACAGGCATGAGCCACCACATCTGGCCTTGGCATGTATTTCAAATAAAATGTATTAGTCTCTGCCTATTAAAGAATCTTATATAAATATCGATAAAAAATAAAAGAAAGAGAAAAGAAAAATCACTCATAATCCTATCATCTAAAGATAATCACTTTAATATTTGGGTATATATCCTTCTAATCATTTTTCTGTGTATGTATGAATGGATTTTTTTCTTTAACCCTTCTCAAGATTCATATAGATCAATTTATCTAGGAGCAAATTCAATGTGCCCATTTTTAACAGGGGTATATACTCTATAACTAATTTAATAGTCTGACCTGTGGTCTGATTTGGGGAAATCAAGCCAAATAGTACCTGATCCTTTTCAAAGACTAGCTACCCTAACTTTAAAAAAAAAAAAAAAAACAGTCAGGAGTTCTTTATTTTGATATCTGATGCATTCTGAAAGCAGCTCAATTACTTTCATGGCTCTCATCCCTTTATCTGGAATATCATGTATCATACCAGGTGTGATTTCAGCCTTATGAAATTTCAATCCTATGAAACCCCTAAAGATTTGCAATTTTGATGTCCTAAAGACTGACCTTTGATTTGCAACTTGTACTTTGCCACATCTGGCAATGACAACACCAAATGCTGGTGACAGTGTAAAGCAACAGAAGCTCTCATTCATTGACAGTAGGAATACAAAGTGGTTCAGCCACTTTGGAAAGACAATTTGTCGGTTTCTTACAAAATTAAACATGTCTTTACCATATGATCCAGCAATCTCACTGCTTGGTATTCACCCAAAAGAGTTGAAAACTTATGTCTCCACAAAAACCTGCACACAGATATTTTTAGCAACTTTATTCATAATTACCAAAACTTGGAAGCAACCACAATGTCCTTCAGTAGGTGAATGAATAAACTGGTACAACCAGGCAATGAACTATTATTTAGCACTAAAAGGAAACGACCTGGCTGGGCACAGTGGCTCACACCTGTAATCTCAGCACTTTGGGCCAGAGGCCAAGGCAGGCGGATCACCTGAGGTCACGAGTTCAAGACAAGCCTGGCAAGATAGCAAAACCCCATCTCTACAAAAATACAAAAAAAAAAAAAACTAGCTTGGCATGGTGGTATGCACTGTAATCCCAGCTACTAGGGAGGCTGAGGCAGGAGAATCACTTGAACCTGGGAGATGGAGGTTGCAGTGAGCTGAGATTGCACCACTGTACTCCAGCCTGGGCAATAGAGTGAGACTCCATCTAAAAAAAAAAATTAAAAAAAAAGCTATCAAGCCACAAAAAGGCATGGAGGAGCTTTATATACATATTACTAAATGAAAGAGTAACTTCCCTGTCTGAGGTAAGTGAAATATATCTGTATGCTTCTTTAGTTGGTCAAAATGAAACATTTATTTATGTAGTAAAGAGTTAAATAAAGGGGGAAGTCCTAGCTAGAGCAATCAGACAAGAGAAAGAAACAAAGGACATCCAAATTGGAAAAAACGAAGCCAAATTATCCTTATTTGCAGATGATATGATTTTATATTTGGAAAAACCTAAAGACTCCATAAAAAAAACTGTTAGAACTGAAAAACAAATTCAGTAAAATTGCAGGATACAAATCCACATATAAAAATCAGTTTCTTTTTTATATGCCAACAGCGAACAATCTAAAAAAGAAATCAAGAACGTAATCCTGAGCTGACAGCTCCCCAGAACGGAAGAGGCAGTGCGCAGGTTGCGCAGGGTGTCTCTAGGCCTGCTTGGCTGGTGGCGATGGCAGGACTTCCATTGCATATGTACTATGAGTTCCACATCTCAGCCTCTTACCCAGCTTCAGCAGTCTCAGCTCCACCAGCTGGAGAATAAATGGGATTTGCACGAACTCCCCCCTGAACTGAAATACAGACTGTGGTGTTCATATCCTTTTCTTCTGATTTTTATTAACCGTTCCTCAGAAAATTTAATGTCGTCAGAAGACCAGGAAGCTCAAGAGGATGAATTGTTGGTCCTGGAGAGTATTTATAATGGAGATGAATTTAGAAAAGCAGAGTCTGTCTGAGGTAGAGAAACCAGGATCTATTTGGATTTGCCACAGAACTTCAAGATATTTGTGAGCGGTTAGGTAATAACATTTTCTTAAACAGATTTTTCTAAATAAAGATTATTCTTTATTTGGAAAAAAAAGTAATCCCAATTACAATAGCTACAAATAAAATAAAATACCTAGGAAATAACCAAAGAAGCAAAAGATTGCTACAATGGAAACTATAAAACATCGATGAAAGAAATCAAAGAGGACACAAAAAAGGAAAGATATTCCATGTTCACAGACTGAAAGAATCAATATTATTAAAAATGTCCATACCACCAAAAGCAATCTACAGGTTCAATGCAGTCCCTATAGAAATATCAACGACATTCTTCAGAAATATAAAAAATAATTCTAAAATTTATATGGAACCACAAAATACCCAGAATAGCCAAGGCCATCTTGAGCAAAAAGAATAAAATTGGAAGAATCTTATTATCTGACTTTAAATTTTACTACAGAGCTATAGTAACCAAAACAGCATGGTACTGGCATAAAAACAGACACATAGACCAATGGGACAGAATAGAGAAGCCAGAAGTAAATTCATGCATCTGCAGTGAACTGATTTTTGACAAAAATATCAAGATCAACCATGGGGGAAAAGACAGTCTCTTCAATAAATGGTGCTGGGAAAACTGGATATCCATATCCAGAAGAATGAAACTACACTCCTCTCTGACCATATACAAAAATCAAATCAAAATAAACTAAAATCTTAAATCTAAGGCCTCAAACTATGAACCTACTAAATGAAAACATTGGGAAAACTTTCCAAGATATTGATCTGGGCCAATATTGAAAAGATTTTTCAATACCCAACAAGCACAGGCAATCAAAGCAAAAATAGGCAAATGGAATCACATCAAGAGAAAAAGCTTCTGCACAGCAAAGAAAACAACACAGTGAAGCAATGACCCAGAGAATAGAAAAAAATTATTTGCAAGCTATCCATCTGACAAACGATTAGTAACCAGAATATATAAGGATCTTAAACAACTCAATAGGAAAGTATTTAATGATCTGATTAAAAAATGGGCAAAAGATTTGAATAGACATTTCTCAAAAGGAGACTTACAAATGGCAAATAGGCATATGAAAAGGTGCTCAACATCAATGGTCACCAGAGAAATGCAAAACAAAACTACAATGACATATCATTTCACCCCAGTAAAAATGGTTTTTAACCAGAGGACAGGCAATAACAAATGCTGGTGAGGATGTGGAGAAAAGGGAGCCCTCGTACACTGTTGGTAGGAATGTAATATAGTCACTGTGGACAATAGTTTGAAGGTTCCAAAAGAAATCTAAAAATAGAACTACCATGCAATCCATCAATCTTACTGCTAGGTATATACCCAAAAGAAAGCAAATCAATATATAAAAGAGATATCAGCACTCCCATGTATATTGCAGCACTATTCACAATAGCCAAGATTTGGAAGCAACCTAAGTGTCCATCGCAGATGAACAGATAAAGAAAGTGTGGTACATATACACAATGGAGTACTACTCAACCTTAAAAAAAGAATGAGGTTGGCTGGGCGCAGTAGCTCACACCTTTTTTTTTTTTTTTTTTTTTTTCTCTTGAGACAGAGTTTCACTCTTATGGTCCAGGCTGGAGTGCAATGGCACAATCTCAGCTTACTGCAACTTCTGCCTCCCAGGTTCAAGCGATTCTCCTGCCTCAGCCTCCCCAGTAGCTGGGATTACAGGCATGCACCACCACCCCCAGCTAATTTTTGTATTTTTAGTAGAGATGGGGTTTCGCCATGTTGGCCAGGCTGGTCTCAAACTCCTGACCTCAGGTGATCCATCCAACCTTGGCCTCCCAAAGTGCTGGGATTACAGGCATGAGCCACTGCACCCAGCCGGCTCACGCCATTAATCCCAGCACTTTGGGAGGCCGAGGCAGGCAGATCACTTGAAGTCAGGAGTTCAAGACCAACCCGGCCAACATGGCAAAACCCGTTTTCTACTAAAACTACAAAAATTAGCTAGGCGTGGTGGCACGTGCCTGTAGTCCCAGCTACTCAGGAGGCCAAGGCACAAGAATCACTTTAACCTGGGAGGTGGAGGTTGCAGTGAGCCGAGACTGTGCCACTGCACTCCATCCTGGGTGACACAGCAAGAATCTGTTTCACACACACACATGCGCGCACACAAACACACACACGCGCGCGCGCACACACACACACACACACACACACACACATCAGGAGGCCAGGCAAGGTGGCTCGTGCCTGTAGTCCCAGAACTTTGGAAGGTAGAAGTGGGCAGATCCCTTGAGCCAAGGAGTACAAGACCACCCTAGACAACATAGTGAGGCCTCATCTCTATTTCAATTTTATTTCCAAAATGTTATTTAGGCCGGACATGGTGGCTGGCTCACACCTGTAATCCCAGAACTTTGGGAGGCCGAAGTGGGTGGATCATCTGAGGTTGGGAGTTCAAGACCAGCCTGACCAACATGGAGAAACCCCATCTCTACTAAAAATACAAAATTAGCCGGGCGTGGTGGTGCATGCCTGTAATCCCAGCTATTCGGGAGGCGGAGGCAGGAGAATCGCTTGAATCTGGGAGGTGGAGGTCATGGTGAGCCGAGATCATGCCATTGCACTCCAGCCTGGATAACAAGAGCGAAACTCTGTCTCAAAAAAAAAGTAATATTTTCTTAAAAATGAGATCCTGTCATTTGTAACAACATGGATGGAACTGGAGGACATTATGTTAAATGAAATAATCCAGACACAGAGAGACAAACTTCTCATATTCTCACTTATTTGTGGGAGCTAAAAATTAAAACAACTGAACTCTTGGAGATAGAGAACAGAACAATGATTACCGGGGCTGGGAAGGGTGGTGGGTGGCAAGGGGTCTGTTAATGGGCACCAAAAAAATTATTAGTTAGAATGAAGAGCTAGTTCTTTTTTTTTTTTTTTTAAGATGGAGTCTCACTCTTGTCTCCCAGGCTGGAGTGCAGTGGTGCAATCCTGGCTCACTGCAACCTCCACCTCCCGGTTTCAAGCGATTCTCCTACCTCAGCCTCCTGAGTAGCTGGGATTACAGGTTACCACCACCACCATGCCCGCCACCACGTCCAGATAATTTTTGTGCTTTTAGTGGAGACCGGGTTTCACAATGTTGGCCAGGCTGGTCTCGAACTTTTGACCTCAGGTGATCCACCCACCTTGGCCTCCCAAAGTGCCGGGATTACAGGTGTGACCCACCACACTCAACCGAAGATCTAGTTCTTGATAGTACAACAGGGTGACTACAGTCAATAATAATTCATTGTGCATTGAAAAATAACTACAAGAGTATAAATGGATTGTTTGTAACACAAAGAAAGCATAAATGCTTGAAGTGATGCATACCCTATTTACCCTGATGTGATTATTATGCATTGCATGCCTGCATCAAAATGTCTCGCATACCCCATGAATATATACACCTACTATGTACCCACAAAAATAAAAAAGAATTAGGTAAAGGGAGTGATGTGGATTGAGAAGAGAGAAAGGAATCGTAGCCCAGGGCTGTGGAACTATAGATTCGAGTGTCCAGTCTCAGAAGTACCTCCACACCAGCTGGCAATTCTTTTGTGTTCCCAGCAAGCTCTCACTCCTCTGATCATAGTGACTACTGTGTTTCAAACTTACTCTCTACTCTCTTCTCCTCCTTCCTTCCCATTCTCAGCCAACAATCTCACTCCTATTTCAAGAGAAAATGACACCTCCAAACAAAATGTGCTCAGCCTCTGCCACTGACCACTCTCCCCGTATAGGCCACTCATCCTTTCGTCCTGTCTTTCAGTGGGAACCTGAGGTGGCCTTCCTCATCCCACGTCTCATTCCTCTGCTGCATTTGGTGCCCTGCCCCTCCTGCCTCCTTGGAGTTTCATTCCTCTGAACTTCCCTTCTTTTTTGCTCGCCTCTGAGTACTTTTTCTCTGGCTCCTTTTCTGTCAGCATTTAAACATGATTTCCCACTCCATATAAAATCCACCCATTCTCAATCCTTCGACCCTGAAGGTCTATCTTTCTCTTCAGAGACAAATGTTCTACACAGTTACTTCATTTATTCAGCAAATTTTAATATTTGTGTCTGCAAGTGTCAACTGCATGCCAGGTTTTGTTTTAAGCACTAGGGATTCAACAAAGAACACGGTAGACAAAACTCCCTCCCCCCATAGAACATCTATTCTACTGACAAGCTGTAACCCTTTTCTCATTTCCAATTCATGTCACTAATCAACATCATCTGGCTTCTACCTCTACTGTCTTTTGAAAACTGCTTTTGCCAAGATCACTAATGATCTCCTTGTAAATCACACAGAAATATTTCAGTTATCATGTGATTGGACCCAGGCTTCGCGGCGCTGACATGATTGACTACCCCTCCGTGAAACCTTGGGCCCTTCAGGATGCTGTCTACCCCTGATTACAAATTTTTAATGGCTGAACATCCCTTTTAGGATAAGGTTTTAAATGTCCAACTGTTGATACGGCCCCTACTGATGGATTTTCTGCTTTCCTCTCTAGCTTCAACTCTCACCTTCTTAGCCATAGGCTTGGTCTGCCATTCTTGGTTTCAACCATCCAGATTCCTCTGAGATTCCCTGGAAGTGCCAGGCATCCCTCCTCTTCTTCTGGCTCATCCCGACTTATCCTACAGGCCTCAGCTTTGGCATCCTTTACTCTGGGAGCCCTGAGCTCCAACCTTGAACTTGCAGCCGTTCTAATGTGCTTCTATAAGAATCTCTAATTACACATCTGGCAGTACTTATCACAGTATGTTATCCTCGGCAGTTTACCTGTCTGTGTCCCCCCAGAATATGTAAGACCCAAAAGAGTTCCTTCTTTCTTTCTTTTTCTTTCTTTCTTTCCTTCCTTCCTCCCTCCCTCCCTTCCTTCCTTTCTTTCTTTCCTTCTTTTTCTTTCTTCAGAATAGATTCTTCTGTTAAGAAACTATTTCTGCCAGGCGCGGTGGCTCACGCCTATAATCCCAGCACTTTGGGAGACCGAGGCAGGTGGATCATGAGATCAGGAGTTCGAGACCAGCCTGACCAATATGATGAAACCCTGTCTGTACTAAAAATACAAAAATTAGCCGGGTGTGGTGGTGTGTGCCTGTAATCCCAGCTACTCAGGAGGCTGAGGCAGGAGAATTGCTTGGAGCCAGGAGACGGAGGTTGCAGTGAGCTGAGATCACACCATTGCACTCCAGCCTGGGCAACAGAGCAAGAGCGAGACTCCGTCTCAAAAAAAAAAAAAGAAAAAAGAAAAAAAAAGAAACTATTTCTTATTCAAGACCTATTTCTAGCATAGTGCCTGGCACAGAGTAGTTCCTTAATAATTATTAATTGAATTAAGATCATATGTATTAGTCAGATGGGTGGCTCATGCCTATAATCTCAGTGCTTTGGGATACCGAGGTGGGAAGATCACTTGAGGCCAAGAACTGGAGACCAGCTGGGCAATAATACAGTGAGACCCTGTTGCTAGAAACCATTTTTTTTAGTTAGCCTGATGTGGTGGTGTGCGTCTGTGGTCCAAGCTACTCAGGAGGCTGAGGTGGGAGGATCACTTAAGCCCAGGAGTTTGAGGTTGGAATGAGCTGTGATCATGTCTCTGTACTCCAGCCTGAGAGACAGAATGAGACCCTATTTCAAAAAAAAAAAAACTGTAATTTAAAAAAGATTATATTTATTGAAGACCAACTTTATGCCAGGCACTGTGCTGCATGCTTTACAAATAGTATGTCACATAAGTCTCATAAAAACACTTTAATAATTTTTATGATCTGGAAACTGGGCCACCAAAAGGTAAAATAACCTGCTCCCTACTATTTAGATCTGTGGTTGCCCACAGCCCAGTAACGAACAACTTCGACAAAAGGAAGCACCAACTGAAAGTCAGGATAAAATACCTAGTCAAGGCCAGGCACGGTGGCTCATGCCTGTAATCCTAGTGCTTTGGGAGGCCGAAGTGGGTGGATCACTTGAGGCCAGGAGTTTAAGACCAGCCTGGCCAACGTGGCAAAACCCAGTCTCTACTAAAAATACAAAAATTAGCTGGGCATGATGGCACGCGCCTGTAATTTCAGCTACTTGGGAGGCTGAGGCAGGAGAATCGCTTTAACCCAGGAGGCGGAGGTTGCAATGATCTAAGATAGCGCCACTGCACTCCAGCCTGGGCAACAGAGTGAGACTCGGTCTCAAAAAAAAAAAAAAAAAAAAAAGAGGGAGAGAAGACAAAGGAGCCCCCTGCAGTTCAAGGATGTGACCTGGAATCTGATCAACATGACTGAGCTGTATGTATTTTATATGTATACATATGTATGCACTGTGTGTGTGTGCGTGTGCGTGTGCGTGTGTGTGTATCTGGCTGAGGAGAACCTGGTTCTCTCTGGACTAAACGTTTCTTTTTTTTTTCTTTTGAGACAGGGTCTTGCTCCAGGTTGGAGTGCAGTGGCAAGATCAGGGGTCACTGCAGCTTTGAACTACTGGGCTCAAGCAATCCTCCTGCCTCAGCTACCTGAGTAGCTAGGACTAGAGACATGCACCATCATGCCCCAGTTATATTTTTAATTTTTTTTAGAGATGGAGTCTTGCTGTGCTGCCCAGGCTGGTCTTGAACTCTTGGCCTCAAGCAATTTTCCAACCTAGGCCTCTCAAAGTTTTGGGATTACAGGCATCAACCACTGCACCTGACCCTGACTAGCCAATATTTAAGACATAGCAAAGAAAGCACATCTTTGTTATACAAACCAACCAATCCGGAGCCCTACCTCCTCCATCTGGCCCTTACACTCCAGGGGGTGGTATAATATTCCTTTGCCTTAATCATCTCAGGTCCAGGTGCCAGGCAAACTAGAGACCACCCCTATAGCCTAGAGCCTGTGGAAATTATTCAAAGTAGCCAATTGGACACTGTTTACCCTATCCACCTTGACTTTCTTTTGGGGATGCCCTGATAAAAACTCTGGCCTAAACCCTCTACCCACTCCTGTCTTTTACCTCCTGCCCATTCTGGTGGATTTTCCACGTGGCCCTGGATGGAGTGGCATGCCTTCTGTCTGTAGAGCCTGTGAATATAATAAACTTCATTTTCCTGAGCCTCTCCTGTGTGTCCTCTTGTGGCCACACTGACTGACCATCTTATAAAAGAATACAATCACTGGGCACAGTGGTTCATGCCTGTAATCCCACACTTTTGGAGGCCGAGGCGGGTGGATCACCTGAGGTCAGGAGTTCGAGACCAGCCTGACCAACAAGGTGAAACCCCGTCTCTACTAAAAATACAAAACTTAGCCGGGCGTGGTGGCAGGCGCCTGTATTCCCAGCTACTTGGGAGGCTGAGACAGGAGAATTGCTTGAACCCGGGAGGCAGAGGTTGCAGTGAGCCAAGATCGCACCACTGCACTCCAGCCTGGGTAACGGAGCGAGACTCCGTCTCAAAAAAAAAAGAAAGAATATAATCCAGGAGGTATACATGGAGATGGTCCTGAAGTCAAGGGGAAGAGTCTACCAAATGCCAGAAGCAGGTGAGGCGCAACACATAGGCTTAAAGGAAAACAAGCTGAAACCATGCAGTCTGATCTTATGTTAGAAACGTGGCTGTTAATAGGCTGGGTGAGGTAGCTCACATCTATAATCTCAGCACTTTGGGAGGCCAAGGCAGGAGGATTGCTTGAGCTCAGCAGTTCAAGACCAGCCTGAGCAACACGGCGAGATCCCATCTCTACAAGAAAATCAAAAAAATTAGCTGGACATAGTGGCTCATGCCTGTAGTCCCAACTCCCCAAGAGGCTGAGGTGGGAGGATTTCTTTGGTCCAGGAGGTCAAGGATGCAGTAAGCCAAGATCACATCACTACACTCAAATTTAGAAATGTGACTGTTAAAATTCAATTGGCCAGGCACAGTGGCCCACACCTGTAATCCCAGCACTTTGGGAGGCCAAGGTGGGCAGATTGCTTGAGCCCAGGGGTTTGAGACCAGGCTGGGCAGTGCAGTGAGGCCTCATTTCTTAAAAAGAAAAAAAAAGAAAGAAAGAAAGAAAACAAACAAAAAACATAAAAGACCATATGAACTTTATATAAAACAAAGAAAGACATTGCTATGGTTTGGATGTTTGTTGCCTCCAAACCTCATGTTGAAATTTGATCCCCAATATTGGAGGCAGGCCTAACGGGAGGTGTTTGGGTCATGGGGATGGATCTGTCATTAGTAAATTATGCCCTCCCTCCAGGTGAGTGAGTTCTCAGTCTGTATTAGCTCCCGCAGGGCTGGTTGTTAAAAAGAGCCTGGCACCTCCCTAGTGAAAGCAGCCTGCAGCCCTCCCCAGACACAGATGCCCCATTTGAAGTTTCCAGCCAACCAAATAAGCCAAATAAACCTTTTTAAAATAAATTACTCAATCTCAGGTATTCCTTTACAGCAACACTAAAGGGACTAAGACAGATGTTAACAGCCATATCAATTTTTTGGTGACCAAGAAATAACACGTTAAACATTTTTCCACCCTCACTTGACAGTTTACTTATTATATATGATATTTAGCTATGTGTATCTACATTTCAGGGAATTGGCTAAGGAAGATCTAATTTTTACAAACTAATATGATGTAAAATATGTTTCTTGTTAATATTTCTGTACCATATAGTCTGGTTTTCAGAAACGAATTACTGGAGTTAAGCTGTAAATGCCTGTCTACGCACAGAATACCAAGTCATCAACAGGACTAAATTAGCATTCTTATCCTTACAAAGAAATTCTCTCGCCGGGCGCGGCGGCTCACGCCTGTAATCCCAGCACTTTGGGAGGTCGAGGCGGGTGGATCACGAGGTCAGGAGATCGAGACCATCCTGGCTAACACAGTGAAACCCCGTCTCTACTAAAAATACAAAAAATTAGCCAGGCGTGGTGGCAGGCACCTGTAATCCCAGCTACTTGAGAAGCTGAGGCAGGAGAATGGCGTGAACCTGGGAGGCGAAGCTTACAGTGAGCCGAGATTGCGCCACTGCACTCCAGCCTGGGTAACAGAGCGAGACTCCATCTCAAAAAAAAAAAAGAAAGAAATTCTCTCGGCCGGGTGCAGTGGCTCAGGCCTGTAATCCCAACACTTTGGGAGGCTGAGGAGGGCAAATCACGAGGCTAGGAGTTCAAGACCAGCCTAGCCAACATGGTGAACCCCCATCTCTACTAAAAATACAAAAATTAGCTGGGCGTGGTGGCGTGCACCTGTTGTCCCAGCTACTTGGGATGCTGAGGCAGGAGAATTGCTTGAACCCAGGCGGCGGATGTTGCAGTGACCCCAGATTGCGCCACTGAACTCCAGCCCGGGCGACAGAGCAAGACTCCATCTCAAAAAATTAAAAAAAAAAAAAAAATTCTTTCACTTGGGTCCTCCTTTGACTTCAGCCTTCTGGATGAAGGAGACTGCAGGAACAATGACTTGCCACTCAGAGCCCAGAGCCCCTTCTAGACCCCATTCTGAATTCCTGGAACCTTGGAATTCCCTTCAGTCAGGAAGAAGAACAGAGGTAAAAGAATTTTGTCAGCAGGTCAGCCCCCGTTTTGTTTTGTTTTGGTTTTTTGAGACAGAGTCTCACTCTGTCACCTAGGCTGGAGTGACATGGCGCCATCTTGGCTCACTGCAACCTCCACCTCCCAGCTTTAAGCCATTCTACTGCCTCAGCCTCCCAAGTAGCTGGGATTACAGACACGTGCCACCGTGCCTGGCTAATTTTTTTGCTTGTTCTTTTAGTAGAGATGGAGTTTCACCATGTTGGCCAGGCTGGTGTCAAACTCCTGGCCTCAGGTGATCCACCCACCTCGGCCCCCCAAAGTGCTGGGATTACACGCATGAGCCACTGTGCCCAGCCAGGTCAGCCCCCTTTTAAGGAGCTTTCCAAGAAATCCCTACCCTATTTACATCTTCTGTTTACATCTCATCTGCTAGAACTCTATTGGATGATACACCTACCTGTAAAAGAGGCTGGACATATAGCTGAGAATATTGCCACAACCAAAAAATAAAAGGGTTTCTACATTTAAGAAAGAAAGGGAACTTGGATTTAGATAGGCAAATTGAAGTTTCTGGCACTGATGGAGTTATCGGGGACAGGAACTATAATCTTTTCCCAAATCAACACTCACTGTGTTTTGGTTTTTTGCCTGTTTAACTAACAAGTTCAATAGCATGTCCAATGGCCGATTAGAAGGGGAAAATATCAGAAGAATATCTGAATATCTTGCCTATCCCTTTGTCAGGAAATTGTTAATGCTTCCAATCTACCTGAGACAGAAAGCTCTGTCCGTCAACACCTTGTGAATATTTCTACGTTCTGACTCTAGAAGCATGTAAAATAATAAAGAATGGACTATTCTGGCCGGGCGTGGTGGCTCACACCTGTAATCCCAGCACTTTGGGAGGCTGAGGTGGGTGGATCACCTGAGGTCAGGAGTTCAAGACAAGCCTGGTCAACATGGTGAAACCCCCGCCTCTACTAAAAATACAAAAATTAGCTGGGCATGGTGGCGCGTGCCCATAGTCCCAGCTACTTGGGGGCCTGAGGCGTGAGAATCACTTGAACCCAGGAGGCAGAGGTTGCAGTGAGCCGAGATCATGCCACTGCACTCCAGCCTGGGTGACACACGAAGACTGTCTTAAAAAAATAAATTATTAATAATAATAATAAAGAATTGACTGTTTAATCTTAAAATCACACTATATGTGACTATACATATTCCATGAAACTTTGCTTACAGACGAAGAACAAAAATACATATTCCACTGCTATCCCAAATTATGCTTGACAGCTTTTTTTTTTTTTTTGAGATGGAGTCTAACTCTGTCGCCCGGGCTGCAGTGCGGTGGCACGATCTCGGCTTACTTCAAGCTCCGCCTCCCAGGTTCAAGTGATTCTCCTGCCTCAGCCTCCTGAGTAGCTGGGACTACAGGCACCTGCCACCACGCCCAGCTAATTTTTGTATTTTTAGTAGAGACAGGGTTTTACCATGTTGGCCAGGCTGGTCTCAAACTCCTGACCTCAGGTGATCCACCCACCTCGGCCTCCCAAAGTGCTGGGATTACAGGCATGAGCCACCATGCCCAGCCAGAATTTATTTTTAAAAAGAAAACAATTAAAAATAAACAAGCGAATAAAATTAAGTGGCCTGGAAGAAAAAAAATAGGCCAAAAGAGAGGGATGTAAGTACAATTCTGACCATGGAAAAGCTACCCCAGTCAGTGTCCCACAACCTGCCCCTTCCATCTCGTCATATCCCTGTATCTATTCATATGGGCACTAGCACTTTGCTTACAGGGGTTAAATAAAGAAAATCCCCTGGAAATTTTTTTAAAAATAATTGGACTCGGTGTGGTGGCTCACACTTGTAATCCCACCACTTTGGGAGGCCGAGGTGCGAGGATCACTCCAGTCCAGGAGTTTGAGAGCGGCCTAGGCAACAAAGGAAAACCCTGTCTCTACTTAAAAAAAAAAAAAAAATAGTAGGGCATGATGGTGCACACCTGTAGTACCAGCTACTCAGCAGGCTCAGGTGGGAGGATCACTTGAGCCCGGGAAGTTGAGACTGCAGACAGCCTATGATCGTGCCACTGCACTACAGCCTGGATGACAGTGTGAGAGATACTGTCTCAAAGAATAATAATAATTAGGCCAGGCATGATGGCTCATGTCTGTAATCCCAGCACTTTGGGAGGCTGAGGCGGGTGGTTCACGAGGTCAGAGTTCAAGACCAGCCTGGCCAAGATGGTGAAACCCCTTCTCTACTAAAAATACAAAAAATTAGCCGGGCGTGGTGGCGGGTGCCTGTAATCCCAGCTATTCAGGAGGCAGAGGCAGAATTCCTTGAACCCGGGAGGCAGAGGTGGCAGTGAGCCAAGATCGTGCCACTGCACTCCAGCCTGGGCAACAGAGTGAGACTCTGTCTCAAAAATAAATAAATAAACAAGTAAATAAAAAAATAAATATTAATAAGAATTGTAAAAATTACCCACAGGGGCAGGGAACAGTGGCTCATGCCTATAATCCCAGAACTTTGGGAGACCAAGGTAGGAGGATTGCTTGAGGTCAGGAGTTCAAAACCAACCTGTTTTTAAAATTTAGCTGGGTTTGGTGGCCTGAGCCTGTTGTCTTAGCTACTCAGGAAGCTGAAGAGAGAAAATTGCTTGAGCCTAGGAGTTTGGAGGCTGCAGTGAGCTGTGATTGTGCCACTGCACTCCAGCTTGGGTGACAGAATGAGATCTTGTCTCTAAAAAAAAAACAATAGATTACTTAGAGGGAATAAGACCTCTAGGATGGGAAGAGGCCACAGAGTGAAGTCCTCCCCATTCTGGTATTTGGACATTCCATGTCCCCAGATTAAAGGCTCGTCCTGCAAAAAGTAAAGTCTGCCTAACCAAAAAATCTTGTCCATATACACAGAGTCTATTGGGAAACAACCTAGAGAAAACTCATGCCAGCTACTTAGAAAAATCAAATTAAGCTGTGCTACATTGTCTAATCAAACTTACTAGAAGGGTCATGCAACATGGATTACATAAGAACATAACCCAAAAATCCCAACATAGAGAGCACTGTGAAATTCCTGAACTTGGCCAATACCCTATAAATTTTAGAAGATGGATCTTCCCATTAGCAAGTCTATACTTGTTCCTGAAATAAATTAATAGCCCCCTCATTACATATCTCCTTCCATTTTACACAAAGAACTTAAGGTCCCAGAATAGGTTAAAAAAATGTTTTACAATCACTACCTAGATGGGCACCAGGGATATAGCCGAGACTGACCCCAAGAATGAGAAGGAACTCACCTCAGTGGTGCAGAAACTCCTGCAGCAGATCCAAGATAAATTTCAGACCATGTCTGACCAGATCATTGGGAGAACTGATGATATGAGTAGTTGCACTGATGATCTGGAAAAGAACATCGCAGATCTCATGACACGGGCTGGGGTGGAAGAACTGGAAAGTAAAAACAAGATACCTGCCACACAAGAGGTGAAGGTTGCTAATAATTTATACTGAAATCTGGAACACCATTTTTACAAGCCAAGAGAAGATTGAATGGGTTTTTGCAGCTAACTACTATGTGTATACAGGTTTTATAAAAAGTGTGCTTTCTTATCACATACTATATAGTTAGTCTATAGAGTGATTTACCCCCCAGTTTCTTAAACATGGTATCTTCACATCTTGGACCTTGGTCAATTTTGCTATTAATGATTAAACATTAAAACTTTGCTGGTTCCTGAAAAAAAACACACACAAAAAAACACAGTTTTACTTTCCCAAATTCCTATTCTTCTTTGACCCAACTGGAGGCCACCCTCAGGTGCTTGGGTCAAGTCTTGTCCTTTCTTCAACAGCTTGCATCAACCTCCATCAAGATTGGGGTTGGAATAAATTAAGTGTCTGCTAGGCTAGGCTTCTTCAACCCCAGTGTCTCATGTGTTTCAGCCCTTCAACCAGTGAGTTTAGAAATCCTTAAAGAAATCTTCAGAACAAAATATAAGCATTATAGTGCTTACATCTCAGCACCTACACATCCCTAACAGCATTTTTCAAGTCAAAGCATATATTACATCTATTACAACCTAAATCCACAACATCATTGCCAGCCATAGATTATAGTAGATAGGGTATTAATATTATTGAGTGGAAGAATGTAGATTGTGAAAAATAGTAAAAGCATTATTATTGATAAATTAGCATGGGCTATTTGGAGAAATAATTTGTCTCAGCCAACCAAGTGCAGCCTAGAACCAAAACACGCCAAAGGACCTACTTTGGCTCTTTCTCCCTAAGCATTTGAGCCTCAGACTTTTCCACTCCAGAGGGAAAAGCCCATCCACCAAAAAACAGCAGCAACAAAAAGCTTATCCAACAAAAAGTTCTGTTCTGAAAGACAGAAGAGGAGGGCTGGAATTTTCTAAATAATTCCCAGAGACTGGCTTCTTTCTTCTCAGGCCTGGGGAATAGCAGGGCCAGCTTACCTCACCAGCTGTTAGAAGAGAAGAAACCCACACAAGGCCAAAGAGCCCATCCAAGAGATGACAGAAATCAAAATAGTAGTTACCTGGAAGAATGGGTCTTGACTGAAAAGGGGCTCTAGAAAACTTTTCAGTGTCGTGAACAGGTTGCCTATTTTGATCTGAGTAGTGATTACATGTAGGTATACATAGGTAAACATTCATCAACCCGTTCACTGAAGATTTGTACATATCACTGCATGTAAATTATACTGCAAAAAAAAAAAAGGAAAAACATTCTCACACACATGCAAAAAAAAACTTTCTTCCCGATAGGAAACACCCCAGCCTTTCCCCAATTTTCTGGATTACTAGAAGTGATTGATTCCAAAGAGAGAATAAAGAGACAGCCCAAAAGAGGAAGACGATGATCTCCAAGCTGACTTGTCCTCATCTCCATGAAATTTCATGGAAGGAAAAGCATCTCAAGGAAAGAGAGGCAAAGAGATTATCAGGGTTCCTCCAAGAGGAAACAATCCTGCACTCACCCTCGCAACTTGGGTCTCATGAAAGAGCGTCCATTCAGAAAGTCATCACCTTAAGGTGCACTGTGACTTTAAATCCCTTTCATTAAAAACAACGTGTTCTCCTCTAAGTAAACCTGGCCAAATATATCTGAGAATTCCAAAAGAGCCGTTCTACCCTTTGAGCTCTCTCTGCCTGAAAGCACAGTTGCACAATCGCAGTTCAATGAATCTGATTCATCCCCAGGGATATGCCGAATGATCTTCATTTTACAAGGGTTCTTACATTATTTAAATAGAGGAAATACTCCTTTAAAGGCATCAGTTAAGACTTAAAAAAAGAAAAAAGCACAAGAAAAAATATATGTATTAAATATTTTTAAATCTTAAGGCACTGCCATACCCGCATACCCCATGCATGGGCGGGATGGTGGTATCTTCTTCTCCAGCCTGCCCTTTGCCTCCTCACCCACAAACCACCACCACCACTCAGACAGATGGATTGCTCTGTGTTCCTTGACTGGGAAGAAGGATGTGTCAGCAGATAACAAACTTTAAAGGAGTTTATTCTTGAATTGGGATTTTAAAACGTAGGTCAGGCAGTTGGGATGTGTGAGCAGAAGAAAACTAAAAATAAAATAAAAAATGAAAAAATAAAACTTAAGTGCTTTAGAGATCAAAAAGAAGCCATGCTACATACAGTATATTGAGGAAAACACATGAGTAAAAGGGAAATGTCCCAGTCTTACCCCTTCTCTCTCCAGTCTTCAGCCTCAAGACTAGAAAAGAGTCCTCAGCCTTGAGGAAGAGTTTATCTTACTTCAATGGAAACAGAGAAGTGGTAACAGAGAGTCTAATGGGTCCCAAAAAGAGGAAACTTGCCTCCAGCTCTTGGGCTGTGTAGTTGACATAACTAATTCCATCTTAGAAAAAGACTTCATTTTGGTTGGGCATGGTGGTTCATGCCTGTAATCCCAGCACTTTGGGAGGCCGACATGGGTGGATCATGAGGCCAGGAGTTCAAGACAAGCCTGGCAAAGATGGCAAAACCCATCTCTACTAAAAATACAAAAATTAGCCAGTCGTGGTGGCAGGCGCCTATAATCCCAGCTACTCAGGAGGCTGAAGCAGGAGAATCACTTGAACCCCAGGAGGCGGAGGTTGCAGTGAGCTGAGGTTGTGCCACTGCACTCACTGGGCAACTGACTGAGACTCCGTCTCAAAGAAGAAGAAAAAGGACTCCATTTTATATTTCATAGAGCACTTTGCCAACAAGGATAAGATGTTCTGTTTAACAAACAAATTAAAAAAAGACTGCTGGCAACCAGATAAGGATGTAAACAAGCGTACTCTTCCACTATCAGTTCTTGCCAGAGAACTCCGTGACTGTAAAGGATTAGACTTTCTGCAGCTCGAAAATGGCTGTCTTAACTGACACTGTCTTGCAGTCACTTGTGATAAGAATTTGGCACCTGCCACCGAAGGCTCTGCCACCTCAAAAACTCTTCTTTCGAGACCAAAGGGACCCCAGGGTGTGACCAGGACTCTTGTCTTCTTAGCTCCCACTGGACTGGTTCATTAATCCTTTCTCCTATCTCTTTTTCCTCTTGATGTTAAATGTTACTTTGTTTGTCATGGAATGTTTAACCTAAAACATTTCTATATTGATGAAATATACTATTATATATGGTTTGCAATATTGACTGAGTTGTGGAGTGGCTTGAGTCTGTGTGCCCATGGCTCTGACTACAGAGTGAACAGGAAGTACTAAGAATTGCCTCCTTGGGAACTCCATGTAGCTCGTGGACTGGAATAGCATTAATAAAAGCCTGACATTGTGGAAAGACACACACATGCATGGACCTGTTTAATCTTGCACCGCTCACGACTGGCTGAGGTCGAGGATGGAGTCAAAACCCCTAGATAGGCCGGTAGTCTCTGGAAGAAATAAAAACCTGGCCCCATTGCTCAGGCAGAGGCTCTGAAGAGAAATGACTGCATAGTGTGCCTGGGCAGATGGTACCAGACACAATGGCAGAAGCTTCCCTGTGCCCTGAACGGCATGAGAGCAGGGTAATTTCCATGCCTTCCCCACCCCCAGAGAAGCACAAAGCAGTACAGAGTGATGAAAAGAAAGGGCCTGTGGAAATGGGAATGTGGATAGTCTAGGCAATTGCATGGTTTATCATCTTAGGACCAGACAGGATGACAGCTATTCCAAGGGACGCCAGTGTCAGCAGATGACATCAAGGACCACACTGACCTTCTGCCTCCCCCTCAACAACCCAGCCATGTTCACTGCTAGCCCATAGGGCACTCTCGTGGAAATTAGAAAAAGACATCTGCAAAGTATGTGCTGCTTAGAGAATGAAGTGCAGATGAAATGTCAGCCCCCTAGGCTCTCTGCCCCACCTCCACCTCTAAGCTATGTGGCATAATACTTGAGAAACAGATCTCAAGACCAGGCACAGTGGCTGGCACAGGTAATCCCCATGCTTTGGGAGGCCAAGGCAAAGCAACATAAGGAGATCTAATCTCCACAAAAAAAAAAAAAAAAAAAACAATTAGCCAGGCATGGTGGCGCATGCCTGTGGTCCCAGCTACTTTGGAGGTTGAAGTGGGAGGATGGCTTTGGCCTGGGAGGTTGAGGCTGCAATGAGCCATGACTGTGCCACTGCTCTCCAGCCTGGGTGACAGAGCCAGACCCCGTCTTAAAAAAAAAAAAAAGGAAATAGACCTCAGGTGGTGTGATCTTTACACCCGTTTCACACAACCTCCAAACCTGGCTGAACAGCAAAGACTAGCTCATCTCAGGGAATTTAGCTGAAAATCTCGAGCAAACTTAATATATAGCAAGGTAAAATAATATAATTCAAAAAACAAAACTACAATTAAGGAAATATAACAATATCCACAAGATACAAAAGTTTGTTTTATTGTAATATTATTTTGATGCTTAGTTTTTATCACAAAATTCTATTTCACACCATAATACTTGATAATTTATTCTATGTAGACACAGAGAGGAAAGGGGGCCTGGTGGAAATATGAGCTAACCAGTTAACAAAGACGGGTGCAGACTCTAAACCAGAACAACCACAGGGAAGAACATCTCATCCAAATTCTGAGCTTTATAAAAAAAGAAAACTGGGAGCAAGAGAAAATTATGTTTGCATACGATTTAGGAATCTTTAAATCATTTTCACATACCTTTGTTGATTCCTGAAATATCCCTGCTTCCATGGAGCAGAAATTATTACCTTCTGTTCGGGAGAATGGACTATAAAACAGCAACTCATAGGGAAAAAAAAGAATGTGATAAAGAAGTGAAGAAAGGGGAAGCATGAGATATAAAAGTTTTATTTTTAAACACAGCTATCCATTGACATGGGAAAAATGTGGGATGGGATTCTGAATGATTTTTTTATCCCCTTCCCTTCTTTATACTTCTCTACAGATTTTTTTTTTTTTTTTTTTTGAGACAGGGTCTCACTCTGATGTCCAGGCTGGAGTGCAGTGGCGTGACGTCGGCTCACTGCAACTTCTGCCTCCCGGGTTCAAGAAATTCTCCTGCCTCAGCCTCCCTAGTAGCTGGGATTGCAGGCACCCGCCACCATGCCCGGCTAATTTTTTCATTGTTAGTAGAGATGGAGGTTCACCATGTTGGCCAGGCTGGTTTGGAACTCCTGACAAGTGATCTGCCCACCTTGGCCTCTCAAAGTGCTGGAATTAAGGCGTGAGCCATTGCACCCAGCCTTTTTCCACAGATTTTTTTATATGCAAAAATTCCTTTTATTATAAGAAGGAGGAAAAGACAAAATTAGCAAGAACTTAATTTGTTTTTTTATTTTTTTAATTAATTAATGAATTTTTTTTTTGAGACGGAGTCTCGCTCTGTCGCCCAGGCTAGAGTGCAGCGGCGTGATCTTGGCTCACTGCAAGTTCCACCTCCCGGGTTCATGCCATTCTCCTGCCTCAGCCTCCCGAGTAGCTGGGACTACAGGTGCCTGCCACCACTCCTGGCTAATTTGTTGTATTTTTTAGTAGAGATGGGGTTTCACCATGTGATGTTAGCCAGGATGGTCTCGATCTCCTGACCTCATGATCTGCCCACCTCGGCCTCCCAAAGTGCTGGGATTACAGGCATGAGCCACCGTGCCCAGCCAATTTATAATTACTACTTATTTATTCCTAAAATCTAATTACTAAATATTACAATAATGTAATTCTTTGCAAAGCAAAAAGCCTGCAAGAAAAATGCACTAAAGTAACTTCAAAGGGATGAACGTAAATTCTTTTTCTGTCTTCTGCTTGCCTGTGGTTTCTAAGCTTTCTATAATATAGGTATAATTATTCATTGAAAGGGTGCTTTGTTTTAAAAGGAAAATTCCTAAATGAATTTCTGAAGTATACAAATAACAATGTATATGTATTTACCCTAGCAAATTGTCAAAATATGAATTTATTTTGTACTATTGAGAGGTTAAAAAACTGGATAAGGATACATACATATGCGCTTTTTTCTTTTTTCAAGAAAATAAAAAGCAAATGACCTAAATTACACTCTTGTGGAGAACATCAGAACTGAGTCAGAATCTGAGTTATGAGGTAACCTGATCCTTTCTAGCCCAACCTCCCACTCTGTGAAGCCGTCTTCATCTCAGAATCTGTTTCCTTGTCGTAAAACCTGCCTTGCCTTTCTTTATGAGGAAACTGAGGCTTGGAGGAAGTTCAGCAACCTACTGAATTATCACAGCTAAATCTCCCGACGAAGAAAAGAACTCAGATGGCTTGAATCTAACACCCAGGCAGGCTCTTCCTAATGGCCCACAGAGCCTCCAAACCTGGTAGAACAGTTAACAATGATACTCTATCTTTTGACATTCTGGGATCTTGTCTTTTGAAATGCAGATAGTACCCTAAAATCAAAATAATAATACCTCTTGGAAATATCGATTCATAGTACCATCAAAAAAGCAGTTTGCACAAGATTGATAACATGGGGAAGCATTACCTTTCAAGTGCAAAACACAGGGATGCAATGGAAGCTTTATAGCAAATGATCTAAAAAAAATTGAGATGACATATGTTTCATTTTTGTATATATCAGCTAAACTCTGCCTGCCCTCTATATTTGACCATGATATCTAAAGCAAAGCAACATCAGATCTTACATATAACCCTCATCCCTTAAGAGACACTCAGAAGCCTGTGCGAAGTGGTTCATACCTGTAATACCAGCACTTTGGGAGGCTGAGGCAGGAGAATAGCTTGAGCCCAGGGGTTCAAAACTGCAATGAGCTATGAACACGTCACTGCACTCCAGCCTGGGTGACAGAGCAAGACGCTGCCTCAAAAGAAATACTCTGAAGATAAGTGATCTTTAAACAGAGGAGTTAAGCCACCATAGTGATTTACAAACCAAGAAATCCTAGATCTCTTTTTTTAAACTTTGGTGAAACAGAGGCCCTTTTAAATTTCTCAAACTGGGCCAGGCACGGTGGCTCACGCCTGTAATCCCAACACTTTGGGAGGCCAAGGCAGGAGGATCACTTGAGCCCAAAAGTTCGAGGATACATTGAGCTATGATTGTGCCACTGCACTCCAGCCTGGGTGATAAGAGTGAGACTCTATCTCAGAAAATAAGAAAAATTAAAATAAAATTTTTTAAAATAACCTTCTCAAGCCAAGTAACCCCTATCTCTTCCTGTGGCAATGGCCATTTCTTTCAACTAAAATATTCAGCTGTGATTGCTTTGGCTATTCAGGCTGTTTTTTAGTTCCATACAAATTTTAGGATTTTTTTTCTAGTACTGTGAAAAATGACATTTGGGCTGGGTATGGTGGCTCATGCCTGTAATTCCAGCACTTTGGGAGGCCAAGGTGTGTGGATCACTTAAGCCCAGGAGTTCAAGGCCAGCCTGAGAAACATGGCAAAACCCTGTCTCTACAAAAAATTTAAAAACTAGCCAGGTGGTCGGGTGCAGTCGCTCACACCTGTAATCCCACCACTTTGGGAGGCTGAGGCAGGCTGATCACTTGAGCTTAGGAGTTTGAGACCAGCCTGGGCAACATGGCAAAACTCTGTCTCTACCAAAAAAAAAAAAAAAAAAAAGCAAAAATTAGCTGGGTATGGCGATGCATGCTTGTCGTCCCAGTTACTTGGGAGGCTCAGATGGGAGAATTGCTTGAGCTTGGGAGGTTGAGGCTACAGTGAGCTGTGATTGTGCTATGGCACTCCAGCCCAGGCAACAGAGTGAGATACTGTCTCAAAAGAAAAACAAAAAATTTTAATTTAAACTTCAGTAAAAGAAAAAATAAATAATAAAATTACTGAAAACATAGGTAAAGTTTTTAGGTAACAGTTTCTATGGGAAACCTGTAATGCTTAGGTTTTAAAAGGCTTACTTAGTCTATTTATATCACCACAATTAAAAAGACTTCCCAGATGAGCAGCTGTGAGTTATAAGAAGGTATCTATTTCTGCTTCACTGATATGCCCTGCCAGAGCATTGTTCTTATTTTATTTTTGTTTGTTTGTTTGTTTGTTCATTTGAGATGGAGTCTTGCTCTGTAACCCAGGCTGGAGTGCAGTGGCGCGATCTCGGCTAACTGCAACCTCCATCTCCTGGGTTCAGGCGATTCTCCTGCCTCAGTCTCCAGAGTAGCTAGGACTACAGGTGTGCCCCACCACGCCTGGCCAATTTTTGTATTTTTGGTAGAGATGGGGTTTCACCATGTTGGCCAGGCTGGTCTCAAATTCCTGACCTCAAATAATCTGCTGGCCTCAGCCTCCCAAAGTGCTGGCATTACAGGAGTGAGCCACCATGTCCAGCCAGAACAGTGTTTTTATAGTATAGAAATTCTGCTTAGAATTGTGCTGAATTCAAGGCTATAAACAGACTAGTTGTGAAACCAAGTGTCATATTTTAAAATCACGTAGCAAAGTATACTAACATGTATAAACACATAGTGCAAAAATGATATGCAGGGGCCGGGCAAGGTGGCTAATGCCAGCACTCTGGGAGGCCAACATGGGAGGATCCCTTGAGCTTAGGAGTTCAAGACCAGCCTGGGCAACATAGCAAGACCTCACCTCAATCTCAAAAAATAAAAAAAAAGAATAGTGTTTACCTCTTATTTATGCCACACTGTTTACTGCACACTGAATGGCCCATTTTTCTATAAAATTCATCTTATTTCTTTTGGATGTTTTCTATAAGATATATTTTTTAAATATTGTGTCAAAATTTTCCTTTTTCCACGGGCATATTGTTCTTCTTACCAGAATGCACTTATAGAAGATTTTTTGGAAGTCTAATATGTAATCATATTTTGTTACTATTTATTTATTTATTTATTTATTTTGAGACAGAATCTCACTCTGTCACCCAGGCTGGAGTGCAGTGGCACAATCTCGGCTCAGTGCAAACTCCACCTCCCGGGTTCAAGCGATTCTCCTGCCTCAGACTCCCCAGTCGCTGGGACAACAGGCATGCACCACCACCCCTGGCTAATTTTTGTATTTTTAGTAGAGACAGTTTCACCATGTTGGCCAGGCTGGTCTTGAATTCCCTTTTTTTTTTTTTTCTTTTTTTTTTCTTTTGAGATGGAGTCTCGCTCTGTCGCCCAGGCTGGGGTGTAGTGGCATGATCCCGGCTCACTGCAACTTCTGCCTCTGGATTCAAGCGATTCTCCTGCCTCAACCTCCCAAGTAGCTGAGATTACAGGCGTGTGCCACTACACTTGGCTAATTTTTTATTGTTAGTAAAGACAGGGTTTCACCATGTTGGCCAGGCTAGTCCCGAACTCCTGACTTCAAGTGATCTGTCTGCCTCAGCCTCCCAAAGTGCTAGGATTATAGGCATGATCCACTGCGCCTGGGCTGTGACTTTATTATGAGTATATATATGCTCTATTTTCAAGGCACTGATTTCAATATACATCAATCAAATTTACTTTATTGATATGGTATTTAGGTATTTTATATCATTACTTATTTTTTAATTGTTATATTTTGAACTGAGAGAGATTAAAGTATGCCATCATTAACATATTTCTGTCTAGTTCTCCTTTCTTTTCCTATAATGTTGGCTGAGTGAATGTTGTGGCTATTTTATTATATGCGTAGATCTTCATAACTTCTACATCTTCACTAAACTCTTTAGCATTACAAAGTATACTCCTTGTCTTGTCTCAATCTGAACTACACCTTGTCGATATTAAGATCACAACCTCTACTCTTTTTGTTCATATTTGTCTCATAATTTTACACATTTAATTTATTTTTAATAAAGTTAATAATTAATAAAGATAAATTAAAGATTTTGTTTTTTGAGACAGAGTCTCATTCTGTCACCCAGGCTGGAGTGCAGTGGTGTGATCACGGCTCACTGCAGCCTCCACCTCCGCAGGCTCAGGTAATCTTCCCACCTCAGCTTCTCGAGTAGCTGGGACTATAGGTGCATGCCACCATGCCCGGCCAATTTTTTTTTTTTTTTTTGTCTTTTTTGTAGAGACAGGGTTTCCCCATGTTGCCCAGGCTGGTCTTGAACTCCTGGGCTCCAGCCATCCTCCTGCCTTGGTCTCCCAAAGTGCTGGGATTATAGGCATGAGACACCATACCCAGTCTAAAAATTTATTTTTAGTATTTCTAAATTACTTTGTTGTATGAGTTTTTATTGTATATAGCATTCAGTTGGGCTTCATTTTGTGATCAAATCTATTATGAGGTGCTGTAAATGTATGATCATTATGCCTTCCTAATGAATTGACCCTTTTATTATTATGAAATCTCCTTTACCTCTAGTAATACTTTGTCTTGAAGCCTATCATGGTTGATATTGATATAGCCAGTCCATCCTTTGTATGTTTACTACATGCATTATATACCTTTTTCTATACGTTTACTTCCAACATGTCGGTGTCTTTATATTTACAGTGCATCTGTGGTAAACAGCATATAGCTGAGTATTGCTTCTTAATTCATTTTGATAATCACTGCTCTCTTTTTTAGCGTTTTTTTGGTTGTTCGTTTGTTTTGAGACAGGGTCTCACTCTGTCTCCCAGGTTGGAGTGCACTGGTGCAATCTCAGCTCACCGCAGCTTCAACCTCCCAGGCTCAAGTGATTCTCCCACCTCAGCCTCCTGAGTAGCAGGGATTACAGGTGCATGCCACCGCGCCCAGCTAATTTTTGTATTATTTATAGAGACAGGGTTTTACCTTGTTGCCCAGGTTGGGCTCAAACTCCTGAGCTCAAGCGTTACACCCTCCTCAGTTTCCCAAAGTGCTGGAATTACAGACATGAGCCACTGCACACAGCCAATCACTGCTTTTTAATTGGAGTGTTTAGATTATTAACATCTAATATAATTATAAACATGATTGGGTTTAGATCGACCACTTTATTGTTTTCTGTTTGTCCCCTCTGTTCTTTGTTTTTTTTTGTTTCATGTTTTCTGACTTCTTTTAGATTATTGGAATATATTTTAGAATTTCATTTAAATCTATGGGCTTATAAACTCTTTGCATTAATTTTTAGTGGTTATGGTAAAGATTGAAATATACATCTTTAACTTTTTGCACTCTACCTAGAGTTAATATCCACTTCATGTAAAATGTAGAAACCTTACACCATGTAGATCCATTTACCACCCCCATCCTTCATTCTATAATTGTCATAAGTTTATATCTGCATTTATTATAAGCCCCATATAAAAATGTTATAGTTTGTGGTTTAAGTAGTAAAATATATTTTAAGAAACTGAGGGAAAAAATTTATATATACTCAGATATTTACAATTTGTTCATTTTTCTCACAAAATGATAGAAAGGAACAATAGAGGAAAGCAGTCCCAGTGTTGATGCAATGGCTCAACAGTCAATAAAGACTAGAAACTTTTCCTCTTCCTAGTCTATCTATTCAAACTAACATCAAATTAGTTTGGTCCGCAGGCTTGTCCCTTCCTAGCCATATTATGGCTGTAACACTTCAGAAAGCATCACCTGTAGATATACCTGTGTTCAGGTGTTTCATTCAATACTTTCCAAGAAGTACCCTGGCAGGACCCAAGCCCATGCCTTTGAATAAGAAATTGAGGAAAGCATCAGCATTGTGAGTGTTTTCATCCTCTGTCATGAGAAGTAGGCTGTTTAATAAGGAAGAAAGGAATAACAATGGCTGTTTTGTAGATAATCAACAGTTACTGCCATAACCCCTTACTCCCAGCTATTGGTGGTGGTTCCTGAGACTGCTAAATTTAGAAAAATTGAAGATTCAGTTTAGAAGAACTGAAGATTGATCAACATGAAATCCATACATATAGAAAAGAATGATGGGATGAGGCCGGGCACGGTGGCTCATGCCTGTAATCCCAGCACTTTGGGAGGCCAAGGCAGGCAGATCACAAGGTCAGGAGATGGAGACCGTCCTGGCTAACATGGTGAAACCCCATCTCTACTAAAAACACAAAAATTAGCCGGGCGTGGTGGCGGGTGCCTGTAGTCCCAGCTACTTGGGAGGCTGAGGCAGGAGAATGGCGTGAACCCAGGAGGTGGAGCCTGCAGTGAGCTGAGATCCCCGCCACTGCACTCCAACCTGGGCAACAGAGTGAGACTCTGTCTCAGAAAAAAAAAAAGAATGGTGGGATGTTGTTCATTCATTGGCTGAAAATGTCTCACACAATTCTGGAAGTATTGCCTTCAATACTAAATCTGTCAAGCCCTCAGTGCTTTAGAAACTCACTGTCTAAATTTAAACTTTAGTTTTAGCACACACTACTACTTAAGATGCTTACCTGCCTCTAGAACCCTTGCCCTCCATTGACGGCTAGCTAGCTTTTCACTTAACTTTATGTTCAACCATATGCCAATTTCATATTAGTTATTAGTTCCAAGCCCAGTCTAATATAAACTGAATGATTATTAGCATTTCAACATAAATCTGCATAAGATTGTCCACCACCACCCCACCCTGCCCCCTACTCCAAGATATACCTAAAGAGTAAAGTTTAGCATAAAGTAATTAATGGTGACTTTTTTTGGTCAATTTTAATGAAGATCTTTTTTTTTTTTTTTTTTTTTTTTTTTGAGACGAAGTCTCACTCTGTTCCCCAGACTAGAGTCCAGTAGCGCAATCTTGGCTAACTGCAGCCTCTGCCTCCCAGGTTCAAGCAATTCTCCTGCCACAGACTCCCAAGTAACTGGGACTACAGGCACGTGCCACTACGCCTGGCTAATTTTTCATATTTTTAATAGAGATGGGATTTCACCGTGTTAGACAGGATGGCCTCAATCTCCTGACCTCGTGATCCACCCATCTCAGCCTCCCAAAGTGCTGGAATTACAGGCATGAGCCACCACACCTGGCAAAGATCATTTTTGATAGAGAAAATTTCCTTGAGACCCTCAAATTACTCTGTACCTTCCAAACCAATACTAATTAAGGACAGATTTCAAACTGCTATAGAATATTTCTAATATTTAGCAACTGGTCCACTGTATCCTAGAACCAGAAAACTGCAACTTTTTTTCAGTAAATGTATATAATTAAAGCCAACAATTGCTATTTCAAACATTGGATGATACTGCTTTATTTCTTTCTTTCTTTCTTTTGAGATATGGTCTTACTCTTTTTCCCAGGCTGGAGTGCAGTGGCACAAACACAGCTCACTACAGTCTCAGCTTCCCGGGCTCAAGCAATCCTACTGCCTCAGCCTCCCAAGGAGCTGGGACCACAAGTGCATGCCACCATGCATGGCTAATTTTTTTATTTTTTGTAGAGATAGGGTCTTGACATGTTGCCCAGGCTGGTCTCAAACTCCTGGGCTCAAGCAGTCCACCCACCTTGGCCTCCCAAAGTGTTGGGATTATAGGCATGAGCCACCACAACCAGCCTTAATGCTGCTTTAAGTCAAATTAATAAACAAGTCATCTCAGCTGTAAGCTTAATGTTGACCTCACTTACGTTGGCCTAGCTTTAGCTAATACATAATATCACCCACAATATATAATAACCATAATGCATAGCTTCTTCTTAATAATGTGTTTTTCTTTTTCTTGAGAATTCTTTTACTGTATGTTATGGAGAGGAAAAATCAAAGTTTTTGTTTTGGGGGAAGTTACAAATTAAGTACATCTTATATTTTATATTATTTATTTATTTATTTTAATTTTTCTGTAGAGACGGGATCTCACTTTGTTGCCTAGGCTGGTCTCAAACTCCTGGACTCAAGCAATCCTCCTCCCTTGGCTTTCAAAAGTGCTGGGATTACAGATGTGAGCCACCACACCTGGCCTCATCTTATATTTTATTTAAGGTTTTGCAAATGGCAAGAAAACAGGGAAGGTATTATGGAAAATAATGAAATACATTTCCTAAAAATTAGGACCTAAGTTTATAGAATATTGAAATAGAATTGAAGCATTGACCTCTTGTACCTCTCCACATCCCTTGACAGTGTGTCAGTCAGTATTCAGGAAAACATCCACCCAAATCACTGTAGGTATTTTAAGCAGAAAGAAATTGAATACAAAGAACTGGGTCTTAAGAAAATTTTTGGAATGGCTTGTGCAAAGGGCTCTAGGCTGAGTCTTTAAGAATGATTCCTGGAATATTACAGAATGGATCTACTAACTCTGAGCTATCTCTGAGGCTACCACTGGAGCAAGTCAAAAGCATACCACTACAGCTATGATACAGAAATGAGGATGCTAGAATCAAATCACTGCCACTACTGCTGGTGCCTCTGCCACAACTGTGTGTCAATACCCACAAAGCAGAAGAATAGACAATAAGAAGCTGCTGCAGAAAAATCTGCTAGCTATAAGAAAAGAGCCAAAAAGGGCAGGAAGATGGCCTCCAGCTGCCTTGCTCCTTCCAAATGCATCATGACTGCATCTAATAGACAGAACCTAATTTGCATCCAGGTTCTAGATAGACAGGTCAACGTAGTTCTCACCTTTCCAGCTTAAAGTTTATATAATAACTCTGGAAGGAGAGTGGAACAGAACTGAATGGGCCATTCTTCAGTATCTATCACAGACATTGTGTCACTGTCCTAATCAATTGTATCTGTGTATTCCAAAATTACACATTGCCAGAAAAACAGGATGCAAGATGCACCCCTTTGGGAAATAACTATTTTAAGCAAATCTATTCTGTTGAAGGCAGGGGAAATGCAAGTAGTGTTACCTGGCAACTTGCAATATCAGTTAAATTGACTGAGCATACAGTTTCCATCTATTCATAAGCTACAGCTACACAATGCCAAATTTCCAACTGTTTGGTATTCCAAGGAAGGAAGAAAAGGATTCTGACATGTGTAGGGCTTATTTGATCTTAAAGGAAACTATTTGAAAACCTGTGCTTCCCCCAAGTTTATTCATTCTCTCTCATGAAAAAAAAAAAAAATGTCCAGGAAGAAGGGCCCTGTGGCTTGCATCACATACAATTTGAAAACTCTGCAAATACTAAGTACTTCAGTAGGCTGAATAATGGCCACCCAAAGATATCAGATCTTCCTCCATAGAGCCTGTAAATTTTATGTTAGATTAAGGTCCTTTAATTAAGGATTGAGAGATAGAGAGATTACCTTGGTTTATCTGAGTGGAATCTAAATGCAATCATATGTATCCTTACAACAGGGAGGCAGAGGGAGATTTAACACAGACACAGAGAAGGGAAGGTGTTAAGAAGACAGAGCAGAGAGAAATTTGAAGGTGCTGGCCTTGATGCCTGGAGTGATGTGGCCATAAGCCAGGGAATGTCAGCAACCACCAGAAGCTGGAGGAACCAATGGACAGATTGTCCCCTACAACCTCCGGAGACAGTGAAGCCCTGCCAACACCTTGATTATGGCCCAGTGATACTGATCTTGGACTTCTGACCTCTAGATCTGTGAGATCATAAATTCACTATTTGTTCTTCTTAAACTCACCAAGTTTATGGTCATTTGGTACAGCAGCCACAGGAAACTAATACAAGTAACTGAAATATCAGAGCATCCAACTCCACTGACATGTTGCCATAGGGTACCAGGGGAAATCATTCTCCCATAGTTTGTCCTGCATTATTACAAATCAACTAGTACGGTGCAGAATTTAAAAGTCAATTTAGAATCCAATAATGTTGATGGCAAGTTTGAGGACTTGATCACTCTAGTCCTTACAATCAATAGCCAAATGATTTCAGATCCAAAAGTAAACAAACCACAAAATATAAGCTTAAGGTCAGAGAGGGCTGGGCGTGTTGGCTCACGCCTGTAATTCCAGCACTTTGGGAGGCCAAGGTGGGCAGATCACCTGAGGTCAGGAGTTTGAAACCAGCCTGGCCAACATGGCGAAACCCCATCTCTACTAAAAATATAAAAATTAGTCCAATGTGGTGGCAGGTGCCTGTAATCCCAGCTACCTGGGAGGCTGAGGCAGGAGAATCACCTAACCTGGGAGGTAGAGGTTGCAGTGAGCTGAGATCGCGCCACTGCACTCCAGCCTGGGCAACAGAGCAAGACTTTGTCTCAGAAAAAAAAAAAAAAAACGAGGTCAGAGAAAGGACAACCTTTCGAGATCAAGAGGTGATTGCCTAGAAGCCCAGTTTGATGGAAGGGAGAGAGCTTGAGCTTTGAAGCTGGGAGCATTCTCAGTTTTACCCGCTTCCTAAAAGTTGAGCCATGGGCAGTAACTTACCTCTCTGAACCTGAGCTTTCTCACCTGATTCAAGATGGCAACAATGAAAATGGAAAAAGAGGCAGAAGTAAAGGGAGGTACATTTGGATGGATGCGGTAAAAGAAAAGGAGATATTTAGGATGAATGGCAGATTTCTGGCTAGAAAGCCTTGGCTAGAAAGCCTTGGAAACATGAACTGGAAGGGCTAGAAAGAGTCTCAGGTAGGCAGAATTGGGCAGGAAGAGAATGAGTTCAATTTTTGCCATGTGGAATTTGAAGAGCCTACGGAGCATCCATCAGCAGGACGCTGGGGATATAAGAGGCTCATACAGCATAGGAACCAAATGAGAGATCCTGATTCCAGTCTTGATCATATGGGTAAAAGCAGATGTCATGGGAGGGAGAGAGGTACCCAGGGGCATGTGCACAATGTAAAAGATCTTATACTTTTCTTGACAGTGACCATAGTTTTAGCATGGATCTTATTTTAGGTGTTATATAACACTAAGCCCATTCCAAACAGGAAATAGTACTTGTCTAAATACAAAGTAATAAGTAAAAAATGGTGGCCAGGTGCGGTGGCTTATGCCTGTAATCCCAGCACTTTGGGAGGCCGAAGCGGGCGGATCACCTGAGGCCAGGAGTTTGAGACCGGCCTGGCCAACATGGCGAAACCCCATCTCTACTAAAAATACAAAAAAAAAAAAAAAAAATTAGCCAAACCCGGGAGGTAGAGGCTGCAGTGAGCCAAGATCGCACCACTGCACTCCAGCCTGGGAGAGAGAGGGAGACTCCATTTCAAAAAAAAAAAAAAAAAAAAGGTTATATGAACATTTGTATAGCCATGTGATAAAATTTATGCTAGTCATTTAAGATAATTGTTTATGAAAACTTATTGTAATAGAATAAAAAAGTGGTTGTACCATAATGTATGTCCATTATGCCATTCAATCCATCTGTTAAGTTTCTTAAATTCCATCCTGTATATTGTCTATACTCAATATTTCCTACCTTCTTTTGTAGCTGTTGGTTGCTGCTTCATGTTTCTTTTTTCTTTTTTTAATTTTTTAAAGGCAGGGTCTCACTATGTTGCCCAGGCTAGAGTACAGTGGCTATATTCCTAGGCACAATCATAGCTCATGGCAGCTTTGACCTCCCAGGCTGAAGTGATCTCCAACTTAGCTTCCAAAGTAGCTGGGACTATAGACATGGGCTACCATGCCTGGCTACTGCTGCTTCATGCTTCTATTCTATTTATTTATCTCTTTCATATTATTATCCTTATTTTAATTTCTTGTTCTATTTGGCAAATTAATTCTGTTTTCTAGCATATAAATTGTTCAGTTTATGGTCTTTCTCTCATAGTACTTGTAGTCCTCAAATATCTCATTTTTCTCCTATTCCTTTGGGCTCATCACATCCCCAGATCTCAGCCAGTATCCTTTCATACACACAAACACACACACACACACACACACACACACGCACAGACACACACATACACACATACACATGCACAACATACACACATACACGCACATAAACATACACACATACACATACACACATACACATATATACACATACACATGCACAACATACATGCACATAAACATACACATATACACATACACACACATACACACATATACATATATACACACACATGCACAACATACACACATGCACATGCATAAACATACACACATACACACACATATACACATGCATACACATCTACACACATACACATACACACACATACACATATACACATACACATATACACTTATACACATACACACACATACGCATACACACGCAGACACATACACACACAGACACACACACATACACATACAGACACATATACATACACATACACACATACACATGCAAAACATACACACATACACGCACATAAACATACACATACACATACACACATACACATATATACACATACACATGCACAACATACACGCACATAAACATACACATACACACACATACACACATATACATATATACACACACATGCACAACATACACACATATGCATAAACATACACACATACGCACACATATACACATGCATACACATCTACACACATACACATTCACACACATACACATATACACATACACATATACACTTATACACATACACACATACGCATACACACGCAGACACATACACACAGACACACACATACACATACAGACACATATACATACACATACACACATACACATACATACACACATACACACGTGCATACACATACATACACACACACGTGCATACACACACATACACACGTGCATACACATACATACACACACATACACACGTGCATACACATACATACACACACATACACACGTGCATACACATACATACACACACATACACATACACACGTGCGTACACATACATACACACACATACACACACATACACATACACATACACATACACATACACATACACATACACATACACATACACATACACATACACATAGACTGGTAAGCCTGCAGTTTATGTAGGGGGATGATTGAAGAGGAAGGGAGAGCTTTGGGTTTTATAATCTGGTCCCTATCACTCCCTGCTTTTAACCCCCCACCTGTCCCCAAGCAAAACTCTGAGCACCTCTCTTCCCAGGTTCTAATCTTTTGATGGTTATCGGCCAACACTGAAATTGTTTCACCCATTGGGCTGGGGAGCAAAAGCAAAAGATGGTTAGGGGACTGCTCTTTCTCTTAGTCTCTTATTATCTTATTCTCCTCTCCTGATGTTTTGCTTCCCCTGGGCTGAAGCTTGTTTGGGACTGTTATTTTATGTACAAAACATGGAAACAAGGTAATCTGTACTGTTATTTTATGTACAAAACATGGAAATCAGTAATCTGCTAATTTTAGTAGGCTAAATCATCCTTGACTCTCCTATGTCACTCTAGTGCCCTGGGTAGGCAATACTTGATGCAAGGTACAGGTGGATGGAAGAGCATATCAATAAAAATCTCATTTAATCTTCTCCAACCTTACAAAATCAATGTTAGCCCAGCTGTATGAGTGAGAAAAGTGTAGGTGAGAGAAGATTGCTTAAGATCACTCTTGGCAGAGAGTGATGCAGCAGGGATTTAAACCTAGATAGCTCTGGTTCCAGGAGTTGTGCTTCTTTCACTCTACCACCTGCTCCCCAAAACCTGGTTCTCCAACAGAATCCCATCTCAGCCACAGGAGTCACTCCCTCCTCCATTCCTGAAGGAGAAATCCTGGATTCTTCCTCCATTTCTCCCTCTTCCTCATACCCACACCTATTCAACAATAAAATCCTTTCTATCTAAGCTATCAGTTACAGATCTTGAGTCCATTTTCTCCTCACACACCCTTGCCACTGAATTAGTTCATGCCTTTACCATTTCTCCGTGGCCATAGCATCCCAACTCTCTCCTCTTTCTTCCTTCCTTCCTTTCTTTCTTCCTTCCTTCCATCCTTCTTTCCCTCCTTCCCTCCCTCCCTCCCTTCCTTCCTTCCTTCCTTCTTTTCTTCCTTCCTTTCTTTTTTTCTTTCTTTCTTTTTTGAGACAGAATCTCTCTCTGTTGCCCAGGCTGCAGTGCAGTAGTGCAATCACAACTCACTGCAGCCTCAACCTCCTGGGCTCCAGTGATTTTCCCACCTCAGCCTCCCAAGTAGCTGAGACTACAGGCATGTGCCACCAGGCCTGGCTAATTTTTTAAATTTTTGTAGAGATGGGGTCTCACTATGTTGCTGAGGCTTTGAGGCTCAGCTTACTTTCAAAGTTTCCCTGTTACCGAAAGTATAATGTTCATGACCTTAGCATGGCACTATCTGAGCACAAACCGCCTCACCAGCTGTGTGTCCCCCACACCCAGTGTTCTAGTCATGCACTAAATTTTTTAGTAATCTCCTACCCAAGAGGCCTTCACAACTCCATGATTTTCTACATGCTATTCTTTCTGCATGAAATGAACTTCCTCTTTTCCACTTGACACCACTCTGACTCATTCTTTGAGACTCAATGCAAACATCACCTGTTTCGTAGTTTTTCCTGATATCCCAGGCAACCCTAGATGCCTCTGTATGTAACATGTACCAACAAAAGAGTAAATATCAACTGGAATGTGAATTCCTCAAAAGTAAAGTAGAAATATTATGGGCTTGCTATTCTCCAAATGATCTCCAAAGTGCGGTATGCAATACCTGTTTGGTGTCCATGAAGAGATTCTTAAAACTTTAATTTAAAAACTGTAATTTAGGTCAGGCTTGGTGGCTCACGCCTGTAATCCTAGCAATTTGGGGAGCCGAGGTGGGCAGATTACCTGAGGTCAGTTGGAGATCAGTTTGGCCAACATGGCAAAACCCCATCTCTGCTAAAAAACACAACAATTAGCCAGGCGTGGTGATGCACACCTATAGTCCCAGCTACTCGGGAGGCTGAGGCAGGAGAATCGCTTGAACCCAGGAGGTGGAGATTGCAGTGAGCCGAGATTGTGCCACTGCACTCCAGCCTGGGTGGCAGAGTAAGACTCTGTCTCAAAAAACAAACAAATAAACAAAAAATACTGTAATTTATATATTTCCTCATTGTTACTAATTTTGACTTTTTAATTTTTATAAAATGAACATAATATGTATTATGTATATAACCCTCAAAAAAGAGACATATGGCCAGGTGCAGTGGTTTAGTAATCCCAGCACTTTGGGAGGCCGAGGCAGGCAAATCCCAAGGTCAGGAGTTCAAGACCAACCAGGCCAACATGGCGAAACCCCATCTCTACCTAAAATACAAAAATTAGCTAAGCATGGTGTCAGGCATCTGTAATCCCATCTACTCGGGAGGCTGAGGCAGGAGAATCATTTGAACCCGGGAGGCAGACGTTTCAGTGAGCCGAGATCATGCCACTGCACTCCAGCCCGGCAACAGAACGAGACTCCATCTCAAAAAAACAAAGAGAGAGAGAGAGAGAGAGAGACATATACAGGGAGCCATGCTCACAATATTTTTAAAAAAATTTTTCTGAGATAGGGTGTCATTTTGTCACCGAGGCCGGAGTACAGTGGTACAATCTTGGCTCACTGCAGCCTTGACTTCCTGGGCTCAAGCAATCCTCTCCCCTCAGCCTCGAAAATAGCTGAGAGCACAGACACGTGCCACCACACTTGGCTAATTTTTCTATTTTTAATAGAGACGAGGTTTCACCATGTTGTCCAGGCTGGTCTCAAACGTCTGGACTCAAGCAATCTGTCCACCTTGGCCTCTCAAAGTGCTGGGATTACAGGCGTGAGCCACCATGCCCAGCCCACAGTATTTTTTTTTAACTTAAAGGAATGCACAATAAAATTTTGGCAACTACTAGTCTTGATTTACTTAGTATCACATTACCCAGATGCAGCAGATAAAGTGCTTTATCTCCAAATAACCAATACCTAGAACAGTTTTCCATACTTGGCAGATGCTCTGTGAACATTAAATGAGTAAATAAGGAGATAAAGAATACAGACTTAATGTGCAGGTTGTCATGGAAGAAACAAAACAGTGTTTTAATTGAAATGGGCTTGAGTTAGAATCCTGCATTTCACATTTCACTGGGTTGTGTTTTTGGGTGAGTCACCCACTTCTTAGAACATCAATTTCCTTGTCTGTAAAATGAAAATAATGCAGCAAGGTGGTTGTGAGAATTAAAAGACATAATGAATGCAAGCTGCTTAGCATAATGCCCCTCTGCAGTGAGTACCCAGTAAACTGATGCTTCATTTGCAGTGCTAGATGGCAGTTAGTCCAAACCAGAAGGCCGTAGTACTTGATAAGTCTGCTCTCATTTCTACCAAAATCATTTTGTTTTACAGTCATTCAAAGAAAGGGCCTGTGACCTTAAACATCGGTGAATTACATGGGTAAAATATGGGTGATTTTTAAAACCAGAGAAGAATTTTAGGAGGTCATGGTCATTCATGTGTTTCTTCATTCTGCCACGTTGCAAGAAAGGATTGCTAGTTATTCCCAGAATTATTTCAAAACACCTCAGAATAGAAACAAAACAAAGTCACTGTTCTTTAGGGCTTATACTTTTCATGTCCCTGACTGTAATAGGCTGAGCTCACCATGCTGAAGGATGTCATTGCTCCTGAGTGACTTACAGGTGGGAGGGAAGTGGTCCACCTTGTCCAGCCATCAAGGGAGGGGAATGCTCTGTGAGGTCATGATCTTCTATGACCTGTTAGAGCAAGGGTAGATCCAAAAAACTTCACAATATCAGGGAGGCTTGGAAAAAGAAAAATTATATTTGGCTGGCAAATTCTGAATTGAGAAAAGAGCAACTGGGGGACTCATTTAATAAAGTGTTACCCTATGAGGCTCCTATTGTGGCTGGAATTATATCCCCCCAAAATTCATATATTTAAATCCTAACCCCCATTACCTCAGAATGTGACTATTTGAAGATAAGGCTTTTAAAGAGGTAACTAAGGTAAAATGAGGTTGAAATGATTTGGCTGTGTCCCCACCCAAATCTCATCTTGAATTGTAGCTCCCACAGTTCCCATGTTGTGGGAAGGACCCGGTGGGAGGTAATTGAATCATGGGGGCAGGACTTTCCCATACTGTTCTCATGATAGTGAATAAATCTCACAAGATCTGATGGTTTTATAAAGGGGAGTTCCCCTCTACATGGTCTATCTTGCCTGCCGCCATGTAAGACATGCCTTTCTCATCCTTGGCCTTCCACCATGATTGTGAGGGCTCCCCAGCCATGTGGAATTGTGAGTCCATTAAACCTCTTTTTCTTTATAAATTACCCAGTCTCAGGTATGTCTTTATTAGCAGCATGAGAGGTGACAAATACAGAGATCGCCAGGGTGGGCCCTAACATTCTGACCGGTGTCCTTATAAGAAGAGGCGACTAGGACACAGACATACAGAGAGAAGACCATGTAAAGGCAGGGGGAAAAGATGGCCACCTACAAGCCAAGACAAGAGGCCTCAGAAATCAACCCTGGTGATGTCTTAATCTTGGACTTCCAGACTTCAGAACTGTGAGGAAATATATTTCTGTTGTTGAAGCCACCCAGTCTGTGATACTGTGTTACAGCAGCCCTAACAGATTAACACAATTCCTATAGGATTGAATTTTCCCAGGCCCTCCCCAGATTTAATGCAAGGTTGTATTGTGGGGGCCTGGGGCTTCCTAAGAAGATTCCGAGTTGCTTAAGGAATGTAGAGTCCCAATTAGAGTAAGACAGGAAAGACAGGCAAGACCGAAAGGTGAGTGAATTCAGACTACACAGGAAACGAAGGAGTAGGAGCAAGTGAGGGGTGGGTACAGGTCTGCCTCTGTGGACTCTTCCTGAGTTAATGAAGAAACAGCCACACTGAATGCCCTCTGAGCCTCTGATTCACACATCAGTGCTGAATTTAGGTAGCTCCTCTTCTGGGAAGTCCTTCTTGATCCCCCAGTGCAGAAAAGCTTAAGTTTTAAACTTTCCACTTCTGAGGTAGTACCATCTGGGATCTGCTTCCCCATTCTGTCTTCCAAGGGACTGCTCTTGGACACCACACTGGCAGTGGTGTTTATTTATTTATTTATTTAGAGATGGAGTCTCGCTCTGTCACCCAAGTTGGAGTGCAATGGCACAATCTCAGCTCACTGCAATCTCCACCTCCTGGGTTCAAGAGATACTCCATCTCAGCCTCCCGAGTAGCTGAGACTACAGGCACCTGCCACCATGACTGGCTAATTTTTTTTGTATTTTAGTAGAGACAGGGTTTCATCATGTTGCCCAGGCTGGTCTTGAACTCCTGAGCTCAGGCAATCCGCCTGCCTCGGCCTCCCAAAGTGCTGGGATTACAGGCATGAGCCACCGCACTTGGCTGGCAGTGGTGTTTACAAAAGGCTTTTCAGCCTACTCATAAACTTCTCCCTTCCACGTTCTTTGATTTCGTTAATGGCACCATTCAGAGCAGAAACCTTGGGGTCATGCTTGATTCCTCATTCTCCTTCTTCCTGGAATCACAAGTATTGACCATGTCACCTCAGATTAAAATTTTAAAAACCAAAGTAATGTTGGGAATTCTGAAATTTGAGTAATTTAAAGGAATGTTGGATGTTCCTTCAGACGAAAAAAAAAAACAAAAGAAAGAAAAAAAGAAATACATTTTAAATTCTAATACAGTCTACACTTTCGCTGTAAGTGCTTTTTCAGAGATGTAAATCTGCTCCTGTGACTCAACCCTCAAGTGGCTTCAGTGACTTTCCTCCCCTGCACCAAGGTTGCAAACTGGTGGCCCTTGGGTCAAATGTGGACCACAGACACACCTTGCTTTGCCTCCACAATGATTAGTTTAAAAAGAAAATGAGGCTAGTCATGATAGCTCATGCCTGTAATCCTACCATTTTGTGGGGCAGAGATGGAAGGATCACTTGAGGCCAAGAGTTCAAAACCAGCCTAGGCAACATAGCAAGACTTCGTCTCCACAGAAAAGAAAAAAAGAGAACTAATTTCTGGCCAATGTTTAAAAATCTTTTTTTTTCTTTTCTTTTTTTTTTTTTTTTTTTTTTTTTTTGAGATGGAGTCTCCCTCTGTCAGCCAGGTGGGAGTGCAGTGGCTCGATGTCAACTCACTGCAACCCTTCGCCTCCCAGGTTCAAGTGATGCTCCTGACTCATCCTTCCAAGTAGCTGAGATTACAGGTGTGCACCACCATACCTAGCTAATTTTTGTATTTTTAGTAGAGATGGTGTTTCGCATGTTGGCCAAGCTGGTCTTGAACTCCTGACCTCAGGTGATCCGCCCACTTCAGCCTTCCAAAGTACTGAGATTACAGGCATGAGCCACCATGCCCAGCCTTTTTTTTGTTTTGTTTTGTTTTTAAACAGGGTCTTACTCTATCGTCCAGACTGGAGTGCAGTGGCGCGATCACCGCTCACTGCAGCCTCGACCTCCTAGGCTCAAGAGATCCTCCTACTTGAGATCCCAGTCCTCCCAAGTAGCTGGGTCTACTAGTGTGCACCACCGTATGCAGCAATCTTTTTTAAATTTTTTTGTAGAGACAGGGTTTCCCCGTGTTGCCCAGGGTGGTCTTGTACTCCTGGGCTTAAGTGATCCTCCTGCCTCAGCCTCCCAAAGTGCTTGGATTACAGGTGTGAGCCAATACACCTGGCCTGTTTAAAAATCTTGACACATCACTCACACACAAGTCCATATTTTTTTCTTTAGAAACTGAAAATCTGACAACATTAGGCCTGCATTCCCACAAGGCCACAGTTGGCCAGAGCTGCCTTTTTTTTTTTAATAGTACTTTTTTTTAATATAAAGACAGGGTCTTGCTATGTTGGCCAGGTCGGTCTTGAACTCCCAGCCTCAAGCAATTCCCTGCCTCAGCCTCACAATAAATAATTATTTTTAATGGCAAAAACCATGATTACTTTCGCACCAACCTAACAAGATTACAAGCACGAGCCACCATGCCCGATCCAGACTTGCCTTTTTAGATGGGACCTGTTTCTCCAGTTTAGGACATCCCTATCATGTCCTACTGTCCAGCCACTGTCCAACTGAGTGTCAGTTGACATTTAGCATCACTTTTTTTTGTTTTATTTTGAGATAGAGTTTCGCTCTTGTTGCCCAGGCTGGAGTGCAATGGCGCAATTTCGGCTCACTGCAACCTCCGCCTCCCGGGTTCAAGCGATTCTCCTGCCTCAGCCTCTAGAGTAGCTGGGATTGCAGGTGCCCACCACCACACCCAGCTAATTTTCATATTTTTAATAGAGATGGGGTTTCACCATGTTAGCCAGGCTGGTCTCGAACTCTTGACCTCAGGTGATCCACCGCCTCGGCCTCCCAAAGTGCTGGGATTACAGGCGTGGGCCACCATGCCCGGCCTAGCATCACTTTTGTGGAGTTGTTTTCTTAGAGTTAAGAGGAAAGTGAAATAATCTTACACCTACATTTCCATTAAAATGGGGACAGCAAAAGATAGACTTGAAATGGTAATGTATTAAAAAAAAAGAAAAATACAGATTTCTCTGAGGAGTGAAGACCCCTCCAACTTATTAATAAGTACACAAGGTGTGTCCAGTCAACTTAACACCATTTTCTAGTAATCTGCTTGTTTCATTCATTTATCATCTAATCCTGGCCGCTGAAGTCTCCTTGAGTTTTTTATCCTGACCTAAAGCATTAAGCCATAATCCCTTAACGTGTCACAAAGCACCTTTCACTCTAATCAGCTGTTGTTTTGTTTTGTCTTACCTTGTCTCTAAACCATCACTGATCCCTTTCATTCATTCTAACCAAACAATCACTATGAACTATAGTAATAGTAGCTACAACTATTGAGTGCTTTCTGTCTACTAAAAATGATGCATTTCCCCAGGCCATGGGTTTACTACCCACTAAAGCATCTCACAAGCAGGAGGAGAGGTCTAGAAAATCTCATGTGAAGCTTAAGAAAAATGTTCAGGGCTGGGTGCGGTGGCTCATGCCTGTAATCCCAGCACTTTGGGAGGCCGAGGTGGGCAGATTGCCTGAAGTCAGGAGTTCAAGACCAGCCTGGCCAACATGGTGAAAACCCACCTCTACTAAAAATACAAAAATTAGCCAGGCGTGGTGGCAAGCTCTTGTAATCCCAGCTACTCAGGAGGCTGAGGCGAGAGAATTGTTTGAACCCAGGAGATGGAGGTTGCAGTGAGCCAAGATCGCGCTACTGCACTCTAGCCTGGCTGACAGAGCGAGACTCAGTCTCAAAAAGGAAAACAAACAAACAAAAACAACAAAGAAAAATGCTTAATGTACACTTAGAACTTTGTACTTAACAGTTTTCTACGCTTTTTCTACAATACCTCTAAAAGACATGTTCTGTCCATCCTATGCTATGGTTGAGGGCACTCAGGCCCAGAAGAGTTAAGGAATTACTGAGGTCACATGGTTAGAGAGAGGCTCAGCCAGCAATTGAATTGAAGCTTATCTTAATATCAATGATCTTGACCTCAGTTCCTCTCTAACATGTTGCTCAGTCCTCAGTGCTCTTCTCTGCCACTATCTGCATTAAACTTTTACCAGTTCTCAGTGACTCAGCTCAAATATGTCCTCCTACATAAAGTCTTCCCCGATTCACCCTCCACTTCTTCAAACATAACATTCATCCCACAAATATTTTTTAGTTCCTCTGCGAGATAATATATGTAAAGAGCTTAGAGCATAGTAAGGGGAGGGAAAATCAAGTATAATCCCTATTACCTGTTAACACTGTATTGTAATTATTTCACCATGAATGGCACGCAGAGTCTGGAAGGAAAGAAGTGTGATCAAAGAATGCTGGACCTATTCATACTTAGCTCTCAACTACAATAACAGAGAGACGGGCTCTCCAAAACAAAGAGTTTATTGCAAGGAATTACAATTCATGATACTTGTGCCATGGCAGAGCCATATGGGTCCACCCAAAGAGACTGGGGCAAGGGAAAGCTTTTTTTAAAAAAAAAAGACAAATCCAGGTAATTTGCTTTCAAAGACCATTGGTCACAGGGGCTTGTTGCAGGAGTTGGTATTAACTTATTGATGGATACAGCCATTGTTAGGAAAATGTCTTTGTGCAGCAACTTGTTTGCAATGTTGTGGTTTTGAGGAGTTCTTTGGATATCTCTGTCATAGGTATACGTGCATGAGGGCCCTTCCTTTATGGCCTCCTGGCTCCATCTTTTTCGTGTTTTACATAAGTGACTTCATTTAGGTACTGGCAACTTTCACAAAGGACAATAGAAAGTTATTTTGCAAGCTGTATGAAAATAAACCAAAACCTCTTTTAGCAGAGTATCAGAGGGTTTTATCTAGAAATATGGAAGTCTGAATGAATATATTAAAATATTTGAATAGGGTAATGACCTAGAAAAGAGCCTGGAGAGACAATTGAAATTAGAATAGGGTAAGAAATGAGCAACAAATAAGAACCCAAGAGAGGGCTAAATAAATAAGTTGTCTTGAGAGGGAGCCTTATAGAAGCAGAGTGTTCTGGAAAATGCCAAGCGCAAAGATTTTGAAATTACAATGAACTCCGTTTTACACTTTTATGAACTGAAGATTTTTAAAAATCTTATTGCTGCTGGGCAAAGTGGCTTATGCCTGTAATCCCAGCACTTTGGGAGGCCGAGGTGGGTGGATCACTGTGGATCACTGATCACAGATGGAGTTCAAGACCAGCCTAGCCAACATGATGAAACCATGTCTTTACTAAAACTACAAAAATTAGCCAGGCACAGTGCCAGGCACCTGTAATCCCAGCTACTCGGGAGGCTGAAGTAGGAGAATTGCTTGAACCCGGGAGGCGGAGGTTGCAGTTAACAGAGATCGCACCACTGCACTCGAGCCTAGGCAACAGAGTGAGATCCTGTGTCAAACAAACAAAAAAAAATCTTATTGCATTGGACGTTTGTAGGAATTCAGCTAAATGCGAGAAGCCATGTGAACGCCTGATTCTTTGCCTGTCATTTGGTAGGCTCATTCACAGTGTTAGTTCCTCCCCACCAACCCTTCTCTCCTAAATGCTGGTATTCAGCCTATTTTATTTATTTATTTTTGGTAATAGTTTTATTGAGATATAATTGACATACAACTCACCCATTTGAAACATACAATTCAATGGTTTTTAACATATTCACAGAGTTGTCAATATTAGAACATTTCCATCACCTCAAAAAGAAATCACTTACCACTTACCTATGACCCTGACACCCTATGCTTTCTAGCCTTAGGCAACCACAAATCTAATTTCTATCTCTATAGATATGCCTATTCTGGACATTTTATATAGATAGAATCATATAATATTAGGTTTTTTGTGACTGGCTTCTTGTATGTAGCATAATGTTTTCAAGGTTCATCCATGCTGTGGTACATATCAGTAATTCTCTACAAAAAATAAAAAGAAAACTTTGCTTTTTCTGGTCAAATAATATTCCATTGTATGGCTATCTTATATTTTGCTTATCTATTCATTATTTGATAAATATTTTGGGTGCTTCCACCTTTTGACTATTATGAATAATGCTGCTCTGAAAGAACATTCACGTACACATTTTTGTTGAATACCTCTTTTCACTTCTCTTGGGTGTATTCCCAATAATAGTGGAATTATTGGGTCAAGCCGCCCTGTTGTTTAAAAATTCCTCCTTCACTATGCAGTCTAGACTGCCATTGTTTGAAAATGCAAAACTTTTCTTGCCCCTCAGAGGCCAAATTCCTCAGCAGCTCCTCATTATCTAAAGAATTAACTCCACATTCCTTAAAATTAAGATGATCCAGAAAAGTCTTCCAGATTTGGCTCCTGGCCCACTGTCTATCTTATTTTCTGCTAATTTGACTCCTACACCCAACACCCAAGAGAAATTGAAATCTCCAAGCACAAGCAAAATCTGTAGCTGGACTTGGAATTGTATGCCCATTTCTGCCTCTTACCATTTTACCTCCCAATTTTCTAAACTATATTATAGAGCTAATAATACCCACCCTAACTTCTGACCTTGAGCTTCCTCACCTGTACCATCCTTATCTATATTATATGATAATAAAACCTACATAGCAGAGTTGCTTATAAGGTTAAATTAGACACAGCATATAAAAGGTCTGCTGCATTGTCCATATTCAATAGATATCATTATTATTGTTATTGTTATGCCTCCATATCTTTGCAAGTGCTGTTTTTCCAATTAGAAATTGGAACGCCTTCCCACCTTTTCTGCAAATTAAATTTCTTCAAGTCTCAGCTCGAATGTCACCTACCCTATATCAGAAATTGTGTGTGTGTGTGTTTTGGTTTTTGTTTTTTGTTTTTAATTTAGCAAGCCTTACTATGTTCCTGGTGCTAGCCTAAGCACTTTCAAAAATATTAGTTTATTTATTTCTCATGACAACCCTATGGGCTAGGTATTGTTATTGTTTTTATAAATGATAGAAGGATATGTATTTTGCCCAGATCACCCAGCTAGTAAGTGGCAGATGCAGTCCTGTTAGCAGGAAGAACTTATGAGAGGTACCTTTCCTCCGTCTTTTAAAAAACATTTTATTTAATAATCTTATGCCATTTAGGCCAGGTGTGGTGGCTCATGCCTGCAAGTCCAGCACTTTGGGAGGCTGAGGCAGGAGGATTGCTTGAACTCAGGAGGTGGAAGTTGCAGTGAGCCAAGATTGTGCCGCTGCACTCCAGCCTGGGTGACAGAGCAAGACTCCATCTCAAAAAAAAAAGAGAGTCTTTTCTTGAAGCAGACTACCTGTATCCTCATCTCAAATCCTCTCCTTACCCCAACTCCATGAGCGTAGGAAGACGCCGATGCCTTACCCTTTCACTGCTCTTTGTGTGTAAACTGGGACTACTAACAGAACCTAGACCACAGGGCTGTTGTGACACTTAAGTAAGATAATGTATGCAAGGCACTAAACACAAGTCTGGGAATAGTAAACTATTTTTTTGTGGTTGTTTAAAGAAACACTAACAGGAAGTGGCGCCATTCAAATAAAGTCTGGTGCAAAGATCAGCCTTTGCACATACATCTCTGACAAGGGATTTCTGAGCCAGAGACTATTCGTTCTTCAAATCTCACCTCCCCTGGGAGTCTTACCAAAAATTCTCAGCCTGTTGCACACCCCTTCTCTGCCATCAAGTAACCTCCACACAATACACCCTTCAAAGCCCTTGCTTCACTGTGCTGTAATCATTAGATTAACTGTCCATTTCTTCCACTGGCCTATGCGTCTTTGAGAATATCTTCAACATCTCACCCAGTGTCTGGCCTAAATGCATGAATGAATGGGTATATGAATAAATGAATGAATGAAATGGCAGTGTGAAGGGGAAAGATCATAAAAGTATCATCTTCTTCATCCGGTTTAAGACCAGTTCTAGTAGCGCAAAAAGACTTGTGAGCCGGGTGCAGTGGCTCATGCCTCTAATCTCAGCACTTTGAAGGCCAAGGCAGGAGGATCACTTGAGTCCAGGAGTTCCAGACCAGCCTGGCCAACATGGCGAAACCCCATTTCTACTGAAAATATAAAAATTAACTGGGCATGGTGGTGCATGCCTGCAGTCCCAGCTACTTTGGGAGGCTGAGGCAGGAGAATTGTTTGAACCCAGGAGACAGAGGTTGCAGTGAGCCAAGATCATGCCCCTGCACTCCAGCCTGGGTGACAGAGAGAGACTCGATCTCAAAAGAAAAAAAAAAAACTTAGCTGGACATGGTGTCTCATGCCTGTGATCCCACCTACTTGGGAGGCTGAGGTGGGAGGATGGCTTTAATACAGACAGGAGGCAGGGAAATACTGGGTAGAAGAGAGCAGTTCCCCAGCAAAAGTTCCACCCTCAAGCCTGGAAACCTGCAGCCCTAAATGGGAACAGGCATTCCTGTTTTCACGCCCAAATGTTGCCTTTTCAGAGTCCACTCTCACCTGTCACACCCCTATCCTGTGCCCATATAAACCCAAGATCCACTGGTAGAGCAGCAGGGCCATGCAGAAGAGAAGAGAAGAGGAGAGAAGAGAAGAGAAGAAGCAATTAAATGTTGAGAGGAGTTCAGCTGGGGACAGTCGGAGAGATCAGTTGTGGGAGGGCCAAACTCCAGGGAAGAATATTTTCCCACTCCAACCCCTGTCTGCTGAGGGCCACCTCCATCACTCAATAAAATCCCTGCATTCACCATCCTTTAAGTCTATGTAACCTGATTCTTCCTGGACACCGGACAAGAACCCAGGTACCAAGAGGGCAGGGTGTAAAAGGCTGTCACCCTGACTCTCCTCTGATCTGGTTAACATTTAGCCATCCACAGACAGCAAAGCTAAAAGAGCATTTTAACACTCCTAGACAGTGCTGTGAGGCCAGAGCTCAAAATCACTTGCCCCGGCTCACCTGCATGCTACCGCTCCCATAAGGGTTTTGAGTGCACAGCAGCGAGTAAATGAGCCATACCCTTCACAAGGGTCCTGTGAAGGGATCAAAGGAATTCTCCCATCTCAGCTTGAGCCTAGGTTGTTGAGGCTGCAGTGAGCCGTGATCATGCCACTGCACTCCAGCTTGTGTGACAGCATGAGACCCTGTCTCTAAAAAAAAGAAGAAAAAAAAAAAAGACATATGAATCTTCATGTATTCTGCATTACCAGCCTTGTAGTTTGTAAAAGGCAGTTGTCCAAAGAAGAACCATGAAGAGTTTAAACCTAATAGCTATGGATACACGTGGCAAAACTTCACTTAAGAAATAAGGTCACATTTTTGTTTCCCATACTACACATTTTTAAAAAGCAATAACAACGCAGGGGAAATTTATGTAATATAATACAAGTTGTCATTTCACAATATCAGCCATTTCACATCACACACCTCTATTTGTGATTAAATTAATCTATTTTTCTTCTCTCTCTCAACATGGCAGATCTTTGATGGAAAGATCTAGGAAGTGGTTGTGGTTAAACTAAAGGAGAAGATAGAGTAACAGAAAAAGAGAGAGAGAGGCAAACCAAAATGTTCCCTCAGGAACCTGAGGCTATCCCTGTCTGCAGCTCAGGCTTAGGCAATTATATGGTTTGGCTGGGTCCCCACCAAAATCTCAACTTGAATTGTATCTTCCAGATTTCCCATGTGTTGTGGGAGAGACCCAGGGGGAGGTAATTGAATCACGGAGGCCAGTCTTTCCCATGCTATTCTCATGATAGTGAATAAGTCTCATGAGATCTGATGGGTTTATCAGGGATTTCCACTTTTGCTTCTTCCTCATTTTCTCTTGCTGCTGCCATGTAAGAAGAGCCTTTCGCCTCCTGCCATGATTCTGAGGCCTCCCCAGCCATGTGCAACTGTAAGTCCAGTTAAACCTTTTTTTTGTTCCCAGCTTCAGGTGTGTCCTTAGCAGCAGCATGAAAACAAACTAATACAGCCAATTGGTACCAGGAGTGGGCCATTGCTGAAAAGATATCTGAAAATGTGGAAGCAACTTTGGAACTGGATAACAGGCAGAGATTGGAACAGTTTGCAAGGCTCAGAAGAAGAAAGGAAAATGTGGGAAGTTCCTTGAGACTTGTTGAATGGCTTTGCCCAAAATGCTGATAGCTATATGGACAATAAGGTCCAGGCTGAGGTCTCAGATGCAGATGAGGAGCTTGTTGGCAACTGGAGTAAAAGTGACTCTTGTTATGTTTTAGCAAAGAGACTGGTAGCATTTTGCCCCTGCCCTAGAGATTTGTGGAACTTTGAACTTGAGAGAGATGATTTAGGGTATCTGATGGAAGAAATTTCTAAGCAGCAAAGCATTCAAGATGTAATTTGGGTGCTGTTAAAAGCATTCAGTTTTAAAAGGGAAGCAGAGCATAAAAGTTTGGAAAATTTGCAGCATGACTCTGTGATAGCAAAGAAAACCCCATTTTCTGGGGAGAAATTCAAGCCAGCTGCAGAAATTTGCATAAGTAGCAAGTAGCCTAATGTCAATCCCCAAGACCATGGGGAAAATGTCTCCAGGCCATGTCAGAGAACTTCCTGGCAGCCCCTCCCATCACAGACCTGGAGGTTCAGGAGGAAAAAGTGGTTTCATGGGCTGGGACCAGAGTCCCCATGCTGTGTGCAGCCTAGGAACTTGATGCCCTGTACCCAGCCACTCCAGCTATGGCTGAAAAAGGCCAACATATAGCTTGGGCTGTGGCTTCAGAGGTTGGAAGCACCAAGGCCTGGCAGTGTCCATGTGGTGTTGAGTGTGCAGGTGCACAGAAGTCAAGAATTCAGGTTTGGGAGCCTCCGCCTAGATTTCAGAAGATGTATGGAAATGACTGGATGCCCAGGCATAAGTTTGCTGCAGGGGCAGAGCCCTCATGAAGAACCTCTGCTAGGGCAGTGTGGAAGGGAAATGTGGGGTTGGAGCCCCCACAAAGAGTCCCTACTGGGCACCACCTAGTAGAGCTATGACAAGAGGGCCTCCATCCTCCAGACCCCAGAATGGCAGATTCACTGACAGCTTGCACTCTGTGCCTAGAAAAGCTGCAGAGACTCAACAACAGTCCATAAAAGCAGCTGGGAGGGAAGCTCTACCCTGCAAAGCCACAGGGGCAGAGCTGCCCAAGACCATGGGAACCCACCTCTTGAATCAACGTGACCTGGATGTGAGACCTGGAGTCGAAGGAGATCATCTTGGAGCTTTAAAATTTGACTGCCTCGCTGGATTTTAGACTTTCATGGGCCCTGTAACCCCTTTGTTTTGGCCAATTTCTCCCATTTGGAATGGCTGTATTTACCCCATACCTGTACCCCCATTGTATCTAGGAAGTAACTAGCTTGCTTTTGATTTTACAGGCTCATAGACTGAAGGGACTTGCCTTGTCTCAGATGAGACTTTGGACTGTGGGCATTTGGGTTAATGCTGAAATGAGTTAAGACTGGAGGACTGTTGGGAAGGCATGATTGGTTTAGAAATGTGAGGACATGAGATTTGGGGGAGCCAGGGGAGAAATGATATGGTTTGGCTGTATCACCACCGAAATCTCAACCTGAATTGTATCTCCCAGAATTCCCACGTGTGTAGGAGGGACCCTGGGGCAGGTAATTGAATGATGGCGGCCAGTCTGTCCCATGCTATTCTTGTGATAGTGAATAAGTCTCACAAGATCTGATGGGTTTATCAGGGGTTTCCACTTTTGCTTCTTCCTCATTTTCTTTCGCTGCTGCCACGTAGGAAGAGCTTTTCACCTCCCACCATGATTTTGAGGCCTCCCCAGCTGTGTGGAACTGTAAGTCCAATTAAACCTTTTTTTGTTCCCAGTTTTGGGTATGTCTTTATCAGCAGCATGAAAATAAACTAATACGGGACAGTTCTGGCTGCTACTCCATGGAATCTGCTAGACCCTCTTTCACTCTTTCTGACATTGGTAGTGAAAGGACTTTTCCAGCCACCTAGAGATTTATGACTATAACTTCATATTCAGGTGCACTGGAGAGAGAATTTTAGGAGGAGTTGAAGGTATAGCTCTTAACTGGCAGTTCAGAATTTGATGACACATATTTTAAAGAAGTCTCTTTTGCATTTGGCAACAACATGTGTCTTTTGTTGCGTCTCACAGTTGAGAATTCTTTGACCTTCACTTTTTCTGTAATCCCCACACCTTATCCCTCCTCCATTAGCAAAGCTCTCCCAAGTCTAAGAAACCCTGAGTGATCCCAAGAGAAACAATGGAATGCCTTTAGGTGACTTGAAAAAGAGGGAATCATTTAACTTAACTTCCAGCTCCTCAGAGACATAGACAGGCTATTAGAAATAAGTACCAAGTGAATAATGGCTCTATGTCTAAATAGAAATGAACTGCCTATCATGTATGGATCACCAGGGTCAGACCATCTTGTGCTTCTCCCTGAAGAATAGCCCTGAAGATAGTGAAAGTTCATTGAATTGGTTTATGATGTAACCCTAAGGAATATTTTGATTGGGTCTGCTTGGGTCTTGTGGCCACCTCTAGAACAATAACTGGGTTCAGGGATGGGGTGCTTAGATTGCCCCACCTGGGTCAAATGCCCACTCCATACCTGTGGTTAAGGAGAAGAGAGAGAGAAAGACAGAGAGAAAGAAAGGCAGCCCCATGACTGGTAGGGTATACTTGCAACAAAGGGGTTTCCCATATTTCCCCAAAGGAGCAGTGGGATGCAGTTGAAACTGTCCCTATGAACTTTATAAATTAGTCAGGGAAAAAGGGAAGGAGAGAAAGGAAAGTAAACTCAGCTTGCAGCACACTCAGCATTAATCATGAGGCAGCTCACTCTGTGACCCGCTTCCTCGTAGCTGTTTGCTACCAGTTGCCTCAGAATCACAGACCATCACAAGATTATAGCTCCCCCAACTGCTACACGGGTAACAAATTGAACGTTACAAAATACTAAGTTTTCCAGGCCGGGTGCGGTGGCTCATGCCTATAATCCCAGCACTTTGGGAGGCCAAGGCAGGAGGATCACAAGGTCAGGAGTTCAAGACCAGCCTGGCCAATATGGTGAAACCCCGTCTCTACTAAAAATACAAAAATTAGCCAGGTGTGGTGGCGGGCACCTGTAGCCCCAGCTACTTGGGAGGCTGAGGCAGGAGAATCGTTTGAACCTGGGAGGTGGAGGTTGCAGTGAGCCAAGATCGTGCCACTGCACTCCAGCCTAGGAGACAAAGGGACACTCTGTCTCAAAAATAAAAACGAAAAAAAAAAGAAAAAAGAAAAAAATATTAAGTTTTCCAATTGAGATATTCTTTCAGGTCCTACATACTGATATAACTACTGACGTCAACTGGTCTGAGGGACCCCACGAAGACCTGACTCACCAAAGAATGCAGTTTTGATATCCTGATTATTTCATCCCTCTTATCCCAACCAATCAATGACCCCAATTCTCCAACCCTTCGCCCTCTACGATCCCCTTAAAAACTCCAGCCCAGAACTCCTCGGGGAGATACATGTGAGGATCCCCTCCCATCTCCTCGCTCGGTGACTTGTGATCATTAAATTCTATTTTTTGCTGCAACCCCTGCTGTCTCAGTGTACTGGTGTGTCCTGCACAGTGGGCATATGAACCCGTTGGTCCTATGACACAGTTACCAGAAGAGGAGAGGCAAAAACAACAAATGTCCACTTTGATATAGCAAGAAATAAGATTATAAGCTCTGCTTTTCCATTTTTTTTTTTCCCTACTGATGTTGCAAACTAAATCTCTTATGTCACTAATTTGCTTATCTCCCCATATCTCTTCTTTTGCTTTGGAAAATTTTTCTTTCACTGTCATTTCAAGTCTCCTCTCAAACCCTAACATTTAATCTAATCTCTTTACATCTAATCTCTTGCCTCTTATTTTATCTCCAGTAATCCCATTTTTTTTCTTCCTCCACATCCTGAGTGAAACTCCAATTTTGAAAACTCAAAGTGATGAGAAAGTGGCCTCAAATACATGACAGTTTATAAATCATCAGACTTTATAACAGATATCTCTTCCAAAGCTCTTTCTCAAGATACTTAAGTAAGTATAAGAGATCTCCACATAACCTAATTGAGAAAGACTCTGGCTAGTTGACCTGGCTGAGAAGAATCTACTGCCTGAGAGCCTATCACACTCAAAGAACATGAACCAGAGATGGTCAGGCTGGGGGTGGCATGCAGTTTGTAAAGTAGCCAGTTTGTCAAAGTTCTCTTTTCCCTTTCTCATTTGCCTGCTTAGAGCCATAAAACTTTCTCAGCACCATAAGACAGAGCAAAAAATTAAAAGAAAAAAAAAAACGATAAAACTTTCAAGCTGGAGGAGACTTTACTGACTATATTATCCAATCTCTTCATTTCATAATAGGGAAACTGAGGCCCAGAAAGGTGAAGGGATTTGTCCAAGTGTGACAGTTAATTTTATATGTCAATTTAACTTGGCTACAGGATGCCCAGATAAGGTTAAACATTATTTCTAGCTGTATCTGTGAGGTGTTTCTGGAAGAGACTAGCATTTGAATTGGTGAACTGAGTAAAGTAGATGGCCTCCTGCCATGTAGGTGGACATCATCCAATCCATTAAGGGGCCAAGTAGAACAAAAAAGTGAAATTCACTCTCTTTCTGGATGCTTGTGTTAGAACATTGATTTTCTCCCACCGTTGGCATCCTTGGCTCTCAGGGACTGAATTTGCTGAATTTACCCCGTTAGCTCTCTACTTCTTTTTTTTTTTTTTTTTTTTTTTTTTTCAGACAGAGTCTTGCTTTGTCACCCAGGATAGAGTGCAGTGGTGCAATCTTGGCTCACTGCAACCTCCGCCTCCCGAGTTCAAGCGATTCTCCTGCCTCAGCCTCCCGAGTAGCTGGGACTACAGGCGCATGTCACCACGCCTGGTTAATTCTTGAATTTTTAGTACAGACAGTTTCACTATGTTGGCCAGGCTGGTCTTGAACTCTTGACCTCAGTTAATCCATCTGCCTTGGCCTCCCAGAGTGCTGGGAGGTGTAAGTTACCACACCTGGCCAACTCTCTAGATCTTGGGCCTTCAAACTACACCACTGTCTTTCCTGGGTCTCCAGCTTGTAGATGGTAGATCATGGGACCTCTCAGTCTCTACCATCATGTAAGCCAATACCTTACAATAAATCTCTCTCTCGCTCTCTTTTTTTTTTTTTTTTTTTTTTTTTGAGACACAGTTTCACTCTGTCGCCCAGGCTGGAGTGCAATGGCACAATCTCGGCTCACTGCAGCCCTCTGCCTCCCAAGCTCAAGCAATTCTCATGCCTCAGCCTCCCCAGTAGCTGAGATTACAGGCACATGCCACCATGCCCAGCTAATTTTTGTATTTTTAGCGGAGACGGGGTTTCACCACGTTGGCCAGGCTGGTCTTGAACTCCTGACCTCAGGTGATCCACCTGCCTCGGCCGCCCAAAGTGCTGGGATTACAGGTGTGAGCCACCACACCTGGCATGAATCTCTTTATATATCACACTGGTTCTCTTTCTCTGGAGAACCCCAACTAATATACCAGGATTCCCCAGCAAGTTAATGGCAGGACTGGGAAAGAACTCAGGCCTTCTGACAGGAGGCCTAGTACTCTTTCCACTGCCACACTTTTCTTTTTCAAGGTATTTGTCTTCTGGGACTAGTGTGGTGGCTCACGTCTGTAATCCCAGCACTTTAGGAGGCTTAGATGGGTGGATTGCTTGACCCCAGGAGTTCGAGACCAGCCTGGGCAACATGATGAAACCCAGCCTCTACCGAAAAAAAAACAAAAAACAAATGGCAAAAATTAGCTGGGCATGGTGGTGCATGCCCGTAGTCCCAGCTACTCGGGAGGCTGAGGTGGGAGAATTGCTTGGGCCCAGAAGGTGGAGGTTGCAGTGAGCTGAGATCACACCACCTCACTCCAGTCTGGGTGACAGAGCAGCACCCTGTCTCAACAACAATAAAAAGATATTCGTCTTCTAACAGGCAGCTATAATGACTCCTTCCAAGTCTTGCTTTGTATGCATTTGAGACTAGTAAGCCTTCTTCACTCCGTCCTTCTCTTCCTTCCTTCCCTTCTTCCATTCGTTTTCTACCTTGTTATATATAAAGTATAAAATTCAACAAAATAATTAATACAAGATAGGAAGGACCGAGGTGGGAAGATAACTTGAGGTCAGGAGTTTGGGGCTGCAGTAAGCCACGATTTTGCCAGCGCACTCCAGCCTGGGTGACAGAGTGAGAACCCGACTCAAAAAATTAACTAATTAAAAAATAAGGTAACAGTATAAGAAGAAGGGCAATGAGGTTAAAAATATGTATTATATAAAGGTAAACACTTGCCACAAGGACAAGTCACAGATTTGCCTCCAAGTTCTAACAATGAAGATGTGGATCAGTTTCCTTCCTTCTTTCCTTTCTCTTTCTTTGTTTCTTTCCTTTTTCCTCTCTCTCTCTTTATTTTTTTCTTCTCTGTCCTTCCTTTCTTTCTACAAAATCCACTTTGTCACCAAGGCTGGAGTGCAGTGGCACAATCATGGTTCACTGCAGCCTTGACCTCCCGGGCTCAAGCAATCCTCCCACCTCAGCCTCCCACCTAAGCCTGAGTGGGACTACCGGCTTGCGCCACCACACCCAGCTAATTTTTTTTTTTTTTTTTTTTTTTTTTTGAGACGGAGTCTCGCTCTGTCGTCCAGGCTGGAGTGCAGTGGCGCGATCTCCACTCACTGCAAGCTCCGCCTCCCGGGTTCACGCCATTCTCCTGCCTCAGCCTCCTGAGTAGCTGGGACTACAGGCGCCCACCACCATGCCCGGCTAATTTTTTGTATTTTTAGTAGAGACGGGGTTTCACCGTGTTAGCCAAGATGGTCTCGATCTCCTGACCTCGTGATCTGCCCGCCTCGGCCTCCCAAAGTGCTGGGATTACAGGCGTGAGCCACTGCGCCTGGCCTAATTTTTTTTTTTCTTTGTAGAGATGGGATCTCCCTGTGTTACACAGGCTGACAGCATTCTTTATAATAGATCAATTACTCAAGATGACACAATTGTTCTTAATACTGAAACAAGATGGAAAGAATCTTCAGAAGTTCGATATAATAAAAAATATTTGAGGCTTTTTTTTTTTTTCCATTTAAATTACCTGGCCTGGAACAGGCTGAAAAGATAGTCCTTAGGAGTTAATTGGTGTTCACTGTTATAAGCTCACATTACAAGGTGTTAAAATGGCCTCCTAAACCTTACACGATAGTCAACTCTCTGCTCATCTGAAGCCCCAGTCATGGTCTCTCTCTGATGCCTCTGATGGTGAAGGCTGGATCACGGTTGGAAAAGGCAGCCCACTGGGGCCCATGCCTTTCTTGAGGCCTCATCTATAGTTTGGACCCAACATATCAGAGGGATAGCAAAAGAGGGCCTGCGTATTTCTTTGTAATTCAAGTATCAAATTTTAAAAGTGGGTTCATTCATCATTAGATATTTTCCATGCATCTTTTCTTTTTTATTAACATAAATAAGGAGTAAATGCAACTTCCCAACAGTCAGTTCATTAAAACACATATACATAAGTAGAGAACAAAAGAGATCTCGGTAATTAAAATAAAAGTAGCATCTAGGTTTCCCTTCATATGCACATTGCCCAGTTGTCCTCTAGGGGCACTAAGGTCTTAAAAGCAACAAGGAGAAATCTGCTTTCATAATCAAATAGAGTTCTTCAGGTTTTCATATATAGTGCAAATAAATCTTTGTACTATTGAATACTTTCGTGTATCGAATGTGTATAGAGAAAGTATATTGGAATACATCAGAAATAAAGAAAGCACAAGAAAGATAGAAGCTCATGATCTAGTCCATCTCCTTTCCCAGAGAGGCCCTGAGTCCCCAGGGGCCAAGACAAAGTAATTCCCTTGACCTCAATTGCTCTCTGTCTCTCACTATCTTTTTTTTATTTATTTATTTATTTATTTATTTATTTATTTATTTATTTATTTATTTTGAGGCGGAGTTTCACTTTTGTTGCGCAGGCTAGAGTGCAATGGTGCGATCTCGGCTCACTGCAACCTCCGCCTCCCAAGTTCAAACAATTTTCCTTCCTCAGCTTCCCGAGTAGCTGGGATTACAGGCATGCCTCACCATGCCTGGCTAATTTTTTTGTATTTTTAGTAGAGACAGGGTTTCACCATGTTGGCCAGGCTGGCCTCGAACTCCTGACCTCAGGTGATCCACCCGCCTCAACCTCCCAAAGTGCTGGGATTACAGGTGTGAGCCACCACGCCTGCTCCTGTCACTCACTATCAAAGTGAAATTCTTAACTTGGCCAGGGACGGTGGCTCATGCCTATAATCCCAACACTTCAGGAGGCCGAGGCGGGTGGATCACCTGAGGTCAGGAGTTCAAAACTAGCCTGGCCAACATGGTGAAACCCCATCTCTACTAAAAATATGAAAATTAGCTGCGCTGAGGCAAGAGAATTGCTTGAACCTGGGAGGTGGAGTTTGCAGTGAGGCAAGATCATGCCACTCCACCACAGCCTGAGAGACAGAGTGAAACTCCATCTCAAAAAAAAAAGAGGCTGGGCGTGGTGCCTCACGCCTGTAATCCCAGCACTTTGGGAGGCTGAGGCGGGCAGATCACCTGAGGTCGGGAGTTCAAGACCCTGACAAACATGGAAAAATACCATCTCTACTAAAAATACAAAATTAGCCAGGTGTGGTGGCACATGCCTCTAATCCCAGCCACTCGGGAGACTGAAGCAGGAGAATCACTTGAACCCAGGAGGCAGAGGTTGTGGTGAGCCGAGATCGCACCATTGCACTCCAGCCTGAGCAAAACTCCATCTCAGAAAAAAAAAAAAAGAAAGAAAGAAATTTTTAACTCACAAACTTCAGGTTTCTGGCAGAAACTGTTTTCAGTGTTGAAAGCACTTGCTCACAGTGCTGTGAAAACTCCAGGGTAAAAATGGACTTTTTTTTTTTTTCTTTTTTTTTTTTTTTAAGACGGAGTCTCACTCTGTTGCCCAGGCTGGAGTGCAATGACACGATCTTGGCTCACTGCAACCTCTGCCTCCCGGGTTCAAGCGATTCTCCTGCCTCAGACTCCCGAGTAGCTGGAATTACAGGCATGCACCACCATGCCCATCTAATTTTCGTATTTTTAGTAGAGACAGGGTTTCACCATGTTGGCCAGGATGGTCTCGATCTCCTGACCTCATGATCTGCCCACCTCAGCCTCCCAAAGTGCTGGGATTACAGGCGTAAGCCACAGTGCCCGGCTAAAAACTGGACTTGTAAGTGCCTATCACATTTCCTTCTTATGCTTTTTAAAAATCCAATGTGGTCGTCTTAACTGTTGTACTCATGGTTCATTTAGTTAAACTTTTATAGGTATCTACCTTGGGATGTAAGTCTCTTTTTATGCAATTATTTGTACTCCTCTAATTTATAAAATATTTAGTATCTTTTATATGTACCTCAAATTCCTCCAAGATCAATAAGGAATGTTTGTTGATACAATACATTTTATGGGACAGGTTTATTTGTATCCCCCTAGTAATTCATCATAGGAATATGGTATTTAGGGCCGAGGTTCATATTCTTTGAGAATTTATCAACTATGGCAGGTATTAACCAACTTAATAGATGATGATTTAATTTAATCCTCACAGCAATCTTGTGAAGTTTGTACCATTATCATTCCCACTTTCTATATTTAAAAAGGAAGTAAGAAAGAAACAAAGGAAACATGTCTTAAAGAATGTAAGCAACTTGCCCAAAGTCAGAATTAGTGGATGGAATTGTAACCCAGATACAATATTTTTCTTCCTAGAAATTGTGATGTTCAGAGAGGTCTAAAGTGAAATAGTCAGGAAATGAATATTGATTTTTCTCTTCTGAGGCAGTTACTAGTTTCTGGATTAATTTTTTATTTGCAAAATTAAGAACACACCAAAAAAGCCTTTCCTTTTTACAAAACACAATGGTGTCAGACTTAAATTTTTTTCTGCAATTAGGTGGACAGCAAAGTTCAGTAGGGGGAAAAAAATCAGATGCGATTCCTGTATTGACAACCTCTGTAGGTAGGACCAGAATGAAAGTGCAACATGTAAGTGTATTTAGAGTAGTATTTCCGACAAGGCACTGTGACTCATGCCTGTAATCCAGCATTTTGGGAGGCTGAGGCAGGTGGATCCCAAGGTCAGGAGTTCGAGACAAGCCTGCCCAATATGGTGAAACCCCGTCTCTACTTAATAATACAAAAAAATTAGCCAGATGTGGTGGCACACGCCTGTAATCCCAGCTACTCGGGAGCCTGAGGCAGGAGAATTGCTTGAACCCGGGAGGCAGAGGTTGCAGTGAACCGAGATCGTGCCATTGCACTCCAGCCTGGGCGACAGAGTGAGATTTCATCTCAAAAAAAAAAAAAAAAGAGTAGTATTCCCTTTCCAGTTGTGCCCTTTGCTCAGACTTAATGTCAGCTTGCTGGCACCAAAGAAGATACATGAAGAAATTATGACTCAGATCCCTGCATCTCCCGTGGGGTAAACACAGGTCAACTAGTTAGGAAGCAAGAAAAAATAAATCCACCCATTTGAGGTTTGTTTTTCAGTTTAGAAATCTCTAGAACTGTGGAAATAGCTATGTAATCCTGGGGTGATGTGGGGGTTTGGATCAGAACTCCCAGGTGCAAGCTAAGTAGGTACCTGAGTCCTATTCTTTTAGGAAACAGGGATCAGGTATTCTTTAGATATCTGGACCAATAGATGCCCTACATACTGTAGATAACTAATAAAGCCTGGCTCTGTGTTGATTATGTTGGCCAAGGATTGCTAAATTTACATCAGGACTTCCCATACTGGTCCATGGACTTAGTGATTCTGAGTTTACTGCAACAGGTCCTTAGCTTGCCATAGGCTGAAAGAGTAATATGCGTCATAAATATATGCACAGTTATCTTTTTTTTTTTTTTTTTTAGACAGTCTTGCTCTGTCACTCAGGCTGGAGTGCAGTGGCATGAACATGGCTCACACTGCAGCCTTGACCTCCTGGGCTCAAGAGATCCTCCCACTATAGCCTCCCAAGTAGCTGAGACTACTACTACTAATGTGTGCCGCTACACACAACTAATTTTTAAGATTTTGGGGCCAGGCACAGTAGCTTAGGCCTGTAATCCCAGCACTTTGGGAGGCCGAGGTGGGTGGATCACCTGAGGTCAGGAGTTCGAGACCAGCCTGGTCAATATGGCAAAACTCCATCTCTACTAAAAACACAAAAATTAGCTGGGTGTGGTGGCATGCGACTGTAGTCCCAGCTACTTGGGAGGCTGAGGGAGGAAGATCGCTCGAACCTAGGAGGTGGAAGTTCCAGTGAGCCAAGATTGTGCCACTGCACTCCAGCCTGGGAGACAGAGTGAGACTCCATCTCAAATAAATAAATAAATTCTTTTTTTTTTTTTTGTAGAGACGGGATCTTGCCCGGGCTGGTCTTGAACTTCTAGGCTCAATCAATCCTCCCACCTTGGTTTCCCAAAGTACTGGGATTACAGGTGTGAGCCACCTCTCCTGGACTCTTCTACATGTATGAAGATGCTGTTGTAATTAATAAACTACAGAAATGCCACCCATTACTGAATTCACAGTGGCTTTTTGACTATACAGGGTTATGGCATGGAAGCCAGACTTTGGAATCAAACAGATTGGGCAATCTAACCTAGCCATTTGGCAAATTAGACAGGATCCTTAAAATTTCCAAACTCCACTTTCCTCATCTATAAAATGGAGTTATTGCATGGAGTTGTTATAAGGATGAAATGAGACAATGCATGTAAGGTCTTAACATAATTCTTGGCCTAGAGCAGATGCTCAATAAATGAGATCTGTTATTATTTCTATCAACATGTACTTTTCTAAATCAACTGATAGTCTCATACAGGAGTCTATCTGGATCTTTTTCTCATCCATCTATTGGGATGGTGCAAATTCCTTCCCTATTTGCAGATGTTTCCCTCTCAATAAGACATCAATACTCTATCATGTGTGTTGAAAATATCTTATTCTCTAGTACAATTTTTGCAGCTTCTAATAAGGCTACTTTGTAGGTTTTGTTTCCAGAGTTAGAATCAAATATTGAAACTAGTTCAGGGCAAAAGAGACGTATTTTCCATCCCCGTGTAAGTTAATAAAGAAAAGCTCTTTATAAATATTCAGTTGGTCAATGTTCCCTGAGAGTAAGAGGAGGTGATGAAGAGGAAAAAAGGTAAATTATGTCAATTGGATTCATCCTGTTCTATGGTCTAAAGTTGAGAAGAAATGTCTCTTTTTGGCTAAAAATACACACTCTCTGGCCTGCGAGTGGGAGGAGGACTCAACTGTGGTGGTTAAGAAGATGGATCCAGAGTATCTGGATTTAGATTTTGACTTTACAGCTAAAGAATTGAGAGCTCTTGGGCTGACTACTTAACATCAGTGTGCTTCAGCTTCACATCTGTAATTTGGAATAATGATAGAAAACATACAAGCAGGTGTCACGGGAGGAAGGCTGCTGGGGAGCCATGGTCAGAAGACTGAATAGTGTCCCTTCCTCCAAATTCATGTCCACCTGGAACATCAGAATGGGACCTTATTTGGAATAAGGGTCTTTGCAGATATAATAAAGATAAGGATCTAAATGAGATGATACTAGATTAGGGTGGATCCTAAATCCAATGAAAGTGAGTTTATAAGAAATAGAAAGAAGACACAAAGACAGAGAGAAGAGGGTGATGTGAAGATGGAGGCAGAAATTGGAGTAATGTGTCTACAAGCCAAGGAATGCCACAGTTTGCCAGCAACCACCAGAAGCTAGCGGTATGGGACAATTTCTTCCTCAGAGCCTCCAGAAGCCAACTCTGCAGACATCTTGATTTTTTTTTCTCCCTAAACTGATCGGCAGTATTTTGATTATTTTTTTCCTGACACCTGGATTTTGGACTTCTAACCTCCAGAATGACATGAGAATACATTTTTGTTATTTTTAAGCCATCAAGTTTGATCAAGTTTGTGGTCATTGTTATGGCACCCTAAGAAACTTTGGCTTCAGGAAGTCATCGTCCTGCGATCAAGGGATTTTTGATTTCCTACATGGGAGAGGATGATGAGCTAAGGGCCTGAGGTTTATAAAAGCTTTGATAACAAGGACTTCAAGAGGTTAGGAGACAAGAAAGAGAAATCATCTCTGTGAACAGGGAAGGCTTTAAGTAGGAAGTAGCTTGCAAGTATCCAAAGAGTGGACTGATTTTGACAGGTAGGAATGGGACAGGTGGGGTTAGGAGGGGAGGATATTGATATTCCAAACAGAGGGAACTGATGGAGAAATGCAGCAGAGATAGCAAAGTTTGAGGTGGTCAGATGACATCAAGTGGTTCAGCTTGGCTGGAGTCGGCCTAAGGAAACAGGCCTGGAAAAGCAGATTAGTGTTAGAAGTTTCCGAAAACAATGTATGTGTATTTTAACATATTTGTATGTCACAAAAATTGGGAGCTGGTATGAAGATCCTCCAGCATAGTACTGGTTATTTTATGTATAGAAAGAAAATTAGGCTGGGTGAGGTGGCTCACGCCTTGTAATTCCACCATTTTGGGAGACTGAGGCGGGAGGATCTCTTGAGCTCAGGAGTTTGAGAGCAGCCTGGGCAACATGGCGAGATCTCATTTCTACAAAATATTTTTAAAAAATTAGCAGGGCTTGGTGGTGGGTGACCGTAGTCCCAGCTACTTGGGAAGTTGAGACAAGAGGTTCACTTGAGCCCAGGAGTTCAAGGATGAGGTGGGCCATGATTACACCACCGCACTCCATCCAGCCTGGGCAACAAAGCTAGACTGTCTCAAAAAACAAACAAAAACAAAAACAAAAACAAAGAAAAGAAAAGAAAATTAAAGGATCAATTTACTTTCCCTAAAGTCAGATACCTGTCTGTAAAAGAGCCAAGACTAAAACCTGTATACCTTGTTTAGTAGTCAAGTCATCTTTGCAGTAAATCTTTCTGTCTTTCAAATACTCCTCCTTCTCTTCTGGCTTAATTTTTATTTTTTTCTTGAGACAGAGTCTAGCACTGTCGCTCAGGCTGGATTGCAGTGGCACCATCTCAGCTCACTGCAACCTCTGCCCCCCCGGGTTCAAGCGATTCTCCTGCCTCAGCCTCCCAAGTAGCTGGGATTACAGGAGCCTGCCACCACGCCCAGCTGATTTTTTGTATTTTTAGTAGAAACGGGGTTTCACTATGTTGACCAGGCTAGTCTCAAACTCTTGACCTCATGATCCGCCCACCTCAGCCTCCCAAATTTTTAAAAGTTTACTACCAAATATAAATTAACTGTTACTTTTTGAGCCCCAGTTATTTATATTCAATATTAGCTACCTATCTAGTTATGGTTAGAAACACACACAATAAATCTTTTCATAAAAATTCTTAGTGGTGTTGCTGGGCACCCTCCCAACATTCCCTCCCATCTTTCCTAACCTTACTTTATGTCTTGTAATTGAAAATAAGTCTAGAAAAATCACCATTTTATATGTTTAGCTTCTAATATTATGTTACATGTTAAGTTGTTCAGTATAGAAAATTACAAATAGAAAAGTGACTCATTATTTCACAGCTCAGGTATTCCTGTTGATTTTTTTCTTTTTTTTTAAATGAAATCAAGTTCATGGTAAGAAAATTCTAGCACTACAGAAAAATAAAGTACAGAAACTGTCTTTTGTTTGCTCTCAGGTTTTTTCTCAATGTATACATCACCAATTAATTCTTGTTTTTGTCTTTCCAGAAAAAAAAAGTACAGTGTAGATGTTTCTCTTTTCTTTTCTTTCTTTCTTTTTCTTTTTTAGCTGATGTCTTGCTCTGTTGCCTTAGGTTGGAGTGCAGTAACACTAACATGGCTCAAGACCACAGGCTTGTGCCACCACATCTGGCTAATGATTTTTTAAAAATTATTATTATCATTATTTTCTTTTTGTAGAAACAGGGTTTCACTCTGTTGCCTAGGCAGTCTCAAACTCCTGAGCTCAAGCGATCCTCCTTCCCCAGCCTCCCAAATGGCTGGCATTACAGGTGTGAGCCACCGCATCCGGCCTTACATGTTTTCCTCTTTTTTTCCTCCCCGACCACTACAACGAGAGATGTTTTTTTGTTAATGCGACACTATATACACAATGTCCTGTGCCTTGCTTTTTCATTTTCCTTGAACATTTATCAGAAATCTCTTTTGATGTTGCAACCTACAGAGCCTTTTTAAAAAGACTTTATACTATTCAATTATAAGGGTGTGTCACCATTTATTTAATCAGCCTCCTATTTGTTAGGGTCCACCCAACCGGACTGCTTCCCCCTCCCATAGACCTAAGCCTCAAAGGCCAAAAGTAAAACCCACTACCCTAAACCTTCCTGTAACTGTCTGACCAGAGGCCAGCTGTTCCAGGATGCAGTCAAGACATCTACCTCCACGCCTGGTGCTCAGAGAACAACGTTTTACACCCCCTTTTTGCCACACAGTCCCAATTCTGCCTCCCTAGCCAAGGTATATTCTTTCTATGCAGCACCTCCACCTGCTTCTGTCTACCCACCAACTGTACAGGCACCTGTACACTGGTCTTCCTCAGCCCTAAAATAGACATAGCTCCAGGAGAAAACCTGCCCCTCCAAACCCTAAATACTCAAATCCCACACAGCAGGCGCCAGGCCATACAACTTATCCCACTATTTGTAGACCTAGGCATCACAGTGGCCGCAGGTACAGGGGTAGCAGGAATCGCAACCTCCTCTTATTACCATAAAACCTTATCAAAAGACCTTTCAGATGGTATAGACAACCTTGCAACTTCCATATCCCCTTACAAGCTCAGCTGGACTCCCTAGCGGCACTCGCCTTACAAAATCACAGAGGTCTCAACCTACTTACCGCTGACAAAGGAGGATTCTGCATTTTCCTAGATGAAGAATGCTGCTTTTATTTTGACCAGTCAGGCTTAGTTCAGGATGCAGTAAAAAACAAACAAACAAACAAAATCTCAAAGATCGAGCCCAAAAGATCAGGGAAAGCAGCTCCTCTACGTGGCCCTCTTGATCTCTCAGCACCTAGGCCCCCTGGCTACCCCCTCTCCTTGGACCTGCTATAAATCCTTTTTCTCCTCCTAATCTTAGGTCCTTGCCTAATACGCCTCTTCACCCAGTTTTTGCAGAATCGTATCCAAGCCTTCGCCCATGGAACCATACAGGTCTTGATGTTACTCCAGGAGTATCAACACTTTCAAAACCAAAGCCAACCTCCACCTTCCAGCCTTCCCCCTAGCCCCTACCCACTCTCAGCCTGAAGCAGTCTGATGAAATCAACGCCTCTTCTCTATCATCTGTTAAAAGGCTGGAATGTTAGGGTCCACCCAATTGGACTGTTTCCCGCTCCCATAGACCTAAGCCCCAAAGCCCCACCTGTAACTGTCGGACCCGAGGCCAGCTGTTCCAGGATGCGGTCAAGAAGTCTACCTTACACAACAGAACTGGCAAGAAAAACAACTCCAGGAAGCGGTCAGACACCTGGCACAAAGGATCCCCTACCCCCTGGCCTTTTCTTTTTCCTTCACCCTGACCCAGTTATATGCCCTATGAAACCTTGCTATATAGCCTGTAAGCGGGGCTGCCTCCTCTGCTTTTGTCAAGAGGTAGCCCAGCAGGACTGACAATGAATCACATTGACTTGAGTCTATTGACCTCATTCCTTTCTTGGCTGTCCTTCCAAGTATCCCTTAAACTATTATTTTCAGTGTTTTATTATAAACAGTGCTGAATATATTTGTGGGGGTTTTCTTTGTTGGTGTTGTCATTTTTTGAGACAAGGTCTCACTCTGTCATTTGGGCTGGAGTGCAGTGGCGCAATCACGGCTCACTCCAGCCTTGACCTCCCCAGGCTCAGGTGATCTTCCCACTTCAGCCTGCTGAGTAGCTGGGAATATAGACACATGCCACCATGCTCAGCTAATGTTTTTGTATTTTTTTTTGTAGACACAGGTTTTCGCCATCTTGCCCAGGCTGGGCTTGAACTCCTGGGCTCCAGCAATCAGCCCACCTCGCCCTCCCAAAGTGCTGGGATTACAAGCATAATGCCAGCCCAATGCTGAATATCTTAGACATACATCCGGAATGTTTCGGTGAGTATATCCATAGCAGTGAATTTACTAGGAATTATCATGCTATTATTCGGTTTAACATTCTTTTATCCTCCTCCACTCCACTGCAGTTGAGAATAAAATCTAAACACCTTATCTTGATTTACCTGTGGCCAAGATCTGACCCCTGCCTGTCTCTTCAACCTGTTTCTTTCAATTACTCCTTAGTGATGGCCTGAAGCCACACCAGCCTTTTGTCCTCAATCCCGCAAATTTATTCTTTACCTAGGAGCCTTTGTACTTGCTCATTCTTCTTTGTAACACTTCTGCAAGAGGTGGCTGGCTCTTTGCCAGCAGGGTCTCAACTCAAAGTCCTTCTCCCTGAGGCCTTCCAGGTTTAAATGAGCACTCCCAGGCCTTCACGTCATGCTGTTAAATTGTAATCCTAGCATTTCATTCTCTAAGAAATTATTTTGTCTTCCCTTCTGGAATGTAAGCTCCAAGCGCGCAAGAGCCCTGTTTGTCTCATTTGTGAGTCCCAAGAGCTCAGATGAGTATGTACTCAAAATATATCTGGTAGGCCAAGTGCAATGGCTCACGTCTATAATCCTAGCACTTTGGGAGACTGAGGCAGGCAAATCACCTGATGTCAGGGGTTCAAGACCGTCCTGGCCAACATGGTGAAACCCTGTCTGTACTAAAAATACAAAAATTAGCCGGGCATGGTGGCACATTCCTGTAATCCCAGCTACTTGGAAGGCTGAGACAGGAGACTCACTTGATCCCAGGAGGCAAAGGTTGCAGTGAGCTGAGATCGCGCCACTGCACTCCAGCCTGGGAGACAGAGGGAGACTCCATCTCAAAAAAAAAAAAAAAATTCTGGTGAATTAATGGTGTGGATTTAAAATTGTGATATATGCTGGGTGCCTATAGTCCTAGCCTGGAAAACATAACAAGTCCCCATCTCTAAAAAATAAATAAAATTATCATATAGGCTGCCAAATTGCTTTCCATACAGAGTCACCAGTTTTCAAAGTCACTGACAGTGCTTGTTTGTTTTTGAGATAAGGTCTCACTCTGTCACCCAAGCCGGACTGCAGTGGTGTGATCGTGGCTCACTGCAGCCTTGACCTCCCAGGCTCAAGCTATCCTCCCATCTCAGCCTCCAGAGTAACTGGGATTACAGGCATGTACCACCACACCTGGCTAATTTTTAATTTTTTGTAGAGATGGAGCCTCACTATGTTGCCCAGTCTGGTCTCTAGCAATTGTCTTGCCTCAGCCACCCAAAGTGGATTTTCTGTCTTGATTCCTTTCTCACTTCCTACCTTAATTTATTTGATGAATCATTCACTTTACAAATATTTATTGATTATTCACAGGCTCAGGCACCGTGCTAAAATGGTTCTTTCTTATCTGGCCATACCTATCTTCCAGCCCAATCTTGCCAAGAGTTTTGGCCTGGGTCTTACTTCAAAGTGACGTAGACTTGTACTGTAGAGGTCTCTAGAAAGACAACCCTTGGCTGGGCATGGTGGCTCATGCCTGTAATCCCAGAACTTTGGGAGGCTGACACAGGTGGATCACAGCCAGCCTGGCCAACATGGTGAAACCCCATCTCTACTAAAAACACCAAAATTAGGCGGGCGTGGTGGTGCTTGCCTATAATCCCAGCTACTGGGGAGGCTGAGGCAAGAGAATCATTTGAACCTGGGAGGCGGAGGTTGCAGTGAGCCGAGTTTGCACCACTGCACTCCAGCCTGGGCAACAGGGCGAGACTCCTCCATCTCAAAAAAAAAAAGAAAAAGAAAAAAGAAAGACAACCCTTAATGGGGGAGATGAGGACAGTCCCTACACAGAATCTTTGGCAGTGTCAATGTATACATTAATTTGCTAATCAACTAGGCTAGCCCTTTAATCTATATATTGTACTGGATTTTAAAAATTATTTCTTTACTTTCTCATTAGACCTTCCTCTTTTTTTTTTTTTTTTTTTTTTTTTGTTTGGAGACAGAGTCTCCCTCTGTCGCCCAGGCTGGAGTGCAGTGGCACAATTTTGGCTCACTGCAACCTCCACCTCATGGGTTCAAGCGATTCTCCTGCCTCAGCCTCCTGAGTAGCTGAGGTTACAGGTACCTGCCACCACACCTGCCTGATTTTTATATTTTTAGTAGAGACGGAGTTTCACCATGTTGGCCAGGCTGTTTTGAACTCCTGACCTCAGGTGATCCACCCACCTCGGCCTCCCAAAGTGCTGGGATTACTTCTGTGAGCCACCACCGTGGCCGGTCCCTTCCTCCTTCTTTAAAAATTTTTCTCCCAGTTCCCACTTTTTGTGGGGTAGAGGCATCTAAATTGAATGAAAGTACCCTTTTTGGACTACTGGGGAGGTGGGGGGGATGTTCTCAGAAGGGGAATTTTCTTTCTGGTCCTAATATCCACCTAATTTTTAAAAGCAGGGTTCCTTATTATTTTGTAAAGTTTACAATTACATCATTAGATACTTCCACGTCTCATATTTCATTTTTCCAAACTCTTGGGGGAAATGAGTGGAGGGATGGATGGAATAGAAAATAGTTTTTCCTCTTGGAGGCTGAGGGCCCAGTAGGGGTCAACAGTACATTCAGCCCTCTCCGCACATATTCTGTTCTACCTACAAGTACAGCAAGTAAAGCCAAATTTCTCATGCATGCAAATAAAGTTTTTGCATTTGGCCAGTCGGTCCAGTTCTCCTGTCAGCTTCCTTCCCCACTCTGCCTCTGTTCATTAATCCCCCCCTTCCCGGTACCTAAACCCTCCACCTAACCCAGCCCTTTCCTCCACTTCCGGCTACTAGCCTCTCTCGCCTATCCACTATCCTCACACTCAGCATCCCCTGTCTGTACGAGATTAAGGAGCTCTGCCGTCCGCAGGGCCTGGGTTAGCGTGAATCTAAGCCAGAGCTCCCGGGTGGGGGTAGGGGTGGGGGTGGTCCCAGAGGTAGGGCGAGGAGGTGGGAAGCGCATTCCCTTCACTGGTGATCTCAACGCAGATTTGCCCGGAGTTCTCTTGCAAGAGAGCTGGCAGGTTTTACTATTTCCCAATCGTTTACTCGCCAAGCTCTCGGGTCCACGCGCCGCGGGGATGCGCCCTGCACGCTGAAACTTCATTCAAAGCAAGGCGGCCCACGAGGTTGGGCTTAGGGGATCTGGATGACCTCCAGGCCACTTCCTTTCTCTCTGCGCCCTTCCCCCACTCTTCCAACCACCTTCGCTGTAAACAAAACTGTCCCCCCGGGCGGAGAGAGGTCGCGCTCTTTCGCACACTCCCTCGCCAAGGGTTAATTTCTCAGATCGCACGAGGGGGAGGAGATTTCCCTGTAGACGAGTAAAAAGGGTGATGGACAAACGTGCGGGCACTAAGACCGCAAGGCATTCATTTCCTCCTACGGTGGATGCGGACGCCGGGAGGAGGAGAGCCCCAGAGAGAGGAGCTGGGAGCGGAGGCGCAGGCAATGCTCAGCCCTGGATGTAGCTGAGAGGCTGGGAGAGAGACGACCGCTGGAGACCGAGCGGCGTGGGGAAGACCTAGGGGGGTGGGTGGGGGAAGCAGACAGGAGAACACTCGAAATCAAGCGCTTTACAGATTATTTTATTTTGTATAGAGAACACGTAGCGACTCCGAAGATCAGCCCCAATGAACATGTCAGTGTTGACTTTACAAGAATATGAATTCGAAAAGCAGTTCAACGAGAATGAAGCCATCCAATGGATGCAGGAAAACTGGTACGTGATGCTTTCGCCTGATACTGTTCCCGGGAGCCCTGCGCGTCTTCCCGGAGTGCCTTAATGTCGGTATTCCCTGCCTGGGCGTGAATGGAGCGATGAATCGCGGGCAGCCAGCTGATCGCTGAGTTCTCGGGTCTCCCGGGTGCAGGAGACGCTGGGGGGGGGGGTACATGAAGCGCGAGGTCTGTGGGTGCCCCTGTGTGAACCGCGGCTACATAGGCATCTTTTATGTAGATTATATAACACAGAACATATGTGTGTGCACAGGGTGATGTCTGCGCGACAGGGAAGGCGGGAGAGATGCCACAGTCCAGATCGCCTACCTGTGCTCCCCTCCCCTCCCCCGGTTTTCATCTAGATTTGGGTTTTCTCGCTTGGCCTCTCCCGCAACCGGAGTGTGAAAGGCAGTGGAGGGAGGACCTTGTCTCCTGTTCCCTTTAACCCTCTCCCGCCCGCCGCCCTTGGCCCTGGTCCTCGCTGTCTCTCCATCCCTCGTGTCCTTCCTTTCTCCTTGCAGCGCTCCTACTTCACCGTCCTCCTCTGTCTGCCGCTCCTCAGGCGGATGCCCCCTTTTTAGTACCCCTTTCCCCACGCGGATCCCTTTCCGGTTTCATAGAGAGACCGGGTGGGAGGGAGGAGGGGACAATGAAAACAGTAATAAATGAATGAACCCGAGCGAGTGGAGCCACGCCATTATTAAGTTTCTGTTTTACGGAAACGCCTTTTGGACACACTTCTAATTCTGTGCGTAGCTGCTGATTGGAGTTCAGGCACACAGATCAAAAGCCCCTCCGTCTGCAGAGTCCTTAGGGGCTCTTCCTTAGGAAACTAATAATCAGGGAAAACACCTTTCTTGTTTACTGTAGTCCCCCCGCCAGACCTTTTGAAAATCCCTGTGTGGGAGGCGATCCAGTGTCACCTTGCAATATTTAACAGAGGAGGGTGTGCTCATCTCGCTTCTTGTAGACAGGGTTGTGGCAGAGGCATTCCTCTCCTCCCCTTAACTTCGGGTCTGGCGATCTGTAAAGTTCAAGCCCAACGCACCCCGGAGCTAGGCAAGGGGCCGGCAGCCCGGGGGATGGCTTGACCGGGGAGGGTCGGGCCGCAGGGTCTCCCGGGAGCCGGGGGATTCCGCCCGCCGCGTGCGCGAGCCCGCGTGCCCCGCGCCCTCCCGCCTGCCCTCTTCAACTGGAAACCAGAAACGCCGGCGCGCCTGTGGCCTGGGCGGGTTGGTGCAGTAGGAGCTGGTGCCACGGGGCCGCAGCTGCGAAAAGGGGGTTTCAACTTCCTGTCCTCCAGCCCCCTGGAGTCGCCGGCCAGTGTCGGGAGGCCGGGCCGCCGCTTCCTTCTCCTCCCGCCCGGCCGGAGCGCGCCCACTCCCAGCTTCCCGCGGGCTGGTCCGGGCCCCAATGGCCATTTGCGGCGGCTGCCGGGCGGAGCCCGCCCCCTGGGCCGCGCGCACCGGCGGGGCAGGCCTGCTTGGGGTGAGCTGCGGCGTGGCTGGTGGCGGCGGTGGGCTAGGGGCCCAAGGGCCGCGTCTGGCCCGAGCCGGAGCCTAAGAGGCGGGGACGCGGGCCGCTCGGAAGGACTGGAAGTGCAGCAGCCACATAGGCACGGGGCTGGTGCCCTCCCGGGCCGCTGAGGCCAGGGGGTGCAGGGGTGGGTCCGGAAGGAGGTTGGACACTGCGGGTCGAGACCGCAGATAGACCTCGGCGTTTCGGGGCAGCCGAGGCCCCTCGAGCCCCACCAGCCCCACCGCCCGGGGTCCTTCTCTGGATGCACTTCCTCCTCCCGCTTAGGGGGTGGTGCTGGAGGCGGGGAGGGGGCGGTGGCCGGAGCCGGCGGGCGCCGGAACCGCGCTGCTGGCTAGCCCCGGGCCCGGGTCTTTTCCGCAGATGTTTGTCATATCCTCCAGCCGGCCTGTTCGGGCGCACAGTCCTCCCGCATTAGCCTGTGTGGTCAGCATTTGCTTCTGTGCCGAATCTCTGACTTGCTGCGTCCTGGTTTAACCTGCTCTTCCGGAGTCCGCTTTCCCTCGCTTTGCCGGCTGACCCCATTCACTGTACGCCCGCCATTCCTAGCCCACTGCAGTCGATACTGCCTCTTATTTACTTGTTGCTTTTTCTCTGAGGCCACTTCCTAGGCCTGCTCCAGGTACCATTTCCCGCCTCTTCTCTCCATTCACTCAGTACTGAGCCAGACAGGTCTCAGCCCTCGTGGGACTGAAAATGACAAAAATGTGCCAACGTATCTACTCCTGTTAGGTTCTGACCACTGTTTCCTCCTAGTTCTTTATCTGTACCTTTCTTCTGGCAATATCCTTTACTGTTACATACATGGTTATTAACTTACAGACCATCAGCTCTTCAGGTTACGGTTCTTGTCATCCCACTCTTGATTCTGCAAAGCACCTAGCAGAGTGCTTTGCATAAGGCACATTCTTGAGAAAATGTCCAGTGAGTTGAAATGGTGATTGGTGCCCATTTTATTGCCAGCACTACTCGTTAATACCCGAAGGTTAACAGGCTAGAACTTGCATACCGTGGCAGAGTCACATCTTGGGATTTTTCCCTTCCTGGCTTCTGCTCTCTGTTGATGTTATGTTCTTAGATTGCTTATTGCAGTCAAAGAACCCTGCTGGCTGTTACCCCTCCCTTCCAACTCTTCCTGACCCTAATTGTCTTACTTTCATGTTTTTTTTTTTTAATGCCAGATTTTGTGCATTTCTCCCAATATCCCAGGGTGCCCAATTTTATCTCTCCTCCCTCCCCAAAAACTGTACAGCCAAAAAGACTTTAAACACTTTTTAAAATTTAATTTTATTAGCCGGGTGTGGTGGCTCGTGCCTGTAATCCCAGCACTTTGGGAGGCTGAGGTGGGTGGATTACCTGACGACAGGAGTTGGAGACCAGCCAGGCCAATATGGTGAAACCCCATCTCTACTAAAAATACAAAAAAATTAGCCGAGCGTGGTGGCGGGTGCCTGTAATCCCAGCTACTCGGGAGGTTGAGGCAGGAGAATTGCTTGAACCCGGGAGGTTCAAATTAAAGCTTTTAGTTTTTATTTTTAATAGAATCCAGCTAATGCAGGACAAAAAGTCTTGAACCAGATTTTCTTTTCACTCCCTTTTTAATAGGAGAAGGGAACTCCATAACCAAGGCTTAGACCCTCTTGAGGAGAGAGGAACTTGAGGAAACCATAAAATCTTACCTTTTTCAGACTCATTAACTTAAAATGGTTTGAAATAGCTTCTGGAGGAAAAACATGATATAGTGAAGCTTCTACTCTGTCTTTTGGGAATTTATGGTTGTCCTTATAAATCTCTTCTTAGTAACAGGCAAAACTTGTTAATTTAGAGAATTAAAACATCCTCTCTCAAAAGTGAACTACATTGGCTTTTGAAGAACTGTGAGAATGGCCAGGAGCAGTATTTTGCCAGTATGCTGCCTTTGCTAACTAGCATCATTTAAGAGGACCTAAAATAAGAATACTTTATTAAACATATGCTATAATCCATACTTACTAACCATAGCGCAAATTAATGGTAACATACCCTATAATCCATACTTACTAACCATAGCACGTGTTAATGGAATGGGGCCCGACTTTTGGAGTAGCGTTTGTATAAACCCTAAAGGGTTCAACTGAGGCTAGTTTTCAAGTTTATTGCTGCTTTAATGAATCATTAACCTCATACTCATTGGCCTAGCCATGAAAGTAAATACTGCAGACTTTTTTTACTTTGCTAGCAAAAAGTTTCATATATAATAGGTTAGAATAGCAATTGAAATGCAAAGTAATAAGTGTATTCCCTTGTAGAATCATCCTGGGCCTCATCTTGAAACTACATGTCCAGTGAAAAATATCCTGTCTGGTTATATTATCTGGTCAATGAGAGTTTATTACATGAGGTAGAGAAAAATGTCTGCTCATAGGTCCAAATAGGAGTTTTGAATTCTAATTTTCACTGAAAAGTCCTTGCAATTTTACAACATTGAAAATAGAGACATTTTGCTCTTTTATGAGATGTCTGGCCTTTACCTGTTTTTCTCACTAAGAGCTGACTTAAGTTGGAAGTGCTGCTAGCCATGGAGCAAAATCACCTGGTGATTGCTAAGGCGACATAAAATTCATTGAGTGAGAAGGGAAGCTGGGCTCTCTCTGCCTTCTCTTTCAGCAGCCTGCCAGGTTTGTGCTAACAGCAGTGGATGCTAGTTGCTCCAGTTGTAATTGTCTAGCCAATGATGATTATCTTCTGATGTCGGCTGACACGGTGCCCACCAATAGGAAAGCAGGAGGCCTGTGCTGACTGCTGTAACATTATGTATGTGAGGTGACGTCTTCAAAGGGCTTGCCTAGAACTTCATGAAACCCTCCCCCTCTCCTGGCATTCTCCACACATCCAGCCTTTCAAAGCTTTGTATATTTTTCTGACTTTTCTCCCCACCCACTCCCTTGGTAGTGTAAAAGGGTTTACTTGTTTTAACCTTTTGTATTCTGTATTATAGAGTCTATAAGATAGTATAGGAATTTTAAGAATTAAATGCTGTTCAGCTGAGGAAGCCTTTTTATTCACAAATTTGTTTTTACCAAAGGTAAAAATGGAGTGAAACATTTTATTTTATTTTGTTTTATTTTTGAGACAGGGTCTCACTCTGTTGCCCAGGCTGGAGTGCAGTGGCACAATCTTGGCTCACTGCAACCTCTGCCTCCGGGTTCCAGTGATTCTTATGTCTCAACCTCCCAAGCAGCTGGGATTACAGGTGCCTGCCATGACACCAAGCTAATTTTTGTATTTTTAGTAGAGATGGGAATTCACCGTGTTGGTCAGGTTGGTCTTGAACTCCTGACCTCAAGTAATCCGCCCACCTCGGCCTCCGAAAGTGCTGAGATAACAGGCTTGAGCCACTGCAACCGGCCGTGAAACATTTTAAAAGGAGTTGTACATCTATATCTTTTTTGTAGGTGAAGTTTGGAAAGTAACACGATGTACAATTTCATGATTAAAGAACATAAAAAGCACTAAAAACCTGTGTTAGCATTTAACTCAAATATAGCAGCATAAAAAATATAGCAGCATAATGTTAATGAAACTGTTCAAATGCAGACATAGTATTTGGCTGTTGTTTTTCATTTAGTGAGGATTGCTTTGAATTGCTTCCTGAAGTCTTCCTTGAAACCTTCTACATTCATTTGTAAGAAAAATGGCTGGAAAACAGTGCATCTGTGACTATGGAACAGAGTAGGCCAGAGTTTCATTTCATCGTTAACATTGCAGCAACAAATTTGGTCAGCTCTGTAGGAATATAGTGTGTCTATATTGTACTCATGTCACTTGCTGTTTATTTTGAGGTATCACAGTTCATATTGATTTAGGATTAAAACTTGTGTGAGGATCATAACATGACATTCAATAATTTTTAGAAAGCACTGGGATGTAGGCATATGTACTAGGTTAAGAGTGAGAAGAATGAGAAAATACATAGAGAAAAAACGTGTAATCTGTGTGGGGTCCTAGAAAATAATGTAAAGTTGTGCTGGAGCTTTGATATGAACTTTCATGTATCTTTTAATAAATTATAAATATTCATGCAGTTCTTGTTTAGGATTCCAAAGGATGAAAGCCAGCTTAATGCAAAATATTTTATGATTATATTATCCATCTGTGTATTTGTACTAGTTATAATTAGTGCTTAAAATTTTTACATGAAGTCTTTTTCACATTGGAAGTAAAATTTTGTGATCTTCAGAGGATTGCCTGTTGCTTTTTTGTTTGAGGGTGATTCTAAATGTGTCAAAGTGTATAACATTGGAACTTAATGAAACTTTTCAAATGCAGACATAGTATTTCACTGTTGTTTTTCCTTTAGTGAGGATTGCTTTAAATTTCTTCCTGAAATCTTCCTCGTAACCTTCTGCGTGCATTTGTAAGAAAAATGGCTGGAAACTTCAAAGTCAACTTATTCCATATCTAAGAGTTGCCTTATATACTTCCTTGAAAGAAGAATCTTTCTTTTTCTTTTTTTTCTTTCTTTCTTTTTTTTTTTTTTTTTTTTTTCTTGAGATGGAGTTTTGCCCTTGTTGCCCAGGCTGGAGTGCAATTGTTCCATCTCAGCTTACTGCAACCTCTGCCTCCTGGGTTCAAGTGATTCTCCTACCTCAACCTCCTGAGTAGCTGGGTTTACAGGCATGCGCCACTACACCCGGCTAATTTTTTTGTATTTAGTAGAAACGAGTTTTCACCATGTTAGTCAGGCTGGTCTCAAACTCCTGACTTCAGGTGATCCACCTACCTCGGCCTCCCAAAGTGCTGGGATTACAGGTGTGAGCCACCATGCCCGGCCAGAGGAATCTTTCAGCTTAGATAGTGGAAGAGTTATGAGGGGGACGGAGGTTTTGAAATACTTAGGGGGATATACAATAACCATCTAATCAGTTTTCTTTTTCTTTTCTTTTTTTTGAGCCCGGTCTTGGCTCACTGCAACCTCTGCTTCCTGGGTTCAAGCCTCAGCCTCCTGAGTAGGTGGGATTACAGGTGCCCGGCCCCCCATCTAATCAGTCTTTAGACAACAAAGTAAAATGAGTGTGGCACCATTCTGGCAATTCAGGAGTTTATCTTTGCTTAAGTGATCTGAAATATTTCAGGTCCAAGTATTTTATTTTCTGAAATGAGTTAACCAAACATTGTCTTAATGATTAACTTAATTTTTCACATATGGACACAGGTGAGACAAACTGTCCTTTATTAATAGGAACCAGACATCATTCTACAAAGTTTGCCTCAGCCCTCCCTTTACTCTTTATGTAGCTCACATCCACCCGCTCCCATTTACTTTTCATTTATCTTTTTTGGGAGGGTTTAGGGAAAGTTACCTGTACCACATATGTCATTTCTGTTGATAACCCTAGGTAATCTGAGTGAAACTATGACTTGGCTATATTGTAATGTTAAAACTCATAACTTCATTCCTTTATCCAGATTCTGATTGTACATGTATTCAGGCAGGTACAAATGTTGGCATAGTTATTCAGGTTTCTGAGAACTTTAAAAAAACCCAGCATCTCTAATTATATTTACCCTCCAATAATTTATTTTAGAGATACATGGGTCCTTTTTTCAAAAGTATTGTATGGGTCGGGCATGGTGGCTCACACCTATAATCCCAGCACTTTGGGAGGCCGAGGCAGGCGGATCACTTGATGTCAGGAGTTCGAGACAAGCCTGGTCAATGTGGCGAAACCCTGTCTCTACAAAAAATACAAAAATTAGCTGGGCATGGTGGTACGCACCTGTAGTCCCAGCTACTCTGGATGCTGAGACACAAGAATGGCATGAACCCGGAGGCGGAGGTTGCAGTGAGCTGAGATTATGCCACTGCAATGCAGCTTGGGCAACAGAGCAAAACTGAGTCTCAAAAAAAACACAAAAATTAAAAAAAAAAAAAAAGTGGCTGGGCATGGTGGCTTATACTTGTAATCCCAGCGCTGTGGGAGGCTGAGGTGGGTGGATCACTTGAGGTCAGGAGTTCGAGACCAGCTTGGCCAACATGGTGAAACCCTATTTCTACTAAAACTACAAAAATTAGCCGGGCGTGGTGGCGGGCGCCTGTAATCCCAGCTACTCCAGGGGCTGAGGCAGGAGAATCGCTTGAACCCAGGAGGCCGAGGTTCCAGTGAGCCGAGATTGCACCATTGCACTCTAGCCTGAGCGACAGAGTGAGACTCCGTCTCAAAACAAAACAAAACAAAAAAAGTATTGCCCAAGAGTAAAGAATATGAATTTGTAATTTTAAGTTGGTTGTGCAATAGTTATCCCAAAGCTTGGAACCATGTCAGTCATCTAAGGTCAAGCCTACACATTTATCATGATTCCTTTCTGCATTGAGTGTTTGCGACTTTTAGTTTTAAGGTTCCTATTACTAGGAAACCCTTTGTTGAGTTAGTTGCCCACTGTGAACTTACTGAGATTTAACTTTAAGTCTTTACTTTGTACAAAAAGAAGTACAGGAGAAAAAAGACTTACACTTACCTTTGCTAAGATAAATTTGCTGAGATAAATTAGACATGCTGATTGTAAGTAGTTTTGCTAGAAAATCACTCATAGTTTTGTAATACTTTTATTTACAGGGATTCATATTTCAGTTTTTTTTTCTTGCTAAAACTTTTATAGAAGAGTTCCTAGTTGTGATATAAGGAAAGTTTTATTGATGAAATATATTTTGGGGAGGGAGATCTACCTCCTCAAAACACACATGAGGTTTATAATCCAATTTTTTTTTTTTTTTTTTTTTTTTTTGAGATGGAGTCTGGCTCTGTCGCCCAGGCTGGAGTGCAGTGGCACGATCTTGGCTCAGTGCAAGCTCTGCCTCCCGGGTTCACACCATTCTCCTGCCTCAGCCTCCGGAGTAGCTGGGACTACAGGCGCCCACCATCACACCTGGCTAATTTTTCTATTTTTAGTACAGACGGGGTTTCACTGTGTTAGCCAGGATAGTCTCGATCTCCTGACCTTGTGATCTGCCCACCTCGGCCTCCCAAAGTGCTGGGATTACAGGTGTGAGCCACTGCGCCAAGCCCTATAATCCTATTTAAAGTGAAACAAGTAAACAAGTATAACTTCATTTTCTTCTTTTCTCTCTCTCTTTTTTTTTTTTTTTTTTTTCTTTGAGACGGAGTCTTGCTGTGTCTCCCAGTCTGAGTGCAGTGGCATGATCTTGGCTGTTAGACTGCAACCCCCACCTTCTGAGTTCAAGCAGTTCCCCTGCCTCAGCCTTCTGAGTAGCTGGGATTACAGGCACCTGCCACCACACCTGCCTAATTTTTGTATTTTTAGTAGAGACGGGGTTTCACCATGTTGGCCAGGCTGGTCTCGAACTCCTGGCCTCAAGTGATCCGCCCACCTCGGCCTCCCAAAGTTTTGGGACTACAGGCATGAGCCACTGCGTCTAGCCTCTCTCTCTCTTTTTTAAATAGAGACAGGGTCTTGCTTGTCACCCAGGCTGGAGTGCAGTGTCACAATCATACTTCACTGTAATCTCAAACTCCGCTTCTTGGTCCAAGCGATCTTCTTGCCTCAGCCTCCCAAGTAGCTGGGATTACAGGCACGCACCACCTTGCCCAACTAATTTTTTTATTGTATTGGAGAGATGGGGGTCTTGCTATGTTGCCCAGGCTGGTTTTGAACTGTTGGCCTCAAGTGATCCTCCCATCTCAGCTTCCCAAAGTGCTAGGATTACAGGTGTAAACCACCACACCTAGACAGCAGGGTAGATTTTCTTCATTCAGGAGCAATGATACTAACAGTTAATACATGGTTACCTGATTTCAGGCATCCTTTTATAATGTTTTACTTTTTTTTTTTTTTGAGACCGAGTTTCACTCTTGTTGCCCAGTGGAGTGCAATGGCATGATCTCGACTCACCGCAACCTCTGCCTCCCAGGTTCAAGCAACTCTCCGCCTCAGCCTCTTGAGTAGCTGGGATTACAGGCATACGCCACCATGCCTGGCTAATTTTTTTTGTATATTTAGTAGAGATGGGGTTTCTTCCATGTTGGTCAGGCTGGTCGTGAACTCCTAACCTCAGGTGATCCTCCCACCTCGGCCTCCCAAAGTGCTGGGATAACAGTCATGAGCCACCGCGCCTGGCCAATGTTTTACGTACTTTAACTGTTAAACCCTTGCAGCCACGCTTTATGATCTTTTGCACAATGGACAACTCAGGAAGGGGAGTTGGGATTTGCATGTAGGAATCAGAAAAGGAAAACTGGGTTCCAGGCTTGAATAAGGCTTGGATGGCTGGTGTGATGATGAGGGGTGTGTCACAAGGCCCCAATCATCCTCTTATTTGAATATTAATATAATATTCAATCAGAAAAACAATGCACTTGAAAACTTGGCTGCACTGGAAACGTGTCAGGTATCTGTGGTTTTAGTCAATGATCTCACAGATGTCTCTTTTGTTAATAATTTTCACTGGGTGGATCCTGAATACTTAAGGCCAGAATAAAGCTTTGGCCTATAAAATATTTACTGTCTGCTCTGTGATATTAATTTCTTGCACTCAGGTTGGTTCTAGACCCTGGGAATTTGTGTTTCCATCTGATCTGCAGCCAGACTTTCTTCCCAGCAGGTTTTAGTGTAGCTACTTGTAAATAGCCACCCACTGTTGACAGTAAAATAAAAATATGTGGGTTGGGGATATCCCTATTCTTGAAGGTCAGCTCCTACAATGTGAAGAATCACAGAATACCTTTTGTTTCATTTTAGTAGCTTTAAATTCTTTTCCTGATTCTAAGATAAGAAATAGTTATAGGAAAAGAAATGAAATGAAAACATTAAGAAGTATAAAGATGTCGGAAAGGAAACACCTTTAATTCTTTTCCAGAGGCCTCCACTTGTTATTTTGCCCCATTTCCTTCAGCCTTGTTTCCAGGTTTTTTAGTATGCCTTAGACCATTCAGTACCTAAACTGTGACAGCCTGGGTTCCCTACTATGTGCCAGGGATTGCACTGAACAGATTTATGTACTATCACGTCACAATTTTTTTTTTTTTTTTTTTTTTAGATGGAGTTTCATTCCTGTTACCCAGGCTGGAGTGCAGTGGTGTGATCTCGGCTCACTGCAACCTCTGCCTCCTGGGTTCAAGTGATCCTCCTGCCTCAGCCTCCCTATTAGTTGGGACTACACATGCGTGCCACCATGCCAGGCTAATTTTTTGTATTTTTAGTAGAGACGGGGTTTCACTGGTCTCAAACTCCTGATCTCAGGTGATCCGCCTGCCTCGGCCTCCCAAGCAATTTTTTTTTTTTTTCATTTTGCTGAGATCTAACTTGAGAAGCCTTCATTTGTCCAAGCAGTTAGGTTATATGCTTTTTCTCTGCTTACTGTTTGCTACATAGTAACTTGTGAAGAGGTGGAAACTTCATGTCCAGTCAAAAATGGCTCCAGAAAGGACTGAAACAATAGATACTGTGTAAATTAAGGGACAATTAGGAGGTTAAAGGACCTCTTAATTGTGGTGCTTAATCAGAAGAAATTTGTTTTATGGAGTTTTCCATAGGAAAAGGAGTGATTTTCAGACTCTTTTACTCATATGCCTCTAATAGAAGTTTAAAAAACTATGCACTGCCTCACACATTTTTAAATTTTCATCATAAATTGAAATGTTAAAATTGTAATAGAAGTAGAATAAATATAAAATGAGTGAAGATAAGGATTGGCTAATTATAATAACTATTACATGACATGATAAGATAGGTTTACCTACTTTATTGAATAATACATAATGAATTTGAAATCACGGAACATTGACATCCACGGTTTTATTCAGTTGATAGTTTTTTTTTTGAAACATTCCATATATATGTATATATATGTGTATATATGTATATATATGTGTATATATGTATATATTTGTGTGTGTATATATATAAATATATATATATATATATATATATATATTTTTTTTTTTTTTTTTTTTGAGACAGAGTCTCGTTCTGTTACCTAGGCTGGAGTGCAGTGGTGTAATCTCAACTCACTGCAACCTCCACCTCCTGGGTTCAAGTGATTCTCCCACCTTAGCTTCCTGACTAGCTGGACTTACAGGCACATGCCACCATGCCCGACTCATTTTTGTATTTTTAGTAGAGATGGGGTTTTACCATGTTGGCCAGGGTGGTCTCGAACTCCTGACCTTAAGTGACCTCCACCTCCTGAAGTGCTGGGATTAGAGGCCAGAGCCATTGCACCTGAACCCATTCCACTTATATTTAAAATAATCACTGGCACTAACCCATATTGCTTGTTTTGAATCAGAAACATCCCAACATTCAGAATGTAGAGAGTCTGATCAGAAGAGGAAAAAAGAAAGACTATCACACTGCTTCTCAGCGTTGTTTATTTTTACATTGTGTGGGGGCCGGTAGGAGAGAGATGGGTAGGCTATCAGATGTCTCAAAATAAGTTTTCTTGACTGTAGAGAAGGTTATAGATGATAGCATTTTTGTGTGGGTTGGTGGTCAGCAGGAATAGTCACCTACTTGTTAAGTCACTTTATTTTTTTTCTGTTTGTTTTTGTTTTTGTTTTGTCTTGTTTTGTTTTGGGACGGAGTCTCACTCTGTTGCCCAGGCTGTAGTACAGTGGCGCAATTTTGGCCCACTGCAACCTCCGCTTCCCGGGTTCAAGCGATTCTTCTGCCTCAGCCTCCTGAGTAGCTGAGACTACAGGTGCCTGCCACCATGCCTGGCTAATTTTTCTATTTTTAGTAGATACAGGGTTTCACCATGTTAGCCAGGCTGGTCTCGAACTCCTGACCTTGTGATCCGCCCACCTCGGCCTCCCAAAGTGCTGGGATTACAGGTGTGAGCCACCATGCCCAGCCTTAAATAAATCATTTTCTTACTCTTCTCTTGGTTATCCAAGACCTCAGGACTTCTCAGGAAGCCCCTTTCAGTCCATTATACATGGAGTGGCTGATTGAAGGTATTTGTACATACTGACTTGAAAGTTCTCTCCTTTCATTAAAGGTTCTTCTACATATTGACCTGAAAGACAGGTTCCTCCATCAGTCCTCCTGTCATCCTAATTGTGACTCTAGCTGACTTTTATTTCCACTTCTGCATGGTTGTCTTAATACTACTTGTATATATTATGTTCTCTGTAGGCCTTCTTTTCTAAGCCATTTCTCAAATTTTATTTGCAGTCCACTGGTAATCCACCTAGCTACTTAAGAAAAATAAAATATTAGCCCTCTTTTGGTTTGAACAATTAAGTATTTACTAGAAACCTGTAAGAGATTTATTAAAACTTACTAAAATTTGGCACTTAGTACATTCAACACAGTAAGTCTGTACTAGAGACTTGCTCTTGAGTGGGGGTAGGAGTGGGGTTCTAATTACATATTCTGCTAAAACGGCTGCCACTCATTGCTTTGGAACATTGCAAAGCTCCTACTGTACATACATGACATTCTACAAAATTTAAGGACACTGTTATCAGTGAATACAAGGTTGCCTTGAGTTGTATTTAGTTTTGAATTACTGCTCTTGCATTCATATTAACAAAAATACTTTTTTGAACCTGTGTTTTGTGATTGCTGATGTTATGTGTGATTGCACTACTTTGGTTAGTACTTGGTTCTTTGCCAGCTCTTTGTAATCACTAAATCCTTTGTCCACTGACAAGAGAAAAGTGTAGGGTAAGAAAAAGCTTTAGAAGCTTGCTCCATGTCCATGATCCTTACCCAGGTATTGAATCAGACTTACATAGGGTTTATTTTTCCCCAGTACACACATGCACAGGCTTATCTCAGGGATTCAGATTTAGCAGATCTGTGGAGGGGTCCAGACAAGTGTTACTGTGAAAAACCTTCCCACTTGCCCTAGGGAGAGGCACTGCTCTGTATGAAACTGATTCCATCTCTCATTCTTTGGGTTTGTCTTCTCAAACCATCGATTTTACAGACTGAACTCTTCCTTAGCTAATCTGCTTTACCTGCTTTGTCATCTATGTGGGACCAGTACATAGCTCAGCACGAAAGTACTCATCTCCCTTTTCTCCTACCTGTAATGTACAACCAATTCCTGTGTGAGTTGGCTGTCAGTTCCCTTTTTCTGTTCATTGTGCTTGCCACTGACTTCCTTTAGCTCCCCAGGACTACTTTTAGTCTTCTAGATTCCTACCTCCCATTGTCTTTCTGAGTCACTGATCTGATCTTGTCATCACAATGGTTAAAAACCTTCAGTGGTTTCCCATTGTTTTAAGGTCATTCAAAATCTGGCACCAAATTCCCTTCTTAATGTTACCTCTAGAAGCAGCCCTTGTCCAGTGCCTACTTAGTTGAAATTTGAATTCCAAAGCCTTCTTCTCTCCACCCATCTATATCTATTGCTCTTTTTTTGTGGTTCATTGGCACTTGGTTTATAAATAGATAAATATTTTCTCTGAAATCAGTGCTTACCACAGAATTTGGCGTATTCAGTGTTTGAATAGTTGAGTGCATGCATGCATGGACATACGAGGCTGTTCATTAACTTTTAAATGTATCTGAGTATATTATCTGGCACTACTTTGTATTTCCTTAAGTGAATCATGGGAGATTGTCCAGTGCCTTAAAAATATTTTACTCTCTTCATCTAATCTCATTTTTAAGAAGAAAACATAGGCATTTAACATGACTAATTATCAGTGAATCCATGCTAACTGTTGGGGATTATTAGTCCTTTTCTAGGTACTCAAACTATCTATTCCAATCAGAGAGAGATGATTTTTTTATTTTATATTTTATTGATTGATTGTTTGTTTGATTGATTGATTGAGACAGGGTCTCACTCTGTTGCCTAGGGTGGAGTACAGTGGTGCGATCTCAGCTCACTGCAACCTCTGCCTCCCAGTCTAAAGTGATCCTCCCACTTCAGCCTTCCAAATAGCTGGGACCACAGGCATACGCCACCACGCATGGCTAATTTTTGTATTGTTTGTAGAGATGGGGTTTCCCCACGTTGCCCAGGCTGGTCTCCTGAGCTCAAAGCAATCCAGATTGCTGGGATTACAGCTGTGAGCCACCGTGCCTGGCTGAGATGACTTTTAAAAAAAGACTTCTCTAAAGTAGAAGGAAGGGTGGAATTGTATGCACAAGAAGAAAAAAACCTGGAAGAAAAACATACTAAAGAGGTAAAAAAAAAAAAAAAATAGATCTGTAAAGGTGGTAAAACAATGGTTATTATTTATCTTTGTTGATGAAAAGAGCACAGCACTGTAAAATATTTGAAGAGATTTATTCTGAGCCAAATATGAGTGACCATGGCCTGAGGTATAGTCTCAAGAGGTCCTGAGAACATGTGCACAAGGTGGCTGGTTTATAGCTTGGTTTTAAACATTTTAGGGAGACATAAGACGTCAGTCAATACATGTGAGGTATATATTGGTTCTGCCCAGAAAGCAGGGCGACTTGAATTAGGGAGGGGGTGTTGCTTACAGCTGGGTTCAAATATTTTCTGATTGGCAGTTTGTTAAGAGTTAGATTATTATCTAAAAGCCAGGAATCAGTAGAAAAGAGTGTCTGGGTTAAGATAAAGGGTTGTGGTTCTACATAAGGTTCTTAGGTAGATAAAGTCTCATACGTGACCGCCCGTAGTAGCAAAGAAATATATTTTGGGTGTTTTTTTTGTTTGTGTTTTTTTAAATAAAGTCATCTAGAAGCCTCGGGGTAAAATATTTTGATTTCCTTCTTTATCTGTCATGTGATGTTATGCCAGATTCAGGTTTGGAGAGATTTTATGATTTGTATGGTGTGACTCCCCAGACCCTTTAGCTAGGAATTTGGGCAAGAGAGAAATAAGGTCAGAGTTTACTCCTTATCCTTCTGCTGTTCCAGTTTTCATTTTTTTTTTGAGACGGAGTTTTGTTCTTGTTGCCCAGGCTGGAGTGCAATGGCATGATCTCGGCTCATCAAAACTTCCCCCTCCCAGGTTCAAGCGATTCTCCTGCCTCAGCCTCCTGAGTAGTTGGTATTACAGGCATGCGCCACCATGCCTGACTAATTTTGTATTTTTAGTAAAGAGGATGTTTCTCCATGTTGGTCAGGCTGGTCCCGAACTCCCAGCTTCAGGTGATTCATCCGCCTCGGCTTCCCAAATTTCTGGCATTACAGGCACTAGCCAGTGCGTCCGGCCCCTGTTCCAGTTTTCTTTTTTTTGTTTTTTTGAGATGGAGTTTCTCTCTTGTTGCCCAGGCTGGAGTGCAATGGCGCGATCTTGGCTCACCGCAACCTCCGCCTCCCGGGTTCAAGTGATTCTCCTGCCTCAGCCTCCCAGATAGCTGGGATTACAAGCATGGGCCACCACGCCTGGCTAATTTTGTATTTTTAGTAGAGACGGAGTTTCTCCATGTTGGTCAGGCTGGTCTCGAACTACCGACCTCAGGTGATCCACCCACCTCGGCCTCCCACAGTGCTGGGATTACAAGCATGAGCCACCACACCTGGCCTCCCTGTTCCACTTTTCTATAATCTGTTCATATTATATTCTGGGTATATGTGGGTGGCGTGATTATCCATGTGGTCTTATTTTCACATTCTTTGCATTAACTATAATGTACTTAATGTTTTAAGATAAATTTCATTTTACAAAGATATATGTACAATACCTGGTATCAGGTAACAATCTTAAAAAAAACTAATTCATTTAAAAATAAACATTAAAATTAGCAATACAATTAAACATAAAGACAGTTTGTGAGGACATTGAACTGCCCATTCTTACTCCAAATGAATTTGCTTTCTTAGACTGAGGAGGAGGGGCCATATTGTTGATGTCACAATAAACTTGTTTCTCCTTCTTCAATAATAAATTACATAATTTGCTTTTTTTAATAGGAAAGGATCATACTTCAAGGGAGGATGATAAAAAACATTAATTTAACTTTAGCATTACAACTTTTACATGTGGGCCCAGGAATGTATCTAATGGGACAAAGGTTCCTCAGGGACAAAAGTCATCTAATCTAATACAGACAAAAGGTTAAGCATAAACCTATCCCTAGAGTGAGAAAAAATGAATAGAATAATTGGCTCAGGGACCTTGTGGCACCTGGAAACAGATGCTGCACACGTACCTGGAGTACGTGGTTAACAAATATCTTCAGTAGTACTGCAGAATGCCTAGGAGATAGTGTCTGGTTAAGAGGAGCTAGAAAGATTTTGATACTCTCTGAAACGAAGTTTAGAAGGGGCCAGTCTGTCTAGTCCAGAGGCCAGGCTCTGTGGATCCAGAGAGCCTGGTATGTGTGATCTGATTGGGAGCAATGTGGCAGGGCTTTCCACAGGACTGCTTTGTGAAGCAGATCATACTGGTCTGGGCCATTTCTAGTCTTCTAGACTTCCTTTCTGAGAGAAGAAAGATGGAGAAGGTTACCTTTCAGTACACAGAAAGTAGATGTTTTGTTTTGTTTTACATTTTATTTTATTTTCTCTCCTCTCCTCCTTGTTTTACATCTTAGTTAGCCTGTAGTTGATCAAGTTAACTAGGATCTAGGAAGTTGGCTTAGATCTATGAAGACCTGGCTTTCCATCCCAGTCTTTTTCTCTCCATTGTCTATGTCCCTAGAGGTTAGAGGAGACTGGTTCAAAATCATATACAGTTTTAACTTTATTTATTTATTTATTTAGACAGGGTCTCACTCTAGTCACTCAGGCTAGAGTGCAGAGGTGCGATCTTGGCTTACTGCAGCCTCAACCTCCCAGGCTCCGGTGATTCTCCCACCTCAGCCTCCCGAGTATCTGGTATTACAGGTGCACACCACCACACTCAGCTAATTTTTTGTATTTTTAGTAGACATAGGGTTTCACTGTGTTGCCCAGGCTGGTCTTGAACTCCTGGAGTCGAGCAATCCACCTGCCTCAGCCTCTCAGAGTGTTGGGATTACAGGCGTGAGCCACTGCGCCTGGCCTTAATTTAATTTAATTTTTTTTTTTTTTTTTGAGACTGGGTCTTACTCTGTCTCCCACGCTGGAGGATAGTGGCACAATCATAGCTCACTGTAACCTTGAATGCCTAAGCTCAAGCAATCCTTCTGCCTCAGCCTCCCTAGTAGCTAGGATTACAGGGATGCACTACCACACCCAGCTAAATTCTTAAATTATTTGTAGAGACTGAGTCTTGCTATGGGGCCTGGGCTGGTCTTGAATTCCTGGTCTCAAGTAATCTTTCTGCCTTGGCTTCCCAAAGTGCTGGGGTTACAGATGTGAACCACCACACGTGGCCTTGGAATATAGTTTTTAAAAATCTCTATAAACAACTCTTGGCTATTTTTTGTTTCTATCCTTTATCTAAATTTAGACAAAATTTCATTCTTAAGCTATAGACCGCTTAAATTATTATTTCTGGATATAAGAAAACAAAGTATAGGCCAGGTGTGGTGGCTCATGCCTGTAATCCCAGCACTTTGGGAGGCTGAGGCCGTGAGGCCAGGAGAATTGCTTGATTCCAGGAGTTTGAGGCCAACCTAGGCAACATGGTGAGAACTCATCTTGCTTTATTAAAAAAATAAAAATAAAAAGAGAAAATAATAATTAGCCAGGTTTGATAGCTGCTTGTAGTCTCAACTATTTGGGAGGCTGAAGCAGGAGGATTGCTTGAGCCCGGAGTTTGAGGCAGCAGTTAACCATGATTGTACTACTCCACTCCAGTAGCCTGGGCAACAAAATGAGACCCTGTTTCTATAAATAAATACATACATACATATATAAGGAAATAAATAAAGCTTTCTTAATGATTTGGCTTATTCTTTTTAAATCCAGCAAATGTTAATTCTAACCTTTAGTTCTGCTGTTAGAGTGAGACGAGATTAGCACATTATATCTGCTATCTGGGCTTAGATTGTGGGTGTTATTTCACACAGATAATTCAGGCAAACCCGAGATTTTTAGGGGGTGAACTTGCATTATATGGATACAATAAACACACTCACAATAGAAAACTATGTGGCATATACTAAAAGAAAAAACTGTACAGTGTTTTTCAGAATTATACCATGGATAAGTAACAGAAGGCTCGTCCTCAGAGACTGAAGAGTTTATCTTCTGACTAAACATTTTATGGCTGATATTTCTTCCCCACAGAGCATTCAGTGTCCAGAGACTCCTTTTTCCCCAGCAATGCTGGAGGGATGAGGAATAGGGAGTGTGAAACTGATGACATGTTCCACCTTTTCATGATGGAGTACAGAAAATAACTAAAATTAGGTGCTAATGGTTGTCCTTCTTTAGGATTAAATTTTACTCAGTGGAAAGAATATAGGTTCTTTTATGTTTATAGTTTATGATATCTAGATGTGCTATAATAGATTTAAACTGTTTTCTCTAGGTAGTTACAACATAACAGCTCTGTATGTCTTGTTTATATGCAATATCTAGGACATTTGGAATGAAGTAGTTTTCCAAAGCATTATATAAATTAAGTTTTCATTGACCTTAGGCCAGACCATCAATAGCTGGCTAGTTGTCTTTAATATTAGCTTAAATTGTATTTTTTCATGTGAAAATGAAAATAAATATTCTTGTTTTCTCTTTATTTCATTTGGGTTTAATGATTTAATATTTTTGCCCTTTTTTTTTGAAATGGAGTTTTGCTCTTGTTGCCCAGGCTGGAGTGCAGTGGCGTAATTTCGGCTCACTGCAACCTCAGCCTCCCGGTTTCAAGCAATTCTCCTGTCTCAGCCTCCTGAGTAGCTGGGATTACAGGCATGTGCCACCACGCCCAGCTAATTTTTTGTATTTTTAGTAGAGATGGGGTTTCACCATGTTGGCCAGGCTGGTCTCGAACTCCTGACCTCAGGTGATCCATCCACCTCAGCCTCCTTAAATGCTGGGATTACAGGCATGAGCCACTATACCTGGCCTATTTTTGCCCTATTTTCTGAAGTTTACATACATGTATTTTATTTGTCTCGTCAATTAAATTGTATGTATCTGGAGGCCTAGAATTAGGAAGGTATACATATAATCTTTTTTTTTTTAAAGATTTTACCTAACGTAGAGAACTACTAGGATTCATCTTGATAAATAAAAAAATACATACTGTTGCAGAGACACTTGTAAAAGCATAAACTTTATCAGTTGTAGTTTTCTGCTTCTTGTGGATAGGCTTGGAGCAGGTAACTTTAATACATTATAGAAAATTTAAGAAACACAAGTGAAAAGAAGAAAACAAATGTCACCCTGAGATATACACTAACATTTTGGTGTAAGTCTTTCAAAGCTTTTTATCCATCTTTATGTTTTTGTTTGTTTGTTTTAGGACAGAGTCTCTCTCTGTCACCGAGGCTGCTGCAGCCTCAGTCTTCTGGCTCAAGTGATTCTCCAGCCTCAGGCTCCCAAGTAACTGAGACTACAGGCAGGCACCACCACACCTGACTAATTTTTTGATTATTTGTAGAGACGAGGTCTCACTATGTTGCCCAGGTTGCTCTCAAGTTTCTGAGCTTAAGCAGTCCTGACTTGGCCTCTCAAAGCACTGGGGCTATAGGTGTGAGCCACCGCGTCTGGCCCATTTTCCTTTTTTTTAGATGGAGTGTCACTCTCTGTCGCTCAGGCTGGCGTGCAGTGGCATGATCTTGGCTCCATCTCAGCTCACTGAAACCTTCACCTCCCCAGTTCAAGCGATTCTTCTGCCTCAGCCTCCCAAGTAGTAGTGACTATAGGCATGCGCCACCACGCCCGGCTAATTTTTTTTTTTAGTAGAGATGGGTTTTCACCATATTGGACAGGCTGGTCTCGAACTCCTGACCTCATGATCCGCCCACCTTGGCCTCCCCAAGTGCTGGAATTATAGTCGTGAGCCACTGTGCACGGCTCGTTTTCTTTTTTACAAAAATATTATCATAGTTTTCATACCATATTTTTCTGTAGCCTAACTTTTAAGAAATATATAGAATGGATATTTTTGCATGTTGTTAAATACTTCCTGCACCAAACTGTAAATGAGAGAATTCTGTTTCTTTAATGTAATGTTCTGGCTGACACATGAAAAGCTTGAGGAGATGCATCTCACTCTTTTTAGATAGCATATTATTTTTTAATCATTTTTAGACGACAGGGCAAAGAAAACTAGTAGCTTTAGAGAAACACAAAATATACTGAATAATAGTATTAAAATTGTTTTAAGTTTGACCAGTCAGGTACAAAATGCAATAAGTTTCAGATTATTTTCTTCATGGATTATGTCATTTTGGGGTAATACTCATCAGTTTGGTGTGAAGAACATTTATGCCAATCAGGGAACTTTTAGGATGTTTTCAACTGCAAGTAACAGAACTTAATTAACTGTAGCCTAAAACATGAAGACTTTTAATTATTTCACATAACAATAACTTTGATTGGAAGCCTCAGTGGTTGTTTAGTGGTTTTAATAATGTTATCAATGATCTAGGTTCTATCTGAGTTTCCGTTTTGCCATTCATAATGTGTCAATAGTTTTTTTCTTCATGGTCACAAGGTGGCTGCCATATCACCAAGCTTCCCACACAAGCATCTCAAGCAGAAAGAAAGGAGCAGTGGCATGGGAGCCTTTTTATTTGCTTTCTTGTCAAGGCAAAGCCTCCAAGCCAACTTGCACTCAGTAAGTTTATAAAAGGATATGCTCTTATTTTATTATTATTATTATTATTATTTATTAATTTATTTTTTAAGAAAGAGTGTTTCACTCTGTCAGCCAGGCTGGCGTGCAGTGGCATGATTACAGCTTATTGCAGTCTCATATTCCTGGGCTTAAATGATCCTCCTATCTTAGCCTCCCAAGTAGTTCGGACTACAGGACATGCCACCACACCTGACAAATTCTAAAATTTTTTGTAGAGATGGGGTCATGCTATGTTGCCCAGGTTGGTCTTGAACTCTTGTCCTCAAGAAATCCTCCAGCCTTAGCCTCTCAATCACTGGGATTAAAAGCATGAGCCAACATGCCTAGATCTGCTCTTATTATTGCTATAATTTCATGCCATCAGCCAGGCCTGGTGATGTGTTTCACTCTTGGACCATTCACTGACAGAGGATGGGGATTGCTTTCCTACACCAACTCTTAAATGACAAAGAGGCCGGGCGTGGTGGCTCACGCCTGTAATCTCGCACTTTGGGAGGCTGAGGCAGGCAGACCACCTGAGGTCAGGAGTTCGAGACCAGTCTGACCAACATGGAGAAACCCTGTCTCTTCTAAAAATATAAAATTAGCTGAGCGTGGTGGCACATGCCTGTAATCCCAGCTACTCGGGAGGCTGAGGCAGGAGAATCGCTTGAACCTGGGAGACAGGTTGCAGTGAGCCGAGATCGTGCCATTGCACTCCAGCCTGGGCAACAAGAATGAAACTCCATCTCAAAAATAATGACAAAGAATGGCAAAGAGACTGATCGCCTTGAGAGGCTTAAACCAGTCTTGCACTTTGTCTCTCAAGGGCCAGGCACATTGCCCTCCACACAATATCGGGTAAAGTTTATCTGTTGGCAAAGGAGGGGGATTGGGTTGGCTATAAGTTATCTTTGACCACGCTAGCACAACAATGTATACTCTCAGAAGAAAGAAACAATTTCAGGTTGCAGTAAAAATCATGTTGGGACTTTTTACATGACTCTTCACAAATGGAAATTTCTTCTAAAAAAATAGAAACTTTGAGGCTAGGCGCGGTGGCTCATGCCTGTAATCCCAGCACTTTGGGAGGCCAAGGTGGGCAGATCACAAGGTCAGGAGTTTGAAACCATCCTGCCAACATGGTGAAACCCCATCTCTGTTAAAAACACAAAAATTATCCAGGTGTGATGGTACGTGCCTGTAGTCCCAGCTACTTGAGAGGCTGAGGCAGGAGAATCACTTGAACCTGGGAGGTGGAGGTTGCAGTGAGCCAAGATCACACCACTGCATTCCAGCGTGAGCAACAGAGTGAGACTCCATCTCAAAAAATAAATAAATAAATAAATAAGGTAGAAACATTGATTTATTCATGGTGTTGTTAAATGTAAACTATTGAGTAAATTACTCTTTAATCTCTGAAGATAGAGCTCTAGATACTTGTTCTTTTTTTTTTTTTTAACTCACACTATGCCAATGAGGAGAGCTCTAGATACAAACTTTCTAATGAAAGTGGAAGAATAATGATTTAAACAAGTACAAATGATTAAGAAAGAATAGTTTTACACATTACATGACATGAGATCCTAAAACATGACCCCACATTGAGAAAGCTCTGTGACCATTGATACTGGAATCTATCATTCATCATCAGTTACTCAGCACATAATAAAGATCTCACTTACCCTTCCTAGGAAGGCATGACTTAGACTTTATTTGCTGTTACTGTCTCTGTTGGATCATATGATAGTAACATCATAAAGAGGGATGATAGATGTAATGTAACTCTAGGGCTAGACTGCCTGAGTTCTGATCCTTGTTCAGCTTTGTAATCTTGGAGAGGGTAAAAGTCTTCTATAAAGCATAGTTTAATAATAATAAACTAACCTGATAAGAGTTGTTACATTGATTAAATGAGTTAATATATGTAAAGCTTTCACTGATGCTGTATATGTTTTAGTTATGTTGTTATCATTGATGTTACATATGTCAGTATTTAAAATTTTACACACTACATTTACTTTATCTCATAGTCTCCTTCAACCCTGTAAAATAGGATTTTTCATCTCCATTTTATAGGTGAGAACATTATATTTATGTCTTTTTTTTTTTGAGACAGAGTCTTGCTCTGTTGCCCAGGCTGGAGTGCAGTAGCACAATGTTGGCTCACTGCAACCTCTCCCTCTGGGGTCAAGCGATTCTCATGTCCCAGCCTCCCGTGTAGCTGGGATTATAAGCGTGCACCACCACACCTGGCTAATTTTTGTATTTTTTGCAGAGACAGTGTTTCGCTGTGTTGGCTGGCTGGTCTCAAACTCCTAGCCTCAAGTGATCTGCCCGCCTCAGCCTCCCAAAGTATTGCGATTACAGGCATGAGCCACTGTGACTGGCTGATACTTATGTCTTGATTGTATACTAGCCCAACAGTGATTTGATTTTTTTTTTTAGTTTTTTAAATTATAAATTATATTTATAGTTTAAACAAATTATAATATACATGGAATTTACACATTCTTAGGTTATATGGTCCGTAAAATTACATTAAGAAGAAGCAAAAGGAATGATTAGTTAATACATAGGATACTAACAAGTATCCTATGAGTTAATTGCACTCTATAAGAATAATTAGGTTGTTCATTTAGTGCATTATATTCTTGGGATGGTTTTAGATGCATCTAAATCTAAATATGCCAACTTTGAAGCAAAAGTAAAAATGTAGGTAAAGGTCATGTTATATAGTGTGACAATTTCTTGTGCTTTACATGTATTCTATAGTTGTAGAATTTCCATCTGTGACTAATAGGTCTTATAGCAGAAAAGCAAATTCATTTTAGTGAACGTGTGTTGACATTATAGGAATGTCAACCTAGCACATCAGGAATTCTAAGGTCAATAGAAAACTTGGTAAGTCTAGTCTGATTCAGTAGGGCCACAGGCAAAAAGAGATACCATTTGACCTTTTTAAAAAATGTATGTTCAAAAGTAAAAGCATTCATTATTATGAGAATATATATTTAAAATGCCTGAAGGCCAGACGCAGTGGCTCACACCTGTAATTTCAGCACTTGGGGAGGCCAAGGCAGGCAGATCACTTGAGGCCGGGGGTTCAAGACCAGCCTGGCCAACATGGTGAAACCCCATCTCTACTGAAAATACAAAAATCAGCTGGGCATATGGTGGGATGGGCCTGTAATCTCAGGTACTCAGGAGGCTGAGGCAGGAGAATCTCTTGAGTTGCGGAGGTGGAGGTTGCAGTGAGCCGAGATTACACCACTGCACTCCAGCCTGAACAACAGAGTAAGACTCTGTCTCCAAAAAAAAAAAAAAAAGACTGTCTTTCTTTACATCCTGATATTTTAAAATCTTTTTCTTTCTTTTTAAAAAAAGTTTTTAAATTTCTAATTTTTGTGGGTTAATCTTTTTTAAAATTTACATTGAAGGTAATGCTATTTTTTCTATCCAACAAATATTTATCTTGCTTTTTTATATTTTTATTTTTTTAACTTTTATTTTAGGCTTGAGGGTACATGTGAAGGTTTGTTACATAGGTAAACATGTGTCATGGGGATTTGTTGTACATATTATTTCATCACCCAGGTATTAAGCCTAGTACCCAAAAGTGATCTTTTCTGCTCCTCTCCCTCCTCCCAACCTCCTCCATCAAGTAGACCTCATTGTTGTTTCTTTGTATTCATAAGTTCTTATCATTTAGCTCCCAAGGTAATGCTATTTTATCTTATTTCTTGCCAGAGCATCTAGCAGTAGGACCAATCAGTTGATCAAGGAATTTATTATTATTATTATTATTATTATTATTATTTTCCTTTACCTGATTTCTAGTTCTGCAAAAGGCCACCTTTACTTTGCCCTGTTATTAAACAGTCCATGTCACTTGACCTGATCAAGGAATTTTTTACAGTTGAGGAAATTTTGGCAAAATGCAGCCATAGGCTGAGTGACATGGACTGTTTAATAACAGGGCAAAGTAAAGGTGGCCTTTTGCAGAACTAGAAATCAGGTAAAGGAAACCATTCTTATCAGGTCTAATACAATTTTAGATGATAGTCTGAATCTTTCAAAATGTATCAGACCTGGATGTTCTAGGATGAGAATGGCTGGTTGTGGGTATCACTAGTGACATAAACAGAACTTGGAACAGTTATTGCCATCCTGGGACTAGCACTCAGAGAACACATTGGTCTGCTGGGATCACATCTCACCTGCTTCCCATTACTGCCTACTTCTGTGCCTTGACAGCCTGAGTTCACATTTCTCTCTGTTCGTTCTCATGCTTGACTAAGTCACACCCAATAATTTGTTCTGTCTGGGCGGAGAAGCAGGTCATAGGTGCTATTTGAATACACAGATAGGCAGATCAAGTCAGTGGATGAAATACTACACTATTATGGCAATAAATGGCATGCTTTTTGTCTTTATTACACAAACCTGTGGGTTTACTTAGCACAAGACAAATGGGAAGGTGTCACTGGAACATAAGCATATGAGAATCCTCATAGGCATATGCAGTGTGTCTCTCCTTTTGCATTCTTTCTTGCGCTTAGGACTTGAAGACAAGAAGGTTTGGGAGGTCCAGGGAGTATTGTTGGTTTTCCTTTTTCGCCTGCATGTGACACTCAATGAAAAGTCTCCATATTCCAGGGGTATATGTCCATTGTTTCACTGTAACAAGACTTAAAAGCTCTTAGCAGAGTTTACAGTAAAAAACATCAGCAAGAATTTTTAAGTACTTTGGGCTAATGCAATTATTTATTTTTGTAAGCATATATTTTAAACTAAGTAAAATCAGATCTCAAAAAGACGTTTCTTAAGAAGGGTATTCACTTAACTAAGCAACCAGTGTCAAGTGTGGATGCTATCCTAGAAGGCTCTTCTTTCTCAGTGCCTAAACCATGTACCTGGGATGGATTAGTACTATCTACCTCTAATCCTTGTACTTTGCAGGAGGTCCAGGCAATTCTCATTACTTGCTGTAGTTATGCTTTATAAAGTTGCTGGGGTTACTGAATTAGCAAACACTGAATCATTGCTCCCAGGTGGAATATAAGAGTTAAGTTCCTACAAGTGTCTGGTCACAACATTTTCAACAATTGATCAATACATGACTTTCTTTTAAGTGTGCTTCTGTTAAAGACATCTTTTGTGTGTGAGTGGAAAAACTCAAAACTGTTTTTCCTCTGTTCTCACACCACTACCCAAGCAAGCAGTCAATTCTGCAGCAGACATCCACTGGGTGTCCTCCAGTTCAATTTTGACACTATCTGCTTGGAGATAAGGGACAGATCCCACAGGTTAAAGTCCCAATCCCCAAGACTACCTGCTCTCCCCAGCCAAGAGTCACATGTCTGGGTCTCTGGAATTTCTGACCTCTGAGTGGCTTCAAGTTGGGATTCTCATGACTAATTTGCTAGACAGGCTCAGAGAACTCAGGGAAACACATGTGTTAGTTTATTATAAAGGATGTTATAAGTCTGGGCACAGTAGCTCACAACTGAAATCTCAGCACCATGGGGACCAAGGCTGGAGGATTGCTTGAGACCAGCCTGGGCAATATAGTGAGACCTTGTCTCTACAAAAAGCTAAAAAATAAGCCAAGTGTGGTGGCATGCACCTGTAGTCCCAGTTACTTGGGAGTCTGAGGTGGGAGGAAAGAGCACAGGAGGCAGAGGCTGCAGTGAGCCAAGATAGTGCCACTGTACTCCAGCCTGGACAACACAGAGAGAGACCCTGTCTCAACCAAGAAAAAAAAAGAAAAAAAGAGGATATTATACAAGATACAGATGAAAAGATACATAGGGCAATGTATGGGAGAAGAGCTTGGAGCTTCCACATCCTCCCTACGTGCACCACCCTCCAGTAAACTCCAGGTGCTCAGCTATCTGGAAATTCTCCAAACCCAATCTTGAGCTTCTTATGGAGACTTCATTGTATAGGTATGATTGACAACCATGCAGAAATGTGATTGGACAAAAAAGGTATGATCTAATACTATTTATTTATTTATTTGTTTGTTTATTTATTTATTTATTTTTGAGATGGAGTTTCACTCTTGTTGCCCAGGCTGGAGTGCAATGGCACGATCTTGGCTCACTGCAACCTCTGCTTCCCAGGTTCAAGCGATTCTCCTGGCTCAGCCTCCCAAGTAGCTGGGACTACAGGCATCAACCACCACACCCAGCTAATTTTGTATTGTTAGTAGAGATGAGGTTTCACCATGTTGGTCAGGCTGGTCTCAGTTTAAACTGACCTCCGGTGATCTGCCTGCCTTGGCCTCCCAAATTGCTAGGATTCCAGGCATGAGCCACAGCGCCTGGCTGACCTAATACTCATTGACTGAGCGGGAAACCCAGCAAGGCCTGTCTGTTCAGATTCTTCTTGGCCTGTGTGTCACATTCCTTCCTCCAGGGTAAGGGGCAAGATCCCTTCTGAATTGAGGGTCTCAGGACTCAATCAGAAAGGCCGGGGAAGGTTAGAGTCCTGCCTTGGGCTGGGGAAACCAGGGCGAGGGAAGGTCAGAGAGAGACAGATTCCATTTTCTGAGGCCTGTTTCTGGGCCTAAAGTGCCCCAACATTATAACAAAAGACTTTAACAGGGCTGTGGGAGTTGCGAGCCAGGAGCTGTGGATGAAACCTTTATATATAATATCACACATCTTATTTAATATATTGTTGATTTGTTGACATTGAGCTTGCAGTCAATATCAGTGAACTCATGTCTGAACTAAGCTAATCTAACGTGTTTTTCTAAGGCAAATCATAATCTTGTGGTTAAGAACACTCCTCAGCATGTCAGCACTAGAGGCCAATTTAAATAGGGAAATCATGAAAAAGCACAAAAATGTAAGAAAGGTAGGACCAAGTACACTGCAAAAAGGACATTTGTTTACAGAATGAGAGTCCAAAAAAGAAGCAGAGCATCACTTGGTTTAGCCTCAGCTAGGGATGTGCACATTGGGCAACTTAAATTTTTCACTGCTCTTTGCATGACCACAAATGACTACAAAAGTACTATGAGTATTGATTTGGAGGTTACAAATAAATTTTAGCGAGTATGCTAAATAAGTATGAATTCTTAGTAATGAGGATCAGCTGTATTCTGTTCTAGAAGTAACATGCAAAGTTCAAGCCTTTATCTTGTTTTTTGCATAATCCAAATTTATAATGGCAGCACACAACCTATACTTAGGAGTAAATATATCACAAAATGCTGATAAGGGAACTTTATTTTCATATAGAGAACTTGTCTTTTCAAATTTAAATCATAAAGCATGTTCTTAAGTCTGGAGATTTAAAAAATTTATAAATCTAATAAATATAGAAAACAAAATATAGGCTGGGCTCAGTGGCTCACGCCTATAATCCTAGCACTTTGGGAGGCCAAAGTGGGTGGATCACCTGAGGTTAGGCATTCGAGGCCAGTCTGGCCAACATGGTAAAACATGGTAAACCCCCATCTCTACTAAAAATACAAAAATTAGCCAGGTGTGGTGTCACACGCCTTTAGTCCCAGCTACTTGGGAGGCTGAAGCAAGAGAATCGCTTGAACCTGGGAGGCAGAGGTTGCAGTGAGCTGAGATCACACCATTGCACTCAGCCTGGGCAACAAGAGGGAAACTCCATCTCAAAAAAAAAGAAAGAAAAGAAAACTAAATATAAAATGAATATAAGCATAAATTCATAAAAATAAAAATTTTCTTAAAAGAAAATTAGATCAAAAATTTTTGTTTCCTAAGGGAGAATCCAGAGAGAACTGGGAAGAAGAGTGGATAATTTCCAAACACCTGTGTGTGCTCACACACACACCATGAATCCTTCACCATTGTTTTAATATGGAAGATGATTGGAGTGTGTTTTCTAGAAATTCTGAATAATACTTATTTAAAGACTTCTATTGGGCTGGTCGGGCATGGTGGCTCACGCCTGTAATCCCAGCACTTTGGGAGGCTGAGGTGTGTGGATCACCTGAGGTCAGGAGTTACAGGCCAGCCTGGCCAACATGGTGAAATCCCATCTCTACTAAAAATACAAAAATTAGCTGGGCATGGTGTTAGGCACCTGTAGTCCCAGCTACTAGGGAGGCTAAGGCAGGAGAATCACTTGAACCCAGGAGGTAGAGATTGCAGTGAGCCGAGTTCGCACCACTGCACTCCAACCTGGGCAGCAGAGCGAGACTCTGTCTCAAAAAAAAAAAAAACCCCAAAACTTCTGTTGGGGTCGGGTGCAGTGGCTCACACCTGTAATTCTAGCACTTTGGGAGGCCAAGGTGGGTGGACCCTGTCTCTACCAAAAATAAAAAAATTAGCCGGGTGTGGTGGCATACACCTGCAGTCCCAGCAACTTGGGAGGCTGAGATGGGAGAATTGCTTGAGCCCAAGAGGTCTAGGCTATAGTAAGCCATGATGGTGCCATTGCACACCAGCCTGGGTGACAGAGTGAGACCCTGTCTCAAAAAAAATAAAATTTAAAAAAGACTTACTGGACGTTTAATAAGGATATTATTAACTAACAATCATTGACCTTACCACGTACCCACTAAAGGCTTCATGAACATTAATTTAATTAACCCTCCATTTTATGAAGTAGGCTTTGTGATTGGGCATGTCTTGGAGATGAGGTTAAGTAACTTGGAAAAGGTGGGACACCTGGTGATTGGCAGAGTGAGGCTTCAAACCCAGGCAGTCTAGGTCCACACTGCCTGTCCACAGAGTCTGGGTCTCTCCTGCTTTGGCTTATGACGTCAGCACTTACTGGGAAAATTACAGAAACCATTTTCAAAGGTGATATTTTGAAAAGCATATGGTGGGGCTCATTTTGTTAAAATGAGCTCTGCACAATGAAAGCACATGAGAGCAGTTTTTGAAAAAGTTCTGATTGCATCCATTGAATTTGACTTTTTTTTTTTCTTTTTTAGACAGTCTTGCTCTGTCGCCCAGGCTGGAGTACAATGGCACGATCTTGGCTCACAGCAGCCTCTGCCTCCTGGGTTCAAGCGATTTTTGTGCCTCAGTCACCCAAGTAGCTGGGATTACAGGCATGCAACACCATGCCTAGCTAACTTTTGCATATTTTTTTAGTAGAGATGGGGTTTCGCCTTGTTGCCCAAGCCAGTCTCGAACTCTGGGCTTCCAGCAATCTGCCCGCCTCAGACTCCCAAAGTGCTGGGATTACAGGCATGAGCCATCACACTGGCCTGAATTTGACCCTTACTCTAATGATTTATAGCCATATAATTCTCATGCAATAAGCTAAAAATACATCTAAAAATGATTTACTCTCAAAGGGTTTTAACTTTTTTTCATTGAATCTCTTTTATGTTCACTTAAATTTTGGCTCTGTTCATAAATTGATACAAAGACAAAATTTCCACTAAAATATTAATCTTAAGTAGTAGACATTTTCTAACTATACCTTCCAATTGGAATTAAGCATTTAATCTAAAATTATATATCAAAAATACAAGAAAGAACTTCCTTAATTGCCTGGATATGTTTCTGCCTCTCAAGGCCTCAGAAAGTTTTGTACAAACCGTTAGAATAGCCCTAATCATGGAGATAGGTGTTTTATTTTTTCTCTCCAAAAGCATAAGAGAGGTTGGGTGCAGCAGCTCATGCCTGTAATCCCAGCACTTTGGGAGGCCAGAAGTTTGAGACCAGCCTGAGCAGCACAGGGAGACCCTGTCTCTACATACATACATACATACATACATACATACATACATACATAACTGAGGTGGTGGCAGGCACCCTGTAGTCCCAGCTACTTGTGGAAGCTGAGGATCATTGCACTACTGCACTCCAGCCTGGGCAACAGAGTGAGACTCTGCCTCAAGAAAATAAATAAATAAAATTTATAATGTTCCCCCTTCACTCCCCTCTCTGCAGCCAAAAAAACATCCTTTAGTAACTCTTATGTAACCATTAAAACTATATTATAGAAGAATATATCTTGACAAAAAAATGTATACCACATGTTGCAGAAAACTGTGCCTATGAAACAGCATATATAATAACAAGGCCAATTTATAAACACACACAGAGAGAGACATATTTACAGTTAGTATAAGGTTAAGTACTTAACGCTGTATGTACTAAAACACAAGTCCTTTTACTGTGTGTGTAAAAATACTCTAATAGCGATTACATTTTGAAGATGGGATAAAGTTTTTATTCCTGAGAACCAGAAGTGTGTCTCAATGCACCTAATATTTTTGCTAGTGGAGAGATACTGAAACCCCGTGATCTTCAGCTACTGTGTGCATTCAGACTGTTCGGTCTTCTTGGGTCAAGTCAGCTGGTGATTACTAAATGATGAGAGTGTGCCTGACATGCAGGAGACAGGTGAGAAGACAAAGAAATAGAAGGCAATGTCCTAGCATTGGCAGACAGACAGACCCTCTGTATATATTTCAACTTATTTGGATCACAGTCTGTTTAGGAAGGCAGATGTACATGCAAAATACAGTAGAATGCTACAGAAAAAGAACAAATATTCCAGTGCTGGAATATAGTATTATAGTAACTATAGTATAGAAAATCACTATGTGCTAAGAAATTTAGAAACACTCCAGCAAAAGGCAGGGACTTTGAGAGCTAATAGTTGGGTTGATGAAAAAGGAAGACGGAGTTTCCTTTCATGGTGGTAGCACCAGAATACTCACGATGTCCTATATGCTAACCATGAGGGCTGACCATGCTGAGATTAACAGGCAGTGTTCATTGCCTTCTGGCAGCAAGGGCAAAAGTGGAAACACAAGAATTTTTTTTTTTTTTTTGAGACGGAGTCTCACTGTCACCAGGCTGGAGTGCAGTGGCGCGATCTCGGCTCATTTACAACCTCCTCCTCCCGGGTTCAAGCAATTCTCCTGCCTTAGCCCCTCTAGTAGCTGGGACTACAGGGCGCGTACCACCACACCCAGGTAATTTTTATATTTTTAGTAGAGACGGGGTTTCACTGTTGTTGGCCGGGATGGTCTCGATCTCTTGACCTCGTGATCCACCTGCCTTGGCCTCCCAAAGTGCTGGGATTACAGGCGTGAGCCACCGCGCCCGGCTGAAACACAAGAATTTGAGAGAATTCTTGTTATCTGAAAAGAAAGGTGATGTCTCATTATTGCTCAAGTAAGTTAAGAACAAACCAAGGTCCTAGCCCAAAGACAACAACATTTGAAGGAAAATCAGGGATATAATGTCAAAGAACACTGCAGTCCAGGGGCTAAATGAATGTGCCTTGAGCAACTTCTCTAGGATCTCACTTGATAGCAGGCTGGGATTTATAGTACCCAGGGGAAGGCTGACAGTATCTTTCCTCCAGATCAGCTCTGAGCTGGGCTTTTGTTGATAAGCTGTCCCAGGAGTGCTGAGGCTCTGTCACTGACAGAGGAGGCAGATGTATTGAAAGCAGGATCATGGGTTGATAATTTGTTAGGGATGTAGAGAAGCCTAACTGGTTTTCTTACATGGAAAAGACCACCCTCTTTTCCCACTTCCCAGATGTGCTAAACTGTTCTGGCAGAGGATATAGGATTGTCCTTGGGGAATTAGCCTTGGGTTCACTCCAATGCATGGGTAAATGTTTGGTTTTGCAAGGCAGGTGTTACCTGGCAAGCTCCACATACTTTATTACAAAAATCCTCCTGTTAGTTCTGACAGGAATGCATCATAATTGTTATTTTATAGTTGAGGAAGCTGACTCTCAAAGAAGTGATTAACTCATCTCTGTGTGTGATTCAGATGAGATTAGAACTGCCCAGCTCCTGAGACCATGCTACTTCCTGCCTACCACAGCCACATGTGCTACAGAGAACAAAGCTGAAGTGCAGGCTGCTGTGTCTCTGAGCTAGACAACCTGAGCTCATCCCTCCTGTTTCTTGCAGTGCTATTAAAATGGAGGATTTGATGAGCAGCAGTAGCTGAGAGGAGAATCAGCCTGGCCTGACTAAGGTTTATGTGGGGTTTGAGGAATAAAGTTGGGTTGTGAGGGTCGATTGGAATCTTGGAAACCAGGCTAAGGAGTTGGAGTAGGTCTGCTAGACAGGAAGGAACCACAAAATCAGGAACATAATGGTGGAAGGGCCTCCTGTAAATTGTCAATACTTAACTATTTTGGCCTATGAATGGCAATAGCACATGGTTCCACTAAACAGATGCCCTGGTATTGTTTTCTGTGAGAGGATAATGGAGAGGGTTGCTTATAGTTTGTAGATACCTAGCAAATGGTCTGTTTTGCTAGTCCAGCTAGTCAGAAACCAGTCCTCTTTTTGAAGAATAGAGATCAAACCTGCTCTACAAGCTTATATGTTTACCACAATTTGGGTGGCATGATAAAGACTAAATGCACAGAAAGGCCACATACCACATTACATTCAGGAAATCCTTTCTTAGTTGGGTGTGGTGGGGTGCACGTGTAGTCCCAGCTCCTCGAGAGGTTGAGGTGGGAGGATTGCTTGAGCCTGGGGGGCAGAGGTTGTAGTGAGCTGTGATCGTGCTACTGCACTCCAACCTGGGCAACAGAGTAAGACTCTGTCTCAAAAAAAAGAAATTCCCCAAAACAAGAAATTCTTTCGTCAGAAATAAATGAGCAGCCTACCAACCCACCTGCCTTCCAACCTGAGTGTTTTTTTTTTCTTTTTTTTTTTTTTTTGAGACAGGGTCCCACTTTCACCCAGGCTGGAGTGCAGTGGCGTGATCATGGCTCATTGCAGCCTTGACCTCCCTGGGCTCAAGCGGTCCTCCCACCTCATCCTCCTGAGTAGCTGGGACTACAGGTGCATGCCACCACACCGGGCTAATTTTTCTATTTTTTGTAGAGATGGGCTTTCGCCATGTTGCCTCAGCTTGTTTCTGCCTTGGCTTCCCAAAGTGCTGGGATTACAGGCATGAGCCGCCTCACCCAGCTGTGCTTGCTTTCTTGTGACAAATGTTTATGGCATCTTGTGGCAGACTTATGAAAGCTGAGTTAGGTCAAAGTGTTTCCTTAGTGCCTAGCTAAGAATACTCATGCTATACAAACCGTTTTACTTTTTCCTTTCCTAGGGTAGCCTTGGCTTCATCTTCCCTCACCTTAACTTGTCATCAGGGCAGCAGTGTATCAAACTTAACTTGTCATCAGGGCAGCAGTGTATCAAACTCTGGGACCTGTGGATTCAGACACAGTTTCAATTCTGCCTTTGCTACTTAATGACTTGGTGAACTTGAGCACATTCATTAACCTCCCTAGGCCCCCATTTCTAAGTGTGAAATTGAGATAATCCAATTAGGCTATAGTAATAATTAAACTAGTTAAGGTGTGTCAATGGCTTACAAAATGTCCAGCACTTTCTAGGCTCTCCATGAAAAGTAGCTTTTACTGGCATGACTCTCAGCAGATATTTTAGTATTATTTTGCTTTCTACTGAGTAATGAATTCCTAGCCAACATTTTTGAACTTCTCATTACACATTCAGAAATGTCATGTCACAACCAGGGCTAAGAACTTTTCATTGCTCCCAAATTGCCTGTCACTATGACTCAGATTTACCCACCTGATAAGGAAGATTCCTTGACCTTAACTCACCATTCGATCTTACAGTTAGTTCTCCCATTGCTCTATAAGTATCTTATGACCCTGGCAAATTAAACCACTGGAATATCTCTCTTCTTTCTCTATTTCTGAAACTTAGAAAGCCCAACTCAGTGCTGCCACCTTCATACAACCTTTTAAGGTTTTGAACTTTTAATCTTCAACTCTTCCATTTTTGCTTTTCATTTGGCAGTGGTAGATTTTCTCATATTAAAGTCAGTTGTGACTTGTATATCACCCTTCTAGCATTTTATACTCATTGATGATAAGACTTGGCCTTCATCCCAGTCTGCTACACTATGCGGTCAGTCCATAACTGTTACATTTCAGTGACTCAGTTTGATGAATGTTTATTGAGGACCCTGTATTTGCCAGACTGTGTTCCAGGCACAAGGCCACTGTTCTCAGAGACCATTCATACCACTAGGACACAAACACTAAACATGTAAACAAGTATATAGACAAAATAACATTAGATGTTGCTAACCGCTATAATGAAAATAGTGTGATAGGAGGTGACTTGGGGCCAGAGGGAGCTGTTTTAGCTAGGGGGTCAGGGAAAGCCTTACTAAAGGATTGGCATCTGACCTAGTAGCAAATGAGAAGACCATGTTAGCCCTGGGACCATCTAGGAGAAGAGAGATCCAGATAGGACACAACAAATACAAAGCCCCCTCAGGTGAACTGTGTATGGCTTAGCACCCAAGTAGGCTTTTGCTTTCTGTTTTGTGTCTGAATACCTCAGATATTGATTGCACATTTGAATTGTAGTTTGGAGTTCGTATATTCTCAGTGTGATTCTGTACTATTTTTATCTAAATGATTGGGTCTTTCTTCATTCACAGGGACTGATTTTCCCCTACATAGTCTTGGACACAGACCATTTAGTTCAAACCCCAGCTGCACCACTGACTATCTGGGTGACCTCAAGTAAATTGTTCACTCCTGAAGACTCAGTTTTCTCTTCATCAATGAGTGTCCCAATAACTGCTTTGCAGAGTTGTGAAAATCTAATTAAATAATGTCTATTAACTAGTATGTAGTAGAAGCTCAGTAAACAGTGGAATTTATTATGTTGCATATCACATTTGGGTACCTTAAAATTTGGTGTACTTCAGCACATTCATTAACCTCCTGTAGGGAGACAGGAGGAAAATGGCAACTTTAATTTTCTGGGGAAAACAGTCATCCAAAATATCTATATATTCAGGCCTGGCACAGTTGTTCACACCTGTAATCCCAGCACTTTGGGAGGCTGAGGTGGGTGGATTGCATGAGCCCAGGAGTTGGAGACTAGCTTGGGCAACATAGCAAAACCCCGTATCCAAAAAATAGAAAAAAAATTAGGCATAGTGGCATGTGCCTGTAGTCTCAACAACTCAGAAGGCTGAGGTGGGAGGATCACCTGAGCCTGAGGAGCTCAAGGCTACAGTGAGCTGTGATTGCGCCACTGCACTCCAGCCTGGGCAACATATTGAGACCCTGTCTCAAAAAATAAAATAAACCCACAATCCACAAGATGTCTATATTCAGCAAAATGGTTCAGCACAGCCTCTTGAAATCACTACATTAAAGTTTTACTGAGTCTGACTAAAATTAAGAAAAAATTTTGGTTGTCTGTTACCTTTATAATTAATTTTACTATGGGTAATCTTTCAATCATTTGTTCAGTTTTCTACTGTTAGCATTCTTTTAGTTTATTTTTTAACTTTAGATTAAAAAAATTATCAACTAGGCATGGTACAAAATTTAAAATGTTCCACAAGGGTATGCAGTGAGAAAGTATTTTATATAAAGGACTATATCCCTTTCCCCAACAACACAATTATCCTCCCTGCGGATAGCCAGTGTGCTCTTCAGAGATGTTTTGTGTGCACAAAAGCAATTACAAATAATGAGATTCTCATTATTCCAGGTGGATATGTTCTGTAAAGTCACCGCAAACACTGAACTTCTGAATATGGAACGCTTGCACTTAGGGAAATACAGGGTTAGTTTCCTGAGAGCTTTTGGTTACAATATTTCTGATCAACACATAACCTAGTTTTGTGTGTGTTTCTGCTTAAAATACCTTATTTAACATATATTGTTGATTCCTTAACATGGAACTCACAGCCAACAGCACTAACTCATGCCTGAATGAAGCTTATCTAATGTACGTAGTTTCTCTGTAAGACCTGTTGAAGCCTTCTCGTTCTTAGGAACATGAGATAGCAGTAAGCTTGGGAGCCATTTTAAACAGTGAAATTGCCAACACAAAGCACAAAAATTGGAAAGACATGGAACTAAATAAGACTGCAAAAGAGACACCTATTTTGCAGTATGAGAGCTGAACAGGAGGCAGTGTGTCACCTTGCTCCACCTCAGCTGGGGATGTGCAGGTCAGGCAACTCCAATTTTTCATCCCTCTGTGCATGCTTGAAAATGACCATGAAAGTGCCATCAGTATAGACTTGGGGTTAAATTTTCATAAGTAGGAGAATTTGCAAATACAGAATCAGTGAATGAGGATTGACTATATATTTTTTTCCTTTAAGAACACAAATGCTAGTATATAATACATAGCATTTTGTATCTTACTCTATGGACTTAACAGTGCATCTTGAAGATATTTTATACATACACAGACATATTTCATTTGAGTAAACTACGAGCTTCTGCATTCTATATTGTTCAGGCTGTATATAATCCATTACATGGGCGTTTGTGTTTTTTTCCAGTCTTTTATTACTTGGATTGCATTGCACTGGAAATGTTGCTAGATACTGTCTTCTGTAATGGTTGTATATTATACCTCTCTACCACCATTACAAGAGGGAATAGATAGCATTCTTTCATATAGCAGCATCCATTGCTAATTGTACTGGATAATGACTTGAATTCTATTTATTCTTTAGTACTGATCTACTCTGTTGGAGAAACCAATAAGGTGCAAGACTCCACTGAATAGAAAAGCAACAATTAAAACCATAAAGGAGTCAGTCAGTGTGTGAGATGCTTGCTTTCCTTCTCTCTGTTTAGCTGTTTCCCAACCCTTTTATTTGTTGCATGATCATATCTCTTATCCTTATCTTCACTGTGGAATATAGTCAGTGTTTCACATGAAGGAATTTATTAATTTCCCTTTGTAATTAAACTTTCTATAGAAAACAATGTATTTCAAAAGTGCACATTGCAACAACATATGGGCAACATGCATATTTTTAGTATTTAATTGTTACAATAGCCTAGAGAGGATAATTTCAGTAAATCAAAAATATCTGAAGCTTAACCACCATGAGACTGGTGTTGATGGAAGCTTGTAAACTAGCACGCCTATGCAAATTATTTACTGATAATGTTTTTAATCCCTGACTTCATTTCAGTAACAAGAGATAGACCATAGACCAATAAGTAATATATTATTATAGTTTGTATATACATAGCATGTCTGATAGCGATTCCTGCTAATGAGTAAAGCAACACAGGAAGTCAGGGGTGGGTGGGCCAGTTGGAAGGAAGATATAATTTTGCAGGGATGTTCAGGAAAACAATATTGAGCAAAGGCTATAAAATAGTGAGAGTGATCTATGCCAGTTTTGAAATTCAAGGCCGAGGAGAGGGCCAGTGAAAATGCTCTACCTGTAAGGAGCTTCTTTGTCAAGGGAGACAGGGTGTCAGGAGCAGCACTGTCATGGAAAGATCTCCAAGATACACTGTTAAAAAGACATCCAATAGTGTTTGTGTGTGTGTGTGTGTGTAAGTTGTAAGCAAACCCTCATGTGTTGTTTTTTAGAAAACTTTGATGTTTAAGTGTTTTTCTTTAGGTGCCACTTTTCCTAATGTTAAAAGAGGTCTTACCAATCCATAAGAAAAATATAGCTCAATAATAAAGACATGAATAGAAAGTTCACAGGAAAGGAAATGCTTTTTTAGCCATTTCTTTCAGTAGACATGTGAAAAAATGCCTAAATATACTCATAATGGAAAAAATAAAATAGCAATGAGATACACTTTCATCTTTTAGATTGTGAGAGGTTAAAATTTTTGAGCAGTCATCTGAGTGTTAGAGAGAAATGTGCTGTTGAAAGTGTGAATTTTTGTACATTTTGGAATCCTTTTGCAGGGTGACTTTGCATTCTCTGTAACTGTTAGAAACACCAACATCTCATGTGTTAATGTGCAAAGATCTCAAAGATACATCATTGTAAGTGAAAAACACCAAGATGCACAATAGTTTTTAAAATATGATTTGTAGAAAGTATATGCATTTATTGATACGTGAATATGCATAAAAATCTGAAGTGGAAGAGAGTTCGTTAGGAAAGAGAAGGAGACTTGGCTTTTATTTTACACCTCCCTGTGTTACTTGACTTTAAAAAAAAAAGAAAAACTGTGTACTTTATTTCTATAGTAAAAAATTAAAACCATACCAATTTAATTGAAAGATAACTTCTTTTTCTACTTTACATGATTAAGTAAAGTAACTTTTGTCATCAAGTTATTATCATTGTCCTCTCATATATTGTTAACTAATAGTTCCCTTGTACTATAAATCCCATGACAGATTTTTGTCTGTCTTGTTCCCCTGGGTTTGCCCTGGTATCTGGGCACATGGAAGGCACTCCATAAAAGTGTATTGACTAAATGCACAAAGGAAAATCTTTATTTAAAGTATCTAATATTCCAGCATGACACTATCTTCATGCTGTCAGGTACATAATTATTGTCTCAGTTTTACAGGTAAAAGAGAGAAAAATCTATGCAAATCACAATGTAAGTCTAGAAGTGATTAAAATTGATAAAAAGTAAAGCAACTATGCAAAGTAAGAGCTGAGATTCAGATTTTGTGAGTCATGACTATTTGTTTAACTTAGTAATCCAATATCTTGGCCGGGCACGGTGGCTCATGCCTGTAATCCCAGCACTTTGGGAGGCCAAGGCAGGTGGATCACCTGAGGTCAGGAGTTGAAGACTAGCCTGGCCAATGTGGCAAAACCCCATCTCTACTAAAAATACAGAAATTAGCCGGGCATAGTGGCATGCGCCTGTAGTCCCAGCTACTTGGGAGACTGAGGCAGGAGAATCCCTTGAACTTGGGAGGTGAAGGTTGTAGTGAGCTGAGATTGTGCCATTGCACTCCAGCCTGGGCAACAAGAGTGAAATTCTGTCTCAAAAAAAAAAATATATATATATATACACGTGTATATATATATATATACGTATATATATATATATATACACGTGTATATATATATACGTATATATATATATACACGTGTATATATATATATACGTATATATATATATATACACGTGTATATATGTGTGTGTGTATATATATGTGTGTGTGTATATATGTACATATATATATAGATGTATATATATATCTCTCTCTCCAATATCTCAGCTGCCAGTTAGAGAATGGTTGTTAAATTTTGTCCTGGTTCTTGACTGATTGTGCCCTCGGGATACAGAAAAATGTTAATGAATGTGGAGTTTTTCTTCCTAAGAGTTGTGTTCCTTCTCAGTAAACCTAGTATGATTAGAGGAAATGTGTAGGTTGATCTCACAGGTGCTACAAAATAAAGCACATGATATTTAGTTAAAAATGTTTGTGATCTTCAAAATGGGGTTTATTGAATTATAGACTGTGCACACAATGGTCCACTCACTAGGTTGTTCTTTACTGTAGTTATCTATTTCTGTGGAGATGGATGAATATGTAGTGATGTGGAAAGATGAACTTTTCATAATATAAAGCAGAATAGGGCTGTATAGTATGTTTGGATTTTTGTTAATAACATGTTAAAAGTGTCAAATTGCCAACAAGGGCAAGAGCATAATATAATGATTTTCTGAAACCATGTGTTAAAGCATAATTAACTAACTTGACAAATACAGTTTCAATGTACTATATCCATGAACTTTGGTTTATCTTTGTGTTTATATATAAAGTAATTGGATATTTAATGATTATTTAAATGTATTTAGTTAATTCTTCTTGTATCTAGGAAAGGATTTGCCCTGTCAAAGACAAAGTGCTGGTCCACTTCATGAATATATATTTCCTACTTTTAATAATTTGCTTGTCAATATAATGAGACTAACAAAGTGCCATTTAGGCTATTTCAACATGTGTAGTTCCCTGAGGGCACATAGCTTTACAGCTTCCATAGCAGATACTGTAATTCCTTGAGGTAGTTGGCACTCAGTAAATGTTTATTGAGTTGATGATTTTCTTAAGGAAATAAAATATCCAAGAATTTTTTTTTTTTTTTTTTTGAGACGGAGTCTTGCTCTTTCACCCAGGCTGGAGTGCAGTGGCGCTATCTCAGCTCACTGCAACCTCCGCCTCCCAGGTTCAAGCAATTCTCCTGCCTCAGCCTCATGAGTAGCTGGGACTACAGGTGCATGCCACCACGTGCAGCTAATTTTTGCATTTTTAGTAGAGACGGGGTTTCACTATCTTGGCCAGGCTGGTCTTGAACTCCTGACCTCACTTGATCCACCTGCCTCGGCCTCCCAAAATGCTGGGATTACAGGCATGAGTCACCGCACCTGGCCTATCCAAGACATATTTTAGAGTATTCAGTCACTTCTTTTCCCTCCCTCTAATTACTGTGTACTATTATTTGACATTTTACCAGCTCAAAGTAGAATAACTATTTTTGCTTCACATTGTATGTACCAAATTAATTTCATATTATGCTTCAGTTTCTCCTACTTTTTGCAATAAATTATAGAGGGAACAAATGAAGTTTGTGGTTACTTGACACTAGGGGCGAATAAGATGTTTGAGCCTTTCTTTTCCCTCCTCCTTCTTCTTGGCCTTGCTAGAAGAACCGCAAATGGGCAGTGACCCAGATGGCCATTTACTTTTGGACTATCCTCCTTTTCAAATCTGCCAAAAATGATTAATCAGAATGATGATTAGCCAGTTTCTATCAGTTGTTACAAATCAATTATGTGACTAAGGAAACCGCATCTTTTACCAGCCTTGTTATGGCTTCTTTTAACCGCAAATATCCAGTCACTGGTTACCATATGAAAGATTTCTTTGAGGACTAATTTTGTGTTTTCAGTGTGGATGCTTTTCAGTTTTATGATATATTTTGTTCCAAGGCGGATACTCGTTAATCCTATTTTACTTACTAAGGGAGTGTAAAACTAACTGCTTAAAGAAATGAATTCAATCCACTTGTCTCTTCTGTCCTGAAAAAGAAGCATGTGCTTTATTACATGGCCCCTTTCTTTTTCTGTTTCTTTGAGGCAGGGTCTCGCTGTGTTGCCCAGCCTGGAGTGCAGTGGTGCAGTCCTAGCTCACTGGAGCCTCAGTCTCCTGGGCTCAAGTGATCCTCCCACCTCAGCCTTCTGAGTAGTCGAGACTGCAGATGCTTGGCGCCATGCCTGGCTAATTTTTTAATTTTTTGTGGAGACGGGGTCTCTGTAGGTTCCCTAGGCTAGTCTCGAACTCCTAGGCTCAAGTGATCCTCCAGCCTTGACTTCTGCTGGGATTATAGGCATGAGCCACTGTGCCCAGCCAGAACCCTTTTATTTGTGTTAATATTTAGTAAGATTTTAGATGGAGGTCAGTCCAATGTGGAAATGTCTTGGAAAAGCCCTTACCTTTCATTATCTCCTCTGCAGCAATCCTTCAGGGAGAATCACATCCTAATTCTAGGTCACTTGTTACCTAATCCTCTTTTCCTGACACAGCTTCTCACTCCAGAAAACATTTTAACTTCCTGAATATTAAGATTCTACTAACTGTGGCAGGCTCTGTAACAACCACCAGTCCTTTACATTTTCAAGGTGGCTCTGGTGCAGCCTCCAGTTTTCTTGTCTTCCCCTTCTTATTTTCTATTCCTTTATTTGTCTCTTGAATAGGTATTTAAAGAAAGGAAAGCAGGCATATTTGGATATGTGCCCACTAAGGCACTATTCCTAAGAGAAGTTTGCAAAATGTCTTTTTCAAATGCCTGTGTGCTTTATTATTCCTATACTGCCTTGTAGCAACGCTCATTATTCAGGGCAGTGGTTCTCAACATGAGCTGTGCTTCCTGTGTTGTAATTATCTGGGAACCTTTTATAATCACCAGTGCTGAGGCCTTGACATCTGTGGAAGTGGGGGTGGGAGGTTATTAAATCTCTCCAGGAGATGTGATGAGAACCTGTGGTTTAGGAAGATGTTAGATACGAGGAGGTTGTTGATCTGCCCCAAGCTGTCTAGCAATTCTGATTATTTTAAATGTACCTGCAATATGTAGCCATTGTATTATGCATATTGAACTGTCTTGGGGTCTAGATATGGATATATGAACCAGGACGACTTGGGACTCTTACTGTCTGGAAAGAATGGCATTGTGTTGGAGGAAAAATAAGTGTTCCAAAAAAGCTCAATCGCATAGATAAATTCTGATATTTGTGATACAAATTGTTAAACTTTGATTTTGTAAAATATTCAGTTTGTAATACAACCTATTTAAGTATCTTTGATAGATTGAAAAATTATTTTTTTCTGACTATTATAAATAATAAATTTTTTTTGCTATGGATTAGGAGTTTCCTATGCTCTCAGTCTCTAGGGCTATCCCTTCTGTATTAGTATAACTATAACTATATAATATATAATAAATAGTATGTGACCAAATGTAGGAAGATTTTTAAAGCCATGACCATTATGACTTGATTCTTAAAAAACAATCATAATAATTTATAATTGAAAAACTTTTAAGAAGTAAAAGTTTTGGTCTATGTGAGTGTGGTCAATAGGTACTTCAAAATTAAATGTTCATAGAAGTTTAAAAAATATATTACTAGTTATGCCCCAAATTTGCTAAATATTTATTGGGCAATTATATATTAGTATATAATAGCAGTATATGCTATGTAGATTGTATAGTACAATATATTATAGCAAGCATATATTAAGTGCCTAATGTGTGCTTAAAATATATTGCTCATTTAATTCTCAAATAATGCTGCAAGAATCAGTCACAGGATTGGTAACTGTCAAAAAAGTAAAAGCTGGACTCAGATCTCTCTTTGTGGAAAGTCCCTGTTTTGACCTCTAGCACATTTTTGGCCTAGCATTTCTTCTCCAAGTTAACTACAAATAAGAGATAGGATCCATAGTTTGTGTGACATTATAGCCTGTGATTATCTGCTTTGGTGGTTACACTGCCACTTCCCTTTCATGTAGCACCAAGCCATCTTCTCAACTCAGTGGGGATGGTGTAAGAGAAAAGTTAGCAGCTGGTAAGAAATTCGGTTTGGGTCTGATGACAGAAATAGCTCAAAAAATAACTTTGCTGAGAGGCAATCACATGTTCACATCAAGAAATTAATATCACAGCCTGGGCAACACACAAGAACTTGTCTCTATTAATAATAAAAACAGGCCAGGTGCGGAGGCTCATGCCTGTAATCCCAGCTCTTTGGGAGGCCGAGGCAGGAGGATCACATGAGGCCAGGAGTTCACGACCAGCCTGGCCAATATGGTGAAATCCTGCCTCTACTAAAAATACAAAAATTAGTCAGGTGTGATGGTGCATGTCTGTAATCCCAGCTGCTCGGAGGCTGAGGCAGGAGAATCACCTGAACCTGGGAGGCGGAGGCTGCAGTGAGCTGATATCACACCACTGCACTCCAGCCTGGGAGATCCAGCGAGACTCTGTATCAAAAAATAAAATAATAAATAAAATAAAATATTAGCTGGGTGTGGTGTCACACACCTATAGTCCCAGCTACTTGGGAGGCTGAGGTGGGAGGATCAATTGAGCCTAGAATGTGAAGGCTGTGGTGAGCCATGATTGCGCCATTGCACACCACCCTCGATGACAGAGTAAGACTATCTCAGAAAAAGAAAACAAAAGAAATTAATATTGATGGACAAAAAGCCTGGTACTTTTAAAATTTCTTAATTTTACTAAATAAAAGTGGAATTGGTAATTTTAATAGACAAAGTCTGTGCCTTGGTATAAAATTGGGGAGAAAAAAACTTCCTGTTTCCTTGCAAATGAAGTAAAGAATGCTGTTAGGGCAGTGGGGACAGCTAAGCCTTGTAAAGCTGCTTACATTGCATTAGAAACTACAAAGTAAGAAACAGCCCATTATTCCACTTCTAGTTATTTCAGGAATGACACTGGAGAGCTCTGTGGATCCTACTTCAAATGAAGATCTGTTAGTTTAAATCTGCAAAACCACTCTTAAAATTTTAAAAATTATAACAGTTTTTCATTTCTCTATTTATGTTGGAGCATAAGGTTTCAAAAGCTTCAATTTTCAGGGTGCCAAGAAGAAAACTGTTTTAAGAATGGGATTTACATAAAGGGTAAAATGTGTCAACAGCTTATGAATCTGAAAGGAGCATTTATTGGCTGTAATTTTTTTTACATGGCATTTTCACCTGATCACCCTTGTTGGATTTTATGCCAATAAGTACATTTCTCATCATCTGTAACTGTGGCAATTTTTAATCTTCCACTATTAATTATCAATTAAGTTTTAGCCCACCATCTATAAGTAGCATTTAAATTATCACACTATTAAAGTTTAAATCACTCAAAAGAGATAAGTAGGTAGTAATTGCTGTCATTGTATTTTGAAGATTAATATTTTGAGCAAAAAATTATGTATAAGGTCTCATAAGTTATGGAAGCTACCTACTTTCTGCAGAATGGTATGTGTACCACAATTTTACTGTAATTATAATTCCCTTTTCACTATTATTATTAAATCTTAATAGTGATACCAGAAAGTTTTCATAATGTACATTTTGGTTATAATTGTTTCTTCATCTCTGTCAGGGTTCTGGTTTCCTACTTACAAGCTGACACAGGTTGTGCTGCCTGATCAACATTAAAATGTGAATTTCTTATTTTCAAAACCATACCCAAAGGCACATCAAAAAGAAGTGGTTCGTCAACTACTGTGTCATTCCTGCTCTTCAATAGACCAGTGTTTATACTCACGGAGGGGTCACATAGGTTTGGCATCCTCCTTTTGAGAGACGAAGGATTGTCTTTGCTAATTTGAAAAAGCAAATTTTGAAAGAATGAAATGTTCATTTTGAAATAAGGTTTCTAGGACAGTGCAGTAAAATGCTTTCCCCTTCTAAAATTTTCTGAAATATTTTTAGCCTTCTAACATAAGTGCATGTGTACGCACACACTCACATACACTATATATAGCGACCTGGTTGTCGCAATCCTCACTACTTCTACGTGTGATCTGTGTATGTGAACCAGCAGCATCACTGCAGAGCTTGCCAGAGATGCAGAATCTCAGGCAGGCCCCACCCCAGACCCACTGAATCAGAATGTGCATTTCAACAAGATTCCCAGGTGTTTCATATGTTCAAATATATCCACAGTGTGAGAAGCTCTGGTATCAGGCATCACTGCCTGGCAGAAAGGCCAGGCGTGGCACTATCTGTATTTTCACAGAATAAATTCTCATTCAGTGACTGAGAGAACCCTTTGTTCTTTTTAAAACAAAGGTGATCCTGAGCTGGGTGTCAGAGAGGTAAGATTTGGGAAAGTAAAGGTTTTATAATTCTAATAGGATGACAATAGCAGCTATATATATAATGCCAGGAAATAATACATGAAACTCTACTGTGATAGATGGGTTTTTTCCTCAATCATTTTGTCTCTGATAATGTATTTAGTTAATTCTCTGCAAAGAGAAGTGTCCATAATAGGACTTGATATGAAATAAGGTATGCCCTCTTGATAGTCTTTAAGGAAACTTTATTATAGGGTAACCCAACCAATATTAAGTTTTAAAGATATTTTGGTGGGGCATATGGGAGGGCCAAGAGCCAAATCAATAGGAGTCAGCTATTTAGAATGAATCTTCTCATGAATATTTATCTTACTGTTACTCTGTATTAAACTCCCTTTTATTTTACATCTGGGATTTCTACCCAGTTTAGAACTTAGAGATGCCAATATTTTCAGATAAGGACTTTTTAGTTGTTGAATGCTATAACTTGTGTAATATTAATATTCACTGACTGATGATTAAATGTACCCTGTACAATCCATTATCTAAGTTAATCTTCACAGCAGTCCTGGGCAACAACGGACTTTTAAGATCTCCTTTTTACTGATGAGGAAACTCAGAAACCAAGAGATTAAGTAATTCACCAAACGCTGTACAGCTAGTAAGTGGGAGAAGCAGGTGTTAAGTCTAGGATCTCTCATTCGAAAGTCCATTCTCTTATTTATGATACAAGATTGCCTTTTAGACTTCTTTATGGCCCACAAATGCTGTCTCTTAATGGGCAGGCATGTCAAATCTCAACATCATTATTGGCCTTTTGGTAAATAATTACATATATATAAGTCTTCTGACACACCCAAGCATCTATCCTATAGGTCAAGCCCAAATACTGATCTTATTGGCAACTCATTAATATAACAATGGTACAAATTGAACATCCCTAATCTGAAAATCTGAAATCAGAAATGCTTCAACTCCGAAACTTTTTGAGTACTAACATGACACCAAAAGTGGAAAATTCCACACCTGACCTCAAGTTGTAGGTCCAGACAAAACTTTGTTTAATGCATAAAATTATTAAAAATATTATATAAAATTACCTTTAGGCTATGTTTATAAGGTGTATATGAAACAATCAATTTTGTGTTTAGACTTCGGTCTCATCCCTAAGATATCTCATTATGTATATATAAATATTCCAAAATCCCAAAAAAAAAAAATCTGAAATCTGAAACACTTCTGGTTGGTCCCAAGCATTTTGGATAAAAGATACTCAACCTGTATTAAAAAATATTGAAATCTTTAGTCATGTGGAATTTATGCAATTAAAAGGTGCTGAAATTCAGTTAAGAATTTCAAAGTTAAAGTTTGTATTTTAAATTTTTTTTTTTTTTTTTTTTGAGATGGAGTCTTCCTCTGTCTCTCAGGCTGGAGTGCAGTGGCATGATCTTGGCTCACTGCAACCTCCGCCTCCCAGGTTCAAGCAGTTTTCCTGCCTCAGCCTCCTGCATAGCTGGGATTACAGGCATGTGCCACCACGTCTGGCTAATTTTTGTATTTTTAGTAGAGACAGAGTTTCACCATGTTGGCCAGGCTGGTCTCAAACTCCTGACCTCAGGTGATCCGTCCACCTCGGCTTCCCAAAGTGCTGGGACTACAGGCCTGAGCCACCGTACCCGGCCCTAAAACTGTATTTTTATTTTAAAATATGAATCTCTATTATCACCAAGTGATAAAATTAAAGCTTGGAAATGAAAGGATCATACAATGCAAGAGTATCTAAAGTTATTTAAATAATGTCAAGAATAATGTTTTAATTGTTCTGCTCTTAGAATTTTAAGCATTTTTAGTTTTAAAAATAAAAATGGAGGATTTTTGACAATATTTTGCTTAACATTCCTTAATTGCTGAGAAATCATCTGTTTCAGAAATTAGCCATTGACAGATAATGAGTTTGAGATTCCCTTTTGCCAGAAAAAATTGTAGTAACATACAATAATATGGAAATTGCCAGTATGTTTGGGTATTTATTAGATTGAGAACTATTTCAAACACATCTAGATCAATCTGTAAGCAAAGAATCCAAAACTTGTGAGTTTATTTCTTGCCACCTGTCTGTTTAAGTCTGACAGTTTAGGCAAGGAGAATGTCTTATGAATTTGAGTATAATGAATTTGTGGAGGGGTTTTACTGAATGCATTTTCAGGATTATTTTGAAAATACATGAAGTAGACTGAACACGGTGGCTCACACCTGTAATTCCAGCACTTTGGGAGGCTGAAAGCAGAAGGATTGCTTGAGTTCAGGAGTTCAGGACCAGCCTGGGCCACATAGTGAGACGGTGTCTCTATGAAAAACTAAAACTAAAACTAAAACTAAAATGCATGAAGTAAATGCATAAAAAAAAGAAACAGTTTCCATTCAAATTTCTACTTTTCAAATCTGAAACACATAACTGTTCACTCTCGCTACATGATGTACTTGTTTTAAGGGGAAGAAAAATTCAAGATATAAGAAGGCATTTATTTACGCTCTCAGAAATCTATAGGATACATCTTTGAAAATGAATACATTAATTATTTTTGGGGTGCTTACAACATGTTTTTCTATGTTGGTCTTTTCTAAGTGGAGATTTTTCTATGTAGGCAGATAAATACCAGTATTAGGAAGAGATATATATTTATACTCATGGAGTACAAGTGCAGTTTTGTCACATGAATATATTGCATTGTGGTGAAGTCAGGCCTTCATTGCATCCATCAGTGGAGCAACACACTTCGTACCCACCAAGCAACCTGCCATCATCTATCACCCCATGCCTCCAAGTCTTCATTGTCCATCATTTCACACTCTGCTTCTTGTGTACAAATTATTTAGCTTCCACTTGTGAGAACATGTGGTATTTGTCTGTGTCTGAATTGTTTCACTTAAGATAATGGCCTCCGGTTCTATACATGTTGCTGCAAAAGACATGATCTCAATCTTTTTATGACTGAGTAGTATTCATTGTGTACACATAACACATTTTCTTTATTCGGTCCTCCACTGATGGACACTTAAGTCGATTGCATATGTTTGATATTGTGAACAGAGCTGTGATAAACATACAAGGGCAGGTATCTTTTTGATATAATGATTTCTTTTCCTTTGGGTGTATACCCAGCAGTGGGATTGCTGGATCAAAGGTTAGTTGTATTTTTAGTTCTCGAAGAAATCGCCATAGTTTTCCATACAGGTTGTACTAATTGATTTGCATTCCCATCAACAATACATAAGAGCTGGGTGCAGTGGCTCACACCTGTAATCCCAGCACTTTCGGAAGCCAAGATGGGTGGATCTCTTGAGCCCAGGAGTTCAAGACCAGCCTCAGCAACATGGTGAAACCCTGTCTCTACTAAAAATACAACAAATTAGCTGGGTATAGTGGCTTGTGCCTGTAATCCCAGCTACTTGGGAGGCCAAGGCAGGAGAATCGCTTGAGCCTGGGAGATTGACCTTGCAGTGAGCTGTGATGGTAGCACTGCACTCCAGCCTGGGCAACAGAGCGAGACTCTGTCTCGAAATAAAACAGAACAAAAAGTATATAAGCGTTCACTTTCCTCTGCATCCTTACCAACATCTGTTATTTTTTTGTCCTTTTTAAAAAAATTATTTTAAATTTTTGTGGGTATACAGTAAGTGTATATATTTATGGGGTACATGAGATGTTTTGATACAGGCATGCAGTGTATAATAATCACTTCATGGAAAATGGGGTATCCATCCCCTCAAGCATTTATCCTTTGTGTTACAAACAGTCCAATTATACTCTTAGTTATTTTTCAATGTAAAATTAAATTATTGACTATGCTCACCCTGTTGTGCTATCAAATACTAGGTCTTATTCATTCCTTCTATTTTTTTACGTATGTGCCCATTAACCATTCCTACCTCCCCTCCCCCGCACAAACCCCTTCTGGGCCTCTGGTAACCATCCTTCTACTCTCTATCTCCATGAGTTCAACTGTTTAGATTGTACAGATAAGTGGGAACAGAGAAGATGCAGCGTTTGTCTTTCTGTGCCTGGCTTATTTCACTTAGCATAATGACCTCCAGTTCCATCCATGTTGTACATGTATTTTTTGTCCTTTAATAATAGCCATTCTGATTGGTATAAGATGATGTTTCATTGCGGTTTTAATTTGAATTTTTCTGATGACTAGTGATGTTGAACATTTTTTCATATGCTTCTTGGCTATTTGTTTGTCTTTTGAAAAATGTCTGTTCCTACCCTAAACCCACTTGTTAACGGGATGATTATTTGCCTTTTTTTTTGTTTGTTTGTTTTTTGAGACGGAGTTTTGCTCTTGTTGCCCAGGTTGGACTGCAATGGCACAATCTCGGCTCACTGCAACCTCTGCCTCCTGGGCGGATTCTCCTGCCTCAGCCTCCCAAATAGCTGGGATTACAGGCATGCGCCACCAAACCCAGCGCATGTATTTAGTAGAGATGGGATTTCACCATGTTGGCCAGGCTGGCCTGGAACTCCTGACCTCAGGTGATCCACCCACCTCGGCCTGCCAAAGTGCTGGGATTACAGGCGTAAGCCACCATGCCTGGTCTTTTTGGCGCGCACGTGTGTGTGTGTGTGTGTGTGTGTGTGTGTGTGTGTGTGTGTGTTTTCCCTGCTCTGTCACCTGGGCTGCAGTGCAGTGTCTCAATCACTGCTCACTGCAGCCTCAACTTCCCAGGCTCAAATGATCCTTGTACCTCAGCCTCTCGAGTGTCTGGGAATACAGGCACACACCACCATACCCAGTTGATTTTTGTGTTTTTTTGTAGAGATGGGGTTTCACCATGTTACCCAGGCATTTGGGGGGTTTTTGGTTAAGTTGTTTGAGTTCCTTGTAAATTCTGGATGTTAGTTCCCTGCAGGCTGTATCATTTGCAAATATTTTCTCCCATTCCAAAGGCTGTCTGTTCACTCTGTTAATTATTTCTCTTGCTGTGCAGAAGCTTTTTAGTTTAGTCCCATTTGTCTATATTTGTTTTTGTTGCCTGTGCTTTGAGATCTTAGTCAAGAATTCTTTGCCTTGACCAGTATCTAGAAGAAGAGTTTTCTCTAGGTTTTCTTCTAGTATTTTCATAGTTTCAGGTCTTCCTTTTTTCTTTTCTTTTTTTTTTTACTTTTAATTGCATTTATTTTTTTGCTGAATTAATCCTTGCCATAAGTTTTTGTTTCTTCAGTTTCTTTTGGGATATCTTTTTCTGCATCCAACCTCCTGTTCTGCTTTAGGAACAATTTGTTCCTTTTCAGTAAGGATCTTCTCAGTGTGGCAGGGAGAGCTCCTGTATGAACTCTGGAAGTCTGGTGGTGCATCTTGGATGCTTTGTTCACCTGGATATGTTTAATGACCAGAGAATCTACACCCAAATCCTTAAGTTCAGCATTACTCTGCCTTTTTTTTTTTTCTTTTTTTGAGACAGAGTCTCACTCTGTTGCTCAGGCTGGAGTAAAGTGGCATGATCTCGGCTCACTGCAACCTCCACCTCCCAGGTTCAAGCAATTCTCCTGCCTCAGCCTCCTGAGTAGCTGAGATTACAGGTGCCCACCAGGATGCCCAGCTAAGTTTTGTATTTTTAGTAGAAAAGGGGTTTTCTCAGGTTGGCCAGGCTGGTCTTGAATTCCTGACCTCAAGTGATCCACCCGCCTCGGCCTCCCAAAGTGCTGGGATTACAGGCGTGAGCCACCGCGCCCAGCCATTACTCTGCATTTTTAAGCATGTACAGTAAAAATTCAATAGTCTTTTTGGGCCACTGACTTTGTCTAGTTCCACTGTTTGGCCAGGGCACACCTGACAACTCTATCATTGTAATGTTTGAATTGTACATATTGTTTTTGTAAAGTGACATCTTTCTCCCATTCCACTAGGTGTAGCTTAAAAATAAAAAAGTGACATTTTCAGATACATAGCGGCTTTTTGTATATGCATACCTTTGACGGTCTGGGCAGTTTATGAAAGTGAACACAAAGATTTGAGCCTCTTGATTTGCATGATTTTTTCTGGGTTAAGCCAGATCACCTCAGGCTGCATAGAGGAAGAGGTTTTACTTCAGCTCTTAAATCCATTTCCAAGTAATTTTTGTACATGGTGTCCAAAATTTTTGTACATAGGAGTCCAGTTTCAGAGTCCAATTTTCCCAGCATCACTTATTGAAGATTATCCTTTCCTCAGTGTATGTTCTTGCTGACTTTGTCAAAGATCAGTTGGCTGTAAGTATGTGGCTTTCTGGGTTCTCTATTCTGTCCATTGATCAATGTGTCTGTTTTTAACAGCAGTACCATGCTGTTTTGATTACTATAGCCCTGTAGTGTAATTTGCAGTAAGGAAATGCACTGCTCCAGCTTTGTTCTTTTTGCTGCTATTGCTTTAGCTATTTGGATTCTTTTTTGGTTCCATATGAACTTTGGAATAGTTTTTTTCCAATTTTGTGAAAAATGATGTTGATATTTTAATAGGGATTGTGTTGAAGCTATAGATTGCTTTGGGCAGTATGGTCATTTTGATGGTATTAATTATAGTCTTAGGAAGATTCTTTAACAGGAAAAGAGCAGCTACTTAAAAATGTTTTAACAAACCATGCAAGGAAATTTGATGCATTTGTCAAGCCTTTTGTTTGGCACTCTTTTCTTCATTATTTCTTAACATCACAATATTTCTAGGAGTGACATATTTTGTTATTGGTGGTTTCTTTGTTTTGTGTTTTTTTTTTTTTAAACTGTCTCTGACTAAGGAAGGAGTGAGGTATTATCTCCACTTTACAGATGAGGAAAACAGGCAAACCCTGCAAGGTCATAGAGCTGAAAAGTGGTCCAGGTAGAATTCAAACCCACACCTGTTCTATTCTTCATGCTTCATTCTGTCTCTAGTAATTGTCTTTTTCTGTTTCATCTTTGTACTGCTTTATCACATAGTTGTGGATAGACAGTTCGCCTCTTTGGTAGAACATGTGAAGCCGTTACTATGGGAACTGCTCAGTTTGGGAATGGCCTTTGTGATGTAGCTTCCAGGTAATTTCCGGAGTAGGGGGCTGCTGGGCAGGATCCCTTCTGCCTGGATATCATGTATATTTGTGTTTCTTACCTTATGGAGTGGGGGTTGGGGAAGAGTGGCTGGGAAACAGTGCATAACCCTGGCTCCAGGAGGCTGGCTAGGGTTTGTTTTCCTTCTTCATTCCTGCCAGCCCTGTTAGCTAGGGGCTGGGTTCTCTGTCCACCCTTACTGGTTCCAGTCACCTTGCACAGCTTCTTTCTCTCTCTTTCTCTCTCTCTCTGCCCTATACTTCTGTTTGCCTTGTCTGCTCCTCTGATCAGACCATCCCTTTCCACCTTGAGCCAACCTGAATTCCTCCTCCAGCTGGTCTGTGTGCTCTTATATTGTATCCTGCTAGATACCAGCCTTCTCAGACTCTGATGAGGATGCTAACATGCTTCTGTGAGCTTAAGCCAAAAAGGAGAGTGCAAATCAGACCAGCAAAAGAGAGGTGATTGACTACAATAGAAGAGAAAGATTTCAACAGTGGATGGATTTTGACAGCTAAAATTCCATCTTTTGAAGTGCTGGAATTTCCATCTTAACAACTTATTTCTTGGCAAACATCCTCTTCACAGTGATTACAGCTGTTCCATTCAGAATTATTTCAGTTCTTCAAAGCAAGGAGAGTCTGTTTAAAGAGTTGCTTACAAATTGTATTTTTATTGGTGGTGGTCACTCCTGTATAGCACCCAAGGAGGAGACACTAACTGCATCCATTCTGGCTTATGATGCTGTCTGTGAGATCATTTCTGCAGGTTAGGTACCAGTGTAAAGTTGGAAAGAGTAGTGCTGCGATTGACAACTGAGGTAGGACCTCAGGAGTCATCTGTACTCTGATGGGCTCATCAGCTTGCTAATGACTATTCACATTCTGTTAGGGAAAAATTATTTATATAAAATGTTCATATTCATCATCAAAAAATGAAAAAAGGAGATAAGCAAATATGATTTTAATGCCAGCATAGTATTACATTATGTGAATATACTGTAAGCATGGGGTCAAGTTTATCGATTTATAGTGGAAGATAGCTTTTCCAGATTCTAAAATATTCATAGCTACTCCCTATGGCTCTCCATTTCTTGTAAAAGTACCAAGATAAGGATTCTTGATTGGAATGGAATCCAAATGCAGGTAACTGCCTAGTTTTGTGGATTATTTCAGAGGTAATAGAAACTAACAGACTGAATAGCACAAGTATCTAGCTAGTGGGTCAAAGAGAATGCCCCTGTATGACAGATTTGGTATTTTTGCAATGAAATTACTATGTCAATTCCCTGGCTTTTATTTTTCTCAAGACCCCTCATCTTTTTTTTTTTTTTTTTTTTTTTTTTTTTTTGAGATGGAGTTTCACTCTTGTTGCCCAGGCTGGAGTGCAATGGCGCAATCTCGGCTCACCACAACCTTCGCCTCCCAGGTTCAAGTGTTTCTCCTGCCTCAGCCTCCCGAGTAGCTGGCATTACAGACATTGCCACTATGCCTGGCTAATTTTGTATTTTTAGTAGAGATGGAGTTTCTCCATGTTGGTCAGGCTGGTCTTGAACTCCGGACCTCAGGTGATCCACCCGCCTCAGCCTCCCAAAGTGCTGGGATTATAGGCGTGAGCCACTGCGCCCGGCCTGATCCTCTTCTTATATTATTAAAGTAACTTACTTTATATTCCTTTTGTTACTGTTTTTATGATGGAAAACTTTCTAATGCAGTGTTGCTCAAGCTTTAATGTGATCCAAATTGCCTGGGGAATCCTGTTAAGTGTAGATTCTTTTTTAGGAGGTCTGTGTGTAGAAACACAGATTCTTATTCTTAGATAATGCTGACTGATGGTGCTGGTTATCATCACCCTCTGAATAGCTCATCGTCCTAAGAAATATAAGATAAGAAATATAATAAGAAATGTATTTCTTAGGATGGGTTATTCTATACAAAACTAACATTTTTCTTCTGAAAATCAGCATGAAATCAGAGCATGAAATTTTCTGACCTTATTCTCAGATGCAGGAGTGCCATTGAAAAAAGATTGAACTAATGAAGTAATTGGATGATAAATATTATACATCAAATATCTCAAAGGATTTTTTTTACCGTTAAAAATCGTATGGTAAAGATAAGTTAAAAAAAAAAAAAGCACTAGAGTCTAGTTTGTGTGAAAATCTCACTTCTATTTATTTGAGCTTATCTTGATGAAATATGCCACTACTAGCAATGTCAAATGAGGTTTGTTTTGTTTTGTTTTGCTTTTTAATGATGTGTCTTTGGCATATGCTGGAATCAGAAGTTTGATGTTTCTCACACAATTTTCTAAGAAATTATAAGTCAACACGTATTATGTTCCAGCCCACAGTTCCTTCCTGGTAGAGAGGTAGGCTATTAGCTTCTAACTGGTAGATTTAAGAATCTGTGGAACTAAGCAAAGGGCCGTTCCTTACGTGCTGAGGGACGGGGGAGGGGAATTGCATGGGGGCTAATCAACAAGTCAACAATCATTTTAGAAGATTTAGCGCTGGCATAATTAATAACTTCTTGAGAAGGTAAAACCACAATTTAAAGATGAGTTATATTGAAGGATTGGTATGTTATAGGACTGATGATAACTAGAAAAAATGGCAGCATAGCCAACAAAACTCCCAGCCAAAGGATACTGAGTGATAAAAGAAGGAATTAACTAGAAGTTGAAGTCAGTAATGATGTTGTTTACCTGTTCAGTGTAAGTGAGGAAATGGCATGATCTACCTGAAGGAGGAAGGACCCATTTGATTATCCAGAGAGCAAGAGTTCATTCTTACTATTGGAGACTTCAACTTCCTGGTTATTCCATTAAGTAATTCATTTAACTGTTTTTTCAAAAATTCCTTAGGCAAACTAAATGAGTAGACTGATTACATTAAATGGCAGTAATTCCACACAGTTTAGACAGGGATAGATGAGATTGTCTGCAATGTTTATAAATTATTTTTAGAAAGGGAGTGAGATTAACCCTGTTGATTCCTGTTAAATAGGTAAGGCAAATTTCCCTTAATCCTTGGACGTTACTAAAAATTAGTAAGGGGTGGCTGGGTGCGGTGGCTTATGCCTGTAATCCCAGCACTTTAGGAGGCCAAGGCGGATGGATCATGAGGTCAGGAGATCGAGACCATCCTTGCTAACACGGTAAAACATTAGCCTGGTGTGGTGGTGGGCACCTATAGTCCTAGCTACTTAGAGGGCTGAGGCAGGAGAATGGTGTGAACCCGGGAGGTGGAGCTTGCAGTGAGCTGAGATCACACCACTGCACTCCAGCCTGGGTGACACAGCGAGACTCTGTCCCAAAAAAAAAAAGTTAGTAAGGGGTGGGATATCAAGGATGAAGTTCCTTGGACTGCAAAGATCCCAGAAACAAATGATATTTGGTAGAGCAGAGCTGAAGGTAGAAGATGAGTGTGGCAGCCAGACATCAGACCACTAATATGTCTTGGTGAGTATATATGTATATATTGTATTAGTATATATATAGTATTGTATTGTATTAGTATATATATATACTAATTGTATTGTATTAGTGTATATATATATGGTATTGTATTAGTACATTGTATTAGTATATATACATATATACTGTATATATATACTAATACAATACAATACTATATATATAAATACAATACAATACAATTAGTATATATATACTAATACAATATATATACTAATACTATATATAATACGCTATATATATATACTAATACAATACAATACAATATTAATGCTGTAGGATCAAATACTTCTGCATGATCTCAGTGATTCTCAAGGTTAGGATCGCCCCTCCCCAGTGGGTTTTTCTCCATCATCTGTAGTGCTGCCTCAGGTCTTCCACCCTCCTGGTCCCTAGATCTCCTGATGCACCCCCTTTCTGAGTGTGTGGTCCCAGGGAACTACTGTTTCTGTTGCATTTTTCAGGTGCATTGTAGGTATCCTTCAGATGTATGGGGCCAAAGGTTAGAGTTACCTAGGCAGCTTTTATATACCAATGCTCCAGCCGGGCACGGTGGCTTATGCCTGTAATCCCAGCACTTTGGGAGGCCAAGGCAGGTGGATCACCTGAGGTCGGGAGTTTGAGACCAGCCTGACCAACATGGAGAAACCACGTCTCTACTAAAAATACAAAATTAGCTGGGCGTGGTGGCTCATGCCTGTAGTCCCAGCTACTTGGGAGGCTGAAGCAGGAGAATCACTTGAACCCAGGAGGCAGAGGTTGCGGTGAGCCGAGATCGCGCCATTGCACTCCAGCCTGGGCAACAAGAACGAAACTCCATCTCAAAAAAACCAAAAAAAACCAATTCAATACTTGAATCAGAACAACTACCACAGAGATAGTTTAGCCCCAGCTTCAGTAGTGTCATTTCTCAACAATCCCGTAAGCTGCTGTGATTGTGAGGCCTCCCCAGCCACGTGGAACTGTGAGTCCAGTGAACCTCTTTCTCTTGTAAATTGCCCAGTCTTGGGTATGTCTTTATCAGCAACATGAAAACGGACTAATACAGTAATAAAAGAATATGCACAATATTATTTAGATTTTGCTAAACTTTAGGCATTTCTTGAGGACCTTAATATTATATATATAATAATAATATATATTCATTTAAAAAATGACCCTTGGTTGCAATTAACAAATAGTCATTGAAGTCACTTGGGCAATAAGGACAAGCTTAATATCATTTAGACTTTGCTAAAACTTTGAGTATCTGTTGATAACTTTAAGAATTCATAAAAAGTATTATCTCTTGGTTACAATTGGAAAGTGCTTAGAATTGAAGGCAGAAAACCATTTTAAAAAATTAAAAAGAAGCATGGTGGCATGACGCTTGTAGTCCCAGCTACTCAGGAGGCTAAAACAGTGAGTTGTGATTGCACCACTGCACTTCAGCCTGGGCGACAGAGCAAGACCCCATCTCAAAATAATAATAATAATAATAATAATAACAAAAATACAATTTAATTAAAAAGAACTAGGGCCTCAGAGTCAACATCCATTCTTTTTTAGCAGAGCAGGGGATAGAAACTGCTAGGGATCTGACACTGAGCACAAAGTTTAGGAAGTAAGGAGCAGGAAGCACCAATCAATCATTGCAGTTGCAGAAATAAATCCTGTCCACAGGCTTCCCCTAGCTTTATCATCTTGTGGAAAGAAAAGTAAAAGAAAAGAGACCCAACTTTTTCACCTACTGTGAAACACAAAGTCAAGTTTGGGGGCTTATATAGAAAAGTACTAGCCCTGCCTATCTCCAAAGTGGCATGGGCAGTAAAGGACTGTAAAGCCAGCGGCAACCTGAGAAGCATGTGAGCCAGTCCCAGCTAAGGCAGCCAGGGATTAGGGAAGTCATAGATAATCACCACATAGTACCGAATATGTAGCGAATACCAAACAGACCAGTGACACAGCCATCCGTCCCTGATGGTGCTTAATGACTAGTATAAGGGGTAGGTTCTGTAAGGTGTCCTGCCAGGGAGGGGATTAGATAGGACAAGCGCACCTTAAACACTAGAGATTACAAAGTAATTTACAACCAAGTGGGAAAATTTGAGATTCTTTGCTAGCAAGATCTAGTAATGGTAGACATTATTTCAGTTATGTTAGAGGGTGGTACCTGTCGAATGAGAGGTTGGCTGAAGTGGACTTGGGAAAGGGGAGGCAGGGGTAGGTTAAATGCCAGCAAAAAAAAATCTTAGATAAACAAAGCTGACTTTTGCTTAAAAACTGTTAAAACACTGTTGATGAGAAGAGTAGGTCAGCTATACAGCAATTCTCTCCTTTGCTTCCAAAATACGTCTGAAAACAGACAAAAAATGGAGATATATATTAGAGAAAAAGTCCAGATCTAGCAGAACAAGAGGAATTTTTTGTGTGTGCATTGTTATTCTCTAAAATTATGTATGTAAGCAAAAAGAAAAAAATCTTTAACAGGGAAAACTACGATAGAAATAAAATAAACTTAAATAAGAGAAGGAAAGTTACTGAGGTCACTGTGATTATCTACATGTGTCTCTTTATCGCTGAAAAGTAAAATATTGACAGACTGGAGCCCCAAGGGGATGGAAATGTATCCAATTCTTACTCAAATAAAAATGTATTGAGCTCAGTTCCAGAGAACATTCTTGGATTTGATGTTTTTAGCTCCCTAAGTTTAAACAGCTGAAATTTCTTCTTATTAGGCTTTCATAGAAGAAAAATGTTTTCATTTTGTTGTTTATTTGCTTAATTAAAAATATACATATACCCACAAACATGCTAATCCCCCATAATACCACTTTTTTCTTAAAATTAAAAAGAAATGAAAGTTGCCCTAATCTTCAACCCTGCAAGATAAGAACTTTTAATATCCCTTTAAAACTTTTTTCTATACCAGAGACACATATCTATATCTATCCACTGATGTATCTATATCAATACCTAAAATTATATATAATAATTTTACTTCATGCAGATCTTCATTGAAAAGATAGAATACTGTGTCCTTGGCTTAGGTACTATGGGTGTAATGGTATTTTTATATGTTTAATCTGTAATCATTTTTGGATTACAACACAGTTATTCAGGTTGTGGCTGATGGAAACCACAGGAGTCTGAGGACACACTTAAGAGCTGCGTGGGACTCACCCCTGCCCCCCACCCCACATCCACACATCTTATCACACAAGTGACCATTGCTCAGCTCCTTACATACACCAAACTCTACTGTTCAGGCTTTCCAGTATGCACTTTCTTTTCCTTGGAATGTTCTTCCTTCTGCTCTTCTCAAGGCTGGCTATTTCTCATTTTTTGTGATCTCAATTTATTCCCATGTCTTTAGGGAGGCATTCTCATTCTCCATCTAAAAGAGCTCTCCTCCACCTGCTAACACCGTCTCTTTGACACTCTAATTTTCCTTCAAAACACATCGTAGTCTGTTACTATTAATTTGTTGATTAGTGTGTATCTCTCTGCTTTTCAATGAAACAAGCTCTGTGAGGCTCATTTGTACCCATTTTGTTCAGTACTGTGTATCCAGTACCTAGCGTAGGATCTGGCAGATAAGAAATACCCAGTAGGATTTGTGGAATTAATGAGGTGTATAGAACTTTATTAGCACAAATCCACAGACATATATTACTAGCTTGCTTTACAACCACAAGGCCATGAAGAAAGAGGTTGCTATTTCAATGGTGTTTATTAGACATATTTACAAGTTAAAAGTTAAAAGTGAATCCTTAGTGAAATAGTTAAATCAGTAATAAATTATAGAGCATGTTGTATTAGGTCACTGCTCTTTAGAAACCTAAGCAATAACGTGGAAGAACTGCTCTATGCATTTCTGTAATGACTTTAGCAGAAGCTGTGGGTGGAAGAAAGAATTGGATTCACTTTGAACCCAGAGTTCCTCTTTATTAGCCAGTTATAAGCAAGTCCTTTTTTGAGCCCCAGTTTTCTTGTCTGTAAAAGGCAATAAGTTTGTCTGAAGAATGATGTAGGTGCTACATGAGATACAGTTAAGCCCTGCCCTAATCATGTAAATGAATGTGCACAGTTCTGTTGTTTTGAAATTAAAGTGGGAGCCCATGAAGCTAGATGGCTGGAGTTCCGTAGCCAATTGTGTTATTTCCAAAAGTTTGTTATGGCCTCAGAGTGTGTTGTTGAGGAATTTATGTAATGTTAGTGACTTGTAAAGAGCCATCCACATTTATGGTCCTGTCATTACTATTATTGTTATATGCTTTAAAAAAATCCACATTCTATTAATAAATAAGATAAATCTGATAAGACTGAGCATTAGCTTTTTACCTTTTGAATTCAGATAGATTTAGTGGAAGCATAAACTTAACTGACATGGATAATAAGATCTATAGTAAAGTCAAAACAGCTTATCAAATCTTGAATGAAACTAATCTTGAAAAGGGGCTACTGAAAATGGCCCCTTCACCAGGCAGTAGGAAGTGAGTTTGTCCCATTTCTGATTGACTTTGACCTCTGCTTTCCAACTTTGCCCCAAAGAAAGTTAGTCACGACTTTGCCCCAAAGAAAGTAAGTCACGATGATGAACTTCTTAGGCAGAAGCAGCCATAAAGTGGAAGATCACTAAAGGCAACCAGCTAGTTACTTAAGTTTCCACTCAGCTGGGCTAGATTTAATCCAGGCTCAGAGTCAGAGAATCACGGAATTCTAATGCTGGAAGGAACTAAAATTTCCTTTTTTAACTACAAAGTCTGATTTAAAGCTTTCTAAGTTTCTAATTTAAAGTTTTCCATTTTCTAAGGAAACCAAAGAAACTAGTTTTATTATATTTCTTGACCTATTTGATATCAGATTATAAAATTTCTGAAGGTACCATTTTTCCTGCCAAGCTTTGATATATGTTTGGTAGTATTACCATGGCACCCTTGGCCTTCTAACCAACAAGGAAGAAAGAGAGTAATTCTGCATTTAGATGAGTGTCACAGCTCTTTAACAGACAATCCCAGAAGACATCTAGATATTCCTGTGATAAAACTTTCTTTTTGGGCCTCTATTTCTCCATTTCCACCTTTCTCACTCTTCCCCTACTTCTGTGTTATAGGATATGGGTGGACATAGTATGGTTATTGATTAGATGCTAATTTTGTTAGTTTTGCCTGAAACAGCAGCTTTACAAATTAACATTTGAGGACCTGAAACACAAAGGTGATAGGAAACTCAGAAAACCATGGCTCACCTTGCACCAGTTATTTAGAATGTAAAATAATGTTCACTGTGATCATTGGGTGCAGCTGGTATAATCAGGGGCAGCTGGCAGATCCTACAGACTATTTATTCTGAGTAAATAAAGAAAATCTTCATAGCCAATGGGAACACTACATCTCAAGTTGTTAGTTTGTAAGGAAGTGCTGATTGCTCCTAATATAGGTGATTGTATCTGTCAGTCAAGTGAACATGTAATCGGTCCTAGCTTTGGTTACAGGAGGACATATTTTCTTTATTACTACTTACACATTTCGAGTTTTAAATAAGGCGTTCAATATAGAGTGAACATTTTATTATAGACAAACCCATAGTTGTAGGAATTCTACTCAGAAGAACTATCAGCACAGCCTTTAAACACTTTATAATTGAGCTTAAATCTGAAGCTTGAAGTATTATGTTTATGTGCCTATTCCTAATGCTGGGTGTTTCCGACTCAAGGGCAAACATTTGAGTCACTCATGATATGTCAGAAAGTGAAATAGGAATTTGAGAAAATTTGTCTAGAAATCTGAGACCAAAATAACACAAGAAATTTCAAATATCTAGAATCCTAACAAGTGCAGCTCAGTTTATGAACATGCAGTCTTTGTGATCAATGCTTTAAGAAGCCCATCATAAGATACCTTCAATATTAGCCCAGACTTAATTATTAACATCCTAATCACATATCCAAGTTAAGAAACAAAAATTCATTTTTCTACTAGACTCACACACACTCAACATCCAATGAATCTAAGGAAGTTCTTGAGATGTTAAGGAAGGTAGAGATCAGTTCCTTCCAAGCCTTACATTAAATTGTGATCAGTCTTCTCTCTTCTAGAATTTTTTATTTTGACCCTTTGTTCATCTTGAAGGATCTTCTCTGAACACCAAGTTGTCTGTGGTGCCTGGCACTGGATCAGACCATTGCTGATAATAGGAGGATTACTTCATTATTCCCCTAGGCAGCCTTAATTGTGGTCAGTTACTACAAGAGGAGACAGAAGGGAAAGAGAGACAGTGCTTGCTTGCAGTTCGTCTGCTGATTGGCTTCTTACCCACTAAGGTCTTTACCTGTCCCTTGAACTTACCTATTTAAACAATTTTAGTGTCTGACTTTTTTCCCTAGGCTACTACCCTGCTACCCTGTAAGTGTTCCTATTGAGCTTCATTTCATGTGTTTCTGACCTTTTCTCGTATTTGCCAACTAAATTATAATTTTTGCCTTCTAAGTTGCTGACTTTGGCTTTGAAGTCATACAGAAGCCAGTTTGAACTGAGAGCTCACTCCATTTCTTACAAGTTATGCAAACTTGGGCAAGTTATTTAACGCAGTATGTGCTGCATTTCTTTATCTGCAAATGGGGGATGGTACACATACCTAGTGAAGTTGGTGTGAAGAGGAAAGGAGAAATCAGCATCAAGTTCTTAGTGCAGTTTCTTAAAAGTCTCAAGAAACACTGGACTCTGGTACAGGCTTACTAAATCACATTCATTAGGTACCTTCAGATTATTTTAAATGACTTCCTTGTTAGCCTTAAGGTGATTCTCTTATCGTCAACCAGTTATACATCCACATAATAAAGGAATATCCTAGGTTCTATTTTATATGTCTGTTAGTGATATACATAAAAGGAAAGTACTCACATTTTTAGCCTGGAATATAAGGCCCTTCACAGTTCCTCTTCCACCTTATGTCCTACATCATCACTTTTTTTTCTGGAGACAGGGCCTTGTTCTGGTACACAGGCTGGAGTGCAGCGGTATGATCACAACTTACTGCAGCTTTGAACTCCTGGGCTCAATCTTCCCACCCCAGCCTCCTGAGTAGCTGAGACTACAAGCCTGCATAACCAGCCCAGCTAATTCTAAAATTTCTTGTAGAGATGAGGTCTTGCAATGTTGTCCAGGCTGGTCTCGAATTCCTGGCCTCAAGTGATCCTCCTACCTCAACTCCCAAAGTGCTGGGATTACAGACATGAGCTACCACACCCAGCTCACATCATCCCTTTTAAACACTGTAAACACATCTGCCAAATGTCTTCATTCTCTGCACATTCTCTAACCTTTATTTCATGTTGTTCCTTCATTCTGTAATGTTTTATTTCCCGATCTCCACTTTTCTCTATCCTGCCACAATACATGTCCCCCCAGAGGCCTTGTGTTCTTACAGCCTGAAATGATCCCACTATCAGCTGACTTAGCATAATTTTTAAAAATCATTTTCTCATGACTGATCACATTCTTCCATGTGTCATAGTGACTCCTGAGGGTAAGAAGTGTTTTAATACTTCTATCCCTCCCAACCCATGCTTAAATTGGTGCCTGGCAACTTGTAGGGCTCAGTGATGGAGTATCGAAGGAAGGACCATATCCTGGGGATCAGAAACAGATATCAATTATGCAGTCAAATATGTTCTCTCATCACTTCAAGCATTTATGTTCATATATTTCTACTCCACTAATAGAGGTCTTCCCTGAGCACCACACCTAATGAAGCCTTGTCATTCCTGGGCCATTTGCTTTGTTTTATTTTTGTACACAACACTGTAACATTGTAATGTATCCTCAGAGTTATTTGTTAATTTCTGTCTCCTGCTAGAATGTAGGCTTCATGAGCACAAGTTCACCTTTTTAATGCCAGTAAGCCTTATAAGTATTTGTTGAACGAATGAATGGATACATGAAATAATCACAGGATCTACTGCATTAAAGCCTTATGGATATTATTATTCTACTTTTCTAAACGTATGTAAACAGGCTTCTGGTAATTGTCATTTTGGATGTTTAGATGTTACATTTTTAGAGAAGCTTTAAGTAATAGACATTTAATCAGTGCCTGCCTAAGTAACTATGAGGTGAGTTGTTTCTATAAATGTTAGTCAGGTCTTAGAAATACTCTAGTTTAATTTGGTGAATTTAACTTTTTCTTTCATATCTTAATTTTCTTCTTTGGACACCCAGAGAGATTATATTGGGAAATAATGACTTCCCTTTAGCCTAGGACTTTGCTCTCCAAACAGACTTGGGACTTAAATGAAGGGTTAAGCAAGATGAGAAGGTGCATGCCTTTTCTTCCCTTTTTCCCTGTCCTCTCAGGCTCTCTTGACACCTGTGACACCCCCGCCTCCACAAGCCTCGTCTTCCCAAAGCCTGTCACCTTACCTCTTCCCATTTGCCCAAGTGCAATGTCAGTGTTAAATAAGCCATAGTTCACAGCTTTTATTAATACATAGTGTAACATTTGTAAGGAAATGCAACATGCTTTCGCTATGCTTTCACGGTAGGATGAGGCTGTCCTTGAGGTTTGAGGTTTATTTGCCTAACACCTGGCATGCAGGAACTTTAGTAAATATTTGTTGGAGAAATGAATGATCCATTCACAGACTCATTAGGCCCTGATTGTGTCTGTGGGTTACAATAGAACACTCTTCTTATCAGTCCTTATCTGACTTGATTTGCTCTGTGACACTTAACTTCCTCTCTTTTCTCTACCCCTGACCCATGACACTCCTTAATTTTCTTCTTTCCTCTTGAATGTGTCTTCTTAATCTTCTTTGCTTCTCTTCCACCTTCTCTGTAAGTGATGATGCTACCCGCCCTTCCCATTAGGTTCTGTATTGACCTTCGATATTCCCCTTGGATGATCTCATTCGTGTCCATGACTTCAACCACCACCACCCAGACATGGATGACTTCCAAATAGATATCTTTAGCCCTGATATTTCTATGTCCCACACCCTGTAGATTTCTTTCCATCTCTGGGAGTAAGTCCTATATTGCTATTAACTATCTCTACTAGTAAACACTAAAATGCCACTTCTTTTTTTTTTTAAAGACAGTCTTGCTCTACTGCCTAGGCTGGAGTGCAGTGGTTTGATCTCAGCTCACTGCAACCTCCACATCCTGGGTTCAAGTGATCTTCCTGCCTCAGCCTCCCAAGTAGCTGGGATTACAGCCACACACGACCACACTCAGCTAATTTTTTGTGTGTTTTTTGAATTTTTGTATTTTGGGGGGTTTCACCATGTTGGCCAGGCTGGTCTTGAACTCCTGACCTCAAGTGATCCATCTACCTCGGCCTCCCAAAGTGCTGGGTTTACATGCATGAGCCAACGCACCTAGCCTCTAAAAGGCCACTTCTTCTTGACTCCCCATCAAACTAACACTGACCACCCACAAATCATCCCTTACTCTCTCTTTTGCCTCTCTCCCCATATTAAATCAGCTGCCAAGACCTCTCTGTTCTATCTCTTCTGTTGAATTTATTTCAATAAATATATGGAATAATTACTGTATTTTGGGTTACCATCTTTCAGAGCCATCCATCTCTCTGCCTCTACCACCTTAAGCATCTTCTCTTGAGGAAAACTGCAGTTACCTGGCCACTGTCTCTATCAGGTTACTCACACCCCTCCCATCTGCCCTTCACATTGCCACTGCCAAGCGGGCTTTCTACAAATTTAATCTCAGCACGCTCCTCCTCCCTTACTTAAAACCCTTCATGGCTTCCTGTATTTTCAGGATAAAGTTCAAACTAGCCCCATTCGAGCATAAAAGTCATTCAAGATACAAGCTTATCTTAATTCTCCACCCTCATTTCTGACTCTTCTGGCCCAGGAGTCCAGGTCCTTCAACCTGCACCCCACCCCACTGTGTGGTTGTGTCCAGCTTTCCTCCTGCAGAAGCACCTCTTCCCCCATTCTTTTCTGGCCATTCTGGCATGCCTTAAAAACTGGCCATTTCAGCAAGAGAATTTCTGTCCTTCTCTTTATTTTTTTCCCCTATCCTCTTCATACCATTCTGAATATTTAGAGTGCATTATAGATTTTTGTTTACTTGTCTATCTCACTAGATGATGAGCAATTTGAGGTTTGTGTCACCAGCATCTAGAACTGTCTAGACCAGTGTTTCTTAAAGTGAGGTCCCCAGGTCCTCCTGGCAATGACAGAATCATTTGGTTGTTGTTAATATTCATACTTGGGCCCTCCTCACCCCCACAGGACCTAGAGGATTGGAGTTTTTGTTTTTTTTCTTTAGTTTTTAAAATTTTTTTCTTGTTTTAGTTTCTCCACTTTGCAAGAGAAATTTTTGATTTTTTAAACTAGGTGATGTTTATGAATATTATAGATATTGAGTAAATGTTTTTGAATAAACAAGTAAACCAGCTGGAGCCCTCGTTCATGTTTTTGAGTTCACATACGCTGTATTAACTTGGATTTGTTACTGATAATTCTAAAAATACCCCTGTCTATAAAAGAAGCAGTTTAGTTTTCTAGAGAAGACTGCCTATTTGTCATAATATGAACTTGAGGATTTGGAGATTCTATGGCCAGTTTTGATCAATATAAACAGATAATTTGAATAGTTCAGATTAAAAAAATAATCCACACAACTCTGGATTTCAGCATCCCAAACTCTTCTAGCACTTCTGGTGACTCATGAAAGGTGTCCCACCTCTCTGTAACTCAGTTTCTGTCAGTGTAAATTAGAATCATACTGTGAAGCAACAGGGATTAGAACATCAACGCAACAGATATTTCCTAAGTACTTCATTATTTTCAGTTCAATGTCCAAGGTGCAGACCTTACGTGTAGTACAGTCATTGATAATTTAGAAAGCTTCCTTAACTGTAAAAAATTCTCTTATATTCAAATAAACTAGTGCAGCCAGAGCTTTTATATAGGAGTGGGAGTTAGAGTGAAGTATCTAATGATCTTTATATGTGTTAAACTTACATGTTTCCTTGAAAGAAATGTGTACTTACCTATATTTGTATGCATTTAAATGCCTAAATACAGACCCATGCACAGATATAAATTTGCTGTCTTTGATATCCTAAAATGACTGATGGTCATGTGCATAAAAGCTAGTCTGAGAACCCTGGAGCCTGCCAGACAGGTTGAGCTTCTGAGTAAGCACTGTAGCTATTGCAGTGCTCAGCCCACACGATATGTTTTGCTTAAAGGGAACTATCCAATCCTTGGCCAGATGGATGATGGTGGACACTTTGGTTTAATACTGCTTATTACTGTGTCACTTTAATTTGCCTAAAATTGTTCACGGAACATTGTCCTTATATTTTTCTGGGAAGTTACTTTTCCTTGGGCTACTGTGTTGGTTTTGCTTTAGCATCCTTGGTTCAGTCATTTTTAGTACTTGGTCATTCAAGCTTAATTAAATGAGAATAATTACGGCCAGAATGCCCAGGAAGTATAGGACGGCTTTTTGTTTTTGTTTCCCCGCTGTCTTATGGTACTGACAGAGCTCCCACAGATCAGGCAGCTCAACAGAGGAGGGAGGCTATACAAATGTCACTTTAAATATATTTACATTTTAGAGGAATTGGCTTGCTAGTTCTAGTCCATGTTAATAAATCACCACAGAATCCCACATACTGTTAGTAGCAACAGAACTTAGTGCCTTACATTCAGAGAAGTTTTAATTGAAATTTAGGGTATTAAGATTGTGTTGGGTGGCCAGGCGCGGTGGCTCATCCCTATAATCTCAGCACTTTGGGAGGCCGAGGTGGGCGGGTCACGAGGTCAAGAAATCGAGACCATCCTGGCCAACATGGTGAAACCCCATCTCTACTAAAAATACAAAAATTAGCTGGACATGGTGGCGCATGACTGTAGACCCAGCTACTCAGGAGGCTGAGGCAGGAGAATTGCTTGAACCCGGGAGGCAGAGGCTGCAGTGAGTCAAGATCCATTACTGCACTCCAGCCTGGTGACAGAGCAACACTCTGTCTCACCAAAAAAAAAAAAAAAAAAAAAAAAAAAATTGGATTGGATTGGAAATAATGGAAAAAATCAACAAATAGAATCTTAATCATGTATGGGAATTGCCTTGTTTCACTCAACAGACGTCTAGAGCACACAATCTAGAGCTGACAAGGCAGCTGGATGATGCTATCAGGAAACTAAGCTGATTTCATCTTTTACTTCATTGTCTTTCTTTCTCATGTGTGCTGCCCCACGGCTATAAGATGGTTGCTGCCACGCATCAGGTTTGTGACTAGGAAGAAAAGAGAAGAGCAAAGGAATAAAACTCCAAAGGGACATGCAGACAAGTCTGTATGTTTTAAAAACCTTTCCCAGAAGCCCCACCTGGCAACTCCTGTTTTCATAATCATTGCCATAGCTTCACTGCAGACTAATCTCTGAAAAAGAGCAAGGCAAATGAGTATCATGGATGGGCATTCAGTCATATTGCCATACTTAGCCTCACAATTGATCCAGTCCAGTGAAGCTAGGGTTCCAATCAAAGAACATCTTGTGGGGTGTATCACTTACTGTAACATCTATCCTGGTGTTAAGGCATCTCTTGAGAGACTCAAGGACTTTTTAGGAGGTGACAGATGACACTAGGGAACACCCTGTTTCTCAGCTGGTAAGAAGAGAAAGCAATCCAGTGTAGATGTGTCTCACTTGAGAAATATATAAAACAATAACAGAAATATATAAAACAATAACAATTATTTGATTCTTAAAAATAATTATTAATTTTTCTTAAATAGGAAAGCTCCCCAAATGTTTTCAAAATACAATTTAGTTTTTTGAAAAAAAGATTTATACATAATTTTTCTGGACTAAATCTGCTACATAAAGCAAGATAAGCCTGTCCTTTTGAAAAGTTTGCCTTTGAGTACTGAATATGTAGGTTGGTGCAAAAGTAATGGCAAAACCACAATAACTTTTGCACCCACCTAAAATCTTAGTAGCTCAGTTACCTACTTATCTATCCTCATCAGTCCAGCCTTTCTTGTATCTTCCAAAACATGTTCCAAGTGAGCTGAGAAGTTTCCTTTACAAGTTCTGTCTTGTTGGTTGGAAATATGGATGACTGTTTTCTCAGTCTTGAAACTGACATTGTTGCATGTTGGTAGCTGACACATGGTGGGAGGAGCATAATTTTATATCTAAGAACATGATAAGCACCAAAACAAATGAGGAAATGTTAGATCTTGCTGTTGCCCCTACGCTCACAGATAAGTGTCTGAGTGAAACTGTTTGCAGAAGGCACTCGATGGACTTCATACACCCATATGTGTAAAACATTTAACGAGTTGCTCTGAAATGATGCTCCAGTTGGGAGGGTACAGATGCAGGAACTTCCTGTTACCTCACTGCCCATGACGCCTGCCTTATCCTCACCTACAAGGCCTGCTGTTGTCTAAAACCTGTGCCATTCCCACCAGACTTACTCAAGCTCCAGCTTTCATTTCATCAGTGAGTGATCTTTATATATCACAAATCCAAGCACGTGACTTCATTCATTTAAAACCTTCAGTGGCTACCCATTACTCTTAAGATGAAAAAGAAACGTCTTAGCATGGCCTATAAGAGTCCTCATGATCTTGCTTCCACTTAACTTCTTGCACCTTCATCTCAACACTCTCCCACTTACTCTGTAATTGAAGGTCAAGTGCTCTAAATTTCTTAGAGTTGTTTGAATGTGCTTTCTCTCTCATGCCTCTGGCTCTTTGCCCAAACTGTTCCCTCTCACTTTCTTTGCCAGGCTTATACTCGTCCTGTCTGAATATGTCTCCAGAAAGCCTTCTCTGACCCAACAAGATGTGGTTATCGTGCCTCCTATGTGTTTCCTAATTTCACTTTTTACTTTTTTTTATTTTTTGAGACAGGGTCTCTCTGTGTAGCCCAGGCCAGTCTTGAACTCCTGGGCTCCAGTGATCCTCCTGCCTTGGCCTCTCAAAGTGCTGGGATTACAGGTGTAAGCCACTGTGCCCAGCCTGTTTCCTTATTTTTAGTCCCCTGCTTTTCTGATTACTTGTCTGTTTTCCCCCAAAACATGCCTGGGTGCAAGGAGTGTGTCTGTTTTGTTAACTATTCTCAATGCTTAGGACATAGTTAGCCCTTAATAAATATTTACTGAACAGCTGTATGCAAGAATGAATGAATCAAAAGTCTCCTTATTCTCAGCCCAGATAAATTCTTCTTGGTCATGATAGATAATTCAGCAAAATTTTGTACCATAAATCAAAAGGCTTTGAAAAGTTTTATTAAATAAATATATTTGATCTCTGTCATTAAACTACCATCCTCAAAGCCTGGAAAACTATCTTTCACCTGATGTAACTCATAACTTATGAAGAAAAATAAATGCTATCCATTAGTTTCAGTTTTACATTTAAAAAAGGATAAGGAATTTTAGATTAATGTTTTTCTTAGGCTCTCCCATAGAGGAGAAGCTTTAGGAGCTTAGTGAGACATAGGCTTACCTTCTTTTTTTTTTTTTGAGACGGAATCTCGCTCTGTCACCCAGGCTGGAATGCAATGGCACGATCTTGGCTCACTGCAACCTCTGCCTCCCGGGTTCAAGCGATTCTCCTGCCTCAGCTTCCTGCATAGCTGGGTTTACAGGTGTGCACCACCACACCCAACTAATTTTTGTATTTTTAGTAGAGACAGGGTTTCACCATGTTGGTCAGGCTGGTCTCGAACTCCTGACCTTGTGATCCAACCACCTCGGCCTCCCAAAGTGCTGGGATTACAGGCGTGAGCCACTGCACCTGGCCAGGCTTTTCTTAGAGCCATGGTATTGTGGCAACAATGGTGCATATATCCTGTGTCTCTTAGTGTAGAGTAGGAGAGATGGTCTACTACTTTTCCTTTTCCTCTCTTTTCAAAGTCTTTGCTTTTTTTAATGCATTGATTTTTTTTTGTAATAACAATATTAGCCAGAAGTATTTTATTTTTTGTAGGATACAATTAATTTTGATATGCATGTTATCAAAGTGATGTTATCTTTGAGATAGGAAATCAAAGAGTCCTGAGGGATTCTGGATGAGAGTGGCTGAAGCTAGGTAGCTAAATCATCATGATAAAAGCATGAAATAGTGGATCAAGCTCAAATTTAAAAATCTTCTAAGACTTTTACTTCAGTGCACACTTTATGGTTACTCTTCTAGATTCAGAAAGTCTGGGAGGAGGAAATCTGTCTTTGCAAGCACCTCATAGGTTCTTTTGGAGGTGGTCAGTGAACCATTTTGAGAAACACATAAGATTAGCTGGTAAAAATGCTTAGTTCAAAAATGTGAGTGTGTGTACATATGGTTGTTAGATGACTAGCACCTTCAAATCCTCTTAAATTTGTTACATAACACCAGAGAGTGTATTAGAAGTTTGGAGGAAACTGGCATCAAATTTTTCACTACCCTCCATACGTATACTTCCTTGGGAGGCCTCCCAAAAGTCAATGAGGGGCAAAATTGAGTTACTGATTTGTCATTAATGGGAATTCCAAGCTTTGCCCCTCTCCCTTGTTTTACTCTGCTCCACTCAGGCCAAGATTTGAGGGTCGGGTGCAGTGACTCATGCCTGTAATCTCAGCACTTTGGGAGGCCGAGGCAGGTGGGTCAGCCTTAAGTCCAGGAGTTCAAGACTACCCTGGGCAACATGGCAAAACCTCATCTCTACAAAAAATACAAAAATTATCTGGGCATGGCGGTACATGCCTGTAGTCCTAGCTACTTGGGAGGCTGAGGTAGGACAATTGTTTGAGCCTGGGATGTAGAGGTTGTAGTGAGCCAAGATCAAACCATTGCGCTCCAGCCTGGGCAACAGAGTGAGATCCTGTCTCACAGAAAAAAGATTGGACAGTTTTTGTTTTTAACCATCACTGGGGCCAAATCAGTTTCTCTCAATCTCTAATTCTTGCTCCCAATCTTTTTCTCCCTTCTCTTACTCTGATTAAAATTGACATATTGTTTTATTTTTTATTATAAAAGTAATAAAAACATTCTTTTTATAACCCACATGAATGCAAGTACAAAATAAAAATCACCCATAAACCAAATCTCTATCTTTTTTTTTTGAGATGGAGTCTCGCTCTGTCGCCCAGGCTGGAGTGCAGTGGTGCCATCTTGGCTCACTGCAGCCTCCACCTCCCAGGTTCAAGCAATTCTTTTGCCTCAGCCTCCTGAGTAGCTGGGACTACAGGCGTATGCCACCATGCCTGGCTAATTTTTTTTATTTTTTTTAAGAGAGATGGGGTTTCACTATGTTGACCAGGCTGGTCTCAAACTCCTGACCTCAGGTGATCTGCCCACCCCAGCCTCCCAAAGTGCTGGGATTACAGGCATGAGCCACCATGCCTGGCCTAAATCCCTATCTTTCTAATAGAGTAAAGAAAATTACTTTTTATTAATTTATAAAGAAAATTAAATTTTATCCATCCCTTTCCTTATGTATATTGACGTGGTCTTGGTCTTTCATTCATAGAGCCACTGAGTTCTATAAAGATACGAAGATACTCTGGAAACACGTAGGGAAATGTAGAAAGACTTTTTAAAAAAGTGTTTATGTTTTTAAAGAAACAACAATATCTTATCTTTGAAACGTTTATGTTTTTACTTAATGATGGTTTCCTAAAATTGAGATCAGCTTATAGGTATATAATGTTATTACTCAGCTAAAAATTTAAAACTTCATCTCAACTCACTGAAGCATTGGAGTCAAAGGCTTTATTTTTTAAAAAATGGAAATGGGTAGTTGTTAGAGTATATTTTTAAAATAAAAATTACTCAATGCCTTTTTATTTTAGTTTAAAAGTAATATTTATTCGTTTCATTTGCCTTCTTTTCAAAAGTTCTGATTTCCATAATACCATTAGGTTTTACTTCTCTATATGTTCATTTAGAGAAACATATATTAAAAAGGCACTTGTGCCCTGTCCTTCCCTGCTGACTCATGATGAAAATTGAAAGCCTATTTTTTGTCCTTGTCAGAAATTATTATACTTTTTTGCAACTTGGACCTAAAAACAGTTGGCCAGTGAAGCAGAATTAATGTGCTTGTAGAAAAATCTGTCTAGTTGAGAGTAATCCTGGCAGTTTCTTCAAGAACTAGCCTTTGCTTATATATATTCAGGTTTGGGTTTGCAAGAGGAAATCCTGAAAGAACAATAAACACATTCTTTTTTTTTTTTTTTTTTAAGTTGCAGGATACATGTGCAGAATGTACAGGTTTGTTACATAGGTAAACATGTGCCATGGTGGTTTGCTGTACCTTTCAACCCATCACCTAGGTATTAAGCCCCATATGCATTAGCTGTTTGTCCTGATGCTCTCCCTCCCGTAACTCCCTGTACCACAGGCCCCAGTGTGTGTTGTTCCCTTCCTCGTGTCCATGTGTTCTCATTGTTCAGTTCCTACTTATGAGTGAGAACATGCAGAGTTTGGTTTTCTGTTCCTGTGTTAGTTTGCTGAGGATGATGGCTTCCAACTTCATCCATGTCCCTGCAAAGGACATGATCTCATTCCTTTTTATGGCTGCATAGTGTTCCATGGTGTATATATACCACATTTTCTTTGTCCAGTCCATCATTAATGGGCATTTGGGTTGGTTTCATGTTTTGCTATTGTGAATAGTGCTGCAGTAAACATACGTATGCAATAAGCAAACGTTCATTATAATAGAATAATTTGTAATCCTTTGGGTATATACCCAGTAATGGGATTGCTGGGTCAAATGGTATTTCTGGTTAAACACATTCTTTATGAAGAAAGATTAAATAAATTCTTCTCTAGAGTCAAGCTACTTTAAACCTGTTTTAATTCAAGACTTTACCGTGGTGCCTTCTAATCTGTCTATAGACTGTCTAATTTAACTCACAAGAGGCAGTAGCAGAAACTGGGATTTCTTGGTAACTAAGATTTATAGTTACCTTTTAAAGAAGATTTTAGTTATTGATAAAAACAAACAAACCTTCTTTACCATAGTCTAGATCCTTTCATGCTCATTTTTTCCTGAATGATATTTATGACTATGCAAACTTAGCTGGATTTACTGAAAAGTTACTGAAAGGAGAATTATTGCCCAGATACACATTTATAGATACATGCTCAAATGACATCTCAATATGTTGAATTTTCCAAAGACAAAATCAGTAGAATCTGGTAAATTTTACCTTTGAAGATAGTTCTTGCCTTGGCTATTCCCTGCCTTATACATTTCCTCCCAGAATGGCTCATTCCCATACTTCCTTCCAGTCTTGGCTCACATCCACCTTCCCAGTGTGCCACCCTGTTTAACACTGTGCTCTGTCCCTCACGCTCCATCCCATTTTCCACCTGCACCAACTTGCTTTTTTTCTTTCCATAATATTTGTAATTTTCTAACATACTATATAATTTACTTATTTTCTTATTTATTGTCTTTCTCCAGGCTTGTAACCTCCATCCACGAGGACGGGGTTTTTTGTCTGTTTGGTTCACTGATGTATTCCCGGAGCCTAGAACTGTGCTTAGCACACAGTTGGCACTCAATTAATATTTGCTGAATGAATAATTTAAATCATTTCAAGATTTAAACTACCTATCTTTAATTTGTAGTATTCTTTCTGCTACTAAGGGAAAACAGCTATAAGAAAATACAATTTTTACTGTTTAGATTTAGAATAAAGTGAGTTTGAAGCAGAGTTTCACAGATCACTTGAGCATCAGTTATTCTATTTAGTCTTCAATAATGTATTTTCCTGTTAAAAGTATGTCCAAAACACAAGATTTAAAAAATCAAATAAACCATTTATTAATTCATATGTTGAGGAAAGACATAAAGTCCTGGGCATACAAAGTTGAGTAAGACACAATCTGTACCCTTCAGGATTTCAAAGGAAAGACAGATATGTTAGCTTGTGTGTAAAATACAAACAGACAAGTGCTACAGTAGGTAAGAAAAAGACATATAGAAAGCACAGTGGTGATGAAGGAAGGGATAGGCAACTTGACCTAGAAGCAGTCAGGGAGTATCTTCACAGTGATCATAAAAAATGACAAGGTTGCATGGGAAGGGCATTCAACGTACTGAGAACAGCATGTGCGAAGGAAAGTGGGACAAAGGGGCGTGATGTCTTTGGAGAATGACAGTATAGTTGTAGCACAGGGTGTCACAGGGGAAAGTTATGACATGATTCCAGAGGAGTAGGGAGAGGTGAAACTATTTGAACCATGTCGAAGCATTTTGGGGCCGGGTGCAGTGCCTCACACCTGTAATCCCAGCACTCTGGGAGGCCAAGGTGGGTAGATTGCTTGAGCTCAGGAGTTTGAGACCAGGCTGGGCAACATGGTGAAGCTTCATCTCTACAAAAACACACAAAAATTAGCCAGGTGTGGTGACATGCACCTATAGTGCCAGCTACTTGGGAGGAAGGCTTGAGACCAGGAGGCAGAGGTTGCAGTGAGCTGAGATTGTGCCACTGCATTCCAGCCTGCACAACACAGCCAGACTGTGTTTCAAAACAGAAACAACAAAAAAAGAAAAGCATTTTGGACATCTTAGAGATGATGCCAAATCTGTTAAAATTCCTACAGTCTGTAGAGCCTAGAATCTACCATATCATATTAATGCCATTCATATTTAAATAAACAAGATAGTTGGCTAATAGTGAAGATTATATGCTACATAAAGATCTTGACTTCATATAATTTAATGTTTACATTTCCTTTTATATAGTCTTGCACACTTGTGTCCTCAATAGTTTTTCTATATCAGATTTAAGGATTCTGAAGCAAAGGGCCATTGTCCTTTTGGATGGCTGGAAATACAGAATAAGTCAGTCTAAGTGGGAAGACACAAAGACAAAACAACTGTGTAGTATGCCTAAGCTCTTACAGTATGTTCTGCCATTAAGCAGTCAAGGGGATACGGCTGCCAGTACACAGCAAAGTAGGCAAACACTAGATGGAAAAGGAGTAGTCAGCTTCAAGCATGTAGTGACTTTGGAAAGTCTGGAGACCTTTTCTTACAGATTTCTCTGGAGACCTTTTCTTACAGATTTCTCTCTATGTCCAAAAATTAAGCCTTATGAATGTGACCTAAAGAAAGGAATGTTCTATTGGAGACAAAGTGAATTGCAAGTGTAAGTGATTTATATTTTTAACTGGCAGAAATAGTGATGGGGTGTGAGAGTGAGAAGGGATGATAAAAACTACTGTTATGCCCAGACCGTTAGTTCCCCAAAGAAGACCACCAGAGTCCAGAGTCAAAGCCAAGAGGCAAGGATCTTTACTACAAGTTCGAACCTGGTCCCTCCATTCCACAGCATACAAGAGGGCCCTGAACAATGCGAGTGTTTGCTTTTTATAGCCTGAAAGTTACAGGGGAACAAAGGAATTCTTTTGGTTCCCGCTCTTTCAGTAAAACTTTGAACGGCTGTCCCTTTATCGGAGACTTTCCTGGTGGTGTTTGTACTGGGCTCAGGAAGTCTGAGAGATATATGGTGATATGTGGTGGGATGGGAGGATGGGATGTGTTTGTACTGGGCTTGTTTGTTTTGAGCCCGGGGCTGAGGAATGTGCCCGGCTCCTTTCACTACTACTTTTTTTTTGAGACAGAGTCTCGCTCTGCCGCCCAGGCTGGAGTGCAGTGGCGCAATCTCGGCTCACTGCAAGCTCCGCCTCCTGGGTTCACGCCATTCTCCTGCCTCAGCCTCCCGAGTAGCTGGGACTACAGGCGTCTGCCACCACGCCTGGCTAATTTTTTTTGTATTTTTAGTAGAGACGGGGTTTCACCGTGTTAGCCAAGATGGTAAAAACTACTACTGTTAAGAACCAACTGGGATTTCTTGGTAACTAAGATTTATAGTTACCTTTTAAAGAAGATTTTAGTTATTGATAAAAACAAACAAACCTTCTTTACCATAGTCTAGATCCTTTCTTGCTGGTTTTTTCCTGAATGATATTTATGACTATGCAAGCTTAGCTGTATTTACCTGAAAAGTTACTGAAAGGAGAATTATTGCCCAGATACACATTTATAGATACATGCTGAAATGACATCTCAATATGTTGGATTTTCCAAAGACAAAATCAGTAGAATCTGGTAAATTTTACCTTTGAAGATAGTTCTTGACTTGGCTATTCCCTGCCTTACGCATTTCCTCCCAGAGTGGCTTATTCCCATACTTCCTTCCAGTCTTGGCTTACATCCACCCATTACAGGCTCAGGCCTGTAATCTCAGCACTTTGGGAGGCCGAGGTGGGTGGATCACCTGAGGTCAGGAGTTTGAGACCAGCCTGGCCAACATGGCAAAGCCCTGTCTCTACTAAAAATACGAAAATTAGCCAGGCGTGGTGGCAGGTGCCTGTAATCCCAGCTACTTGGGAGGCTAAGCCAGGAGAATCGCTTGAACCCGGGAGGCAGAGGTTGCCGTGAGCCAAAATCGCTCTACAGCACTCCAGCCAGGGGTATAGAGCGCGACTCTGTTTCAAAAAAAAAAAAAAAAGAAAAAAAGAAAAGAACCAGCTGAGAAGTGTAACATTCCTGGTATACAATGTAGTGGTTGAGAAGTGTAACATTCCTGGTATACAATGTAGCGGTGGAATCTCAAGTGCTCAGAACACCTCCATCAGTACCTAGAATATAGTAAGTGCAGTTTTTAAAAAGTAATTACTATTTTGATTAAATTGAAACACACTTTAATTTCGTGGCCTGGAACAATGCATAGTAGTAGTTTGAAGTCAGGACCCAACTGTTTGTGTATAATGGAGCATCAAGTTCCCATAGGAGAGCTATGTGAAGAGCTGCAACCCATGGATATTCAGTAATACTTTTTAACTATTGTTATCACACTCAGACATCTAGAATTCCTCAAATTGATCAAAAAAGGCCTTAGACTCAAGAAGTATCTTGAGTAAATACTTGCCAAATCTATTTTTTTTTACTTTTTAATTTTTTTTTTGGTAGGAAACCTTTCTGTGTAAACATAGCTAAATATTGTTACTCTCAAATCTTGGTGCTTAGTAAATCAGTCTTGACAAACAAGCAAAGTAGAAAAAAGACAAGAAAAGCAAAGGCTCAGGTTTACTATCCAGAGCGATTGCTACCTATCTACATGGTGTGTGCATGCCAGCATGAGCAATCTGAAGAACACATTTCCCCATAATGCATTCTCAAAGGGCATGCTTTGGGAATAGGGGAAGACACATTAACCTTCTGACTTTCAAAGGAATGTTGAGTCACATACACACTCTTCTCTCCCTAAGATTTTTCCTTCCTTTTGAAACTCTGAAGAAAAGGATGCTGTAGGCATTGTGATTTTGAGAATCTCTTTTCTGGGAATCCATGCTTGATCAATCCCAGCCATACCATAGTCACATTCAGCAATTCACCTGACATGCAAATAAAGGAGAAATTATTCTTGTGTCTCACAACCTGGCAGTAAAGAGAAACTTGTAAGAATAAAGTTCCCTTTCACTTTATGAAGAAATGGGAGCTATGGACTTAATTTTCTTGTTTTCTGAGGGATCTTGAGATTTTTTTTCATTAAGATTTTCCCCAAAAGGTCTTTCTTTCTCTCTTTTTTTGGCTTTGAATCTCTGAAGGGGCAAAGAGAAAAAAGAAAGTGAAAGTCTGTGGGAAATGATGTAAAAAAGATATATAGATAAAAGTCTTCTAAGCTATATAGAGATAAAGGACTCCTAAACCAGCTCCGGACACTGTCTGACCAGTTTTACTCTGCTTCCCGCTGTAGAAACTGATGACAGGCACAAGCAGGAGCGCAGCTTCCTGTTGAACTGGTTTAGCTTTGTGCACAATCCTTAGAGGAGAATTAGTGCCTTGCAACATGTTAATTAGGGGAGCAAAGGCCTGTGAGTAGCTAATAAAGATGATTAATATTTTGTTAGAAGATTTAGAAAACAGTGCAATTGATTTTGTCCATCTCAATTGATATACTTTATCATGTGATACCACCTTTTTTTTTCTTTCTTTCTTTTGAGATGGAGACGCACTCTGTCACCAGTCTAGAGTGCATTGGTGCAATCTCAGCTCACTGCAACCTCTACATACTGGGTTCAAGTGATTCACCTGCCTTGGCCTCCCAAAGTGCGGGGATTTTAGGCATGACCCACTGCACTCAGCCAATACCACCTATTTTATTACAATTCCAATACTTCTGAAAATAGAGCTATTGCTACTCTCAATTTTTATTAATTTTAATTAATTAATTTGTTTAAAATTTCCTTTGTGGCCCAGGCTGGAGGGCAGTGGCATGATCACAGCTTACTGCAACCTCCGCCACCTCCCAAGCTAAAGCCATTCACCTACCTCTGCCTCTCGAGTAGCTGGGACTACAGATGCCTACCACCATGCGTGGCTAATTTTTACTGTAGAGAAGGGGTTTGGCCATGTTGCCCAGGCTGGTCTCAAACTCCTGAGCTCAAGCAATCTGCCCACCACATCCTTTCAAAGTGTTGGGGTTACAGACATGAGCCATTGCATCTGGCCTACTCTCAATTTTTTAAAGTGTATGTCATAGAAAACTTTGGTGATATCAAATTTTTGGACTTTGAATATGAGAGTATCCCCATGTTCATTGTAGCATTATTCACAGCAGCCAACATATGGAATCAACCTAGGTGCCCGTAAACAGATCAATGGATAAAGAAATTGTGATATAATGGAATTTTATTTTGCATTAAAAAAGAGATTGTATCATTTGTGACTACATGGATAAACCTGGAAGATATTATCCTAAGCCAGGCATAAAAAGAAATGTTATTGTGTGATTTCATTTATATGTGAAATCTAAAAAAGTTGAAAATGTAGAAACAGAGTAGAATAGTGGTAACATTGTCCCATGCTGGGTGAAGTTAATATTGGTTATCATGGAATTATCTTATAAAAGTGGTTAATAAAGAGATGGCTGCAGTAACTAAAATTCTACTTCAAGAAGAATTTGAATTCTGTGTGGAGTTAGGGGGGTGGTGTCTTGGCAGTTACCTTGAAGTCTGGTTCTATTCATTTAAGATTACTGGCCAGGCGCAGTGGCTCACACCTGTAATCCCAGCACTTTGGGAGGCCGAGGCGGGTGGATCACTTGAGGTCAGGAGTTTGAGATCAGCCTGGCCAAAATGGTGAAAACCTGTGTCCACCAAAAATACAAAACTAGCCGGGCATGGTGGTGTGTTCCTATAGTCCCTGCTACTTGGGAGGCTGAGGCAGGAGAATCACTTTAACCCAGGAGGCGGAGGTTGCAGTGAGCCGAGATCTCACCATAGCACTCCAGCCTGGGCACTAGAGTGAGAGTTTGTCTCAAAAAGAAAAAAAAAAAAAAAAAAAAAAAAGATTATTCCTTTTTCTCCTCTCTGGAGATATATATATATATATATATATATATATTTTTTTTTTTTTGGAGACAGAGTCTCACTCTGTCGCCCAGGCTGGAGCGCAGTGGTGCAATCTCGGCTCACTGCAAGCTCCGCCTCCCGGGTTCACGCCATTCTCCTGCCTCAGCCTCCCAAGTAGCTGGGACTACAGGCACCTGCCACCACGCCCGGCTAATTTTTTTATTTTTAGTAGAGACGGGGTTTCACCTTGTTAGCCAGGATGTTCTCGATCTCCTGACCTCGTGATCCACCCATTTTAAATGCAGTTCTAGATGACCTTCATTCAGGAGAGGCACTGAAGCAGATGAATAATTTGTAAGAATTCAATCTACCAGCCTTCAGGATGCAGCTGGACATGGCCCATCGTAGTCAGAAGTGAACCTAATTCTAGAACAGTGAAGAGAGTAATATACTGACTCACTGGTTGGTATTTTGTTTTCACTTTTAAATCGAACTGCTCACTTGAAACAAGAAGCTTGCTTTATTTACTCTGTGCTTGGAATCAATTTGAAGTAACTCAGCCTGAGTGTGTCTGAGGCATAAGTGGTATCACCCCAATCAGTGAACGTACTTTTGAAGCAGTTTTGCCTACACCCTCTTGAGTTTTCCAATTTCTCTTTTCTTAATTTCTGTCTCCATATTTCTCTTGTTCAGGATCCTCAACCTCAGCACTATTGGCATTTTTGGGGGCTGGATAATTTTTGGTTGTAGAGGGCTGTCTTGTGGCATCCAGGGCCTCTACACACCACCTGCCAGTAGCCAACTACCTTCCAGTTGTAAAGACCAAAAATGTCTTAAGATATTTCAAAATATCCTCTGAAGGGCAAAATCATCACCCTCTGTGAGAACCCATGGTGGAGGCCAAAAGAGAAGAGGTCCACAGATTGAATTCTGGGGATCCTCAGAGTTTGCGGATTGAGGAGATGAAGGGAAAGCAGCAAAGGAAAATGAAAAAAGAACAGATGGTGAAGTTGGAGAAGAAGCAAGAGAAAACAGAAAGGAAGGAAGTGAAGGAAGCATTGTAGGAAAGAAGGAGTTGCCATCTGTGTCAAATGCTGCTGCTAGCAGGCCATCTGGGTGGAAGACTGATACTTGACCATTGCTGCATAGAAACCTATCTTTATAGACATAACCCCAAAAACAGAGGAAGGATAAAACAACTGCATTGCCACATACAGGAAAACATAGTTGAAGTAGCCTGTAGTACGTATTTTAAGATTGGGATTAAGAGAATGGTTACAAACCAAGTAACCTTTGTTGTTGCAAAGGAGTGTTAAGAGATGGCAATTTAGGACTGTGGACAGTCAGAATAAATCGAATACATATTAGTAATTTTAGTAAATTGTATATTATACTAGAAATTCTGAACATGGGTACCTGGTTCATTGTAAAGGATACGGTAAGTCATGTGCTACTAAGAGTTCAGATGCTGATATTTGTGAGTCATATGTTAATGAGTTGCTTAAAGACAATCTCCATAAGAGTGTTGCTCTCGCCCTTTGGATTCTAAAATGCTTTCTTGAGTAGAGGGGAAGAACCTGGCTTTGGGGATGGCAAACCAGGAATAGACATGAAACATGTGCATCTGTAGGGGTCTCCTATGTGTTTTAGTAGAAGAATGGCTTTAGATCTTACGATTTAGTTTAATCCGCATGGTAAACAGAATAACAGTCCCTCAAAAATGTGCCCATCTTCTGTGAATATGTTACTTTATATAGCAAAGGACATGTTGCGGATGCAATTAGGTTGAGGAATTTGAGATGGTGAGATTATTCCAGAATATCTTTGGGCAGGGGACATCTAATCACATGGGTTGTTAAAATGGAAGCCTCTAGGCTGTGGCCCTGGATTATCTGGTGGGCCCATTATATTCACAGGGTTCTTAACAGGGAGTGGGGGGGCGGGGATCAGAGTCAGATAAGGTGACGTGACCATGGAAACAGCTTGGTGTGATGCATTTTGAAGATGGAGGAGGAGGCAGCCATGAGCCAAGGAATGTCAAGTGGACTCTAGATGTTGGAAGAGGCAAGGAAATGGATTCTGCCATAGAGCCTTCAGAAGAAATGCAACCCTGGTGACTCTTTGATTTTAGCCCCGTAAGACTCATTTCGGATTCTAACTTCCAGAACTGTAAGATAATACATTTGTTTTGTTAGAAGCCATTCAGTTTGTGAGAATTTGTTGTAGCTGTCCCCATTATCGGAGTTCTCAAAGCTAGTAGTGTCTGCAAACTTTATCCTCTTACGTCACAGAATGAGAGTTCAGATTTTGAAGGAGCAGTATGAAAGCCCCAATCAAAATGTTGCCATATTATTATTATTTCTGGAAGTTTTTTTTTGTAGAGACAGGTTCTCACCATATTACCCAGGCTGGCCTTGAATTCCTGGCCTTAAGCCATCTTCCCACCTTGGCCTCCCGAAATGCTGGGATTACAGGCATGAGCCATCATGCTTGGCCCTATATTATTATTTTTAAGAACAAGATGAAATTCAGAGTTCTTTCTTGGGTAATCGGGTGATAATCTCATAAGTAAAAACAATGTTTAAGTCATTTTCACTCATTACTAAAAATATATTTCTTCTGATTACTGCCAGTTTTTTCTCAAGCTTAATTTCTTATGTACATTTGATTTTGCTGACAAAATCAATTTATAAACTAGCCATGAGATCATCGTCACTGCCGAGATATTTTCTCTAATCCAGAAATAGTATTTGGGGTATATTTTCTCATTGCTTCCCCAGTTTCTTTTCAAAATTTATATTGAGGGAATCATTAGTGACAAGAGTATATTTATTTATCCAATAGTTAATGTGAAAACATGCCATGTTTTCCCCTTCATTTTATTTTCTAGCTTTTGGAATTTTCAGTTGTCTATGAGGTGATTTGGGGAAATGAAAACCCTATGTAAATATTAAGGTAGTGGTGTAACCTACAACAGAAATGGATTCTCCTTTGATGTAAATGTCAGTCCTTGAGCACAGAGAAAGTGCTCATAAACATGGATATGTTTATGCTTGTTTATATAATTGTGCAAGCTGTTATTTTTCTTGGTTTTGATTTAAATCTAGGAAAATTTTCAGTTTGAATTGGACTTAATCTTATAAACCTGAAATCCGGTTTTCAATGCATTGTGAATAATTATCTCCTTTTGACAGTGTTTTTTCACTTCTAGTTTTAGCCTCCAGCTCTGATAGGTCTATTAGTTATAAGACGTCCTAGGCTTCTTTAGGATAAAGACAATCAGGAAACAGGTTTTTATATTCAACTCTAAGTGTAGCCTGTTAGTTTGAAAGGGTGTTGGTCATCCATAGGGGAAGGATGAGTGGCTTCAGCGTTTGGGTCAGTTTTTAAAGAAGCCCAGCTGTACCATATGATCAGGAACTAATGACCTCCAAGTTCCAGTCATTATTTCTACATTTAGTAGAAATTAGAGGACCATCAGCCAGGAAGTTTTTAGCCAGGAATTCCTAAGCTGAAAAGTTTAGACTAGATGTCTAAGGTCTGTTCCAATCTTGAGATTCTATATGTCTAGGGTCATTAGGCCACTGGACTGGAAAAGAAGATCTAAAAAAAAGAAAAAAAAATGCCTACAGCTTTGACTGACATAGCCCATAATTGTACTTGTGTAACTTCAAGCCCAAGAAAATTTTGTATTTAGGAAAATAGATGATTAATGCTTCATTTATATTATAGAATAGATTTTTAAGGCTATAGGAGATAAAGTTTAGCTTGGTGACAGGAGAGTCACTCAACTACTCTTATTTAACAGGAGGCATTTCAGAATTATAGTACACTTTTTATATTACCATTATTGTTACACTTTTTTTTGTTTTCAAGGGATGGAGTCTTGTTATGTTGCTCAGGCTGGATTCACTGTCTCAAGCTCAAGGGCTTCTCCCACCTCAGCCTCCTGAGTAGCTGGGACTACAGGCGCATGCCATCATGCCTGGCTCATCATTATTATATTTTGAAATAATTTAACAAGTGAGCATTGCCTCATTGGAAATTAATATGCTACCTTTCTCTTAGAATGAAGAGTATTTCTTCAAGAAAATTAGTGCAATGAAATTGAATTGCCGCTGGAACCACCTTCTGAATTCTATTTCTACATGCTGCCTCTCTTATTCAGAAATTACTGTTTTAAATGGCCACAAGAGTTTTGTTTTACTATCACTAGATCGTTACCTGGAAATTCTCACCTGCAACAATCAATACTCTCAAACAAAACAGAAACTAGAAATTAATTTTTCATCATAGAGATCATTTTTAGTTTGTTTTCAGATGGGGATGGGAGATTTGTCTAAATAAGACCAATGACTTTTTGTTTTGTTTTTGGCTTTTTTTGAGACAGGGTCTCACTCTGTCGCCCACGGTGGAGTGGATGGGGCAATCATGCTCACTGCAGCCGCAACCTCCTAGGCCCAAACAGTCCTCCCACCCCAGTTTCTCAAGTAGCTAGGACTACAGGCATGCACCACTGCAGCAGACTAATTTTTAATTTTTTTGTAGAGATGGGGGGGGTCTCAGTATGTTGCCCAGGCTGGTCTCGAACTCCTGGGACAAGTAATATTCCCGCCTTGCCCTCCCAAAGCGTTGGGATTACAGGCGTGAGCCACCATGCCCAGTCACTGATATGTTTTCTGCCAGGTTTTGACTTGGGGGTGATGGCAAGCTTTCCTTTTTTTTTTTTTTTTTTTTTTTTGAGACGGAGTCTTGCTTTGTCGCCCAGGCTGGAGTGCAGTGGCACAATCCTGGCTCGCTGCAGCCTATGCCTCCCAGGTTCACGCCATTCTCCTGCCTCAGCCTCCTCAGTAGCTGGGATTACAGGTGCCTGCCACCACGCCTGGCTAATTTTTTTTGTATTTTTTTAGTAGAGACGGGGTTTCACCGTGTTAGCCAGGATGGTCTCCATCTCCTGACCTCGTGATCTGCCTGCCTCAGCCTCCCTAAGTGCTGGGATTACAGGCGTGAGCCACTGCACCCTGCCGGCAAGCTTTACTCTAAGGAGATAAAAAATTGAATGGATTTTAATTCTTTTGTTTTTATTTTCGTTTTTGAGATGGAGTCTTGCTCTGTTGCCCAGGCTGGAATGCAATGGTGTGATCTTGGCTCACTGCAACCTCTGCCTCCCAGGTTCAAGAGATTCTCCTGCCTTAGGCTCCTGAATAGCTGGGATTACAAGCATGTACCACCCACACCCAGCTAAGTTTTTGTTTTTTTAGTAGAGAGGGGGTTTCACCATGTTGTCCAGGCTGGTCTTGAACTCCTGATCTCAAGTGATCCACCCCCCTCAGCCTCCCGAAGTGTTGGGATTACAGGCATGAGCCACCACACTCAGCCCAGATTTTAATTCTTTGTTTGATTTTGCTAACTAGAGCAGCAAGGACAGTCTACAGTCTTTGGTTCTAACTTCAAAACTGATTTTTTCTGATCAGTTTTATTAAGCCATATCTACTGAAACAAAAAGTATTCTTGTACCTCTCTAAGATGCAATGCTTTAGGATTGAAACTGACAATTCTCTGAGCTGCAAACATCAACTCAACTGAAATAATGCTGTGATTAGCCTAGCGGTTTGCTATCTTTTACTATGAACAGGAAAATGTTCATTCCTAAAGGTGATCCCATCTGATGGTTCCTGTGAAGAGCCGCAGTTCACACACACACTTCAGTGCATTGATCGAGAGATCAGGAATTCAACTTTTGCCACATCTGCCCTCAGGGATAGAAATAATGCATACCAAGTTTCTCTGTGAACATCTTTTTAAATTCTGTCTTCCTTCCCAGCTCAAAGACTTTCAGTACCCTTCATGACTTCATCCAGCAGTTCTCTATCCATTTTTCTGGGGGCACAAGTTATTACTTCCCCATCTCTCACCCATGGGACATGATGGGGTATGTGTGATTTAGTCTTTTGTTTATTTAAGAAGAAAAAGAAGAAAGGAAAATTAAGCCATACATTTCAGTCCTGTACTTTAATTAGTAGTAACAAATTACTGGGCACATGCCTCACAACTTACTGCAAACTTGAGGTGCAGATACAGCCCGAACTCTGCTGCAGTTTTCAGAACGTCACACAACCCAACTTTAGCCCGCATCTCCAAACAGGCTTTCTACCATACCCAACCCACAGCATCTGGTATGACAGACTCCCGGTTTAGCTCACACCTAACTCCATTGCCTATTGCTACTTGCCCTTTGCCCATCCATCCAAAACCTTCAGGGTCCACTCTTAAATCTTCCACAGCATTTTCTCATGACAATAGTCTCCTTCCTTAGCTCTTTATAAAACATTATCTGTAACACACATTTGCTACTGACCCCCTATATAACCATGTGTTATCATGTAAATTTTTCTGTCTTTCTAGCTAGATTAGCAGAGGCAGAATTTACTCTCACATAAGGATCCTTTTTTCATTCAATGTCTTAATAACCATACTGCAAAGGAATACAATAAGTTTATTAAATTTCTTGGCCATGGCTTAAACCTAACAGAAGAAAAAAAAAACTGAAAGGTTTATTGAATTTTGAATGGATGGGTGGATGTCAACATTTTCATCAGCTACTGAAAAAAAAAAAAAGGAATTCTAAGGAAACAAAGGGAATTGGTAACCTGCCGATTTAAGTATTAAAGAGTTTTTTTAGATGTGCAGTTTTTTCGTTTTAACATTTTGAGAGTATTTTCTCCCCCAAAATCTTATGTCCAGTTGTAATACAAAAACAGAATGCACCAAGATTTTTTAAAAGGTGACAAGGGAGGAAAAAGATAAGTTTACAGATGTATACAAGGAATTTCTATGTTCAATCTGCTTCTAAGAGGGGTATACTTTCCTGGAAAGGGATGTGTAGCCATGTTATTGAATCTTGTGGACTAAATGTAACTCTACTTTGCTTATGGCCTACTTCAAGGATAGAAAAACTAAAAACTAGTTCTCACACCTTTTTTTAAAAAATAGATGAGGAGAACCTGTGATCTCTAAATTAGTATCTGGAGGGGGAAGCAAAAAGGTAAAGTGCTTACAACTCAAAGAAGCTCGGAAATCACACCTTATTTGGTATCCTTGGTCATACACAACAGCTTGGAATAAGAATAAGGAACCTTTACCTTAGTTATGGCTTTGTCTTGCAATTGTAAAGCCACTTTTCATTTGTATCAATTACGGGCATATTTTCATGATTATTCACAAAATTGTTTGTCAGAATTTCTGGGCATATAGTTAATTTACTTACGAATAAAACCTCCTGGCCAGGTGTGGTGGCTTACATCTGTAATCCCAGCACTTTGGGAGGCTGAGGCAGGAGGATTGCTTCAGTCCAGGAGTTGGGGACCAGTCTGGCCAACATACTGGGATCCCATTTCTGCAAAAAAATTAAAAGAATCAGGCGCACCTGTAGTGCCAGCTACCCAGGAGGCTGAAGTGGGAAGATCGCTTGAGCCCTGGAGGCTGAGGCTGCCGTGAGCCATGATCACACCACTACACTCCAGCCTAGATGACAGAATGAGACCTTGGCTCGAAAAAAAAAAAAAAAAAAATCTGCGGAAAAATTTCCATTATTTTTAACGTAAAAGAAAAATGCCTATATGAAGTCTTGCAGAATCCTTAAGAATGTGGCAGAATTAAGCCCTGGATAGGACTTCAAGAAACCTCAGGATCCCTCTCAAGAAAATCTTATTTTCTTATCAAATTATAACCACCATAGACATACATTAAATGTCATATTGGCAAAAAGTAGTGTTATTTCCTCTAGTCTCTGGGTCCCTACTTTATTTGTATCCCTAAAATCACTTTCAGAACCATAAGTTGTTTCCTGACTTCAGTCAGCAACTGAACTACAAGAGGACTCTTAAAAGAGGAGGGGGGTGCACCAGTTGGCATTCTGTCTCAGCGTCAGACTCTTCACCTTAGAACATGAAAACTTTCCCTGCACTAGGTAGATAGGTATCAGCTGAACTGGGCGGTGCCCTTTTCATTTTTTCCCCTCACTGCTTTTTACTTTCCCATCTCCTTGTACCTCACATGTGTACAGTAGCCATAATGAAGGCCATGTAGATACGACATGAAAGAGCCAGGAGGGAGCTCAGGCCAGCTTCCCAAGCTATTCATTAGCAATTATCCTATGTTGAAATACTACCCACATAAACATTTCTTCATTAGCAAATAAACTAGTTTGACTCTTGGGGTATAGAAATCTTGATGTGAATGCTAAGGAGACTCAAGCTAAGCACTGGTTTCAGTGAAATCCCACGAGTTTAAAAAAACATGTATTTCAATTTATGCATGCTTTTTCAGAAATGTTAATGGGTAGAGCAAGAAATACAAATCATAAGTGAGAACTTGCTCAGCTACTCTGGTAAGAATCAAAAAAGCATGTCCTAGGAATGCTTTGGAACAAGATAGTATGATAGAGAAATTCAGATTTCTAAGGATAGATCCACTATTCATTTTTATTAATTATGGAATAATTTCCATTGTTCATCTTGATGACAGAAATAGAAGGGTAAAAAGGATAAATATAAGCTTGACAGAATTAAAGCACATCAGTATTTCATTTGGGTTGTCTTTATTTGGTTGGTCACCTGGTAATCATAACTCCTGAATCACCACCCTGAAAAGTACTTATTAAGTACCTATAATTATGGGTTGTGCTATATGATGCACATTTAAAATTTATTAAACAAGAAGAGTCCATGCTATCTCAAAATGACTGATTATCTAATAATAAAACAGTATAGTGTTACCATTATACCCAAGTATGGAGGCCTGCCAGTATACGAAGTATTACCACAGAACCATTAGGAAAGCAATCTATCCACATTAAAAACTAAGCGGGCTAGTGGCAAACCATTATTCATCTTGAATATAATTGAACTTTACCGGAGAGATGCCAGAAAGGAAAGGCAATTTTAATTCATTTAAATAGTCCTGTTCATTAAAGAAAATCTTACCTTCTTCTAAGCAATATGGAAAACAAATAGTACATTCAACCATAAATGACAACTCAGTTAAAGAGGTAATTGTTAATGCTTAGGCAACTCCCACTTATAGCAGATGCTTAGGTTTAATTCTAAACTAACCCCAAGGATTTGAATTTCACTACAGTAAAAGATTTCTGTGCATGCAATGAAAAACTTACTTTGATCACAGCACTCAAACCGATTCCCATTAACTACCTGTGACCCTGATATAGCTTATACAATTATTTTGTGTTTACCTACCTGCTTGACCACAGCCATGACAATGTTGGATAGTGTTGACCATTGTAGCATGCAGCTGTGTGACTGTGAGTGACTATTGTCATCAGGTTCCCTATTCTCTTTTCTGTCGAAGGAGGAAATCGGGCTCCACCTCTAAGGTTCCTTGCTTGCAATTATCAAGTTCTATGATTCTGTACTGACTGACTTCGTTGCCTTAGCTGTTGAATTGCTTTGTAAATAGAGCTCTTGTGGAAAAGTGAATGGCCCTTGCTGGGAAGTGAGCAGTGCATTAGGATTAATTCTCATTTTAGAAGTTAGGAAACTGGAGAAAAAATACATAGGGAAGATTTTTTATTCTTTTCTTGGTTCTTGAGGCATTACTTTTCCCTTTATGGCTAGAATGATAGGATTGTATGAAGATATTCATTTAACTTGGTTTATGATTGCAAGTAATACAGTTAATACAACCATAATCAGAATCTCAATTATGTTGAATGGGTAAGATAAATAATGATAATTTTAAGGAAATGTCTTCCGTGGTATATGTATAATTAATTTCTGTTCTCAAAGAAGCAAAGATGGTTTGGATGAAAGTTTCCCAGACTCAGAAAATATGACAGTAGAAACATGAAGATGGGAAATTCTTCTTCATCTTTTCACAGTTACACAATGTTCTACACATTATGCAATGATTATGTAATTCAACAGGACAGCTTAAGGAATTTTTACAGCTTATAAGATAACACATCAAGTACCCCTTTTTCTTCTGAAAGTTTACCACAAGAACAGGAAAATCTAGGGCTACTTTACCTCTAAGCCTGTTTATTTATGAAATAAAGATAATACTTTACCTGCACCATGAGGATTAAATAGTAAAGCTTTTTGGCATTATGTCTACCCATAGGAATCACTCTATAAATCATAATGTGATTATTGTCACTTATTACCTTTATAAATTAGAAAAAATGTATATACTTTTTCAGATTACTATCACCTACATTAACTTGGTAGAACTTTATTTTTCTTTAGTCTTTGCTTATATATGCATAAACAGAAATAGTGATTGTGACTCTTAAGTAATTTAATTCCATGCCCTTGTAATTTCCAGAGGAGAAATAAAGCAATATATAATTTATGGCCAAAAGTACTTTCTTCCTGAAATGTCCAGTAGTTAAAGTTTCCACAAAATTGTTTCACTGAAGTATAGAAATAATCAATGTCTTTCTGGGGGAAGAAAATGTATCATAATATTTTTCTGAATATTTGACTTTAGTTATTAATGTATTACGGGGAAAGTACAACTTTCTATTAGTGTTTACTGCCTGTTTACTGTACACAGATGCCTAATTATTTTCCCCATCAGAAAATTTGATAGGACAAGACCACGTTCATTCAACAGATATTTATTGAGCACCTACTGTGTTCCAGGTCTTGTGGGCCCAAGAGAAGAGTCTATAAACCTCAGTGAAAGTGATTTATTCAACATTTACTTATGGGTTGATTTCTGGAATCATTGCTTTATTTGGTGGTATTCACTAAGTCGGTCACTTGCATTCATTTACATAGGAATGCTGCTTGTGTAAATAGCAAGGTCCCTTATCAGTCAGCATTACATGTCAGCATAAAGGGAGAAAACACGAAGCATTTTACAAATAATACTCTTTAGGTGAACACATTTTGCTTTTGATATTATGTTTTGTAACTTATTTCTCAACCCTTTCCTTATTGATCTAATTGAATAGGGAAGACCCATTTTAAGAGAAACATTGCTTTCTCAGGAAACATGCTCAACTGTTTAAATTATTTATAAGGTTTCTGTTGCTTTCAGTCGAATCATAGTTCTATTATAGAAGTTTGTGGATTTTTGCTTTTGAATTTATCTTTTGGCATTATCAGTACTGTTGTCAGAGGCATTTGTACCAGAGTGACTTTATCTTGAATAGGGGCTAAGTAAAATGAGGCTGAGACCTACTGGGCTGCATTCCCAGGAGGTAAGGAATTCTTAGTCACAGGATGACATAGGAGGTTGGCACAAGATACGGGTCACAAAGACCCTGCTGATAAAACAGGATACGGTTAAGAAGCTGGCCAAAACCCAGCCAAACCAAGATGGTAACACAAGTGACCTCTGATCATCCTCACTGCTTATTATATGCTAATTATAATGCATTAGCATGCTAAAAGACACTCCCACCAACACCATGACAGTTCACAGATGCCATGGTACAGTATACAGTCTAAAAAGGGAAGGAACCCTCAGTTCCGTTCCTGGGGAAATCCCCGCCCCTTTCCCCGGAACACTCATGAATAATCTACCCCTCGTTTAGCATGTATTAAAAAACCCATAAAAGTAGCCAGCCAGCAGTCCTCAGGGCTGCCTATGGAGTAACCATTCTTTTATTCTTTTGCCTTTTGAGATGGAGTCTCAAAAATCGCAGCTCATTGCAACCTCTGCCTTCTGGTTTCAAGCAATTCTGCCTCAGCCTCCCGAGTAGCTAAGATTACAGGTGCCCACCACCATGCCTGGCTAAATTTTGTGTTTTTAACAGAGAGGGAGTTTTACCATGTTGGCCAGTCTGGTCTCAAACTCCTGGCCTGAAGTGATCCACCCACCTCTGCCTCCCAAAGTGCTGGGATAAAAGGCGTGAGCCACCACACCCACCCAAGATAAAATTTTAAATGGCTATCTTGTTCCAAGACACAACCTTGTCACCAAATAGTTCCAATAAAAAAACACTTCTTTTTAAAATTCATGTATGTATCTAAATTGGCTCAACAAACTCTAAAGAATAAAATTATTTCTCTCAGTGAAAAGACTACTTTTTGTACTTCAATGCTATGTTGTTGAAATTTCAGTCCTAGAGCCTACAAAGGAAATATATCTATCCTGACACGATACTTAATATGTTGGTTAAAATGCTGGAAGACCTGAGTTGTCAAGGGAGATTCCAACAGAACACTAGTTTGCCATGTGGACTAGACTCCCTCTTCAGTGAAGCAGGAATATTCTCAAGAATATTTTTTCAGTGCTTACAAAGAGGAGAACTGGTACAAAATTTGGTGTTTCCTAGTGACTAAAAATATCTTAAAGGTTTTGTTTGCTTGTTTGCAGGAAGAAATCTTTCCTGTTTTCTGCTCTGTATGCTGCCTTTATATTCGGTGGTCGGCACCTAATGAATAAACGAGCAAAGTTTGAACTGAGGAAGCCATTAGTGCTCTGGTCTCTGACCCTTGCAGTCTTCAGGTAGGTTTTTTTCATTTTTCTGATAAAATGTATCGATTTTATCACTTGCTGAAAGAATGCAATGATTGAGCATTTGATTTTAAATCTGATATTTTTGATTACTGAATATGATGAGGACATAAAATAAAGTCATGTTCAGAAAGAAAGCCTTCACTGCCACCATTTGCCATGATGTATTCAACCTTATATATTTTGAGAGGTGTCAGGCCATCTCTTGTCCTGTCCAAATTGGCCATGCAGTAATCTGATTGATCTGTTAGGATGAGAAGCAGTACAGCAATTCATTATTGTTATTGGCTAAATATAGATGAAAGGTTAAATGGGAAGGCACACAAGTAACCTGTTGAAGTCTATTGGAGAACAGGGTTCAAATACCCTGGGTGTGCTGTTGCTAACACTTAATCAAAAGATGACACTTAGACATAGACCAGACACTGGACATCTGTGTCAGTATTGCTAGACCAGAGAATGCTTTTGCTCCGCATCTTCAAAAGCACCCTCCACCCTCATTCCCTGAACTGACTTGCAGACATGTGTTTATGTAGCCAGCTCTGGCTTTGTAAATGTGAAAGAACTCAACACAGAGACTGTCAGGACAAGGCCTGTTCTCTCAGGGCATCTGTCAGCTGGTGTGCAGACTCATTCCTCCAGAAGCTTTCAGGAGCATTTCCAGTCTTGTATTATTTTGTGATCTAGGCAATCACAAGACTAATTAACACCCAGCTGGTGTCCAAGCAAGTGCCAGGATTTACCTAGAGTGCTAACAAAGGCACCTGTTCTATTTGTGTTTTGCTTGTCAAAACCAGCAAGTTTATAACTAGGCTTGGGGAGGAACGGGAGGGGAGTAAATATAGATATACTATGAAACACAAAACTGTTCATTTTCATATTTATAAATATTCATTTGTATTTTTTCATATATTAACTATTCTAAGCAGAAATGGATGTTATCATTAAAGCTTCATTAGTCACTTAAAGCTTATTAAAAATGACTGAGGAAGAGTATTTCCATTAAACTCTTATGATCTGTGTTTTTCCATAATGTTGGATCCCTCCATCTAAAACACCCACTTACTCACCACTACTGAATATACTTTTTATTTCAGTGCAATTTGTAAGGCCCTAGGTTTGAAGTACTCATGATTTGGATCTGTCACTAAAATCTCCTTCCAGTTCAATCTGTATCAGATCATGATTCTCTATAATATAAAGAAGGCTTTTCATTTTTATTTACATTTAAGGTTGACAGAGTATGCCTCACCTGAAGTATTTTGATATTTGTGGGGAATTTATCTCTATCCTAATGAAGCCTTTCACTATTTTACTGATTTTTCAATATTCCCTGCACCTTTATCTTTTGTTATTTTAAATTTTAACACTTGTAAGCAGAGAAAAAAAGTACAGTGACTCCCCTGCACCCCCTACCTTTGTTAAACAATTGTCAACACTTGGCTGATTTTACTTCGTTTAATCTTGCTCACCTTCTTTCTCATCCACAAATTATTTGGAACTTTTAATAATAGAGGCTGAAATAATTCTTATTGAAATCATACCATGGCTAAAGGTTAAGTACTCTTTAAAAGCAAACACAGTATTATGATCTCACCTAAATTAATAATTTGTTCTGATTAAATTTCAAATTTCTTCAGTTGTCTCATAAATGATTCCTGTTTTACAGTTTAAGAACCTAGATCAAAATGAGATCTTTACACTTCCATTAACTGATATCTTTTGGCTTATAGATTTCCTCTTTTTCCTTATGATTCATCCTTTGAAGAAACCAGATAGTTTACCCCATAGAGCTTCCTCTGGCCTGGATTTTGCTTGATTGCATTTTTCTGTACCTTCTATTTCTTATAAGTTGTAGTTAGATCTAGAAGGTTTATTACATTCAGGTGTAATATTTGAAGAGGCTTTCTATAAAAAGAAACTTGCCTTTATCAACTATTCGGTTATCTTGAAGTATATACAGTTATTATAGCAAAGATTAGGATAAATGCTTGATTCTTTGTCTATATTCATCAGGTTTTTTTTTTTTAAGTTAGTTAGCATGTAAACAATAAGATTTGTTTCCTTAAGAATCATTATAAACTTATGGATATGTACTTTTTCATATGCCAGTGATTTTGAGATATGATTTTGATGTGTTTTAAGTCCATTGCTATTCCATTTCATGGTGATAGTTTGATTTTTTTTTCTTTAATTACAAGATACCAGACCAGGCATGTTGTATATTTCTTGTCCAGAACTGGAATCAGCCATTTCTCCAAAGAGGCTGTATTAGTTCGTTTTCATGCTGCTGATAAAAGACATACCCAAAACTGGGAAGCAAAAGAGGTTTAATTGGACTTACAGTTCCACATGGCTGAGGAACCTCGAATCATGGCGGGAGGTATAAGGCACTTCTTACATGGTAGAGGCAAGAGAAAAATGAGGAAGAAGCAAAAGTGGAAACCCCTGATAAGCCCATCAGATCTCATAAGACTTATTCACTATCATGAGAATAGCACGGGAAAGACCAGCCCCTATGATTCGATTACCGCCCCTCCCCACCCCCTACCCGGCCTCCATCCCCCATCCCTCCCACAACACGTGGGAATTCTGGGAGATACAATTCAAGTTGAGATTTTGGTGGGGACCCGGCCGAACCATATCAGAGCCCTAATTCCTATGGTGGAGAGGAGATAATATTTAGAAACCACTGTCTGGGTACTAAAGGTGGTTGTTGGTGCTGAGTAAGTTCTTATATTTAAGTCTTTAAAAAAGCCAGAAGTGGAAATTTACTTATTGAGGTAGAATATACATATATAATCTATCATCTTTACTTTTTTTTTTTTTGGAGACAAGGTTTCACTCTGTCACCCAGGCTGGAATGCAGTGGCACAATCATGGCTCCCTACAGCCTCAACCTCTCCAGCCTCAAGTGATCCTCCTACCTTAGCCTCCCATGTAGCTGGGATTATGGGCATGTACCACCACGGCCAGCTAGTTTCTATATTTTTTTTGGTAGAGATGGAGTTTCACTATGTTGCCCTAGCTAGTCACAAACAATCTTTACCATTCTTATGACTTAACTTTTATTTCTCCTTCCTCTCGGGTCAAAAATCCAAATTCCCAGTGTTGGCCGGTAACTCCCCATTTACTTTATCCTGCAATGCACATGCAGAAGTCAGTGGTGATACTTTATCTCTTTTAGACTGACAAATTATTGTGTTCTCTTTCATTTAATGAATTCTGTTAGTTATTTTATTTTCTTCAGAGCCACGTTTTGTATAAAATTTAAAAATCCAGAACTATATTGAAAAATCCAAGCATCTGCAGTCTAAGGTTTTAAAAAGTGGATCTTAATTTTTTTAAGCCAGAATTTGGGAAACATTGATAATGGAATGCTATGCTTCCGTGTTTGGAAGAACATATTGAGATTTCTCTATGCTTAAAGAATGCTAGTCAACAATGCATGCAAGTAAAAAGGCTAACTACACAATGATACTTTTAATATAAAAATATTTATAGAGATACTAGAAGAAAATAAACTCAATTTTTTACTTTTTGGGGGGCAAAAGCAGATAAGATGTCTTATTTATTAAATTCCTATGATTTATTAGAAAATAAGACCAGCCTGGGCAACATGACAAAACCCCATCTCTACAAAAAGTACAAAAATTAGCCAGGCATGGTGTCATGCACCTGTAGTCCCAGCTACCTGGGAGGCTGAGGTGGGAGGGTCACCTGAGCCAGGGAAGGCTGAGGCTGCATTGAGCCATTATAGCACCACTGCACTCAAACCTGGGTAGCAGAGTGAGACCCTGTCTCAAAAAATAAATGAACGAATGAATAAATGGATAAATAAAAAATTTCAGCATTTGTACAGGTTGGTTGGTGTGGACTGGCAATTTAGAAGAAAAAATTTTGTGATGTGTTATTCAGAACAAATGAAGCAAATATAATAATGTGGACAACTCTCAATTTTGCATATTGGCCATTTATTATTCTTTGTGTTTTTCTGCATTTAACACGTTTCCTAAAATATACGTACACACGTTCATATCTAATCTCCTACACAATTCTGTAGAATTTCAAGTGAGTAGTTGCTTTTTTTTTTGAAATCCAAATATTTCATGAATGAAGTTGATATAAAACATTCATCAAAAATATGCTCTTCTGGCCAGGCGTGGTGGCTCACACCTGTAATCCCAGCACTTTGGGAGGCTGAGGTGGGCAGATCACCTGAGGTCAGGAGTCCGAGACTAGCCTGGCCAACGTGGTGAAACTCTGTCTCTACTAAAAATACAAAAATTAGCCAGGCATGGTGGCACACGCCTGTAATCCCAGCTACTCAGGAGGCTGAGGCAGGATAATCGTTTGAACCCTAGAGGTGGAGGTTGCAGTGAGCTAAGATTGTGCCACTGCACTCCAGCCTGGACGACAGAGCAAGACTGTCTCAAAAACAAACAAACAAACAAACAAAAAACTGCTTTTCACAAACAGTTGTTTTAATGAGTATTAAGAAATTTTCTATTTTGGTCATAAATGAAAACTTCATTATTATAAAGGATATATTTTTGTAGAAAGTTTTGAGTGGCTCTTACACTATAATTCATGCATTTTCAACTATTGTCTAATGACAAAAATATAGAAATTCTTTGCTCAGGAGATAGTTCTTCTATTAGATGGTCTGCAGTGAGGTGATGGCCCAAGGGCCTATCGCCCACTCCATCTCCCCGTCCTTTGCCACCGTAGCGTAATCAATTTAGAAAATGAAGGAAAGAGAAAGAACCAAACATTTCAGAAGAAGTAAATTTTTCTTTTGGAAAATCACCAAAAAGAGGAATTTTTGTGTATTTCACTGCTTAGGAATAATTTCTTTTCCCTCAAGTCCTCAAGGTTGCCTGTTAGCTCTTAACAGTAGCCAGGGACCCAGTTATGCTTAATTTCCAGATGCCATACACTGTTCACTCATGAACTGAGACAACATTATGGGAATTAAATCATATCTGCAGCATACTTAAAAAAAACAAACAAAAGAAACCTCTTCAAACCAGTCTATTTCAAAAAGTGATGGGGTTTTAATATTGTTTGCAAGAATTGCCTGCAGTTTTTCTCTTTATTTTTGGCGGTTGACTGAAGCAGCCTTTATGGAGACAGAAGTCTTCATTCAGGTGGTAATTTATTGAAACCTATCATAAGCTTTGCTAGAGTAAACAAAATATGGCCAGTTGACTTTTCCTTAGGCCTATAATGGATCATTTCATTTGAGGAAGATTTCTCTGGGTTTCCCTGAAAATCTCTCCCCATGATTCCTCCAGGCTCCCTTTTTCAGAACCAAAGCGCCAGGTCCTGGTGTCAATTAATCTTTATAAATATGGCCAGGATGATGGCACAGTGACCAACTTCCACCTACATCCCACCTAACCCAAGGACAGGCGTTTCTGTATTTGATAAGATAATTTTATGTGGCATTTATCCATGGGTGTTTAAACATTTCCTTAGGGTAAATGCTGAGAACAATTCTGGTTATGTGAATCAGTAAGACTTTTAGATGAGATTGCTCCTGGTGGCAAAGAAGTTAGATTTGGCTAAGTTATCCAACTTTGAGATGGCAACAGAGCATCAGATACTTCAAGGTGCCTATCCCCTGTTCTTCACAGACACTCCTGAGTCATTCAATCATGTTGCTATGACATGTCAGCTGGGTTACTACAGTTGATTTGAAAAAGTTTTCCATCCTTCTAGATTGGGTCCAGGTGTGTGTGCTTCTGATTCAAGGAGCCTCTACCAGTTACCTGTCTGGCAGTGTTTTGTTTTCATCAGCAGCATAAGGAGTTCCAAGAGGCCATCTTTGAGGTTCTTGACCTAACACAGATCAAAGCAGGATGTCTAGTCAGTGTACATTATAAAAAGATAATTTGGTGTTAAAAATTTATAGGTGCAAATATCACACTTGCTTCACCTTTGCTTACTCCTTTTCCTGGTGATTACTCTGGCCTCAATTGTTTTTGCTTGATTTGCACAAATCCAGATGTTCTACACTTTATAGTTTGACTTCTTGCCTATTAACCACCAGTTTTTCCTATTGAACCTCATTGTAATTTCCTGGCTGTATTTTCATTTTGTTATTAAATTTCATCTCTGGCTTAAGTATGAAATATATTCAAGATTAGTAGAAAATTATTCTCTTTTTTTCTTTTGTGGGATTCTTATGAACAAAGTGCTTAAATATAGCACAGGAAACTTTCAGAAAAGTCTGTTTAACAGTGCAAGCAGTAGATGAATGGTATTTAATCAAATCATTCGAGATCTATTTCCCACTGATATCATAAACAAATTTAGTGTTTAATATCTGAAGAATTATTGTCAATTACCTTATTTCTAAAGCCAACAAGTATATAATAAAACTAACTGAATCTGTTCAAGTGAAAAAAACATGACAGTTCTTAACCTATATGGAAGGAATGAGGACATGAATGACCTATAAAATGATGGTACAATGAAAATGACGAATTTTAGAACAATGAAATCAGTTTGTACATAAGAGCCTCATAAGTGTCTTAGTTTTTTTCCTATGGTTGCCAAAAGTAGCTCATCTTAATCCACAAAAACAATGGTGATGACAATGATTGTACTGATACTATTATATAAAATAAATGGATCCATAAGCTTTAAGTGTCATAGGACAAAAGCTCCTACTTTATGAAAAACACATTATAAATGTCAGATTTTTAAATGTAACACCAAAAGGGCAGAAGTAACAAGCAAAATTGGAAAGCATAATGCTGAGTAATAAAAAAGCAAGCTGGGAAATAATCCTGGAAGTGTAAAACCATTTATGAAAATTTTAAAAACTCGTTAATACTACATTTATGAATATATATGTAGTAAAAGTATTAAAATATGCACGAAAACCTCAGGATAGTAATTATCTCTGTTTAGGGGAAGGGAAGGAGAGAAATACGACCAGAGAGAGTCCAAAGGGGGCTTCAATTCCTTTTGTAACATTTCATTACATGTAGTAACATGTTACAACATGTTATTACAAAATGGTCAAACCAGGGAAAAATAGCTTTGATAAAAAGTATGGCTATAAAAAAGCAAAGGTGAATGCAATTAATGACATTTGGTTTGTTAAAAGAAAGAGCAACAGTTGTAGCCATGTTATAAGATTCAGGTCATACTGGTGGTGCATAAGTAAAGCAAGTTTATATCAAAACACAAACGTTGTACTTTATTGGTCCTCATTCTCTACCTATCCCACCCAATAATGATCAGTTTATAGTTAGAATGAAGAATAGCTTTTGTTTCCCCCCTTTTTTTTGACAGTATCCCTCAGTTAAGTGTGTGTATTTTGCTGGAAGGATGATTTGGGGGACTTTTCTTTTCTGTCCGTGTTCAACTCTTGAAGAATCTATCACGGTTAATGTTTCTAACTTGTAGACAGATATGATGCAGGTCAGATATTGTGCATTTAATTATTTGTTTTATCAAACCTGTTTTTGTTTTATCTTTAGCCTACTCAAAAATGTAAAATGTCACATTTTCTATACCAATACTTTGTAACTCCCTTAGCCTCCTATTTTGGTGTCATTTTATCAAAGAACCATAGAAATTGCTGACTCCAATGCCTTGCTTCTAATGCCATATTTGTAAATTACAGCTTCTCCTATTCTTCTGAAAGTAAAATTAATGGATATATAGGAAATCCTTTTTTTTTTTTCTGAAGGCAGAGTATAAAACAGTTTTCTTTGGAGAATCAGATTTTTCTTAAAACTAAATTGCTGGAGCAATTATGTTTTATAATAAACATAATAATATAATAATTTATTGAGACATAAAATAGCTGAGACTAGGAATAACACACACCTAGATAACATCTCCAGCACACTGACTGTTTGAAAGGTCAGGTCACAAAATGACACCAAAACATATTTTGTTTCCCTCTGCACCAAGAGAAAAGTGAAGCACCCACACTGTATTATTATTTAAAAGCCCAACAAATGTTCGAGGCAAAAATCTTAATAAATAGCAAAGTTAAAAAAGCCCATTGCCATAGGAAAAATAATCTTTCCATTTACTTAGCACTGCCAGAGTTGGCTTGTTTCCTTGATGAAGGACACCCTGCTAACATTTTTACAACTGGAGATAACAATGTCTAGTCTGAAAGGTAGTGGGGTAGAGGATTTCTTAAGCTTTTTTTTTTTTTTGGAGATGGAGTCTCGCTCTGTCACCCAGGCTGAAGTACAGTGGCACGATCTTAGCTCACTGCAACCTCCACCTCCCTGATTCAAGCAATTCTCTGCCTCAGCCTCCTGAGTAGCTGGGATTACAGGCACCCGCCACCATGCTTGGCTAATTTTTGTATTTTTAGTAGAGGCAGGGTTTCACCATCTTGGCCAGGCTGATCTTGAACTCCTGACCTGGTGATCCATCCACCTCGGCCTCCCAAAGTGCTGAGATTACAGGGGTGAGCCACTGCGCCCAGCCATGTTAAGCATTTTGAGTTGTGTTTGAATCCCTTTCAATCTGAGAGCTGCAGGATACCCCTGTTCAGTTATCCTGTTCAGTTTTGTTATTATCCTGTTCAGTTTTGTTATTAATACCAATTTTGTTGGTCTGTTAACCTATACACACATTCATATAACTGCCTAACAAATTGCAGCTATTTATTATATTAATATCAATTTTGTTATTCTGATGACCTATACATGCAGTAACATAACTACCTAACAAATTGCAGCTACAGGATAAAGAAAATTCTCTCTGTACCTGCACATGGTATATATACACACAAATCCCGTTACGCTTTATACACTCTTCTTCCTGCTCACCAGGAATTTTTTCTATCCCCCTGACATCAGAGACAGCTCAAGTAAAATACTGCTTCAACTGGGACCTGACATCAGAAATTCCAATGTCAACCCAGACTAGCTCGGATCCCCACCCACCCCCTTGAATAAAACCTCCATGCTTCATTAACCATGCCAGGAGCATCATGAATAGGTAATAGTGGAGTTATATGACATAAGCTACTTCATTAACATTCTCTTTGTTTTCTAGATGTCTAAAACTGCATCCTTTGCCAGAGCTCAGTCTTTCCAGTCTCAAATCACAATAAAGTGACCCTAACTGAATTCTTGACCCCTTTTGAGAAACCACGAGCTATAATAAAAATAAGAAATTGACAACTTTCTATCTTTTAAAAGTAAGATGGAATTTTTAACTGGGGTCCATGCAACTTGGTCTGCTCAGGACAGTCTTTAGTTTTATGCACGTTGTCTCAGTGTAATTATTAATAGCTCCTTCTTCACTCTCAAAAATGTCCCAATTTGGATGATAAATAAAACAGTTATTCTATTTATAACCCACTGAGAAATTGTGTTGGCTCAATAAAAAAGAAAAAGGAAGACCACCATGGATTATTTGACAATTTACTGCTAACAAATTCTTATTTTTAGGATTGACCTCTTGACTAAAACTTGCTCTGCCCGTCTGTGATATTTCCAAACGTTTGACACATCATCACTCAGATTTAAAATATCCAAACTGGTTCTCCTTTTGATATTCCTTTATTCATTGAAGTTTATCACAATTTTCCTAATGAACATCTTTAAGTCATTCTAAGTTATGTATGCAAATCTCCTTTACCCAGTCACCAAGTTGTATCCATTCTCAGAATCTCTTAGGTAACTGACTCCACCTCTGTTTCCACCCTGGACCCTCCAATTATGGTCTTTGTCAGTTCACATCTTCAGTTTTGCAACCACTAGTTGCTGTCCTTCAAATGTTTCCTCTACCCAAGGATATTCTACATAGCATATTGTTTCCCTGTTTAAACCTTAATTAAAACTCTTTTGCTTATACATTAAAACCTCAATCTCGCCATAAAAATGTACAATCTTGCCTTGACTCACCTTTTACCACTGCCCTATGCAAACCTTTCTACCCAAGCCAACATGGTATATCGAATCTTTTCCTGCAAAACAGACACACCTTGCCCATTCCTAATTTCATGCCTTTTTTTTTTTTTTTTTTTAAAGACAGTTTCGCCCTTTCACCCAGGCTGGAATGCAGTGGTGCGATCTAGGCTCACTGCAACCTCTTTCTCCTGGGTTCAAGTGATTCTCATGCCTCAGCCTCCCAAGTAGCTGGGATTACAGGCGTGTGCCACCACGCCCAGCTAATTTTTGTATTTTTAGTGGAGATGGGTTTTGCCATGTTGGCCAGGCTGGTCTCGAACTGCTGACCTCAGGTGATCTGCCCACCTCAACCTCCCAAAGTGCTGGGATTACAGGTGTGAGCCACCACAACCAGGCCTAATTTCATGTCTTTGAACATGCTGCACTTACTCTTTCTCCATTCTTCTTCTATTTGTTTTTCTGTAAATCTTAGTTATTGCTTAGACTTGACTTAAAATTCCTTCTCTATAATGGCTTATCTGATCATTTCAGCCCATATCTCAGCTCCATTGAACTTGCTGGTAGTTCATTTAACCAGACTATATATTGCCTTAACTGATGTACTTCTCGGTAGACTATGAATTTCTTGGGGCAAGAATTGTGTCTTGCTGTCCTTGGAACACCAAGTGCACACATAGTTGTTGAATTAATGAATACAAATCTCACACCTGCCAGTTTTGCAGTCATATGTGGTTATCGTTTCCAGTCACTTCACTTTTTCACTCTGTATTTCTTGCATCAACTGCCCTAGACATGCCCTAGTCCAGTCTTCATTGCATTCCATCAGTCTTTACCTGTGAACATGCATACATGCATCAAGAAATCAAAGACTGATGTTATGTAGTGTCAGGAGCCCGCAATGGCCTACAAAGCCCTACACAGCCTGGCCCTTAGTTTTTGACCTCTTCTCTTCCCTCTCCTCAGCCACTCTTGCCTCCTTGCTGTTCCTCAAACATGGTCACAAGGCCTCTGCCTCAGGGCCCTTGTATTTGCTCTTCCCTTGCCCAGAACATTCCTCACCCAGGTATTCTTTTTTAATTATATGTATGTATATATAATTATATATTATAATTACATATATTTTATATGTAATATGTATTATGTTATATATTTTATATATATATATTTTTTTAAGTAAAATAGAAACAGAGTCTCACTGTGTTGTCCAGGCTGGTCTGAAACTACTGGGCTCAAGGATCCTCCTGCCTCAGTCTCCCAAAGTGCTGGGATTACAGGTGTGAGCCACTGCACCTGGCCCATCCAGAATTTTTTTTTTTTTTTTTTTGAGATGGAGTTTAGCTCTATTGCCCAGGCTGGAGTGCAGTGGCACAATCTTGGCTCGCTGCAGCCTCCACCTCCTGGGTTCAAGCAATTCTTCTGCCTCAGCCTCCCAAGTAGGTGGAACTACAGACGCACGCCACCACACCTGGCTAATTTTGTATTTTTGGTAGAGACGGGCTTTTGCCATGTCGGCCAGGCTAGTCTCAAACTCCTGACCTCAGTGATCTGCCCGCCTTGGCTTCCCAAAGTGCTGGGATTACAGACATGAGCCACCATACCAGCCCCACCCAGATATTCTAATGGCTTGTTCCTCACCTCCTTTAGAATTTTGCTCACATTTGGCCTTGGTGAGACCTTCCCTAGCCTCCATTATCCAAAATCACAATATTCCCATCCATGCTTGTAATTGCCTTTTCTTATTTTTCCCCTTAACGCCTGTCATATTCCAGCCCACTGTATGTATTACTTCTGTGGTTCATTATCTGTCTCGTCCCACTGCACTCTATGTTCCATGAGGGCAGTGATTTTTGTCTGTCTGATTTCCTGCTGTGTCTCTAGTGCCTAAGTAGGTGCTTTTTAAAAAAGTAATAAGGGAAATGAAGAGACTTACTAGCAACTGTCTACATTTATTTTCAAAGGTGGAAATAGGAAAATTTTCCAGCTTTTCTCTTGAATTCAAGAACTACCTGGAATTTCACCTATTTCCAAGAAAATAACAGTGAGTGATATATGCAAATATGACAAAGAACTGCAAGTTTATGTATAGGCAAAGGGTGGCTTCTCATTCTCACAGGAACTATGGTTGACTTGATAACCTTATATGACTTGAATTGCTTATGTACAATTAGAAAATCTGTCCAGTGGTCACTTTTTGGTTAAGTAATTTTCCTTTCTATTTATAAAAGATAGGATTCTCTGCATCAAAACTGAAAACCACAAAATCACATACATACAGACTTTTTATCCCAGTTCTCACAGATATTTACTGTTAATATTTTGGTGCCTCATAATTTAATGTTAAACTTGAGATTCTTTTATCATAATTTTAATTCTCTGTAATGCAGTTAATAATTTGAGTGTGGACAAAAATATGACTTCTGTAATATCTTTGCATTACAGGTGCTATAACAACTTGAAACAGCTGACATGTAAGATTCTTTAAATCGTTTTACCAAAATGGGATAGTATTTAAATAGCTGGAATACCATAGCTCTTTTGAAACTTGGTTGAAAAATAAAATGAGCATTCTAGAAGAGATTGCGTGTTAGTTTAGGATGTAATATACTTAGATGTAAGTATAATAACACCTGCAGGCATTTGTTAAGGATTGTTTTGAATTAAGACATAGTTAGGGATTACAGTTTGTATAAACTTCATGTTATCTCACAAATCCTCCACAGATCCTTGTTTGGCAGGGTTTGGGATGTGTGCACACGTGTGTGTGTGTGTGTGTGTGTGTGTGTACTACAAGATTTCGAACTAAAAATTGAATCCTTAAAAAATTCTTCAGACTTAAGGAATGAACTTTTAATGAAATTGCCTAACTGCATAATCTGGAATGCTTCAAATGATGCTGACATCCATAAATAGAATACGGTAGCCACACTTATAGATTAGCTGAAGGAAACATTAAAGAGAATAACATGGAAAAATACTAGACTTTTCTTCTCTGGTCATTCTCATTAGTGAGCAGAGAATTAACTGAAACATTGCGAGATGAGTATTCCTTCCCCTGATAGTCCACATGTCCTTAAAGTGTGGATATGAGTGGAGGATGGTAGAGAAGAGTGGTATTAGTGTTCATTAAGGAGAAATTGGTCACCCGCCATATGGTTATATGCTGTTGTTAGAGCAATGAAAATCATTTTCCTACATATAATGCTTTTCCCATATGAAACTTCTTACAGGCCTCTTATGACCTCGGCCTTGAAAGCATTGACAGTTCTTTCCTGAAAGCTGTCAATTTTTATTCTCCACGTTTTAATCAAAGCTCTAAATAGTAACTGTCATCTGTTTTTGATGATACTAGGGTATTGACAGATGTCCCAGATCTGACTTGATTTTGCATATGACATAGGGAGCTCTTGTTTCTTCCTTGAAACTGGCAACTCTTGTTAGCCAGAGCTACTAGTAAATGGACTAATTTCACTGGTTGCTAGCACTCCTTGAAACTCATTTCCTAGCATGTGTTTCAAAAATTTATTAAGTGAGAATTGGTGCTGACTGTTTGATCCCTTCTTGTTATCAGTTATAACTAAATTGTTATGCTGGCTGGAGGCTGTGCAAGCAATTCTCACTGTATTCATTGTTATCCTAGATCATTCTTACAGTTTCCAGAGCCCTGGGATTTAGAATCAAATCTATGTAATTAAAATGATTGATTGATCCGGGGCATAATACTTCATTCCTTGCACGTTGCAATTTCCTAACAACTTAATAAAGCAACGATTTTCTTTTACTCCTTTCATTTGACTACTAATGGTACAATGGTAGACAGAGGGGTGGCTTTTTGTATTTTTTGTTCTGAGATGTGGATGAGCACCATTGACTTAGCAGTGGATATGCAGGGTGATTAATGTAGCTGGGATTTGTGTTAACCCGGAACTGGAGCAGAAATTTTCAATGCAGTTTAATAGAATTGCTTATGAATTGAAGAAATTATGAATCATTAGTTATTCAGCGTTCTCTTATGCAGGGGGCAGGGATGTGGTTTCTCTGAAGGCGTTCAGCTTTAAGTTGGAGTTTGTACTAGCTTAATGCAGATAGATAGGTAGACAAAAAGCAAAGCAGGAAAAAGAAACTAACTTTCCAGGACAAGGGCACAGAGCTCAGGAGAGGATAGCAGAGAAGAAAATCTAATTTCTGCCTTTAAAAGGAATATAGTTAAAACTCTAGTACTTTTCCAGTCATACACAGACAGCCTACCTCTAGAGATTTCAGTTTAACTCCTCAAACTGATTTTTGCCACCTTATACATGTTTACTGAGACCAAACCCATCTTCCATCAACCTTGGAGTGAAGGAATCACTCTGGGGTGTGTTCTTATCTAATTGACACCTCTGGAATAGGTGTGTAATTTTCTGTTCTCCTTAAGGACATGGATCCTTAAATTGAGAGTAGAACTAGGTTAAAGTTTGAAGTCATTAAAAGTAAAAGCAAACAAACATCTTCTGCCTCATGTATTTATTAAGTTGGCTATGTCTGTTTCTCTCCATTTGCCGAACCTGTGAATATTGTATTGATCCTCTTTCTGCCATACCTTTATAATACCTTCTGTATTTCTTCCTATGCATTCACACATAAGGTAAAATTACAAATAAAATTGAATCTGAATTTCTAAAGTATGAAAATCAAACTCTCGGCCAGGAGTGGTGGCTCACGCCTGTAATCCTAGCACTTTGGGAGGCCAAGGCGGATGGAGATCGCAAGGTCAGGAGATTGAGACCATCCTGGCCAACATGGTGAAACCCCATCTCTGCTAAAGATACAAAAATTAGCCGGGCATGGTGGTGCACACCTGTAATCCCAGCTACTTGGGAGGCTGAGGCAGGGGAATTGCTTGAACCCGGGAGGCGGAGGTTTCAGTGAGCTGAGATCATGCCACTGCACTCCAGCCTGGCGACAGAGCGAGACTCCGTCTCACGAAAAAAAAAAAAGAAAGTCAAACTTTCCTGTAAGTTCCTGGAAGGCCTACCTCCTGTGGCCCTAATGAGGAGGAGCCCTGTCACTCCTGTGTTCCTGCATGCCCAGGTCCAGCACCAAGTGTGAGTCACATCTCAAGTCAGTCAATGACTGGATTTCTTTACATATACAATGCTATTGAGGATGGCATAAATTGCATCTTTTAAGGGTTATGGTTGGCAAAAATATGAATAGAGGGTGCCTACTTTTATTTCTGTGTTAATGTATAGAAGGTTTACATGTAGATAAATGGTAAATGATTAGTTACCAATCTTGCTGCTCAAAAGGAACCCACAGAAAAAAAGTCACCCTTCTCCATACACAGTCTAAACACCCACCTCAACACAAGATTTAGCTGTTTTATGAGGAATTAGTGAGAAAAAGATTTGAGAGAATTTTATCTTTCGGTATAATGCTAACACTAACAATAGACATCATTCATTGGTGCCTGGCACTGTATTAAGCTCTTAATATATTGTCTTATCTAACTTTCAAGACTGCCTTGAGGTATGTACTTTATTTTCATTTTACAAATGAGAAAACCTAGGCTCAGAGAGGTTTAAGAAACCTCAGAATAGAATCCCGGGAATAAACCCTAAAGCCTGCTGTGTAATACAAAGAAAATTGCTCCAACACAGTTATCTGCTGAAGAGGTATGTGCCCTCTGGATACCTAAGTAACTATTCTGCTCATCCTGTCCTTCCTCCTCTTTCTTTTCCTTCCCCACCTCCATCATCACCATTGTGGCTGTGATTATGCAGCCCTGAGGTCTTTCCGTTGGAGCACTGCCTCTCTTAAATAGGTGACTTGCTATCTTGAGGCAACAATGAGCTGCTTTGACAAGAAGAAAAGTTGGCCCATCTACCCATAAGCTCTCATTGGGCAAGGATCTCATATATTTCATAGACAATGTTAGCCAACTAGTGTCCTGATCTTCTGCCTGCATCTCAAAAATAGCATGCTATCTCTTAGGAGTGAATTTCAATTATCAGGAAATCCAGAAGTTTGGCATTGTTCCACATTTTCTGAAACTGCCCATGGAAATCAATTCCAGGCTTATAAGCTGTCTGTATGTACAGTCATCCCTCAGTATACATAGGCGATTGGGTCTAGAACCACCCAGGATACTAAAATTTGCACAGACTCAAGCCTGCAGTCAGCCCTGCGGAAACTACATATGTGAAAAGTCAGCCCTTTGTATTGGTGGGTTTCACATCCTAGGAATACCATGTTTGGTTGAACAAAATTTGAGTACAAGTGGCCCCGAGTGGTTCAAACCTATGTTGTTCAAAGGCCAACTGTAGTTATATTAAGCTGAATGCACGTTTTTATACACTACTGTCTCCACACTTCTTCATGAAGAGAAGACAGAGCTTCTATTTCATTATTAATTTTGCCTATTTAAGCATTTTATCCTAAAATAAATGTATGCTCATCACTTGAAATAGCTGTCAGAGTAACATTTGCTGGAAAGAGAAAGTAAATAACACAAAGTTAAAAAGACATGGGTAGATCTTATTTTTGGAGGACAAAGAAATTTGTTGCAAAAGATCTAGCTCACTTCTAGTCCCTACAATGAAACACGAGTGCAGTAGTTTCCCTTACCCACGATTTTACTTTCTGTGGTTTCAGTTACCGGTGGTAACTGTAATGGAAAATTCCAGAAACAAACAATTCATCAGTTTTAAGTTGTGCACCATTCTGACTAGCATGATGAAATACTGCATCGCACCACTCCGTCCCTCTCAGGACATGAATCCTTCCTTTGTCAAGCAGATTCACACCTTTGAGTCACTTAGTAGCCCTGTTGGTGATCAGACTGTCTTTGTGTCACAGTGCTTGTGTTCAAGTGACTCTTATTTTACTTAATATGACCTGCAAGTGCAGTAGTGATGCTGGCTACTTGGATATGCCAAAGAGAAGCCAGAAAGTGCTTTAAGAGAAAAGGTGAAAGGTTTCAACTTAGTAAGGAAAAAAATACTATATGTTAAGGTTGCCAAGATCTATGGTGAAAACAAATCTTCTATACATGAAATTTTCAAGAAGGAAACAGAAATCCATGCTAGTTTTGCTGTTGCACGTCCAGCTGCAAGACTTACGGCCACAGTGCATAATAAGTGCTTATTAAAATGGAAAAGCCATTAAATTTGTGGGTGGAAGACATGAACAGAAATGTGTCCCAATTGATGGGTTTCAGGCATCCTCCAGGGGTCTTGGAATGTGTCCCCGTTGGGTAAGAGGAGTGTACTGTATGCCCAAGTAATTCCTCATGTTTTCACTTGGGGTTATCTGCACCCAGCCCTTTGATAGAATTAGTGTTTATTCTCATTTTCACTCCCGGAAAATGTATAAGCTACAATACTCTAATGAGCGCTCTGTGCTTGGCTTTGGTGAGAACACACTCTGTGTGTGCACAGTTCACCAAAACCTTTGGGAATGACTGAAGGGCCTGGAAGTTTCCAAACTGAGGGTCAAGGTCACCTTGGCTTTGCTATCCATTTATTTCTTGTTTCTTTTACAGGCAAAATCCTTTGATGTTCTATAAATTCTAAATACATGTGCAATTTAAAACACTCTTCAAAAATGTAGTAAAACCACGTATTTGTAACCTTCACAAAGGCCGGAATCTGAAAAAAGAAAAGACAGAGCCAAATTGACTCTAATTGTTAAGGACAAAATGAACCATCTTTTGACTAGACAAAGCTACCAGAAATCTCTTTGATTGGAAGTATTTTGTGCTGAAAAGCAACTAGAAAATAAGAGGGTTTTTTTTTTTTTTTTACAATTTTATTTTAGGTAACAGGAGGTATTTAAAAAAATTACTCCTTCATTCCACCAGAAGTTTTAAATGTTTCTTGATCTAAAAATGTAGATGTGGTTTAAGTAATTGTATGAACAAGGTAAGGGCCAGTGTCTCTGCTGTGATATTAATGACAGGTGCAAACTAAAAAACTCATTCCAGTATTTTTGCAGAATGAGGAGTGGTGTCAGAGACAGCTGGGCTTGGAAACCTTCTGGAAGTCTTTTATTGTTTCCTGTATTGGATCAAGTCCAAAAGTGAGAATAATTACCCTTTAGAGCTGCCAAGTTTTCAGGCAATTTAGATGACTGTAGTCTTGTAGTAGGAAAAAAATGTGAGTCAGGGTACAAGAATAGTGATTGAATTTTATAAAAAGTATTTCTAAAGCAGTAATTTCCTCAGAAGTGACTTGTTAACTTTGACTAATCGAATGCAAAGTAGAGAAGCATCTGATCAAAATTACAGAAAATGAGAAAGAAAATTAGACTCATCTACTTCTAGACGGCCTAATAATACAGAGTTGAGGGTTTCAATCAGGCTCCCTTGGTGACTTTTAGGTAATTCATCAAATCCTTGTGGAGGCGGTGTCTGGGGAGGCTGTGAGAAAGAGAGACAGGAAGAACCTCTCAATATTGAATAGGAAATTTATATTGTTCTAAAAACTTCATATCTCCCTAATTTGTAAGAACACCCTGGTTTAAAATGAACACGCTCCCCCTCTTGAGAATAGAGAAACAGTGACAGGTGTTTCCCTAAATTTCCAAACCTAACAACCCATTTAGACAGCCTATATCAGGTGCTTTACTCATCCTCACAACAGACCTGCAAAGGAAATGCTATTATAGGACGGTCACATTCAAGGATAAGATCCTTGAATATTTCAAAATAATCAAATAACTCAGAACTTTCCTAATTCCAGATGAGTTTTCCCATAGGAATAAATGTCGCATAGGGAGGTATTTTCAGAACCTATAAATCTATATCTAATGTTGTGTTTTAAAACAATTTTAAACACAATGAATGGATACATACTAACTTTTTGTCGTGTCTAACTTTTGTTGCTTCTCTCAAAAGTTCTTGGCTCTAACAATTTTTTCATTTTTACCACTAACACTACCACTTAATGAACCCCTGGGAAGCATGGTCATAATTAACCAATAGTGGTCATTAAAATAACAGCACAGGAGTCATCAAAATCACACTTAGGAACTTCTGAGGGAGAGTGGTTTAGAAGCTAATGACCAAAAATATTTCTATTTCCTACTAACACACTACTCTCCTGTGGCAATATCATAAATGTACTAAACAAGTTGGAACACTAGCTTTGAAACTGTGATTCGTGAGTATAATTTAGATGTAAGAGATTCACATGCCTTCAAATTTAACATATAAAGTACATCCTCCTTAATATTGTATATAGTGGTATTTCCAAATGTCATGATTCAGATGCACATAAAATGCAACCACATCCCTATTTTGGGATGAAAGAAGTGATGCTCGGGTGATTAAGAAATTTACCTATGGGCACATACCTGGTTCCAGAATCAGGATTAATTGGTCTGACTTAAAATGCCATGCTGCTTACATAACTGAGATAGGTCAAAAAGTTAAAGAGGACTAAATCCAGAAAGGCTTCATTAGTGGCTTCGATTAGATAGGAATATGATTTTATGAGCATCTGAGGGAGGGAAACACTTTGCTGTAGAGTTTCTCAAACTGTGACCTGTGGGTCATTTGCATCAAGACATCTGGAATGTTTGTTAAAAATCTCCATTTCTGGTTTCTTCCCCAAAGCTATAAAATTAGAGCCAGTAATCTCAGCACTCTTGGGATTACTTTGGGAGGCCAAGGTGGGTGGATCGCAACATGGCGAAACCCCATCTCTACAAAAAGTACAAAATATTTAGCTGGGCATGGTGGAGCATGCCTGTAGTCCCAGCTACTCAGGAGGCTGAGGTGGGAGAATTCACTTGGAACTGGAAGGTTGAGGCTGCAGTGAGCCAAGATCACACCACTGCACTCCAGACAAAGTGAGGTCCTGTTTCCAAGAAAAGTAGAGCCTCTGGTGGTGAAGTTTGGAAATCTGCATTTTTAACAATCTCCATGTTTTACTGTAATTAAAGTTTCAATATAGTATTAGGGGGCTTATATGCCCTTTTAGATACCACCCAATGCCCCCTCACCAGAGTCCAGGGACTCTTACAGTAACTGTCCCCATTGAACAACTAAAGGCTTTTGGGACATGTTCAGTAGATAAGAAGTTCAATACATGGTGTGTTTCTCTAGACAGGTATCACATTGTGATTCTGGTCAACTATGGCACACTTACTCTTTACTCATGCATTTCTTAATTGTGCCTCTGACCTTTCACCAGCTATTTTTTCCAGCACTGTGGACTATTAACTGGATGCTTGCACCTGAGATAGCAGTGTTCTGGTAACCTCTCACTTGAGGAAGTTGTTATCTCAGTTGGCTTCCTGTTTGGCCTCATGCCATCCATGCAGAGCCATGAGAGGCAAAGCAGCCCAGAAGCAGCCTCTCATCCCTCTCCTGTGACTTCCTAGGAGAGTAATGTTCCAGTGGTTATGATTTCCCCTCCCCACATCCCTCCAACGCATGCACATACATTGCCTAACCTCTTGCTTTCATATCAGTTTGCATTTTCTTTCTTTGATGTCCCATCTTAAACTCAGCATGGTCTGAAAGGAGTTTTATAAAAATGTTCTTAGCCAGCCCTGCCAACACTCTACCACAACTTAATCAATACACAAATAAGTTAATAATTAAATCAATTTCTTTCCTTCTCAATGTCTAGTGTCATTATCCACCCTGTTGCTCAGGCCAACAGCCTTAGTCTTCTTTTCTTCGTTGCTATTAATATATCACAGCATACGCCGGGCACGGTGGCTCACACCTGTAATCCCAGCACTTTGGGAAGCCAAGATGGGCAGAACATGAGGTCAAGAGTTCAAGACCAGCGTGACCAACATGGTGAAACCCCATCTCTACTAAACACACAAAAATTAGCCAGGTGTGGTGGCATGCACCTGTAGTCCCAGCTACTCAGGAGGCTGAGGCAGGAGAATTGCTTCAACTCGGGAGGTGGAGCTTGCAGTGAGCCGAGATCATGCCACTGTACTCCAGTCTGGGCAACAGAGCAAGACTCCAGCTCAAAAATATATATATATATATATGTGTGTGTGAGTGAGTGTATATATTATATACACATGTGTGTATATAATATATACACATGGTATATATGTGTATATATTATAGTGTATATTGTTATATATATCATATATGATATATATGTGTTATATATATGTTATATATATCATATATGATATATATGTGTTATATATATACGAAATATATGTTATGTGTTATATATGTTACATATATGATATATATGTTACATATATCATATATATGTTATATATGTTACATATATCATATATATGTTATATATGTTACATATATCATATATGTTATATATGTTACATATATCATATATGTTATATATGTTACATATATCATATATATGTTATATATGTTACATATATCATATATATGTTATATATGTTACATATATCATATATATGTTATATATGTTACATATATCATATATATGTTATATATGTTACATATATCATATATATGTTATATATGTTACATATATCATATATATGTTATATATGTTACATATATCATATATGTTATATATGTTACATATATCATATATATGTTATATATGTTACATATATCATATATATGTTATATATGTTACATATATCATATATATGTTATATATGTTACATATATCATATATATGTTATATATGTTACATATATCATATATATATTATCTCTCTCTATATATATATATATTATCTATATATATCACAGCATCCATCACAGCATCTCAAGGAGTCTAAGCAGCTATACTGCCAAAATAGATCCTATATTTGTCTGCTGTTCTTATGCCCATTGTTACCACGTACTAACCACCACCATCATCATCTTTGGAAATGCAGGACACAATATATTTTTAAGTGCCTGACTACTTTTATAATAATATGAATATTTTAACATTTATATTAATGTAGTAATTACTACAGTCCTTTCACCACACAGCAGCCTGTATTATTAAAAATACAAATCATGTCATTACCTGCTTAAATCCTACCAATGCTTGTACAGTGCAGTTAGAATAAAATGAATTGTATAATTATTACTATCTCTGTGTCAGAATCCTCAAAGGCCCTATAAGCTCTAGTCCATGCCCACCTGTTAAACCATGTCTCTCTTTAGTCCCCATCACCGCCAGCCTCTGGCCTCGTACCAAGCGTGCCCAGCTGATTAGTGCTTAGTGATTTATCCCTCTACCTGGTATGTTCTTCTGTAGGTCTTGGCCAGCCTGGCCACTTTTCATTGATCAGTTATCAGATCACATGTCCCCGCTTCTGAGAGGCCTTCTCTCATGTCAGAAGACGACCTTCTTGCCCTCATCCCTAGTCCATTATCACTTTACCTGGTTTTGTTATCCTGTGGCACTTACTACCTGAAATTAGTAAGCTATTTTTAATGTATTCATCAGTCTCCCTCACTAGAATATGGGTTTTGTGAAAATTGATTTGTCTTTTTCTTAATTGCTTGATATGAAGAACCTAGTATGTAGTTGGCATATAAAAAGTTTGTTTTTTTTTTTTAAAGTGAATAAACACAGAAACAACCTAATTAAATCAGAATTCCCTAAAGGGATACCTATGTTCTCTTGTTTTGCTCATGTTGGGCACTAGATTCTTGTCTCCATCTTCAGTTAACATTCAGTAGTTCTGACACTTACAAGTAATAATGTCTTAATTTGACATTTCTGTGGAGCTGTTAAAAGCGTTTGTGGATAATTGTTGAGTCCATATTCTCTAATGAAAACACACATGGCCTATCATACACAGTCATGCGTCCCATGACAGGGATGCGCTGTGAGAAAAGCACCCTGAGAAGTATGTCACTAGGTGATTTTTAATTTTTTTTTATTATACTTGAAGTTTTAGGGTACATGTGCACAACGTGCAGGTTAGTTACATATGTATACACGTGCCATGTTGGTGTGCTGCACCCATTAACTCATCATTTAACATTAGGTATATCTCCTAATGCTATCCCTCCTCCCTACCCCTACCCCACAACAGGCCCTGGTGTGTGATGTTCCCCTTCCTGTGTCCATGTGTTCTTATTGTTCAATTCCCACCTATGAGTGAGAACATGTGGTGTTTGGTTTTTTGTCCTTGCGATAGTTTGCTGAGAATGATGGTTTCCAGCTTCATCCATGTCCCTACAAAGGACATGAACTCATCATTTTTTATGGCTGCATAGTATTCTATGGTGTATACATGCCACATTTTCTTAATCCAGTCTATCATTGTTGGACATTTGGGTTGGTTCCAAGTCTTTGCTATTGTGAATAGTGCCGCGATAAAAATACGTGTGCATGTGTCTTTATAGCAGCATGATTTATAATCCTTTGGGTATATACCCAGTAATGGGATTGCTGAGTCAAATGGTATTTCTAGTTCTAGATCCCTGAGGAATCGCCACACTGACATCCACAATGGTTGAACTAGTTTACAGTCCCACCAACAGTGTAAAAGTGTTCCTGTTTTGCCACATCCTCTCCAGCACCTGTTGTTTCCTGACTTTTTAATGATCGCCATTCTAACTGGTGTGAGATGGTATCTCATTGTGGTTTTGATTTGCATTTCTCTGATGGCCAGTGATGATGAGCATTTTTTCATATGTCTTTTGGCTGCATAATTGTCTTCTTTTGAGAAGTGTCTGTTCATATCCTTCGCCCACTTTTTGATGGGGCTGTTTGTTTTTTTCTTGTAAATTTGTTTGAGTTCATTGTAGATTCTGGGTATGAGCCCTTTGTCAGATGAGTAGATTGCAAAAATTTTCTCCCATTCTGTAGGTTGCCTGTTCACTCTGATGGAGTTTCTTTTGCTGTGCAGAAGTTCTTTAGTTTAATTAGATCCCATTTGTCAAGTTTGGCTTTTGTTGCCCTTGCTTTCAGTGTTTTAGACATGAAGTCCTTGCCCATGCCTATGTCCTGAATGGTATTGCCTAGGTTTTCTTCTATAGTTTTTACGGTTTTAGGTCTAACATGTAAGTATTTAATCCATCTTGAATTAATTTTTGTATAAGGTGTAAGGAAGGGATCCAGTTTCAGCTTTCTACATACGACTAGCCAGTTTTCCCAGCACCATTTATTAAATAGGGAATCCTTTCCCCATTTCTTGTTTTTGTCAGGTTTGTCAGATATCAGATGGTTGTAGATACGCGGCATTACTTCTGAGGTCTCTGTTCTGTTCCATTGGTCTATATCTCTGTTTTGATACCAGTACCATGCTGTTTTGGTTACTGTAGCCTTGTAGTATAGTTTGAAGTCAGGTAGTGTGATGCCTCCAGCTTTGTTCTTTTGGCTTAGGATTGACTTGACAACGCGGGCTCTTTTTTCGTTCCATATGAACTTTAAAGTAGTTTTTTCCAATTCTGTGAAGAAAATCCTTGGTAGCTTGATGGGGATGGCATTGAATCTATAAATTACCTTGGACAGTATGGCCATTTTCACGATATTGATTCTTCCTACCCATGAGCATGGAATGTTCTTCCATTTGTCTGTATCCTCTTTTATTTCATTGAGCAGTTGTTTGTAGTTCTCCTTGAAGAGGTCCTTCACATCCCTTGTAAGTTGGATTCCTAGGTATTTTATCCTCTTTGAAGCAATTGTGAATGGGAGTTCACTCATGATTTGGCTCTCTGTTTGTCTGTTATTGGTGTATAAGAATGCCTGTGATTTTTGCACATTGATTTTGTATCCTGAGACTTTGCTGAAGTTGCCTATCAGCTTAAGGAGATTTTGGGCTGAGACGATGGGGTTTTCTAGATATACAATTATGTCATCTGCAAACAGGGACATTTTGACTTCCTCTTTTCCTAATTGAATACCCTTTATTTCCTTCTCCTGCCTGATTGCCCTGGCCAGAACTTCCAACACTATGTTGAATAGGAGTGGTGAGAGAGGGCATCCCTGTCTTGTGCCGGTTTTCAAAGGGAATACTTCCAGTTTTTGACCATTCAGTATGATATTGGCTGTGGGTTTGTCACAGATAGCTGTTATTATTCTGAGATACGTCCCATCAATATCTAATCTATTGAGAGTTTTTAGTATGAAGGGCTGTTGAATTTTGTCAAAGGCCTTTTCTGCATCTATTGAGATAATCATGTAGTTTTTGTCATTGGTTTTGTTTATATGCTGGATTACGTTTACTGATTTGCATATGTTGAGCCAGCCTTGCATCCCAGGGATGAAGCCCAGTTGATCATGGTGGATAAGCTTTTTGATGTGCTGCTGGATTCAGTTTGCCAGTATTTTATTGAGGATTTTTGCATCAATGTTCATCAGGGATATTGGTCTAAAATTCTCTTTTTTTGTTTTGTCTCTGCCAGGCTTTGGTATCAAGATGATGCTGGCCTCATAAAATGAGTTAGGAGGGATTCCCTCTTTTTCTATTGATTGTAATAGTTTCAGAAGGAATGGTACCAGCTCCTCCTTGTACCTCTGCTAGAATTTGGCTGTGAATCCATCTGGTCCTGGACTTTTTTTGGTTGGTAAGCTATTAATTATTGCCTCAATTTCAGAGTCTGTTATTGGTCTATTCGGAGATTCAACTTCTTCCTGGTTTATTTTTGGGACGGTGTATGTGTCGAGGAATTTATCCATTTCTTCTAGATTTTCTAGTTTATTTGCATAGAGGTTTTTATAGTATTCTCTGATGGTAGTTTGTATTTCTGTGGGATCAGTGGTGATATCCGTTTTATCATTTTTGATTGCATCTATTTGATTCTTCTCTCTTTTCTTCTTTATTAGTCTTGCTAGTGGTCTATCAATTTTGTTGATCTTTTCAAAAAACCAGCTCCTGGATTCATTGATTTTTTGAAAGGCTTTTTGTGTCTCTATTTCCTTGAGTTCTGCTCTGATCTTGGTTATTTCTTGCCTTCTGCTACCTTTTGACTGTGTTTGCTCTTGCTTTTCTAGTTCTTTTAACTGTGATGTTAGGGTGTCAATTAGATCTTTCCTGCTTTCTCTTGTGGGCATTTAGTGCTGGAAATTTCCCTCTACACACTGCTTTGAATATGTCCCAGAGATTCTGGTATGTTCTGTCTTTGTTCTCATTGGTTTCAAAGAACATCTTTATTTCTGCCTTCATTTCGTTATGTACCCAGTAGTCATTCAGGAGCAGGTTGTTCAGTTTTCATGTAGTTGAGTGGTTTTGAGTGAGTTTCTTAATCCTGAGTTCTAGTTTGATTGCACTGTGGTCTGAGAGACAGTTTGTTATAATTTCTGTTCTTTTCCATTTGCTGAGGAGTGCTTTACTTCCAACTATGCAGTCAATTTTGTAATGGGTGTGGTGTGGTGCTGAAAAGAATGTATATTCTGTTGATTTGGGGTGGAGAATTCTGTAGATGTCTATTAGGTCCACTTGATGCAGAGCTGAGTTCAATTCCTGGATATCCTTGTTAACTTTCTGTCTCGATCTGTCTAATGTTGACAGTAGGGTGTTAAAGTCTCCCATTATTATTGTGTGGGAGTCTAAGTCTCTTTGTAGGTCTCTAAGGACTTGCTTTATGAATCTGGGTGCTCCTGTATTGAGTGCATATATATTTAGGATAGTTAGCTCTTCTTGTTGAATTGATCCCTTTACCCTTATGTAATGGCCTTCTTTGTCTCTTTTGATCTTTGTTGGTTTAAAGTCTGTTTTATCAGAGACTAGGATTGCAACCCTTGCCTTTTTTTGTTTTCCATTTGCTTGGTAGATCTTCCTCCATCCCTTTATTTTGAGCCTATGTATGTCTCTGCACATGAGATGGGTTTCCTGAATACAGCACACTGATGGGTCTTGACTCTTTATCCAATTTGCCAGTCTGTGTCTTTTAATTGGAGCATTTAGTCCATTTACATTTAAGGTTAATATGGTTATGTGTGAATTTGATCCTGTCATTATGATGTTAGCTGGTTATTTTGCTCATTCGTTGATGCAGTTTCTTCCTAGCCTCAGTGGTCTTTACAATTTGGCATGTTTTTGCAGTGGCTGGTACTGGTTGTTCCTTTCCATGTTTAGTGCTTCCTTCAGGAGCTCTTTTAGGGCAGGCCTGGTGGTGACAAAATCTCTCAGCATCTGCTTGTCTGTAAAGTATTTTATTTCTCCTTCACTTATGAAGCTTAGTTTGTCTGGATATGAAATTCTGGGTTGAAAATTCTTTTCTTTAAGAATATTGAATATTGGCCCCCTCTCTCTTCTGGCTTGTAGAGTTTCTGCCGAGAGGTCAGCTGTTAGTCTGATGGGCTTCCCTTTGTGGGTAACCCACCTTTCTCTCTGGCTGCCCTTAACATTTTTTCCTTCACGTCAACTTTGGTGAATCTGACAATTATGTGTCTTGGAGTTGCTCTTCTCGAGGAGTATCTTTGTGGCGTTCTCTGTATTTCCTGAATCTGAATGTTGCCCTGCCTTGCTAGATTGGGGAAGTTCTCCTGGATAATATCCTGCAGAGTGTTTTCCAACTTGGTTCCATTCTCCCCATCACTTTCAGGTACACCAATCAGACGTAGATTTGGTCTTTTCACAAAGTCCCGTATTTCTTGGAGGCTTTGTTCATTTCTTTTTATTCTTTTTTCTCTAAACTTCTCTTCTCGCTTTATTTCATTCATTTGATCTTCCATCTCTGATACCGTTTCTTCCAGTTGATCAAATTGGCTACTGAGGCTTGTGCATTTGTCACATAGTTCTCGTGCCTTGCTTTTCAGCTCCATCAGGTCCTTTAAGGACTTCTCTGCATTAGTTATTCTAGTTAGCCATTCATCTAATCTTTTTTTCAAGGTTTTTAACTTCTTTGCCATGGGTTCGAACTTCCTCCTCGAGGAAGTAGTTTGATCGTCTGAAGCCTTCTTCTCTCAACTCGTCAAAGTCATTCTCCGTCCAGCTTTGTTCCATTGCTGGTGAGGAGCTGTGTTCCTTTGGAGGAGGAGAGGTGCTCTGATTTTTACAGTTTCCAGTTTTTCTGCTCTGTTTTTTCCCCATCTTTGTGGTTTTATCTACCTTTGGTCTTTGACGATGGTGACGTACAGATGGAGTTTTGGTGTGGATGTCCTTTCTGTTTGTTAGTTTTCCTTCTAACAGTCAGGACCCTCAGCTGCAGGTCTGTTGGAGTTTGCTGGAGGTCCACTCCAGACCCTGTTTGCCTGGGTATCAGCAGTGGAGGTTGCAGAACAGCGGATATTGGTGACCAGCAAATACTGCTGCCTGATCATTCCTCTGGAAGTTTTGTCTTAGAGGAGCACCCGGCCGTGTGAGGTGTCAGTCTGTCCCTACTGGGGGGTGCCTTCTAGTTATGCTACTCGGGGGTCAGGGACCCACTTGAGGAGGCAGTCTGTCCATTCTCAGATCTCCAGCTGCATGCTGGGAGAACCACTACTCTTCAAAGCTGTCAGACAGGGACATTTAAGTCTCTAGAGGATTCTGCTGCCTTTTGTTTGGCTATGCCCTGCCCCCAGAGGTGGAGTCTACAGAGGCAGGCAGGCCTCCTTGAGCTGCGGTGGGCTCCACCCAGTTCGAGCTTCCTGGCTGGCTGCTTTGTTTACCTACTCAAGCCTCAGCAATGGCGGGCGCCCCTCCCCCAGCCTCGCTGCGGCCTTGCAGTTTGATCTCAGACTGCTGTGCTAGCAATGAGCGAGACTCTCGTGGGATATAATCTCCTAGTGTGCCGTTTGCTAAGACCATTGGAGAAGCACAGTATTAGGGTGGGAGTGACCTGATTTTCCAGGTGCTGTCTGTCACCCCTTTCTTTGACTAGGAAAGGGAATTCCCTGACCCCTTGAGCTTCCTGGGTGAGGTGATGCCTCGCCCTGCTTCGGCTCACACTCGGTGCGCTGCACCCACTGTCTTGCACCCACTTTCCAACACTCCCCAGTGAGATGAACCCGGTTCCTCAGTTGGAAATGCAGAAATCACCCATCTTCTGCATTGCTCACACTGGGAGCTGTAGACTGGAGCTGTTCTTATTTGGCCTTCTTGGCTCCACCTCGCTAGATGACTTTATCCTTGTGTACTTCCACAAACCTAGAGGGTATATATTTTTATTTACATATTTTTTCATATGGAAAAGCAAGTGTCCTAGGACCATTACTGAATATGAATCATTTCTCCTACTTGATCTGCAGTGCCAAAATCAAATGCCACAAAGCAGTTTTCTCTGTGTGTTCTATTATTATATGGGACCACCATTGTATATGTGATTTGTCCTTGACTAAAACATCACCATGGAGTGTATAACTGTACAGTTAATTATAGTAAATTGTAGAGAACAGTTCTGGTTTCAGCTGCACCGTCTCATACTTCATATAATTTTGTCTCAAGAACACTTGCACTAACGTTTATCTCTTTTCTTCAGCACTTATCACTAATACTTTTATTTTTACCTATAAAAAGATTCAATTTATAGATTCAAGTACTGAGTCATTATCAAGCAATTTCTTCACATCTGTCTGTCAGGATGCTAGCTGTGACTGTGTGAAAATGGAGTTCGGTTTTTCTCATCAGCTTGCTATTACCCACTGTGTGCCATAATACTACAATGCAACATCACTATGCCTATTCAGGTTTTGGTCAAATTGTTTCAGGGTATCAACTCTTCATTGTCGGAAACTTTGATGTGTTTCAGGAAGTCATTTCAGCATTTTCATCAAAAGCACATGTCACCTACATTTGGACTTTTTTTTGTCCCAACATTTTACAAGTCATTAACTTGAAAATCCATTTAATTGGTATATGGAAGTGATTCTTTAAGGAATAGGAGTTTAGACTTAGAGACATTTAAGGCCATCTTCCAGGGATCTTTTTGTGCTGCTGTGGTGGCGGTGGTGAAAAATGGATAACAAGATTTATCCTTTTAACCATTTTTTTTTTTTTTTTTTTTTTGAGACGGAGTCTCGCTCTGTCGCCCAGGCTGGAGTGCAGTGGCGCGATCTCGGCTCACTGCAAGCTCCGCCTCCCGGGTTCACGCCATTCTCCTGACTCAGCCTCCCGCGTAGCTGGGACTACAGGCGCCCGCCACCATGCCCGGCTAATTTTTTGTATTTTTTAGTAGAGACGGGGTTTCACTGTGTTAGCCAGGATGGTCTCGATCTCCTGACCTCGTGATCCGCCCGCCTCGGCCTCCCAAAGTGCTGGGATTACAGGCGTGAGCCACCGCGCCCAGCCTCCTCTTAACCATTTTATGTGTATAGTTCAGTAGTGTTACATATATTCATTGTTGTGCAACCAATTTTTAGAACTTTTTCATCTTATAAAACTGAAACTGTACCCATTAAGTGAAAACTCCTCATTTCTGCCTCCCCCTAACCCAACAACCACCATTCTAGTTTCTGTATCTATGAATTTGACTGCTTTAGATACCTCATAAGCAGAATCATACAGTATTTGTCTTTTTGTGACTGGCTTATGTCACTTAGCATAATGTCCTCCAGTTTCTTCCACTTTGTAGTATATGTCATAATCTTCTTTTCAAGGCTTAGTAATATTTCATTGTATATATACCACATTTTGTTTATCCATTCATCCATTGATACATTTAGGTTGCTTTCATCTGTTGCCAATTGTGAATAATGCTGCTGTTTTGAACATGTGTGTACAAGGAACTCCTCTAAATCCTTTTTCTAATTCTTTTGAATACACACCCAGAAGTGAAATTGCTGAATCATGTGGCAATTCTGTTTCTTTTTAAGAAACTGCCATACTGTTTTCAATAGCCGTAGAGCCATTTTATATTCCCTCCAACAGTGCACATGGGTTCCAATTTTTCCACATCCTAACAGTAATTATTTTTCATTTTTTTGATAGTAGCCATCCTAATGACTGTGATGTGATACCTCATTATTTTCATTTTCTAATGATCAGTGAGGTTGAGCATCTTTTCATATGCTTTTTATTCATTATTTGTATATTATCCCTGGAGTGACATCTATTTACGTTTGTTGTTCATTTTTTAATAGAGTTATTTGTTATTAAGTTGTAAGTGTTCTTTACATATTCTGGATCACAGTTCCAGCTCCAGGAGATGAAGGAACAGGGCACACTTGAGGATGCGATGGAGTGCCAAGGCCAGTTATGGGAAGGAGAGCCAGCGCAGGGCTTACCCACTTCCTTCATGCCTCTGCTCAAGTGTCGTCATATTATTGAGTTCTTCCTGCCTATAAGTTTTAAAAAATGTTTATTATGTAATAAAACAGCACACTGTACTCCCACCCAGCACTCCACACACTCCTTATCACCATCTGGCATACTATAATATATGTTTCCTGACATACTATCTATTGCCCTCATTTAAGATAAAAGCTCCAACAAATGTGATTCCTATCAGAGTTTACTGCTATGTCCCCAGTACCTAATGTCTTATCCACATCATTTCTAAAGTTCTCCAGGTCTTAAAATTTCAGGTCTCTCCTTCCTTACCTGAAATAATGCCTGGCACATATAAAATGTTCAGGAAATATTGCTTGAATAAATAATTAAAATCTCATGACCCTCCCCTGGCTGAAATTACAGTCAGCCCTCCATATCTATAGGTTCTGCATCTGCAGATTCAACCAAGCTTGGTTTGGAGGAAAAAAAATAAAGACAACAATACAAATTACTTTAAAATACTGTATAACAACTATTTACATTGCATGTACATTGTGTTATTATAAGTAATCTGGAGATGATTTAAAGTATATGGGAAGATGTACACAGGTTATGTGCAAATACCAAGCCATTTAATATCAGAGACTTGAGCATCCTCACAATTTGGTATCCTGGGGAGTTCCTGGGACAAGTATCCCTGATATTGAGGAATTACTATATTTAGAACCTGGGCTGTCTGCAATTCTATTGATTGAAAATTTATGTAATACCCCAGGAAGGACAAAGGAGTTTCAGCCATTCTCTGCTCCCATTGCATTTGTCTTCTCCTAATATCTAATTGAGGAATTATGGGATTTTGTTTTGCAGAGAAGGAGGAGACAAATCTGTATTTTGTAACCTAAAGTTTGGAAGGGCCATGGACTATGGGAAAAGAATAGAACAAGAATAAGGAATAAGCCAGAAAGTGAGAGAGATAAACCAGTTATCTTCCAGTGGTGGTCTTTTTATTTCCCCTCTCACACTTCAGATGGAAACTGGCTTTTCCTTCAGAAGACAGGAAACCCCTAAAGCATCAAGGACTCCATCCTCTCTGCTGGACTGGCTGTGAGGTCAGGGGCAGAGGTGGAAGGAATTTCCCTTGTTCCTCAATGCTTACATTTCATAGTGAAGGGAGAAAAATACATTCTCCTTGGAGGAAATGTGGAGACTTCCTGGGGAGTTCAGCTATGAGGCCATTAGGAAAATTCAGTAGTCTGGGAATCTGTGAAGCAAGAAATACCACAGACTTTTTGAAACCTTTATTATGAAACCCTGCTTAATAATCATAAATGTCATAGCTCACAAATACCCATTGAGTTTGCGTTATTCATTGGTGCTTAAGGGCCCAAGGTTATTCCACAGGCACAACGCACTTTCAGACTTTTTCCCCAAAGACACTTATGATAATTTGTGAGAACACACTTAATGATATTTTATGTTTTTCCTACCCTGAGGTTAAAAAAAAAAATGCCTCTGTGAAAAGAGTGAGCTCCACTCCTGGGACAGTACTGGTAGAATGCCAAGCCAGGCAGCAGTCCAGTGTGTACCCGCTATCAGCCCTATGAGCTTGGCGGCACATGTGGTATGGAGATGATAAAGGTATACATAGATTTCTCATTTTGAAAATTACCAGAATTGTATCATTACAATCTAGCAGATTGACCTTAAAAAAATTGTAAGGATGAAATGCACAGAAATCAGTAGAATAGGTAGGAGAGTTTAAGCATGTTCCTAACTCTTCCAGATTCACAAACCACAGAGTTAATTTTTCTTCTTAAATCAGTTGTATACACATATAAAAATTAGCTTATCTGTGTATGATTCTCATTTTCAAAATCATTTCGTGATTAAATTGGGGCCAGGACTTCTTATTGCCTTATTTCACAGGACTCTGGAAGGCTTTGATTAGGGCTTTGAAGTACAATAGGGTGACAACTTTCAGGCTGCCTTTGAGGAACAGGAAGTTCCTGAAATGGAGATGAGAGGACCCCAGAGAAGGCCATTTGGAGATTCTCAAATGTCTGAGCAACCATGCCAGCATCTTGGAGACTTTAAGAGATGCTGAACTGGCCACAGGTCAGAGATAAAAGTGCTCCCAGGGTTTTTCACTGGGATTTCTCTTGAAGAAGCAGATGAACTCGGCAACATAGTCACTGCCAACTGTTGCCAGTGTGGCACATTTGGAGGGTGGCCCATTTGGGCACCATGTATAAGACCTTGCAACTAAAGAGCCTACTAGTGAGTTTCACCTGGAAGATAAATTCCCATGATTTCTAGAAATACTAGTACAAAGGATTTTTTTTGAGACGGAGTCTCTCTCTGTCACCAGGCTGGAGTACATTGGTGCGATCTTGGCTCACTGCAACCTCTGACTCCCTAGTTCAAGCTATTCTCCTGCCTCAGCCTCCCAAGTACCTGGGATTACAGGCATGCACCACCATGCCCAGCTAATTTTTGTATTTTTAGTAGAGACAGGGTTTCGCCGTGTTGGCCAGGATGGTCTCGATCTCTTGACGTCATGATCCACACGCCTCGGCCTCCCAAAGTGCTGGGATTACAGGTGTGAGCCACTGCGCCTGGCCAAATGATTTTTACAGGTGCCACTTAATTTTTTTATTTAAAGCTGGCAGACTCAATGTTCTGAGAGTGTGCTGGTCAGCTGCTAGGAGTTAGGTGCTCCAGCAAGTTGACGGCTGTCAGTCAACAGGCTTCAGCTGATATCTGTCTCACTGATCTCACGCTGGTGGATTGATTTCACTTGTGAACTACTGTAGTTCTCATGCAAAGGATCCAGGTGAGGAGGAGGCTGGCTCCGCCCTTCTCACGTTATGAAGTTACCAGCCAAAGAGTTCACCAGATATTGCAGGCCCTGAAATCTTTTGGCAAATCCTCCTGCAACTTCCCTGGAGGTCTGTATATCCCTGTCTTTAAAATATATTTATCAACGAAAGATGTGATTTAGAAAGGAGTATCTTTTCATACCATCTCTTTTCAGTGGTGGTATTTGAGCAATCTTTTAAAACACAAAACCCCTTGCTCCAGTGCTCTGGAGTAGTGCTTAGACTCCTGGCATCCTTCTGAGCAGGCAGTGGATCTTGGCCAAGTTCCGGGAGGGAGCCATGGAGGAAACTGTGGAGGGAAGGCTGGACGGGAGACGGGGAGCCAGCCGCGGAGGAATCCCCCCTGCTGGTTCTGAAACTGAAGCTTTGTCCCCCTGCCTGAAAAGAAGGTGATTTGCCCTCACTGTAGTGGCATATCGTGACCAGACACTTCACAGTTCATGCTTTCAAATGACCTAAGTTCCAGAGCATACACATACTTGCTCCAATAAAAATAACTAAACATGGAAAGAAAAAAACTAAGCTCTTTTCAGTGAGGAGTAAGGTATAGCACAGGGCCTATCACCTGAGTGCTTACAAGTATGTGTGAAATGACTTCATTACATTTACATTCTTTGGTATGCTTTGTGCTAATAATAATTCAGTTACTGTGGACAACTATGAACATCTTTGGAAAAAAGAACAATGTGATCTTTAAAAGATTGTAAAGATCGAACGGATCTTTAGGTTAATGAACCCCAAGGAAGGAACTGGGCATATGGAAGAGCCGGAGCTTATGACTGCTACCTCCCTTCCTTGCAGTTCACAGTTTAGAGCTGGAATCATAAGGAGTATTTCCAGTCCCCTCATTTTAAAGATGTGGAATACTGAGGGTCAAAATGACTTTTTTCCCTCCCTGGTTTTTAGTTAGTTGGGTTGGGGGAAGACTCTATACAGATAATGTTATATATCATGGTTCGAGTGCTCTCCCAATGAAATTTGCATTAATTATCTTTATTAGTCCCTTCTTACATTGCTATAAAGAGCTACCTGAGGCTGATTAATTTATAAAGAAAAGAGGTTTAATTGACTCAACAGTTCCGCAGGCTGTACAGGAAGCATGGCTGGGGAGGCCTCAGGAAACTTACAATCATGGTGGAGGTGACTGGGGAAGCAGGCATATCTTACTGGCCGAAGAAAGAGGAAGAGAGCCAAGGGTGAGGTGCTACACACTTTAAACAACCAGATCTCGTGAGGACTCACTCACTATCACAAGAACGGCAAGGGGGAAGTCCACCCCTCCAATCACCTCCCAGCAGGCCCCTCCTCCAACACTGGGGATTACAGTTCAACGTGAGATTTTTTCCCCCAGGAAAAATGTTTTGTTTCCTCATGAGAACGTGAAACCTACCTAGGACTGTGAGATGGAGTTAATGGAGCACTGCTATTATCGTTGCACTGGAATTGTCACTGTCCTAATAATTTGATAATGCCCTGAAAGAGATTAATAGTTTTCTCAAAGGAACAAAGTTTTCTGTAGAAACAAGATGACTAACCACTTTTGTGATCCTGGTGAGTTTTTTGGCTTCAACATTAATCTTTACTGTGAATACATGTATTCCAGTTTCTTTTTGGTTCATATAAGCATCATTTTAATTTTCTGCTCTGCTTAATTGAGGTCACTATTGGTAGAACTTTGTTCTTTGTTCCTATTAGAAAAGTCCAGAAACCAGCACACTGTTCTTTCCATTTGTAGTTGAAATCAGTATTCATTTGGCATGGCTGAGCCTCCACAGGAATGCATTGTGGCATCTCTTCCATAGTTGAGTGAAGAAGAAAAGGCAAGGGAAGAAAGCATACCCACCAGTAATTAATTTTGTAGAATTTAGTACACCTCTTTAGGTTTAAAATTCCAGGAGAAGGGTTCTCATCTAGGACACCAGGGATGTACAGAAAGGCACCGTTCTTTATCAGCTGCCTAAGCAGTGTCATCCCCAGGCTCATGGAGTGGGGTCGTAGAGGGAGAACAGGCCAGAAGGCATCTTGCAGGGTGGGGTCTCCAAAGGTGTCCCTAATCCACAGCTGGGGAGCTAGGACCCACAGGGGCTCCCAAGTCCAAGATTCTGAGCCAGTTGTTATGAGATAACTCCTAGGTGTTAGAATTGCCTTAGTGCTTCCAGGTGATTGTCATTTCCAGCCAGGCAGAGAAACACTATCCTAAATGAAAGCCCGGTGAGTTTTCAGGATTAGCTATCAGGTAAAAGGCACTGAGCTGTAGACAGAAGATTCTGCTACTTAGTAACTGTGAGACCTTGGGCCAGTCCTCTGCCCTCTCTGTGCCTGTTTCTTTGTCTATAAAACAGGGATAATGGTGCCCCATGAGGTGTAGGGAGAATCAAATTCCATAATCTAGGGGCTCAATCAAGTTCTGTAAATGTGAAATACCATGGCATCATCCAGTGCAGTGCTTGCACAGAGTCAAGTACTGGTCAGCCAGCATTGAAGCCTTGCATTGTTTAGTCTGGGAGTTGGGCTGGAGCAAGCAGTAACTGCCTTTCTCTCTGGCCTTGATGGGGTCGAGGCTATTAGTAGTGCCAAGAAGATGAAGTCTTTATATCTCAAAGAAAAAAAAAAACAGTAGCTTAAGTGACATAAATCCTGCTTGTTTTTACAAAATAGTGTGTGATATCTTCATCAGAATCTCAAAATGTTATAAATTCTATAGCCAGGTGTTCTGTTTCTTTTGGGAAATGCTAGTTGACATCCATTATGGTACCAATTGTCATCATTATTATTATTATTATTATTATTATTATTATTATTATTATTTGGAGACAGAGTCTTGCTCTGTCACCCAGGCTGGAGTGCAGTGGCGCAATCTTGGCTCTCTGCAACCTCTGCCTCCCAGGTTCCAGCCTCAGCCTCCTGAGTAGCTGGGACTACAGGTGCTGCCACCACGTCCAGCTAATTTTTGTGTTTTTAGTAGAGACAGGTTTCACCATGTTAGCCAAGCCGGTCTCAAACTCCTGAGCTTAGGCAATCCTTCTGCCTGGGTCTTCCAAAGTGTTGGGATTACAGGCGTGAGCCATGGACCCCAGCCTATTACTTATAATCTCTCCACCCCTCCTCACGCCTCACTCTGCCAGGTGGTTTTTATCAGGTTAGTTTCTAAAACTTGGCCCCCACGTTTCTTTGCTGTGCCAGGTAACTGGAGCAAGTGTGCTCTTTTCCAGTTGCACACTCCAGATGCAAGGATAGTGCTGAGCAGTATCCAACACGTCAGACCTCTGAAAAGCAAGGGAGTTATTATCTAAGAAACGTTCAGACCCTTAAAGCCTTCTTTTTTATGTTTAAAAAGCTTAGGTTTACAAGTTAAGACAATAAGCGGGTACTTCTGAAAGTGAATCGAAGCCAACTGATCCTATCAAACATTTAATCAGAACATCTGTTTGCAATGAAGTTTTCTGACTTATCAGGGGGATTGGTGGTGAATTGAGACAGCAGCCGTAGAGTGCACTCTTATCTCATGTTTATCAGGGGATCATATTGTCCACGAAGATAGCTTCTCTGTGCTCCAAGACTTTCCTCACTTACTGTTTCTTCCATGAAGTCTTCAGCACAGACAGGCTTCGCACTGCAACATGTAGCATTTTCTCAGTCTAGGAGTTCAAGATTATCATCATATGATACTATTAGTCATTTTTAGGTACCATTTTAGATACAGAATGCTGTGGAAGTTACTTCGTGCCTGAAGGCCTAAATGTTATTTCTCCAAAAAGGCCTTATCTCTATCCTCTGTCTTCCTTATCCTACTCTAAATTAAGTTTAGCTTTTATGTCTAATACTTTTCTTTCTTATGTATTTTAGTTTTAATTTATTACTGTCCTTTTTTCATAGTTATTGATTGTCTGGTTCCCCACTAGACTAAAAGCTCCAGCTAGCATGTCAGATCTCAGAGGAGAGCTCTGTGAAAGGCGTTAATGTCTAAGTAACATTCAGACTTTTAAGGTATCATTTTTTTAAATTAAAAAAACACAAGGATTATTTGACACCAGATATCAACTTAAAATATGTGAAAGATGTAAATATTAGAAATGAGGATTTAAAGTTGGTTTTCTAATAGCTTCTGAAAGAAAGTGGTATGTTGATTAATGAAATTCTAACACAGTAATAATCACATAGACGCATAACCTTTCAAAAAATGTACACAAATTGGATCATACTATAGATATTGTCCTGCTCCTTATGTTTTTCACTTAATCGTGCATCTTGGTGTTCTTTTATGTCAGCACCTGATGCAGAGATCGTTGGTACATTTCATGGCTGTATTGTGTTCTTTGTAATTTATTTACCAATTTTCATGTCAGAGGACATTTCTTGGCACTTCTCCTTTCTGCTACCGTGTGAAGAAGGACATGTTTGCTTCTTCTTCCACCATGATTGTAAGTCTCCTGAGGCTTCCCCAGCCCTGTGGAACTGCGAGTCAATAAAAACTCTTTCCTTTGCAAATTACCCAGTCTCAGGCAGTTTTTTATGGCAGTGTGAGAACGGACTAATGCATGTTCCAACAGTGGAATTACTAGGTCAAAATATGTGTATTTTTTATTATGATAATGTGATATGTAATTTTTGCCTCATGTTTCTTGATGCACAAGGTATTGGGGAGATTTTCAAATTTTCTAATGGAGGCATCTGATTTAAGATTTCAAGCAAGATAAATGACTCAAACCTAGAAATGATCACAGAGTAATCAAAGGAAAAGTGAAGTTATACACTCTGAATTGTTAAGTAGTAGAGGAAGAAAACTATCAGAAAAATTACAACCTATGCCCCGATTTAACTGCTTAGACATTTATTAGACAAAAAAAGAAAATCTATACTTTGGCTTATTATATTATTGAAAAATACATTTTTAGCTAAGGCTAACCACTAGACCAATTAAAGTAGACATTGTCTACTAAAGATGCCTGTTCTCAATGAGAACACATGGACGCAGGGAGGGAAACATCACACACTGTGGCCTGGCAGGGGGTGGGGGGCAAGGAGAGGGAGAGCATTAGGACAAATACCTAATGTGTGCAGGGCTTAAAACCTAGATGATGCGTTGATGGGTGCAGCAAACCACCATGGCACATGTATACCTATGTAGCAAACCTGCACGTTCTGCACATGTATCCCAGAACTTAAATAAAATAAAAATAAAGATGCTTGTTCTCAAGTGTGGAAAGGGTTTAGAGTTTGGGGTGCATGTTGTTTGTAGAGACATGATATTGACATGGAGATGCCATAATTCTTTTTTTTTTTTTTTTTTTTTGAGACAGAGTCTCTGTCACCCAGGCTGGAGTGCAGTGGTGCAATCTCGGCTTACTGCAGGCTCCACCTCCTGCGTTCACGTGATTCTCCTGTCTCAGCCTCCGGAGTAGCTGGGACCACAGGCGCCTGTCACCATGCCAGGCTAATTTTTTTTTGTATTTTTAGTAGAGACGGCGTTTCACCGTGTTAGCCAGGATGGTCTCGATCTCCTGACCTTGTGATCCGCCCATCTCAGCCTCCCAAAGTGCTGGGATTACAGGCGTGAGCCACCGTGCCCGGCCTGAGATGCCATAATTCTGCATCACAGGCACTGTAATCCTATATCATCCCCCAAATCTAGAGGCATTACAGTGGGTTTGAGATTAATTTGTTTTAACCTGTTCTGGCATCACTGGATATTCTTCCTACTCTGGAAACTGTCAGAGTCTAAGACCAACAGCAGTTCAGGTTTTGTTATCAGGAAAATCAGTGACCTCTCCTATGTTAATAAAGAGTTGCTGCTGTTGGATCACCTGTTGCTGTTTTTTGACAACTCCTTTCCCACTCCCACCCCCCTTTGATTGTAGGATAGAAGTATGATAAAACATTTTAATTGCCTAATACTGGGAAAGTAATTGTACCTTTGGTTATTGAGTTAGTAGGGTGGAGATTGGTTGGTGGTTAGCATTTCAGAATTAAAAGATCCTTGAGAAACTATGGTTTGATTCCAAAAAAACTTACATTTAAGACGAAGATCAATAAGGGAACAATGTAAATTTTTTTTTTAATCAACTATTGATGTTCATGTGAAAATAAAGTATTGATGATTTATACCCAAGGCTCTTTTTCCCCCCAGGGCAGAATCCTGGAATTCTTAACATTACTGAGCTATTCCATTTTGACTTACAGATGGAAATAAAAGTGGAAGGTTAAAATATGGAGTTATTCAGTCTTTTTGCAAGTAGGTAAATGGTCAGACGTCATGGTCAAAGCCTAGGAAGTTTTGTTGTTGTTGCTGTTGTTGTCGTTTTGAGAAAGGGTCTCACTCTGTCACCCAGGCTGGAGTGCAGTGGCACAATTATGGCTTATTGCAGGCTCGACATCCTGCACTCAAGCGATCCTTTCACCTCAGCCTCCCGAATAGCTGGGACTACAGGTGTGCACCACTTTGCCCAGCTAATTTTCGCATTTGTAGAAGTGGGGTTTTACCATATTGCCCAGGCTGGCTTCAAACTGTTGGGCTTAAGGGAGCCACCCACTTCAGCCTTCCAAAGTGCTAGGATTACAGCCATGAGCCATTGTGTCCAGCCCAGCCCAAAGCCTGGTTTTAAAGAAGATTAGCTGTATCTCTTATACATCTTTAAAAAGGACCCCAATACATACACCTACACAAGAAAAAATAAAACCTGAAAACAAGAACTTGCTTTCTAAACTTTTATTCTAAAAATTCCAACATCTGTTTATGTAAATATCCAAAGGAAACTCCCAACCATATATACATACATACTCTTCAGCTCTTCAGTGCCACTAATTGTTTCTATTGTTTTTGTTATACATATATATTTGTTTATTTTCATGTTTGTTGTCTCCTGCAATAGGCTGTAGAAACTCCCCCCTCCCCAACCTCCCTCATGAGTACTGTAATATCTGACACTTGGTGCGTGTTAAGTACGTGTTGATTTAATACATGAAACAGTCTTTTCTCCCCGAGTGAGAATACCGGTTTGTCATCCAAGGGCTGATTAGAGATTAGTGTTATATGTCAACGTCATGCTAGAAATTCACTAGGAAAGCCTCACAAGCTAGTACCATTGTGATTGCATCAATTGTGGCCAGGCACCTATTTAAAGTAGATTTTTAAACATTATCAATCTAGGCCAGGTGCAGTAGCTCACGTCTATAATCCCAGCACTTTGGGAGGCTGTGGCAGGAGGGTTGCTTGAGCCCAGGAGTTCAAGACCAGCCTGGGCAAGATGATGAGGCCCCATTTTCATTAAAAAAAAATTTCTAATATGTGCTTGATTGAAAATAGTTAAATAGGCACAGTGGCTCATGCCTATAATCCTAGCTACTTGGGAAGCTGAGGCAGGAGGATCACTTGAGTCCAGGAGTTCAAGGCTGTTGTGAGCTGTGATTGCGCCACTGCACTCCAGCCTGTGCAACAGAACAAGATCTTATCACTTAAAAAAAATTAAAAAGAGTCAAATAGTGCAGAAATGTACACAGTACAAAATGGAAGTTACCCTCCCCCACCCACAAAGTATTACAGTTAATTGTATAATGGATATTCTTGGCCCCTCCTGACATCCCATGGCAAATAGCTAGTGATCAGGAAACAGGCTCCTTATGGATTAGGAATCCAGTGCAGGAGTTTGAGAAGAAAGCACCTTAGCTAATCAGGATGGTGATCCCCACCTCCTCATCGCCTTGCTGCATTGTGTCTGATGTTGCAGAGGGAGCAGAAACGTATACTGCTCCCTCCACAGAGCTCTCTGCTATTCCATTGATTTCATTTGGCTTTGACAAAAATGATATGTACGGTATATTTCTTTTTCTTTCCTTTTTTTTTTTTTTTTTTGAGACGGAGTCTCGCTCTGTCGCCCAGGCTGGAGTGCAGTGGCGCGATCTCGGCTCACTGCAAGCTCCGCCTCCCGGGTTCACGCCATTCTCCTGCCTCAGCCTCCCGCGTAGCTGGGACTACAGGCGCCCGCCACCACGCCCGGCTAATTTTTTGTATTTTTTAGTAGAGACGGGGTTTCACTATGTTAGCCAGGATGGTCTCGATCTCCTGACCTCGTGATCCGCCCGCCTCGGCCTCCCAAAGTGCTGGGATTACAGGCGTGAGCCACGGCGCCCGACTCTTTCTTTATTTTTTGAGACAGAGTTTCACTCTTGTTGCCCAGGCTGGAGTGCAATGGCGCGATCTCAGCTCACTACAACCTCCACTTCCCAGGTTCAAGCAATTCTCCTGCCTCAGCCTCCCAAGTAGCTAGGATTACAGGCGTGTGCCACCGTACCTGGCTAATTTTTGTATTTTTAGTAGAGATGGGGTTTCACCATGTTGGCCAGGCTGGTCTCGAAATCCTGACCTCAGGTGATCCACCCTCCTCGGCATCCCAAAGTGCTGGGATTACAGGCATGAGCCACCGTGCCCAGCCTGTATGGTGTATTTCTTTTTTTATTTTCTTTTTTTTTTTTTTTAAGTATGACCATAGAGCTGGGAAAAGGCATGTGACATAGTAATCATCTGCCTTCATTCAACACAGTGGTCCAGACCCTCAGCCTCTTTGAGGCTCTAGATTTAGAATAATCTATATCATCTGAAGGAAAGATACATTTCACTTGAAACAGAAGCTTTTCTATACCAACAGCCTCTCCTTCAAGCCCTTCTATGGAAAGTGCTCATTTCACATCCTGTTGTAAACTTGCTAGTTGTCACTTGTGGAAAGTTGGTGCATGGTTACCTTTTGTGGAGATGAGAGTCGGGATCAGGAACTGGGGGACTGAGCCCACCAGGTGTGGACTGCCTAGGCTGTCCCTCCTTGACCCCACGCTCTGGCCAACTTTGACTGCTCCAAAAGAGCAACCCCACTGCAGGAGATGTCCCTCCTTGGGGTCGCCACACCAGGAGCAGGCCTCCGGAAACCTGAGAAGTACTTCGAGAATGACAGCCATCCTCGGCTCCTGGAGACTCACTTGTCCAAGAAAAATATGTATATAAATAAAAATGCTCATAGCAATAGGAATAATGTGAACAATCAATGTGGCAAATTGAATTAGCTGTAAATCAGTTTCCTTAACTTTGAATTAGGGTTAATTAACCTTAACCTCTCTTACCTGACAAAATAAGATCAGAGAGGAAGGTGATTTTCAACATTGAGGGTTAGCCAAAGTAAATCAGCAATAATAATAATACAAATAGTAATAGAGTAAGAAGAGTAATATAATGAAAACTGTTTCGTTGAGCACCTATATATCAGAGGCTTGATGCTAACTAAATACCTTACTTATATTGCTTTAAAAAATTCATAAGATGAATTTTCATGTTAGATATTATTCTCATTTCAGAGGAAAAATACTTCAGTAACTTGGCTAATTATAAAACTATTAGTAATAAGTGACTGGACTGTGATTGGAGCCTATTGTACAAAGGGTTCGATTTGCAACTCTGATCTATTGACAGTGGCATAGAGTGGCCGAGAACTTAAATGTGTGGTCCAGGGATGGCCAGAAAGACTGCTGAGATTGATTAGCAGCATCTGCTGTGAGCCTAAGTAAGGACTAGGGGTAGCAGAACAGCAGCATATTTGCCTGCTGCATCACGCTGCCTCTCAAGCTAATGTAACTTAGGGAGGAAGGAAAGTCTCTTCACCTTACAGTGTATTTTGTTAAAGTGTCACAATGTGACACTGTTGTGATAAAAACCACCTGGTTCCAAAGCGTGCAGAGGATGAAATGTGCGAGGGGCAGAGCTAGTGGCTCCCCACAAATAACAATTATGCCATTGGCCCCCACAGTGCTCCCCAGCAGTAGCGCTGTCACATCCCAACAATGCGCCTTTGCCCACAGACACATGGGCCCAATGGCTGGCACTGACGGTTTCCCTGAAAAGTGCTACTGTCCTCTGTTCTGAGTTAGCCTTATTGTTCAGAGCTTAGGGAATGAGGCACATGTCCAGATATGGGACAATAATATGTGCTATACACTTGCTGTCAGCAATATTATAGGTCACCATGATATCAAAACCTTCAACTCTACAGTGCTCTGAACTGACCTCCCCATACCCTAGCCCTCAAACTTGTGAATACCTATTTGCCCCTAATTCAAATACCACTTCCTCTGAAGTCTTCTAGGACTGCCACTCACTAGCCAGAGTTAGCTTAATGATTTTTTTTCACTCCATCATCTAAAACCATGCCAATAAATGTTTGACCACTGAAAGAATAAATGAACTTGTGTGAATACCTTAGAAATTGGGAATCAATTACAATGATTTTTTGAGACCCAAAAGGATGAAAGGATAGCAACCATTTCAAGCATACATTCTTTGGATCTACTCTGATCATGTGGGAATTACATAGTCTAACAGCAAGTAGAGTAAGAGGAAGGGTTTTGGGCTATATCCCAGCACTTTGGGAGGCCGAGGCAGGTGGATCACGAGGTCAGGAGTTTGAGACCGGGCTGGCCAACATAGTGAAACCCCATCTCTACTGAAAACACAAAAAATTAGCTTGGCATGGTGGTGCATGCCTGTAGTCCCAGCTACTTGGGAGGCTGAGGGAGGAGAGTCACTTGAACCCGGGAGGCGGAGGTTGCAGTGAGCTGAGATCATGCCACTGTACTCCAGCCTGGGTGACAGAGCGAGATTCTGTCTTAAAAAAAAAAAAAAAAAATTAGCCATCATTTGGTGAGGGAAAGACAGTACACAAAAAAAATTCAGATAAGACAGAAAAATCTCCATTACTTGATGCTACTAATGAAATCAACCCTTCATCCCCAAATTAGGACAGATAATGGACTATAAAGACTTAGGTCATTCCACGGGGAGGAGACATTTCCTTAAGATAAGAAAGTAAAAAGCCAGTTTTGTTATGAACAGGGGAGAAATGCAAAGGTCCTGAGGCAGAAAACTGAAAGTGTCTGAAAGTTCTGGAGTGATTGGCTCACAGTGAACAAGAAGAGAATGGCAGGAGGTGAGAGTGGAGAATGGGGAGAGAGAGGCAGTGCAGAGAGGTCTTGTCGGTCCTGATAAAGGAGTTGAGGTTTTTATTCCAAGTGCAGAGAAAAACCACTGAAGGATTAAACAGGATCTATATCTGTAAAATGACAGTAATCCTCTGCAGGACAATTTCATACAGTGGAAAGAGTAACACCATTTGATGGAGTCTTTGTACCTTTAGAGAAGCTACTTACAAAGACCCAACTTAATAGACAATTGCCAGGAATTAAACTTCATTATTTTGATAATGTACAAAGTTGACTTTTAGTTCTAGTTGGCAGATGTATGCTTTCTGGACAGGTTAGCCTAGTGGAATGATTTATTCTAGAGCAACTCTAAGATATTTTAAGTAAAAAACAGTGCCTCTGAGGAGAAAAGAAGGCTCCATTTCCCAATTCAACAGTTGCTCATTCATTGATCTCTCAACTGACTTCTAGAGTAAGATGCTGCCCTTTTGGGCAGAAAAGGCTAGGCAGGTCCATCTTCCCCACATGGTCAGCCAGCTCTCCTTTCAGTCCCGGGCGTGGTTCACACACTCTGGGACATACACTTAAGGGGCTCACTTCGTAATAGCGGCTGCTTTTTCCTATTGCCAAGTGCTTTCCCATGGCAGGTTGTGTTTCTTGAGCCTAATGTGTTCCAGAACTTCCTATTTCCTTACCAGTTCTTTGATTTAAAGAAATTGTTTATTTTTTCTTCACTTTTTCAACAATCTCACTTTTTCAACAGTCTTTATTGAGCACCTGTGCCTATGTGGAGATTAAACACATTGCAGGGCATTGAAGAACAGTGTTGGGGTGGTATTAGCACAACACTGGTTCTAGGGAGCTCAGGGAGTGAGCACTTATCTCTGCCTGAATGGGCTTCCTGGAGGAGGTGACAGAGCTAAGCTTTTGAAGGAGTCTCATTCTGACATCTCTGAGAAAGATGGATCAGACAGTAGAAAGCGATTTGGAGACTGCTGGAGAAATCCAAGGAGGGCACAAAAAGCCTGGGCTGGTAAGGCGAGTTCAGAGGTAGAGGAAAAGTTTGCCTAAAGAGATAAACAGGTTTTCAGGAAATAGAGCCAGTGGAACTTGGAGAATGATTGGGCCCAGGGCAAAACTGAGATAATTCCAAGAGTTTGCAGCCACACCCATCTGCTCTCCAAGGAATAGTTCCCAAGCTGAAACTCAAAGGTCACCAGCATTCTTCATGAGATCCTGCTCTGAATCTATTACCCTTTTTCATGACCTCTTTTTGGAACATTGATGAAGAGGAAGTGGTATCATATATGGTTTCAGAATAAAGCCCTTGAGTCATTGTATTAGCTCTTGTTTACAGAACATTTTAAGATGCTTTCAAGGAAATACAAATAATATGATTCTTATGCCTATTTCCTGCCAGTGGCCAACCAGTCTTCTAAGTATGGTTAATGTGAGAAGTGAAACTATTTTCCTAAATGCTGTTTCTTTTCTCTTTTCATTATGAAGTATATTCGGTGCTCTTCGAACTGGTGCTTATATGGTGTACATTTTGATGACCAAAGGCCTGAAGCAGTCAGTTTGTGACCAGGGTTTTTACAATGGACCTGTCAGCAAATTCTGGGCTTATGCATTTGTGCTAAGCAAAGCACCCGAACTAGGTGAGTATCTTCTTCCATTTCCTCTCCCTCTCTTTGTAGCAACATATCCACAGTATTTATTTAGTGAGCAAAGAAACATTTTGAAGGTCCTATTTTGTTGGTTGCAGGAAAGTTACAATGAATGAATTTGAGTTCTTGCCTGACTTCTACTTTTTATTGTTCGCTCCCTCTTTCCTTTTAAATAATTTTACATTGTGCATATTAAGAGTAGATAGTTTATACTGAACATGCTGATTTTCGAGCTCTACTAAAAATATACCTCCACGGACTTATAAAATGCACACAGACCCCTTTAAAAGGCCCACTGAGCTAAGCTAATATTAAAACATGGGGGAAAAAAAGAGCAACACAGCTATTTCCAAGTCCCGTATCTGAGCATACTTTCATCTGTAGAGTTAGGATTCAGATTAGGAATTAAGCTTTTCATTTGGGGACCCTCCTCTTCTCATTAACAAATGCTGAGGGTTGGTCTCTGGTGGTGTTTGATTTTAATCATCAAGACTGGCCTTAGGGAAGGGGAATGTAATTTATCTTCTAGAAAGTAATAGAAAATACAGGCTGTATTTGTAGATTTCTATAATTTTTCCCTCAACCCTTGGATGGTCTTGAATGTAAGTGTGGCACAGGTTACCAGAAATAGTAAAGTCAAGGAGTTGATGTGGGCACAGTTTTCCAGGAAGATGTCTTTATTTACACAGAAAGAGATCTAGTAGTGACAATAAGCTCTGAGTACATCCATGAGTAATGCTAGCAAACTGATACAGATTGTACAGGTACAAACTGGTAAGGCAAACCTGGTCACCTCTGGGGTTCTGGGTTTTTTTTCACCTGCAATTAAGAATTATACATATTTAGTTCAAAAGATATCAATTGCAATTTTTGCCATTGTTTTCAATGGCAAAACCACAGTTACTTTTGCACCAACCTAATATGTATTGTCCCCTCTCCTGTTTCTCCTAAAAAGGGAGTTTGGTCTTGTATTTTCCTTACAAACCACCTGCAATATAAGCTATGAGCAGTCTTCTGTAAGGTGCCCCTTGTTCACGCCCCGTGTCCATTCAGATAGAATGGGAACTGTCTGATTTGTGCGGGCCAGCAACCCAGCCACCTTCCACTGGAAGCCAGAAACCTGCTGTTTATAAGTAGATGACAATTGGTTTGAGCTATTGTCTTCCCAGGTCAAAAACAAGGGAAGAGCAACGGAAGAAAATTTTTCCTGAAAACCTTTCCTAAGAGGGGTAGAGGTACAAAGATAGTCCAAAATAACTAGATAACTACCGCATGCATGTGCACGCCTGCACCGCTCCGCCCCTCCAACAGACACACACAAACGCCTACACACACGGATCATATGAAAACACTCTCAGGGTAAAATGCATTAGTGTGGATTCATTCAGTCATTCATTCAGTGCATTTATGTTAAGCACCGGCTGAAATAGAATGGCAACTTTATCTAAAAGGAATTTTACAATACAGATTTTATGAACCAGGCCCCAGGAGGTATTGGTACCACTAGGTATGAAGTCATAGGCTAGAGAAGTGGTTTTCACCCTGGATTTACAGACAATGCCTGAAAAATCTGAAGAGGTATTTCTGGGAATTTTAAAATTATATGAGAATATTTTAATTTGCTTTGATTCATAGAGTTTCTGAATCAGAGCACTTGTTCTCAAACTGGGGTTGATCTGAGAGTGTGAGCATGTATTCTTTACTCTTGGGGTTTTGTGATTTTTTTTTTTTTTTTTTTTTTTCCTGAGACAGAGTCTTACTCTGTTGCCCAGGCTGGAGTGCAGTGGCGCGATCTCGGCTCACTGCAGCCTCCGTGTCCCAGGTTCAAACAATTCTCGTGCCTCAGCCTTCCGAGTAGCTGGGATTACAGGTGTGTGCCACTACACCCGGCTAATTTTTGTATTTTTAGTAGAGACAGGGTTTCACCATGTTGGCCAGGCTGGACTTGAACTCCTGACCTCAGGTAATCAGCCCGCCTCGGCCTCCCAAAGTGCTAGTATTATAGGCATGAGCCACTGTGCCCGGCTGTGGCTTTTTTCTTTAAAATAAAATTACACGTTATTAAAGTTTGAATTATTTTAGTTGAGAAATATATCCCTCTTTTATGCTATTTAATAACCTTATTAATCCCCTATCTTTTTTGACAAAGGCCTGACTACAACTACATAAATGTAGTAAATGCATGAAACGTGATTTCCCCTGAATGCTACCCCTGAACACTTCAACAGTTTCTACCTTTTACTACTTCCCCCCCAAATTTTTTTTTAATAAGAAATAATCATGCCAGTAGGATGCAAGTAGGAGACTAGACTATGGCTGGAGACTGGACTTCTGACCTTTAAGCCTCAGATCACAAAAAAGCAGCCTCAGCGTTTTCTTCTAGAAACGCCTTTTCCCTGCAAGGACTAATTGTGTTGTGTTCTGAGTTATATACAGCTGTATTTGAGGTGCTTGAGAACAAACATAGTCCTTTCTACCTTTTGGAGGAATAATTTATTGAAATGCCACCTCAAGCTATCTGTAGTGATTAATTTCCTTTAAAGACATAATCAGACCTATGCTCTCTGTCCTCCTAACTTTTAGGATTCCTAGAGAAGACCTATTAGTGTAGCACCCAGAGGTATTCATATTTTCATCTTCTATCTTGATTGTGTTGATGCTGATGATGTTAATATCACCTGTCTTAATTTAATCCAGGCCCAAATGTCCACTCCCCTCAGCCTCATAGCGGACATTGTAATTGAATACAGTGTTCCCTCTTGAGCCCCAAAGGAGCCATAATCCAGTCTCCTATTTGCAGTCAACAGGAGTGGTGTGCTGCTGGCATGATAATCCCTTTCCCTGGAAAGGGCTCATTCATCACAATAATTTGTAGTAGTCCTTTGTGGATTATCCAATAATCGATGCAGTTAAAATATGAGATTGAAGTGTTGGAAAAAATAATATTCTAATCTTGACATAGTTCTTTAATGAGGCTAATTAGTAACATAAATTCTTCATACAGTTTCAAACCCTTTATAGAGATAATTTTCATGTTCTGAATACTTTTTTTTTTAACATTTTAAAATATGGGATATTGTTCTTCAAATACTCTGGAGCTCCTCTGACAATGGCCATTCAGAGGTAAACCGCTGACTCAAAATAGGTCCAAAATCAGTGCAAGTGTCTCCAAGACAAGCAGATCTAGGTCTTTATGTAGTCAACATGTTTGCCTGGATGACTTTTTTTTTCCCATGCATTTTGGAGGTTAAATTTCTTTCCAGTTTTTGCAGTTGGAAAATCTTGTCGCTACTATTTAATTAAGAGAGATTTACCCGTTTGGATTATTTAGAACTTTTCTTATTTTTAGGTCTCAAATTTTACCTTTCAATATTCTAAGATTCTGGACTCTTTATGAGCACCAAAACGAAAAGATCTAGTGAGAAAAAAACAGTTCTTCCATGTATAGTACTGAAACTGTATCCCCCCCCACCAGCTCCCACAAACTCAAATTCTTGTTTTAAATTGCAGTAAAATATACATATTATTCAGATTGTTGAGCAACCATTATTCCATCAACTTCCAGAACTTTTGCATCTTCTCCAACTGAAATGCTCATTCCACACTAACTCCCCCTTCACTAAACTCTTAATAAATAGCAAGAAGACCTTTCTGTTTCAGCAGAAAACCGTGAGCTCATTTCAGTGAATTATGGGGTTGTAGGCCACTAGAACAAGTGAGAGGAAAAGAGCCACTAACCTGCTTTGTGTGCCAAATCTTTGAGCACCTACTATTTGGATTATATTAAAACCTGCTGAGATTTTGTTTTGTTAAAACTTGGAAACATCTGCTCTGAGCCCAGGTCCTTGCTCAGTTGAGCATGTCATTGTTTTTGAAGCTCTGACTCAGCAGCACTCTAGCTAGCTCTGGGAAGAGGGACTCAGCTGTGTGTGACAAACCACACACACAGAGTAGCCTCTCTGTGTCTCTTGGTGGCCAAGAACACCCTGGGGATTTCCAAATGCTTGTTGCTTTTCCTGCAGCTGCAAAGGTGTAGTTAAGAAGGGACACTTGGGTATAAGGAACAACATGCCCTGCCTGAAAGCTGTCTCTTGAATGAAAATAGTTGGACCAAAGGTTAGAGAAATCATGATACAGAGAACATGAGCCAGGAGGTAGCTAAAATGACATGACTGAAACATTCGAGAGTCTAAAGTCCCATTGCTTGTACTTGGCCAACGTCCTTCCCGTTATGCCAACAGGACATTTGAACAAGAAAGATTGACTGACCAACTCAAATACACAGTCCCTCTGATAGTTAACATTTCTGGGTCACTCTATAGCTTCTGGAAAGCCTGAAATTACCATGACTTGGCATGACTCTGGCTCACAACAAATTAAATGTGACATTATGTGGTTTCCCCAGAGGAAAAATAATTTGTACCTGCCAGAGTGGCCTGACTGATGCATCTCAGCTGCCATATCCAAGACCGTGAGAGGACTTGGTTAGCTCTTCTGAAGCCCCACCAGTTTCCCCCTGCCTGAGGGAAACTACCACTCTTTGGGTCAGCAGTCTGGGGGATAGTAACCCTGATAGGGCGTTGAATGGTGCTACTGATCAGCTCCAGAGCCATTGCTGGGAGATGATCAATTTCATTCCCGCACCCACCATCCTGCATATGTGTTCTGGAAAAAACTCCTAAGCAAATTTAAATTAATTTTGTTCTTGAGATTTTGGGACATGTTTTCCCCTCCTCCTACCCTCCACTCCACTCCCCTCCCTAAAGTAACTAGAAACACCCAGTGTGTCTCAGATAAACCTGAGATATACCCTCACCTCCATACAGGAGAAACACAAAGCCATTCTTAACTCCAGAATTGTACCTTCCACTTTCCATCCCACACTAGCCCATTCTAATATGGTTTTTCTTAATCATTCTTTAGACAATAAAATTTTAATATAAAAGTGATGATAGGGTTAAACTAAAGAGTTAGGATGAAATGCATATTACTTTGACAAATTTATTATAATGTGTTTGGAATTGTATAGGGGTTTATATTTTAGTTAATGCTAAGAGACTCATAAAAGCATCTATTCAATTATGAATGACTAAACTTGTTTTAAACATACAGTTTCTTGGACATCTACCTTCTTTACACTATGAACCAAGGTAGCTGGAATTGATTGTGTCTGCGTTATTGTCCACAGAGGGATTGGAGGAACAGAGTAGTACTTATACAGAAATGGTGGATCTCTGACAGATACAAAAATAGCACAGTTTAAAACTGAAAAGTAGATCCCAGGTCTCCTGACATCAGTTTTGTCCCTTAAGTATATGTATGAGGGTTACCATCATCATCCATCATTATCAGTCTGCCTGACACTTATAGACACCATAAAAATCTGGCATCGTGCAACAGAGAAGATGACTTCAACAAAAATTTGATAGTAGGTTCAGAAATATAACAACTGACAACTTTCCTGTTTATTTAATTAATTAATTTATTTTTTGGATGGAGTCTTGCCCTGTCGCCCAGGCCTAGAGTGCAATGGCATGATCTTGGCTCACTGCAACCTCCGCCTCCCCAGGTTCAAGTGATTCTCCTGCCTCAGCCTCCTGAGTAGCTGGGATTACAGGTGCCTGCCACAATGCCCAGCTAATTTTTTTTTTTTTGAGATGGAGTCTCACTTTGTCACCCAGGCTGGAGTATAGTGGCACAATCTCAGCTCACTGCAAACTCCGCCTCCCGGGTTCATGCCATTCTCCTGCCTCAGCCTCCAGAGTAGCTGGGACCACAGGCACCCACCACCATACCTGGATTTTTTTTAATTTTATAGTAGAGATGGGGTTTCACCGTGTTAGCCAGGATGGTCTTGATCTCCTGACCTCGTGATCTGCCCACCTCGGGCTCCCAAAGTGCTGGAATTACAGGTGTGAGCCACCGTGCCAGCCTAATTTTTGTATTTTTAATAGAGATGGGGTTTCACCATGTTGGCCAGGCTGGTCTCGAACTCCTGACCTCAGGTGATCCCCCCGCCTTGGCCTCCCAAAGTGCTGGGATGACAGGTGTGAGTCACCACACCCGGCCAACTTTCTTTTTCTATTGTAAACAAATATGAAATAATAGTGTTTAACAGTTTAGTAGGAAAATAAACCAATAGCTCTCCTAATGAATGGAATGGGGCACCACCTGTATCTTTCCAGCCACAGCCATTAGAACCTTAGAAGTCTTTCCCCATAGTCCAGCATTCTTTGACCTTGCCGAGTGCAAGCGTTTTAGGCCATCTGTGAAGTACATGAAGGATAAGGTAGGAATAAGTACTAGGCTTTTTTTGTTTTTGTTTTTTTGTTTTGCGCTTAATTAAATTTCAGAAGAAGAAGAAGAACCAGGGCCGGGTTCTCAGGGCGGTGGCTCACGCCTATAGTCCCAGCACTTTAGGAGGCCGAGGCCGGCGGATAGCTTGAGCTCAGGAGTTCAAGACCTCATCTCTACTAAAAAAGTTTTTTTAAATTAGCTGGGCATGGTGGCACATGCCTGCAGTCCCAGCTATTCCTTAGGCTGCAGTGGGAGGATCACTTGAGCCCAGGAGATCAAGTTTTCAGTGAGCTGTGATGGCACGTAGGTGACAGGGCAAGACCCTGTCTCAAAAACAAATAAAAAATTAAAAGAACCTTCTAGCTTTTGTTTTTTACACAAAAAGAAGCCAGGTTTGAGTTCACCAAAGGTCATGAAGGATGTCGATTTTTCCCATGTCTCATAACCATAGAGATAGGAAGGAGAAAGACGCATTCACCTGCATTAGCCTGTTTCTGTCACACATCCTAGCGTAACTTCCCTTATTTTCTTACTCGCTAATGTAATTGGGTGTATTTTTCACTGGGCTTGCTCTTCATCCAATTTTACATAAATGTTCTACAGTCTATTTTCAGAGCCCTGAGACTTTTCAGTGAAGCATTGCAGATACATAGCATCTACCCACCTCAGCATAATTCTAGCTTTCATAATATGAATTCCCTGCCTCAGAAGCTATGGTCTTTTCCTTCAAAGGGATATTGTTAGACAAAATTTTGGTAGATCCTGGAAATCTTTTCAGTTAATTCTATAAAATGAAAACTGTTATTTTCAATTGCTCCTCACTTGATTCACTGGTATAAAATATTCCTATTACCCTTGTCAGCAAATGTGTATAGAAGAGGATTTTTGTCTCCCTTTTTCTGTCTTTTATTTAGGTTTTACTTTTCTCACTGCCATTTGGCAAGGCTGTGTAATTTAGGGAGCTCACAAAGATATGTGTTTGAGGGGTACCTTTTATCATGTACCAAAGAAAAATTATGGTTTTACTACTCTAGAGAAGCCTTAGAACATTTTGCTGGGCACTTGACTTCCAGTCTGTTTCCTTTGATTGATAAATGATCTAAGACAAGTCACCAGTCCCCTCCAGGTGGTATTTCCTAAAATGTATAGTTGAGTTGGGAGTTGGCAACATAGTTGTTAATGTCCCTTCCAGATCAATGATGGATAAGATTTTGTGTGAAATACCTTGAAAGAAACATTTGCTGCTTGCCTCCTGTGTGTGAAGAGGGCCATGCTGATTATCCTACTTAATCCTCAGGCGATTCCATGCTACTCTTTTAAATTATCACCATTTACATAGATGAGGAAACTAGAAATAGTGAGGATAACTAACCTGTCCAGGGTCACAGAGCTAGTAAGTACCAGTTCAGGGTTCTAATCCAGTCCATGTAACTCTCCAGTCCTAGCTCAGGATGTCTACCCTCTTACAAAACTGTAAGTCATCGTTATTGGTGGTCAAGGATCTCACGTACCTTCTTCCTCTTTGTCTTCCAGGAGATACAATATTCATTATTCTGAGGAAGCAGAAGCTGATCTTCCTGCACTGGTATCACCACATCACTGTGCTCCTGTACTCTTGGTACTCCTACAAAGACATGGTTGCCGGGGGAGGTTGGTTCATGACTATGAACTATGGCGTGCACGCCGTAATGTACTCTTACTATGCCTTGCGGGCGGCAGGTTTCCGAGTCTCCCGGAAGTTTGCCATGTTCATCACCTTGTCCCAGATCACTCAGATGCTGATGGGCTGTGTGGTTAACTACCTGGTCTTCTGCTGGATGCAGCATGACCAGTGTCACTCTCACTTTCAGAACATCTTCTGGTCCTCACTCATGTACCTCAGCTACCTTGTGCTCTTCTGCCATTTCTTCTTTGAGGCCTACATCGGCAAAATGAGGAAAACAACGAAAGCTGAATAGTGTTGGAACTGAGGAGGAAGCCATAGCTCAGGGTCATCAAGAAAAATAATAGACAAAAGAAAATGGCACAAGGAATCACACGTGGTGCAGCTAAAACAAAACAAAACATGAGCAAACACAAAACCCAAGGCAGCTTAGGGATAATTAGGTTGATTTAACCCAGTAAGTTTATGATCCTTTTAGGGTGAGGACTCACTGAGTGCACCTCCATCTCCAAGCACTGCTGCTGGAAGACCCCATTCCCTCTTTATCTGTCAACTCTAGGACAAGGGAGAACAAAAGCAAGCCAGAAGCAGAGGAGACTAATCAAAGGCAAACAAAGGCTATTAACACATAGGAAAAAAATGTATTTACTAAGTGTCACATTTCTCTAAGATGAAAGATTTTTACTCTAGAAACTGTGCGAGCACAACACACACAATCCTTTCTAACTTTATGGACACTAAACTGGAGCCAATAGAAAAGACAAAAATGAAAGAGACACAGGGTGTATATCTAGAACAATAATGCTTTTGCAGAAACTAAAGCCTTTTTAAGAAATGCCAGCTGCTGTAGACCCCATGAGAAAAGATGTCTTAATCATCCTTATGAAAACAGATGTAAACAACTATATTTCAACTAACTTCATCTTCACTGCATAGCCTCAGGCTAGTGAGTTTGCCAAAACCAAAGGGGGTGAATACTTCCCCAAGATTCTTCCTGGGAGGATGGAAACAGTGCAGCCCAGGTCCCATGGGGGCAGGTCCATCTCAGAGCATTTCTGATAGTTGAACTGTAATTTCTACTCTTAAGTGAGATATGAAGCATTATCCTTTTGTTCAGTTGCCCCGGGCTTTTGAACAGAAGAGTAAATGCAGAATTGAAAAAGATAAACACAACCAAACAATGTGAAAACGGGTTCTGTAGTATTTGTAAAAAGGCCCGGCCCAGGACCACTGTGAGCTGGAAAACGGAGAAAGGCAGTGGGAAAAGAGGTGAGCCGAAGATCAATTCGACAGACAGACGGTGTGTATGCCCCTCCCTGTTTGACTTCACACACACTCATAACTTTCCAAATGAAGCCCCATAGTATAGCGCATATTTTCGATATTTTTGTGAATTCCAAAAGGAAATCACAGGGCTGTTCCTGATATTGGGGGAACACTGTGTTTCTGCATCATCGGCATTTGCTCCCCAAGCAATGTAGAGGTGTTTAAAGTGCCCTCTGCTGGCTGCGTGGCAATACTACAACAAACTTCAAGGCAAGTTTGGCTGAAAACAGTTGACAACAAAGGGCCCCCTATACACTTATCCCTCAAATTTTAAGTGATATGAAATACTTGTCATGTCTTTGGCCAAATCAGAAGATATTCATCCTGCTTCAAGTCAGCTTCGGAAATGTTTTAAAAGGGACTTTAGCTCTGGAACTCAAAATCAATTTATTAAGAGCCATATTCTTTCAAAAAAAAAGCTGGATAATATTATCTGTAATATTTCAGTCCTTTACAAGCCAAATACATGTGTCAATGTTCCTAGTATTTCAAAGAAGCAATTATGTAAAGTTGTTCAATGTGACATAATAGTATTATAATTGGTTAAGTAGCTTAATGATTAGGCAAACTAGATGAAAAGATTAGGGGCTTCCACACTGCATAGATTACACGCACATAGCCACGCATACACACACAGACACACAGATGTGGGGTACACTGAACTTCAAAGCCCAAATGAATAGAAACACATTTTCTGGCTAGCAGAAAAAAAAAAAACAAAACTGTTGTTTCTCTTTCTTGCTTTGAGAGTGTACAGTAAAAGGGATTTTTTCGAATTATTTTTATATTATTTTAGCTTTAATTGTGCTGTCGTTCATGAAACAGAGCTGCTCTGCTTTTCTGTCAGAGATGGCAAGGGCTTTTTCAGCATCTCGTTTATGTGTGGAATTTAAAAAGAATAAAGTTTTATTCCATTCTGTGTGAATGGTTTGAGCAGTGAACAAGGAATCCATGCAAACCAAGTCATGACTGGAAGAAATGGGGAGTGGGGGACAGTGCAGGGGAGGAAAGCTGTTACATCTATGTTAAATGATTGTGAGCAGTCTATAATGTCTTGATGTTGGTTCATAGGTGAGACACAACTGATGGAGGAATGTATTATAAATTATGCAAAATCTGACATGAGCTGAAAAGACAGGTCCTTTTATAAGAGCTAATAGATGCTTAGGATGCAAATGTTATTTTGAGCTTCGCAAATACATGATACCGTGCAATAAGCCTTTTTTCCTTATAACAGAAAATGAGAATAATTAAAATGAGGAGAAGGCCACATAACAATTGACTTGAATTTAATTGAAGGACCCATTGGAGGCTTATCTGGTTGATTTAATTATTTAATTGAGTGATTTATTGCAGATCTCTTAATGCAGATAAGAGACGGAAGTGAGCATAAACCTTAAAAAGACTCTAAATGATGCTTCCAAAGCACTTTCATTTTGGTATTAGGTTCATGTTTGTTTGTCTTTACTTGTAAAATAATTTGGAATTTTTGTTTACAGGGTGAATGTCTTAATAGTTTTAAAATTAGCTAAATATATCTAAAGGCATTTCCAATGTTTATCATGGGAGGAAAAAAGCCACATTTTTTTAAAAAAACAAAACAAAACAAAGCAAAATTTTGGTAGTATAGGTTCAATACACTGTTTTTAACATCTCAGCTTAGCCGCTTTAATCATATCAAGATATGAGGCTGGATCACTGGCCCATGACAAATCTGAAACCTACCAGAGAATTGACTGCTGCATAGATAATCCTGCTGTCAGTTAACATTCCAGAAAAACTTGGGCAGGCAAGTTTTTATAGCTGCCCCACTATGCTGCAATAGAGTATCTTTCTATTGAAGATTTTCCACTGCATCCCAGTCCTACTATGGTGAAAACATTGTTCTTGGACTAAAAAAAAATCCTTTATTTCATACACACATGATTTCATACACTAGGTCTGAGCATCAAGCCAAGTCCATGAGTTTGCAATGAAGTTCTAGTGAGAAATGCTCTATTCATAAAGCAGGGGGTTTATGTGGACCTTCTAGTGTTGCTTATGGGAAAAGAGTAACTACCATATTACATCTAACGCAAGGCCAAAGTACCAAATTAAAACCATGGATTGAGGTGGTTATTCGAAGTCACTTACTCCCATCCTTCTAATTATGCTCCACTACAAAAGTAAGGGGAGAAGAGGGAATACTTTACATGTACATTGCTAGAGAGAAAAGAAAGGCTTGATTATATCCCCTCGCTTCTCCACCTCTCTGCTCACGTAAAGAAACTGATTAGAAAAGAGACTAATATGTCTAGACTGAGTTAGAAACTTCATATGAGTGGGTTTTGTAGAATTGACGGGAAAGACAGTGGGAACCTAGAAGAACAGAAAGAGACCCACAGAATGTCTTTTTTTTTTTTTTTTTTTTTTTTTTTGAGGTGGATTCTTGCTGTTGTTGCCCAGGCTGGGGTGCAGTGACGCGATCTAGACTCACTGCAACCTCCGCCTCCCAGGTTCCAGCAATTCTCCTGCCTCAGCCTCCCAAATAGCTGAGGTTACAGGCACCCGCCACCACACCCAGCTAATTTTTGTATTTTTAGTAGAGACAGGGTTTCACCATGTTGGCCAGGCTGGTCTCGAGCTCCTGACCTCAAGGGATCCACCCGCCTTGGTCTCCCAAAGTGCTGGGATTATAGGCGTGAGCCACCGTGCCTGGCCCAGAATGTTTTTTTTAATCAGATGTAGCATCTTCATAAGGTAAAGCCTGTCACATCAGAGTAACAAAGTTCCTGGAGTACAGTGATGCTAGAGTAGAATGTTCCAGAAGTCTGGCCATAGTCCCAGCTTCTGAATTACCTGGGAGAGACAAGATGCTCAGGTTACTATTTTTTCTTTATTCTGATAGTACAGCCTCTACTCAGAGACCATGGTGTGTGTCACACAACCGAGGCAGCTATGGCATATTCTGAGGGCTTTTTTTTTTTTTTTTTTTGGTTTCCTTAATGATTCTTTAACAGAGTAACTGGATTGGCCAAGGTCTGATTCAAGAGGCTGTGAGGAGAGTAGAGAACCAATAGACTTTGCCTCTCAGAGTTCAGAGCTTTAAGTTGTATAAGCATGGTCCATGTCCACCTCTTGTAGACACTTATTGCTTAAAAGTTTCCATCATGAAAAATAATATCATGTCAAAATTTTATAAGCACCCAGAACGTCCCAGTAGTCAAATGTAGTGTCTTTCTCCAGTCTCTGTTTTCGATAATAAATACCATGCTCTCAATTTAGGATGATCGTAAAGCCTATGTTCATGCTGTGAGTCATTGTCTCCCACAGCTTTTGAAACATCGTTCTTTGTCTTTTCTATACAACACCTGATTCTTTGTGCCTCAGACTCATTGCTATCAGGAAGAGACTTTGCCAAGATCCACCACCACTTTTGGCCAGTAGTGTATACACATTAAAGTGAGAGCTGATGAAATCATGATGCTCTATTTTGTTCCGACAATCAGTGTGAAGGGGTAGGTCCTAGTTTGCCAATGAGAAACAGCCTCTGTATGCTGGTATCCAAGACTTACACAAAACAAGTGTCAGTGCAGTCACAGCATTTTCTTGAATGCTGTTGTGACAGACTCCAGTTATAAACATCTGCGAGCCATATGGCACAACTCACAGCTAAAGAGGCCGGTACAGTGCACATGCACAGAGCACTGAAGAACATACACAAACCTGTTGAACCATCAAGTTACTTTCCTCATCCTCAGAGACTTTGACAATTCAGAGCTCACAGATGGCAGGGGGAATTCTCAGGCTTCCCTTCCTCCTGATTGACACTTTTTAAAGGAAGTGATGTGGAAGTTGTTCTAGAAGTTAGATGGACAGTGGGAGCACATTCGTGAGTGGGGCTTGGGAGATCTCAAAAGTGGCACTTTGATTTTAGGCTGGGCAGGCAGAAGTCTCACAGTAAAATATATTTCACTAGACATCCAAACCAACACTGCATTGTAGTAACCTCTTCTGAAGTAACTGGTTAAATTAACAACTGGTCCCATAAGTCAGGGTCAAGCCACATTTATAACCCATTCGAGCCAGCCGTGAAGGGTTCTGACTCGACATTGGTATTTAAATGCTGTTACTTTCCCAATGCTTAGTAGCACTTGAGACTTTATTTCCATCGACAAAAACCAAGAAGGCCACAGAAGTAGCCTAACAGTCCTCCCTGGTCATACTCGTTTCAAACAGGTCTGCCTGTCTAGACATATTCAGGCAGGAGGTTGTTTGCTGCTATCTTGAAAACCACTGGAAGATTCAGCCTCTTGGGGACCTCAGAGCCCATGTTCATATGGAAGCCCACCCATATAAGCCTCACAGAGCAAATCACAGCAATGTTGAAGTTGTTATTTTCAAGTGCTTATTTCACGACATTAAAAAAAAATATTTTTTCCTGGTGTATTAAAATTAAAAATAAAATCATAACTTTTGATTTAAAATCAAACTGTGTTTCTGTTTTCTCTTACTCTGGGCAATTTAAATGGGACATCTAGGATACCGAGGGTTCCTCAAATACTCAGAAATGCCATTTCCACACTTGACACCCATAGGCTTGGGGCACAGAGATGAGTCACTAAAACTCCTCGCTTTCTAGTAGAGCCCAAAGATGCTGTAGCCCTCAACTACTACTGACTAAATGTCCATAAGATGTCCAGCCCTTCAGTAATGCCTTTCATTGATAGATTGATAGAGCATTTTACAATTCATATGCTTTCTACCTCTGTTGGTTCACCAGAGCAATTTTTTTTTTTGAGGGGGGGATAGAGTCTTGCTCTGTCCCCCAGGCTGGAGTGCAGCAGCAAGATCTTGGCTTACTGCAACCTCCGCCTCCTGGGTTCAAGCAATTCTTCTGCCTCAGCCTCCTGAGTAGCTGGGATTACAGGGGCGCACCACCACGCCTGGCTTTTTGTATTTTTAGTAGAGACTGGGTTTCACCATGTTGGTCAGGCTGGTCTCGAACCCCTGACCTCATGATCCGCCTGCCTCAGCCTCCCAAAGTGCTGGATTACAGGCATGAGCCACTGCGCCCAGCCGCCAGAGCAGTCTTAATGGGGCAGATGGTCTAAATTGAATCTCCATTTTTATAGATGACAAAAATGTGCTTGTTAGATCCAGTGTTACAGAAGTGGAAGGAATGAGATTTGGACATAATCTTAGCTTGGATTTTGCTGCAGCCATTCAATATTTTGAAAAGAATGAGAATATAAATGAATAAAATTCTAATACTTGGCACTATTGGACAGAGTGTCTCAGGACAAAATATACGTTAGGGAAAACAACGGGTACAGCACCTCCTTCTTAGTTAATGGTGCAATAGGTTACTCACACGCCTGCCGGATACTAGCAGGAGTAATCCAAGTCATCCACTCCCTGATCCCTAAATAATTTAGCCTTCAAATTCCAGTGTTCTGGAAAGTTCTTTGGCACACTTTATAGGTGAAATAGTTTGTCATTCTTCATCACCTTTTGGCACATTGTTACAATGTGTACAAAAGCAATGTCCCTACAGCATTTATATTTAAAACCCAAGAAACCGTTTTTTGTGCAGGTTTCTCATGGCCAAATTATTGCCTCTTTTCACATCTCAGAATTGTTAAGATGGAACTTTGCAATCTATTTAATGTATTTTCTTAACTTAGGGTCAAATGGGGAAAAATCCATCCTGCACACAAAGTGTTTTTATTAACTTCAAAAAGGGATGGGGGTGGGGGGAGGAAAATCAGACTTCAGGGAGCGTTTCTGTTTTGTTATCAAAGTCCCAGAAACCTAATACAGATGACAGTGCCATCATGTAGCTTCTGTTACATGTCTCAAAAAGTGGATGTTTCAGAAATTAATAAAGCAAGCATTAAAACATACAAGCATATCACTGTTTAGCCAACAAAAATGCTGTACTTATGGAACTCCAAGACCAAGATATAATAGAGCAGGTTTCCTATGAAAGAACAAAAATGGGTTCACAACACCAATATTTTGGGAATGTAACCACTCCTGGCTGGTTTTTTTTTGTTTTTGTTTTTGTTTTTGTTTTGTTTTGTTTTTAGAATAAATGAATTTAGGTGGGTGTTCTAAATCAATGGGCAAGACAGTTAAAATAACTGAAACAGCTCCTCACTGGTTGGTCTGTAGCTGATTAATCTCCAGCCTCGGTAGGTCTGGGACAGGGTCTCGGTTATTACCAGACACTGCTACCTGAGACCAAACAGGGAGACCCAGCTGAGTGTGGGGACTTACACAGCGTGTGTGTGGAGGAGGAGGGGCTACATTGTGTCCCCCCAGCCTCACAAAACTAGATACACACACGTCCAGAATTCACATGTGCCCTCTGCCCGTAGCACCATCTCACTAAGCAAAGGACTCCAGGCAAGACGAGGAGCTCTAGGTCAGGAAAGATTGGACGCTACTGATCTAAAAGAGACTGTTATCTAATTAATTATCCCATTTTATCCCTTTTATATTTTTTATATCTATTTTATTTGTTTATTAGTTCTTTTTTGAGACCATGTCTTGCTCTGTCGCCTAAGATGGAGTGCAGTGGCGCGATCACCTTTCCCTGCAACCTCAACCTCTCGAGTAGCTGGGAACACAGGCACACGCCACTGTGCCTAGCTAATTTTTCATTATCTGTAGAGACGGGGTCTCCTTGTATTGCCTAGGCTGGTCTCAAACTCCTAGGCTCAAGTTATCCTCCTGCCTTGGCCTTCCAAAGTGTCGAGATTTACAGGCATCAGCCACCACACCTAACCTATATCCATTTTAAGTTTAACTGCTTTTCATTGTTTTCATCTATATAATAGGTGAAGGAAGGAACCTTTAGGATTTTGCCTTATTATGCATCACAGGATATGTATTTATTTGGGGAAAATCATACACGCACACAATGAAAGCACCCTGGCAGCCTAAGGGTTAAACACATACCACAGCCCCCTCCTGACATGCCACCCGTCTCACCACTGGATTCTGTCATCTTCGGTATTTTCAGCCCCCCACCCAGGGTGAAAACCCTGTGCTACACTCTGGGGTTTCACACACAGCTTCCTTTTCTATTGACTACACTAATTCCTTTCATACTAGAGGGAAAACTTATCCCCCTGGGTATTTCTCTGCTGTGTTTTATTTGTGAAAACTCCAGTGAGTATTTGCTAAGGCTGTTAATCTCTCTCTACGAAGAAAAGAAAAACAGGGTTCACTATTCCTGCATCCACTACTGCTCACAGTTATATATGAGTTACTACAAAACACCAGAGCTTTTTTTGCAAAACAAGCACTTTTTCTGAATTAGAAGCAGTTCTAATTTCAACTTAGTTTTAGAATAATGACATCGATAGAACATAAATAAACCTACTTAGCTTTCAAATAGACTTAGGCTGCCATGCCAACTCATTTGTTCATTTACATCTAACCTAAGTTTCCCTAGGACCCCTTAGCCTACAGAGGCAATTTAATTTTTTTTTTTTTTTTTGTGCTGGTTTGTAGCTCCCACTGATGCAGGACCTCTGACTTCCTGCCAAGTCCCTCGCATCTAATTCTGGAAATTGCCAGAGTGAGTCTCGCAGCCTCTACTAGGCATTTCTTTTATGTGGTCACCCCATCTCCCACCCTCCCACCCACCCATCCCTGCCAGGCGCAGCTGCTGTTGCATCTCTCCACCGGGCCCTGAAATCGCTGTGCACAGCCAGGTTCAGCAAGTCTCAGCAGGCATCCCCCTTCTCCCAGAAAGGCAACGGTTCCTCAGCTCTGCAGTGGGGCAAGATGCCCCTTTTCCCTTAATTAGACTTTCTGTGGGAGAAAGCTGGCCCCCTCAACTCAAGAGCCAGACATGCATCAGGGGGCCAGGGAATAGATTCGGGGAATGGCCACTGCGCTGCGGCAGAATCTCTATTTCCTCCCTTGCGTGGGTCAAAGCTTTCCTCAGGTAGAATTCATCAGACCTATTACCTTCTTCCCCATGGATGGATGCCCTTTCTGGAACATCCTCAGCTCCATTGCAAATAGACCTGTGGCCACCACACCAGCTTCCCGGACCTGCTCAGACATATCTGGGCCCAGCAGAAGTGAGTTCCTTTTCTAGAAGCCCTAGATCTCCTGAAGGCTCCCTATAACCTGCCCCACCACGGGCGCGGACGTCCCTGAGACCCACTTAAATTCCACCCAGCCACCATGCTACATATGTAAAGAAATAAAGTACAAAAATACTTAAAACAACACAAGTCCTTGCCTTTCCAGTGAAAATCAGTTTTTTGAATTGAAAGATCAAACTGCAGAAAATCACAATAATTATGTGGATTTTCTCCACTTCTGATTCATGGCTATCACACGTGCCCACTTCCTCTTCCTGGGAAGCGCAGGCTGGGGCTCCCTGGTATGTTATCAGAGCACTGTGCTTTTCTACTTCATGGGACTTTGACCCCAGTAAATATATACTTCGTTATTTGTGTGCTGTCTATTCAACATCTGTCTTCTTTAATAGATTACAAGCTCTGTAGGACAGGAATCAAGCTTGCCTGTTCTCTCCTGAAATTCCAGGCCCCTGTAGAAGGCTAAATATTTGTTGAAAGAATAAATACATTTTAGCATATGGTTGTAGGTACCATAATAGATCTCTATCTTCGCCACATGTCTGTGTGTTTAGTGTGTGTGTCTGCATGAGTGTCTGTGTGTGTGTGTTGAGAAATTCCTTGTGATTTTTCGTTTTATACTTTTAAACAGGCAGAACTGTGTTTTGAGCCATTGGATTATGACTATTTGCTTATTCCACTGGAAATTTTACAATCTTCTGTAATATTGTGACTGTGATTAGCAAAAGTTCTTGCCTAAGACTTCAGAACAAAGGCTTTGGAGTTTAACTGCCATCTGCTTGGGGATGGTTATTTGCCCACTCTGTGTCTCAGTTTCCTCATGTACACAATAATAATCATACCTACTGCAGGCCGGGCGTGGTGGCTCATGCCTGTAATCCCAGCACTTTGGGAGGCCGAGCCGGGTGGATCACCTGAAGTCAGGAGTTCGAGACCAGCCTGGCCAACATGGTGAAACCCCATCTCTACTAAAAATACAAAAAGTATCTGGGTGTGGTGGTGGGGACCTGTAATCCCAGCTACTCAGGAGGCTGAGGCAGGAGAATCGCTTGAACCCAGGAGGCAGAGGTTGCAGTGAGCTGAGATCACACCTTTGCACTCCAGCCTGGGTGACAAGAACAAGACTCTGTCTCAAATAAATAAATAAATAAATAAATAAATAAATAAATAAATAAATAAATAAATGGTACCCACTGCATAGAGTTGTTATGAGGATTAAATTAGATAATACTTGTAAAGCCCTTAGCATGTCTCTTAATACATTTTGTGCTGCTATAACAGAACATCTAATACTGGATCATTTATGAAAAATGGAGATTTACTTCCTATAGTTCTGGAGGCTGGGAAGTCCAAGGTCAAGAGACCTGCATCTGGCAAGGGCTTCTTACTGCATCATCCCATGGTGGAAGGCGGAAAGGTAAGAGAGAGAGAGAGAGAGGGACAGAGGTGAGGGCTACAAAGGGGAGAGAGAGAGAAGTGGGCAGAACTCATCCTTCTATCAGAAACCCACTCTCTGGATAACTAACCCACTCCCACAATAATAACACTAATCCATTCATAAGGGCAAAACCCTCATGGCCTAATCACCTATTCCAGGTTCCATCTTTCGATACTGTTGCATTAGGGTTAAGTTTCCAACACATGAACTTTATGGGACACATTCAAACCATAACAGCATAGTTACTTGGTACATAGTAATTGCTTAATGTTAGCTAATAGTATTACTACTACTACTATTGTGTTACTTCTTAATTTCTTTTTTCTGGGTGGTCTACACATAAGCCTCTATTAATTCTTCACTGTGATACTACAGAAATTTACCTATGGAACTTCTCTGTCTTATTATTATAACACAAACTGTAAATGAAACTATAAACAAACATCTTTTCCAGACTAACAGAGAATGAGGTGCTAGGTAAAAAACTATACCTCTATTAGGGAAAATGTAAAGTATATTTTGACATATTCATTGTAGCTTGTATTTTGTTTGCTGTTTCTAATACTCATTTATGATTAATTAGCCAAGGCTTTTGAAAGAAAGAAAACAATTTCACCTGAGTATCTGCTATTTGAGCAATATATTTTAAATCTGTCCTAAAGATCATTCTTCATGATAAAACTACTTCGAGCACGAATGATGCAATAAAAAATTTCCTCGGGAGACAGAAGTGAATTTCTATATTGTATAGCTTAAATATCAGTTTCTGCATAAAGCAATTTGGAATTGTGAAGGGTATTACTACAAACACAAACATCTGAGTTTAAAATAGAATGGCCTTTATCATGGTCCTGATGGACAAGTCTGTCAAGATCATGTGTGTCTTTCTATGAGGTTTTTCAGTAAAATAAACTTGACTCTTGAAACAGACAATTCCCAAATGATTAGTATATTCAAACCCTAAAACTGTGGAGTTTACATATAAAATTCTAAGCTAATTAAATAGTCACTTGTCACTCAAAAGTAGTGAGTGAAATATTACTCACTAGAAGCATCATCAAATGTACACCTATTCACTTGCTGTTTGATTATGTTTAGGCTTTGTGCTCCACCCAAATCTCACCTTGAATTGTAATTCCTAGGTGTTGAGGGACGGACCAGGTGGAAGGTGATTGGATCATGGGAGCAATTTTCCCCATGCTGTTCTCGTGATAGTGAGGGAGTTCTCATAAGATCTGATGGCTTTATAAGTGTTTGGCAAGTTCTTCCTTCACTAGCTCTCTCTTTCCTGCTGCCCTGTGAAGAAAGTCTTTGCTTCCCCTCCATCTTCCACCATGATTGTAAGTTTCCTGAGACCTCCCCAGCCATGCGGAACTGTGAGTCAATTAAGCCTCTTTTCTTTGTATATTACCCAGTCTTGGGCAGTTCTTTGCAGCAGTGTGAAAATGACTAATACACCGATAAACTCACAAATAAACCTTTAAAAATGAGCCGGGCACGGTGGCTCACACTTGTAACCCCAGCACTTTGGGAGGCCGAGGCAGGCAAATCACTTGAGGTCAGGAGTTCGAGACCAGCCTGGCTAACATGGCGAAACCCCATCTTTACTAAAAATATGAAAATTAGCCGCACATGGTGAAACACGCCTGTAATCCCAGCTACTTGGGAGGCCGAAGTAGGAGAATTGCTTGAACTTGGGAGGTGGAGGTTGCAGTGAGCCAAGATCTTGCCACTGCACTCCAGCCTGAGCGACAGGTGAGACTCTGTCTCAAAAACAAAACAAAACAAAACAAAAAAAACCTTTAAAAATGTCTGTAAGGAGATCATGGGAAGAAAACTGTATAGTCAGAAGCTGCACCTGGACTGAGGAAGCACAACTGCTGTTTGTTCATTCAAATTAGATTAACTGCACTTTGAGGTTTTAGGTTATGCATTTTGCTTTAACAGTGGGAATTATATAAACCTCATTTGATTTCAGCGTAATGCCACTAAAAAGCACTCTCCTTGTCTGGGATTTTGGTACACTTTATACTTCCATATTACTTTCCAATTATATTACAGTAACTACATTTTAATTATAACAGCATATTTATCTCAAACTTTAGTTCTAGTTGATGGATTTCAGCCTTCATCCAGGTCCCAGCTCTGAAACTAGAATAAAGCCAGGTATCCCTAACAAATAAAATATTATAGCCCGTTTACCTCTCCTTTCTTCTTTTTATTACATAGACATTGTTTATCAAGAAAAGCCTTTAATACATGCAAAAAATGATTTTAGTCCTTATCAAAATGTCTCATATTTACATATATGCATATTTTTTAAAAGCAATGTGAAGGTTTGTCTATATTTTGAACTGCTCTTGAGAGCTTAATTTATAAGTAATTTTATTGTGCCTAACTGCTGGTTAAACTTCTTATTATGAAAACTTTTAAACATATATAAAAGTAAAGAGGCCAGGTGTGGTGGCTCACGCCTGTAATCCCAGGACTTTGGGAGGCCACCATGGGAGGACTGCTTGAATTCAGGAGTTTGAGACCAGCCTGGGCAATATGGCAAACCCCCATTTCTACAAAACTAAAAAAAGCAAAACAAAAACAAAAAAATTAGCGAGGCATGGTGGTGCACGCCTGTAGTCCCAGCTACTCAGGATGCTGAGGTGGGAGGATCTCTTGAGCCCAGGAGGTCGAGGCTGTGGTGAGCTATGTTTGTGCCACTGCACTCCAGCCTGGGTGACAGATGAGATGCTGTCTCAAAAAAATTAAAAAAAAAAAAAAAAAGGAGGGAGAATAATGTAATGAGCCCCCATATTTCCAGCACCTAGATTAACATTTATTAATATTTTACCATATTTATCATATTTGTTTTAAAGCAAAGCCCAGGAATTATGACATTTTACTCTTGAATACTTCAATAAGCATTGCTAAAAAATAAGACATTTTCTACATAACTACAATATTGATGACTCCTAGCAAAATTTACAATAATTTCTTGCTATCATCTAATATCTTGTTTATTTTTTTTAATTTTCCTGATTATCTTCAAACTGTCTTTTTACAGAGAGGTCCTCCCTGCTTTTTCGTCTAAGCCAAGAGATTTATTAAGGAAACAAAGTCAATGGTCCTATGAAATGTCCTGCGTTCTGGATTTTTCTAATTGTTAGCTTGTGGCATCATGTAGTTAATTCCTCTGTCCCTCGTATTGCCTACAAAACTTAATGAGACTCAAGCTTAAGATTTTTGCAAGAATATTTTAGGTGGTGCTGTCAATTTCGTATTGCTTCTCCCAGGAGGCACATGGTGTCTGGGTGTCCTACTTTTAAAGAGGCTAGGATTGATCAGGTGGTGCAGACAGCAATCTCCTAATTATGATGCTGACTTTCCTCTCTTCTACTGTGGATGAGTACCCTGACACCATTCAAATATCCAGTTTCCTAGAAATCTTTCACTTAATCCTTTTGGCATCCTTTTTTGAAACAGTCTTGCTCTGTTGTCCAGCCTGGAGTGTAATGCTGCAATCTCAGCTCACTGCACCCTCCACCTCCCAGGTTCAAGCGATTCTCCTGCCTCAGCCTCCTGAGTAGCTGGGACTACAGGTTCCCACCACCAAGCCTGGCTAATTTTTGTATTTTAGTAGAGACAGGATTTTACCCTGTTGGCCACACTGATCTCAAACTCCTGACCTTCCGTGATCTGCCCATCTCAGCCTCCCAAAGTGCTGAGATTACAGACATGAGCTACCATGCCCAGCTTTTGCATCCATTTTGATAACAATTGATAACAATTGCCTGAATCATTTATTTCTTTGGGGGATGAAAAACTGAGATTTGATAATTTGGTCATTTCTTCTACATGTAATAACTAAATATCTTTTGCTTAAAAAATCATTCTTCAACCACTAAGGCAATTTGGGCATCCTGAGATACAACTTATGCAGAGAGGATAGAGAAATCCTTAATTTTTTTACTTGAATCACCAATTTTCAGAGCATTAGTTTGATGCACCAGCCACCTGCAAAGGGGACAGACAATTCTTGAGAACTTTTTTCTTTCTTGTTTCCAATATTTTTATGACCTTATGAATTTTTATATAATCAATATATTTCAGCCAGTTGTAGTCATTATTCTTTTTTGGCTGCTCAAATTCTTCCACCTTTGGCAGTGGGAGTCCTTCAGCACAGGTTCTGCATTTTCTTGACATGTGCTCAGTAGTCTTGGATATCTTCCTTCCTTCCTTTTCAGCACAATGGGACATCCCAGTATCACCACATGCATTTGCAGACCCAGACCCAGAATCAACCATTTCTCTGAGGAGTTATGGTTTCCTTTAGAGAGGAAAATGACCCATTTTTTTCCTACTCTAAAATACTTATATTTCAAAATGAATCCAAATTTAACTACATTGCCAGGTTGAAAATCAACTTATTTCAAAGACTAAAAATCCACTTCTGTGCTGCTGGCAAAAGACATTTTAATTAATACAATTACCAGGCATACACAAGTAAGATTATCAAAGAGCTTTGGGCATTTCCTCATTGGTTCTGCAATATTCCTATTGAGTTTGTACAAGACCGTTTTATCCCCATTTAACAAGGTAGGCTGAATAGAAAAGCAGAAATTTAATTGTACAGGATGTTAAATGCATGTAAACCTTAAGATGTCTCTCATGTTCTCACACTATGAACAAAACTATTCGAGGCTTTAAAGAAATTGTACAGAGCAGTCCAAAAAGTATTATGCAAATGATACTGACAGTTATTTAATTAAATTTTAGTAAATAATTAAAAAGACATGTTTTGATCATAAATTTAATATTTCATTCCATGTCAAAATAGATAAGGATTGACCAGGCACATAATGTCCTGGCTACAGCAAATATTCCTTGATTTATTCAGTCAGTAAATACCTATGTGCCTGGAAACTTGAAGCATAAATAGTTATTCCTTATAGCTGTGATGTTTTAAATTAATTTCTAGAATAGGAACATTTTTGGAATATGTAAATCAATCACCATTGAACTATTTTCACAACTGTCCAAGGTAGGATAATATTAGCATGATGTATTCAAAAGATCTAGACATATGAAGAAGAAATTGGCCTGATTTCCCCAAATATCAAACCCCCTGAGATCCTTGGCACTTCACAGTTGTGGTTTGGGTTAGGTTTTCAAGCCATAAATCTGCTTTACTCTGTTTTTGGTTGCCAACTTGTCATTATCACCCTTCCAACCAGCCCCCACCACCTCATTGCCCGGCATCTTTTCTACCAGAGTGAACTTGAGCCAAATGTATTCTTCCCCAGAGGACACTCTGCGGCTGAAGGGCCCAAGAGAGCTCCTATAAGAACATTTTTCCATTTGAGTTTGTCTCTTTGTCAATAAACACCTTGTCACCAGATCTGTTACTTTTCACTGTGATTTTTCAAGTGTTGCCTGATAGCTGAGCCTTCCATTTAAAGGGCACACTGAGGAAAGAGCCCTGTTCCAGGAAGCGCCCATGCTAGGCTCCCTTTAAAGCCTTCTCTGAGCCATTCTGCATGATGTTGGCCAAGTCGCTGGCCTTCAGTCACTCTTAGTTCCCACATCTCCAGGTGATCTTTGAGGGTCATGATCACTCCAACTCTTTTTCCCAGCTACAGTTACATATGTCTCACTGAAATCCTTCTATAAGTTCACATTGGTACAGAAGATATGCTTGAAGTCAGATTCAGGCTACTTTCTTCATTTGTATCACCCTACTTTGGTTCTTTTCAACTGGTACAGACTCAAAGTTAAGTGGGGAATTTATGAAAGTAGACTGAAAAAACAATAACCGAAGACCCAGGAACCACCACCACCAACCTTAACTTTTCCAGAATAGATGGGCTGCAAAATAGAATTGATAGAATATATCAGAAAATAATCCAATTCCTCATTTAACTTTGCAAGGACACAACCTTGCTTCAGAATAACTGGAGTGTGATATAAGCCTACAAGTTCCTTCTCCTGGTTATGGTTATATCCTTGGAAGTTGTGTCCCCAAAAAGCTAAGAGCATGTGCCCTGGAGTCAAACTATTTAGGTTTCAATTTTATTCCTAACTAGCTGGGTGACCAGAGGCAAATTACTTAATCTCTCTTTTCTTATCTGTGGAAAGTGGATCACAGTAGTACCTCTCTCATAAACAAGAAAAGTTCTCAGACAGTGCCTGGCACATTTTCAGTCCTCAATAAATGTTAGCTAGTATGCATCCAACTGAGCCACCACTCCTGACAAAAAAGAGAAAATCTGATTTTCTTCAACATATCACCATCACCCTTCATCACCCACCTCCAAAAGCTCAGGAGTCACTGCATTTCTTACTGATCACATAGCACCTGGGGGGACATCTAAATCTTCAAGGCAGTCCAATGGAGAAACCATAACTTCCAAATATTTCTTGAACACTTTCCTCAAGTTAATACCTTTCCAGTTGCAAATTAATCAAACCCATGCTGGGCCATTATTGCTCTCCAGAGAGCTGCTCAAAAATTCTGTCTCCTGGCAAGGGAAACAATTCACCTCCATTGCATTTTTTTTTCCCCCAGAAAGGTCATAATTACTTGTGGTCTAACAAATGTACATGAATGCTGAAATGTGTAAGTCCTTCCCTTTTAACAAGATACTTCGGCCCACTACCCCTGCACCGCAGACCTCAGCAGCTTTCACTTCCAATATTTCGTAACCGATGGCTTGAACAAAGATCAAGTACTTCCTGTCCCCAAGATTGCTACAATGGTTATAATATTTTCACAAGAAAATTTATAAATGGGTTTCCACCAAATGCAAAATTTCTCCAAATTCCTTCACGTGTACCGAATGTGGGAAGAAAATTTGAGTTACCCTCAAAAAGTACTTCTTTTCTTTTCTGCTGTGAGGACTAGCCAGAGAAGGCTGAAACTATAAAAACATGCCTGAGGCTTATTTGCTTATAAATTGTAAGTAGATTTACGTTTATAGTTCAATAGATCACTCTAGCAGTTTCCCAGAAGCTTTCAGAGAAACACATTTCTCAAATGCTTACATATTGAGGCAAAATGGATTTTTCTACATGAAGCATTAATTAATTCTGGTTCACATATTAAAGTATATATCTTTGTGCATATATAATATGATATTGTATCCTTCTTAACTAGTTAGTTGTAAGCAGGGCACAGTGGATTAATTCACCAACTTGGAAACTTGCTTCGATTACAGCAGACAAAAAAAAAAAAAAAAACAGCGTTCTTACCTCGGAAACCAACAGGCAGACATTCTTAGGGGAGAAATGTATGTGAGTATGTGGTAAGAGGCCTCGTAGGGAATGAGAAGAGAACCTTGCTACAATAAACCTTTTTGTTAACACTTCATTAATAAATTCACTTGCATTTTCCCTTCAAATTAATAGGCTTTTCTACTTAATTTTACAGGTGAACATTAAGGAAAACATAGCCTTTTGTAGGAGAAAAAATATAGCACCAGTTTCACAGCCACCATTAAAGGGAAACTTTTTCCAACTGCAAAAATATGAACTGCCTTTTGATAATATTATCAGTTATGATGGATAATAATAACAGCTATAATTGGATGTTGTTTGCCATCTTTACTCCTGGAGCACCCATCCCCTAAGTGTGTGTGTGTTGGCTGATAATAACAATACAGAGGCAGGGTGTGGTGGCTCATGCCTGTATTCTCAGCACTTTGGGAGGCCGAGGTGGGCGGATCACTTGAGGTCAGGAGTTCGAGACCAACCTGGCCAACATAGTGAAATCCCATCTCTACTAAAAATACAAAAATTAGCCGGGCACAGTGGTGTGAGCCTGTAATCCCAGCTAATTGGGAAGCTGAGGCAGGAGAATCGCTTGAACCCGGGAGGCGGAGGTTGCAGTGTAGCTGAGATCGTATCACTGCACTCCAGCCTGGGTGACAGAGCAAGGCTCCATGTCAAAACCAAAAAAAAAAAAAAAAATGGAGAGTTGCCAGCTCTTTATGTGTGTGTTTGGGGGAAGTTGGGACATGCAATGCAGACCACAGCCAGTACTCACTCATGTATCCGAGACAGGCCTCCCTACCCCAGGTGGGGCCAGTTCTGCGGTGCAACTTCTGCTCCAGATCTTCCACAAGGGGAAGCTAGTCTCTAGGGGAGCCACATCCTTGTTTAGTTTTCTCCCATACCCTACTTCTGATTCTCTCATGCCTCTTCTCCGGAGAGCACTCTCCCAATAATAACCTCAACAAGAAATCCCACACCAGATGCCACTTTCAGGGAATCCAGTCTAAGAGTTGGTATGGCATATGGTTCTAGGAAGCAATACTAGATATGGAATCCTCTAGCTGGATCACCAGGCTGCAGGAGGGAAAGAAGAACCACATCACCGGTGGGAGACAAGGCTAATCCCTGGCCTGCTGATTGCTAAGACCATTACCTATGAAGAACTGGGATGAGATAAAAGTGGAAAGAGTTATGTGGACTGGTGCAATGAGACAAGTGTTTGGAAGGTATGAAGAAAATAGTAACTGTAAGGACTGGGGAACTGATTTAACAAAGAGAGGAAGTGATCTATTGATCGATAGATCTGTTGGCAGATCTATTAATCAACAATTTAAAGCAAAAGAAGAAAACTCTTTGCAGTTTTTACAGTGACTCCCATTTCCTGTGGCTTGAAGACTTAACTATAAGAATGGCAGAACTTGAGAAAAGCCTGGATTCCCTGCAAAAGCCAATCTCCCAGACCAAATCGACCCTCCATGAGGAAGAAGTGAGTGCTGAGAACTGGGTTGGGGCTATCTGGGTAGATGCACTCGAGAATCTTGATGCCCCGAGGTTGTACCTTGATTTCCTTGAACTCTCCAAATTTGTAGTGAAGGCCCATTTTCCATTGTTGGAAGACAGAGCCTCCCCCTGCACACACACACACACCCTTACTTGAAAAGCCTTCACCTTAGACAAGTGCCGTGCTAGGCAATGCTTACCCTTCTCATGATCTGCCCCAAACCCCTTCCTGGCACGATTGCTTGATGCTAGGAGTTCAAAGCTGTAGAGAGCTGTGATTGTGCCACCGCACTTCAGCCTGGGCAACAGAGTGAGACCCTGTCTCTAAAAGGAAATTTAATTTAATTTAAAAAGAAAATGTAAAGTTTCCCATATAACCTGTCAGTGGTGTGGCTCTGACAGCTTTGAGATAAAGTTCAGCCTCTTATACAGGGTCAAGAGGCTCCACCTGCTCTGGCCCCAGCCCACATCTCCAGCTTCACTTATTCTCCAGCCTTATTCACCTTCCTCCAACCTCTCTAACATTCTTCCCACCTTTACAAGGAGCCAGCTGTTCCCCATCTCAGGGCCTTCACACTTTCTACTGTTTTCTGCTGATCTAACTCCTCCTTCTCCTTCTGGCTTCAGCTTCAATGTCAGGTCCTCAGGGAAATCTGTCCTGACCTTTGTAAACTGGGTTAGATTACAGCACCTCACACCGTAACTTTGCTCTGCAGTGATTATCACCGTTGTAGTTTAACATCTGTCTCCCAGATGGACTATAAGCTTTGTGAGGGCAGCCTCATTTTATACCCAGCACATGATACAATTTCTGCAACATAAGTGGAGTCTCAATATTTTTTAAATGAATGAATGAATTGAATATAAAAAATTAATAAATAAATGAAGTTAAGAGAGACTAGACCATAAGCAGGAAATTCTTGCTAATCATCACAGGTTAGTTTTACTGGACTTTACACACACACACACACACACACACACCCCTATCCCCCAGCCCCCTCCCACACACACACACATATACACACTCCTGCCTCCACTGAACCCATTCATTTCTTAATAGCACTTCTTTTGTTTTCCCCGTGGTTAGGGTTTCAGAATTTAGGCTGGTGTGGAGTTGCATCAATTGTACACCATGGAAGAGCTTATGCTGCTTCTCCCTTAGCTATGCACGAGCAGACAGTTTTAGCCCTCAGTGATTAACCCCTATCACACCTTTCAAGCACTCTTCATTCATTATTCGATAATATGCACAATCCTTTGAACCTAAACTTTCTCATTATCTGTAATTACTCTTTGAAGCACATGAGATGTTAACAAGAATAAATGCAATTATCCAGCTTTGCAATAAGAAGCCATATTTATTGATACTGTGTTTAGGAAGTCACTAAATATAGATGTGGCAATCTTAGGCTTAGTTTCAGTGCAACCAAATGATTGAAAGGTACCTTTTCCAGATGGCTGGGCCAATTGAAATCAGATGATTACATCATGTTTAGATGAGTCTTAGTCCAGGGGTATAAGGTAGGATTATTATCAGAGGTGTTATCAAAGGATATTGAGACTTGGAGGCACAGGTTCTGGAAGTTCCAATAGCAACAGCTGATAAGGGCAGGCTGAAAGAAGAAGGAAAGTAAAGCAGCAGATCTCATCTCCCTCACCCGTTTGCAGCACCAGGGCAATATCTACAGAAGAATCTGGCCCCACTCTCCTCCTCACTCCCCAAGCCACTCCAATCCATCTCACTCAGACCATGGAATCCAGATGACGCTGAGAAATAATGAGTGTCTTCCTGCTTCCCACGGCTGCTTCACAGTAAACAGACTGGCATCATTTCCCTCCAAATCTGCCTCCCGATCTCTTGGGGGTATTTCATAAACCTGGCTCTACCAGTGTCTCCATGTAATATATACAAACCACCTATGCAAGTTTCATCAGAGAAAAATATTTACATACACACAGCAAAGCCCCTCAACTTAACTGAAGGAAATTGTCTTGCAAAAATGTGCCCTTGACTATAAAAGATGTATTCATCAGGATTCTCAGTTACAAATGACAGCAACTGAACTCAAACTGGCTTAGGCAAAAAAGGGAATGTATGAGTCCACAGCTGGGAAGGTAAGATCAAGACAGCTGGAGCCAGTTGGCAAATGATGTCAGTAGACATCTTTCTCTCTCTTTTTCTGTCTCTCGCTCCCTCTCTCTTTTTGTTTAGCTTTGCATTTCTCTCTGTGGGATTCAGTCTCAGGCAGGCTCTCCCCAGAAGATGCAAAATGACTCCCACAGGCACCATCCTGTCTTATCAGCTCAGCAATTGTAGCAGAAAGAAAGGGAGTTACTTTCTCAATAGCACCGGCAGAAATTTTATCATTGAATAGTAGTATTCTGACTAAGATCAAGTGTCCATTTCTGGACCAATCAGTGTGAACAGAGGGATAAGAAATGTGGATTGGCCAGGCCTGGACCAGATGGCCAAAAAATAGGGTCAGCCTCACGCTGAGAATTGGGAAGGGCTGTTGCCCAATGGAAGAGCCAGTTGCTATCTTAGAAAAAGGGAGGATTATGCCATTCATACATTGCTATAAAGAAATACCTGAGACTGCTAATTTACAAAGAAAAGAAGTTTAATTGGCTCATAGTTCTGCAGGCTGTGTAAGAAGCATAACACAGGCATCTGCTTCTGAGGAGGCCTCAGGAAGCTTACAATTATGGTGGAAGGTGAAAGGGGAGTAGGCGTCTCACATGGAGGGAGGCAGGAGCAAGAAAGAGAAAGCGGGGTGCCACACTTTTAAAAAGTCAGATCTCACAAGAATTCACTCACTATCACAAAGACAGCACCAAGGAGATGGTGCTAAACTGTTCATGAGAAATCCACCCCCATGATCCAATTACCTCCCACCAGGCCCTACCTCCAATACTAGGGATTACAGTTCAACATGAGATTATGATTGGGGACACAGATCCAAACCATATCAAAGGGAAATTAATGGCAGGTTGACAATAAGATACAATAAGATTCCAGAAGGCACAAGTCTTTCTGCTTTCTAGAAGTATTTATTCCCCTGCCTCATTTTTCACTTGAATGGATTGGTGCTGATTGATTACAGTAGTGATAATAATAGTAACCCACCCCTACATCAAGCTTACTACATGATGTTCACATGTTTTTACGCATATACTCCCCACAATTCCATACAAAGTTGGTACTATTATAACTCACATTATATACACAAGGAACCTGAAGCACAGAAACATAAGGTAATTTGCCAAGGTCACATATCTAGTTAAGTGGTGGGACCCAGGATCAAATCCAGCAGGCTGACTCCAGTATGTGTACTAATATCCACCTTGCCACTTAGTCTTGGTAATATAGTTTTCTTTTCCTTTTCCAGTTTTATACAATCAGACTGTTCAAAGCACGGTCTCAAAAGCAGGGGTGAGGCCTGAAATCTTTTTTCTCCCTAGGCTTACATAGAAACCTAATCTCAGAGCTCAATCACTCTGTAGTGGATGATGGTAATTAAAATTTCTTAAATATTTGTACATGTTGATTTTTTTACTTGATTTAAAAAAGCCATGAAACCAGCCTGGCCAATATAGTGAAACCTTGTCTCTCCAAATAATTTAAAATATTAGCCAGACATGGTGTCACGTGTCTGTAGTCCCCAGCTACTCAGGAGGCTGAGGTGGGAGGATCAGTAGAGCCCAGGAAGTCAAGGCTGAAGTGAGCTATGATCATGCCACTGCATTCCAGCCTGGGCAACAGAGTGAGACCTCATCTCAAAAAACAAAACAGAAAGCCATGAAAATCAAGGAAGTCTGAAAAATTACCTCCTCTGTAAAAGCATTTCTCAAACCTCACTTATTCACAGACCGTTTCAACAAATTTTGCTATATCCATATACCACCACAACTATTATTTATCTAGTATTTTTATTGAACTTTATCTCAAATTGACTTATTTTCTATTTGGCCCTGCAATTATGGACTTTATGTTCTAATTGTGTTTTTCCTAAAAAACTATTAGAAATAAACCATGTAGGCCAGGCGCGGTGGCTCACACCTGTAATCCTAGCACTTTGGGAGGCCGAGGCAGTGGATTGCCTGAGGTCAGGAGTTCAAGACCAACCTGACCAATACATGAAACCCCGTCTCTACTAAAAATAATAATAATAATAAAATAGCCAGGTGTGGTGATATGCGCCTGTAGTCCCAGCAACTTGGGAGGCTGAGACAGGAGAACTGCTTGAACCTGTAAGGCAGAGGTTGCAGTGAGCTGAGAGCACACCACTGCACTCCAGCCTGGGCAACAGAGCAGGACTCTGTCTCAAAAAATAAACAAATAAAATAAAAATAAAACATCTGGGAAATGCAAATTAAGACCATAATGAGATATCGCTCACATTGCCAGAATAGGTACAAATTTAAAAAAAGATCAACTGCAGGATATTTGAATGTCTCATGCATTATTGGTGGGAATATAAAATAATCACTTTAGAAGAATTCTGTATGTTTCTTATAAAACTAAAAAATACACCTATTGTCTGACCCTACAATTACAGTCCTACCCAGGAGGTATGAAAATACATTGACACAAAAAGACTTGTATAAGACTATTCATAGTGGCTTTATTCATAATAGTTAAAAACTAAAAACAAACCAGAGGATGGATAAACAAAATGTAACATACACAGTGGAATATTAGCCATAAAAAGGAATGAAAATCAGGGATGAAGAAAGAAATTAGGCTGAGTGGAAGAAAACATATGCAAAGGAGTACATAACACATGACTGGCTTTAATTGAAGTTCTAGAATAGGCAAACTTATCTATGGTGAAAAAAAGCCCAAACAGTGGTTACCTGGAGATATGGGTAAAGATAGGGGTAAAGGAGGAAGCAAGGGAATGTTCTATATTTTGATAGGGGTTTCAGTTACACAGGTGCATGTATGCATTTTCACAAACTCAGGAAATTTTACCCTGAAAGAAAAATAAACTATAAACAAACATTGAACTCTTATTAATCTGCACACTAAAGCATTTTGAATGAAATGTATTGTCATCTGCAACTTAACAATAATTAGCATTAAAAATAAGATGGATTGACAGCTGCATCAAGGGAGGGATAGAAGGTTAGATATGTGATAAACAAGTAAAGAAAAATGTTATGGAAGAATCTAAGTGGTTTTATGGGTGTTCACTGTAAAATTCTTCCCACTTGGCTATACTTTGAACATTTTCATAATAAAATGTTTAATAAAAAGTAAACACCTAACCATTAAAATAAAAAAGAAATGGTTCATACAGGTACCACTTACAGACACTTTTACCTCGATGTAGTAGTAAATGTTCACAGTCTTCAAACGTGGCAGTAGCAGAAACTTGCTTCTCTTGACATCTAGAGTTACAAAAGAACACTATTCCAGCTCTGTTTAAGTCTATAAAGCTGAGTGAAAATTTTATGGCTTAGGTTCATATCCATTTCTCTACTTTTCATATCAAAAATTATACATTTATCCAAATTTGTCTCAAACTATTCTGAAACAAAGGAACAACTGACTCAAATTTGTGAATGAGTTCTATTCTCCTTCAGGAAAGTCATTCTTTAGGAAAAGAGAGGGATTTGGCTTCTGGAATTCTTGGTTACTGAAAAAATAGGTCTTTAATTTGAGGGCATAGTGGAAAATAAAATCAAAACTGACAATTATGGAACTTCATAAGTTTCATAAGTGCAGCCACTTAAACCACTGCTTCAGATACTATTAAAGTTGAGTAGGAAAGTTTCATTTGTATATACAACTATCAATTATTCAAATATTTGAATCTAATGACAATCCAATAGTGATTTGGACTGAAATATTTTTTCTGACAAATTAATAATTGCCATTCACAAGATTTAAACAAAAGTCCTTAATCAGAAGAAATTGAGAAATCTAGAATAGCAGAGACAGCAATATAAAATAAATTAGAATAGGAGATTTGGAACACAGACAGAATAAACAAAATGAAAATAAATTTTTTAACAGCTGCAATTACTATCTCAGCCAAGGGTGAAAAATGCACCAAAGACAAATATTCAGCAGTCTGAAAGAGTTTGAATAGCTATTAGCATAGATTAAATCTGTGGAAGAAAAGAAAAATGGCACATGGGCTTTGTACTTGCTATGGTATCCAAAAACTCAATGCCTATTAAATACAGACATCATTCTAATTAGGCGAGTATAATTACCCTGTTTATGAGAGTGTAATTCAAATGCAAGCTTCCCTTCTACCTACTATAGCGTTAAAATGAATAATTTTTATCAGAAAAAAAAATCTCACAATGCTGTTTGCTTTATCTGTATACATTTGTGTAAGCTAACAGAGAGGAGGAATCAGATTTTTTGTTTTGTTTTGTTTTTTCTTATAACATCTACATGAGAGTCATATTTATTAACAACCTACATGGGATCTACTTTTAGACAGACTAGTGATAACAAGTTTATTTGAAATTTTAAAAAATGACAGTGCTGCAAAAAGAAAAACTATCAAGCAAATATTAAGACTAGAGAAGTGTCTATAAGCCCTCAAACCTGTGCCCTAAGGGAAGAGGCCAAACCTCTGTGGCTATACCAAACAAAGATAAATTACAGATAGCTGTTAAAAAAAAAAAAGTACAAGAGAGGCTCCTGCCAAGAAAACCAGAGTAAGGAAACTGTATTTTGTCTTGATATCTACCATTTGGAAACATGGAAAATCCTTGTTGAAACAGTGTGATGGATAGATGCACCACGAACATGGCGGGATCATGCATAATGCAGCGGATCAGGTACTAACAGGCTCACACAGAGACACTTCCATTTATTTTTCATGGGCTTGGAAAATTGATCTACAAGGTGGTCCCATGTGAGTGTCTCCTTGGCCCAACAAATCTCTAAGAGTACTTTGATTTTCTTTGCATCTAGAATGAATCTATCCACTGTGGCTATGCCTCTTAATTGACAAAATGAAGAGATGGAAAATAAGCCAAGTTTCTGATTAAATTCATGTGCCAGTTCTCTGAATTATGGAAGACCTTTTCCAAACCCCAAATGGATCATATGATTTTTCTAGGACTCGTTTTAAAAAAGTGAATGAACAGTAGGACCAAGTCGGACAATCCAGGACTGAAATGAATTGCTTTAGGATTTCTTCCTAAGCTCCCCAAGCTAGAAGCACTTCTTTGCCTTCCCCAGACTCATGCCAGAGAACATTCTCATTATCCTGCTGTATCCATCCCTGTCATCCCTTCCCCACTGCACACTCCTCCAAGTGTTTCGATCCTTAGAAACTACCTATATACTTGAAACTAAAACATACCGGAATTGGGAGGGGAAAGCACTATAGAATCGTCACCATGGAGTAAGCATCTAGATCAGGGAGCAAAAGCAAAGTGCTGCCGTTGTTCCTGCTGTCGTAGTGTCTAGGGAAGTCAGCATCTGGTAAGTGTGTGGATGGAGGGGGTGTAAAGTGGAAGTTTCTGTTCTGAACTTCTACAAAGTTTTCCTGTCGATGTCATTCCCACAGCTTGGATCTCACACAGACAGACCCCTAGAAGGGCCATGGAGACCCACCTGGAGAGGCTATCAAAAATGGACAGTTAACCATTATAATTGTAAGTTTCACATAAGTGATGGCTGGTTTGCACTGAGTTCAGGGCCTGGCACAAGGATTTTGAAAACTACAATGTAAAGTGCTTCTTCTTTAGGATGGCTGACTAAGAACAAGTCTTTCCTTTCTTCTAAAATCTCACTAAAATGACAGAAGAATAGCATCTAAAATATGAGAAGATATAAAAGGACAATTCATATTTTTTCTTCTCAGGAATATATGAATTTCATAGGCCTGAGCCTCACACAAGCATCAGAAACAAGATATATTAACTGTGTGAACAGGACTCAACGGAAATCAGAACCATGTCAATTATGTTAGAAAATGACAGTCTTACATAGCCCAATGGAACAGAATAGGTCAGAAGTAAGACCACATATCTACAATCATATGATCTTCAACAAACCTGACAAAAACAAGGAGTGAGGAAAAGATTCCCTATTTAATAAGTGGTACTGGGAGAACTGGCTAACCATATGCAGGAAAAGGAAACTGGACCTCTTCCTAACACCTTATACAAAAATTAACTCAAAATGGATTGAAGACTTAAATGTAAAACCAAAAACTATAAAAACCGTAGAAGAAAATCTAGGCAATACCATTCAGGACATAGGCATGGGCAAAGTTTTCATGACAAAAATGTCAAAAGCAATTGCAACAAAAGCAAAAATTGACAAATGGGATCTAATTAAACTAAAGAGCTTCTGTACAGCAAAAGAAACTGTCATCACAGTGAACAGATAACCTACAGAATGGGAGAAAATTTTTGCAATCAATCCACCTGGCAAAGGCCTAATATCCAGAATCTACAACGAAGTTAAATTTGCAAGAAAAAAACAACCCCATTAAAAAGTGGGCAAAGGACATGAATAAACACTTCTCAAAACAAGACATTTATGTGACCAACAAACACATGAAAAAAAGCTTAACATCACTGATCATTAGAGAAATACAAATCAAAACTTCATTGAGACACCACTTCACACCAGTCAGAATGGCGATTATTAAAAAGTCAAGAAACAACAGATGCTGGCGAGGTTGTGGAGAAATAGGAACGCTTTTACACTGTTGCTGGGCATGTAAAATTAGTTCAACCATTGTAGAAGACAATATGGCAATTCCTCAGAGACCTAGAACCAGAAATACCATTTGACCCAGCAATCCCATTACTAGGTATATACCCAAAGGAATATAAATCATTGTATTGTAAAGATACATGCACATGTATGTTCATTACAGCACTATTCACAATAGCAAAGACAAGGAATCAACCCAAATGCCCATCAATGATAGACTGAATAAAGAAAACATGGTACATACATACCATGGAATATTATGCAGCCATTAAAAAGTAACAAGATCGTGTCCTTTACAGGGACATGGATAGAGCTCAAAGCCATTATCCTCAGCAAACTAACATAGGAGCAGAAAACCAAACATAGCTTGTTCTGACTTATAAGTGGGAGTTGAACAATGAAAACACATGGACACAGGGAGGGGAACAACACACACTGCAGCCTGTCGGGGTAGGGCGGGGGTGCACGAAGAGAGAGCATCAGGGTTAATAGCTAATGCATGCGGGGCTTAATACCTAGGTGATGTGTTGATAGGTGCATCAAACCACCATGGCACATGTTTACCTGCGTAACAAACCTGCACATCCTGCACATGCACCCTGGAACTTAAAAAAAAAGAAAAAATGACAGTATTTCCCATCATAAAAATTGCACAAGTGCAAGGTAGGCAAAATTTGGTTTAGTGAGCCGTTTATACAAAGGTGACCTAGGGGTTTTAGTGACCTCTGCTGTAGACTTATTTTGGAATTTTAACTACCCAGTCCACCCACAGCTTCTGCTGAAAGGGCCAGTCAAGACGGCCACATTTGTATCGTGTACATCTGTTCCCCTTCCAGTAGCTAATTGGACCAAAGTGAACACCTGACCCAGGCTGAACAAATCCAAAAACTGGAGCACAATCATAAAATTCCCTTTCCCAGGAAGCCCGAATTGGGGAACTGGAAAACTGGGACAGCTGCAGCCTGATTCATTGCTACTCAAAGTATGATCTGTGGACTAGCAGCATCCACGTTGGCTGGGAACTTCGTAGAAATGTGCACTCCCCATCCTAGACCTATGGAACTATTATCAGAATTTTAACAAAATCCCCAGTTGATTTCGTGGACACTAAAGTTTGAGAGACACTGAGCTGGGCAATGGCAATGGGAGAACACTTGAAATGAAAAGTTTACAGAGTTTGGGCTAGGTCCATTTCATGCTACACAGAGCACAGGCAAACCAAAGTTAAGGAAACATAAAAGACATGGAAAGGTCACTTCGCCAAGAGAAGAAGGAGAGCAGAACAGACCTGCAGAGAGAAGCCAAGACAAGAGGCCCTGGGGTGGGGCACTGACGAGTAGACCCAGCTCCTAGGGCTCCTCCTGCCCAGGGCCCAGGGAGGATATTTCACTTCATATCTTGATGGAAGCCTTACTACCTGTGGCGACTTTACAATGAAGATATCTGTAGGGCAGCTACTCCAGTGGATTTCTGATGCTGATCCCTGATTATTTCTATACATGCTTCCTGTGTCACGTAGTTTCTATCAAAACTAACAAAATTTGGGAACTTCAGTATAAAAGCGGGAATAAAGCACTTAGTACCCCCAGGATTTAGGCCTCCTCTGGAGTCTGATACTCAGTTTGGGCATCTCACTTTAAAAAGGGTGCTGCCATACTGCAGCCAAGCCTCCAAACAAGAGGCAACAGCACAGTCTAAAACTACGCCTAAAAACAGACTATACGGGCAACAAAAGCAGGGATGTTACTTTCAGAAAAGACTCTCCGGAGACATGTCGAAATGAGGGGACGGCATTTTTCATATTTGAAGAATTGATCTTGTACAGACCCAAGCTAGCCCAGAGGAGGCCTATAATACCTCCCTAAGGAAGAATTTCCTTACAACTCCAAGAGCACAACAGCTGTCTGTTGAAGTCTCAAGCTCCCTGTGACTGCAGTGTTAAGTCGAAAGCTGAAGCCAAAGAACCTTCTTCAGAGACATAGGAAAGGGAATTTTACTTTGAGCAGAACTCTATGGCCTCTATGGTATGCTGTATTTCTAAGATTCCCCAGTTGCAGAGCTAAGATTATGAAGGTCTTTTCTGTCTTCTCATCATGAGCAGACAGAGTGACCACTTCCAGGCTCTGAGCAATCACTGAAGTACAGAATTTTCCATTTGCCTTGTTTTCTGAGAACCTTGCTAAGTTTTGATGACAGTTTTAAAATAAGAAGATGGTAACAATTGTGCAGGGATAAAAAGTCACTTGGAACCTGAGACAAATGGAAAGAGAGCTGTAATTTTGGAATAAGAAAGGAACGAAGCTGGTTCTGAGAGTTCTAATACAGTGGAGGATTAAAGAGTTGTTAGAGGCAGAAAACCCTGGAGCCAGATTGTGAAAGCTTCTGCTTCCTACCATTTGTGATCTTGATTTTCTATTCTAATTCCTTAAAAAGTCACCCCTATTCATTATCTCATGAATGCAGGAAGTACAGACAGTTTCACTGTAATTTCCAGCTCACTACAAACATGTATTGCTTTATGGATCTACTTAATTTAGCAAACACAGAAAAGCTTGCATAAGAATTTAAAAGGCAGCATGTAAAACTGAAAGGCAGGGGAAAACCCAAACAAGAGATTCTCAAAGGTCAGAATAAATTAATAGAAGAAAAGAGATGGATGATTAGAGCAAACCAAAGCACCAGAATTCGAATGCTCCTTCTCATCATAGTTATGAACATCATATTTATCATCCCCAACCAAATAATTTCTTATGAGATTCCAAATGCCAATTTCTATTTTTTCTGTGTTGTCTCTTGTGCATTACACAGTTCTTCTTTCCTCAGCTCTTCCGTTATCTTCTTTAACCCTCCAAGTGTTCAAGGTGTGTAGTAAGCAGCATCTTCTGCCTCTCTTGAGGCTCTTCACACTGGGGAGGAAAATTTCCGCTCTGAAACATGGGAATCCAGCAGGCATGCTCCGTGGCTTCAGGGGTCCAGAGTTGAGCAAACCCAGCCCGAATGAATGCAAAGAATGTGAATAATTCTGCTTTGGAATCCATGAAGTGCTTAACAGAAAACTGAAGGACAATTTCTTTTCAAAAAGTGAAAAAAAAACTATTGGGCACTTCACAGAGAAATAATAATAAAAAAACACTCATGTGTCCACCACTAAAGACTTAGAGCTAGAACATACCAGACCCTCACAAGCTCCGGAGTACCTATCACTGAAGGCATCCTCTTCTAGCTCCAAAGACAACTACTCTTTTTTCCTGATTTTTTTCCTTTGTTGTTGTTATTTGTTTGTTTGTTTGTTTGTTTTAGACAGGGTCTCACTCTGTCATCTCGGGCTGATCATAGCTCACTGCAGCCTTGAACTCCAGGCCTCCAGTGATCCTTCTGTCTCGGCCTCCCAAAGTGCTGGGATTACAGGTGTGAGCCCCTGTGCCCAGCCAACAACTACACTTCTGATTTTTTTTGCAGTGATTCCCTTGCTTTCCTTCATAGTTTTACCACTTAAGCCTATATCCACAAACAATATACTGTTTAATTTTCCTTGCTTATAAAATTTATATAAAGGAATTATTTGGTCATAAAATGAGCTTCTTTTCTATTTTTCTGATTGATCCAAGTTAAACAGCTTTTCAGATTAATCCATTTTCATGTGCATAGCTGTAATTCATTTTTTAAACTGCTATACAGTATCCCATAATAAAACTATACCATATTTTAAAATTCATGTTACTGTTGGCATTTATGTGGTTTCCAGTTTTTGTTTTTTTGTTTTTTGTTTTTTGTTTTTGCGATCATGAACTCTTTTGTATGTGCCTTGAGATACACAGGTATCTCTCACCAGAAATTTGTAAGAGTATTGATAGACCCACATTCTTGTTGAAACTGGTACTTACCTAACTTAATAATTTTTGCCAATGGCTGGGTGCGAAGTGGTATCTCATTGTGGTTTCATTTTGCATTGCCCTTATTACTAATGCGGCTGATCATCTTTTCATGTGGTGTTGGGGTCACGTTTGTGTTCCCACTTCTACCCATCTATCTACGACATTGCTAGTCTCTTTCTTATTGACTTTAGGAAGTGTTTATATATTCTAGATTTATATCGTCCTTTGTCAGTTATATATATCAAAAATTTATTTTCAAAACTTGAATTTTGTATTTTTACTCTCTTTATGATATGAAGACTAGAGATTCTTAATTTTAATGGCAACTTTTTGATATTTTCCTTTTTCGGGAGGTCTTAAGAAATTTCTCCTTACTCCAAGGTTATTAAATATACTCCAATAAACTCTTCTGAAACTTTATAGTTTGACCTTCCAAATTTAAGTTTGTATTCTACCTTGGTTGTATGTACAATGCTTACAATAAGGATCTGTTTCATTGTTTCACGAATGGAGAATCAGTGTTCTCAGCTGTATTTATTAATAGTTCATTCTTATACTGCTGATGTGCATTGCCCACTCAATCATCTTTCAAGTTTCTGTGTGTAGCTCTTTTTTTTTTTTTTTTTTTTGAGACAGAGTCTTGTTCTGTCACCAGGCTGGAGTGCAGTGATGTGATCTCGGCTCACTGCAACCTCTGCCTCCCAGGTTCAAGCGATTCTCCTACCTCAGCCTTCCGAGTAGCTGGGAATACAGGCATGCGCCACCATGCCCAGCTAATTTTTGTATTTTTTGTAGAGACAGGGTTTCACCATGTTGGCAGGATGGTCTCAATCTCTTGACCTCATGATCCACCCGCCTTGGCCTCCCAAAGTGCTGGGATTATAGGTGTGAGCCACCGTGCCTGGCCATGTAGCTCTTTTTTATTCTATTCACCTACTTGTCTAACCTGAAAGAGTACCATACTTCTTAGTTACTATTGCTTTATAATAATTTCTGGTGTCTGATAGATCAAGTCATTCTATTTAATTCTTCTTCATGTGTAACTTTCTATTTTTCATTGAGTCTATATTCATTTACATTTACCTACATATTGACCCTTTCAATTGTTTATTTTTTGCTGTATTTTCATGAGTTCATCTGGGATCATCTTATTTTTGCCTGAAAATTTTTCTTCAATATTTGTATTGGTACAGGTGTTTTGCTGTCCAATTCTTTAGGTTTTTGTTATCTAAAGTCTTTATTTTGCTTTCGCCTTTCAACACTATTTTTGCTGGCTGGATGTAGAATTCTAGTTATTACAACACATCATTCTATTTTATTTTATTATTTTATATTTTATTTTATTTGAGACAAGGTCTCCCTATGTTGCCTAGCCTAGTCTCGAACTCCTGGGCTCAAGTGATCCCCCCATCCTGGCCTCCCAAAGGGCTGGGATTACAAGTGTGAGCCACTGTACTCAGCCAATTATTATATTTTCTGCTGGCATTCATAAATTCCATGGATAAATTATCTCACCATCTTGTTCATTTGAAAATAAAGTTTCTTATTTCTGACTTCTTTAAAAATTTTAAAAATTGTAATTATGGTTGATTTGTATTTATTGTTTGGCTTTGTAGTGTTTCTTATTATTTTTCATTATTATAATGTTTTCACATATGATCTCTTCAAATATTGCTTTTACCCCAGTCTTGCTTCTGTCCTTCTACAATTAAAAAACACGTTAGAAGTTTTTTGTGTTCTTATGCTTTTTCTGTACTTTCTATTCTTTTTTATTTCTTATGCTTCAGTATGGATGTTTTCTATTGATCTATTTTCTTTTTTTTTTTTTTTAGATGAAGTCACACACACTATGTCACTATATTGCCCAGGTTGGTCTTAAACTTTTGGGCTCAAGCGATTCTCCAGCCTCAGCCTCCTGAGCAGCTGGGACTACAGTGTGCTCCACCATGCCTGGCTGATCTATTTTCTAGTTCATTAATTCTTTTTCAGCTGTGTTTAATCTGCTGTTAAACCCATTTAATATGTTCTTTTAGTTATCGTATTTTCGAGATTATTATTATTATTATTATTATTTTGAGACGGAGTCTTGCTGTCACGCAGGCTGGAATGCAGTGGCATGATCTTGGCTCACTGCAACCTCCACCTCCCAGGTTCAAGCGATTCTCCTGCCCCAGCCTCCTGAGTAGCTGGGATTACAGGTGCATGCCACCAGGCCTGGCTAATTTTTGTATTTTTAGTAGAGCTAGGGTTTCACCATGTTGGTCAGGCTGGTCTCAAACTCCTGACCTCGTGATCTGCCTGCCTTGGCCTCCCAAAGTGCTGGGATCACAGGTGTGAGCCACTGTGCCCGGCCTTTCAAGTTTATTATTTTTAAAGATCCCAATTCTTGCTGAAATTCTTTTTCTCACTCTGTATTTTTCAATATATAAACCTAAGTTATTTTAAAATCCATGTTTGATAACTTCAATAATTGAATCTCCTGTAGGTCTGCTTATTTGGTCTTTTTTTTCTCTTGGTTTTTGGCTAATTGTCTTATCCCCTGGCTTGTCTGGAAATTTTTTATTGAATGCCAGATGTATATAAAAATTTGAAGACATAATCAGAGATTCTGAATGGCATTATGTTCCTTCAGAGAGAGTTCACTTTTGCTTGTAGCAACATTAAAGATGGGGTCAAATAACTTTAATTCTATTAGGGAATGAATATTCTGAATTTGTGTTTCTTTGTGAGGGCTGGACTGTTTCTAGTTAGATCTTTGGCCTACAATGTAGGTCTTCAAATATCTTATGTGAAGCCTTGGGTTGGTCATCAGGGCCATTCTTCTTTGGCAGGTCTTAAATTCTGATTTTTGTCTCCTAGCCTCATAACAATGGCAAAAGCTCAGCTCAACTTCTCATGTTACTGCTATTCTCTGTATTCTTCTTTTAGCCTGCTGTTTACAAATTAGCAACCGCTGGAAGAGGAAGAGTGACATTGAGTGTCAGGTTTATCTCTTTGCATTTCTCATTCTAAGATCTTAGCCCCTAGAATCCTCATTGCCTTAGTGTTTATCTGATGCCTTCAAATGCATTGTTTTTTATCCAGTTTTCTTAATTATTCTTAGCAGTAGGTTTCTGATAAATCTAGATGTTCATAGCTAGACCTTCTCATATGAATTTTAGAATTAGTTTGCCAGGTTTCATGGAAAAAACATGAGATTTTTATTAAAATATTATTGAATTATCTGTTTGGGGAGAATTAATGACTTTATAACGTTAAGACTTCCTATTAATGAACTTAGTATATCTTCTTTTAGGCTATCTTTCAATCTTTAATGTCTTTCCCTTTTTTTTCTTTTTTTCCAAGAGACAGGGGCTCACTGTATTGCCCAGGCTGGTCTCAAACTCCTGGGCTCAAGTCATCCTCCTGCCTCAAGCTCCCAAAGTGCTGGTATTACAGGTGTGAGCTACTGCACCCAGCCAATGTCTTTCCACTTGTAATTTTCTGCATAATGGGCTTGGACACCTGTTAGATTTATTCATGGTTACTTCACATTTATATTACTATTATAATTTACACATTTTAACTACATTTTCTAGTAAGCATTCCTGAGATATATTGATTTTGTGTTCCTACTTATAATTTAACTATAGATTATTTTCCATTTTATTTTAGTTTATTTATTTATTTTTTTTTTGAGATGGAGTCTCACTCTGTCGCCCAGGCTGGAGTGAAGTGGCACAATCTTGGCTCACTGCAAGCTCCGCCTCCCGGGTTCATGCCATTCTCCTGCCTCAGCCTCCCAAGTAGCTGGGACTACAGGCGCCCACCACCACACCCGGCTAATTTTTTGTATTTTTAGTAGAGATGGGGTTTCACTGTGTTAGCCAGGATGGTCTCGATCTCCTGACCTCGTGATCCGCCCGCCTCTGCCTCCCAAAGTGCTGGGATTACAGGCGTGAGCCACCACGCCCAGCCTATTTTGCATTTTATCTGGACAACTATATCATCTGCAAATAGAGTGTAATTAAAAATTTTAAGTCCCTACATATGTTAAAAATCTAATCTTACTGCTTTGGGATATTATCCTGCTGTCAGATTACTATCTAAGATACCTAGAATAGGTGTCTCACTGAAAAGAAGTGGTGATAGTGTTGCATCCTTAGTCCTGATCTTAAAGGGAATACTCTCAATATTTCATTATTAAGTATTATGTTTGCTGGGAGTAGCAGACTTGATAGATTTCATCAAGTTAAGGAATTTAACTTTTCTTTATATTTTTGCTAAGAAGTTCTGTTGTGAATACATGTTGAATTTTATTGAAAACTATTTCTGCCCCTATTCAAAATATGCTTTTATTTTTTTCTCTTTTGCTTTGGTCCTATATTGAATGATAACCAATGATTTTAAATATTTAACCAATCTTTCATTTATTACATAATTACCAATTGGCCATGAAATGTTATTTTTCCAATATGCTGCCAAGGCCATTTTTTAATATTTTGTTTAGACTTTTTGCATCTATATTTGTAATTGAGTTTGACCTGTAATCTTTCTTTCTTGTGCTATACTTGTCTACTATAGGAATAAGGATAATACTCCATAAAATGAGGTGAGGAGTGTTTTCTTTATTCTATTATATAGAAGAATTTGTATAATATGAGAATTATGTGTACCTTGAATATTTGGTTGAATTAGCCTGTTGTATCAGAGTTCAATCAAGGAAGCAAATCATTGAGTACTATGTAATAAAAGTAATTTATTATAGAAATTAAACCTTATATAATTGCAAGAAGAGCTGGGAAAATAAGGTACAGGAAGGAGATTTGGAGGATTAGAACAAAGTCACTGATCGGCACTCCGATGCAATGGGATGCATGGACAGGTTGGAGTTGGCAGGGAAACCCATGAAGTCAAGCACTCCCCAAGTGGAAGGGAGCGTCCAGTGGAGCAGGCAGGAAAGTCTATCTATGGAAGGATGCTGCGTCTGTGTCTGGTGGTGGGCCTGGAATCATCAGTGTGCATCAGAGCCAACAGTCAGGAAAAAGAGATTTAGAAAACACTAAGGAAGGGACAGTGGTGACAATCCACAGGCTGACAGCAATCACCACCAGCAAAAGTGAGGATGAGCTGGCACCTGTGCATCTGTCTTTTGCTGCATCTAACCACAGTAACCAACTGTATCCCAATGATATGCAGGGATGAAAGTCTGGGAAACAGTTACAGCTTACCTGGTTCACAAAGTAGAAAGCTGCCAGGCATGTAAAGCCTGGTGTTTTCCTTGTTGCTAGCATATGGCCTCTAGCTACAGAAACCCTGTCAAGTTCCAAACAGGAAAGTTTGGAATTCCTGCTTCAGAATGAACCAATGCGGAAAAGGGTTTCTCATGTAAAGACTTAAAGAATAAAGAGGAAATAAAAAGTAAAAGAAAATAAAGCAAACCATAAAATCTTGCCTGTCACAGCTACTTAAATTGACTAGATATTTTCTGTTTCTTTCAGCCTTTTGTTGGTTTTGGTTGCATGTGTATGTGTGTTTTTTGAGGATTTATAATTTAGTGCTGCTATTACATTTTCAAAGATCACACAATAATCAGTTATTCTCATGAAAAGAACATCAATTAGAAATCAAGGCTAATAGTTGGACTGGAATCATATGGTTTCAAAAGAGTACAGTGTATTAAGCCTTTATTAGATGCTAGAAAAGAGGCCAATATGCTCATTTTTTACGTAGCAGGTGATATTTAGTCAAACAGAAGCTCAATCAGGCATTGCACGCAATGAGACCATGAGAGTTAGGGAGGAAAAGTATTCAGTCTGGAAAAACACAAATCAAGTTTTTACATGAAAATGCTGTTCTTAAAACTTTAATTTTTAAAGGAAAGAGGACATTACTGGTAAAGATGTGAAGTTGCAAGAAGAAGATATCTCTGCAGGGTGGCTTGGTGATTAAAAAACACAAAGTGTGTTTTTTCTTTAATCCGACCAGGAGCTGGTAGATAGCCTAGTCAAGGACTTAGCAGGGTCCCAGTTTCTAAGGTACCAGAGTCATTAAGAAGGAAACAAGGATTTTTCTGGTACAAAGATAATGGTATGTTATGGGTAGCCGTGTTCTCATGTCATTTCTTTTGTCATCATCGAACCCCTAAAAGAAAAAGGTGCTAAAATACAAATATTTAATCTAAACCCAAAAGTGAGCTTTTGGAGGAAGAAAAAATATTCACACTTAGGTAAAGAAAACCTTGGGGGAAATTATGGTTATTATTTTTCTGAGGCCAGTGACTCAGCAGAAATAGACAAGTCTTCTGATCCTCCAGGATATTAATTGTCAATGAAAGCAAAACCGAATATAGAAAAATCTAAATTAGCTGGGTGAGGTATCATACTGAATAATTAACTAATATCCACAAACCTCAAGTCATCCTCCCATCACCAAATCTTTACCAAAATTCCTATAAAGTATCCATTTGAAAACAGGTACTTCAATTTCTTTTTATTCTGATGTCTGGTATCACCAAAGCACAAGGAGTTGAGAAATGAAAGATAAACAAAGGGACTAGTTAATGCATAAACTGAATGATTCAAAGCCCCCAAAATTCAAAGTTACCATATCAGGTTGTGTAATCTGTAGTAACAATATCTTGGCTGCAAGAAAAATATTTAATTAGAACACCATGTGAAATTTTAATCTATAGAGTTGTAGATTAAAAAAAATTTTTAAAGAGTTACAAGGCTGGGCACCGTGGCTAATGCCTATAGTCTAATATGTTGGGAGGCTGAAAGTCAATCACAATTCATTTTGCAAAATTACCAGCACGACCTTGCTTGAGGCCAGGAGTTCAAGACCAGCCTGGGCAACATTGTGTGATCCCCATGTCTACAAAAAATAAAAATAAAAACCTTAGCCAGGCATGGTGGCCTGTGCCTGTGGTCCTAGTTACTCGGGAGGCTGAGGCAGGAGGATTGCTTGAGCCCAGGAGTCTCAGGCTGCACTGAGCTATGATTGTGCCATTGCACACTCCAGCCTGGATAACAGAGTGAGATCCTATCCTCTCTCTGGAAAAAAAAAACAAAAACAAAAAACAGAAACATCAGCAAGCTTGACAAATCATTTTGGTTCAACTCTAGTACTGCCTTAGACTATAATTAACTACTTAATCAGGCATACAATAAACTGTTTATGTTTTTGGTGATTTTATTTAAATAATTAGAAGAAATTCATCGTTGTCTATAATGAAAATAAATCAGGCAATTTACTTACAATCTTGTAACTGAAAATACATACAAATTCTGTGCAATCACACCAAGAGGGAAAATTCTGTAGGGGAAAAGGACAGTAATGACTAAGAAACCCCGAAGCCTCCTGTGTAATATTTTAAAAATAAAATGTTTTCATTCAAATATTTTAAAAAATAAGCCATCTAATTCTGAAGAAATCAGTTTCTAAATTACATTTTTCATTGATTCATCACAACTCATTTTGCAAAATCATCAGCATGGACCACGCCAATGAGGAGTTAAATGCCTACACTGTATCTTAACGGTATTGTAATATTCCAATCATTTCATGAAACTGATATAAATGTTCTGTCCAGATCAAAGAAATTACTTTGTAACTGACCAAACCAGTGTGACTGTCTGCTTTAACCCCTAATTTCTTCTGGGGCTGCAGGAACAACAAAAACAAAAATCTATTTGTATTGACTGCTGAAGACAACACAATTTACAAAGCACTGTTGTCCCAATTTGGGTTTCTAATAAGTTACCTAGTGATTCTCCCAGTACTCTTACTTGGAAATAAGACTGCAGTGAGACTGCTTAAAAGAGCAAACAAAAGCACAACTACGTATCTGTCTCCAGGCATTGAGTAGGTGATTAGTCGTAGAGACTGTGGAACCAAAACCTATAGTTTTGCTATACTTTTGAAAGAAAAGATACTGTGCATCAACATAGTTCATTCTTCTTGACTTTCCTTTTAATTCCAGTTTTCACTGAGTCAGCTCCACTTGGTGTGGTGGGTCCAGGGCCCTTTGTTGCCATAATGGGTTAGCTCATAGGAGAGAATGGGGCTTCTCGACACCCCCTTCAAGGGTCTGTGTCCCATAGGAGGGCATATGAAAGCTTCGCTCCATTACCTGGGGACAGGAGCCCTTATCACTGGATACTGGAATCCAGCAGCCTTGCTCTGTGCCCATTCCACATAACTGGGGCTCCTACCTCCATGAAGTTGGTTGCATTGACCCTATATGAAAGACAAAAGAAATTTCAATATTCATATCATTAACAATAGATAGGCAAGACAGACCCTAAACGGTAGTGGTTGAAGAACTGGCATGAAAATGAGACACAAAGATAACCCATTTTCAAACTACTCTAGACACATTTTTTTCTTTCTTTCTTTTTTTTTTTTTGATAAGCATCTCACTCTGTCATCCAGGCAGATTGTGCAGTGGCACAGTCACAGCTCACCACAGCCTCTTCCTCCTAGGCTCAGGTGATCCTTCCACCTCAGCCTCCTGAGTAGCTAGGACTACCTGGCTAACTTTTGTATTTTTTATAGAGACAGGGTTGCCATGTTAGCCAGGCTGGTTTTGAACTCCTGGGCTCAAGCGATTCGCCCACCTCAACCTCACAAAGTGCTAGAATTACAGGTATGAGACACCACGACCCACCCTGAGCCCAATTTTTAAAAAATTAAAATAGGCCAGTGCAGGGGCTCATGTTTGTAACTCCAGCACTTTGAGAGGCTGAGGTGGGAGGATGGCTTGCACCCAAGAGTTCAAGACCAGCCTGGGTAACATAGGGAGTCTCCATCTCTACACAAAATAAAAAACTAGCTGGGCATGGTAGTACATGCCTGTGGTCTCAGCTACTTAGGAGGCTGAGGTGGGAGGATTGCTTGAGCCTGGGGAGGCCAAGACAGCAATGAGCCATGACCAAGCCACTGCACTTTAGCCTGGGTGACAGAGTAGGACCTTGACTTAAAATAATTTTTTAAAAATTAAAATAGTCTTGGTTGGCATCTTAAAATTTTTTTTTGAAAAAAAATTACAATAGTCTTGGTTGAGGTGATTTAAAGAACTGTACTACCTGACACATTGCTCTTTAGCTTCTACTGTGTACTTTTGTCTCCCCATCTGGACCACAAATGACTTGAGAGTAGATAGAGCCCAGGTTTTTTGTTTTTTGTTTTTGAGATGGAGACTCACTCTATCTTTGTTTTGAGATGGAGTCTCACTGGAGTGCAGTGTTGAGATCTCAGCTCACTGCAACCTCCATTTCCCAGGCTCAAGGGATCCTCCTACCTCAGCCTCCTGAGTAGCTGGGACTACAGGTGTGCACCAGCATGCCAGGCTAATATTTGTACTTTTTGGTAGAGACAGCATTCCACCATAGAGACAGGCTGGTCTCATTTGGTAGAGACAGGCTGGTCTCAAACTCCTGACCTCAAGTGATCTGCCCACCTTGGCCTCCCAAAGTGCTCGGATTACAGGTGTGAGCCACTGTGCCTGGTCTGAGTTCAGATTTTAGATGTATTTCTTTTCCTTTCCCCTGGCATAGTCAGCTGCCCCTAGCATGTACTCTGCACTTAACCTGTGTCAACTGATGTCAGCTGAGCTCAGTGAAGATGGTTTTATGGAACTACACTAGTACTGTGTTGTAATGAGTTTTCCAGGAGCAGAGAAGAGACTGGCTCAGAGCCAAACTTGATCTTTTATTTCATTCCTCACTCAATCTCCTCCCACCCCAATCCCTATGCGCATTTTCACCCCAGGCATTTATGAGACAGCTGGACATGATTGGGGATGTGATCACTCATGCTGGGAGACAGTTATATGAGTGGCCCACAGAGAATGGGTCAAATTGTTTGCAGTACAGTGCGGGGGGAAAAAAAACAACAGCAAAAAAGACATTCTAATATATTCCTGAGTACTCAGCTAACTGTAATGAGTCCTTAGTTCTTTTCTAAGTTTAACCAATTTCCTGTCAAATCGTTGTGCTATTAGCTTGCAAAATTACATTATATGTGCCTCTATAGTGGGTTACCACTATAAGAAAGAATTATGCACTTTTAGCTGCTCAAGGAAAAGTAGTAACTACAAATATTCCATTACTTTTTAATAGTGCTACCAATAACAATAACAATAAGCACTGAAGCAAATTTTTGAAAATGCTGAATTTTTTCATTATCAAGGGAAAGTAATGATCCATATAAAAAACTATATTATTTATTGTAGTTTTCATATTCAATTCTTAAGTGTACCTTAATATCCAGGTCTTCTTCAAATTAGGTAATAAAGTTGTACTGAATTCAGTATTTGGGGTTTCATGGCAACATAGGTATGAGAAGGGAATTTAGAGTGAGTTTTCCAAAACAAGAAGCCTATGTTCTTTCCAGAAAGAAATCTGAGGAGGAGGTTATGATAATAAGCACATTGAAGAAGGAAAAATATAGAAAATTTAATTGGAGTTGATATTTCATTAGCTCCTTTCATTAGCAGAGGAGCTGTTTTTGTTGGCTAAAAGTTTCTCTAAACCTTTCCAAAGGCTCACGACACAAAGGCCTGTGAAACAATGTCCTCTGGCCTGTGAAACAAAACTCAGCCTGAGACCCAAAACCAAAAGGTTGATCATAATACAACTCTTAAGGGTATCTGAGTTCATTTCTATCTGAAGTAGACTGAGTTCCTGAGAACCTGGGTTGATTTTATGGTCTCTCCACAAGTGGCCTGGCTGGACTTCACAGACAGCCAGGCGTCTGGCTAAGGTCATGCCTCTGATAAGACCTGAATACTCTGAAATCCCCAGCACAATCCTCAGATCAACTTAAATTTACAGAAACACTTCCCACTAGATGGGCTGAACATGGAACATGTTTTCTTGGAGCCATTTACAACTTAACTGGGACTATACCTACAGCTACCAGTATAGATCCTGGACCCTAAGAATGACCTCAAAACTCAATTCAAATCAAGGAGTCATCCATGGTGTTCTTGCTCAAAGTGCAAGAACACGGGCTGCCCTGTGACTAGAGTTTTGAGTGAACGTGGTAACCTCATATAAGATAGAACTCCAGTGCAAATCAGGTCCATGGCATTTCAATACAGCCCAGCTATTCACATAGCTTATACAATTTAGTTATTTTGTTTGTGTGTGTGTGTGTGTGGTTAAATGAGACTTTTCATTGAAAAACAGTCAGGATCTAAGTAAAAATAACCATTCACCAGGAGCCAGGGATAAAAACTGACCAACATCTGCTGCCTGGCCATCCTCACCAGCCACTGGTTGACCCCCATTCTTGAGGTCTTGGTGTTCTTTTATAACCACAAACTGCAGACAACAAAAAGGAGGGAGAGAGGATATTGTTAAAATTCACAAATTATCTCAACGTACATTGAATCAAAGTCTATGGCTTTATGATGTTCATCTTACGGAAAGTGAAAGTCAGAAGAAAGGCCCTGTGAAGTTAGTCTTTCTAGCTAAAGAGAGATTCAACATTTAGTGAGGAGCCTTGTGTTACTTTCTCTTAAAGCAACTAGGCACACCAATATGTTAACTGAAGAATCTATTCTAATTATGGAATCTCAGCTTTTAGGTCACGGATCCCTGGAGCCACTGATTTACCATAAACAATCCAAGAATCCATAAGTATTCTAAGAACTGCCCATAGGCCAGGCAAATAATATCTCATATACATGTGTGTGCTACAACTTTTCATACACACACACACGCACACACATTAATAACACTCATTTAAACACGCTACCAAGTTCTGAGTAATTTGGGGCCATTAAAGGTAGTAATAATTACCAGTGCAATGACAATTTTGCAAGCTGGTTGAACAGCCTAGGGACCTAGAATTTTAATAGGGAGGAACAGAAAACAACATTTCTCTTCAGTCAACAAAATGATTACTTTTGTCATTATTTGTATTATCAAAAATTGATTGGGCACTTGCAATGCAGGCTGACCAGAGTTCACTGGCTCACATTCACTCTAGATAGATTAGATATTAAAACAGATCCATGCTACAAGGAAAGAAAAGAAGTGACCCCATACAACAGGACAAAGGACATCATTTGGTGAAGTCCTTCCTTGTCAATCAGTATCCAGTGCAAGGACTGCCCCAAGGTTTTGGCCGATCACGCTCCATTGGTTCAGAAATGGGCGCTCCACAGAAAGGAGCGTACAACTCAGAAACAACAGAAAGAGGAGTAGAAAACAATCTCTTTGCCCATATTTTCCTTTGAGAAAGGTATAGAAAGGGATGATGACTGGGGTCAATTAGGCAGAAGGCAGGGAAATGTTGGTAAGGGAAGTGTGAATCCACAGAACATGTATTTTCGTTTTCTTATTTTTTATAATACAAATCATGCTTCATCTCCTCCTCATTGATGATCTCCTGCAGCAACACACTGCAAAATCAACACGCAACCCACTGTTTAAAGACACATGCCCATTATTTCTGTCTCAAGTCAAAATCCAACCCTCTGCACTGCAAATTTTCTAACCTCGTGCCTCTCTGTCAGAAGAACATAGGTCCCGAAATTCTGGGCTGAGGTGGGCAAAGGAGCTGATGGAACTAGATTTGTTTCTGCTCTTTCTTCTAGTTTGAGCGTTCAGCTCTCTCCCACTCCCACTGATATCTACAGCAGCAGTTGCTGTCAACGACAGTTATGATGGCTGTGGGGGACTGAGCTCAGCAGCCCCAGGCCTCCTAACATAGCTCTGAGCCAACAAGCTGCTCATGACAGCAGCAAATGCTTTTGATTTTTTAATAGACATACACAGATTGTGTTTCTCCTTCATTCCCATGATGATGAATTAATGAGATGAATTAAACCTGCTACTCAAAACCTGAATGAAATACCATGTAGACTGACAAGTGACATCTGGGTAATTTAGAAGTTCGCAAAGTCATGAGGCCTCAAAGAACCAACACATTCTAGAGCTTAGTCCTAGAATCACACACTTGTGGAATTGATAAAGACTGATAAAGACTGAATGGATCTTAGAGATCATCTAATCCAAACCCCTTGTACTGAGCGGGGAGGAGAGGTCTGCATAGGTTAAAGGAATTGCTGAAGATTAGATAGCCAACTGGTGGGAGAGTAAGGCTAGAACTCATGTTCTTTCTCATGCTTTAGAGACAAGATCTCACTCTGTCACTCAGGCTGGAGTGCAGTGGTGCTATCATAGCTCAATGCAACCTTGAACTCTTGGGTTCAAGTGACCCTCCTGCTTCAGTCTCTTGAGTACCTGGAACTGCAAGTGTGTACCACCACACCCAGCAAAGTTTTTTTTTTAAATCTTTTTAAAGAAATATGATCTTGCTATATTGTCCGGGCTGGTCCCAAGCTCCTGGCCTCAAGCAATCCTGCCTTGGCCTCCCAAAGCGTGGGGATTACAGGCATGAGCAAACTTGCCCAGCCTCTATTTTTTCCCCCATACTTGAGTCCAACCAAAAAATAAATAAATAAGGAAACACTGAATGCCTATTACAGGTAGGAAAAGATGATCACCTGGTAGTCAAAAGCACAGTCACAGGAAAGCTACTTTCTGGGAATTCACTGTGAGATGGGAGCTGGGGAGTAGGGGTAATAATGTGGGAAGGACCCCAAACATTGCCTTTGCTCCTCCATAACCTCTCTCTAATAGCTCTTCCCTAAGGATTCAATCCTCCATGGACCTGTCATATATTCCAGTCTCTTCCACAATATATACCACAAATAATGCCAACAGCACACACTGAATCAGTCCTTAACTCTGACAGGTTTCTAGAAATGGAAATTCCCTTAACTGATTCAAGAATGTGTAGCCTGTTTCAAGACTGCCCTCTAGTGTTCCAAGATCAATTACTGAAGTGGGTGATTGATGAAACATCTTGAATTTCCTAAACCTCTGTGCTTTTTGGAAAATATCTAGGATTGTCAGATAAAATAAAGAACCCAGTTAAATTTAATTTTGAATTTAAATTTGAACTTTCAGTATAAGTATGAATTTAACTAGGCATCCTATATTTTTATTTGTTAAATCTGGCAACTATTTTGCTACTGAAATTTAGGGAGTTGAAATGTGTGTGAGAAAAGAAATATTAAGAAAATTAGAGCTGAGTGCAGTGGCTCATGCCTGCAATTCCAGCACTTTGAGAGGCCTGGGCAGGTGGATTGCTTGAGCCCAAGAGTTTAAGACCAGCCTGGGAAACATGGTGAAACTCTGTCTCTACAAAAAATACAAAAATTAGCTGGGCGTGGCGGCGTGTGCCGGTAGTCCCAGCTATTTGGGAGGCTGAGCTGGGAGGATTGTTTGAGCCCAGGAGTTCGAGGCTGTAGTGAGCAGTGAGTGGTAGGACTTCTGCACTCCAGCCTGGGCAACAGAACAAGATCCTCTCAAAAAAAAAAGAGAGAGAGAAAAAGAAAAAAAAGAAAGAAAGAAAGAAAATAAATTAGAAGCACAATCTTGGGTTTTTAAGACATCTATCTGGAATGTATTAACTAAAAATATGGAAAGTCTTCACATAACACATACAAATCTAAGTTATAGAAAGAATCTACATGACAGAAAACAATTCCAAAAATTTATTGTGCCATTAAATTATGGCATTATTATAACTCATCTGATTCCTTTAGTTAACGACACAGTTCCCCCACCCTCCCACCCAGGACCTCCCTAGCTGATGTGTCTTGGCTAACACTGACACCAGCTGGAAGCTATAACTGATTCCAGTCATTCTGAACTCAGTGAAGAAATAGAAAAAATGAATAGGGGTTAATATCAAGCCAATTCCTTGCTTCATCTGCTTTGGTCACATTACCCAAGGTTGAGGGCAAGAGGACATCCCATCCTCAGTGTCAGCAGGCCTGCGACTCCTCACATCTCTGTTCGACTCCTCATAAGGATTATTTGGGTTTTTCGATAGCAGCTTCTGAGTCCTGTGATAAAGCCAAAATTTGAGACAGTCTCACAACAAAACAAAATACTCAGCCCACTCAGTGATGATCAGGGACAACTAACTGCTTTTGCTACTAAAATTTAAGTACTTGTGTGGGAGAGAAGAAATATGAAGATAACTAGGAACATAACTTTAGATGTTTAAGGCATTCTTTTCTGCAGAACTCAAAATACTTTCCAGATAGTGTTTCACTCTTTCCAAGGTTCTGTGAGGTAGAGGGTGTGTGTGTGTGTGTGTGTGTGTGTGTGTGTGTGTGTGTGTGTGTGTGTGTGTGTATGTATGCCCATGTATGTTGGGGGGAATAGCCTTGCATTCATTCATTCACAGGTATCTATTGAGTACTAACTATACCCCAGGCACTGTCCTAGTACTGATGGTATAGCAATGAAAAAACAACTAATTTTGCAGGGAGGAGTGGGGCAGTCTGTGGAAAAAATATCTCAGCAACTGTGTGAGGCAGACTATGTTAGCTCCATTTACAAGTGAAGCCATTGGGGCTTGGAAATGGCAGTTACTCACCTAAGGCACACAGCTACCAAGGGTAGTGTAAGAAGTGGGTCATGATGACACAAAGCCTAGGCTGCTCTTACTGGCCCACTGCAATCTCTCACTCATAAAGAAATTAGAGGCAAAAACAGAAGGAGTGGATGACCCAAGATAAGAAAATCTCATAGTGGCTAAGCCAGGAAATACACTAGGTATCTTGCTTCCAAATCCAGTTTTTTAGAGTACTGTCTTGTTTGACATTCAACGCTAAGTCTATACAGGGCACGGTGTCATTCACTAGGGGTGGGGGTGGGGAGATTTAGCATGGAGATGGATCCCCATCCTCAAAGCAGTAGCCTCTAGAGCAGTGCATCTGTGAGACTCCACAATAACACCACTGTCCTGGCGCAGATAGGCAGCTTAATTGCCTCTAGGAATGCAACCCTCTGTCAAAAGCTCTACCTGGACATTCCAGGAAGAGTGATAAGGATAGGAGGGGCTGCTGTGAATCTGGCATCACAGACAGTACCAAGAGATGGTATGGGTTATTATGTGTTTTAATCAAAGGCTTCAAGGAAAAAAATTGAAGCAAGTGGCTAATATAAACAATTCCAAAGTTGCAAAGGTACAACGTTATAATTTGTACCAGTCAGAATCGCTATTAATAAAAAGTCAAAAAAAAAAAAGATGCTCATGAAATTTTGGAGAAAAGGAAACACTTATACACTGTTGGAGAGAGAGTGAATTATTTCAACCATTATGGAAAGCGGTATGGTGATTCTTCAGAGAGTTAACTGCAGAACTACCATTTGACCCAGCAATTCCATTACTGGGTATATACCCAGAGGAATATAAATCATTCTACCATAAAGACACATGGATGTCAATGATCATAGCAGCACTGTTCGCAATAGCAAAGACACGGAATCAACCTAAATGCCCATCAATGACAGACTGGATAAAGAAAATATGGCACATACACACCATGGAATACTATGCAACCATAAAAAGGAATGAGATCATGTCTTTTGTAGGAACATGGATGGAGCTGGAGGTTATTATTCTTAGCAAACTAACACAGGAACAGAAAACCAAATATCACATGTTCTAACTTATAAGTGGGAGCTAAATGATGGGAACTCAGGAACACAAAGAAGGGAACAACAGACACTGGGGGCTACCTGAGGGTAGAGGGTGGGAGGAGGAACAGGAGCAGAAAACATAACCATTGGGTACTGGGCTTAATACCTGGGTGATGAAATAATCTGTACAACAAACCCCAGTGACACAAGTTTACCTGTGTAACAAACCTTTACATATACCCCTGAACCCAAAATAAAAGTTAAAAAAAAACCCACAAAAAAACAAAGTTATAGTTTGTGATGAAATACTTCCTGTTGATTTTCTTACAAGGGAGTCCTTCCAAGAAATCACATGTATTAAACTAATAATATTAGAATACTTGAAAAATTTATTTAGTTTCACAAACATTAGTCTTTTTTGTTTCGTTTTGTTTTTGAGACAGAATCTCGCTTTGTCACCCAGGCTGGAGAGCAGTGGTGCAATCACGGCTCACTGTAATCACTGCCTCCCTGGCTCAAGCGATCCTCCCATCTTAGCCTCCCAAGTAGGTGGTACTATAGCTGTGTGCCACCATGCCTGGGTAATTTTTTGTAATTTTAGTAGAGGCAGGGTTTTGCCATGGTGCCCAGGTTGGTTTGAACTCCTGGGCTCAAGCAATCTGCCTGTCTTGGCCTCCCAAAATGCTGGGATTATAGACACGAGCCACCACACCCAGCACACAAACAATTAATCCTTTGAGAGACACAGAAGACAAACGGTATCAAACAAGCTAGACAAGACAGGCAAGGAATGGTATAAGGGAGGAAATAACTGATTTTAACCCTTTAAAGAAAAACAGTTAGCATGTCTAACTTAAAAACTCAATGTTAGAGCTGTATTTGTTGGTACAGTTGAGTATGACATGGCAACATTTAGACTAGCAATTTTAATTTGATCTTGTCAGAATTGATCTATAGTGCAAATGTAGTTATGCACATAGCTGAAACTTTGCAGAGAGGTAAGCAGGTACACTGATCAGAATTGTTAGGTAAATAACCATAGATTCACTCAGAAAGAATTGTACAACTCTGGATGCATTTCAGTGAAGAGAAAAAGAAAGGGTTCTGATGAGCTTTCTTTTTGAAAGAATAGTCCTTTCACTTCTGATTTTTGGAGTATGAGAGTCTGAGGTTGAAGATACTCTTATATGTATGTAAAGTCTATAGTCATCTTTCAGCTGAACTGGTCTTTGAATTCCAAGTTTAAAAAGCCAGCAATTTGCCGTTAGCTTTCAATTCAGATCTCTGAAAAATGCCAGCAGAACATAAGACATACTATATCATAACACAACAAATAGGAAAAAACACTTAATAATTATGGCACGCATGAACTTAAGTTTCTAGTTTCCATTTTTTTTCCTGTCTTTTGGCAACGATCCAATGGGATTAACCATTGACCATTCAATATTCTTTCTACACATATCCAAGATATTGATTACACACCAGGCTAAAAAGTACAATGTTATCGATGGACTACTGAATTAAAATGTCAAGTTTGTGCCTAAGAATCTTGTCTCTCAAGAGGTGGTAGAAAAGGGTTTAGAGCATATGACTCTTTTGGGGGAAGGTTACAGTTCATAAAAAATCAAAATAAGAACAGACAGCATTTATTAATTCCTATATGCCAGACCTACACTAAAGCCTTTACTTAGGTTAACCCAATTAATCTCACAATAACCCTTGAGATAAGTACTATTCTTGTTCCTACTTTATAGTAAAGGAAATTAATGAATACAGAGGTTAGGACACATGTCTGGTGTTATTTAGACACTAACTTGGATTTGAACCTGTATAATCTGATTCCAGAGCCTGTGCTCTTAACCACTACACTAGGCTATAGCAGGATCTCTGATAAGTACATCTTGGATGATATGTTGAATTTTCCAGAACACAAGACAGTTGCCACTTGAGTGGTTGTGTAGTACCCGTAAATGTGGTTAAATTTTTATCTACAGATGGTGGCAGATATTTTGTACATTCTCAGAGAATTGGGACCTATTAGTCAAGTGGGTCTTAGGTCCTCCAGCCATGAAATGATAAGATTGAACTAGATAATTCCATAAAGTCCCCTTCACCCCTAAAGTTTTATGACTCACTGATTTTGTACAGCACAAACTATAACCATACATAAAATGCTTTTCAATATTGATGACAATAGAGGAAGCTGTCCTACTTTCTAAGAAAACAGAAAATGAGCAGCGTGATGCCTGTGCCTGCACCCTAATGTAGTGTTAGTTTAAAGAATTAAATGTATAAATGTTATTGTCTACAGTTTTTAATTGTTAACTTGAAATTATTAAAAGCACAAAATCTGAGGACCAGAAATTTCCTTCCAAATTAGGGAAGATATTGATTTTCTTTTATGACAGTTAATATTTTGTGGAAAATCAACTCAATGGAAGGCAGCAATGAAAAATTATAGTTATGCAGGCTATGGGGGGAGCATATAATATTAAACAAAGAGAGTGGAACGCAAAACCATATTGTGATTGATAAATAACACATATACTATGAAGGTGTATGGACAATGACTGGAATGGAACAAGGAAAAAGTAAAAGCACTGATGTTTCAGAGCAATGAAATCCTGAGCTAACAGTAAAAGTTGTACTGTTATTTCACCTTTTTTTTTTTTTTTTGACATGGAGTCTCGCTCTATCACCCATGCTGGAGTGGAGTGGCACGATCTTGGCTCACTGCAACCCCTGCCTCCCAAGTTCAAGTGATTCTCATGCCTCAGCCTCCCGAGTAGCTGAGATTACTGGTGTGCATCACTACGCCTGTTACTTTTTGCCTTTTTAGTGGAGACGGGGTTTCACCATGTTGGCCAGGCTGGTCTCGAACTCCTGACCTCAAGTGATCTGCCTGCCTCGGCCTCCCAAAGTGCTGGGATTGCAGGCATGGGTCACCGCACCCAGCCTATTTCACGTTTTAAATGTAGTATGTAGATGTACTGTCTCATACATCTCATCTCAATGAGACAGGCATTCCCCTGGGAGGTCTTAGAAAGAGGTTTCCAGTACCAAAGGAAAGACAGGGTCACCTGTAGTAGTGGGCCCCCCACAGGCTCAGGAGGAGCAGCACGACAAGCACCACCACGCAGACAGCCACCACGATGACCTTCTGCTGCTGCCCGTGGCCAGCGTGGCGCAGTTCCCACCACTTCAGGTCTCGGTACTGACATCGCTCCCCGATGTAGCCAACAACACAGCTGTGACAACACACAAACAGAGGTCATCAGAGATGCCTGGCCAAAAACGCTGATAGTTTTGACACTCAGTATTCAGCTCTCTTTCAACCTCTGCATTTCCAGACTCAGCTCTTTGGAAACATATAGAAAATCCATCAGGGGTCAGTTGAAAGCGCTATGATTTACAAGTTAATGCAGCATGGACTTCTCCCTTTCGTCTGTTTGCTCTGGGATTTATGGGGGATTATTTGCATACTGCCTCTATAAGGCATTACAGGACATTGATTAAAGATCAGTTTCTGTTAGGCTAAAATCCTGAGGAGCCACCTTTTAAAACCAACACAAAGCAACTCTGCCCTAAGAGCCAAGGGAGTTTTGGAAACAAATGTTTGGCCAGATTGCAATGAGTATAGGTGAAAGGAAAGGAGAATTTGAAGGCAGAGTTCCTCACTCGAAACCGGGCTATAAAAGAATGTGTACAGTTTCTGAACAGAACACATAACCTAGTCTGCAGAGAAAACTTTTTTCCTTTTAAAAGAAAAATCACTACTAGTGCAAGGGAAGACCCAGTACAACATACATACAGGCATTTGCCTATTTTCTTCAATGAGGGAAAAAGCTCTGTGGAGGAAAAAGGGACGTTCACCTACAAACACCCTGCTGTCCCATTAGTGAAACTGTCACTGGAGTGAACTGCTGAACTTTTCTGAAGTAAATGAAGCAATGCTGCCATCTACTGGGAATGTGCATTTCTAGAAACGATTACGATCTCAGGTAAACATCTGTATTCTATTATCCTTTGCAAAAGCATCAACTTTGAAAAATATCCTATTAAACACTCTGTAATGCCCACTTATTAAAAATTCCTCCCTTTGGTCCCTGGATCAACTATTTATTCATCCATGTCCCCACTTTATTCCAAAAGGACTTAATGGAATAAAAATACAGAGAACTGACACCAGTGCCCATAGTGAGAAGAGGCAGCATGGAAAAAACACTGGACAAAGCTCCAGAAGATCTGGGCTCTAGGCCTGTCTCTACCTTTAGCTGGTCAGAGGGACTGGGCAACTCACTCACAGAGGAAGGAGGGAAATGGATTAGTACTTGTTAACCATCTTGCGTGTTTGACATCCTGCTAGGCACTTTTACTCATTTTATTTTTGGTGGCATATTCCTGTATTATGGATAAGGAAACTGAGGCTCAAGGAGTTTGTACAACGTCACACAGCTATGAGTGACAGGTTTGACTCCAATGGATCTCTGATTTCAAAGCCTATGTTCTTTCCACTATACCATGCTGCTTCCAAAAAGAGTTTTATGCTCTATTCACCTCTGAAAAGCTATCTTCTGGAACTAACCATGCAAGAGATATCAGGATCTGAGTACAGAAGCATAGAAGACCATCATTCTTGCAGGCTTTCTTGGATGCTGTTTTAATTCTAGCTATCTTTGGTTACAGCCATTTACTATCAATGCCTAGCAGCACCACTTTTAAACTGTTGGATGTTAACGGGCCACACCTCTGATCCTTTCAGAAAGTCTGGGGTCTTCAGGAATATGTCAGTCCCTTAGCCAAGAGTCCTGGAGATCCAAGTCAGCTGCAATAATAGAGCCTCACTGAGTCTTATAAGGCCCAGAATAGTCATTCAGCATTTTCCAGGGTGGGAGGAGGACACAGGATACTAGTTCTTTGGTTATGAATTAGTTCTTCTGTTAAACCAAACAAAAGATTCTCTGGCCAAATAAGTTTGCCTTTCCATAGTCAAATAATTTTGAGACATTCTAGACTCAATACAGATAAACAAGGCTTATTTTATTTTATTTTTTTATGGACAGGGTCTCACTCTGTCTCCCAGGCTGGAGTGCAGTGGTGCCATCACAACTCATTGCAATCTCAGCTTCCTGGGCTCAAGCGATTCTCCCACCTCAGCCTCCCAAGTAGCTGGGAATACAGATGTGTGCCACCATACCTGGCTAACTTTGGGAGGCCCAGGCGGGTGGATCACGAGGTCAGGAGATGGAGAACATCCTGGCTAACACGGTGAAACCTCATCTCTACTAAAAGTATAAAAAATGGTGGCAGGTGCCTGTAGTCCCAGCTAGTCTGGAGGCTGAGGCAGGAGAATGGCGTGAATCCAGGAGGCAGAGCTTGCAGTGAGCTGAGATTGTGCCACTGCACTCCAGCCTGGGCGACAGAGCGAGACTCCATCACAAAAAAAAAGAAAAAAAAAATTTGGTAGAGATAGAGTCTCACCATGTTACCCGGGCTGGTAAACAAGACTTTTTAATGTGTTGTGGTATACTATGAATCAAGAATTGAGGGCTAGACAGAAGATTAGAAATTATGGTTTAGGAGTCATGCAGCTGGAGGCTACAAGATTCTGAACCTCCCTATACTGCTCCTAAGATCAATGCTTGAGATATTCTGTAGACCCTGCACTTGATGGATCAGCTGACACCACCCGGATCAATTAACTGGCTCATCTGAAATTATGGCCCCCACCCAGGAACTGACTCAGCACAAGAAGACAGCTTCAACTCTCTGTGATTTCATCCCTGACCCATCAGCACTCCTGGCTCACTGGCTTCCCCTAACCCACCAAGCTGTCCTTAAAAACTCTGCTCCCCGAATGCTCAGGGAAACCAATTTGAGTAATAATAAGACGATGGTCTCCTGAAAAAAAAAAAAATTGAGGGTAGAGTATGATGCATCTCTCAACGTGATTTGACCATACAGCCTGTTTTTAAAAAGCATTTCACAGGACTGACGTTGGGGGGTCTTGGTCTAAAGAAGACCTGTTCAGAAGGGTGTTTGGCTGAAAGACAGAATGAACGAGGACCTCCTCTGAGCCCAGAAGGTTTGGAGCCTCCTGAGCATCTCCAAACCAGGAAATCTTCGAGGAATACCTTGGGCATGGAGACTCCCAACTCTCACTTCCTCTGCATCACCCCGGGGGCACCCTGTGGTTTCTTGTGGCTGAGGGGAACTTCCAGTGCCTCTAAGAAAGGAAGGAAGAGCTGGCTCTTCCAACACCTGCTTACAGCGTGAAGAGCACTCTGTACAGAATGACACCTGCCTAGGAAGTGTTTCTAATAAAAGTTGGACTGGTAAAGCACTTCCTAGAGACTTGTTATTATGGAATTAATAAAAGATAAGGTGAGGTCATCAGGGCAGGAGGAGGCAAGGGTTGAATAGTTAATTAAACCACATTTTTATTAAATATACAATTTAAAAACAAGGTTATGATCCAGATTACTGTGAACTCTGGTAATATTTTAAATATTGCTTTAGGTTCAAGGTCCTTCAATTTGAGTCTTATCTCCAGTTTGTCATTTGTAGCAACTCATGTTTAAAACATTATCAGGGAAATATGATATTTTCATCAGGATTTAATGATAGAAAGAAAAGCAGTGTGTTAAAGAGTTCATCAATCATTTAATAAATGGATGTTATCAGATCCAAATGAAAACATTGTTCTAAATGCAGTATGTAACCGTGTAGTACCCTTTATATTATTATAATGATTTTTATAATCTAAAGTATCATGGAGGAAAACAACCATGACCTAATACATTCGGACATTTATTTTTGTAATTTCATTATTTGGGATGATCAGAAACAATGAAAAGGCAAAACCAATTAGATTCTTAACATTAAAACTAGCAATAACTATTGCAAATACCCAATTTATCATAGGTTAGGAAATTATAGCATGTAAATATGAATATGAAAACAGAATTCTATAAGGACTGAGTCATTTTTACTAGTATTCATGAGCGATTTTTCACTATTTTTGTCATGCAGACATGATTTCTAGTGCAAGGCCATACACTTTGTCACAGAATATAGCTTACTCTTCCATAAATTTAGTTATTCTGTTCATTATTACTAATGAAATAAGAGAAGACTTTAAGGTTATAGTAGCTATTTGTGAGGATCAGACTATTTCATCACCCCTCCCTCAGGCACAGAGAAAATTATCAATGGATCAGGAGCCTGACCCTGGGAGACCTATTAGTTTTTTGGTATCTATCAGTTTCCTCCTATTGCCTTGAAAATATGAAATGAATTAAAAGTAAAATTTGAGGCAGAACTGGCTATTGTGGGTTTGGGTTTTGTTAAAGAGTCCACACGAAAGGTTTTCGGAGTGAGCACAGTGGGAATGCCTCATAGTTTTAGGGCTTCCTCAAATCTCCTTTCCAGGTTGACACGTCACCCACTGTGAAACCCTTATGGGGGCAAAAAGGGAGCAAAAAGCAGCAGCTGCAGTATCAGCAATTGTTACTGAACAACAAAATGTAAAAGTCAACTGTTAGGAAGTGAAGAAAAAATATACATATGATTAGTTTTGAAGAAAAATATTTTTGGACTCTGGCAAGAAGTCCAGTGTGAATATGTACCAAACTTTTGTAAATCCAGAAACAGATCACGGATGCTCATACATAATATAAAGCAGATTTGATGAAAAAAAAAAAAGTTTTAAGGAATTATCTCACAAACCTCAGTTTTTCAACCAGGATGAGACATTTAATCCCTAGACTATACTAGTAGTAACATCAAATTATTTCAGTAAAAGGGGAAATCACCAACTCCTTAGATTTATACTTATCACCGGTAACTAGAAGGGGGCATCGTGATACACAAGGAGCATGCAATGAAGTGCACACACATGGTTCATATGTGTATGTTTATATTTTTCCAAAAGAACACCTAATTGAAGAAAAACATCCTGAGTGTAAATTTTACAAATTAGCTACAAGTTATGGACTGAATAGCATCTCTCTGTGCCATCAGCAAGACAGTTTAACTTACTTGCATGCATACTTGTCCAATGCTTCAATATACATGCACACACCATCATGGAGGCAGTACCCATCGTGGGACAGGGGACATTCAGAGTCACTATTTCTTACGGAATAGTGGTGGTCATCTTCCCTGAGGTGAGGGGGTGGAGTAGAGTCTAAAAGAACCCAAGACATTACTTTTACTTTCTGAATGGATTAGTGTCTTTCAAGTATCAATATCAGGAACTAGTTTCTGTGACTAGTTTGTGACATAAATCTTTTAGTGACAGAAGAACTACTAGAAGGGACAATAGTTTCACTTTCCTAGCTAGACCTTAGTCATTCACTATGAAACCAGCCATTCTTCCTTTGGGCTCAGTATTATCTGATACATAAAGCATATTGGAGGCAGGTAAAAGAACACCCAGTCCTAAGTCGCCATGTGAATTCAGAGTCACTGATCTCATAAAAACAAACCTGTCACACACAAACATATACTAACTATGTGAAGTGACAGTTAGCTTCAAGGTCTCACTGAACAACTGGCAACTCTATGGTTTAAAACCTACCCATCAATGTGCAGTCCATTACCTCCAATATCCTGGAGTCTCAAAAATTTTTTCTCACAGTGCTTTCTTCTAAAAACTAACCTTCAGAGGAGCCCTCAAGGACAAGACTGTAGCAACTCTGACAGGAAGAAAATGTTCCCGTAACAGAGGGCATGCCAAAATATAATAGTAAAGTCTCTTTTATTGAATGGTTCACTGCTCCTTAAAAGGTAAACATGTGCAGCTGACTACATAAATATAAGCAGTTTTTCAGTACCTTTAAGAAGAGCAAATTATTTGAGAAAAATAATATGCTAAAAAAAAAAGCAGAGACCAAGTAAGCACAGAATTTTTCTTCTTAGGATGTTTTCTGCTTATAGGGCTGACAGGCAAAAAGTGGGCAGTGATGGGAAAAGACCCCCATCCTGGTCTCCAGGGTCTAGGTGAAGCCAGCTCCCCTTCTGGGGTGCTGATGGTGAGATGATACTGCTGTTATGGGAAGAAGATTCAGGAAGCAGGAGTCAACCATTATGAATACTGAGAAAAGAAAGAGAAGAGAGCTGGAGTTCTAATTCAGAACAAGAAATACTGCCTTTTTAAAGTAATATTTTAAAATCCTTGAAAGTGATTTAAAATGCTGAGTCCAGACATTCTCACCGACCTGCCTAGCCCTGCAAAATTTATCCAGCAGCCCCGCAAATTGACATTACAGATAGTGAGATTAGTTGCACAGTTAAAGAGAGATACCCATGTTCCCATCTTTATTGGATTGTGAGTAATAAAAAAGGATTTATTCCAGATGCTATTAAATTAAGAAAACTTGGACCATTTCAAATTCTCAAGCCCAGCATCGTCCTAATCAGGAAAGCCAGCTCTGCAGCCTGCCTGAATTGAATGATTTTTAGAATCTCTAATGCAAATAGAGATTAGGGTATAGAATATCCCCGAGCCAAGTCCCTCCCCTTCACTGTAGACCACCCACCAACCTACCAGGGCAAATCAGTCCTGGTTCAGACAGGCGTCCAGCACACATGCAGGTATAGCCTCCCTCTGTATTTGTGCAGCTGGCATTCTCTCCACAGCTGTGCACCCCCTGTTGGCACTCATCAATATCTGTCAGAAAAGACAGAGTACGGGAGAGAAAAGTGGGGTACAGAAAAAGAGGGTTTTATAGGTGGACAGCCTCTGGAAGAGGAGCTTCATCAGCTTCTGTCATGCTATATGTTCTCAGAGACCTATACATTTTTTTAATATATATTTTTTATTATACTTTAAGTTCTAGGGTTCACGTGCACAACGTGCAGGTTTGTTACATATGTATACATGTGCCATGTTGGTGTGCTGCACCCATTAACTCGTCATTTATTTTAGGTATATCTCCTAATGCTATCCCTCCCCCCTCCCCCCACCCCACAACAGGCCCCTGTGTGTGATGTTCCCCACCCTGTGTCCAAGTGTTCTCATTGTTCAATTCCCACCTATGAGTAAGAACATGCAGTGTTTGGTTTTTTGTCCTTGCGATAGTTTGCTGAGAATGATGGTTTCCAGCTTCATCCATGTCCCTACAAAGGACATGAACTCATCATTTTTTATGGTTGCATAGTATTCCATGGTGTATATGTGCCACATTTTCTTAATCCAGTCTATCATTGTTGGACATTTGGGTTGGTTCCAAGTCTTTGCTATTGTGAATAGTGCCGCAATAAACATACGTGTGCATGTGTCTTTATAGAAGCATGACTTATATTCCTTTGGGTATATACCCAGTAATGGGATGGCTGGGTCAAATGGTATTTCTAGTTCTAGATCCCTGAGGAGTCACCACACTATCTTCCACGGTGGTTGAACTAGTTTACAGTCCCACCAACAGTGTAAAAGTGTTCCTATTTGTCCATATCCTCTCCAGCACCTGTTGTTTCCTGACTTTAAAAATATGGAACGCTTCACGAATTTGCATGTCCTCCTTGCACAGGGGCCATGCTAATCTTCTCTGTATCATTCCAATTTTAGTATATGTGCTGCCAAAGCGAGCACAGCCCTGTACATTTTTAGGTTTAAAGGGACTTTCATGAATGTTGGAGAGATGAACTAGGTCCTACAATGCATGCCAATGCAGGTGTTGTTTTCCTTTTTTGTTTCCGTTCTTTCTCTCTGTATTTTTTTTTTTTTAAAGAATCTTGCTTGGTTGCTAAGGATGAGGTACAGTGGTGTGATCACGGCTTATTGTAGCCTTGACCTCCTAGGGTCAAGCAATTCTTCCAGCTCAACCCACCAAGTAGCTTGGACCACAGGCTTGCATCACCATGCTTGGTTAGTTCTTGTTTGCTTGTTTGTTTTTAATTTTTTTTTGTGGAGAACAGTGTTTTGCTATGTTGCCCAGGCTGTCTCAAACTCCTGGCCTCAAGTGATCCTCCTGCCTTGGCCTCCCAGAGTGTTGGGATTACAGGCATGAGCCACCACACCCAGCCCCATGCAGGTGTTCTAAGCTCCTGAGAGAGGCTGGAAGCTTTCTTCCTGCTTTGAAGGAAAGGAGACTTCCCAAAGTTGGAGATTAGTAAACAACCTCTAGGCAAACATTTAAAAGTTCAGATCCTAAAGAGTCATACTTAACTCTTTTGAATAGACATCCTGTCATTGACATACATATTATATCAAATACAACAGTTTTGCTTTTTATATAAGAATAAACTATATCAGAAAAATCATCCTTTCTTTCCCGACTACCCACCATTTTTTCTTTCTCAGCTACTGCCACCCTAACATTTAGGGCCTCTCTTCTCTCAATTTTACATTACTGCAAGAACAGCCTTACTCATTCCTGGATCCCATGTTTCCTCCACGCCATGCCTAAACACCAGTGCCACATTATTCTCCCTCCAGCACAACGATGATAAACCCATCATTGCACCACTTTACTCAAATGCTGCCAGTGGCTCCCTGTTGCCTAGAACTTTGCTGTCCAACTTCCTAGCCATCGCCATTCGAGAGTGTTGAGTACCTGAAATGCATCTAGTTCATATTAAGAAGTGCTGTGAGTATAAAACACACTAATGTGATTAGAGTTTGAAGACTTAGTACCAAAATAAAAAAGAATATTAAATATCTCAATAATTTTTACACTGATTATATATTAAAATGTTAATATTTTGGATATATTTGAATACATAAAATATTATTGCTAAAATTCATTTCACCTGTTTCATTTTACAGTTGTAATGTGGTTAGTAGAAACTTTGGGACAACACTGACTGTCTGACCCTCAGCCAGTTTCACTGGAGAAGTGAAACCTCAGTGACTAACCCTCAGATTTTAGTCTTCCGCAGAGGTAACCCAACCCATCTGTTACAGGCTGAAATGTGTCCCTGCCCCTCCAATTCATATGTTGAGCCCTAACTCCCAAAGTGACTGTATTTGAAGAAAGCATCTACCAAGAGGAAAGTAAGGTTACATGGGGTCATAAGGGTGGGGTCCTAATCCAATAGCATCGGTGTCCTTAAAAGAAGAGGAAGAAAAAAACAAAAGAGGAAGAGAAACTAGAGCGTTCTCTTGCTCTCTGTCTCTCTTTCTCTCTGTCTCCACATCAAAGAGGGAAGGCCATGTGAGAACACAGTGAGCAGGTGGCCATCTGCAAGCCAGGAAGAGATCCTTCACCCAAAACCAAATCAGCCAGCACCTTGATCTGGGACTTCAAGTCTCCAGAACCATGAGAGGATATATTTCTGTTGCTTAAGCCATCCAGTCTAGGATATCTTGTTATGGCATACACTACCTTATCAGCCTTAGTTTCTGTTCTTCCCCTCATATAACCTAAACTTAGTGCTCAACTAGGCTACTCTCTACCCTTAATGGCAGTCATGTGATCTGTTCATGCCTGGACTCCTCCCATCCCTTCACACTTCTGCAAATGAAATTACTTATCCCCCATGCTCCTTCCAAAACGACACTTCCTCCCTGAAATCTTTCCCAATACCTCAAACAAATATTTCTCCCAGTTCTGAACTTTCATTATGGTTTTTACTTCTCTTATGATGTGCACCCTTCTTCATCACTGATCACAGTTATATTTCTTTTAGGTCACATTTTCCTTGCAATCAAAGACTACCTTTCTCATCCTGATATTTCTCAGGGTTTCCAGTACTGTGGCCTTATTCTTAATAGGGACCAATGAAATATTTAACACATTGAATTGCTATCCTGGATGGCCCAAACCGACTCTTTTATGAGTTCCTGTTATAATTTCAATAAACTATCACCTTGGGAGAAAGAGAGAGCTTTTCCAAATCAAAGACAAAGAAGTATGCTTGACCAAGAAACTCAACTACTCTTAATAATAAGGATAAAATTTTACATAGCACTTTTTATGTGCCAGACAAGGTTCGAAGTATTATAACTACATATATATATGGGGCGGGGAGAGAGTGAGAGTGAGCTGGGGGAGAGAGAATAGAGGAGCAAGCCCACTGCTTTCATGGAGTCTGAGGACTCCGTGCCAACCATGCAGGCAGGGTGAGCACACCCCATTGCGTGCTCGATACTGGAAGGAGATGAGTTAGTAACAGTGTGAGAAACCAGAGCCTAACGAGTTTAAACATCCAAGAAGAGATACTTTCCTTTCTCTTCAAAGGAAATTAAATATGAAATCAGCTTGTCTAAATTATCTATGGGCCTGCTTAATTAGAGCAGTGACATTTTCCTGACTGACAGCCAAATATGTGCTTAAAAGAGTGTTTACAGATGTCTGTGGATTCCACAAAACTAATCCAATAAAGGTCTGATTTAAATCAACCAGATTCAAAAGATTGATAGTTATGATTGATATTTCATCTTTAACCTTAACAAGTGGGAGAAAGCAGTATCATTTGAGCTTCTTATCAGTTTCTTAGGTTTTCAGAAGGAGGGAAAGAAAATACTGAAAGAGAAGTTTTAAAGCGCTGTAAAACTTCAGATAATCACTTCACCATGCCTCAGATGGCTTCAGGCAGGTTTTCACTTGTACGTGATGCGATGCTACTGACACCTGGAAACGTATGAGACATCCACGACGCGAACTCCCAATCCAATGTGCCACACCCAGACCTTGCCAGAGGACGGGGATTACGAAAGAGGGTTGAATCATTCTTTACTTGTATTTCAATGTCAGTGGCTTGACTCTCCCACCTATTGAACTTATCAAGAAATGTGAGAGGAGCCCTTTGACAAGCCACACCTCCTTTTCTTTATGCACACAGCAGTGACTTCCAACAAACTGTCATCAGCTCTGCAGTTCACCACATTTCTCTTACCAAATTCACTGACAAGTAAATGCTGTCCAACTCCCCCCATCATGGCTCAAGGTGGGAAGTATTGATGAGACACTGGTGTCACTCAAACCCCAGAAAGAATTAGAAAGGCAGAGGAGTAAACAGCCTCCAAAGGGGCTTGAAGCTGACTAGGGCAGTAACAACACAAGGGCACAAATTTGACTGTTCACCAAGAATGGAAATATGTCAGTTTGAGCAGGTCGCACAACTCTTTAAATCTTGACATGTGTGTTACCCCAATTATATCCTGTCTTCTCTCTGCTCATGCACCCACATTGTTTCCCTATTTCTGAGGCCTGCCTCTGCCCTCCTCCCTCAGCACGTGTCCTCTTACCAAGACAGTGAATCCCATCTCCTCGGTAGCCTTCTGAGCACCGGCAGACATAACCACCTTCGGTGTTGATGCACTTGGAGGAGGCAGGGGGGCAAACTGGGACACCCATCTCACATTCATCTATATCTGTGGGCAAAATTATGAACTAGTGCAATATTTAGGCAATCCTGATATAAATGGGACTAGTTGGAAAGAATAAGCATAATCGTATATTCAATTCTTATTCAGTCCTTTACAGGTGCTGTTGCCAACATCATGCATGCCCTGCATCTTGAACATAAAGTTCACAAGTTACTGCTGAATTAGTCTTTACAGAGTTCCCACCTATCCGATTAGGCAAATATGTAAATAAATCATTTTCTGCCAGAGTTTCAGACCATAAGGACTGAGATCTTTCCAGCAATCGTTAAATTATAATTTTGAGGCTATTAATATAAAATAGGAACCCATCCATTAATCTATTCATTTGACTAAAACTTATGACCTAAGCTTCTGGGGTAAAAAAGAAAAAAACAGTTGTGTTTTCATTGGAATTGGTGAAGTCATAAACTTGACTTGAACTCAAATTCATGCTTCTAAAGCTAATTATAAATTCTTCCCCTTAATGACAACTGCATATATTGCATAATCATAAATTTTACTATAAGCTCAATGTATTTGTGTAAATATATTTATATGTCTCATTTTCTATGCATGTCATTCAATTTTTTTTTTTTAGCTAACATCAAATAACTTATTCAAATCTGCTGATTACATAAATCCTTCTGGAGTTTTTGAGTCAGAAAGAGCAGAAAAAATGTTTCTGGTTCAGTATTGTCCAAATATGTGTATTTGCCCTTTTCTCTTACCAGAACATAGTTTTCCATCCCCAGCAAATCCTTTCAAACACTGACATGTGGCATCCTCTCCCTCTGAAATACACCGAGCATACGTGCTGCATCCCACAGGAGCACAGTCATCTTGATCTGCAAATAGCAAGAATCCCGTGCAGTTATTTCTAGACCTTAGAGAAGAAAACGGACTTTAATCTTCTGGTTCTACAGAACAGTCCACCACTTCCTTTCCCAAGTTCTGGGACAGGTTAACCTCCAAATAGAAACACTTAGTTGACCTATAAACTATACTACATTAAAAGATCCATAGCTGGCTGGGTGCAGTGGTTCATGCTTGTAATCCCAGCACTTTGGGAGGCTGAGGATGGATTGCTTGAGCCCAGGAGTTCGAGACCAGCCTGGGCAACATGGTGAAACTCTGTCTCTACTGAAAACTGGTGTATAGTCCCAGCTACTTGGGGGGCTGAGGTAGGAGAATCAGGAGGTTGATGCTGCAGTGAGACAAGATGGTGCCACTGCACTCCAGCCTAGGTGACAAAGTGAGATACTGTCAAAAAAAAAAAAAAAAAAAAAAAAAGAGATGCATAGTCCCAAAGTCCCATAGCCATGTTTCTGTTTATGTGCCCTCAAAGAACTTTAGTTTTAAAGCACTATCTGGTGTGTTCAAGGAACCCTATGTGAACTTATTTATAATTTTTGAAAGCATTTGCAAATGTAAATTATAAAATTGCTAGAAGCAAATAGACTCAAATTTGAAAGGTCTGTTGCTTATTTTGAAACTTCCCAACCATTTTGACAACAAAAGGAGTCAACCTATTCTTCTCCCCCAAAGACACACAGACTAATATTTAGCAAGTAGATCTGTGCACCAACATGGCAAAGAAATTCAATCATAAAAAGATTTACTGACAATTTACTAATATCATATATAATAGAATACATATGTCACAATGTGTGTTTATTATCAAGATTTATGTAGTGACTTGCACACCTCAAGGCACTTTTACAAAATCATGAACCATACAAGTTAAGTGCAGTAAATGGATCATTTCATTTCATACTCCATTGAAATCCAAGTGCCCTGGGGAACAGAGTTACATGTTGAGCCATAAACATGAGCAGGTTTTTTTTTTTTTCTCTTTACTTATGTATGTAATCATTCTCCAAATGCCACTCTGCCCTACCTTTTTGGAGTTGGGGGAATCTGACATACCACAGTAGGATATAATTTATCATCTGTCTACTCACTGGTAAGCTTGCTCATCTTAGTACAGAAGAGATTTTTTAAAAAGCCCTCCAAACTTGCCGATAAATTAAAGAAAGTTAAATGATCTAAGTAGGATTCAGGTGGCATGTGAATGCAGACATTGGGTAATTGCATTTGATTTGCTTAGCTACTTGAGCGAGAAGATTTCTCTTGTGGGAGCAGATGCCTTTCATGCTTGCTTGGTTATCTCCTGTCACTCATGACTCTTAGAGATGGATAAGATCAGACCAAATCAATTATCCATTTAATTCAGCATTTATTTGGAAGACTAGCTCCCAAATCACAAGGCTGCTCAGAGTGTAGAGTGGACAGTATCCGATTACCCAAGATGTTTTAAATCACTTGCAGAATTATCTTAAATTAGAATATGATTCAGGATTTACTTGGTAACATGCGAACCCAAGGCAGCTGTGCGTAATGAAAAGCAATAGTTATGCAGTTGTAGGAGGGACAGGCTACAGCCAAAGTTGTTGTTGTTTCTGCCACAAAGAAGCTCTGGAAGAAATAAATGCCTGTGTTCACATTCCTCTTCTCTAAAACAGCAGTGACAATTTCTGCCAGGTCTATTTTTCATGATGGTTCTAAGGACTAGAATAAAAAGTGACCTTTAAAAAAACCCCTTTGATCAAGATATTTAATCAAATATTTGATCAAACTCTCTTTGATACATATTTAAATAAGGATGACAAAGAAAGATATTGTGATAATTTAAATAAGAATTAACCTTATCACACTAGAAGAGACCCAAGGTCCTGTTAGTAAAACTAATATAATTCATTTGAAAGTACCTACTACATATTAGGCCTTCCTGAGAGGCAAAAATACAGTGGTGAAGAATAGGGCTCTGCTATTGACAAAGGCTCTGCTGTTTTGCATAATTAGTTATTGAAGTACAAGTGTGATGAATATGATCAAGGGGCAGAAGTGAGGTTCTAAGAGAGCTGTAATAGGCAGCCCTAGCCCGGTCAGGAACTAGGAAAGGCTTTCTGAGCCAGAGGGCGAAGGACACACAGGACTTTGAAGGGCTAAGAAACACACCATGGGCTGAAAAAACAACTAGCACACATGTCCATGTCTGTTAGAAACAAGGCCAGGGTGAGGGAAGCAGGCCACAGAAAGCCGAAGGCAAGAGGGCTGGTGAGCCCTTGTTGAGGCTGGGGAGGTGTCTAAAGGTTGTTTCATACAGGGCCCAACAGGCCACGTTAAGAATTTTAGATTATACTCTAAAATCCTAATGTGGAGTTTTCACATTGTCTTTTAGCCATAGACACTTTGTTGATGTGAAATCTCACTCTGAAACAGAAATTAGACCCCCAAGCCTGACTTAGGTGGAAATAAGACTTCACAAGCTAGGACAACACAGAACACAATCCAGGTATGGAAAGATGAGGGGTTTTTCACCAGGACAATCAGCTCCCTCTATTCTGCACTAGGCTCCAGGTATTAAGCCAAATTCACAAATCCTTTGGTCACTTAATCACTCCCCCATTCCCACCTATCTGTCATTTATCTTAGTCTTTCAGTCCCTCAACCATTAGTCTTTCAAAATATGCTCTATGAATCTCTAGGGATTCCTGGTGACTTTGCAAAGGTTCTCTACATCCCTAACATTGGTTTAAAGTATTTTATTCTTTCATGCTGTTTGTCTCCACAACTAACTGTGGCCTTGAGGACTGGGATGGTATTTAGCTCATCTTGGTATCCCCAGCACTTAGCACAGTGTATGCCAAATAAATTGCTAAACACACTATATTCCTAATGTTAATAAAGTTTTCCAGAACATCTTATTTTCACATGAATTAATTATTTGGTCATAATTTTCAAAAACCTTTGGTCAAGTCACTAACTTAATAGGTCTCAGTCTCTCTGCTTTCATATCTGTGAACTGATTTGTAATGAGGATCAAATTAGAGATTACGGTTGACCCTTGAACAACACGGGTTTGAACTGCACAGGTCCACTTATACCTGGATGTTTTTCAACTGAACACAGATCAGTATTATTGGTGGGATGTGAAACCTGCCTACACCGATGCCTGATGTTTTGTACACTTGGGTTCCATGGGGTGACTTTGGGACTTGCATATGTGCAGATTTTGATATACTCGGGAATCCTGGAATCAATCCCCTGTGGATACAGAGGGATGACTGTATATATAATCTAACATTCTCTGCAAATGTTATTGTTATTACTAAAATTATGAACCTCCTTATTTATATCTTATAAAAAAATCACACTGATAAGGTGAGGTAAGAGGTACCCAGAGCCACGTACATCAACAAAGTAGTTTGCAGACCACAAAAGTTGGGTAAAGCATCTCCTTAAATGTCCTAATGTGGAGTTTTGAAATCTTTTCCTTTTTTTTTTTTTTTGCCACATACATCTTGTTAAAGTGTTACTTAGTAACACAAACAAATAAAACGTTTCAAAGTCAAATTGCACTGCTTGAAGGGCAGTGACCTAAAGTGAAAGGATGGGGTTTGCAGAAGCTCTAGGGCTGAGCTGAACCCAGCTGGAAAAACCACTGACCTCCTAGGTGAATATGGAACAAGAAAGACTTAGGTTCCCTAAAGTTGTTACATACTGAACACATGATTTGGCATTTTAGTGACAAATGTGCAACACAGAAGAAAAGAATTCCAACATTTGCTGTTTGTGGACTTTCTGCAGCAATTGAAGTGCTCAACCTATATTTGTTTATCAATTACTATCAACTTTTCAGGCTAATAGAAAAACAGCAAGGTGGACCAAATACCAAAAATATCAGGGGTGGATGGAAATACATTCAAATATGTTGTCCTATGTTTTACTTTTGTTTCCAAGTTACTTTGTTTCTTCACAGAACAAAGACTCACATCCAAAGACTCTCAAGGTGTCCTGTTTATGTCCAGACTAATATGCAGCCATCTTTCTCAGGCACATCATTCAGAAAAGACAGACTTGAGTCCAAGGTTTGGTTTCATTGGCCTTGTGTAGAACTTAGCCAATATTAAGTTAGAAAGGTAATTCAAAATTCCTCATTGGTAGGATGGAAACTGCTGGAACCAAAGGTATATTGGAGAACTAGTTATTCATACCTGACACCATGATTTCAGCCACTAGCATGTGTTGAGATTCTGTAATGTTATCTTCTGACACTCTAGTCTTGGACAAGATGTCCAATGGTGTTACTTGGTTCTTTAGATCAACTTCGCCACCTATTGAAGGTCAATAGATGCAATTAAATTTAGCTTTTCTGTTTCAAAAAAAAGTTTGATTTCATTTATGTTTATGACTATTCATTGGTTGTGAGTTCAGACTCATTCTTACAGTAAGAGGATTCAGAAAAACTGTCACGGTATTGGTAACTTAGTAAACCTCACCCTGCTATCCCACACCCTCTCATTTTCACTGAGCACTTAATGATTTGGGGGATAAGGAACCAGTACGGAAGAAAGATAGGACTCTTTCAGGTACTGGCAAAAAACAAGAGTAAAATACCAAAACCCTCAAGGACATGATCAGCTCATAATCACAGCCCACGGTTATTAAGGACAAAATAGATGATCTTCCCAACTTGTCTTCCATACACATTCTTCCTCCTTTATGCTGCTTTCATGCTTATTTTAGCCTGATTTTACCTACATCTTATAATATGAAAGGACATTAAAAAGTCATGATTTAATATGGGCATAAGATTCTCACACTGCCCACTCTCAGAACAGGGGAGAAATGGATTCTGTAAGACACCATTTTTCTAAACTGTGATCCACAGAACCCTGGGCTCATCCTTCAGAATGTCCCTAAAGTCATAATTCTTTTCATAATAATACTATAAAGTTAACTGCCTTTTTCCACCATGTTCACATTTGTACTGATATGGCAAAAGGAATGTGGGCAACAGCTGGTGTCTTAGTATGAAAAAAGGAAATGACAGCAAACTCTACCAGTAGCTGAGCTCTTCACTGCCACACACTCATATTAAAAAAGAAAAGAAAAGAAAAAAGGCCGGGTACAGTGGCTCATGTCTGTAATCCCAGCACTTTGGGAGGCCAAGGCGGGTGGATCACATGAGGCCAAGAGTTTGAGACCAGCCTGGCCAACATGGTGAAACCCTGTCTCTACTAAAAATACAAAAATCAGCTGGGCATGATGGTGCACGCCTGTAATCCCGGCTACTCGGGAGGCTGAGGCAGGAGAATCTCTTGAACCCGAGAGGCAGAGGTTGCAGTGAGCTGAGATCTTGTCACTGCACTCCAGCCTGGGTGACAGAGCAAGACCCTGTCTCAAAAAGAGAAAAAGAAAAAAAGAAAAAGAAATTGGCTGGGCAGGGTAGCTTACACCTATAATCCCAGCACTTTGGGAGGCCGAGGTGGGAAGACCACTTGAGGCCAGAAGTTCAAGACCAGCCTAGGCAACATAGCATGACCTTGTCTCTACAAAAAATAAAATAAAATAAAATAAATTAATAATTTAAATACATTAATAATTAATAATTTAAATAAATTAAATAAATTAGCTAGGCATGGTGGTGCATGCCTGTGGTCCCAGCTACTAGGAGGCTAAGGTGGGGTCCCAGCTATTTGAGCCCGGGTGGGGCCAAGGCTGCAGTGAGCCATGATCATGCCACTGTACTCCAGCCTGAGCAACAGAGGGAGACCCTGTCTCAAAAAATAAAAATAAAACCCAGTTTCACAAGAAGATTGTTGTGAATCAATAAGAATTATTAATTTTTAAAACTCTTGACCATTGACTACACAGCTTTTTAACACTCTATGTAATAAAATAAGAAATACATATAAATTATTTCAGTGCATACTAAAGTTATGATGGTTAGCTAGAGGAAAAACATAAGTAATTTTTGAATTGTGAGCTGAAACTAGCCTCTTTTTTTCATTGCACATTATTTTACTTGAAAAAATGGCTTAATAGCACAGGAAAACTGTGCTATTAACACTTGGGTACATAGCAAACATTCACTTTTCCTCAAAAATGAATGAAGTGAGCCTATCACCTCAAGGAATACAGCTGGCAATAATTGTTGCCAATGTCAGATTCCACATTGCAACTAAGCTTTAGGAAGCTATTGTCTGTCCAGTTTTGGTATAGTGTCAAAAGAATAACATCCAAAAAAGGCACCTCAAAGGGCTATTATAATAGCCCTTTTCCAACTCTATGTCTGTGTGAGGCCAGATTTTGTTCGTAGACTTCAAGCATGTTGAAGTTGATCATCTATGTTAAATGATAACAGATTTAACATAGATGTAGATATGAGAATCCAGCTGCCCTCTACTAAGACAGACACTCAAGATATCAATGTAAAACAATGTCACTCTTCTCACTACATATTTTTTGCTTTGGAAAATATACTTATTTCAGTTATTTTAATAAAATGTATATTAATAGATAATACATTTATTGTAATGTCAATAGATATTTTTCAAATCATGTTGTAAATTTTCATATAAATATTGATAGACATACATAAAAATTCTTTGAGGTTCTCAATAATTTTTAAGAGTGCAAAGGGGTCCTGAAACCAAGAGGTTTGAGAACTGTTGATCTAAGGCAACAATTAATAGAAAGTTCTGAAAACCCAAAGTATCCAATTCTGGTCCATGGCTACTGTACTCTAGCTTGGGCAACAGAGGGAGACCCTGTCTCAAAAAATAAAAATAAAACCCAGTTTCACAAGAAGATTGTTGTGAATCAATAAGAATTATTAATTTTTAAAACTCTTGACCATTGACTACACAGCTTTTTAACACTCTATGTAACAAAATAAGAAACACATATAAATTCTTTCAGTGCATACTAAAGTTATGATGGTTAGCTAGAGGAAAAACATAAGTAAATTTTGAACTGTGAGCTGAAACTAGCCTCTTTTTTTCATTGCATAACTTTTGTTTTGTTTATTTTTCATCAGTCTGTTACTTTACTTATATTTACACCATGCCTACCAGATAAATATAAATTTTTAAAAAATTTAATAAAATATAAATTATCTTTGGTATATTTCTGCTAGAAAGATATCAAGGGATGAATCCACAGGTGCCCAGATTGTTTGGGTGCACGTTCAAGGGAGGCAAATAAGTACTACTGGTTATACCTCACACTTGGTTTACTCTTCCTCTTCCTCAAAGTCATATCTAGTTTGTAAAAAAGTACATCACAAGCCTTCTCAGGCTGGATTTCCCACATTTGTTTGATATCCTGAAGTTATTTTTTATAAAGGACTTTGATTTTCTTATTAAGACTTGTCATGTGATAAGAGATCATATACTACTACCTCTAAAACTGAGGACATAAAACTTCTAAACAAAATATCGCTGAACATTTTTGTGAGGTGATAGCATTTTGACATTTATTTCCAAGCCTGGGACCCACTCCACTATAAATGGGGAGGTGGAGGGCTTGGAGCTTAAGACTGTTACCACTAGAGGTCAATTGAATTTTGCCTGTAATAAGGAACTCAAAACTCAGCAGAAGAGAACAAATAAACAAACAAATTCTTAGCATTCCTAAAAACAGGAGAACTTTTAACATCCAAAATATTCAAAATCAGCAAAAGCATAGATTGATGTACAGCTGTATTTCTGAGCCAAGGTGAGGTAATTTGCCACATAATTTATTATATTACCTGCCAACAGCTGATGACCATCCAGAGCCAGACACATTTTCCCATCTGAGGCTTTCATAAAACCTTCACGACATGAACACCAAGCAGTTCCAAGCCTCTGTTTGCAAATATGTTCACAGCCTCCGTTTTGATATAAGCAGGGATCTGCTCCTAGTAGAGAAAAGAAACAAATTCACAAGTGAGTTTGAAGATGAAAAGGATGCCATTAATGCAAGTCTACAGCTTGCTTTTAGGGAGCTACAGCTTTTAGGGAGAGAAATGCAGTGTATCTAAACAGAGGGTATATCAATAGCTATTTCAGAAGAGTTCCCCCAAGGAGCCACTGATTCTAAGATAAGCCCAGAATGTTATTACCTTATTAGTACTGAGTATAGCCAGCACTTTTTTCAAGAAGCTCTTTAGTCAAATGTGATTCTTATTTCCTGACTCATCATCTAGTCAAACTGACAAAGAGCAATTCAGAAAGAAGAGCTACTATAAAATGTGAAATGCCTTTTCCATTTGCTCACTCCTCAGGGGTATGGAAAGGTCCAAGTGTCGACAGAAGCTTCCACTGCCGGTGTCTAAATTGCCTGCCTTAACCCAAGGCTCTTTGAAATGCAGCAGGTAAGTAAAAGTTGTTCAAGAAAAGAGGTGAAATTGGAGGGATAAAGCCCCAATTACCAAACTACCAGATTGTCTTAAACAAACCTAAATCTTAGAAAATCTTAACATCTACACAGTTAGTGAAAGTTACAAAATCCCCTCCACCCCCACCCCAACTGCATGACATCAAACAATTAAAACAGTTGCAGATTCCAGCCAAGGAAAGACTGTGTAACATCTCCATTATGTACCTGGTTTTGCCAATGGATGAACCACAACCAGTGATGAGGGCTTCAGCATGCTGCCTTGGAGACGTACTCTATCTTTGCCAGTCCTCTTGTTTACTCTTATTACTGATGGCATAGCCCAATCTGAGAACCACACATAATCCTCAAACACGGCTACAGCAAATGGGTGACCTGGAAACAATTCAAGTTTGTTAAATACACCTTCTTTGTCTTTGCAATGACTATTTACGAAAGGACAAGGCTTGAAATTTACACAACATTCCTACACTAAATCAACTCTTTAGCTACTCAGCAAGTTATAAGTGAGCCACCGACTCACACACCTGCCTCAAGGAGAGCCCACATGAGGAGGGAACGTCACCTTAGAATGGGAGCATAGTGGCATGAGGTCCCAGCAAGGCCCACTATCACCCAGCACTTGCAGAGTGGGAGAATGTGGGCTGATTGTCGTCCTAGCCCCATGAAGGAGAAAGGTGGAATTTTCCTTGTTTAGTACATCTGTCACTATTTATAGACTAAACTCGAGTAACTTATCTTACCACTCTTTGCCTTAGGTTCCTACTCTTTTGAGCAGCAGTAATAAGCGGTAGATCAAATTCGCATGTTGTTGTAAGGATTTTTTAAAATTTGAGGTAATTGTATAAGAGTCTCCCCACATTCCCATCTCCACCAACACATTTGCCTGCATTAGTCCCCCACCTTCTTTCCCCTCTCTCCTTATTTAATATTGACCTGTGCCCCTGATGTCACCCTTCCTGCCTTCTCTAGGGCCTGGATCCACCAACAATCACCCCCTTTCTCTTACATCTTCCCTCTCTTCATTCCACTAGCTTTGTTCCCTCTGTCTACTATATCCTCTCTCCCATCTTCATTTCCTCATCCCCGTGACCCCTCTAGCTCCTCCTTGTCTCTTTCCTTCCCTTTTTAGCCAAATTTTTGAAAGAGTCATTTATTATCTGCAGCCTCCATTTTCATGCCTCCTACTAACAGTAAGTGGGCATCTTTCTGAGCCCACCTTCACCAAACCTACCTCTCTGTGCCACTGGAACTGCTCTGAGAAGGCACGCAAGTATTGAATACGCAAGGGAATGTTTTAACGTTCTATCTCAGGTGGTTAGAGACTAAAGCTAAGGAGGCTCAAGTTGGATGTTTCAATCAAGGCTACTCACATTCCCACAGACCACTCTTTTTGTAAACGAGCAATGGATTTGACAGATTAGAATGAATGTCTTCCCCTACTGGTGGCAAACTCAAATAACTTGTTCTGGTTACAGTGAGTCTCCACTTATCATTGTTGATCAGGGTCATTAAGATTCATTCTAGTCTCTGGCCCTTTGTCCCAAATTAAAGCCTTAAGTACAGCAAGGGAATTTTTAACATAGCTATAGTTCTTTTTTATCACGGTGAAAAAGCATAACAGAAAACTTAACGTCTCAACCATTTCTAAGTTCAGTAGCGTTAAGTACATTCACACATTGTTGTACAACCAATCTCCAGAATTTTTTCATCTTGCAAAACTGAAACTCTATGTCCATTAAACAACTTCTCATTTCCTCCCCCACATCCCCTGGAAACCACCATTCTCCTTTCTTTTCCTATGAATTTGGCTACTCTAGATACCTCAAATAATTGGAATTGTACAGTACGTGTCTTTTTGTGACTAGCTTATTTCACTTGGCATAACGCCCTCAGGAATTAATCCATGTTAAAGCACATGTTAGAATTAGCTATAGTGTTTAAACAAATACCTCACACTAGACATAATCTTTCTTATTTTTTGTTTATAGAAGAACCACAATTAATTGCATTTTAAATTAAGAATATCTTCAACCTTTTAAAATACATTTTTAATGTACAAACAATATTATGTTTTTATTGCATACAACATGGTGTTTTAAAATATATATACCTTGTGGAATGGCTGAATCTAGCCAATTAATAAATGCATTACCTCAGTTATCATTTTTGTGGTAACAGCACGGAACATCCACTCTTAGAAATTCTTAACTGGCAGCTGGGAAGCCACCACATATATACCAGTAGATGGCACTGTAATAATGGGAATGTTACTTACATAATTTAATATAAAATTATTTGATAATGGCCTTCAATAGTCAGTTGTATTAGTCATATAATATAGTAGTAATATAAATGATACACAAAGTATCTGCTATGCTTTTTGGTTTAAAATATGGTGTCCTCACATTCTGGTTAGAAATTTTCAAATTCCTTTCTACCTTTTTATGTCAAAGATACAATTTTACATTTATTTGGGTGATGTATTTTTTGGTTTTTGTATTTTCTTGAGACGGTTTCACTCTGTCACCCAGGCTGGAGTACAGTTGCACAATCACGGCTCACTACAGCCTCAACCTCCCAGGCTCAAGTGATCTTTTCACCTCAGCCTCCTGAGTGGCAGAGGGATTACAGGCACTCACCACCATGCCCAGCTAATTTTTGTATTTTTAGTGGAGCAGAGTTTCGCCATGTTGGCCAGGCTGGACTCGAACTCCTGGGCTCTAGTGATCCTCCCACCCTGGCCTCCCAAAGTGCTGGGATTACAGGTGTGAGCCACCATGCCCAGCCTGGATGATTTTTTTTTTTAATAATGTATGTGTTCTGCACTAGATTCCTTGGCTTTACAGATATCGTATTTGTTTTACCCTCCACTGTATCTTCAGTTCCTGTAATGTGTCAGTAAATACCCCTGAAGTAAAAGGATGATAAAGTCTAAGGTTGTGCATAAGCATATCACTTATTGTGAAGTATATCTTTAATTTTTAGAGAATCTTATAAATACATAAAATTTTAAATTATACTTAAGCCAAAGAGAATGGGCAAAATAGGTATCTTATACAGATTATTAGTTTGTTAGCTTCTTCCTAAATGAGAGAAACCATGTTTTTTCATCTTCCCAACCAATTTCTAACTCTCCAAAGCATCTTCAACACTTCCCTGGCTCTCATTTTCTATATGCAATCTGTTACAAAATATCTTAATTTTTTATGCACAATAATTTTTAATATCATAATCCTTCATTCCATTTTTAAATGACAATGTTCAAACTCAGACCATCACCAGTTGTTGCCTGGACAACCACTATAGGCTTCTAACAGATTTCCTTCTCTCCAAATTCCAATCGAACTCCTATACTTTACCTAAGCAGCTATCCAGAGATGCCAATCTTAACATACACATTTTATGTGCAAGAACATTCAACGCCCCTCTACTAAATTCAGAATTTAAGTTTAGTCAACATATCCTGGTAGTACTAACATACAAAGACCAATTTTTGCAGGCTTATAATCTTTTGTCATCATCTATTTACCACAAGGCCCAGTTTAAATACTGTCTTTGTACATTCCTGGAGTCAAAATAAATTTCCCACTGCTTATTTCACTGCCATTTTGTACTTCTTTTAACAGCTGGCATGAGCTACAATGTTTTAAAGATATTTATGAAAATATATGACACCCCATGTAAAATCTGAAAATAATAGGGGAGGAAACTATATTAATCTTTGCACAAGTTATCAACTGACATTCGTTCATGCCTAAAAGTGCCTATAATAGCACTGTTGTGAAACAACTTTTCTAAAACATAAGAAATGAAAACAGCTGAACCAAGTTCTTATTCCTAAAGGAGTTTAGAAAATTTTAATATTTTTATTCTGATTTTGGGGCTTCTCGGAAAGAGAAATGATTATGCAACACTATTTTTTACCCAGTATTCCAATGTTAAGGTAAGCCTTGCAGCTCATGATGCCCTGGAGAAGTCTGTCTCTATTCCATATTCACCCATACGGCTAAGTGGTATGTGTGTGTGTGTAAACGTATTTTGTATTTAACACTCATAAACACTCAGTCAAGATGAAGAAATCACCCATCCCAAAGCCTCACCTACATCATTCTGGGTAAGTCTTCGGCGTTTTGAACCATCCAGATTGGCCATTTCAATCACAGACTGCTTGGCATCGCACCAATACAACTTGTCAGTTAAGAAGTCAATCGTTATTCCACTGGGCCAGATTAGATCAGAGCTGGCTATAACCAGTCGGCCAAGGCCTTGGAGGGAAGAACTTTCAATTCGTGGATTAATCCCTGTATCAGTCCAGAATAATCTCCTTTAATCAAGAAAGCACACAACAAATAATATCTGCATGAAATAAATTATTCTGTTCTTTCATCATTGAAAATATCAATGTAAATTACTTCATGATATACTAAAGTGGTACACTAAGGAATACAGAAGAAGAGATAGCGCTGTATGTTCGGCAAATAATTTTGAAACACAGAGCAATTAACTTGTCTATGTAAAGCATCTTCAGAAAGAAATGTTGAATTAAAGCTCAGATGATTAGATTAAAAAAGAAATTGGTTTAAAAATTGCAATATATGACTAATCAAATAGTCATGAGTAAATAGGCTTGAGTAAAATATTCTTGAATTAGCATTTTGTACTGCAAAAAGGCAATGAAATCTTGCTCGCCTGTTCTTCTGTTATGCATATGTAAAATTCACTGCATTTGTAAAACTACAACATAAAGGAAAGATCGTATTTATCTGTTACCCAGTTTTATGCAATGTACTCTATTAACTCAGTTAATTTCAACTTCCATAAATCAGGTGCTGGGCACATTTTTTTTGAAGTCAATATGTTTCATAATTTTTATTGGCCTATTTAGAAATGGTTTACATTCTCACAGTTTTAATCATTTGGCTGGCTCCAAATCAATTATCAACTACTATCAATATATTATCTCCCATTAATCATTGTGAAATTTCCAGTGTAAATAAAATAGGGTTGGTTTTTATCTTTGTTTTTTAACAACTAGGAAGAAATTCTTTATTGTCCTTAAATCTCTAATCTGTAAATGAAAATGTGTCACTAACTCATAATTAACAGCATAGTCTTCTAACCTTTCACAGTTTCCGTTTTCTGTCATCTAAAATCTAGGAATGACCTATATCTTATGATTTTTCTAAACAGAATCTATAAGTCATATAATCCAAATATCCTTTTCTGCTCAGTAAACAACAATGCAAATTTTTAAAGAAAATAGATGAATGAGCTTGAGTCTAGTCGGTTAATAAATTACAGTGCATTTTTCTTTCAAAAACAAATTGAATTTATTTAAAAGAGCATATTAACAATAAAATTATTATACAATAATAGAAAATCAAGACATTAAAAGCATGAGGAATTCATGCTGAAGATTTGAACAAATTGCACGGATTTTCTTGGTTTCTGGTTTTGGACACTAGCATATCAACCATGAACTGTCACATGACCTCTGCAGAGCAGTGCCTTATTTTTACAAATACCTACTTGGCCATTGGATGAACAGCAATTCCTCGTGGTTGAGAGATGTTCTCCTTAGCGATTATTTTGGAACGTTTCCCATTTAAATCACTCCTTCCAATCAGAGATTTCCTAAAATATGTGCAAAATAAGGGAGTTTGTTATAACACCTTTACTTTTCAAACAAAAATACTCCTTTCTCTTCTTTCTGAAATGCAAAGATAGGCATTCTAAACCAGCTCCTATTTCTGTTTCTCTCTCCCTCTCTCTTACGCTTTCTCTCTCCCCCACCCACAAACAAAGTAGCAGCAATAAGCCCACAAATTTTATATTTTTAAACACTTTTAATTAGCATCCCAATATTTATTCCAGGTAATGAAAATACACAATGACAGGACAAAGTAAAAGGATTGTGTCAGTGGCTGGGTGAGGACATTCTCTTTATAACTTCCAATCACCTGCTGAAACCAATGGAAGCCAGAAGCAAAGAGACTGTTATCCTCATGGGATCATGAAGACGAGGGAGACAAGCCAGCACAAAGACAGTAGGTGGAGATTTACATTGGCTTTAATTTTCTTCCATTTAATTCTAAGACAAATGGGAGTAAAATTGTCCCTCGGCATCTGTGGGGGATTGGTACCAGAACTCTCCAAGGATGCTCAATTCCCTGATATAAAATGGCACAGTATTTGGATGTAATCTACGTACATTCTCCTGTACACTTTAAATCATCTCTAGATTACTTATACCTCATGTAATGTAAATGCTATGTAAATACAGTTATAAGTTATTGGTTTTTATTTGTATTATTTTTTATGACTGTATTCTTATTTTTAATTTAATTTAATTTTTGAATATTTTTGATCCAAGGTTGGTTGAATCCTCAGATGTGGAGGCTGTAGATAAACAGGGCCAATGGTACTGAAATATTACTTGCTAATCTTTACATTAAATAACCCAATGGAATCTGGCAGGGTAGAAAATTCTTATTTCCTGATTTTTCTATTTATTTGTCAAACAAATATTTACTGAGCACCAACTGTGTGTCAGGGATTGGTCTAAGCATTGGAGATACAATAGTAAATAAAGCCCTGTCTCTGTCCTTATAGAGCTCATAGTTCAACAGGAACAGAGGGAGAGAGAGGCAGAGGTGGGAGGGGAAGAGAAAGGGTTAGGTGGACTGGACGGGGAGGGGAAGAAAAGGTGGAGGGAAAGGGAAGGAGGAGAGGTCGGAGGAAGTAAGAGGAGAAAGAGGGAGAGGGGATTATAACACAGCAAATGAAAGCACATGCTGAGAAGAAGGATGTAAAGAATGTAATTGGAAGACTCAGGGAGGGTGACAGGGTGGGTAGCCTGGCCAAGCAGGGATCAGAGAAGGATTCCTGAAGATAATAACAAACGAAGATGAGAAGCAGGCAGCCAGGCAAAGGTGGGTGGGGATGGAAAGAGTACCCTAAGCAAGGGAATGTACATATACAAGTTCTAAAGTACAGGACCTAAAGAATGTGGGGCAGTTATACTTGCACTTTAGAAAGTTTGCTGTGGCTTTAGTGTGAAAGGGCGAGGCAGGCAGGAGATGACGGTGAAGAGATAAAACAGTAGCAGGAGAAATGGAGAAAACTGGATGAATTTAAATGCTAAACATGACTCTATAGCATCCCTGCCCCCTTCAGGAGCAAACAAGGGATGATCAGCAGCTTCTTGGAGCAGGTGGGACCACAGGCAGAGGGGATATAAATAGGGCTAAGAAGAGCCTCCCTTTCCCCTGTACTGCCTGCTTTCCCTGTTTCCCTGCTGCAAACCAGAATATATAACCACCTTTAATTCATTCAATAAACATCTGTTAAAGGCCTCTCACCTTGCTCTTGAGGGCAATGTCTGCATGAAACAAGCCTGCCTAGAAACACAAGGTAGGGCCATTCCCTCCTCCCGGTTTTACAAAATGCTAAGGAGACCTTCTCTGGTGGCTGGTTCACCAACTATTTTCTAGGTGCTGTGTAGGGAACAGGACTCTATGCACAGGGCTCTATGCACGGGGCCTTATTCACAGGCAGTATGCAGAAGAGAGGTGAAGGTAAAACTGGCTCAGTGACTATGCTGGGTTGGGAACACTTTGCAAATTACCAACTAAAGGCAGTGGAGAATTTGAAACCATTTCTACTCCAGTGCTACTTTAAAAAGATAATTTTACTCCCGGATGAAGTGGTCATAAGAAGGATACTGCTGGGTGGAAGATATTTTTGAACTTAATGTGTCAAGTTCTGTTCTCAGACACAACTGTCACTGTGCCTCTTCCCTTGGTGGGAGGGAAGAAATTCTGAGGCCACTTGCTTGTGACCAGGGGAGATGAAACTGTCACTTCTGATCTCATGATGATCTCTAATCATCTTAGAGATGAGAGACATCATCTCTAAATTCTGTTTCGGGCAGGAATTAAGTGATGAGACGAGAACGACATAAACTCCTGACTGTGCAGCTGTCTCAAGGCAAGATTGCTGGAATTTACTTTTAAAGCTCCCCCAAGATGTTCACCTAATATACTTCTATTTGATTCAGCTAGAGAGAAAATCTCATACTCCAGTGTTGGTAGTGAGAAACCAAAGACCAGCAGGGATATTTGGGTTCATGGGAGTTCAAGCATCACCTTTAATCTAGTGGTGTGTCCTTCTCTCTCTAACCATTATCTAATCGTCCCAGTGTCACTGAGATCCTCCAAGAGAAAAACTCACCCTCCTTCTAGGGTAAGAGGTGTCCATCAACAACCCTAGAAGAGTGATTTTTTTTTTTTTACCTCATATTAGTTTTTGTTACCTCAAAAGAATGAATAAATAGATAGCTTATATTTTTACCCTCTTGATTCTTTACTAGGCAATTGACTTTAGGAATCAGTATTCCTTGATACTAAATAACAGCATTACCATTGGAATTTTCAATGTGCTTCCTTCCTACATTTAGATGTTAATTTGAATCCGTCTTTTCCTAGGCCAAAAAGGAACTGCAAGCATCCCACTTTGCCTCTTTTGATTGGCTAAGAGTTACCATGTGATCTAATATTATGAGATTGGAATCTCAGTTATTTACATCCAATTTCTAGGTAATATCAAGGTTTCCAAACCATAAACCTCTCATTTCCAGATAAATTAAAGGTTTTCTTTTAGCAGCTGCCTTTAGAGCCAGGAGGACTTAAGAAGGGCTTGTTATTACTGAAGCCAATGAACTGGGGAATTTAGGGTCTGATTCTCCAGGAAACAGTGGTGCCTGTCTATCTCCTGAACGCCTTGCCTCTGCAGTCGGTACCATGGTGCTATTAATCAAACACTGTTAAAATTAGAGGTCCCTTGTGAATGTGGGGAAATATGAGAAGACTTGGCATCCTTAGTGGACCCGAGAGTGGTTGACATCTGCCATTTTGATCATCGTTTACCCTTCTGAGAACAACCATGTACAGCACTGTTATTATACACAGCTGACATTTAAAATATTCTTTTAAGTAGGTTCAACACAGAGGAGGTCATTATTATGATTTTTATAATTATTACAACTGAAGTTGATTTTAATTTGTCACATGACTCTGAGTCAACCATATGTTAAATCCACACTGGCTTGGGGCGGTGGTACATCTTTATGACTATTAAGAGAATATGCTTTGCAAATGGCCATCTTTGAGTTCCAATTACAGATCCACATGGTACTTGTTGACTGCTTGACCTTGGGAAAGTTATTTTACCTCTCCAATTATCAATTTTCTTAATCTTTAAATTGGAGATAACAAAACTTACCTTTGGGGATTTAATAGTGTCATGGATATAAAGCACAGTATCTGGTGCGTTGCAACTATTCAGTAAATAAATACTCAGATAATAAAGAAATGAAGGTATGATTAGATGAACAAATGAATGAATGAAAGAAAATATGCTCACCTTGGATGTAAAATGGCCATACTGTTGATAACTGATAACCATATCATACAGATAACCACATCAACAGATTTTTTTTTTTTTTTTTTTTGAGACAGAGTCTTGCTCTGCCACCCAGGCTGGAGTGCGGTGGCGCGATCTCGGCTCACTGCAAGCTCCGCCTTCCAGGTTCGCGCCATTCTCCTGCCTCAGCCTCCCGAGTAGCTGGGACTACAGGCGCCCACCACTCGCCCGGCTAATTTTTTGTATTTTTAGTAGAGACAGGGTTTCACCATGTTAGCCAGGATGGTCTCGATCTCCTGACCTTGTGATCTGCCCACCTTGGCCTCCCAAAGCACATCAACAGATTTTTAAAAACCTGTTTCCCATGGATTATCCTGATAAAAAGAGATATTTCTGGGACACAAAATGCCTATCCCCAAGCATAGAAACCCATTCCCTGGGACTTCTCCCTCTGTGTTGAAACTGCTGATTTCACAGAGGTTAAACCCTCATTCTCCCTTCTTTTACTTTTACTTGGTTGCGTTGGTACCAGATGTTCAGGATGGCCACCATTTCACTTTCTGGCTTTCCGTTACTCTGGGAATATATCTCAGAGTACATTGCATCTCTAATATTATTTTGTGAGGGGTCTATCGTTAGCAGCTTCTCTTATAGTTCTGTAAGGAAGTGGGACCTCATTCACACGCAGAAGGGATACAGCCATTTCCTTCCTGCTTCCTGCCATTCAGTTCTGAGGTTCACGCAGGCTGCATACACACCAAGTACAGTAGCCCTTCCTGCAGCTCTGAGAGTGGGGTTTCACAACTGCACTCTGGTTCTGTTTTTTCCCACCACAGGGAAACAAAGAGCATCCCTCTTATCTCATGCACTTTCCTCACAACTCCAGCTGAAGTTCTCCTCCCTCCTTCATGCTTGTTTTAACAGGGAGTCAACATTCTAGTCCAAGATTTGTCACTTGCATACCGAAGCTCATTCCATGGCGGCTCCCTTTGGGAGTGTACACCTGTCATTTGGCAATTATTTATGTGTGGCCCTATGACATTTCTTGAACTGCTATTTAGACCAAGAATTTGTATTAATTATTTTGCTGGGGAAATATACCTTATCTCCCCAGCTAAACTAAGAACCAACTGAAAAGATGGAGCACATCTTAGGCTCCTCTGTATCTCCCATGTGACTTAGGAGAAAGTCTTATTTCCATAGCAGATGCTCCGAGAATGCTTACTGCTTATATTCAGACAGGTTTTGAGTTTCCCTGATAACAAAAGCCTGAACTGCCAAAACACAGGCTACTTTTTTTATTATTATTATATTTTAAGTTCTGGGATACATGTGCAGAACGTGCAGGTTTATTACATAGATATACATGTGCCATGGTGGTTTGCTACACCCATCAACCCGTCATCTACATTAGGTATTTCTCCTAAAGCTATCCCTCCCCTTGCCACCCACCCTCCAAAAGGCCCCAGTATGTGATGTTCCCCTCCCTCTGTCCATGTGTTCTCATTGTTCAACTCCCACTTATGAGTGAAAACATGCAGTGTTTGGTTTTCTGTTCCTAACACAGGCTACTTTCTTGGCCTTCAAAATCCTCCCACGCACACAGATGCAATCTTGACGAAAGGAGGAAGTGGAGGGAGTGTGGACCGCAATGGTGGCCTCTTTTCTCCAATCCCAACCAAATGCCCAGCAACATTTTTCTGTGTTCAAAGTGGAAGATGAAGCCAATAGTATTACCTATCCCATCACTCCCATCTCACACAGCTTAAAACTGAAGCAGAAAACATACCCTCTGTCTGTCCAATAGAATCTACGGCCAATCCAGTCCACAGCAAGACCTTCTGGCACATCTACTCCTTCCTCAATAAGCCTTTCTCGCTGGGAACCATCCATATTAGCTCTCTCTATCCACTTCAGGGCTGTATGGGCAAAGTATATCTACAAAAGAGAACACAGGCATTTCTGATTTTTTTTAAAACTAATGTGGAATATATACAAATGGCACTAGTCTTTAGGTTGTACAGGGTGTTAAGAGCTTGACTTCGGAGATAGGCATACCTGCAACTAAATTCGAACTAGGCTGCTTCCCAGATACGTGTAACCTTAAGCAAGTTATTTAATGTCTCAGAATCTTAGTTTCCTCATCGGTAAAATGAGGATAATAATATCAATCTTATTAGGTAGGTAGGTAGGTAGGTAGGTAGGTAGGTAGGTAGGTAGGTAGGTAGATAGATAGATAGGTAGATAGATAGATAGATAGATAGATAGATAGATAGATAGATAGATAGATAGATGTATATAGATATAAATATACATATATCCTTAGCCATGTATCTGGCACATATTGCTATTGCTATTGGTATTGCTATAGATAGATAGAGAGATAGATAGATAGATCTCCTTAGCCATGTATCTGGCACATATTGCTACTGCTATTGGTAATTTATTAACCCTTGATCATTGGTCAATGACGTAGCCATCATGCTTGAACTACTGCGGCTTCTGAAAGGGGGCAATGATTTGCAATTAATGAGGGCTACAAGCTGGGCTCAGTCTGTAGCACCCCACTTCACTGCAAGTCAAGAGACACTTAGTCACTGCAGGTCAAAACTGGTTCCCAGTTTTGTCACTTATTTGCTTGATTGCTTTGGATAAATTCTTTAACCTCAATTTTCTCAACTGTAAAAATGAGGAAGTTAGACTAGGTATTTGCTAAAGTTCCTTTAGTCTCTAATCTTATATTCAATCAGATGCCACATAATGACATTTCGGTTGATGACGAACTGCATATACGATGGTGATTCCGTAAGATGATAATGGAACTGAAAAATTTCTATCACCTAGTGACATTGTAGCATTCAAAATGTCATAGTGAAATTACTTTTTCTTATAAGTTTAGTGTAGCCTAAATGTTCAGTGTTTGTCTACAGCAATGTACAGTAATGTCCTAAGCCTTCACATTAATTCACCACTCACTTACTGACTCATCCAGTGCAACTTCCAGTTCTGCAAGCTTCATTCATGGTAAGTGCCCTATAAAGGTGTATCATTTAAAAATATCTCTTACGCCATATTTTTTACTGTACCTTTTCTATGTTTAGATACACAAATTTTTACTATTGTGTTACAATACTGCTTACAGTATTCAGCATAGTAACATCCGCACAGGTTTGTAGCCTAGGAGCAAGAAGCTAGACCATTAGTGATGCATGACTGTAATTTCATTTTAATTCATCCATCTTGTTCAACAGAAGATTTCTTGCCAATGCGAAGCTCTTCTACAGTCTAGTATGCAGCCTATCACACAGGTACAAGAATTTCCATAAGACTGTTTAAAAATGACCCAAAGCAATATACAGATACAATGCAATTCTTATCAAATTGCCAACATCATTCTTCACAGAATTAGAAAAAACAATCCTAAAATTCACATGAAACCAAAAATAAGCCTGAAGAGCACAGACAATACTAAGCAAAAAGAAATAAAGCTGAAGGCACCATAGTACCTGACTTTATACTATAAGGCTGTAGTAACCCAAACAGTATGGTACTAGTATAAAAACAGACACATAAACCAATGGAATGGAATAGAGAACCCAGATGTAAAGTCATATGCCTACAACCAACTGATCTTTGACAAAGTCCACAAAAATATACGTTGGGAAAAGGATATCTTATTCAATAAATTGTGCTGGGGAAATTGGAGTGCCATAAACCGTAGAATGAAACTGGACTCTTATCTCTCACCATATAAAAAATTAACTCAAGATGGATCAAACACTTAGGTGTAAGCCTGAAACTATAAAAATCCTAGAAGAAGAACTAAAAGAAACTCTTCTGGACATTTGCCTAGGCAAAGAAATCATGACTAATCCCTCAAAAGGAAATGCAACAAAAACAAAGATATACAAATGGGAATTAATTAAACTAAAAAGCTTCTGCACTGCAAAAGAAAAAATCAACAGAGTAAACAGATAACCTACAGTATGGGGGAAAATACTTGCAAACAATGCAGTTCACAAAGGGCTAATATCCAGAACCTATAAGGAACTCAAACAACCCGAGAAGATAAAAACAAATAACCCCATTAAAAAGTGGGCAAAGGACATAAACAGACATTTTTCAAAAGAAGACATACAAGCAGCCTACAAACATATGAAAAAATGCTTAACATCACTAGTCATCAGAGAAATGAAAATCAAAATCACAATGAGATATCATCTTACACCCATCAGAATGACTATTATTAAAAAGTCAAAAAACAGCAGATGTTGGCATGGATGTGAAGAAAAAAACAACTCTTATACATTGCTGGTGGGAATGTAAATTTGCAATCCTCTAGGGAAAAAGTATGGTGATTTCTCAAGAGCTAAAAATAGAATGACTTTTTAATCCAGCAATCCCACTACTGGCTATCTACCCAACGGAAAAGAAAGTATTATATCAAAAAGACACCTGCACTTGTATGTTTATCACAGCACTATTCATATAGCAAAGTCATGGAATCAATCTAAGTGTCCATCAATGGATGTGTGGATTTTTAAAATGTGTCATATATATACAATGGAATACTGCTCATAAAAAAGAATGAAATCATTGTGAGCAGCAACATGGATGGAATTGGAAGGCATTATACTAAGTGAAATGACTCAAATAGAACATCAAAAATTGCATGTTCTCACCTATATGTGAGAGCTGAACAATGGGTACACATGGACATACAGAGTGGAATAACAGACATTGGAGACTGCAAGGGTGGGAGGGTGCGGGGGGGTAACAGGTGAAATACTACCTATGGGAACAATGTTCACTATTCAGGTGATAGGTAAATTAAAAGCCCAGACTTCACCACTACACAATCTATCCATGTAAGACAACTGTACTTGTACCCCTAAACCTATAAAAATTTAAAATGTATATATATATATTTTTTAAAGATATGGGTCAGTTGATAATTTAATGAAAGCATTGTAGAATTTTAACTGTGAGTACACATGTGTACATAAACTTACAATCAATAATGAGACTATTCAGAAAATGGTAAGTCGTTAAATAATGGGTTACTCTTCTTTCTAAATGAAATAGAAAAGGTTATGTTTCATAAATACAAATAGGGGTACTTCACTCCACTGGCACTGTGCTTCTCAAACTCTAATGTGCATAAGAATCACCTGATAATATTGTTAAAATGCAGATACTGATTTAGTGGTCAGGGGGGGAACCTGGAGGACTGCAGTTCTAATAATCTCCAGGTGTTGTTGACACTGCTGGCTCAAAGATCACAATTTGAGTAGCAAGAAAATAAGAAAATTAACCCAAGAAACAAAAACCAGCCACCTGACTTAAAATTCATTCTAGGTCTCCACATTCACTTGTTGTAAGAATACTGATTCTGCAGGAATAAAACTAGTTTGGTAATAAATGAATCTTGAACTGTCTTTTTTCTATTAATTATTTTTTTCTGTTATTGTAACTGTTCTATGGAACCATATAGATTCAGGTCAGGGAAAAGAATTGTTTGCTAGTGTTCAATTGCAAAACTTTAATTTACAAAAATACTTCTATTTGGCTACCAATCCATACCTATTAAATATAGAATCAATTTGCTTCACTTTGTTTCTTTTGGCCATTTACCAGACTGCTTCAAATCAGGAAGAAACAAAAGCCCAAAGTTTGAAAGTCTAGGAATTAATGTACCACATAGTAATAACTAAATAATTATGCAGGGTAATTAATAACTATATAAATGTATCATTATTGGGTGATTAATCTCCAAAAGACACTGTAACATCATTTCAAGCACATTCTGACCTAGCACAGATACAACTAAGAAATTAGAGATCAAATGGCCAGCTGATACAGAAATTCTAAGTTACACACAAAACTTACATAAAATGTTTATGTAAATAATGTTATTAGTTAGATTGCCATTCTCACATGAGCTATAAAACTTACATTCCCTGATTTTCATGGTTAAGAGGTCACTGAATCTCCTCCCTCAAAAGACATATGTAAAACACAAATTACTAATCCATACTTCCTATGCCCCAAACTCAACCTCCCACTCCTCTCACTACCAGCAAGTAATAAAAAACCTGGTTATGAAGCTCCTTCTATATGCATGACACTGTGCTAGTCTCCCATCCTCATCTCCAAAGAGGAAGCTAAACTGAAAATCCTGTGTGATCATTTCCAATAAAACGACTAATCGTAGCAAGGACTAGGGTAGCATTATGATGGCAAAAAAGTCCTTAAAATTTCTCAAGTGTTACTCCAATATCTATATTTAACTTGTTCTGTGCCTAATCATTCAGAGCTTAGCAGAGGATTTTCAAGTAGGCCAGGTCATTTGTTAGGATAAAATCCTCTACTCTGTCCTTAAAGCATGTCCACATCTGTTCAAGTAACAAAACCATACCTTATTTTCCACAGGGTCATGATCTAGGGCATAAACCATTCCCATCTGCTGGCTGAGCAGAGTTCCATAGTCTGTTCCATCAAAATGCATGTGTCGAATATCTTGAGAATTGGCAAACAGCAAAAATGGTTGTGGTCCTGTTAACCAAATTTCAAATATGGCTGAATTTAAAACGTGCCTTAGAAACTAAGAGGCATCTCTGACTCTTCCCTTTCACTGTACCTTTTTACCCAATTTCTACAGTACTTGTTTTCTTAATTTCCCTCTAGTGTGGTATAGGTGAAGACAGGCAAGAGGTTGTCCTCTTCCAGGAGGTGACATATTGCCAGAATTTCATCTCTGGTTTCTTCCCTCTCCAGGTATTTGCTTTTAAAAGCTGCTTACTTACAGAAAGAGACAGCGTTAAATAACCAACACCATAGCTAAATGATGCAAGTCTTAGGGTTATACATCTTCTTGATTCACACATACTGAAACACTAATATTAGTAGATTGTATACTTTCATGTCCAAATAAGTAACTTTACCTGGCCTGGGCACTTCTTAAAGGGAGGCACAATGATTTGAGTTAATAGCAAGACCCTTGATAATTTTAAGGATTTAGATTACACTATATTAATGAAGGCCCTGAGAAGTTAACAGTATTGGGGTCTCACTAGGGCAAGGTATACAGGATCATCATTACATGATAGCATTATGAGCATTATATGTTTAAAACATAATGAACCTTCAGGAGATATTAAATCAATTTGGTATAAATCTAGAATTTCCATGGCTGTTGAAGGATGCAAGAGAGGTAATATCAGAAGACAAAAAAAATAGCTGAAGCATACAACTTTATATTGAATTTTGACATAAAAAGGACAGAATTTGTCAGTGTTATAATTATATTCAGTAGAAAGATAAAAATCAAATCAATCAACAAATACTTATTAAATGCCTCTTAACTATAAAGTGTTTTAAGACTTCTTGTCATGACTTTCTCATATACTAAAAATATTCTATCTGATATTACGGCAAATCTTTGCCGGATGCTAATTAAGAATAGAAATAGTCTTTAAAAGCCTGGTTACTAGTTATATTGTTATTACTCATATTATTCATATTTACAATGTGATTTGCTTTTTTCCATTTCAAAAATACAAAACCATAAGCAGTTAACTTTCCATCTTTCTAAACAAAAGATTTTCATGAATTTTTTTTCAGGGACACAGTTCCAGACAACCACAGCACTAACCTGAAGCTGCACAGCTTTTTTCATCCAGTTGTAGGTCATACCCAGGAAAGCAATCACATTCCCAGGATACTGGGCTAAGAGGAATGCAGAGCTGGCTACATCCGCCATTATCAGGTGAGGAACAACCTACAAAAACAATTGCTTGGTAATGATGCTACGTCATCCAAAATATAATTATTTTTCATCAAAGGATGGGGGCGAGTCAACCATTTGTTAATTTTTTTTTTTTTTTTTTTTTTTTTTGAGATGGAGTTTCACTCTTTCACCCAGGCTGGAGTGCAATGGCACTCTCGGCTCATTGCAACCTCCGCCTCCCAAGTTCAAGCAATTCTCCTACCTCAGCTTCCCAAGTAGCTGGGATTACAGGCACCTGCCACCATGCCCGGTTGATTTTTGTATTTTTAGTAGAGACGGGGTTTCACCATGTTGGCCAGGCTGGTCTCAAACTCCTGACCTCAGGAGATCTATCTGCCTCAGCCTCCCAAAATGCTAGGATTCCAGGCATGAGCCACTGCACTCAGCCCATATGTTGATTTTTTAAAACATTTCCACAATCATTCATATGGCTGCAATCAAGGTTATTTTTCAGAGATAAAAATCAAAATGTCACACTACCCTCCTTCCCTATAACCCAACATCTTGGATGTTAATCCTTCACATTCCAGTGGCCCTTGTCCTCTTATTCTACCAATGAGTTCAGGAGCAAGTGCACTGGCAGCTGTCTAGAATGAAAAATCCATTTGATGAGTTTGGCAGCTGGTCTAACTCTTCCTAGTAATTTTTTTCTCTCACACATTTTTAGCTGCTTGGCTTTGTTTTATCAGAAAATCAAAAACACACGCACAATTCTTCTGCTAATTCTGAGTTACATCCAGTTATCTATATACTTAAGTCTCTATGAAGATAAAAGTAGAGAGGTGTTTATTAGGTGCAAGAAACAGACTAAGCACTCTGCATCTGAAGTCTCATTTAATCAAGGTGGCAAGTATCAGTATCTCTGCAGTTGAAGAAACAAAGACCAAGGGAGGGCAAGTATCTAGACCAAAATCAGAACTGCTAGTAACTGGTAATGCTACCTCAGGGCTGTCAAGCCTCAAAGCCCTTGCTCATAAGTTAGACACTATGCTGTCTAAACAAAAACAAAAAAGCCAAAAACCCAAAAACACTAAATTTAAATCTATGTTAATCTGTTGTAACAATATCTTTCAGTATACAATATTGGAAAATCAATTATTCCTTGACAACAAGATCAATTTTTAGATGTCACTGAGCAAATGTATGTTTTCAAACAAACAAAAGGTAAATAAAGCAAATAAACTCACCGCTACATGTTTTCCCATCTCTCTCAAGCACTGAGCCTTCAGGACAGAAACATAAGGGACCTTCTGATGTCAGAACACAGTCATGGCTGCATTCAGACACATTGCGTGGACAGGAAACAAGTTCTAATTAATAAAGAACAAGGTCAAGATTAGTGTTAAATCAGGTTTGCAAAAATTTATTGCAATCAGTTGCTAATATTGCCAGGTGATCCTCCTGCCTTGACCTCCCAAAGTGTTGGGATTACAGGTGTGAGCCACTGTGCCTAGCCTTAATTTTTTAATGCATAATAATGGTATTGTGGTTATGCCTAAAAATTAACTGGATATTAAATGATAGGAAGGAATTATAGTTAAGTTTTTTAGATACAATAATGTATCATGATTATGTTTTTTACATGCCTATCCTTTAGAGATATACAATGAAATGTAGTACCCAATAGTTATTTTTAAAAACTAAAAAATTAAAATAAAAAAGAGATAGACAATGAAATATAAGGTAATACAGACAAAGAAACAGGAAAATACCTATAATAAATAGATTATAGATGATTTGTTTCCCAACCTTAGAGGTTCTGATTTGATAGGTCTGGGGTAGAGTCCAGTCATCCATGGTTTTTGTTTTGTTTTGCTTTTTGAGACAGGGTCTCACTCCATCACCCAGGAAGTGCAGTGGCTTGATTTCGGCTCACTGCAGCCTCCTCCTCCTGGTTCAAGTGATCCTTCTGCCTCAGCCTCCTCAGTAGCTGGGACCACTGGCATGGGCCAACATGCCTGGCTAAGTTTTTTTTTTTTTTTTTTGTATTTTTAGTAGAGATAGGGTCTCACCATGTTGCCCAGGCTGGCAGTCATCCATGTTTTAAAAAGCCAAACAAAATAAAACTCCAAGGTAATTATGATGCACACTGCTGATTGAAGATCACCAACCCAGATCATAGCCACCTTAGAAACATATTGAAAATGAAGAAAACTAATGCAATAAATACTTGTTGCTATAACTTACGATGACATCGTTTCCCATCAGGAAGCAGAACAAATCCTACAGGGCACGTGCAGTAATAGGATCCAGGGGTGTTTTTACACCCAAGAGTACAGCCATGATTCCAAAAAGCACATTCATTAACATCTGCACAATGACAACAGCACAATACATTCAAATGGCTATTTTTGAAAATAAATTGTGCTATCACTAATAAGTCATCACAACGCAGGGTATCTCACACTTGTATATGCTGTAATTGATCATGGAAAGTCTGTTTTCCATACTCTAGCAAAGGGTAAAATAAGTCAATTAAATGATGATAAAAGCCATTTCTATTCTGTCACATTTTATGCTTTTGTTTTCCCTGAGATAGAGTCTGGCTCTGTCACCCAGGCTGGAATGCAATGCCACGATCTCAGCTCACTGCAACCTCTGCTTCCCAAGCTCAAGTGATCCTCCCACCTCAGCCTCCTGAGTAGCTGGGACTACAGGTGCACACCACAACACTCAGATAATTTTTGTATATTTTGTAGACATGGGGTTTTGCTACATTGCTCAGGCTGATCTTGAACTCTGGGACTCAAGTGATCTGCCCGCCTTGGCTTCCCAAAGTGCCGAGATTACAAGTGTGAGTCACCACGCCTGGCCCAGCTTATACTTTCAAATACAGATTTTCATATTAGAATAACCCTTGGGAAAAAGGTAGTATTATTTCCCTTGAAAAGATATAGCATGCCATTTCAGTTAGGGACTCTTGAAAGCTCTTTACAAGCTTAGGACATTTCCTATTGTGCTCTTCACCCTTCAAGACTGACCAGAGCCCTTTCCCTAAATGTGGAAACCTTCTCCAGCAGTTTTATTCTGGCTGAAGCCCCAGCCTTCCAGCTCACTATCTCTATGCCATGGCTTTCACCCATTGGTCCCATGTAAGCAAGGGGTTATAATTAACAGGCAGATGCTGGATTTACCTGAGGTCTCACCCCAGCTAATTCCACTGTATGTGTGCTGCAGCCATTGGATTCTTTTCATCACTAAACTATTGCACCTTCCAGGAAAAAGGACATAGTATTTCTCCTGAGTTCGTTGCACTTGGTCCAGAATCTCAAAACAGGAGGATTCTTAGACAAACCAGCCTGGCTCAGTTTCCCAGGCTTCCTACTAGATCTTCTTGGGATAAGATAGGAGTCACAGACTCTTTGAGACTCTTACGATCCCTATGAAACCACTCCCCTAAAAATGTACACATACTGAAATTTTGCACACAAACGCAGAGGTTGGTAGAATCCACTTAGAGAATCCCTGCCTTATATCAACCCCTAAGCATCCTCTCAGTGTTTGATCTAGAAACACAAGATATGAAGATAGGAAAGTATTATAAAGGTTTTACAAACAAGAAAAAATAAATAAAAAATAGTCTTCAGGGGTTGTGTGGGGGACGGGGAGAATGGACTTGAAGTTGGTTTTCCACTGAGTCTCTGGCTGGCCCACTGAAGACAAGCCGCTGGCTCAGTTGAGCATTCCTCCCCTCAAGCAGCGACTCTTCCATTACCTTCACAGTACTTCCGGTCTCGACTTAGGGCGTATCCCTCTGCACACGTGCACAAGTGTGACTGGAGGTCTTGCCCACACACAGTGCTGCTGCAGTTTCCTTTCCTCAATTTGTGAAGTTTCTGCTCTAAAAGAGAAGATGCTTTATTTGGAGTGGGGCCATGTTTTGACAGAGGACACTGCTAAATCTTTTCCTGATTCTTAAGAGGTCTTACCTCCCTACAACGTCTGCAGCTGCATCTCTCACGGAGGCAAACTTAGCCAGAGCCCAGATTCCCCAGCATCCCGAAGCCCACTTTTTTCTCCAATTGTATTACTTCTCCAAAACCTCTCAGGATTGGGCATCCTGATTAGCTGGAGATGTCATTTCTTAGGTTACGAATACTAAACACTACTTACTAGCTTTTTCATTCTAATGTACTTTTATCACAAAAAAAGCACACATATTCTGCAAATGAAATAATCTGCTTAGGAAATGAAAACAGATTCAAACCTAAGAATACTTTTTTTTTTTTTTTTTTTTTTTGAGACAGGGTCTCCCCCTGTCACCCAGGCTGGAGTGCAGTGGCACAATCTTGGCTCACTGCAACGTCAGCCTTCTGTGTTCAAGCGATTCTCCTGCCTTGGCCTCCTAAGTAGCTGGGATTACAGGTGCACACCACCACACCTGGCTAATTTTTGTATTTTTAGTAGAGACGGGGTTGGCCAGGCTGGTCTCGAACTCCTACCTCAAGTGATCTGCCCACCTCAGCCTCCCAAAGTGTTGGGATTACAGGCATGAGCCACTGTGCCTGGCCAAGAATACTTTTTAAGTGTAATTTTTATAGGTTAGATATGTAAGCTATTTAGCTGTTTTTAACATCATTATTTAATGAACATCTTTCAGACTCAATATATACCATTGCCATATCTCTGCTCCTCAAATTTCTGTAGTTACTGCTGCCAGTGTCCTATGTGTTCCAAATATTCCATAATAAACAGTAAAATCTGTTCAGCGAGTTGGGTGTTTGGGTTGAATTAGCCAGCTATATTGAATAAGTGGTCAATTTTGTACCATTGGGATTTTCAGAGCCAGAATCAAGGGCTAAACTAGTAACACCTACAGTTGGCCCTCCATATCTGTGGATTCAACCAACTTAGGACTGAAAATATTTGGGAAAAAAAATTCCACAAAGCAAAGTTCCAAAAAGCAAAACATGAATTTGCCACATGCCAAGCACGTGAATTCACAGGAATGAAGTGATGTAGGCATTGTATTAGGTATTATAAGTAATTTGGAGATGATTTAAAGTATATGGGAGGATGTGGCTAGGTTATATACAAATACACCGTTTTATATTAGAACTTAAGCATCTGCAGATTTGGGTATCTTGGGGGATACCAATCCCCCACGGATACTGGGGGACAACTGCATATCTGTTTCCAAAAAGTTAATGAGATTTTTGTCTCTTTTGCACCTTATTTTTTGCCCATTTTAAAAACAATAGCACCATTGTAAAATACTATGAGAAATACAGGAGTAAGCTTGAGCGTAAGGGCAGATACCTAGAATGCAGGTAGATACAGAGGCCAGAGGTCTGGCAAGAGGTGAAGGCCAAGGAAAACTATTGGGGTCATGGATTCTGAAGCCATGGCATTGTTAAAATCAGCTAGAGCTGATGTATCATGGGAAAAGCTGAGGACCTAAGGAAAGGACTGCTGAGAACACCACCATTGCTGGGAAGGACACAGGAAACAAATCAGCAAGAGCCTGAGCAAAGCAGGCAGAGGGCCTGAGACTGTTCTCCAAATAGGCTTGGTTTTTCTGATCTGCTTATCTACTAATAAAGAAGTCTCCTTTGTCTGTACCCATTTGCTTCTACTTCAAATCTCAAAAGATAAAATTTCAACACATTTAATTAAATGATCAAATTGGCTTTTATTTGGGATTCATGAATTGGGCAACATCTTGTCTAAAAATAGACAGATGCTACACTGGCTGTGGCAGCACATTCAGTTTTGTGATATTGCTTGAGCATGATACGTATAGTGGATTGGTTAACATCAGTTTACTTCAGGTTACTTTCCTCGTAAAGGTTAAACCAGATGGGATTTCCTTATGATACCAGTTAAAGCTGACCTGTTTGGGGATTTGGCTATCATCTCTCTCCTGATCCATCAGGGGGTCAGATAAACAAGTTAGTTTTGGTGTGTTGATGTGGAATTTTAGCATGAGTGACTTCATTTTGGTTTGGTCTGTTGGGGCCTATTGCAGGAGCTCAGTTTAAATCAGTTGCCTCCCATAAATTTTATTTAACATCACTAGACATGACCAATAACAGTAAGATTCAGTAGAAACATATTCTTGCCCCCTTGAAAATGTCCCTAGTGTACATTGAGATAACCAGAGAGTATGCCACCCTCTAGAGATTCTGATTTGGTAAATCAGAGGCTCAGGAATCTGCATTTTTACAGAATCAGGAGTGATTATGATGTCAGGAGGCTGCTTCACACCACACTTTCAGAAACACTGGCCTAATGTACTAGTGAAACGTTACACCTTCATCTTAGTTACAAATAATTACTTTTAGCTAGTCTGTGTTATTTCCTTAGTTATTTTGAACCTGTTTTTTCAAATCTCTTTACAAAATTAAATGCAAAATCAGTCTTGTCAACTTTCAACACCATTGCAGTATTACCTGCTAAATCAGTTAAGATTTACATTGAATGGTCTTATGGATAATTGATTCCAAAAATTTTATTTCTTGCCTATGATTTTTATGCCAATTATACATGTATAGTTACATTATTTTTCTTGTTCTATATGCTTCACTTAAACTATCAAAATTTTAAGCAAAATTAAAAATAAAATGGCCTAAATTTTAAAAGTAAATGACTAAAATTAGAAACTTGTAAATATTGGAGACAAAATTCATCCACTTTAAATTTCTTTTTAAAAAGCAGTAATGTGTTTAACTTTTATTTTTACAAACTGTACAAGTTAACAACAACAAAAATCCAGGAAGGTTTGAGTTGGCCTTTTAATAGCACTGAAATGCTACACTTTCTTGAGGTAACAAAAACTTGAAACACTATGCTTCTTATAAAAACTCTTTCCTTTGCCGTATAAAAATCTTTCCAAACTCAGCATGCTGGATGATTACTGGATTACCAATCAGGGAAACTGAATTTTGTCTTGGTTCTTCCTCTTACAGCACATCACTTTATCTCTTTGACCTAAGTTTCCTAATTCACAAAATAAACTTGTTGAAATAGATATTCACTGAGATCCCTCTTTTAAAAAAATTCTATAGTTATAAACAGAATTAAATGTTGGCGAAAAATTCTTCTGAGTTTATACCTCTAAAGATTATCAAACCTTAATTACTGCTTATAGTATGGTAACAGAGAATCAAACTGTCTAATGAAGAAAACAACTATTGTCTCAGGCGTAGAAAATGCTTTGTTCTTCTAGATCCAGTATATATTTTTCTTTTTTCCCATACCTTTCTACTACCTCTCACCTGGATTTGTATCTGTTCTTATCACGATCATCCCCATTGTCACCACCACAATTATGTATATGCATCTTTTTTCCATTGATAAACTTCTGAGGATAAGGCATGTGCCCTATTCACATTTATAGTCCCAGTAACACCTACCATGGTGCCTTTTACAACATAGGCACCCAGTAAACATCTAATACATCCACAAAAAAACCCTGTGATCATGTCACCTGCAACCTAACTCCCTATTTGTTTTTTCCTCAAAGTTCCAATCAACCTTAGAGCTAGAACTCAAAACAGTTTGTCACAAGATGCTAGCCAGTACTTTTTCCACTATACCATGCTGCTGATGGCTTTTAGTGATGCTTATTAACAATACACAATCACTCTTCAATAATGGACATAGGCAGGAAAGAAATCACTATTCTCCTCTGCCTAGTTGTGCTGATGACGTGACCTGAATTCAGACACTAAACACTTTAAAAGGTCATTTTAGGTGGTGGCAAAACACAGAGGATTGAGGGTTATATTTTCTTTAATCTCCTTAATCTTCTGCTGTTCTTTAGCTTCAAAATAGGCCAAAGCCAGCACTGAGAATGCTGCTGCTGACCTCAGAGAACACTCCTTCTCAGAGCTGAGCAATGAGGCTTAATTACCTCTGAGATCAATTAAAGCTCCTAATCATGGAGTTTAATGTCCACCACCAACTGCACCTTCAATAACTGCCTGGCTAGCACACAGGCACTCATGAGCTTTACTATAGCCCAGTGAATCTGTAGATTTTACCCTGGCCCAGTTCTGAAACAATGCACTTGGGATTCCGTTTCCTGGTTTTTTCCACTGATCACATCTTTGTCTACCTCAAACTCCATGTAAGACTCACCTCATCAACAAAGCCTTTCTAGTCTCTTCCATTCAAACCCATTAACTTTGGTCATTCTAAAGTCATAACTAAATATTTGGCATCCCCAATATTTAGCACATAACAAAAATTTTGAATAACACTTTGTAAAGTATTTGTATTATCACATTTCATTTTCATAACAAGCCCTTGAGCTATGCAGAGCAAGTATCATCTTCCATTTTACAGATTAGGAAATAGTGCCCTGTTAAGGATCACATAGAAAATAGAGTGTAGAACTGGGATGCTATTCCAAGCCCTTTGACTGTAATCCCCCTCTTTTCACCAGATACGTAAAATTCTATGTGTGTGTGTTTATATTTATGCATTTGCATAAATATAAACATGCACATAAAATATATGTTAGTTTTATGAAATGTCTATAAAAACGTGGCTATATTTTTGCTTCATTTGTTTATTGTCTTCATCATTAATGAGTTCTCAATAATGACTGCCTCAACTTCCTCAAAAAACTTCTCAAACTGAACAGTATAGAAGTTTACTCTTGTCAGTAATAGAAATACAAGGAAGAAAATACAAGAATGGCCATTCTGTGCTATTGGAATTCCTAATTACAGTAAAAAAAGAAAAAAATCACCTAGCCAGAATTTAGCCACTTGGTATCATATCCATCTGTACCCTTTTAGGAATTAAAAAGTAAATGAATCAACAAACTTTAAAGCACTTTAAAAATAATGCTTTTGGCCAGGCGCAGTGGCTCACACCTGTAATCCCAGCACTTTGGGAGGCCAAGGCGGGCAGATCACCTGAGGCCAGGAGTTGGAGGCTAGCCTGGCCAACATGGTGAAACCCCATCTCTACTAAAAATACAAAAATTAGCCAGGTGTGGTGGCATGTGCCTGTAGTCCCAGCTTCTTGGGAGGCTGAAACATGAGAATTGCTTGAACCTGGGAGGCAGAGGTTGCAGTGAGCCAAGATCATGCCACTGCACTCCAGCATGGGTGACAGAGCGAGACTCCGTCTCAAAATAAATAAATAAATAAATAAAATGCTTTTAACTCTTAGAAGAGCCCTTTAGGCCCATTGAGTCTTTTCTTATTGTATCCTCATTTCTGGCAGTTTGGTTGCCCATAGCAGGAAGATGGAAAATACAAGGTATGACATATGTACAACTATTATGTATCCATAATTAAAAATACATTTTAAAAAGACAAGGTGTATATGCCTCCACTACCATTGTCACCACCGCACCCCACCCACATTCACCAATGGTAGAAGTGGCTGCGTGAGTCCAGTGTTCTTTCTTACTAAGCCCAGATGTAGCCTTAACCTTGCATTCCAGACTGCCAGTGTCAATGGCTGCAAGACAGTTGGTAATTTCCCACACAGACTAGAAACTCCAGGTCAGGGTTCCTTCCAGAGAAAGATAGTACAATTTGAGTATCAAAATGGTAATAATTACAATGAATACAAATGTCAATTATTTTTAAAAATCCATGACTTTATAGAGATGATTAAAGAAAAGTGACCTTTGGAGGATACTGGAAGGTTAGGACACTAACTCTTTATTTTGAAAACACGTAAATTAAGAAATAGGATCGAACACTGAATTTACCTTTCCTATAAAAGCTCCTCCTCCTCAGGACAATCATATATCTGATTTGGAAAGGCTCCTCTTTGTATAAGAATCCCAGCTAATATATGCATAAACAGTGACAGAATTAGAATGTCATTGCTTTGAGCCTCTAATAAAAAATGGCTCCAGGCAATGATAATCAATAGCTACTAAAACAATTAAGCAAAAGGCTGATGGGGAACTTGCAGTGGCTGGACCAGGCTGGTGACCTCTGAAATGCTAATTAATTTTGAACATCACGAAAAAGAATAAGAACTAGCCCCATGTGCCTTTTAATGTGGTACAAAGGGGAAGCTCACAGAACCACCTGCAGTGCCACCCATAAAGCATTCTTGAAAACAATCTGATTCTGATCAGATTTCTAAGCCTAAACTACCAGTTTATAGGTAACAAGGAAATTAGAGAAACATGTTAAATGACACATGGGGATATAATCTGCAAAATCCAGAAAGTGAAAAATTCTATAGGACTAATGATCTGGTTTTCTGAACAAACAAGTGGCAAGAAAAAGCCTCAGGTTAGAAAATAAACAGAGGCCACAGCCAGGCATGTGAAAACCTGCAAGATGTGAGAGCCAGCAGCAAGAAAGAAAACATAAAAATGATAAAGAGCAATTTCAAGTATTTAAAAGAGATTTCAAATGGCAGCCATTTGGTGTCAGGGCAAACCCAGCTTTGCCCCAAACCAGTCCTATGCTTGCTGCAATGGCATGTATCCTTGTAAATGTGACTCTAGTCACTAAGAAAATGTCAATAACTATAAATGATGCTAAGAAAGATAGCAATCCATATTTTACTAATATTTCCATGAAGAATAACAGAATTTTATGTGTTTAAACTAATAATTTAAAATTATATGAACTAAATATTTATCTTTTTAGGATGATTCTTTTCCAGTGGTTTCAAAATAACCAAGATTTTATAGTAGACACTCCAGCAACAAAATAATCAAAATGAATTAGACTCCCACCTTGGCAATTTTAGCTATACTAATTGCTTCCAGAAGCAAGTACCTTTCCAGGTGGAGACAATTATCCTTCATGAACTCACAGGATTAAATTCAGCCATCTTTTTGTGCATGAAATGAATGTAAAGCATTTTACACAGTGTTAGTAATAAATAACCTTCATTTCCCAAAGAATATGCTTTTGAAGCTCTCTTATAGCTTAAAACTGAAATCTACATTTAAAGAATACAGAAAAAAGCAAAAATATTTGGACCTTTTACAACATAATATCTATGAGCAATAAAGTAGTTGTAAAATCCCCAGAAATTGAACTTGAAATAATTGTCATTAAGATGTGTACAAAAATGTTCCGACACTATTTCTGAGATTTGTATAATAGTGTAGGTATCACGGCATCCAGGATATCTGGCTAATAAGTTTAATCATGCCAACAAAAAATGTGAGATTCATTCTGTGCCTGTTTTCGGACAGCCGGGGAGAAGTAAGAGAGAAAGAGAAAGATTTTAAGTTTCTGAAATTGAAAAAAAAATTAAAGAAAAATGTAAAAAGAGAGAGAGAAATAGGGTTTTGACTCCATGATCTGTGCAAACTGAAACACTTAACTACCAGAAGGCCATGGATAAATAATGATATGCTGAATTACAGGCTTCTCAAAACAAATAAGGTACATCTAAAATATGAAATGATAGATAATAGAGTGTATTTGGAGAGGCAGCATGTTACCAGTCTGCCTGGTTTCAAATCCCAATTCTACCACCCTGTGACCTTCAACAGGGTATTGTGACATCTCTAAACCTCAGAACTTTTAATTTATAATATTACACTAATTATCACACTTAATTAATAGAGCTGTTGTAAAGATTAAGTGAGATATTATAAGGAAAGCCCTTAAATTATCACAAGAACAGATAATTTCGTACCCATGCAATAATTATGGCATCTCTGTGAGCCAAGAAGTTGCATGTACTTAGATGGGTTATTTCAAATTCTAGTTGAAACAAACAAACAACAACAAAAAAACCTATGTACTCAGATATTATGTATCTTTAAAACTTATTCCTTATTATATTATTTAGGAGATAGAGTGCCAAAGAATTTTTTTTCACTTGGTTTTTTTTTTGGGGGGTGGGGTTTGAGACGGAGTCTTGCTCTGTTGCCCAGACTACAGTGCAGTGGCCTAATCTTGGCTCACTGAAACCTCTGCCCCCTGAGTTCAAGTGGTTCTCCTGTCTCAGCCTCCCAAATAGCTGGGATTACAGGCAGACACCACCACACCCAGTTAATTTTTGCATTTTATTTTATTTTATTTTATTTTTTAGTAGAGACAGGGTTTCACCATGTTGGCCAGGCTGGCCTTGAACTCCTGACCTCAAGTGATCCACCCGCCTTGGCCTCCCAAGGTGCTGGGATTACAGGTGTGAGCCACCGTGCCTGGCTTGCTTGTTTTTTCAACTCTTGTTTCTTAAAGTCGTTTAGGCATTGGGAATGCAATGGAAAGTTGTATTCTCTGTCCTCCAAGGACTAAGGAATATAAAAAGACAGACAACTCCAGCTAAGCATGGTAAGTGTCATATGATTAGGGAAATTCTCTGAGAACACATTCCCTGAGAATACCTTCTCTGGAACAGCTAACTTAGGCTCACAGTGGATCAAGGAAGGTGTTCCTGAAGGAAGTCATGTTGGAGCTGTTTCTCAGAGGATGAGGAGAGACAGCCGGTGAAGGGACGGAGGTGGCGAGTTCCTGAGCATGCAGACTGGGCTGCAGGAGAGAGCAAGTGTGCCTCATGAAAGGAAAGTCATCTTTGAGAATGGTTGCAACAGAGAATGTAATATAAACAAGGGTGAGAGAAGAAGCTGAGAAATGAGCAGAAGCCTTGGTGAGCCCAAGGAAGAGACTTCACTTTAATTACTGATGATTAGGAATTGTCAGTGGATTTTAATCAAAGAGTGACATGACTGGGCCTTCTTTTTTGAGGGATTATGCTCCCTGCAGCAGAGAAAATGGAGACAGGGATACTAGTCAGGAGGATGCTGGAGAGAGAAACCTGCAGGAAGGGCAGAGTGGTTAGATCGTAAGGGGTAGAATTGTTGGGATGCAGAGACTGATTTCGTGGGATGAGAGTGAGGAAGATGAAGGAACAGGCAACTCCTCGGTTTCTGCTTTGGGAGATGCGGTAGAGAGTGATGCCATTCATTGGGTTGATGACACTAGAGGGAGAGGAGCTGGGGAAGAGGGAGGTGAAAGTTGGTAGGTTAGTTATTTTCTTTGAGCCTGAAACACTTGCAAGAAATCCAAGTAGACATGCTTACAAGGCAGATAATTATAAGGGCCTTGATAAGGATATTTTTACTGAGCCCAAACACATGCATTTTATGTGCCCACTAGAGGACCCGGAGCTTGGAAGGTACAGACAGCAAGCAAGCATGGCCCAGAAGAAGGACCAGGGCAACTGCTCTTCAGGAAACTGGTCAGATCATCAGAAAACAGCCTGATGGTGAAACTGTGGCTGTATTACTTTGACTTGGGACGCAGCATGAAGCTCCTCCAGAACCAGACAACCTGAATCTACAAGGCAAGGACTTGTTTAAACCAACAAATCAGTCTTCCATGTGAAGCTCTGTGGCTTTGCCTTTGTAAGCCCCTCCCTTGCCTTGGCCAGACAGTCTTCACCAGAGCTGCTTCTTTTTGTATATTATGAATAAATTCCCATGTTTTAAGTCAATTATCTCTGTAGTTTAACTCTATAGCAGATCTTTGCAGCTTGACACTCATTATGCCTGAGTCCTTTTTTTAAAAAAATTTGTCTAGAGCTCAAAAAAAAAAAAAAAAGAGGTCGGAACTACAAATAATAGATTCAAGAGTCCTGTGGGCTGCTGCATAGGAAATAAAACAGAAAAATGACATGGGTTGTGTCACCTTTAGAGAGTAATGATGCACACAACCATATGAATAGTTCTGAGAAATTCCACTCAAGAAAAAACTCATTCAACTTTATTGAACACATCATCTCTAAATCACTTGGCCCCGAAAGGTTTTTTTCCCCTAAGTAACCTCATTAAATCCCATAGAACTAGAGTTTTGAGGCCAGGCACGGTGGCTCAAGCCTGTAATCCCAGCACTTTGGGAGGCTGAGGCAGGTAGATCACCTGAGGTCAAGAGTTTAAGACCAGCCTGGCCAATATCGGGAAACCCTGTCTCTACTAAAAATACAAATTAGCTGGGCATGGTGGTGGGTGCCTGTAATCCCGGTGACTCAGGAGGCTGAGGTAGAGAGAATTGCTTAAAACCCAGGAGGCGGAGGTTGCAGTGAGCTGAGATTACGCCACTGCACTCCAGCCTCGGCGATAGAGTGAGACTCCATCTCAAAAAAAAAAAAAAAAAAAAAAAGAACTAGAGTTTTGTAGAGCATGCTTTGATAAATGATAGCTTAGGCATTTTGCAAGAAGTAAGTTTGTTGATACTCATATTTGTATAAATATTTATATTTTATAACAAAAAATAATATCAACCAGATTATATGATTTTTCTGTTATTTCTTCATTGAAGTAGTTTCACTACTAAATACTTTGTAAAGCAAAGTACCACTTTCCAGATCACCAGAGGAGCTGCAATTTAGGCATAATATCCATGAGGAACTAACCAGCCTCTAGAGAAGTATGTCTTTACATCTGAAGGATGGGCTGGGCACAGTGGCTCATGCCTGTAATCCCAGCACTTTGGGAGGCTGAGGCAGGCAGATCGCTTGAGCTCAGGAGTTTGAGACCAGCCTGGGTAATATGGTGAAACCCCACCTCTACCAAAAATACAACAAAATTAGCCAGTTGTGATGATGAACACCTGTAATCCCAGCTACTTGGGAGGCTGAGGCAGGAGGATTGCTTGATGTCAGGAAATGGAGGTTGCAGTGAGCCGAGATCGCACATTGCACTCCAGCCTGGGCAACAGAGCCAGACTTCATCCACCCCCCAAAAAAAAAATCCAAAGGATGTCAAACACATTGAAAACCCAATAAAATTTATATACCATCTCCCTAGGTGGAACAGTGCGTATTTTCATCTAACCCATAAAATCAAGAGATCCACAGGCCCTACATCACAGATAAAGAGCTCCTGCTTTCTAAGACACTAAAACAATTTAAACCTAATCAATAATGGGCAAAGTAACAGTGCCCCTGAAATCAAAAGTCCTTTGCCTGTGGAGTATGTGTGAAGTGCATCCTTTGGTCAGTAACTGGAGCCAATCTCCAATGCCAACTGTCTTCCAGGTTCCAGATTTGTCTGTGGCTCTGCAGCTGGCAGAGGCTTTCCAATCAAATTCTATTACTTGCCACATTGTTTGGGGCTGCTCTTTAGTGAATCATTGTAGATTTTCTTCTGAAATTCATGCTTTCAGTTATCCTATTTGAACTTCCTGTCACAGAAGCTGAGTAGTGAGGGGCTCTGAAGAGACAATATATTTATGGTAGAAAGAATACTAAACTGAGAGATTGATGATAGGAAATTTTCCCCCACATTCATCATTAACTAGCTATGTGATCATGGAAAAGGTGCTCTATTTCTTCAGGTTTCTCAATGACGAATTAAGTACAATTATTCCTACCCTTCCTGTCTCACAACATTGCTGTGACAAACCAATAAACTAAAGCCCATGAAAACACTTTGAAAATTCTGAGGTTACATATAAATGTAAGAGAGGGTGATGATGATGGCAGACATATCTCTAATTATTATGAATGGGACTCAGTAAATACTTATTCATAATGGCCTTTGGTTATGATTTTGTTGTGAGTCATCACCACTCAGACAATGAGTTGTATGTGAAGACAGCTTGAGTTGAAATTTCCCATGGAAGGTATGTGGCAGTGTATCAGATTCACTACCTTTATATGTAGACTATCTACACTACCATTATGGGTTCACCCATCTACTTTATAGCATTACCACTAGGTTGTTGCTATTTAATGTGGTGCTAGAACCCACAGTTGAACTGTTTCCCACAACTCTTGCTTTGCGAATTCAAGTGAGATTGTGCTACGGCACTCCAGCCTGGGCAACAGAGCAAGACTCCATCTTAAAAAAAAAAAAAGAAAGTAGAAGATACAAACAATTCTATCTCTGTGTCTGCACTTCAGAGGGCTATTTAAGGCTAACATTAAATATATTTTAAAACCTTCTTGAAATAAAACTTTTACATAAAGGTGAGATGTTAGCATCACATCATTTATGAGGTACATTGAGCAGCCTAACGATTATAACAAATTTTTAAAAACCTGACAACTTTTTTTTTCTGTAGGCCCCTTGTGGTATTTCATAAAAGCCTAACAACTTTTTTTTTTTAAATTTTAATTTGAGACAGAGTCTCAATCTGTCACCCAGTCTGGAGTGCAGTGGAATGATCTTGGCTCACTGTGGCCTCTGCCTCCTGGGTTCAAGTGATCCTCCTGCCTCAGCCTCCTGAATAGCTGGGACTACAGGCATGCGCCACCATGCCCAGCTCATTTTTGTATTTTTAGTAGAGACAGGGTTTTGCCATGTTGGCCAGACTGGTCTCGAACTCCTGACCTCAAGGGATCTATCTACCTCGGCCTCCCAAAGTGCTGGGATTGCAGGCCTGACAACTTTTTAAAAACAATTACATGCTAAAGAATTCAGAGAAGACTACATTTAGAAGTGGAAATTTGGGACTGTGACTAGATTCAGTCAATCACTCATTCTTTTTACTAACATTTACCGTCTAAAATTAATTTATTTATAAATATCTACTGTATATATGGTGGCTAAAAAAAACAAACAAAATAGACATGGTTTCTACCTGTATGGCACTTACAATCAAATGGGAGAGAGAATCAAAAAGAAAGCAAATGAGTATGTAGTTACACCTCATGATGAGCTCAATGAAAGGTGTACTGTGAAAAAAGTAAGAGGTGAAGGGGCCTATTTTGATTGGCTTATCAGAGAAGACCTATCTGAGCACATGACATTTAAGCTCAGAACTGAAGAGAAGTCTAAGCCAAGGAAGAGAGACTGCAAAACCCTAAAGGAATGAAGGAGATTAGCATGTTTGAGGAGTTATAGAAAGACTTGCACTAAATTTTAGTGAGGGCAGAGATCACTAGAGCAGGTTGGTCAAATATTGATGAGACTGGTAAAATGCTGAACTTCAACCTAACTGCAAAGAAAAGCTTTTGAAGGATTTTATGTAGGGGAGCGAATGGATCAGATTCAGAAAACAGAAGGATCAGTTGAGTGGCTACTATAGTAGGCCAAACAAAAAGTACCTGTCTGCTTAGACTATGGCAGTGGCAATAGAGAAGAGAAGTGGACATTTGAAATGTATTTAGAAGGTAGAATGGAATGGATTCGGTGTTGGATTAGAAACTGGGGGTGAGACAGTGGGAAAAATCGAAGATGACCCTGTAAGATCCCAGAATATGCCACTCCAAAATGGGAAGGATTGTTGAGCTTCAAACAATTAAAAAGAAAGAGATGCAGAAAAGCTCTATTTGCCTAAACGCAAGACTTAGATTTACAAAGACAATAGGTACCCCCTCTCTCCCAAGAATAACAAAAGTTAACCACTGAAGACAACTTTAGATCCTTACGACCTGGCAATGGCTGCAGAGGTACCTACATTAACAAGCTTTATTAACTAGCATTTATCTGCCATTTATTTGCCTTCCCCCAAGTTGCTAGTCATAGAAATTCAAAGTCCTTTTCCTCTGTCTTGTCACTTCTCTAAAACTTTACTGTTCTTTATTAAAGATACTATATAAACTGGCATTTAAAGCCACCTCTTTGAGAGCTATTCATTCCCCGGATTTCTCCCATGTATATATAAAAGGTACATGTTAATCCATTTCTATTTGTTTTTCTTTCTTTCTTTCTTTCGTTTTTGTAGAGACAGAGTCTTGCTATGTTGTCCAGGCTGGTCTCAAACTCCTGGCCTCAAGCAATCCTCCCACCTCAGCCTTTCAAAATGTGGAGATTACAAGTGTGAGCCACCATGCCTGGCCTTCTATTTGTTTTTTTCTTGTTAATCTGTCTTTTCTTACAGGGGTCTATTATAACTAAGAATATATGAGGGTTGAAGAAAAAATTTTTTTTCGCCTACAACGCCTCATTGTCTGGCTCAAGCAGGTGAATGGGTGGGAACTATGTGTCAGGCCCTGCGCAAGGTCAATGATGACTCACCAGGCTCCCAAGTGTCATCTTCTGCCTTGGGTTGTGCAAGTGGATGCACTACTTTCAGTTCACCAGGTGGTACAAATGATGAATGGAGGTTAATTCTAACCATGTCCTTTCCAGTGTGTTTGTTGGCTATCCAAATTGTCTTCATTTTCCATGTTGAATAGAAGATACGGTCACCAAAAAGGGACATTGCAAACAAATTGTGCCTAAAAAGCAACCACAAAAGAAAAAAGAACAACAGAACATTTGTTCCTTGGCTTATTAGAATTTCACTTCATTTCAATTTATTGTCTAAGTTTTAACCACCTACGTTTTCAATTGTTTCTCATTTAAGTTTAGAAAAGTATATTAAGTTTAAAATTTTATTTATCTCCTCATACTCTGAGCTAATAAGATATAATTTCTAGCTCCAGATCCATTGTCTCATTCTTCTTTTAGTCATCCAATAGGTGTGATGAAAATGGGGAAGAAAATAGGAACAGGGTAAGAGTGGGTTTCTAGTGACATCAATTTCACATGACGAATTTCTGCCTCTTGCCACAAAGCTGGAAAGTCAGTTGCTGGCATGATAGCAAACCAATGAAAGATAAAAATATGTAACATCATAATTCCAAAAAGAATAATTATGGTCAACATGTGAGAACTTATTATGTGCCAAATACTCTGTTGTTTTTGTTTGTATTCATTTACTTTCCCTTCACAATAATCCCAAGAGACTGATACTATGATTATCCTCACATTAAAGGAAACTGAGTATAAGAGAAGTTAGAGAACCTACTCAAAGTCACTCATCTAACAGATGGTAAATCTGGAGCTTGAACTCAAGTCTTTTTTTTGAGACGGAGTCTCGCTCTGTCGCCCAGGCTGGAGTGCAGTGGCACGATCTTGGCTTACTGCAAGCTCCGCCTCCCGGGTTCTCGCCATTCTCCTGCCTCAGCCTCCCGAATAGCTGGGACTACAGGCGCCCGCCACCACGCCCGGCTAATTTTTTGTATTTTTATTAGAGACGGGGTTTCACCGTGTTAGCCAGGATGGTCTTGATCTCCTTACCTCGTGATCCGCCCGCCTCAGCCTCTCGAAGTGCTGGGATTACAGGAGTGAGCCACCGCGCCCGGCCAAACTCAAGTCTTTTGGATTCAAAATCTATGGCCTAAACCACTATACCAGTTCCATTGACAAAAGTAAAATTAATTTATCTTGTGGACTTCAAATGACAATTGTTTTATTTTATACCAAGAGTAAAACTTACTGTGTTGGATGTTTACTAATGTGGACAGAACCTCCATCATAATCACAGGAGCAAATAAGAGAATTGCTTCCTTCTCTGTTGTACTGAATCCAAAACAGCCGCTTATCAAGCACATCCAATGACACAGCTGTTATTTTCTCTGATGTCTCCAACAGAGCCTTCACTCCCACACCATCGAGATCTGCTCTATAAAGGCTTCCAGCCACCTCTGAAGACCAAAATATAAACCTGAGGGCAAACACATTACATAGACCCAGAAATGAATGTATAGTGCCTTAAATGGCCAACTCTCTCAATGTTTCAGCAGCTCCTTCACAGGGCAAGTTTGACTATTTTGAATGAAAATTTATTCAACAAGTAAACATTGCCCTATTGTAGACATTACAAGTGATTTCAAGTTAGAAAGGGAATTATGCCTCTATAGCAGAAAACCATGATAGTTAGGAATATTTATGGGGGGATCCTGTCTCAGTTGAAATGCAGGCAACTGTCCTATAGAAAACGGTGCCTGTGTGCTGCAAAAGAGGGCTTTGGTCTCAGTGAGAGGATCCCTTTGAATTTACAATGTTATAATTCTATCAGTCTTCACTAGATTTGTAAATATATTTCAATGTCTGAATACAGCAGAATTTACCTTTCTACTGGATCAACTGCTATATTTGCAGGATATTTTAAAGCACTTAAAAGAACGTGGGAATTATTTCCTTTCATATCTGTTACTGTAATGATTCCTTCCTGTTGATTTGACCAAATAACTTCTTCATTTATCCAATTTATTGCCATTCCAGAAACATTTTTCTCTATATTACATACTCTCTGCAAAATCAAATTTTAAAATTGTTATTAATACTTCCCCCATTCACAACAAAATTATTTTAATTGTTATATATAAAAAGTCTATTCTTTTAAGTATTTGTCATCTTTATGCATTTCCAAAATTGTTTAAATAATAAAATAGTCACAGATATGGTGCCTTTGTTTTGATGCAGCATTTACCTCCTCCGGCCCTTAAGTAAATATTTCTGGAAATAGTATTTATAGCTTTGAAACTAAAAATTATCCTACACACTATTTAAATTAGGAAGCCAACCATAATGTATTGATCATTTCAACTATAGTAATGGTGAAATTTTGATGCAACCGTAAAGACAGCTTATTCAGTTCCATTTGCTAATGGAAATTTCCAGATCTTCAACTGAACTCAATTCCAAGCTATGCAAGATTTCCTTGGAGTCTGAGCTTACAGACATGAACTCGATGAATTTCTCATTGTGGCCTTTATTCTTCTGGCCCTCCTCCTCCAATAGGCCCCTTCCTTTCTATAGTCCTTCATGCCGTCACACTGTGACCAGAGTAGCAGAGTGTCTTTTTAGGCACCTTGGGCTGTATTCCCAACTTTTTCATGATAAAAATGCCCAACCAGAACTTTTCATATCTTAATTTCAGCCATGGGCAGGTAAGCTGGTCTTCTTGGGGAATGGAGGTTGCAAGGTGGGCAGAAGCCCCAATTTGTACTGTTAAAGATTTTCATGGTGTAAATATTCTACCATGGCAGACGTCCAGCTACCCAGGTGACATCACTGAAATCAGAGTTGGGCTGAAATTGCATGATCTCATAAGCCTGTGCTATTTCTACATTTCATACAAAGAAATCTAGCCAACTTATTTTACCATTGAAAATAATGGCCAAAACCGCAATTACCTTTGCACCAACCCAATCCATTCATAAATTAGCTCACCCAGGTAAATTGTTTGCATTTTAACAGTTGTCCTTTATAAACAAGGTTTTAACCCAAAGGAAGGAATATAAGGATAGAATTTTAGGCATCAGGCTGATCCTTTCCTAATGGCTTGATATAAATTCACAACTATTTTAAGTTTTTCCATGTTCTTGATAGGAAACCCTTCAGATTCTTAGACTCAAGAGTTTGAAACTATACTACCAGATGTCTGGAGGATAATGAGTAGCCATCCTTGTTAAAAGTGAGATTAGCAAGTATTAGCACCTAATTGAAGCTTTTAAGAATAATTGGAAAGAGAAATATTTGGCTAAAAAACAAAAAATACTGTGGACTTTGCATTGAGAATCAACTCTTAAAGTTTCTCTAGTCATGTGCTCTTTGTAATCCATCACCAAATTGAGAGAAACATTCCTCCTGGGACTCATGTAAGGGTTCTACCAGCTAAAAAGAAAGATTAAGGATCTTTTGTATGTACATGAATTAAAGTACTTATTTGTCATCTGCTATATTATTTTTTTTCCGGAGTGCAAGCTCTGTGAGAATAAAAAGAAGAAAATTTTTCTTTCTACATGTCAGGTGCCAAAACCCATGATGGAGATTTTATACAGATAAAACAGGGTCTCTCAACTTCAGCACTATTGACATTTGGGGCTGGACAATTCTTTATTCTTGGGCTGTCCTGCACAGTGTAAGATGTTTTGCAGCATCCCAGGCCTTTACCCACTAGATGCCTGTATCATCTCCACCTTCCTACCTCACCTACTTGTGACAACCAAAAATGTTTCCAGACACTGCCAATTGTTCCCTCAGGGAAAAATTGCCCCCCACCTGAGAACTACTGCGGTACCTTACAAATAGCAAGAAATAATCATGCAAATAATCTATCTTAATCATAAAATGGTGATCTGACTTAATAAACTCAGATATTTTCAAAATTACATTCATACCCTCACTTTCTAATTTTGGGGCTTCTAAACATCAGTGTGTGAATTTATTCAAGAATATACACCACAGATGTAGATTAAATAAATGCCTATATTTGGCAGACACGCATTTGAACTGTTATATAATTTTCATTTATCTATACATTAAGAATTCAATATATTATATTTGTCAGCCTGTACAAAAACAGCTCAAACACTGTAGGTAATGGTATTTTACCTCTTGCCTTGACCCATTCAGAAAAACTCTTTGCAAAAGTTGTCTTTCTAAATCCACCCAATAGATTCTTTTCTCATTATAATGAAAATCCATGATCACTGAGACACCAGCATCCACCACCAATTGCTCATAATTGGTTCCTTCTGTGTCAATCCTAAAGATACTATTTCCGTGGGAGAAAATTAAGAAGGGTGCAGGACCTGGGTGGGAAGAAAGAGACCAAACTGTATACTTTTAATATTTTATCTCATTTAAACAAAATACTTCCCAATGACAACCAACACAAGCAGAAATAATTTTTAATTACTGGTTTTCTGTTTAAAATAAAGTCTATTTATAGACAATAAAGAGTTCCTGTAGATATTCACACTCCATTTTGTAAATTGTCTTCTCCACAAACTGATTATAAGACATGAACATTGGTAAATTATGAAAAATGAACTCTCTGAAAAGAAAGACACTTTTTACTCTTTATCCATAAAATACCTTTTTATGTTCAAAAAGGAACCACCCACCATATTCTATTGTGGAAAGGATTTATATAAGTGTAAAATTTAATTATGTAAATTAGAACTAAAATTACAGATATTATCATTTTGGAAATGGACTTCTTGGGTCTTACCTATGACCAGAACCTTCAGCATAATGACCTAGAAGACGACGGTGAAAACTAAAAGGTCTTAGATGGAAGCAGGAAAAATTGAAATGCTGTTTCAATTTCAGAATGCTGTAAAGGTTCTGAAATATTTTGACCCTGTTATCTTTACCACGTAAATATAGGATGCCCATATAAATTTGAATTCCACATATATTGCATGGGACATACACTAAAAATTTGTTCTCTATTTACCTGAAATTCAAATTTGACTGGGCACTTTGCATTTTTATTTGCTAAATCTGGGTGGCAAACCTCACTGGATTTCTTGGTGCCTGTAGGGCCTTGCTTGGTACCCTAATCCTGTACCTGGGGTCCTCTCCTGTTCTAGGTGATGGCCACCTACCAACTCTGATGTCCCAATATTCAATATCTACTTGGGAACCTGATCCGTTTTTGGGAAACCTCACCACTAATTACTGACAGACTCCACGCACAGCTTGCCTGTGATGCTCTGAGATGACACCAGAGGATGAAATTAGTTACATCAAGTCAAGTTAGTTTCCTTGGTCTCTCTCTCTTGACCAAGTGTGAGGAGGCTTGGGCCACTCTGCCTTTAGAAAATGACAGAATCACTGGGGTAAGTGGGGAATGGAGGGGAATTCTAACATATTCTTGCTTCTGTGCTGGGCTTACTCCATTCTGTTTTATCATCAAAAGTAATACTTTAATATGACTTAATAAATGTGTTTATTGTAAGCATTGAACAAAATGATGGGTTAACATCCTTTTACTCAGGGACTATGTTCTAGAGTCAGAAAACACTAACTCCACTTTGGAGAGTACATTGAATTAAAGCTACAAGAGGGTTGGCGCTTCCAAGATGGCCAAATAGGAACAACTCAGGTCTACAGCTCCCAGCAAGATCAACGCAGAAGATGGGTGATTTCTGCATTTCCAACTGAGGTACCTGGTTCATCCCACTGGGACTGGTTGGACAGTGGGTGCAGCCCACGGAGAGCGAGCCGAAGCAGGGTGGGGTGTTGCCTCATGTGGGAAGTGCAAGGGGTCAGCGGATTTCCCTTTCCTAGCCAAGGGAAGTCGTGAGTGCCTGTAACTGGAGGAACTGTACACTCTTGTCCAAATACTGCGCTTTTCCCATGGTCTTTGCAACCAGCAGGCCCGGATGTTCCCTCCCCTGCCTGGCTCAGCTGGTCCCACACCCACGGAGCCTTGCTCACTGCTAGCGCAGCAGTCTGAGATCGATCTGGGATGCTAAAGCTTGGTGGAGGGAGGGATGCCACCATTGCTGAGGCTTGAGTAGGTAGTGCTATGCTCACAATGTAAACAAAGAGGCAGGGAAGCTCGAACTGGGCAGAGCCCAACGCAGCTCAACAAGGCCTACTGCCCCTTTAGATTCCACCTCTGGAGGCAGGGCATATCTGAACAAAAGGCAGCAGACAGCTTCTACAGACTTAAACATCCCTGCCTGACAACTCTGAAGAGAGCAGTGGTTCTCCCAGCACAGCGTTTGAGATCCATTAACAGACACACTGCCTCCTCAAGTGGGTCCCTGAGCCTGTGTAGCCTCACTGGGAGACACCTCCTAGTAGGGGCCAACAGACACCTCATACAGGCAAGTGCCCCTCTGGGACAAAGCTTCCAGAGGAAGAATCAGGCAGCAATATTTGCTCTTCTGCAGCCTCCACTGGTGATTCCCAGGCAAACAAGGTCTAGAGTGGACCTCCAGCAAAATCCAACAGATCTGCAGCTGAGTGGCCTGTCTGTTAGAAGGAAAACTAACAAACAGAAAGGAATAGCATCAACATCAACAGAAAGGACATCCACATCAAAACCCTATCCGTAGGTCACCAGCATCAAAGACCAAAGGTAGATAACACCGCTAAGATGGGAAGAAACCAGAGCAAAAAGGCTGAAAATTCCAAAAACCAGAATGCCTCTTCTTTTCCAAAGGAACACAATTCCTTGCCAGCAAGGGAACAAAACTGGACAAAGAATGAGTTTGACGAGGTGACAGAAGTAGGCTTCAGAAGATCAGTAATAACAAACTTCTCCAAGCTAAAGGAACATGTTCTAACCCATCACAAGGAAGCTAAAAACCTTGAAAAAAGGTGAGACAAATGGATAACTAGAATCAACAGTGTAGAGAAGAGCTTAAATGGCCTGATGTAGCTGAAAACCACAGCACAGGAACTTGGTGACACATGCACAAGCTTCAATAGTCAATTCAATTGAACAGAAGAAAGGATGTCAGCAATTGAAGATCAAATTAATGAAATAAAGCAAGAAGACAAGATTAGAGAAAAAAGAGTGAAAAGAAACAAACAAAGCCTCAAAGAAATATGGAACTATGTGAAAAGACCAAATCTACATTTGATTGGTGTACCTGAAAGTGACGGGGAGAATGGAACCAAGTTAGAAAACACTCTTCGGCATATTATCCAGGAGAATATCCCCAACCTAGCAAGGCAGGCCAACATTCAAATTCAGGAAATACAGAGAACACCCACAAAGATACTCCTCGAGAAGAGCAACCCCAAGACACATAATTTTCAGATTCACCAAGGTTCAAATGAAGGAAAAAATGTTAAGGGCAGGCAGAGAGAAAGGTTGAGTTACCCACAAAGGGAAGCCCATCAGACTAACAGCAGATCTCTCTGCAGAAATCCTACAGCCAGAAGAGAGTGGGGGCCAATATTCAACATTCTTAAAGAAAAGAATTTTCAACCCAAAATTTCATATCCAGACAAACTAAGCTTCATAAGTGAAGGAGAAATAAAATCCTTTAAAGACAAGCAAATGCTGAGAGATTTTGTCACCACCAGGCCTGCCTTACAAGAGCTCCCGAAAGAAGCACTAAATATGGAAAGGAAGAACCGGTACCAGCCACTGCAAAAACATGTCAAATGGTAAAGACCATGGATGCTATGAAGAAACTGCATCAATTACCAGGCGAAGAACCAGCTAGCACCATAATGACAGGATCAAATTCACACATAACAATATTAACCTTAAACGTAAATGGGCTAAATGCCCCAATTAAAAGACACAGACTGGCAAATTGGATAAAGAGTCAAGACTATCAGTGTGCTGTATTCAGAAGGCCCATCTCATGTGCAAAGACACACATAGGCTCAAAATAAAGGGATGGAGGAAGATCTACCAAGCAAATGGAAAGCAAAAAAAAAAAAAAAAAAAAGCAGGGATTGCAATCCTGGTCTTTGATAAACAGACTTTAAACAAACAAAGATCAAAAGAGACAAAGAAGACCGTTACATAATGGTAAAGGGATCAATGCAGCAAGAAGAACTAACTAGCCTAATTATATATACACCCAATACAGGAGCACCCAGATTCATAAAGCAAGTTCTTAGAGACCTACAAAGAGACTTAGACTCCCACACAATAAAAGTGGGAGACAGTAACACCCCACTGTCAATATTAGATCAACGAGAAAGAAAATTAACAACGATATTCAAGACTTGAACTCAGCTCTGGACCAAGCAGACCTAATAGACATCTACAGAACTCTCCACCCCAAATCAACAGAATACACATTCTTCTCAGCATCACATCACACTTATTCTAAAATTGAACACGTAATTGGAAGTAAAACACTCCTCAGCAAATGCAAAAGAATAGAAATTGTAACAGTCTCTCAGACCACAGTCCAATCAAATTAGAACTCAGGATTAAGAAACTCACTCAAAACCCCACAACTACATGGAAACTGAGCAACCTTCTCCTGAATGACTACTGGGTAAATAACGAAATTAAGGGAGAAATAAATAAGTTATTGGAAACCAATGAGAACAAAGACACAATGTACCAGAATCTCTGAGACACAGCTAAAGCAGTGTTTATACGGAAATTTATACACAAAATGCCCACAGGAGAAAGCAAGAAATATCCAAAATCGACACCTTAACATCACAATTAAAAGAACTAGTGAAGCAAGAGCAAACAAATTCAAAAGTTAGAAGACAAGAAATAACTAAGATCAGAGCAGAACTGAAGGAGATAGAGATATGAAAAACTCTTCAAAAAATTAATGAATCCAGGAACTCGTTTTTTTGAAAAGATTAACAAAATAGACTGCTAGCCAGACTAATAAGGAAGAAAAGGGAGAAGAATCAAATAGACACAATAAAAAATAATAAAGGGGATATCACCACCGATTCCACAGAAATACAAACTACCATCAGAGAATACTATAAACACCTCTATGCAAATAAACTACAAAATCTGGAAGAAATGGATAAATTCCTGGACACATACCCCCTCCCAAGACTAAACCAGGAAGAAGTTGAATCTCTGAATAGACCAATAACAGGCTCTGAAATTGAGGCAATAATTAATAGCTTACCAACCATAAAAAGTCCAGGACCAGACGGATTCACAGTCGAATTCTACCAGAGGTACAAAGAGGAGCTGGTATCATTCCTTCTGAAACTATTCCAATCAATAGAAAAAGAGAGAATCTTCCCTAACTCATTTTATGAGGCCAGCATCATCCTGATATCAAAGCCTGGCAGAGACACAACAAAAAAAGAGAATTTTAGGCCAATATCCCTGATGAACATTGACATGAAAATCCTCAATAAAACACTGGCAAACCGGATCCAGCAGCACATCAAAAAGCTTATCCACCACGACCGAGTTGGCTTCGCCCCTGGGATGCAAGACTGGTTCAACATACGCAAATCAATAAACATAATCCATCACATAAACAGAACCAGCGACAAAAACCACATGATTATCTCAATAGACGCAGAAAAGGCCTTCGATAAAATTCAACACCCTTATATGCTAAAAACTCTTGGTATTGATGGAACATATCTCAAAATAATAAAAGCTACTTATGACAAACCCACAATCAATATCATACTGAATGGGCGAAAACAGGAAGCATTCCCTTTGAACACTGGTACAAGACAAGGATGCCCTTTCTCACCACTCCTATTCAACATAGTATTGGAAGTTCTGGCCAGGGCAATCGGGCAAGAGGAAGAAATAAAGGGTATTCAATTAGGAAAAAGGAACGTCAAATTGTCTCTGTTTGCAGATGACATGACTGTATATTTAGAAAACCCCATCGTCTTAGCCCAAAATCTCCTTAAGCTGATAGGCAACTTCAGCAAACTCTCAGGATACAAAATCAGTGTGCAAAAATCACAAGCATTCCTATATACCAATAACAGACAGAGAGCCAAATCATGAGTGAACTCCCATTCACAATTACTACAAAGATAATAAAATACCTAGGAATCCGACTTATAAGGGATGTGAAGAACCTCTTCAAGGAGAACTACAAACCACTGCTCAAGGAAATAAAAGAGGACACAAACAAATGGAAGAACATTCCATGCTCATGGATAGGAAGAATCAATATTGTGAAAATGGCCATACTGCCAAAGTAATTTATAAATTCAATGCTATCCCCATCAAGCTACCCCTGACTTTCTTCACAGAATTGGAAAAAACTACTTTAAAGTTCATATGTAACCAAAAAAGAGCCCCTATACCCAAGAAAATCCTAAGCAAAAAGAACAAAGCTGGAGGCATCACACTACCTTACTTCAAAATACACTACAAGGCTACAGTAACCAAAACAGCATGGTACCAGTACCAAAACAAATATATAGACCCATGGAACAGAACAGAGGCCTCAGAAATAACACTACACATCTACAACCATCTGATCTTTGACAAGCCTGACAAAAACGAGCAATAGGGAAAGGATTCCCTTTTTAATAAACGGTGCTGGGAAAACTGGCTAGCCATATGGAGAAAGCTGAAACTGGATCCCTTCCTTACACCTTACACAAAAATTTACTCAAGATTGATTAAAGACTTCAATGTAAGACCTAAAACCATAAAAACCCTAGAAGAAAACCTAGGCAATACCATTCAGGACATAGGCATGGGCAAAGACTTCATGACTAAAATACCAAAAGCAATGGCAACAAAAGCCAAAATAGACAAATGGGATCTAATTAAACTAAAGAGCTTCTGCACAGCAAAAGAAACTATCATCAGAGTGAACAGGCAACCTACAGAATGGGAGAAAATATTTGCAATCTACCCATCTGACAAAGGACTAATATCTAGAATATACAAAGAACTTAAATAAATTTACAAGAAAAAACCAAACAACCCCATCAAAAAGTGGACAAAGGATATGAACAGACACTTCCTAAGAGACCACATTTATGTATGTGTCAAATCGTCTCTGTTTGCAGATGACATAACTGCATATTTAGAAAACCCCATCGTCTTAGCCCAAAATCTCCTTAAGCTGATAGGCAACTTCAGCAAACTCTCAGGATACAAAATCAATGTGCAAAAATCACAAGCCAACAGACACATGAAAAAATGCTCATCATCACTGGTCATCAGAGAAATGCAAATCAAAACCACAGTGAGATACCATCTTACGCCAGTTAGAATGGCGATCATTAAAAAGTCAGGAAACAACAGATGTTGGAGAGGATGTGGAGAAATAGGAACACTTTTACACTGTTGGTGGGAGTGTAAATTAGTTCAACCATTGTGGAAGACGGTGTGGCAATTCCTCAAGGATCTAGAACTAGAAATAGCATTTGACCCAGCAATCCCATTACTGGATATATACCCAAAGGATTACAAATCATGCTACTATACAGACACATGCACACATATGTTTATTGTGGCACTATTCACAATAGCAAAGACTTGGAACCAACCCAAATGTCTATTGATAATAGACTGGATAAAGAAAATGTGGCACATATACACCATGGAATACTATGCCGCCATAAAAAAGGATGAGTTCATGTCATTTGAGGGACATGGTTGAAGCTGGAAACCATCATTCTCAGCAAACTATCACAAGGACAGAAAACCAAACACCGCATGTTCTCACTCATAAGTGGGTGTTGAACAATGAGAACACATGGACACAGGGAGGGGAACATCACACACCGGGGCCTGTTGGGAGGTGGGGGGCTGGTGGAGGGATAGCGTTGGGAGAAATACCTAATGTAAATGACGAGTTGATGGGTGCAGCAAACTAACATGGCACATATATACCTATGTAACAAACCTGCACGTTGTGCACATGTACTGTAGAACTTAAAGTATAAAAAGAAAAAAAGAAAAAAAAGAAATGCTACAAGAGGCTGGGAGAACTGTAAGATTATGAGAGTTTGAAATAGGTGCCAGCATAAATGTCTAAGAGAATTCACTCAAATTATTATTCCCAGATCTTTGCTACAATACAAGCCCCGCTATGCAGACACATAGTGAGGGCCCATGCTCCATTGCAGTTGTAGAATCATGTAGGCATCTTGGGAAAAAGGGAAAGGGCACTAGACAGAAAGCCAGAGGCCTGGTTTCCAGTCCTGACCCCACCAGCTTCGCTTCTCTGGACATCTCACAGGATCTCCCCTGCCTGTATCAGAGGATTATTATGGGAAAAAAATGCAATTATAGATGTGAAAGTATTTTATTAATTGTGGAGGACTACATGTATATCATTTGCCATTGCTTTTTGCCAGAAACAAGTTTTTACTACATAGGTTGTGCAACTGCTTGGATTTGAACCCAGGGACTGGAACATTGGTATAACTTGTCTCTAATACAGCAATTCATCATGGAGAAAACGAAGACACTAGGAAGAGACACCTTAAACTCATAGCTACTAATTCGTGGGGCAAAGACTACCATGGACATCTAGATTTATTTCTAAGAGTTCTCTGCTATGTGTATCATGCATGCTCTATAGTCTATGCTGAATAAATGTATCCAATATATATTGTTAATTTCCTAATGCATTGACATATTGGTGAGATCAATAAAATATTTTATTTATTAAAAAATATTGGGCCGGGCGCGGTGGCTCATGCCTGTAATCCCAGCACTTTGGGAGGCCGAGGCAGGCAGGCAGATCACGAGGTCAGGAGATCGAGACCTTCCTGGCTAACACGGTGAAACCCCGTCTCTACTAAAAATACAAAAAATTAGCCAGGCATGGTGGCGAGCGCCTGTAGTCCCAGATACTCGGGAGGCTGAGGCAGGAGAATGGTGTGAACCCGGGTGGCAGAGCTTGCAGTGAGCCGAGATCATGCCACTACACTCCAGCCTGGGCAACAGAGCGAGACTCCGTCTCAAAAAAAAAAAAAAAAAAAAAAAAAAAAAAAAAATATATATATATATATATATATATATATATAAAACTAAATGGGAGGTTTTCATGTAAAAAAAAAAAGAGAAAGAAAAGGCTCTTTAAACATTTTAATATTCCTTACCACATAACACAGTACAATCCTCTGTATATAATAGGCACTCAAAAATTTTGAATAAATCAATAAACTAATGAAGAAATAATTGTGTTCTGTTTATTTGAGCTTTTACTAATAGAACAAAGCCATAGAAACAGATATATCAAATTAATAAAAGATGGGTCTAGTCAATGGTAGTTATCTTACTAACAGCAATAATAATAACGAATTTTTACATCCTGACCTCATTTATCCTAAACATAACACCATGAACCAATAAACCAATAAGTCAAAGGGAAAAGAGAAATCTCAAGAATCTGTAAATTCATAAAGCACAAATTATAGCACTAACTTCTGTAACTTTTCAAAAAAATAGAGTAATTATAAAACTACAAAATCAAAGTATAAATAATTAATACATTTTATCTTCAGATTTTGCCCATCTAAGGGCTAATCATAGCATACAGATCCCAGCAACTAGGAAGACTCTTGACATTTTCAAATTGTTTCCCAAAATTGTTTGTTTAAAATAATCACCCAGGGTGCCTCTCTGTGAGTGAATGTTCCTATTTTTTGCAGATCCCTACTCTACTCTTGAGATTCCAGTTAATCCAGCAGGGCTGGGCTGAGGGCTATGCTTTTTTCTTTTTTCTTTTTTTTTTTTTTTTTTTTTGACCAGGCACTCCAGGTGATTCTCAGGTCTTGGTGAACCAGGAAAACATGGATCTAATTAAGAGGAAATTCAATGATGTTTCCCAAAGTCCCACCACTAGTAGGTGGTAGACTTGGAATTAGAATCCAGGTACTGCAATCGCAATCTAGTGCACTCACAATCTAGTACACTTCCAACTCCACCCTGCCTTGGTCTGGGTTGTCACACGTCAAGATATTACAATCTTCACTTTCTTTGCGTAACCAATTGTAATTCCATTCCCTCAAAGCACCGTTTATTTTTCCTACACTGTCAACATCATTTTATGTAAACCAGAGCCCAGGCTATATTTGTAAGAATGTAATAAAATATAATTTTAAAGAAAATGAAACACTTTGAGAATTAGGCTTTGTGAATAATAATTACAGATGTGAAAGTATTTTATTAATTATGGAGGATTACATGTATATCATTTGCCATTATTCTGTTCTACCAATGGAAATGATAAATATGGTAATGTTTTTTCAGACCTGTCAAGAACTCTGTAAACACTGATGTGTGGTACAGTCTGTGGATTTGAATGTCAGCAAGGTGTGCATGTTTGAACAGCTAAAGCTTTCCCATGTCAAAACCTACAACATTTGTTTTGGGTGCAGTTCAGTAAGGGGGGAAGTACATACAAAATGAAACATCCTTTCTAGGGAACACAAACCTTAAGGCAGCAAACAGCAAATCAATTAGAACCTCTGACTTCTAAACCTAGGGATTAGTAGGGGATCTTCAGGAATTAGAAAGGAGTTCAGAATGTTTGGAGCACCTTGAAGATGTTCATCAGTGACTACAAAGAACTATGACTACATAACACAGAGGTCAGTGATGAAAAGCAGGCTTTGCTTGAAGTAGGAGGCGGAAACAGAACATTTTATAACACACACCCCTTCATCCTCTGTGAGTCTGAGGGAGTGCCCCACACAGGTAAGTGAGAAGAGACATTACCTGTCTTCTGCAGGCCTTGGGGGCAAACACTCATGAGAGCTAGTTAACACATAAATGATAACCACAACCAGATTAACAAGAAATCCTAGCTGTCTATCAGGTGAACATTGCCACCTGCCCTCACCACCACAGGTTTCTTGCCCTAAATCTAGAGACAGACTGAAAGCTCACAAGATGAAGAGAGTGCAAAGGGAGCTTCTGGACCTCAAAAACTTCAGTGACACCGTGAGAAAAGAATGTGGCTCTAAACTAATGGACCTACATAAGGAAGGCTGAGGCCTCCTCACACTGCTCCCACAGAAAGCCGCTAAGAACAGTCATTTATTACTACTCCCCAGGGGCTGACTTAAATGACAGCTTGGGTTTTAGGAAGTACAGAATGTTTTATTCACTCCAAAAAACTATCTCATCTCCTCTTCAGTTACGGTACTTAAAAGAGCACTGTATTAGTCCATTTTCACACTGCTATAAAGAAATACCCAAGACTGGGTAACTTACAAAGGAAAGAGGTTTAATTGACTGACAGCTCCACACAGCTGGTGAGGCCTCAGGAAAATTACAATCATGGCGGAAGGCAAAGTGGAAGCAAGCACCTTCTCCACATGCGGCAGGAGCGAGAAGAGACAGCAAAGCGGTGAAGCCCCTTATAAAACCATCAGATCTCGTGAGAACTCACTCACTATCAGGAGAACACCATTGGGGAAACCGCCCCTATGATCCAATCACTTCCCACCAGGTCTCTCCCTCAACACCTGGGGATTACAATTCAAGATGGAATTTGAGTGGGGACACAGAGCCAACCATATCAAGCACAAATTTCTTTTCACAGCTTTCTTCTCAGTTTATTCATCTATGTCAAAATTCAGGTCAAGTGAGAGAGAGAAGCCAGATGATTTAAAAATAATACACCCAGAAAGAAAAGCCAGGAGATTTGAATTTAAGTCTTAATTCCATTAAAAAAATGCTCTGGAACTCATTTTGCTTCACCAAAATTGTGAATGAAGATTGCCTAGAGTAGTGATAGAAATGTGTCATCCAGAGCAGAAAACAGCCCCTACCTACCCCCAACCACATTTACATGTAAACTGAAGAGGCTTACTTCCCAGGTCCTCAGGATATTAATTGAGACTAGCAAGTTCTGCAACATGAAACTTGTTTTGTTTTCAACAGGACTTCTCAGTCTTTAATGTGCTATTCCACACTCTAACAGGGTGGGTGGTGAATTTCATCAGAATAATTACAGTCAACATATTGTGTGTTATCTCTGGGGTAGCATATTGAATGCATTATTTCATTCAATTGGAGAACACTAGGAGGTAAATGCTCTCAACATCTCTATTTTACAGAAGAAGAAAGGAAAGTTTCAAGCAGTTAACTTGCCACAAGTCACAAGGCCAATAAATAGCAGGGTAGGGGTACAAAGCTATGCCTTTCTCATCACAGATCCTAGCTTTTAAAGACCAAGCTATACTGCTTATCTGAATGTACTAGAAATTGTTCAGTGTGTTTTAGTTCAGCTGTGTCAAGGAACCCACACCAGGAAACACTGTTCTAGGCATATTCACCATAAGGCTGGATTCCCTACATCCATCTTCCATAATTAATTATAAAGCAGGTCCCTTTAAATAGATTCCTATAATTACATCACCTGAATAATTTTATATCTACTTCTATAATATATTGCATTTGTAAACAAAAAATAAAATTCTAAGCCTCCCGACCAACTGAATAGACCCCTCCTCTCAGCCAAGGACATTTCAAAGTCAACCTGAAAAACTAGTTCAGGCCATGATGGGAAGTGAGGGTGGGACATGCCTTATTACACCCTCCTCCCGTTGGAATTCAGGCACAGCTGACCAGCATTAACATTAAAAGAAAGATCTTAAGATTGACAAAACAGACTTTTTGTAGCAATAAGACAACCAAATTCCAGACTGACTCTAGTATAGCATCACATGACAAATAGCAGACCCTGAAAGAAATCAAAATATTTTATCCCAAAATATATTTCTTTGACATGTTTTGAAATGGTCCTGCAAAGCTGTCTCTCGTTGGGAAAATCTACATTCTGCAGGTAATCCCCATTCATTTCCAGGTCTTTCCCCTGACCCAGGAGAGAATTAACTAAGAGTCTGGCACCTTTTTAGATCTTATAAGAGCCCTGAAGCCTGCTATCTGGAGGTTTCATCTGCATAATAAAACCTTGGTCCCCACAACCCCTTATCTTAACCCAGACATTCCTTTCTACTGATTCCAGGTCCTTAGATGATAAGTCTTTTAATTAATTGCCAATCAGAAAATCTTTGAAAAATTTTCTGTGACCTGGAACCTAACCCCACCCTACCCTACTCTTTGAGTTGTCCCTCCTTTCCTGATCAAACTAATGTATATCTTGCATGTATTGATTGATGTTTATTATTTTGCTTATAGATGTCTAATTGGTCCAACACCCTGTGTTGAAAAAGACTGACCTTTCACCATTAAATTGCTTTAACATCTTTGTTAAATATCAAATGAGTGTACTTGTGTGAGTCCGTTTCTGAACTTTCTCTTCTGTTCTATTAATTTATGTGTCTATCCCTTATCCAATACTACAGCTCATTATAACTTTTAAAACTCATAATAATTCAGTTTTGTAGACCAGTGAACCGTTATAATGTTCCTATGTTGTAGGTAATCCTTCATCTTAAGTAAGTTTAAACACCCCTCAGCTTTTCAACACAAATTATGCTCAATTTTATTTAAAGTCTACCATTACTAGACTAAAATGAACTTACCAACATTAAAGCATTAGAAAAGTTTTTCCAAATGTTTCACACACACACACACACACACACACACACACACACACACACACACGGCAAAATTCAGAAATCACTATCCTGATCTGTCTACTGAGTTTTGCATCTACTTTTGGACATGTCTTTTTTTTTTTTTTTTTTTTTGAGACGGAGTCTGTCTCTGTCGCCCAGGCTGGAGTGCAGTGGCACAATCTCCGCTCACTGCAAACTCTGCCTCCTGGGTTCGCGCCATTCTCCTGCCTTAGCCTCCCCAGTAGCTGGGACCACAAGCGCCCGCCACCACGCCCGACTAATTTTTTGTGTTTTTAGTAGAGACGGGGTTTCACTGTGTTAGCCAGGATGGTCTCAATCTCCTGACCTCGTAATCCGCCCGCCTCGGCCTCTCAAAGTGCTAGGATTAAAGGCGTGAGCCACCACGCCCGGCCTGGACATGTCTTTGGTGGACATCTCCAGTTGGGAATGCCCCACAGTCCCAAAAGTCCCCCTGCATGTTAAAAATTGAGATTACATAACACCTTCTGATTAGTTTGCATTTACTGAAAAGCTTGAATTTGATAAAAAATCTAGTTTAAAGATCATGTTTTGATATTTGGTTTTTGACAGCTTTTTTAAACAAAAATAATTTTTCACAATTATGTCTATATCAGATGAAATAAATGCATCATTGGCTGTATTTACAAAATCACAAAATTTACTTTTTAATTATATCCCTCGATTATTCACAAATTTTGTTGAATTAGACCAGCAAATTTCTATCTTTCTAGATTTTAAACAGTAAATGAAAACTAACCAGAAGGTATTGCATTTTATGTTTTTAACAAGTGGATTTAAAAAGACAAAAACTCTGTATTTGGAAGATTTTTAAAAATAGCTTAGAAAGCTGTTTGTAAATGTTTTAAAAGCACAGACACAAGAATTTTTAACAGGTGACATATTGGCATTGATTCAACAATAAAATCACATAACAATGGAAACATCTCCAACATATGTCTTTAAACTGCTCTCTTCCTACACAAATTTCTTATAATTAGTGGTCACTTTCTCACTTGTTAGAACATCACCTATAACTTGGATAAAGTTTTGTTGTTTTAGTTACTTTTTGGGTAGCATACTACTGACATCTATCTGTAATCACAAAAATTTAAAAAAAGCCAAAAATTGTTAAACACTTGTCCTTTTCTTTTTCTTCTTTTAAAGACGGTGTCTCGGCCGGGTGCAGTGGCTCACGCCTGTAATCCCAGCACTTTGGGAGTCCGAGGCAGGCGGATCTCGAGGTCAGGAGATCGAGACCATCCTGGCTAACTCGGTGAAACCCCGTCTCTACTAAAAATACAAAAAAAAAATTAGCCGGGCGTGGTGGCGGGCGCCTGTAGTTCCAGCTACTCGGGAGGCTGAGGCAGGAGAATGGCGTGAACCCGAGAGGCGGAGCTTGCAGTGAGACGAGATCGCGCCACTGCACTCCAGCTTGGGCGACAGAGACTCCGTCTAAAAAAAAAAAAAAAAAAAAAAAAAAAAAAAAAAAAAAAGACAGCGTCTCACTCTGTTGCCCAGGCTGGAGTGCAGTAGCACAATCCTAGCTCACTGCAGCCTTGAACTCCTGGGCTCAAGAGATCCTCCCGCCTCAGCCTTCCGAAAAGCCAAGACTACAGTCACATACCACCATGCCCAGCTAAGTTTTTAAGTTATTTGTAGAGATAGGGTCTCCTATGTTGCCTAGGCTGGTCACAAACTCTGGCCTCAAGCAATCTTCCTGCTTGTGACATTTGACGTTTTGTGACATGTGACATTTGACTGTTCTATTAAGTGCTTTGCTTCAAGATACTTTGTGGGAATTATGTAAGACAAAGATTTTTATGATTACTCCCCATCCAATACAAAGTATTATAAAGCGACTAGTCTTGTTTTATAGGAATAACTACATCAATGATGTTCCATAATGCTTGATGCAATTCCAGTTTCAACTTCCTTGCCACACGTCTTGCTGTGAAGGCTGTGGTGTTCTCTGTGATCTCACCAAGAATGCTTTTCGGTTGATGTTCTAGTAAATGCAGTGGGTGTACCACTGCTGAATACACTTACACCATTTTTTCATAGAACATTTTTTGATATATAAAAAAGTCATTTCTGACTTCTGAGAACTTTCACTGAGAAAATTTCTTTTCTGTTGCATTTTTCCCTTACTCTCTCATAGAAAAGAATTACAGTTCTCTGAGCATTTCATTGTTGAGGTAATTATGATAGTGGCTAAGATTACTGGCACTGGAGACGGAGTACTCATGTTGACTCTTTATTGGCTCCAATACTATTGGCAGTGTGGCCTTCAGCACATGACTTAACCTCTCCGTGTCTTGGTTTCTTCATCTGCAAAAATAAAATGGGAATAACAGTAATACTTACCTCAGAGATTGTTAAAAAGAATAAGTAAAGTAATTCATGTAAAGTGCTTAGAATCTTGTCTGACACATAGTGAGTTCCCAGTAAATGTTGGCTATTACTTTCTAGAAAATAACCATACGCTGTGATATATTAGAAACACCTTTACTTCCATTCAACAGTATAATTGCTTAGTACTTACTTCATCACATTTTCATTGATTCTTTCTGTACAGTTTTCAGCAGTATTTGTTTACAAAGGAACACGTTTTAATTTGTTGTCATGTGGTTTTTCATGTATTATTTTAGCAATATTTTACCACAACAGGAAGCAGGACGAACAAGTGTTTCACCAATAATATCAGGCTTTTCCTCTTTTGCCATAATGTAAGAAACCTCAAGAGAGGCTTCTGACCTTTTTCATTAAGCTTAGTAAATAGAGTCTTCTTAACTATCATAATTTTGAACACAACTGTAAAAATTATAAAAAATCATTTTCAGATCCTGGATACTCATTTACAAATATCTTGCTTGTCCTGATGGCTTCATGTTACCATTAGCTAACATCTTCCCAGGTACACTTTACAGTTTTTGTGAGGTTCGTTGCTAATAATAACAATTGTAAATCCATTTTTCAGGCTGTCTTCTTGTTAATTTCTCTCTTTAACTTTTTTTGGTCAGATCTACGGAGATTTATGTTGCTTTCAGCTCTTACGTAGCCAACAAAAAGCTCATCCTGGGAATAAGAAAGGTGTCAAGGCTGCCCTTTCCTCATTATTCTCTTAGGTTTGCAATATTAGTGTTGTTTGCAATCTTTAGTTTCTTTGTAGGAAGGCATCTGAGCCACTTATTGAATTTTGTAAGGGTTAGTTTTGATAAAACCAAATAAGAGGATCCATAAGTCATCAGGTAAACTGCTGACTGAGCTCTGGAGCCCCATTGCCCTGTCAGGGATCCCTGTGTATGTGGATCAGTGATGTCTCCACTGTCAGCCCAAGCACCTAGTGTCCAATAAATACTTGCTGACTTGATTTGAGTTAATTCATGGATGTAATTTATATAAAAGGAAATTTCATTTATTCAATCCTACTTTCAAAGTGCTTTCAACATAGAGAACTAGATATATTAAGAAAGTTCTCCTAAACCAACTTAAAACTATTAATTTTTTTTTTGGTAGAAAGAACTAATAAAATCATTACATTGATGGACTTTCAACAATCAGTCTTGGGAGGTGTCATGTGCATTGTAAATTTCACAGAATAAGAGTCTAGGGTCCTGAGCTATATTCTCATAGGACCTGAGAAGCTACTTCATCTGTCTGGATCTCAGCCTCTCGTCCATAATAAGAAGCAGTTGGGCTAAATGATCTTGAAGGTCCTTTGTAATCTGACATTTATCAATTTAATTCATATTCTGTATGCACTAAAAAATTCAATAACTTTCTTTTTTGTGGCACTTAGGCAAGGAGGCTTAAACTTGTAGTAAATTCCTACATAAATATTATTCACCTTAACCTCTACATTCTGTGAATTGTTTCCTTCTTTGTTTCTTGGAATTTCAAATATGAAATCAATAATGTGTCATAGGCCAGGCGTGGTGGCTCACACCTATAATCCCAGCACTTTGGGAGGCCAAGGTGGGTGGCTCTCTTGGGCCCAGGAGTTCAAGACCAGCCTGGGCAGCATGGCGAAATCCTGTCTCTACTAAAAATACAGAAACTAGTTGGGTGTGCTGGCGTACACCTGTAGTTCCAGCTACTTAGGAAGCTGATGTGGAAGCATCACCTGAGCTCAGGAAGTCAAGGCTGCAGTGTGCCTTGATTGCGCCATTGCCCTCCAGCCTGGGTGACAAGAGTGAGACCCTGCCTCAAAAAATAATAAAAATAATTTTAAAATATGTCATCATGAGTCCTACTAAATGAAGTAAAACAATAACTTAAATAACTTCCCCCTAAGTGACACTAAATACTCAACTTTCTAAAGGAATTCTAAAAATTAATCTACTGATTAAATCTATAACAAATTTATTGGAGGTACAAAATTTGGTGTAAGTCTCATTTATACTGAATACAATTATCTTCTCTCTTTTTTAACCAGCTTTAAATTTAGTTTCTCAAATTGCAAGGATAAACACGTAAATATTTGCCTATAGATACTATATCCTGAGTGTTCTAGACAAATAGATAAAAATGAGGTAAAATTAAGAAGTGTTGGCATATTGCTATTTCCTGAGCCCAGTTTCACTGTTCTCATTAATCCTACACTGGTCATTAAGTTCTGGGCCCTACCTATATATATATATACCTATAGGTACAGCTATATAAATATACAGAAAAAATATTTTATATAATTCTCTTGAAGACATATGTAACAAATAGCAAGATTAACTATTTAAAAAAATAATTAATGGGGAGTTTTGTCACATGTTAGGATAATAAAAAGGATAACTTTTTAAAAATCACAAAGAACGTGCTGGTTAAGATGGTTTTTAGGACTTAGCTCATCCCAGGAAACCGACTTCTCTAAGCATTGTTGAAAATTTGAAGAAACAGGTATTATAAAAATTATAGAAGGCAAAAATGTTTCTAATATGTCTCATTTATGGTTTTTGGTAGGCAGTAATAGCCAATATTTGCTGATAACTCACTGCGTCAGCTAAGATTCTAAGCACTTTACAAGAATTAATCCATTTGGTACTCATCGCAATCTAAGAGGTAGGTATTAACAGCTTGTATCAGCTCCAGAATTAGACCCTATCAATTTCAAAAGCTGAGGCCTAACATGACATGCCAGACATAGGGCATTGACCAAAGATGAGAGAATTTCTTCTTGCAAAGTAAGGCAACAAGCAAGCGTAACACTAGAACCATCTGCCCAAAACTGCTCCATTTTTGCCTGTGTGACAAGATCAACCCACTGTATAAAGAACCAACCAGAATTCACTCTGCTTAAAGTGTATCCTTTGCTTGAAAATGGCACTGCCTCTCTTGGAAGTAATAAACCCAGTAACTTCATATGTGTCAACATAGCTCATGTTAAAGAGGATGTCATGCGCTATGTATTTCTATTAGCTCCTGTCTCAGAAGACAACATGTCAGTATTGAAAGACAGTCACTTATCCTCTTGTAGGTGTCCATGATTGTGTGCTTTTTAATGGATTGAAATCCCAGATGAACATTTTTCTTCAAATACCTCATTTTTTCCCACTTACATGAAATCTTTGCCATGATTCATTAGAATAACCAGGAGAGATAAAAGTTCCAGTAGGTTTTTCAAATTTGTCTTCCAAAAAACAATAAGCCTTTTGATCCACTTAGAGCATTGACCATTCTAAACAATGTTGCTTGAATCTAAAAGATATAGTGGGTAAATTAACATTAATGACAATAACCTTTGCAATTTCCCTGCACACCAAGGAGACGTTAATTTCCTTTGTGTTGAAAATCTTCCAGTAAACAGAATAATTATGCACTTCAGAGGAAGGGAGAAAAACACCGGAAGACCCTTGGTAGCTTCAACCCTTCGGCATGTTTTTAAACCTCGTAAGGGAAGGCCTGGGCTGGAAGAGCAGAGGATTGGTGTCAACCGGCATGTATTATGACAATGTTCAGTTTGATTAATCTGTTTTTGACCTGTTTATACAAGAATGGTGTGTGTGAAAAAGAAAGATCCTCCTTCAAGCTTTTAAAATTTTAACCAGAAAAGTGTTGGAGTGAATGAAATAAAACACTATTTCTCAACTGATACACCATGTGCTGAAGAACAAGGCAGCTGCCGTGATGCTGTTGCGACTATCTGTATCCTAGCAACCACCTACCCACAGAAAGAACCACCTCATGGATGTAATTCCCTTACTGCACACAAAGCTGGTCCATAGCACCCTGGGAAGTCAGTCTGAATGGAGGAAGGAGGCAGTGCCTTTCTCCAAAAGGACTCTTACATCACTGGGAAGAAGCTTTGCAAATAAATTAGTGTGCCTACCATGAATCACTGTCACAGCAGTTGGCTGGCTCTCAAATACCTTCACACACACACACAAATTCCAGTATACTGAATGTCCTAGGAAATACTTGGGAAACCCAGACACTGAGAGGCATTAGTATGTTTGGTCAACTTGGGAGAATCAGAAAATCAAGTCAGAATAAAAAAAAAAAAAACAGATGCTCACACCAATTCAGATTCCAGACTTAGCAAGGAGGTCAACAGGTGATGAGAGTAGAAGTTTCTGCCTTGTATTTGGCTAAAACAACTGAAGTTTCTATACATTTGCTAATTCCCAGAATTGGGAAGAAAGCTCTGGAAGATGCTTTTAAGAAATAGAACATCTCCTAAAGAAAGACATATTGACAAGCATTATTCCACAATTGCCTTTGGAAGTTATTAACTTTGGCCATATAAAACAAGAGAGTAAAACATTTTCAGAGATAGTAAGATCTTTCAAGAAGTGTAAAGATCCCTTCTGTTCAGTGAAACTTTCTCTTCGTCTACACCTGGCAATAATAGTATTCATCCTTACAGACCTGACTCTCAGTCATCTTGTCATGAGCCCCAGCAAACAGGACAGCTGGGAAGGGCCTGGGATGGCCGTGTGCACAGCCACCTCAGTGGTAATAAAGAATCTCTACAAAGTGAATCTAGTTCTTAGTTCACCTAATATCTAGGCAATACTTCCTTCATGGTGAACAATATTAGCATTCTGGAGGAAAGCGCTGGTCTGTAGGCAAGAAGTAAATAGACAATGGGGACAATTACATTCCAATGGTCAGGATCTCTGTAGTTGCTGTTGTTGTTTCTGGTTCTTTCTTAAAGTTAATTCTAATTCTCACATGAGAAACTATAACATAATAAGACTAATATTTTGTTTACTAGCTCTAGGATGGCCCAAATTTGGAGTAATAATTAAACTAAGCACTAAACTGCTTCCTGGAATTTAAAATTTCTTGAAAAAGATTTAGGAATCCTTTAACAGAATGTGATTTCTTTCTTTAAAACTGACCTAGACCTTTCTGAGAGATTCCAGGGCCTGCCTCTCTTATCCTCGCCCCATCAAGTGCTCTCCCCTGTTCTCCTCCACCTCTGGCTACACCAATGAGATAAAGTGATTTCTTTCTTAAAAACTGACTATTTTGAAAACGCTCTCCAATGCAGTCATTTCCAGCTACTGAGGATAGTTATTGAGTCTTTAATTGTTTTGTTTGCAATAAGTTTATAAAAACTACTTCTGTACAATAATTGCTAAAATAGCTTAGATCAGGCAATTTACATTGGAAAGTTGCTAGGTTCTCCTAGTTTCCTCTATTGTAATCAAAGTGACAAAAAGTTTAAGGACTTCGAACAGATTTTAGAAGACTTATTTTCCAGGTAAGAAATCTTTGTTACCTTTCATCTGAGGTTCAATGTTTGGCTTTTTAACTCTGTATGGATTAAAAAACAACTTATAAATTCATCTATATGAATTTGTTAAATGAAACCTACGCATCAATGATAAAAATAAAAGACATTGTACTGATTCACAAGCCAAACTATTTGATGCTCCCAATAGCAGACCACTGACTGACTAGGGAATATTCTGAGCATACTTCTCTATTTACAAATGTGTATCGTTTACACTTGACCTGTCCAGTCAGTAACTACTAAATAAGGGCACATTTCTTTTTTATAGTGAAATTTTTTGGACCATGCCACCACAAGCAAATTGCTGGAAATTAGCCTCCTTTAAAATCCTTCCATCCTAGACCTTTCTGAGAGATTCCGGGGCCTACCTCTCTCATCCTCACCCCATCAAGAGCTCTCCTCTGATCTCCTTGATCTCTGTCCACACCAATGTGAGGCCACAGTGCTCCTGGAAGTAGTTCCCCCTACCTGTCACTCATGTACCATTTCACCTGAGCACAAGTGAGATCAATGTCTAACTTTTACTAAAGTCCTCTTTAAGGATTGTGGATAAGGGAGGAGGACAACCTACAGTATAACTCGCAATCACTGGCCATGACCAGACCTGTTAAAGTCTCTTTTCAAGTCAGTGCCCTGCCTTACTTATGACTTATGTCCATCAAGCCAAAATAAAGGCACTCCCCAGCTCCGAAGTGCTGTAGTCCCTTCCCAGACTCAGAATACAGGACAGAGAGAGATACAGACAGAGAGAGAGAGAGAGATGAGAGAGAGAGAGAGATATGAGAGAGAGAGAGAGAGAGAGAGAGAAGCATGCATTCCTAATACCTGGGACTGCCTACAAGAATCTTCACTTCTGTCTCAAAATTAACATCTCCCATTGTAGAAGGAAAAGAAAAATGATTACTTTGAAACCAGGAGCCAGAAATTCTCAAAGGAGTACACAACTGTTTTTGTTTAGCAAAACACATCAGTGCACTATTTAATAGTTTTTGAAGTTATTTTCATTTAAAAAGGCAAGTCTCGGATATGATCAGAAAAGCAAAATTGGAGGAAGAAGAAATCTAAAATGTTCTGCAGAAGGATGTGGATGGTCTGAAGTAGATTAAAGAGGCCCAGGAAAGCGGCCAAGGTGCCGGTCAGTATCACTGTGGGAGAAAGAGGGTTTCGCTCATGTGGTGGAAGACTAAGGCCCAAGAAAAAGAGATGCCTGGGAAGTCCCTTCCACAGATGACATTGTGTCACTTTTAGGAACAGGAATGAAAAATGTTTTACTTTGTTGTTGGAAGTGCTGGGATGTAAGCAGCCCCTGCCCTTGCCCCAACCCTCCCAACAGCAAACCTTCAGGTAAAGTCTGTCCCCTCACAGCTCATAACAATTGTTTCCTCGTTCTTTCAAGAAGTAAGTGAGACAGGGTGGTGGCTGGTGTGAGGTGCTGAAGTATGGGAAAGGGACAGTACATGAGGGCAGTGAGACACACAGTAGATGAATCATTCAGTAGGAGGCCCAGAAGGGACACATAGCCTTGCCTTCCTCATCACAGCCCCCACCTCCAGCATCTTCCAAGACAGAGGAGAGAGACACTGGGTTTCCTGGAACATATGATAGAGGTGCAGGACACTTTAATTTAAATAGATGCTGAGCCCAGCAAGCCACAGGACTTGGGCATTTCTCAAACTCCAGGTCCCCCTCAGGAACATCATCTGGCCTTCCACTCCTTCCGGAAGAATCTCAGCACAACCACACGCATTTCTGTTTCTACCATTACACACTCTGAGAAAAGTCATTCGCTATGAATAACCCACCTTTACTTGAAATAAAAAAAAAAAAAACCACACCTAGCAATCAAGAGAAAGGAACAGAGCTTATAGTGAAGAAAAGGTAAACGTTTATTCTACCATTTCACTTATTTTCTAAAACTATCTTCCAAGGAGGGTGTATATCACATAGAGGCTATGTAAGATGGTTTGCTATTGTGTAGAAAGAAAATATTAGATATATTATTTGTTGTGTAATGTTCATTACATACACATGTTCATGTGTACAGTGTACATATTACATGTATGTAATTCATAAGTAAATGTGTTTATTAGAAGCATATGCTTACATTTTAATTATTTTACTGATGGAACGGAGTCTGGAGACTACTGATTTAATAAACCAACTGAGGCCAGTCGTGGTGGCTCATGCTTGTAATCCCAGCACTTTGGGAGGCTGAGGCGGGCTGATCACTTGAGGTCAGGAGTTCGAGACCAGCCTGGCCGACATGATGAAACCCCATCTCTACTAAAAATACAAAAATTAGCAGGTGTGGTGGCATATGCCTGTAATCCCAACTACTCAGGAGGCTGAGGCAGGAGAATTGCTTGAACCTGGGAGGCAGAAGTTGCAGTGAGCCAAGATCATGCCACTGTACTCCAGCCTGGGCGACAGAGCAAAACCTGTCTCAAAAACTAAAAATAAAAATAAAAAACCTACTGATCACATGGGATTAATAGAAGCCCAAACCTCACCATTACATAATATCCCCTTGTAACAAAGCTCCACATGTACATCTGAATGTAAAGTAAAAATTGAAATTTAAAAAAAAAGACAAAAACTAAAAGCTAAAAAACCTCCAACCAACCATACTACCCAAGGAATAATTTGAAATGGATTTTCATAAAGGCAGATTTGTAAATTATAAAGTAAGGTTTTTAATTTGCTTGAGCCAAATTATTAGTCTGTTTACTTTTGATGGAAACAATCAATTACTTGCTCTACCCTGAACACAAGCAACTTCTAAATTGAATGTCAAATATTTTGACAAGCTCAAATTAGCCCCAAAATGTAAATTAACTGAGAAAACTAACTTACCATTTTTATATGCTTTTAATAGCTTTAAAAATCCACAAGGGAAGGGTTCCACACATGGACAAAAATATGCAAAAAACTGAAATAATCGCTATCACTTTCAAGTGGCTTGTTTTTGCTGCTGTTAAAATAAGATTATTACCGGTAAGAAACCTGATGAACAGAGTTAATTTGCAATGAATGAAATATTTTATCAGTTGGTGTAAGAAAAAGACAAACACCAGAGCCACAGTTTCACAAAGGTACTTACTCAAATCAAGTTGATATGTTCTTGTATTTTTAATAAACATTTCTTCTGATTACAAAAATATGAGTTATGTATTTTTAAATTATTTTGACTATAATTTTTAATGTTGTAGAACTATTATTGGGTTTTTCACTATGGCATTTTGTCATGTATAAAAAGTGTTCAATGATTATAGGCGAAACCAAGCCACATTTAGAAAACACTATTACATTCATAAAAATAATTTTTAAAACAACAAAATCATTAATAGAATCTCAGGCTTATCGAGTGTTTATTGTATGCCAAGCTCTGTTTTGTGCACTTTACATATATTAACTCAGTGGTTCTAACCCAGGCTGTTGGTTAGAATCACCACATTAAAAAAAAATGAGGCCTAGATTCCACTCCCAGAAGAGACTCTGATCCAGACTGCCCGGGGTGGCCACCCAGATATTAGTGATTCTAATGTGCAGCCAGCATTGAAAATGAATACATTAACGGAATACTGACAAGAGTCCTCAGAAGAGGGTACAATTATCTTCATTTTAGGTTAAGGAAAATGAGACACACAGTTCACAAGCAGCAGAAATGGGATTTGAATCCAGGCAAGCAATCTGTCTCCAAAATTTATGCTTCTTTACCACTAAGCTCAATGACCAAACACCACTGAATATTTGGAGGTTAGTTTCACTGCTGTTAGAAAAAAAGAAAAAAACTGCATAACCCTGGCTGAAAAAACAGACAAGCTCCTGGTCTCAGAATTACTCTGGTTTGCACATGACTGGGACGCTGACCACGCCTTAGCCGGTACTGAAATCACTGATTTCACTGTTTACTACTAAAAGTGATAACTTAGTGCCACCCCAGGATCCCTCCTGCAGCTGGGAGGCTGTACTTCTTCCTTACCCTTTATTACCAAAAAAGTTCATATAAATAATGCAGGTACAGAAGCCAAACAGGAACAATTTCTTTTTCAACTGTTATTTGTCCTCCAGGGTAAATAGACTTGAAGGTTCAGAAACCATTTGCCAGCAGTTTTCTTTCCTGCTCTCCTCACCTGCTGTAGCTCAAGTAGACGCTAACAGAATACTCAGTTAAAAGGAGGGAGAGGGAGGGGAATAGAAAGAAACCTAATTGTGTTGCTATCACTTGGTTTATCCGGCTAGCAGTCACATGAGTAACAATCTTGCATAAGTTTACCTGAATACTGTTAAACCATAAAGCATTCTTCCTGCTGGGTCAGGTGGCTGCAGAGGTGATCTGTCTCAATGCCAAGGGCAAGAAATAAGGCAAGTAGAATTTAAATGAGGGAAAAATAGATGATGGCACCATGTCTATTTAGAGAGGAGAAAGAAATACTATCCTCTGAAATGCACACAGTGACAAAGGGTGACCCAGGGAGTTATCAGCTAACATGAGACCAGGAGTGTAAAGTACGGGATTTAAACCAGTGACTTGCAAGAAATGAGGTAGCAGAGAGGCAGGGAGTCCCAAAGTGCCATCCACACATTCCACATTCCATGGATCTGTGCCGTGTCACTGCACTGTTCAAATACGGCATCTCATCGTATGACTTGATCAAAGAGATTTAGCCAAGACGTGGAGCCCAAGAGGACATTTATTGAGCGTGCTCTGCTAAGCACCATGCTTGGTACATGCTAGGTTATCTCATGTGATTCTCCACAAAAAAATCCTAAAAGCAGTGGGCGAGGGTATTATTTCCCAGAGATATTCTAAAGTAACTCAGCTATTAAGTTGGTAGCATGGATATGAAATGAGGCTTGTTTGTTTCTAAAACCTGTGGTTCCTTCCACTCTGTAACACAGTCTCCCCAACTCATTGTTTCTATCCTGGGTTTCATGTTTATTGGGTACAACCTACCTCAATGAAGGCACTTCTGAGCCACCAGAGGTGGCAAGGAAAACAAGGCATAGACTTGCTTGCCAGCAGGAATCAGACTATTCTGAGATCCTAGAGCCATCCATAAAAGCTCATTTTTGTAATTTCTTGGGTTCTGCTTCAGCAACCTGGGTTCTTCTTTCCTAGCTTCTGGCTGCCTGATAGATTGGCCCAACCATCACCCCTCACATCCCATGCAAATGACAGTGCCCAACTCTAGATATTTGCCAACTACTCCACGGAAAATTCTCCCGCCCCCAAGGAGAGTCCAGTCCATTTGACGTAACTGTATACAAAAGTTTTACTTCTGTCTCCAACAGCTGAGTCTAAGGTTCATGGGGCCATTTTTGTCATTTGTCACCCTCTTTTTGTTGCTGTTCTCTAGGACTATGTCATTAGCAGATCAGAGAAAGACGCCTCATTCATACACAAGAATTTGCTGAGTACACACTGTGGAAGCAGGAATGTCCTAGGTGCTGGGAACATAGAGATCACTAGGATTAAGTCTTTATTTCAAATACCCTAGAGTTCTGCTCACCTGTTACAAGGAGTGCTACCTGAGAACAGAGTCCAGAGATTCTGAGCAAAAGCACCTGATTTCCTCATCGGGAACTTCCTTAATGGGAGAGCCAGGACAGCAGCCTAGCTTTGGCAGTTTGGCTCCATTCTGCTCTCTTTATTCAAACTATTGCCTATTGTGTACTGTCTTCCATAGGTGTCTCTTCTGGAAACTGTACTGTGTTTCCCCCCTCAATCTACCTCTTTTTAAAAGCCAGATGCCATCTCAAAAGGGCAAGCTGATAAAAATGGAATGTCGGGGCAGCTCATACCCTCTCATCAACAGAGGCGGCTGCCGTGTCTAAGCAGCAGGTTGGAGGCCCACCCAAGGATTAAATAAATGAATTAACAGTTAGAGAGAGAATATTTTTCAGGCAATATCCTTTGGCAGGATTGTAATTCGCATTCAGTCAAGCTCCCATTTCCCCTTGGCGAAAAATCCATTTAATTTGAGAGGACAGTGTGGCTTATTTACCCATTGTCATATTTGGCAGTTCTCAAAGTTGCAATGCACCTGTTACTAAAACTCCGGAGTTGTGTCAGAGCCTCAGAAACAGTAAGAGTGGGGAGAAAGGGAAGGAGGTTGAAATTGAAATTTAGGTTAATTTTCACAATTACCTTTGTTCACAGTTCCCTTCCCATTTTTCACTAATTTTTAGGAACTTCTGAATTCTTACAAGTTATCAGAAGGAAGGATTTTTTTCTTTGTGGCTTAAGAGTTTCAAACAGACAAACAAAAAATCAACCATCTGTTTCCCTAATTTCCAAGCCAATTAGCCAGGTGTTAATTACTCCTCTTGTCAGAGTAAAAGCTGAAGCTTCCATGAAATGTTCTGCTAGTTTAAAATGAGGCATATTCATTCACTTATACACAGAAGTACAGTTTGAGAGTTATGAATTTTTATCGTTGGTAGCAGATTAGCCCTAATGGCCAGTAAGAAAATAAACATGCATCAGAAAACAAAAATTAAGCAACTATGCATACCCAAAGACAAACTTTTTTAAATGCCCAAGTATACCAGATTGAACCAACAGGGATGTGGGGGCAGTTTCCCGGAGACCTGGAGCTCCTTTTCATTGGAGTACTTACCCACACAAGTAGAATTCCCATTTCCTGCGAGAGTACCTTCAGGACAGCTCCAGTGCTGCGGTGCTGAGAGACTAACAAAACTGAATTTTAAAACTACTGGCAACAGAATGATAAGAGTGAGCAGCATAATCTTGATGAGTTTGAACTTTCAAAAGAAAACAGCTTGATTTTGCTGGAGCATGGCCCGGGCAAGGTGAGTATGATTGACCCCAGATGCGGCTGCCTGAGCGGAGGCCTCAGCCCTGGGGCATCTTTTACTCTCCTGTTGTGCTGTTGTCCTCCAAGCTCTTTCTTCAACTGAGAGACCTTCTGAATGCCGCCTGCCAAGGGAAGCCACAGGAAAGATTTCTTTATCTATGTTTCTTTGGAAGCCAGTAAGAAATACCTGACACCGTTATGACAAATTTCACAGAGTTTAACAGCCCTGCTCTGGCTGACTTCCTGTGACAGAGCAAGGCAAAGGCTTAGAGAGGAAAAAGAAAGGAAGAACTGATGGAAAGTTCCAGCCACAACCCTTGGATTGGGGCTGAAAGAAGAAATATGGAGATACGATTCCTCTCCCAACACAGTTTTTCTTTTTGAAAAGTGGAATGACTCAGCTTTGCTTTTTAAAGCTCTTCAGGCTCCACCTCCTTTCCTTTAGTGACACTTGAGTGAGCCTCTGTTTGCAAATGAGAATGTGGGCAATTCCTCCACACAGGAAAGTAGGGATGGCTGCCAAAGAGGAGATAACTCACTACTCACCATAAATATCCTGGGCAGAACTGGGAGAGAGGAGTTGGGGGCTGTGGAGGTGCTCATGGTGAATGGCAGGAACTGCTAAATATTGGCTATGTTTTAATGTCTGGAAGGATGGAGACAAAATTAAACCATGCAGTATAAATCAATAATAAGCAGCACTGCTGATAGTTTGGATTGATAATAATTGATCCTTCACATGAGCAATAGTAAAGATAGTTCACCTTCAGCCCATTATTTGAATGAAATGTCAATACCAGTGCACATTCCAGGACCTTTATCTTATTTTTCTCTTTCTCCTGTATAGTTTATAGCGGAATTTGAAAGATTATTCTTTCCAAATCAAAGGGAAATCCCTGAAGCCAAATGAAGTGATACAGTATGCACAGACACCTTTTCTTTCAGCATGAGCATGATAAAACATCACGAGGGGCCAGGAGTGCAGAGAAAGGAGTGGATTGTTATTATAGGGCCATTGGAAAAAATAAGCTAACAGTGCAAAGCTGGGAAGCACTGGAAATCCAGCACAGAGGAATGCTGTTCCTTCTAAGATAATTTAGGCTTTTTTTTTTCACATCTCTGTGACAGAAAATAAGAACTGGACATATCTGTTAGCTGTCTCCTCAAACACTTTCTACTTGGAGCAACAGCGGTTATTTCTTCAGGAGTACAACTAGGGCCCAAAAATACCCAGAAGGCAAACAACTTATAGCAGATTTGATGCACGATGGAAATTTCTGTCAGTTTACTCCATCCTGGAAAATGGACTTTCATTTAAGTTACCCTGAGGTAGTGTTCCAAGTGCTGGTCAAAAATGTACGTAAAAGCAATAGTCACAAAAACAACCGTCACACTAGTGAACACCCCATTACAGAGGAGAACAGACTAACTCTAAGCCTTTTACTCATACTTAATTATGTCCTGATTATTCTCCAAAGACTGGATCACTTTCCTGAAACAGCTTAAGTCAGGATTTCTCTTATTTCAGCCAGCCTCTGCCAGGCAGCTCTGAACCCTTACAGGAGAAACAGACCCTGGGGAAGGGGGAAAGAGAAGTCCTTTAGGTGGATATGCGGAATATTCCATTGCTTTCTGGACTCAGTCAGACTCAAGACTCATAATGAGCATCCTACAAATAACCTGCACTGACTCTTCGAGTTACTAACTTTATTAATAAGCTTCCCTTTCAGCACAATACATTGCCAGCATTCCAGATGACAGCAATGGAAGGGGCTTAGAGGACAATCAAGCATCAAGCTGTGTCAGTGGAGTGGAGTGGAGTGGAGAGAATGATATGAAGACAAACATGAAATGATCCACAGCTCTGTTCTGTTTGGATTTGGAATCTCTCATATTATTTTTGGTTGGAAAAAGGTTTGCTTTCTTAATTACATGTCACCTGGGCTAATGTTGTCATTAATGTTGAGTACAAGCTCCCTAGGAGATGATGGAGTCAACAGAGGTATAGCAGATGCTATGGCTGATGACTGATGATGAAAATCAATCCCAGCTAATTCATCATCTACAGTTGCCCAGATAGCAAAATCATAGGACAGTGCTACCCAACTAGGAAGGATTTACAGAGATATTTAATAAGTTTATATTGCAGCCGGGCGTGGTGGCTCATGCCTGTAATCCCAGCACTTTGGGAGGCCAAGGTGGGCAGATCACACTTCAGGAAATCTAGACCATCCTGGCTAACACGGTGAAACCCCATCTCTACTAAAAATACAAAAAATTAGCCAGGCATGGTGGCACATGCCTATAGTCCCAGCTACTCATGAGGCTGAGGCAGGAGAATCGCTTGAACCCAGGAGGCGGAGGTTGCAGTGAGCCAATAACAGGCCACTGCACTCCAGCCTGGGTGACAGAGCAAGACTCTATCTCAAAAAAAAAAAAAAAAAAATAAATAAATAAATAAATAATAAGTTTATGTTCCTACTTCTGGATAAAACTGAACCTTTCTTGCACTCAAGAAAGGTTGAAATAAACTCTTTATTTTAAAATTGACAAGAAATGCACTATAACTTATAGGTTTGAGCTGCCAAATATGTTTTAATTTCTGGAATTGAGTTAAAGTTAACTAATTCATTCATTAATTAAGCAGCTATATATGATAGAGCACTGCCTGGAGTACAAGAAACAGAAGTCGTAGTCCTTAACATCAAGAGCTTGCTGAGGTTGATTAACAGCAACAACAGAGAGTATGAGTATGAGCTAATGAATGACCAGCCACCAAGTATGTGACTGGTCACAAACTGGGTGTCAGGAAAGAAGGAGGGGAGCTGCAATGGACTTTGGACTACAGCATGCAGTGTGAAGCTCTGTGGAGTAATTAGGATGCCTCAGAAGGACATAGAGAAGGAGAAGGGTCATGCTGACAGGATGTGGAACAGGAATGGACAAAAATTTTTTTTCTTATTTAATAGTTCCTTAGATCCTGAAGGGACACAGCTGGGTGGGGGAAACCCTGCTGGTAGGTCAGTAAGAAAGTTAGACATTAATAGCAAGGAGATAGCTCTGAATGGTTATAAGTGTGAGTGGACAGCAATAGCTGGAAGGGACTATTGGGACATATGTTTATGTGTGCTTGTCATAAAATTCTAACTTTTCTGATGAAATTTCCTCATTGAAACACAGGGCACCTAGTTCTCCTGGGTTATGTATTTACTGTGCTCAGCACCTCTTACTAATCACTGCCACCGCCACACCATCAACAGATTACTTCCTTAATTACAGCATGTCTCGTCATCATTCTCCCAGGTATTTTAGTTTCTAAAAATGTAAAGGTTTAGGGAAAGAATTCTGGATTTCCCAAAACAATCTTTCCCCACCCTTCAGTTCTGCTCAACCTTATAAGAAGTACAGTACCATTAAATGAAGAGCACTTCAAGTGCTCTACAAGGCTTGACAAGAGAACTAAAGATACTGTAAAATGCATATAATGAAACACTACTTGCTGGAAGTAATGAAAATGCAAACCACTATTTGCAGCTCTTATTATATGTATAAAACTGTGAATCAGGCAGGGCACGGTGGCTCACGCCTGTAATCCCAACACTTTGGGAGGCTGAGGTGGGTGGATCACAAGGTCAGAAGTTCGAGACCAGCCTGGCCAATATGGTGAAACTCCATCTCTACTAAAAAAACAAAACAAAACAAAAAACTGTGAATTAGTATCCTCTTTGCTTGCCACTCAAAACTGGAAAGATGTATAAAATAGATGGTGGAGAGAAAATATTTGAGTTGGTGACATATGGATTATTTCAATTTTAAATACCAGAGAAACAAAATAAATTAAGTTGCTTTCCTTTGGTTTTCCCAGCCTGATTTCTAATTAAGATGCATTCTTTTTCATTTTCATTAAAGTAAAATTTATATAAAGTGAACATATTTTAAGTGTACAATCTGATGAGTTGTGGTAAATGTATATATACACTTCATCAATACCTCAAACTGTCTTTTAAAAAAACACCATTTTTGGTAGAAATTTCCAAGCATAGAACATTTCCTTTACCGTCAAAATTTTCCATATACTCCTTCCAGTGAATCCCGCTCATAGGTAACCATTGTTCTTCTTTCTCTCATCATAGATAAGTTTTGTCTGTTCTTGAACTTTATATAAAGGCAACCATACAGCACGTTTAACTTTGGGTCTTGCTTCTTTTGTTTAACATAATGTTTTTGAGACTCTTGTAGGTTGTGCATATCAGTACTTTATTCTTTTTTATTGCTGGGAAGTATTTTTGTATGAAAATAGTACAATTTGTTTACCTATTCTCTTGTTCATGAACCTTTGGATTGTTTCCAGGTTTGGCTCAATGAATGTTTTCATTTCTCAACAGTTAATACCTAATTACTAGTTCATAGGGTAGATATATGTTTAACTTCATAAGTAACTGCCAAATATTTTTCCAGAGTGGCTGTTCCATTTTATACTCTCCCCAGCAATGTATGTGAGATCCATTGTTCCATGTCTTCACCCACATTTGGTACTGTTAGTCTTTTAAATGTTAACCGTTTTTGTACATGTGACATAACACATTGCAATTTTAATTTGCCTTTTCCTAAGGACTAATGGTATTGACCATCTTTTTTTGTGTTAATTGATCATTCATATATCCTCTTTTGTAAGACATCTGTTCAAACCTTTTGCCTATGTTTATTGTATTGCTCGAAGTTTCATTATTGATTTGTAGAAGTTCTTTATATATAATCTAGATTCAAAATCTTTGTCAAATCTTTGTGTTACAAATATTTTTTCTAGTTTGGGGCTTATGTATTACTTTTCTTTTTCTTTTTCTTTTTCTTTCTTTAAGAAAAGGTCTCACTCTATTGCCTAGGTTGGAGTATAGTGGCACAATCATAGCTCATTGTAACATCAAATTTCAAGCAATCCTCTTGCCTCAGTCCATCAAGCAGCTAGGATTATAGGTGCACACCACCATGTCTGGCTAGTATTTTTATTTTTTGTGGAGATGGAGGTCTCACTATGTTGCCCAGGCTGGTCTCAAACTCCTGGCTTCAAGCAATCCTCCCACATTGGCCTCCCAAAGTGTTGAGATTACAGGCATAAGCCACCACACCTGCCCTCTATTTATTTTCTTCATGGTGTCTTTTTTTTTCCAATAGGTTTTTGGGGAAGAGGTGGTGTTTGGTTACATGAATAAGTTCTTTAGTGGTGATTTCTGAGATTCTGGTGCACCTGAGCAGTGTACACTGTACCCAATGTGTAGTCTTTTATGCCTCATATCCTTCCCACAGTTCCCCCAGGTCCCCAAAGTCCTTTGTATCATTCTTATGCCTTTGTGTCCTCATAGCTTAGCTCCCACTTAAGAGTGAGAACATACGATGTTTGGTTTTCCATTTCTGAGTTACTTCACTTAAAATAATGGTTTCCAATTCCACCCAGAGTGTTGCAAATGCCATTATTTCGTTCCTTTTTATGGCTGAGTAGTATTCCGTGGTATATATGTACCACATTTTCTTTATCCACTTGTTGATTGATTGGCATTTGGGCTGGTTCCATATTTTTGCAATTGCAAATTGTGCTGCTACAAGCATGTGTGTACAAGTGTCTTTTTTGTATAATGACTTCTTTTCATCTGGGTAGATACCCAGGAGTGGAATTGCTACATCAAATGGTAGACTTACTTTTAGTTCTTTAAAGAATCTCCACACCTGTTTTCCATGGTTTACATTCTCACCAACAGCATAAAAATGTTCCCTTTTCACCACATCCACTCCAGCATCCAGTATTTTTTTATTATGGCCATTCTTATAGGAGTAAGGTGGTATCTCATTGTAGTTTTGATTTGCATTTCCCTGATAATTAGAGATGTTGAGCATTTTTTCATATGTTTGTTGGCCATTTACATATCATCTTTTGAGAATTGTCTATTCATGTCCTTAGCTCACTTTTTGATGGGATTGTTTGTTTGTTTGTTTCTTGCTGATTTGCTTGAGTTCCTTGTAGATTCTGGATATTAGTCCTTTGTTGGATGTATAGATTGTGAAGATTTTCTCCCACTCTGTGGGTTATCTATTTACTCTGCCAATTATTTCTGTTGCTGTGCAGAAGCTTTTTAGTTTAGTTAAGTCCCATTTATTTACCTTTGTTTTTGTTCCATTTGCTTTTGCATTCTTGGTCATGAAGTCTTTGCCTAAGCCAAAGTCTAGAAGGGTTTTTCCAATGTTATCTTCTACAATTCTTATGGTTTCAGATCTTAGATTTAAGTATTTGATCATCTTGACTTGATTTTTGTATAAGATGAGATGAGGATCCAATTTCATTCTTTTGCATGTGGCTTGCCAATTATCCCAGCACCATTTGTTGAATAGGATGTCCTTTCCCCACTTTATGTTTTTGTTTGCTTTGTCGAAGATCAGTTGACTGTAAGTATTTGGGTTTATTTCTGGGTTCTCTATTCTGTTCCATTGGTCTATGTGCCTGTTTTTATACCAGTACCATGCTGTTTTGGTGACTATGGCCTTATGGTATAGTTTCAAGTTGGGTAATGTGATGCCTCCTGATTTGTTCTTTTTGCCCAGTCTTGCTTTGGCTACGTGGACTCTGTTGTTTCATATGAATTTCATGATTGTTTTTTCTAGTTCTGTGAAAAATGACTGTGTATTTTGATGGGAATTGCATTGAATTTGTAGATTGTTTTTGGCAGTATGGTCATTTTCACAATATTGATTCTACCCTGCCACGAGCAGGGGTTTTGTTTCCGTTTGTTTGTGTCATCTATGATTTCTTTCAGCAGTGTCTTATAGTTTTCCTTGTAGAAGTCTTTCACCTTCTTGGTTAAGTATATTCCTCTGTATTGTATTTTTTTTCAAGCTATTGTAAAAGGAGTTGAGTTCCTGATTTGAATCTCAGCTTGGCCGCTGTTGGTGTATAACAGGGCTACTAATTTGTGTACATTAATTTTGTATCCTGAAACTTTGCTGAATTCATTTACCAGTCCTAGGAGCTTTTTGGATGAGTCATTAGAGTTTTCTAGGTACAGGATCATGTCATGAGCAAGCAGCAAGAGTTTGACTAGCTCTGGCTAAGACCATAGTGTCTTTTGATAAGCAGGTGATTTTAATTTTGATAAAGTTCAATTTATCATTTTTTTCTTTTGTGGTTAGCATTTTTTGTGTTCTCTTTAGTGGTGATTTGTGAGATTTTGGTGCACCCTTCACCTAAGCAGTGTACACTGTACCCAATGGGAATTGCATTGAATTAATAGATTTTGCAGAAATCATAATAAATCATTCTATTTTTTTCTAGGTACTTTTGAAGTTTTTGCTTTTTGTGTTTGGGTTTGTGATTCATATTAATTAATGTTTGTATATTATGTAAAGTTGAAGTTGAAGGGTTTTTTCTCTATTTAGATATTCAGTTGCTTCAATGTCATCTTATGAAGAGAGTTTTCTTTCCTCTTGAATCACTTTGACACTTACTGAAAAATCATTTGACCATCTATGTGTGGGTCTATTTTCAGACTTGATTTGTTGACCGCTTTGTCTGTCCTCATGCCAATACCATATGGTCTTGATTACTATTGCTTTGTAGTAAGTCTTTAAAATCTGGTAGGGTACATTCTCAGACTTTGCTGTTGTTTTTTTCAAGATTATTTTTGGCTATTCTTTGTTCTTTGCATTTCCATATACATTTTAAAAGTAGTTTGTTAATTTCTACCAAAAATTTCTTTTGGAGTTTTGATTGGGATGTCAATGAATATGTAGTCCAATTTGGGAAGAACAATCTTAACAATATTGAGTCTCCCAGCCTATAAACATAGCATATTTCTCCACTTATATAGATCTTCTTTAATTTCTCTCATCAATATTTTTGACTGTTTAGTGTAGAGCTTTACACATCTTTTGTTAAATTTATTTTTGTTTTGTGTTTTTTGGATGCTTTTATGGATAGGAAACTTCTATTTGTTTTATATTCCAATTTTTTGCTGGTGCTTTATATAAATAAAATTGAGTTTTGTCTATGGGCCTTGCATCTTTCCACCTTGCTAAATACTTCATTATGTCTGGAGTTTGTTTATTGAATCCAAAGGCTAATATTTCTCCCACAATACCAGAGGTAAAATAAAAATAATAGAATAAAATGCCTATCTGGGTTTTTCAAATATCAGCCACCTTCGTTTGCCATCATTCAGGACCCACCACAAGGAAGAAGATTGAGGAAGAAAAGCATTATCTAACCTTGATGAAAGTAGGCACTAACCCCATTTATGGAAGATAAATCTGAGGTTAGAAAAGTTAAAGAAGGCTCCACATGGTGACTCACACCTTTAATTCCAGCACTTTGGGAGGCCAAAGCAGAAGAACTGCTTAAAGCCAGGAGTTGGAGACCAGCCTAGGCAACAGAGTGAGACCCTGTCTCTACAAAAAAATTTTTTTAATTAGCTGGGAGTGGTGGTGGTATATGTACCTGTAGTCCCAGCTACTCGAGAGGCTGAGGTGGGAGGATCTCTTGAGCCCAGAGGCTGCACTGAGCTATGATTGTGCCACTACACTTCAACCCAGACAATAGCGCAAGACTATGTCTCAAAACAGAAAAGATGAGGAATTTGCCCAAAGTCTCACAACCGTCTCTAGTACATGAACCTAAAACACACTCTTCTTTAAGGTTTATTTTATTTCACTAATAATGTTATAATGAGCACCCATTCCCCCATGCTTGCTCCTAAGATCATCCCATCCATTCTTCCTGGTTTTACCAACTTATTTGGTGTTCCCCTGCATTTAAAATTCCACGTGTAAGGTATATCTGGCTGCTGCTGAATGCCATAATTTCTGTTGTTTGAGAAATGAAGTATTCTTCTTCAGTGACCCATAAAGATGTCCCTGGAGATAATAAGAAAAAGAGGCAGCCATGAAATTAAATAAACAGATGCCGTGATCTTCAAGGAAGTTTAAATCAGTACTCAAGACTGGAAAATCAAATAAGAATGTAAGAAAAGAAAACAACCCCAAGAATGAATGCAAGTGAGTGTCTTACTTGTGGAATAGCCAATAAATGGTGTTATTCCCAATTTTACACAAAGTTTTTAAGTATTTTGGAGGGAGAAGAAAGAAAGGGATTTAGCCACTTTTGCTAAGACTAAAAGTCATCATGAGGCAATTTTAAAAACACCAGATCTCAGATCCTGTCACCTGATTTAAATCGATGTCATGGAAGGGATCTATTCTCTCTGACATCACCTATGGCTCCAATTTCCCTAAGTGCTTTCACATGTATATTTTAGCCATTTCATGAAATGCATCTGCTAAATCAAGAATAATAAAACAACGCAATTCTGGCACTGTGCAGATGAAATCACTTATGTAAGGTATTTTTTAAACTATACCTCAGAATCTGACTGCTTTATTTATTAAGAGGAAAGTTATGTTGTTTCCAAGAAGTTTGGGAACCAGTTGTAATTTTCTTTTTTTTTTTTTTTTCTTGAAACAAGGTCTCACTCTGTGGTCCAGGCTGGAGTGCAGTGGAGTGCAATCACAGCCCATGGCAGCCTCAACCCCTCAAGGGCTCCTCCCGCCTCAGCCTTCCAAGTAGCTAGGACTACAGGCACATGCCACCTGGCTCATTTTAAAAATATTTTGTGGAGATGGGGTTCTCCATGTTGCCCAGGCTGGTCTCAGACTTCTGGGCCCAAGCAACTTTCCTACCACAGCCTCCCAAAGTGCTGGGATTACAGCCATGATCCATCTCACCGGCCATAATCTTCATTTTTAATCCTCTCAAGTGTTGGAGATTATGAAGTAAAATTAGATCTAACATGCATATACACAAGTAAAATTACAGCCTCAGCCCTCTAATGTATGCTGTGGCAAAAAGAAGAATGGAAATAACCATACCTGAGGCTTGGGCCACAGTGTGTCCAAAATGTGACTTAGAGAAGAGGGGATCTACTTTAAAATTATGACCAAAGGGCCAGGTATGATGGCTCACACTTGTAATCCCAGCACTTTAGGAGGCCAAGGCAGGCGGATCTCTTGAGGTCAGGAATTCAAGACCAGCCTGACCAACCTGGTGAAACCCCATCTCTAATAAAAATACAAAAATTAGCCAGGTGTGGTCGAGGGTGCTGTAATCCCAGCTACGCGGGAGGCCAAGGCAGAAGAATCGCTTGAAACCAGGAGGCAGAGGTTGCAGTGAGCCGAGATCATGCCACTGCGCTCCAGGCTGGATGACAGAGCAAGACTCTGTCACAATTAGAAAAAAAATTATGACCAAAATGAAGAAAACTGAGGTTTGTGATTGCCTGGCCCATTCATAACATGAAGATTTTGGCACAATTCCTGGATTATATTATTATTCTGTATGTTAAGAAATGATATATTTTATTTCTCACCAGTTGATAAATGGTTAGTTAATGTGGCACATATGTAGATCTTGTATCAAAATAAGTTTGACCTTTAAAAGCCAACTTGCATTTGGTATAGCCCTTCCAGCAAGCTATGTGGCAACACATTTTAGTCATAAAAATATTCATAGGTGTTGACCATGTAATCTCACTCCTGGCAATTCTCCCTAAAGGAATAATCTCTCCACTATAAAAAGAAATTCTAATCATACAAATATATATTGCAATGTTATTCGTAGTAGCAAACATTCAAAACCATTTTCAGTTATAATTAGGGAAATGGTTAAGACATTGTTATAAGAACATGATACAGTCATTAAAAGGGAAGTGTTTACCACAATATTAATAGAAAAAATACAAAATCATATCTACTCTACAATTATATTATTTTTTATTTTCATATACATGGATAAGAAACAGAAAAAATGAAAATAGCTTATTTGAATAGGTAGTCAGATTATGGGCTTTTTCCTTTTTGATTTAAATTTTTGTTATTTAAAGTTGTAATTTTAGGTCAAGCACAGTGGCTCATGCCTATAATCCCAGCACTTTGGGAGGCTGAAGCAGGCAGATCACTTGTGGTCAGGAGTTTGAGACCAGCCTGGTCAACATGACAAAACCCCGTCGCTATTAAAAATACAAAAGCTAGCCAGGCATAGTGGCGCACCTGTAATTCCAGCTACTCAGGAGGCTGAGGCATGAGAATTGCTTGAATGGGGAGACAGAGGTTGCAGTGAGCCAAGATCTTGCCACTGCGTTCTAGCCTGGGTGACAGAGTGAGACTGTCTCAAAGCAAAAAAAAAAAAGGCATAATTTTAATGAGACATGAAGCCATCCACTGACCTTCAGGTGAAGACACTGTATTCAGTTCTCTGATAGCCTAAAGCCCCTTTCCTCAAGTCTGCTGCCTATGATGGTGCTCCCCTGCCCTCCATTCTGATTCAGAAGTTTTCAGCTCTATCAGACCCAATTGCCCCACTAATATCCCAAAATGACATTGACAGATAATAACCTCCCTGCCCACATATTTTTAAAAAATCAACATAATTATTAATTGTATTATAAATGAGAAATAAAAAGAAAGTAAATCAACATATGTATATAAATATACAAATGTTTGGGCATGATTATACTAGAGAAGACCCATTGAAAGTGTCAAAAACTTACCAAGGTAGGTGGATCACTGTGAATTCAAAAGCTACCAATACAGATAGAATGAATTAACATCTCAAATACTATGACTGGTCTTGCCATCAGGGGCTCAACTTTCCAAAGGGTGAACAGCTCTTAGGAACAGTTCAAAACAAATCAAAGTACAGCCTTTCTTCTGTTGACATGGTGTCATAAAAGATTCCCTGTACCTAAAACCATGTAAAAAATACATTGTGTTTATATGTAAAAACAGTTAGTCTCTAGGCTAGTAATTGTTAACCATGACTGCATATTAAAACAGCCCAGGAAGCCTTCAATGCTCCAGATGCATAGGACTCAACCCAGTCAGTTCAATCACACCTTCTGGGAGGGGGACCCAAGAACCAGTGTCTTTGCGTCACCTGGAGCTGATTATATGGGACTCTTAGGCCACATATAAGACCTGAAGAATTAGAATCTTCATTACATAAATATAAGTAGATAGAAAGGATAAGTTATAATATTCAATAATACAGTAGGGAAATTATAATAAATAATAATTTATTGTATATTTCAAAATCACTAGAAGAGAAGAATTGTAATGTTCCCAACACAAAGAGAGGATCAGTGTTGCAGGTAATGGATATCCCAATTACCTGACTTGATCATTCCACATTGTATACATGTATTAAAACACCACATGTACCTCAAAAATATATACATCTATGATATATCCGTTTTAAAAATACAAAAAAAAACCCTTCACTACATGAAGGCTCCCAAGTGGTTCATATGCCTATTAAAGTTTGAGAAACACTGGTCTAGGTTCAGATAATCACACAAAAATGTGCTCCATTAGCCTGAAAATCCAGCAGAACATCCAGGGGCTGTTTGAGATTTGGAAAACTCTTTATGGTGTGGGACTTTCTAATACATGGGGACATCTAGCATTCCTGTCTCCCTACCAATAATTGCAAGTTAGACAATCCCCCCTCCCACAATCATTCTGATAACTGAAAACACCCCAGAACTCTCTAAACACTTCCTAGGAGTTGGAAGTATTAACCTAGGAAGAATTAACCTAATTTTTTGAAAAGTCAAGTTTACTTTCCTTGCCTTCACTACCAAACTACCTACTCTTCCCTTAATGGTAAAACTGTCACCTCGGGACTCCTAGCTGCAATTTGTTACAATTTCACACTCTCCTTTGCCTCACAGAGTCTCTTCAGATAGACACTAGCCACCATTCTGTCCTTTATCCACTCAGTAAATATTTATTGAAAGCACTCACAGAGGGTGGAGCCAAGATGGCCAAATAGGAACAGCTCCAGTCTACAGCTCCCAGTGTGAGCGACGCAGAAGATGGGTGATTTCTGCATTTCCAACTGAGGTGCCGAGTTCATCTCACTGGGGAGTGCCGGACAGTGGGTGCAGGACAGTGGGTGCAGTGCACTGTGCATGAGCTGAAGCAGGGCAAGGCATCGCCTCACCTGGGAAGCGCAAGAGGTCAGGGAATTCCCTTTCCTAGTCAAAGAAAGGGGTGACAGATGGCACCTGGAAAATCAGGTCACTCTCACCCTAATACTGCATTTTTCCAATGGGCTTAACAAAAGGCACACCAGGAGATTATATCCCGCACATGGCTCGGAAGGTCCTACACCCACAGAGCCTCACTCATTACTAGCACAGCAGTCTGAGATCAAACTACAAGGTGGCAGCAAGGCTGGGCGAGGGGCGCCCGCCATTGCCAAGGTTTGAGTTGGTAAACAAAGTGGTCTGGAAGCTCGAACTGGGTGGAGCCCACCACAGCTCAAGGAGGCCTGCCTGCCTCAATAGGCTCCAACTCTGGGGGCAGGGCACAGACAAATAACCTCTGAAGACTTAAATGTCCCTCTCTGACAGCTTTGAAGAGAGTAGTGGTTCTCCCAGCACGCAGCTTGAGTTCTTAGAACAGGCAGACTGCCTCCTCAAGTGGGTCCCTGACCCCTGAGTGGCCTAACTGGGAGGCACCCCCCAGTAGGGGTGGACTGACACCTCACATGGCTGGGTACTCCTCTGAGACAAAACTTCCAGAGGAATGATCAGGCAGCAGCATTTGCGGTTCACCAATATCTGCTGTTCTGCAGCCACCGCTGCTGATACCCAGGCAAACAGGGTCTGGAGTGGACCTCCAGCAAACTCCAACAGACCTGCAGCTGAGGGTCCTGACTGTTAGAAAGAAAACTAACAAACAGAAAGGCCATCCACACCAAAAACCCATCTGTACGTCACCATCATCAAAGAACAAAGGTAGATAAAACCACAAAGATGGGGAAAAAACAGAGCAGAAAAACTGGAAACTCTAAAAATCAGAGCGCCTCTCCTCCTCCAAAGGAATGCAGCTCCTCGCCAGCAATGGAACAAAGCTGGATGGAGAATGACTTTGATGAGTTGAGAGAAGAAGGCATCAGAAGATCAAACTACTCCAAGCTAAAGGAGAAAGTTTGAACCAATGGCAAAGAAGTTAAAAAACTTGAAAAAATATTAGACAAATGGATAACTAGAATAACCAATGCAGAGTAGTCCTTAAAGGATCTGATGGAGCTGAAAACCATGGCACGAGAACTACGTGACAAATGCACGAGCCTCAGTAGCCAGTGCGATCAACTGGAAGAAAGGGTATCAGTGATGGAAGATGAAATGAATGAAATGAAGTGAGAAGAGAAGTTTAAAGAAAAAAAGATTAAAAAGAAATGAACAAAGCCTCCAAGAAATATGGGACTATGTGAAAAGACCAAATCTGCGTCTGATTGGTGTACCTGAAAGTGACGGGGAGAATGGAACCAAGTTGAAAAACACTCTGCAGGATATTTTCCAGGAGAACTTCCCCAATCTAGCAAGGCAGGCCAACATTCGAACTCAGGAAATACAGAGAACGCCACAAAGATACTCCTTGAGAAGAGCAACTCCAAGACACATAATTGTCAGATTCACCAAAGTTGAAATGAAGGAAAAAATGTTAAGAAGGGCAGCCAGAGAGAAAGGTCAGGTTACCCACAAAGGGAAGCCCATCAGACTAACAGCTGATCTCTCAGCAGAAACTCTACAAGCCAGAAGAGAGTGGGGGCCAATATTCAACATTCTTAAAGAAAAGAATTTTCAACCCAGAATTTCATATCGAGACAAACTAAGCTTCAGAAGTGAAGGAGAAATAAACTACTTTACAGACAAGCAAATGCCGAGAGATTTTGTCACCACCAGGCCTGCCCTAAAAGAGCTCCTGAAGGAAGCACTAAACATGGAAAGGAACAACTGATACCAGCCACTGCAAAAACGTGCCAAATTGTAAAGACCATCAAGGCTAGGAAGAAACTGCATCAACTAACGAACAAAATAACCAGCTAACATCATAATGACAGGATCAAATTCACACATAACAATACTAACCTTAAATGTAAATGGGCTAAATGCTCCAATTAAAAGACACAGACTGGCAAATTGGATAAAGAGTTAAGACCCATCAGTGTGCTGTATTCTGGAAACCCATCTCACATGCAGAGACACACATAGGCTCAAAATGAAGGGATGGAGGAAGATCTACCAAGCAAATGGAAAACAAAAAAAGGCAGGGGTTGCAATCCTAGTCTCTGATAAAACAGACTTTAAACTAACAAAGATCAAAAGAGACAAAGAAGGCCAAGAATGGTAAAGGGATCAATTCAACAAGAAGAACTAACTATCCTAAATATATATACACCCAATACAGGAGCACCCAGATTCATAAAGCAAGTCCTTAGTGACCTAACAAGAGACTTAGACTCCCACACAATAATAATTTGAGACTTTAACACCCCACTGTCAACATTAGACAGATCAATGAGACAGAAAGTTAACAAGGATATCCAGGAATTGAACTCAGCTCTGCACCAAGTGGACCTAATAAACATCTACAGAACTCTCCACCCCAAATCAACAGAATATACATTCTTTTCAGCACCACACCACACCTACTCCAAAACTGACCACATAGTTGGAAGTAAAGTGATCCTCAGCAAATGGAAAAGAACAGAAATTATAACAAACTGTCTCTCAGACCACAGTGCAATCAAACTAGAACTCAGGATTAAGAAACTCACTCAAAACTGCTCAACTACATGGAAACTGAACAACCTGCTCCTTAATGACTACTGAGTACATAACAAAATGAAGGCAGAAATAAAGATGTTCTTTGAAACCAATGAGAACAAAGACACAACATACCAGAATCTCTGGGACACATTCAAAGCAGTGTGTAGAGGGAAATTTATAGCATAAATGCCCACAAGAGAAAGCAGGAAAGATCTAAAATTGACACCCTACCATCACAATTAAAGGAAGTAGAGAAGCAAGAGCAAACACATTCAAAAGCTAGCAGAAGGCAAGAAGTAACTAACATCAGAGCAGAACTGAAGGAAATAGAGACACAAAAAACCCTTCAAAAAAATCAATGAATCCGGGAGCTTGTTTTTTGAAAAGATCAACAAAATTGATAGACTGCTAGCAAGACTAATAAAGAAGAAAAGAGAGAAGAAACAAAAAGACACAATGAAAAATGACAAAGGGGATATCACCACCAATCCCACAGAAATACTAATTACCATCAGAGAATACTATAAACACCTCTACACAAATAAACTAGAAAATCTAGAAGGAATGGATAAATTTCTCAACACATACACCCTCCCAAGACTAAACCAGGAAGAAGTTGAATCTCTGAATAGACCAATAACAGGATCTGAAATTGAGGCAGTGATTAATAGCTTACCAACCAAAAAAAGTCCAGGACAAGATGGATTCACAGCCTAATTCTACCAGGAGTACAAGGAGTTGCTGGTACCATTCCTTCTGAAACTATTCCAATCAATAGAAAAAGAGGGAATCCTCCCTAACTCATTTTATGAGGCCAGCATCATCCTGATACCAAAGCCTGGCAGAGACACAACAAAAAAAGAGAATTTTAGACCAAGATCCTTGATGAACATCAATGCAAAAATCCTCAATAAAATACTGGCAAACCGAATCCAGCAGCACATCAAAAAGCTTATCCACCATGATCAAGTGGGCTTCATCCCTGGGATGCAAGGCTGGTTCAACATACGAAAATCAGTAAACGTAATCCAGCATATAAACAGAACCAATGACAAAAACCACACGATTATCTCAATAGATGCAGAAAAGACCTTTGACAAAATTCAACAACGCTTCATGCTAAAAACTCTCAATAAATTAGGTATTGATGGGACATATCACAAAATAATAAGAGCTATCTATGACAAACCCACAGCCAATATCATACTGAATGGGCAAAAACTGGAAGCATTCCCTTTGAAAAAAGGGACAAGACAGGGATACTGTCTCTCACCACTCTTATTCAACATAGTGTTGGAAGTTCTGGCCAGGGCAATCAGGCGGGAGAAGGAAATAAAGGGCATTCAGTTAGGAAAAGAGGAAGTCAAATTGTCCCTGTTTGCAGATGACATGATTGTATACCTAGAAAACCCCATTGTCTCAGCCCAAAATCTCCTTAAGCTGATAAGCAATTTCAGCAAAGTCTCAGGATACAAAATCAATGAGCAAAAATCACAAGCATTCTTATACACCAACAACAGGCAAACAGAGAGCCAAATCATGAGTGAACTCCCATTCACAATTGCTTCAAAGAGAATAAAATACCTAGGAATCCCACTTACAAGGGATGTGAAGGACTTCTTCAAGGGGAACTACAAACCACTGCTCAAGGAAATAAAAGAGGATACAAACAAATGGAAGAACATTCCATGCTCATGGCTAGGAAGAATCAGTATTGTGAAAATGGCCACACTGCCCAAGGTAATTTATAGATTCAATGCCATCCCCATCAAACTACCAATGACTTTCTTCATAGAATTGGAAAAAACTACTTTAAAGTTCATATGGAACCAAAAAAGAGCCCGCATTCCCAAGTCAATCCTAAGCCAAAAGAACAAAGCTGGAGGCATCACCCTACCTGACTTCAAACTATACTACAAGGCTACAGTAACCAAAACAGCATGGTACTGGTATCAAAACAGAGATATAGACCAATGGAACAGAACAGAGCCCTCAGAAATAATGCCGCATATCTACAACTATCTGATCTTTGACAAACCTGACAAAAACAAGCAATGGGGAAAGGATTCCCTATTTAATAAATGGTGCTGGGAAAACTGGCTAGCCATATGTGGAAAGCTGAAACTGGATCCCTTCCTTACAGCTTATACAAAAATTAATTCAAGATGGATTAAAGACTTCCATGTTAGGCCTAAAACCGTAAAAACCCTAGAAGAAAACCTAGGCAATACCACTCAGGACATAGGCATGGGAAAGTACTTCATGTCTAAAACACCAAAAGCAATGGCACAAAAGACAAAATTGACAAATGGGATCTAATTAAACTAAAGAGCTTCTGCATAGCAAAAGAAACCACCATCAGAGTGAACAGGCAACCTACAGAATGGGAGAAAATTTTTGCAACCTACTCATCTGACAAAGGGCTAATATCCAGAATCTACAATGAACCCAAACAAATTTACAAGAAAAAAACAAACAACCCCATCAACAAGTGAGTGAAGGACATGAACAGACACTTCTCAAAAGAAGACATTTATGCAGCCAAAAAACACATGAAAAAATGCTCATCATCACTGGCCATCAGAGAAATGCAAATCAAAAACACAATGAGATACCATCTCACACCAGTTAGAATGGCAATCATTAAAATGTCAGGAAACAACAGGTGCTGGAGAGGATGTGGAGAAATAGGAACACTTTTCCACTGTTGGTGGGACTGTAAACTAGTTCAACCATTGTGGAAATCAGTGTGGTGATTCCTCAGGGATCTAGAACTAGAAATACCATTTGACCCAGCCATCCCATTGGTGGGTATATACCCAAAGGGTTACAAATCATGCTGCTATAAAGACACATGCACATGTATGTTCATTGCAGCACTATTCACAATAGCAGACTTGGAACCAACCCAAATGTCCAACAATGATAGACTGGATTAAGAAAATGTGGCACATATAGACCATGGAATACTATGCAGCCATAAAAATGTATGAGTTCATGTCCTTTGTAGGGACATGGATGAAACTGGAAACCATCATTCTCAGCAAACTATCGCAAGGACAAAAAAACCAAACACCGCATGTTCTCACTCACAGGTGGGAATTGAACAATGAGAACACATGGACGCAGGAAGGGGAACATCACACACTGGGGCCTGTTGTGGGGTGGGGGGAGGCGGGAGGGATAGCATTAGGAGATATACCTAATGCTAAATGACGAGTTAATGGGTGCAACACACCAACATGGCACATGTATACATATGTCACAAACCTGCATGTTGTGCACATGTACCCTAAAACTTAAAGTACAATAACATAATAAAATTTTAAAAAGCACTCATAAATGTTTATTGTTATTGAGTTAATATTATTCACTCAACAAATATTTATTTATGCAAAGCACTACTCTAGATTTAAAAAACTGATTAAGACCCAATTCAATTGTGCCTTATCTAAGAGGGAAAAGCCATGTGCTAGATACTGTAATATGATGAAATATGAGTCATAATAAAAATGCATTTTTAAACTTACATGGAAGAAAAAGAGGGGAGCATAACAACATATTCATAATTAGCTATATCTGGTAATACAGAATTAAACTGAGAAGTTTGAGAACTTTCCTTTTCTCAAAAAAATGGATTTTAAGTAGATAAATCAGACACTACAAAGTTTGCATACTAATTTGCAAAGTAGCAAAATTTTTCTGTATAAACAATGCAACAGTAAAGCCATTCCAATCAAATAAATAATTTTGCAGACTTAATTAGTGGAACCCAGATTAATAAAACTTGCTTTATTCTAGCTCTAGAGCTCTGATAAATAATTTCTCTTTAAACAGCAAAACATGGATATTGGTGATCAAACCAGTAGTAAAAATGTTTTAAAGGCAGATTGTATTAGTCCATCCTCACATTGCTGTAAAGAACTACCTGAGACTGGATGGTTTGTAAAGAAAAGAGGTTTAATTTACTCACAGTTCCACAGGAGGCATGGCTGGGATGCCTCGGGAAACTTACAATCATGGCAGAAGGTGAAGGAGAAGCAGGTACAATTTTCACATGGCAGAGCAGGAGAGAGAGAGAGTGAAGGAGGAGGTGCTACATACTTTTAAACAACTAGATCTCATGAGAACTCACTCACTATCACGAGAACAGCAAGGTGGAAATCTGCCCCCATGATCCAATCACCTCACACCGGGTCCCTCCCCCAAAACTGGGGATTACAATTCAACATGAGATTTGGGTGGGGGCACAGAGCCAAACCATATCAGACTCTTTAGAGTGTTCTGCTTCTAGCTGAGTCACAGCTAAACTACTAAAAATTTCATGCAGAATTCAAGACTTCATATATGTAAGGATTCTAGAACCTAATCCTGATAGTTCATGTCAAGAACATTCTGAGTCAAAAACAAACATTCTCTTTAAAAATTGAGGTATTAAGATTAAAAATATTCTCCAGAGGATGTATGGCTTAAAATTTCAAGTCTCTGTATTTCCCATTGTAATTAAGTTAATTTGAGACTTAAGCTGGGACTATAGGCACATGCCACCATGCCTGACTAATTTTTTAAATTTGTGTAGAGATTGCCCACATTAGTCTTGAACTCTTGGCATCAACTGATCCTTCTGCCTTGGCCTTTCAAAGTACTAGGATCATAGGCCTAAGCCACTGTGCCTGGCCAGCACATTAATTTTTTTATCAACACTTCACATATTTCCAGGATAGGAAGAGAAACACAAAGCCTCAACAGGACACTTTTCCCCAGACAATGACTAAAAAAATAGATGTTTACTTAACATAATGATTGAAAGTAAGGATATATTGGTAATACATGTGCTTAATCAGTTTTATTTTGTATGATAGTTTTCTATTTCTACCTTACCTAACTAGTTTCCCTTCTGTCTATTTTTTGATGTGTATGTATGGATGTATTAAAGTATTTCTTTCAAAACTCCTTTGAGAATATCTGGAGTTAGCCCACCGCTGTGTCTCTTCAAGATGAGACTTTCCATCACTTTCTGTAAGTTCATTGGTTTTATTGTGTTAAATGTTTTTCTTATATTCAAGTAAGTGTTAAAGTAATAATGTAATGCAGTTATATATTTTTTAATATTTTATTTTCATAGGTTTTGGGGGAACAGGTTGTGTTTATTTACATGAATAAGTTCTTTAGTGGTGATTTCTGAGATTTTGGTGCACCCATTACCCAAGCAATATACGCTGAACCCAATTTGTAGTCTTTTATACTTCACCCCCTTCCCATCCTTTCCCCCTGAGTCCCCAAAGTCCATTGTGTCATTCTTATCCCTTTGCATCCTCATAGCTTAGTTCCCATTTAAGAGTGAGAACATACAATGTTTGATTTTCCATTCCTGAGTTACTTCACTTACAATAATAGTCTCCCATCTCATCCAGGTCACTGCAAATGCTGTTAATTCATTCCTTTTTATGGCTGAGTAGTATTCCATTGTGTATAGATAGATAGATAGATAGATAGATAGATAGATAGATAGATAGAGATCAGCTTCTGATCAATATATATATGCATTTATATATATATTGATATTGATATATATATGCATTTTTAGTCATTGTCTGGGGAAAAGTGTCCTGCTGAGGCTTTGTGTTTCTCTTCCTATGCTGGAAATATGTGAAGTGTTGATAAAAAAATTAATGTGCTGGCCAGGCACAGTGGTTTAGGCCTATGATCCTAGTACTTTGAAAGGCCAAGGCAGAAGGATCAGTTGATGCCAGGAGTTCAAGACTAATGTGGGCAATATATATATATTGATATATATATATATCAGTTTCTTTATCCACTTGTTGATTGATGGGCATTTGGGTTGGTTCCTCATTTTTGCAATTGTGAATTGTACTGCTATAAACGTGTGTGCAACTTTCTTTTTCATATAATGACTTCTTTTCTTCTGGGTAGATACCTAGTAGTGGGATTGCTGGATCAAATGGTAGTTCTACCTTCAGTTCCTTAAGGAATCTCCACACTGTTTTCCATAGTGGTTGTATTAGTTTACATTCCAAGCAGCAGTGTAGAAGTGTTTCTCTTTCCCCGTATCCACATCAACATCTACTGTTTTTTGGTTTTTTGATTATGGCCATTCTTGCAGGAGTAAAGTGATATCAAATTGTGGTTTTGATTTGCATTTCCCTGATCATTATAAATTTTTTAAACCAGTTTCCATGTGGAATGTTTCATGTGTAGCAATCTTACCACATCTGAGTCTTCAATGAGAAGAGTTGGTCTCATGAATCACCATTCTTTGAGGAAAACATAAATGCCTAGTCTTGAGAGTGGCAGAAAACATAGCCCCAAGAGGGTAATATTGGCATAGGATTAAAAGACAAAGACATGTCTTTGGGCTATAAATTGAAGATTTTTTTCATTTATGGAGGAAAACAATTTCTTATCTCCTACATTTACCGAGAGGAGTACCAGAACCGTAAAATCAAATTAAAAGTTAGAAATCTTCTTTGATTATATCACTGATAATTTATATATGATAGCTGTAGGATCTTCTGGATTCAACAAACATATGAGATAGCCTTGACATTTATCTGAAGGGTTTGGTGTAGTTTCAGTGTAGGAATCTGATTCCTATAGTACTCCAGGAACAAATGAAACTACAACAAACCCTTCAGATTAACTCAAAATCACATAACTGAGAAGGCTTGTGCTGGGAAAAGAGCCTGGATCTTAAAATTTTCCCACTTCTTTTTTTTTTTTTTTGAGTCCTGAAAATATATTACTGCTTGATGACTGCCTTATTTTTTATTCAAAGTTAATGATCTCAGAGGAAATCTCTCCAAAGTGCTTCTACCATATTCCTAAGTCATATGACCAACCAGACATTTTGTCAATCCAGAGACACTGTCTGCAACAGAGCAGGCACTCAGTATGCCTTTGTCAAGTCATAAATGAATGACCAGTGGGTTAAAAGTGAAAAGAAGCAGAAAAAAATCTTGTAGCACGTGTGCGTGTGTGCATGTGTGTGTGTGTGTGTGTGTGTGTGTGTGTGTATACAAACATAAAGACTCAAAAAATCAACTCATAGGTAAATAGTTTTCAAAAATGCTGTAATAATAGCCTTCACAAGGCTGATGGTCATGTAAAGTGCCTCTCTCTTGTGGAAATTGTCCCCAAAATATAGCATCAGTCCAAGGTAAAAACCACCTGATCATTTGGAAACTTTTGAGGAATCTGCAAGGGGAACAGAAATGTGTCACTTCTACCCTAGAGGGAAATTAGGCCACTGGGAAGGAGAAGCAATGCCCTCCTGTGAGAAGCCCTGTGACCCTATACAACCTCCCAGCTGCCCAGGAAGCAAAGCCAACATGTGGATCTCAACCTCAAATGCCACGATGAGAGAGAAAATCTAGAATGTGGCATCTGAGTCCCATAGCCAGAGACACACCCTGTTTTGGGTCACAGCTGTCCATGCTGTTCTTGGATGGGAGGGACAAGGAGGAGGCCAACTGAGAATAAAGTCAGAAGACTTTGGCTCAGGTCATAGGAATGAATTTGTTGGCTGAACAATATCTAAACAAATTGATCTGTGCTAGAATTAATTTATTTTAAACTAGAACTTCATTTGATGACCCCTTGTTCTTATTTTTTCCAACACGCCACATAGCTTGGGGTAATTCACATTTACTGACCCTTACTTAACATTCACTTGGAAGTTACTGATTATAAAGGAACCAAATCAAGAGTTAGAGAACACCAGGCTCACCAAAACCCAATAATAGGCCTTTTACTTAGTTTGTTATAAACATGCTATTTATTTTGAAATGAAGAAAGGAAAATTTTCAGCACCCACCAGTTTCTTTCCCATGCTTTTTTATGTTCCTGAACACTCAGTTAATTGCATTCCTGAGAAGGTGACATTTCTCAGGCACAGAAAGAATGATATCCACAGCTATTTCCCCAACCACATTTACTACCTGGAGCAAAGAATGTCCAGTTGATGCTAAAGGGAATGTGTTTCACCTGAGATCCCCTTAGATTGCATGCATTTGTTTTATGCTGTTTATGTTGAGCAAATTCTGTTGGATATTTAATTCAGTAAATCTAAAGCAAATTGTGTTCTGCTAGTCTAACACTTGGCTTTGAGTAATTCACCTGCATGAAAGTAGGGAAACCTGTGTGCCAACAGGGGCTCTAGTATCCATAATTGGTATGTTGTTATGTTGCTTTATTAAAAAGGAAAATGAAAAACGAACACACTCATGTTAGCATTTTGCCTTACAAAGCTCTTGCAAAAGTTTTCCATTTTGAATGTGCAATTAAATCATAGTAGAAAGTAATACTTATAAAACAAATTAATAAATTCACTGTCATGGGAAATTATTCTGAAAACTTTTATTAGACTGATCAGTTCTTCAGTTCTCTTAAATCCATTGTGTAGATTAAAATGCACTCAGAAGATTGTGTAGATTTTATCAACCCAATACCAAGGTCCTAGTGGTTTCCTTAGAACAATGGATTATGGCCCAGGGTGGGAAGGCCTCAGAACTGAAATTTAGAGAAATATTACTTAAATCATAGTTAAACTTTTAGCAAATAATATCAGATAGGCATCATTAGGAATCTTTAAGGCTGTGGTTCTCAACCTTAGCCATGCACTGTATAATCACCTGGTGAGCTTTTAAAATCCAAGACCGCTAGGCCCTGACCAATAAAATCAGAATCTCCAGGGTCTGGCAGGAGCATTTTTAAAAGCAAGCGATCACTTCAACCTGAGAAAGCTGATTGCAAAAAAATAAAATAAAATAAAATAAAAGCAAGTGATTCCAATGGAACACTTAAGATTGAGAACTCTGCTTTAGAGAAAAAAACGGAACTCACCCCCTCAATAATTCTTAGAATGTATAGAATGTTTCGTCTAAATGGCCAAAACATATGTCATTCACTTGTCCCATGATGCAGATTACCTAAGGAGATCATATATCCGTCTCGTGGTTCGGTGTTCCACCACTCATAAGTAGTAACCCTCACAATCAATTCACCTCAGAGATGACTGAGATAATCAGAGAGGTATGTTTTTCTCAGCTATATTATTTTCCCTAACACTTATTGTAAATGTATTACATTTCATACATTTCAAGTCTGATCCTTCTACTGTATAGTTCCAAAAAATATTTTTAAATTTACAAACCAAGTTAATTTCAATTCACCCCGTTTGGCATTATATTTGCCCTCTATTTCATATCATACATAAATTAAATTTTATATAGATTAGAAACTCCAAAGTAAAATACAATTATGAAAAGTCCAGAACTTTTGGAGAATATCTAAGCAATTTCAGGATGAGGAGATCTTTTCAAGCATGGTAATAAAGCCCGAAACCATAAGAGTAATATGAACTGATACTACACAATGATGTAAAACTTCTTTATTTAAAACTTCATAAATAAAAGCTGAAAGACAAGTGAAAAACAGGGGATGAATATTTGCAGTATATATAGCAGATGAAGAGTTAATATCCTTAAGAGTTCAATGTTTTTACAAACTAAAAAGGCAAAGATTACCAACCCAGTAGAAAAACACGTAAAGTCTCCAAATAAACTATTCACAAAGAAGCATAAACAACCAAACTAGATGAAGAGATATTCGATCTCAGCGAGAAAAAAGAAATTGAAATTGAAATAATGAAGAAATGTTTGAGTACTTATCTGACTTGCCATGATTTGATAAAGTCAGTGATTTCAATGGCGCGGGAAACAGACACTTTAATGCATTACCGGAGTCCGATCTTTCAGCTGAGAATAGTTTGAAAATACGTACTACAATTTTTAAATACACTTTGACTCAACAATCCTGTCTAGGGGTTTATCCTGAGAAAACAGAACATGTAGGCAAACATGAACAAATTAGGATATTCACTGGAGCATTCTTTATAATATCAAAAATATGGAAGCAACCTCATTATTCATCAATAGGAACTTGGCTAAATTAATGTGCTTCATCTTTATTAGAGAAAATTGTAAAGGGATGAAGTTGGTCTTTATCTACTGACATGGGATGATGCCCTCAATATATTGCTATTTTTTAAAAGCCGATTTCAGAACAATGTATGTAATTTCATCTTATTTAATGTAAAAAATGTTTATTTAAATTTAAAAGTCTAGAAAGGTATATACAAATTACTAATCGTTATTATCTTTAGGAGAAGTGGCAGATGGAACAAGTAAGAACTTTTGACTCTACATATTTCTAAGTTGCTTGAAAAAAATTCATACATTAACAATCACCAAACACAAAAAAAGCTGTTTCCATTTTGGAAAAACAAAACAAATACCTCCCGTCTGTGATACTCTAGGCCACGTGCCTGCGTTTGCACACTCCCAAGAATATGTGGGCCCCTTTGAAAGGAAGTAGACCCTTCAAACAGCCTCACTATGGGGCCTACAAGCTTAAGGGCTGAGCCTGACAAAGGCTGATGCAGTTTATGGAATTATTTCAAGCAAGTGTTTTCTGAGCTCCTTCTCTACGCTCTCTGTGTTCAGCTGTTAATTAATTATATAAAATTCATGGTTAGTAATTTTTGCATTACAAAGCCAACCAGTTGTATATAATTGGCTTAAAAAGGATACCAACATTATTTTTTCTTTTTCAGCCTCCACTAATTACGAGTGCATAAAGTACCTTCCCAGTGAATAGGTAAATGAATGAATGAACAAATCAAGGAAATCTATGCTGACTATAATGAGATCTTCATTTTTTGATGGGGAAATAACTGATCCATATTAATCTTCGATTATCCTATATAAGGACTTTTTTCTGCCACCAAGTAAAAAAAGATAATAATTTGGCTCAGACTAGTCAAAAATATTAGTGAATATCAGAACCATAAAACTGTATTCTCCAAAAGACTTTAGTTCCTTGGTCATCATGGTAACACACGTGAAACAACCACATGTTGCTTTAGTAAGTTGACAGACATGGTCATTTCCTTCCAAGAGTTTGGTCTCTAAAATGTGATCACAGTCAATAAACTTATAGCCATACATCAAGAAACCTATTTGAACTCCAAGAGATGACTACAGGGCCAGTTTATCAAGAAGCAGACTATCTTGCAGGCATGCAATCATGCAAACACAGACACACACAGACACACACATATATTTTTAAAAGCCAAGATGTGGGACACACCTCTTGAGCAATGCTTTGAAAATGAAAACCCTGGATGTTCCATTTTACAAATGTGCACATTGCTAGAGTGAAATAAGATTCTGCTAAGGGTAAAATGATATCAGGGTTGGCAGGGGTGTGTGGGCAGGGGTGGGATGTGACGGGAGCCCTAAGGGAAGTTAACTCAATAAATGTTGAGTTTATAAGTATATCTCAGGGTTAAGGACTCCATTAGTCCAGAAGAAAGAGAATCAGCTGCTGTGTTTGGACATTGGCTATTAAATGGCATAGATCCTGTTTAAGCAAATACCAAAATTGCCTGCCTCCCTAAAGTAGTCATGTTCTAATAATACATGAGCACCATTGAATTAAAGATGCACTTTAATTACATTAATATCAAATTTCAATTTTTTGATTTTCACCACTTCTCCTTCAAAGTTAGTTTTTCCTCAACAAGCTAAGGACCCTGATCTAATCATGTTCATCAAGGTGCTGGTGCTTTTCTCCAGTACATGTTGAACATGTGGAAAATGATTATAAAAATCATAAGCATCGCCAACCTGAACAAAAATAGTTTTATAACAGATTTCTGTTATAAAGATAGAGATGAGGCTTGAGCAAGGTTTTTATTTCCTATCTTCATTTTAGTAGTTGATCTACTATCATCTTTTAAATAAATTTTTTTTTACTTTGAAATAATTTCTAACTCACAGAAAAGTTGCAAGTGAGTTCCAAAATATCCTTTATCCAGATTCACCAGTTGTTAAGATTATGCTACATTTGCAATGTTAATCTCTTGCTATCTCCAAATATATATTAAAATGTAGTTTGCATACACCTAATACATCAAAAAATCAAGGCCTCATTATAGACAGCATAGATTGCATTTGCTCCTTTATTTTTTATTATTATATGTGCCTCTCCTAAGAACGTGAATATTGAATATTGCCTTCATTATCTTACATAATCTCAATCAGTTATTAAATTCAAAAAATTTAGCATTGATATAATACTTTTACCTAATCTGCCATTCTTATCTTAATATTTTCCATTATCTCCATAATGTCCTTTTTACGTTCTTCCCCTCCTGCCCAGAATAACATGTTACTTAGTCGTTATTTAGTCTTTAGTCTTCTTTAATCTAGAACAATTTCCCAGCCTTTTTAAAATGCTTAATGACACAGATATTTTTAAAGAATACAGGCCAGTTATTTTTGAGAATACGCCTCAATTTAAAAATGCAGTTCTGCTGTTACCTTAGTTTAAGTGCTGTTTTTAAGAAGTCTGATGGCAGCCTAATTTTCTTAATCTTATAACTCACCCGATGTGTTTTGCTTGATCTTTTCTTTATCTTTAAAGATTGATAGTTTTTATCGCAAGGACAAAAAACCGAACACCACGTGTTCTCATTCATAGGTGGGAATTGAACAATGAGAACACTTGGATTCAGGAAGGGGAACATCACACACCGGGGCCTGTTGTGGGGTGGGGGGAGGGGGAGGGATAGCATTAGGAGATATACCTAATGTAAATGACGAGTTAATGGGTGCAGCACACCAACGTGGCACATGTATACATATGTAACAAACCTGCACGTTGCGCACATGTACCCTAGAACTTAAAGTCTAATAAAAATATATATATATATATAGAAAAAAAAGAAAATTGAGAAGCCAATTCTATTTGAGGTTGCCAAATATAGTAGGCGCCTATCTTACTAGCTATTTTCCAGGCACGGTGCCTGTAAGGACACCACCTTTGTCCAGAAATCCATGACCTCTTGTTAGGAACTCACCTGCTTCTAAGTGCCTGGAGTTATTTGTGCTGCTGAGCCTTTCCTGAGACTTTGGCAAGGCTGACTCTTTTTATAATTCTAACCTCTGCATTTATATATTCTTATCTTTATCTTTGTTCTTACCTCTATAAAATGAGGATGGTTATATTTCCTTGCCCATCTCCACGGTTGATGGATGAAAGTTATTTCATGAAGCGATTGTAGTATTTTATCTGTGACGTAAATTTTTATGTGGTTGTGTGACAGGTCATATTTCCCCATTTTCCTTTATTGTTGTGGAAAGAGTATTATTTAAAGAGTGAATAAAATGTTTTTCTTTTAAATACAAAAAAAAAAGATTGATAGTTTTAATCTTTCTATATTTGATCTCTTGTTAGTCTTTGTTTTAACCTGGGTTTTAGGAAGAGATGCATTTTGTTCTTGTTGTTTTAGTGTCTCTTATAGTGTCTTTCCATTCTCTTTTTTTCTATCTAACATTTTACTATCTGGTCTATAATTTTTTAGTTTTTAATTTTTGTGGGTACATAGTGGGTGTATATATTTATGGAGTACACGAGATGTTTTGAATGCCTAATAATAACATCATGGAGAATGGGGTATCCATCCCTTCAAGCATTGTTCCTTTGTGTTACAAACAATCCAATTATACTCTTTTAGTTATTTCAAAATGTACAATTAAATTATTATTGACTGTAGTCACCCTGTTTTTTTTCAAATAGTAGGTCTTTATTCAGTCTAACTTTTTTTGTACCCATTAACCATCTCTACCTCTCTTCCATCCCCCCACTATGCTTCCCTGTGTCTGGTAACCATCCTTCTACTCTCTATGTCCACAAGTTCAATTGTTTTGATTTTTAAATCCCACAAATAAGTGAGAACACATGATGTTTGTCTTTCTGTGTCTGGCTTATTTTTCTTAACATGATGATCTCCAGTTTCATCCATGCTGTTGCAAATGACAGGATCTCATTATTTTTATGGCTGAATAGTACTCTGTTATGTATATGTACATTTTCTTTGTGGTCTATAATTTTTAAATAGTATTTTTGACTACCACATATTACTTATACAGCAGGCAATTATTTTTTCCACTCTCTTATTTCTGACTTCCTTCTCTTCCCACTTTTAGGTGCATTCTTTCTACTCTGTCAGTATGTATAAATAATGTTTACATATTATTCTTCTACCCATATGATCACTCTTGTTTTAGTCTTGACCTACAATTAATTGTATTAAATGCTCAATGTCCATACTTTGGACTTAATTTTCTCCACTTTGCTTCCTTCTTTTCTCCTATTGTCACGTTTTGAAGGGCATCACGCCTTCTCTAGCTCCTTTTACCCTAGTAGCAATGCTTTTCCAGGGCTTCCAACTCTGGTCCTCTCCCTTTCATGCCCCTTCCCTGTAGGCCATGCTACAAATTACCAAGTCTCAGGCCTTTGTTCAGAATATTGGCACTGGTTTGGTTTTCACCTTCTGGGTGTAATTTTGTTTGTGCTTCGCATACATCCTAAGCTCTCCTCTTCTCTTTCTTGTAGTCTCTCAAGCCTTCTTGCTTTTGCTCTCAATATCCACAGGCTTACAGCTATGGCAAAACATTTATTGGAATCCCAGCACTTTGGGAGAATATGGGAGATATTCAAAGACACAGAAATGCCAATTACTAGAGAAATAAGATTGAGTAGAGGCAGAATTATTTTATATTTTAAAAAATCATGGCATAGAATGCAAAATTTACATCATGTTTAAATAAAATAAAATTTATAGAAATGTCTCTCTTCTGGCAGCCACTTAGGACAATTGTCCTGGTTTCTCCAGGCGCACATGTTTATTTTCCCCTCCATTAGGAATATTCAGTGAAAAAGTGTGAGAAGCACTGAAATAAGATACGCTGTCTATTTTCATGCCCTCTACAAAGTTGAGAAGCCTCTATGTTCATCCAGCCATTGGTGAAAATGCTGAATAAAATAGGGTAAAGGCACGCTACTAGAGACTATAAAGCCATTAATAGACACTCTTGAAAAGAGACAATCCCATATTGCTCCATCATGTCACGATGATACCAATTGCTTGCTGTTTCAATTTGATTTTCAAGAAATCCGTTGATCTATGTGTTTAGTATCCTCATAAAAAATAAATCAGATGAGTGTATCAAACTTGTCCTTACTTCACATTTGTTGGTTACTAATGACCTTAACATTCATTTCTGAATGCTCAAAAACTAGAGCATTTTTAACAATCTGTTGTTAAATCTGCAAATATGAATCAAATTGTCTATAATTTCCTGAATCCTTTCTGTTCCTCTCTTAAAAATAAAGATGAAATGTACCCATCTGTGGTCTTGTGGCACCTCTCCTATTTGCCATGACTTTTCAAAGACTACCAAACAGTTTATAGCTGGAAATTCTATTTGCACCCTGGTACATAATTTATCTGGTCTCATTTTAAACATCTTGGAGTTAGCTTGCCAATCCCTCTTTTATCTTGGGCTGCAATTTCTACTTTTCATAGTTTATTCTCCATATTCAATTTAAACCCCAATCTAGAAAAGAGAGGAGAAAAAAAAAGAATTGAATGATGCTGTCTTGTCTCTGATATACCTTCTGCTATCATCTCTAAGAAGTAGACTTATTTCCTTGTTCTTTTTGAAATCATGGATTGACAAACTATAATTGTGTGTGTGTGTGTATATATATACACACACATATACCTTGTGTGTGTATATATATATACATATGCCTTGTGTGTGTGTATATACATACACATATGTACCTTGTGTGTGTGTATATACATACACATATGTACCTTGTGTGTGTGTATATATATATTTACCTTGTGTGTGTATGTATGTGTGTGTGTTTATATATATATATACACATATATATACACATATATATACACATATATATATACACATATATACACACATATATATACACACATATATATACACATATATATACACATATATATATACACATATATATATATACAGGGTACAAAGTAATGTTATGACATATGTATACAACATGAAATGACTAAATCAAGCTAATTAATATATCCATCACTTCAATACTGATCTTTTTTGTGGCAAGAACATTTAAAATATATTGTCTTAGCAATTTTGAAATATATGTTATTATTAAATATAGTTACCATGCTATACACTATATCTAAAATAATTCGTTCCTCCTGTCTAACTGAAACTTTGTACCCTTATGAGCTCCCTTAGCTTATGGTAATGAGCTCTCTTAGCTTTTCTTTGTCTAGGAAAGCTTTTATTTCTCCCTCATTTCTGCTGAGAAATCCACTGACATTGAGACTACCTTGTATGTGATATGTTTATCTTGTGCTGCTCTCAGAATTTTTAATTAGTCTTTGATTTTTGATAGTTTGATTATTACATGTCTTGGTTAACTCTTCTTTGAGTTGAAATTGATTGCAAACTCCTGCACTTACTGTACCTAGACATTGGCATCTTTTCTCCCAAATTTGGGGAGTTTTCAGGCACCATTTCTTTAAATATGCTTTCTGACACTTTTTTTCTCTCTTCTTCTTGAATTCCTATTATATGCATGTTAGTTCTATTGATGGTGTTGCATAATTCCTGTAGGCATTCTTTATTCTTTTTTCTCCTCTGAATGAATAATTTAAAATGTTCTGTCTTTGAGATCACTGGTTATTTCTTTATCTTGACTGAGTCTGCTGATGAAGTTTTCTATGCAGTGTTTTCAGTCCAGTAATTGTATTCCTCATCTCTAGGATTTCTAATTTTTTTAAAAGTAACTATTTCTTTATTTTTTTGTCAAACCTCTCATTTTGTTCATGTTTGTTTTCTAAATTTCATTTAATTTTCTGTCAATATATTTGTGTAGTTCACTGAGCTTCTTTAAAAGAATTATTCTGAGTTGTCAGTCATTTTATAGAACTCCCTTACTTTATGGTCCATCATTGGAGCTTTATTAGTTTCTTTTGGAGGTGTCATGATTTTCTGATTCTTCATAATCCTTGTGTCCTGGGTTGGTGTCTGTGTATTTGAGGAGACAGCCACCTCTTACAGTCTACAGGTGTTCTTTGGCAGGGATAGACTTTCACTATTTAATCTACCCTGTGATTCTGGATAGATCAGCTGGTAATGGCCACAGTAGGTAGAGTTGCTGTTGGGTTCTCTGGTTGGCTGGGCCACTGCCGTTGCTCTGAGGTTGTCTGAGACTGCTGGCTGGGCTCTGCTGTGAAGTGAGACCACTGGCTGGGCTCTGCTATCAGGTGAAGCTGATGGCCAAGCAACATGATGTCCCTGATCAGGCCAGGTAACAGGGTATATCCCTGGCTGGGTGGTATCACTGTTTGGGTTCCACAGCTGGGCAGGGCTGCAGGCTGGGATTTGATGCTAGCAGAGTTGCCATTCGGGACAAATGGGATCAGAGGCTATACTCCATAGAAATGCACAGTTGAGGCTTGTTGCCCTGCCTGGGTGGTGCCTTGATGTAGGCTCTGGGGCCAGATCAAGCCACTTTTTGGCCTCCCATGTCAGGCAGGTTTGGCACTTGTGCTTTGAAGAAATGCAATGTTGTGGGCATCTCCCTGAGTAGGCAGGGCCTTGAAATAGGCTCTGAGACTGGTCGTGGATGCTGGATGTCTAGAGACTAAAGCCAGCTTGAACTTCCCACCATGATTCTGGGAGTGATCAGTCCAGCTTTGGACTTGGGCTGTGCTGTTGGCTGGTATCTCTGACTAGGCACCACAGCTGGCAGGAACACAGAGCTACTGCCAAGATCTGCACACTGGTCACTGTGAGCTCTGCCTCCTTTTTTTGTTTCTAACTGACCCCAGACAGTCTAACCATGCCATTACTCCCAGTGTCCCCCATAAGGCAAGACTGGTCTGAGCTTCCAGGAATGTACCTCAGAATGCTAGGGAAGCTGGATGTCTGTCTCTTGTTGTTTTCCCATTTTAAAATCATGTGCCCCAGGCCCTCCCATGACTACAGCCACTACTACGGGACCATCGAGTACCTGTGCGACAAGATTCTTGGTGACATCATTGAGAATCCAGGATTGTCCTGCATATCAACAATGCCTGTCTGGCTGCAGATGACTTCTGAACTAAGTATGAGAGGGAGCAGACTCTGCTCGTGAGTGTGGAGGCTGACATAATGGCCTGCACAGGGTGCTGGTTGAGCTGACCCTGGCCAGGACCGACCTGGAGATGCAGACCGAAGGGCTGAAGGAAGAGCTGGCCTACCTGAAGAAGAACCATGAGGGGGAAATTAATGCCCTGAGGGGCCAGGTGGGAGGCCAGATCAGTGTGGAAGTGGATTCGGCTCTGGGCGCTGATGCCACCAATATCCTGAGTGACATGCAGAGCCAATATGAGGTCATGGCCAAGCAGAACCAAAAGGATGCTGAACCCTGGTTCACCAGCTGGACTGAGGAACTGAACTGGGAGGTTGTTGGCCACATGGAGCAGCTCCAGATGAACAGGTCCCAGGTCACCGACCTGCGGTGCAACCTCCAGGGTCTTGAGATTGAGCTGCAGTGGCAGCTTAGCATGAAAGCCGCCTTGGAAGGCCACCAGCACGCTTTGGAGCCCAGCTGTCGCAGATCCAGGCGCTGATCAGCAGTATTGAAGCTCAGCTGGGCGATGTGCGAGCTGACAGTGAGAGGCAGAATCAGGAGTACCAGCTGCTCATGGACATCAAGTTGTGGCTGGAGCAGGAGCTCGCCACCTACCTCAGCCTGCTCGAGGGCCAGGAAGAGCACTACAACAGCCTGTCCACCTCCAAGATCCTCTAAGGAGGCAGGCTCCTGGGCTTCTGCTCTCCTTTAGAGGGTGTCTCCTGGGTAGGAGGATGGGAAGGAAGGGACACTTACTACAGGCTCTTCCCTGATATACCAATAAAATGTTATGGCTCAAGAATAAACAAAATAGAATCATGGACCCAGGGGAATTCTGTCTCTGTGGCCTTCTGCCAACTTGGGGGGAAGGGAGGAGAGATGTGGTCAAAATAAGACCATTTCTCTTACCATTTTAATGTGGTTTTTATCCAGTTCTGTGGTCCACACTAGTGTCAGGCTCATTCCCAATTTAGGGGTTTTTTCACAAAAATTCTTGTCTGTGGATAGTTGTTAGTTGGATATTTTGTTGAAGGGACGTGAAGTCTGGGACCTTCCCATTCAACATCTTGCTGTTGTCACTCTCCCCTCCTTGTTCTTTTTGACTAAAAGAAGCATCCGTCTGGTGCAGTGGCTAATGGCTATAATTACAGCCCTTTGGGAGGTCAGGGTGAGAGGACAGATTTAGGCCAGGAGGTTGAGGCTGCAGTGAGCCATGATCACACCACTGCACTACAGCCTGGACAATACAGTGAGACCCTATCTCTAGAAAAATAAATAAATAAATAAAATAAAATAAAGCCTCATGGCTCCTTTTGGTCATTGTTACCTTTTTTTTTTTTTTTTTTTTGCTCAAAAAAAGGTCATCTTTACCTTTTTTTTTCCTCAAAGTCATCTTTACCTTTTTTTTTTTTTCTCAAAAAAAGGCCACCTTTACCTTTTTTTAAATCCTCTATTCATTTGGGTCTTACTTTATAGAACTTTTATAGTAGATTTGCTACATTTCCCTATTCACCTTTGGTTACTCTCCCTTCTTATATCTTATAAACATGTCATTTAAAATTTGAGATAAATAGACAACGATTCAACTTTCCTGAGCTGTCTCCCATTTTATTTGAATTATTTCTTGGTTTTAAAAAATCTCTCTTCGTTAGCCATAATCTTATTTGAGACTCAATTTCATGGGTCAAAACAATTTTTTTCCTTGAATTTTTTTAAAGTTTCCCCAAAGCCAGGGTATTTGCCTGACTCTATTCAGGGTTCCCTTTTCTGGCCATGATAAGAGCTTTGAACGCTCACAGTTTTTCATGTCACACACAGCATATTATTGATAATAGTCTCACAGGTGACACACTCTCACTGGTATACCATAATTTTCACAAAACTCAAATACATTTTTCCTGAAAATAAAACGTTGTAATCATTTTTAATTGCCACATATATTGGCTATATACTAGTTAGGCTTGCTCTCTACAACGTTTCTGGGGATATTGATAAACAAGCTATTGATTATGTGGCGTTCTGTGCTACTTTTGCTAACACCAATCTTTCTCTCTCACTTAAGAAAACATACTTGTAAGAACATGAGAGCAATGATATCATTGAGATAACCTTGACTACACTCAAATGTATGTATTTTTAGAAGGCAGATCATGTGCAAATTTAGTGCTTTCACTATTAGTAATAAATTACTTGCAACACACCCCATGTGTCAAAACCAAGCTGAGAAATAGTCCAGGTGTGTTCTCCTGAGGTTCCTATCCCCCTCCACACTATCAACTAGCTTTTTTACTCCGTCAAAATTCAGTCCAGGCTTTGCTTGATTTTCATTATGAGGACAGTGCGTAATTTATCTGATCAGGATGGTCCAAGTAAACTGCCTTGACAAATAACCTGCCTTTGTACAATTCAGGCACCTTTCCATATCCACCATTTGGCTCGGTAGTCTGTAACATTATACAGTCATATTATTTCTAATATTGGTAGTATTTTAGTATTCTGTTTCTATGAGCCTTTTAAATTCATGGCAATGAAATTGCATGACATCATATAGCAGAGTAAAGACATAAAAGTTTCGTAACCTTTTAATTTAAAATAAGTTGATCTAAAATAAATTCAAGCTAAACACAAAATTGTCTGCGAAAGGTATTTTTTTTAAATTGAAACAATGAATACTGAATTGAAAACTGTTAGCTCATTAGACAATGCACTGAGTGATGAAAGCACCAAGGACTACCAGGCCTGAAAGAAAGGAAAGAAGAGGGGAGGGGAGGAGAGGAGAGACGAGGGGAGGGAAGGAGAGGAGAGAGGAGGGGAGGGGAGGGAAAAAGGAAAGGAATAAAAGGAAAAGAAAGGAAAGGAAGGGAGGGGGAAGGAAAGGAAACGAAAGAAAATTATATAAGAAGGGGAATTTGGGGAGTTCTGAGAAGGCTATCCATTCATACAGATTATGCCTAAACTAGAATTATTTTTTCTTTTTAATTAAGAACCATTTAGAATGAACAATTTTTCCATTCTACAGCTGCTTGTATTATAATTTCTAGAAAGTGGTACCTTAAAGCCAATCTATTTCTTACACAAAATATTGTATTTTCTTATTATTTTAAATTTAAAAATTATTAAATTTTCTATTTCAGGACTGCTGACACAGCTTTAGAAATCTATTCTATACTCCCAAATCCTCCCTGTAACTAGAATATAATCTTTAGCAAGATGGCAGCCACAACTGCCCCCACTGCATGCTTGTGGCATCAAGAAAGGGAAGGGGGTGGAGGCCCAGAACACTAGGGGGACTTCTACCCATGTCGGGGTAGAGGTAAGGGAATCCAAGAAGGGGGTGGGTGAGACTTGTAGACAGGAGTAAGGGAGAGTCACTAGAACAGGACCTCTACACCCTCTTTGGGCAGCCAGGTGAGAGGTGCCCAGCCAGTGAGTCCAGGTACCCCAATCAGCATTAGGGTGTCCTGCAGAAAGCATATTATGAAGGAAAGACAGGAATGAGTGGCATCCTTGGAACTATCTGGTGGGAGTTAAACTGCATCGGCAGAGGGGGTATGGCAAGTCCAGCATCCAGTTGAGCAATTAAGGGAGATCATGAGAGCAGCGTCTAGCGTGGATAGGGAGCAGTCTCACCATGGATAGGGGGCAGTCTCACCATGGATGGGGGCAGTCTCACCATGGATAGGGGGCAGTCTCACCATGGATGGGGGCAGTCTTACCATGGATAGGGAGCAGTCTCACCATGGATAGGTGAGACGGATGGGTGCGCCTCACCATGGATAGGGAGTCTCACCATGGATAGGGAGCAGTCTCACCATGGATAGGGGGCAGTCTCACCATGGATAGGGGGCAGTCTCACCATGGATGGAGGCAGTCTCACCATGGATAGGGGGCAGTCTCACCACGGATAGGGAGCAGTCTCACCACGGATAGGGGGCAGTCTCACCACGGATAGGGGCAGTCTCACCATGGATAGGGGGCAGTCTCACCATGGATAGGGGGCAGTCTCACCATGGATGGGGCAGTCTCACCATGGATAGGGGGCAGTCTCACCATGGATAGGGGGCAGTCTCACCGTGGATAGGGGGCAGTCTCACCGTGGATGGGGGCAGTCTCACCATGGATAGGGGGCAGTCTCACCATGGATGGGAGCAGTCTCACCATGGATAGGGGGCAGTCTCACCATGGATAGGGGGCAGTCTCACCATGGATGGGGGCAGTCTCACCATGGATAGGGGGCAGTCTCACCATGGATGGGGGCAGTCTCACCAATGGATAGGGGGAAGTCTCACTATGGATAGGGGGCAGTCTCACCATGGATAGGGGGCAGTCTCACCATGAATGGGGGCAGTCTCACCATGGATAGGGGGCAGTCTCACCATGGATAGGGGGCAGTCTCACCATGGATGGGGGCAGTCTCACCATGGATAGGAGGCAGTCTCACCATGGATGGGGGCAGTCTCACCAATGGATAGGGGGAAGTCTCACTATGGATAGGGGGCAGTCTCACCATGGATAAGGAGCAGTCTCACCATGGATAGGTGGCAGTCTCACCATGGATGGGGGCAGTCTCACCATGGATAGGGGGCAGTCTCACCAATAGCAAAGGAGGGGAAGTTGACAGTAACCAGGGCTTGATTGTGAAGGGTGGACAAGTGGCTGAAGGTTGGTGAAGGGATGCTCAGCGAGCCAGGTTTGGCCACTCAGTGGGTGACCAAAATGACCCTGTGGTGGAAATTGTCAGCGACTTCAGTGCTGAGTAATCAGTGAATAGGTCTCAAGAAGCAACATCTTGATGTGGAATGTTGGGCCACCTGGAGCAGTGAAAGACAGCAGGCAAACTGGGGCTTGCAAAATGGCTCTAGGGACATAAAAGGAGTTGAATGGACTTGGCAGTAGCAGGCTTGGAGCTGCTTGATTGCAGAGCAATGACAGGCCAAAATGGAAGAGAAGGACCAGGAGAACTCAGAACTAAGCAGTAATGGCTGCAGACACTGTGCACTGGAGGATGTCGTAGATACAAAAGTGTGATCTTGGAGGTGGTCCAGTGAAGTCAGAGTTTCAGGTTTTGTCCATCCCAGATGGCTGCCCAGCACAACTGAGTTTTCCAGGAGGTGCAGGCCATAGAAACTGCAGTGGAGGTGGCCTACTAGGCAAATGCCAGCTAGCGATTAGTCAAGGTTGGTGGGCCAGTCTCCATGGCTATCCTGGGTGTTAACGGTGAAGGTGTCTTTCAGCAGGTAGAGAAGTCTATGTTTGGTCCAAGAGGGCATGAAGTAGTCACTGCGGATATGACGGGGCAGGGGTCCTCATAATGCTGATACAAGGTGCACAGGCAGTGCCTGGGCCCAAAGTGTGTCTGTGACGTGAAGGTAGAGAAACTTTTGTGCATGAGGCAGCTCCTCATAGACCAGATAGACTCAAGCTGGGGTTTAAGGGCTAGATGAGTGTTGCCTCTGTCCTGTGAAGATGGAAGGTGTGTAAACCCACTGGAGCACACCTAAATGTCTCAGTAGCTCTCTTCCTTCCTTTGTGGTAGGTACCTCATCCACTTTCAGCCCTAGTTGTAAGGAGGCTCATGCTGGATTGTGCTGCTTGCCAGGCCATAAACAGCCATTGTGACAGAGCACAGGAATAGCTTCTGTCACGTCTGCCTGCTCTGGGCCCAGAGTCCCACCTGACTGTGCTTCCTGGAGAAGCTTGACAGGATCTTTAAGTAATGAAATCAGTCTTCCCATCTTTGGAGATAGCTGCCAGCTGTTGTATTCTTGGCCTGTGAATTGTAGACCCTTCCTGTTCAGTACGCACACTACAGCCAGGTGGCACCTTTCCTGTTGGGCCTCTGCATCAGGTGTTTGAGCAGGCTTCGAATTTCTGCTTGTGTCAAAGGGCCTACAGTAGTACCCCCTTATTCGAGGTTGTTTTCCACTTTTTCAGATACCCAACTTCAACCACAGTCCGAAAATTTTTAATGGAAAATCTACAAATAAACAATTCATAAATTTTAAGTTGATCTTGGAGGTGGTCCAGTCAAGCTAGAGTTTCAGGTTTTGTCCGTTTCAGATGGCTGCCAAGTGCAAGTAGGGCTCTTGAATGTTTCCAGGAGGTGTGGCTGTGAGTTGTCTGATGAAATCTTTTGCCATCCTGCTCCGTCCCACCCAGGACATAAGTCGTCACTTTGTCTGGAGGATCCACACCATGCACTCCCTGCCCATCAGTCACTTAGAAGCCGCCGTGGTTATCAGATGGACTGTTGCGGTATCATGGCGCTTGCATTCCAGTAACCCTTATTTTACTTGACAGTAGTCCCAAAGCACAAGAATAGTGACGCAGGCAACTTGGATATGCCAAAGAGAAGCTGTAAAGTGCTTCCTTTACGTGAAAAGGTGCAAGTTCCTGACTTAATAAGGTAAAAAACAGAAAAACAAAAAACCCTCATATGCTTCTATGAAGCGTAAGAAACCCTCATAGGTTTCTAAAGATTTAAGGTAAGAATGCATCTTCTATCCATAAGAATTTTCTTAGTCTGTTTTCTGTGGTCATAACAGAATAGACAGGCATAAGGGAGAGTCACCAGAACAGGATACTGAGTAATTTATAAAGAAGAGAGGTTTACTTTGGCTTACAATTCTGGAGGCCTAGGAGTCAAAGATCTGCCCACTATATCTGGTCAGCTTCCAGTGAGGCCTCTGCCATGTCACAGCATGGCAGAGAAGTGGAAAAGGAAGCGAGCATGCCAAAGGGAGCCAAGGCAAGGAAGAACCTCACTTTGTAACAACCAGCTCTGACAGTTACTAACCCAGTCCTGCTAGACAGAGTGCTTGCTTTGGGATCTGGGATTCGTTCTTCCTCACCCTCGCTGTTTGCGGAGGTGGCAGCTGCTTTCTTAACTGTGTCCAGGTGGTGACTGGCAATGCCTGTGGTGCTGCTGGGGGTAATCTGGTGCACTCAGGATGATCACACCACAGCTCACAGGCCTCCAGGTCAGCCAGGTGCAGAGTGGCAACTCTGAGGTAAGCCCCTCTGATTTGGATGTGCTGCTCATGGGCTGCTGCTGGCAGCACCCAGCGGGCATTGTAGGGGGTGGTAAACCCCTGGAGAAGCCGCACTGTCTCACTGGGAGCATGCAGAGGAACAGGGATGGCAGCAACATGCCCGTTGGTGATTTGGTGATTTTGCTAACGGCATCAGACCGGGGTATGTTGGAGAAGTCTCTTTCCCCAGTTGGCAGACAACAGATAAGCTTTCTGTGGAGAAGATGTACTTGAGCCTTCTTGGTCTATGGGGTCATGATGCCAGGACCTTTGGGGACGAGGAGCTCCTCTCCCACAGCTGAGGCTAGAAACATACCAGCTGGTGGTTGGCTCTTCAAGCCCAGGGTGTCCCCCAGCCTACAGCATTCCTACCACCCTCCTCCTAGAAGCCCACCTTCCTGTGGGACCAGAGTGGTCTTAAAAGTAATTTTGGCAAATTTTACCTGGTGGTGACCTCCAAAACAGAGGCACAAAGTAAAGATAGAAGGCAGCAACAGATGTGAAAACAGAACAAAAACTGCCAGACCCACTGTAGAGTGTTCCTCAGACCTCACCCAATCTCTCGATCACAGCCAGGCCCTGGCCACTCTCCCTTGATCCTCCTATAGAAATGGGTGTCATCACTCATTGGCTTACTCAAATTTCATCCTCACTGCTAGTTGTGTTCTGAGATTTTGGGTGGTCCCAGCTAGCCAGCTTCACAAGGGTGATTTATCCCTGTCATCAAAGATGAGTCTTAGACACCATCTAATGCTCAAGTAGTTTATTCCAGCAGTGCTCTTACAAGACAGAAAGCAGGAGCTGGCTGGTGTCATGGGCCGGATATAGTCAGAGGTCAGATGACCAACTGACTAGGAGAGCTTCTATTTGAGGACCGTTCTCAGAGTTTGGGAGATCTTTCCCATTTCTTATACATGTATTCAGTCTGGGTCAATTACCAAGTGTTTCTTTCATAGAGCAAGTTTAATCTAGTAAGGTTAGGCTTTGTTATAAAATTTATGAAAGTTGCATCTGTGCTGAGGTGGCCTTGTCTTCTGGAAATCCCTAGGCCAGGTTGCATCCTGCTAAGTGACATGTAATATCACCACTGTGAGATGCTTGAGTGGGCCTTATCGCTATCATTAATCTTAAAGCCATGAGATGTTTCTTGTAGTATACTACAGTTATTAAAATATTCTCTTTCTAAAAAAACTAAATTTTATTTGTGAACTCCTTTCCTATGAATTTAAGTTCCCCGATGTTTTTAACCTAGGAAAAGAATCTAACCAAATGAATCCACTGAAGCTTCCCTTTTAAAGTCCTAAAATATCCTTTGGGGTTGTAAAACAGACTTTCAAAGGGCAGTAAGTAATTTCAAAAGCTTTCTCTTTATCAAGAGAATCAAAAGACAATATGGCAAAAGACAAACAGCTTGGCTCGTGATCCTTTGGCTACTTGTATATCTTCTGACAGAGCAGAAGGAAGAAAGAATGAAGGAAGGAAAGGGAGGGAAGACAAGGAAGGAAGAAAGAAGGGAGAAAATAAGAGCAAACAGCAAAATATTAAAAGATTGATTTAAAGTTATTTTTAAATATCCATATAATCTGTCAGCAGATGTGTTTAAATGCAACAGTTACCATTTTTAAAGAAATGGTCTATTTGTCATAATCCTCTTTGTATACTTACTTTTGCTAATACCTATATTTCTAAAGAAAAGCAAAAATTTTTCTTACAAGCAATATGAACACAACTCTATAGTATCATAATGCATAATGGTACCAAGAGACAGAGCCCTCTCTCTCCCGTGAGTTAGATTTAACCTTAGTGAACACAAAATCCTTTATCATCCCACGCTCTCCATTAGGCAATGTCAGAAAACAACCACAGCAAATGCCATAATGCACTTCGAACATGAATAAACATCAAGGCTTAGCTGGTTTTGCTAATGTTTCCTCATGACTCAAAAAACTATATTTTTAAAAACAGAGTTCACTTGCTACTTCCACATGAACTTATTTTTAAGAAGTAAAACATTACCCTAAAAAGTATTAATAATTTATTAAGCACCACTCTAAAAATTATTTCTTAGACCTTTTCCACACAAGAAAAAAAAATCAACATTATTTGTCTTTTCAGTTCAGAGGTCTCATGGTATTTTTTAAACATACTTAAAAGCATTCCATTTGTGATTTTCATGTACAATGTGAAAGTCTGTCCAAAAGTCACCCAAACCTAGGGTCAATTATACCCTTAGATGCTAGTTTTGTAGCTCACATGCACCTGAGCTGCAGAACCTTAGCAATAATACTCTGGTCTGGAACCTTCACTTTTAAAAGTCACCTGAGATTCCACACTTGACCTAGAACAAAGCAGCAATTTCTCTGAGTCATCCCTGTGCCTTCGTGTCCAGAGCTCACCTACACTTTGAGACCTGGGAAACAGGGTCTCAAATTGGATATAAGTCTCCTTTGCCAAATCATCTTCCCAAAAAGGTTCTGATTTACATTGCAGTTTGCAAACTTTGTACAACAAGAAACAAATCAATGGTAAGATAACAACACAGGCAGTGCTGGTCACCACGAGAAGGAGAGACCATTGAGAATCATCTCCTTCAACTCTTTCGGTAGAAAATGTGATGCATTGGTCTTTCTGGGGAGGCACTCCTTTTGGACAGACACAGGCCATGTATTGCCCACCGGGTTCCAAGCCATCTATGGTTACTTGATTCTTGCTGGAGTCTGCATTCAACAGCAGCAGGTCCTTCCCACCATACTTGGAATACAACACAGTCACTGCAGAGTTATGTGTGGTGTTGATCATATTCCACATCAATGTCACACTCTCTTTAGTCTCACTGACCACCCTGAGGTTTTCTATTGTGGCATTTGTCTCCGTAAGCATTGTTTGATCCAACAATGCCAGCTCTTCTTTCTTACTTGTGCTGGCTGGAGGAAGCTTACTTCCATTCTTTGCCACCTTTAAATTTCTTTTCCCACCTGGGTGGAGCTGGAATGATCGCTTGTTGGCCATGGTGGTACTTGCTGAGATGCTTGTGCTCAGAGTTGTGGTTGAAGAAACAGTGGAGGAGGAGAAAGGAGATAAAGAGAAGGAAGCAGTAGAGGGAGGAGACAAAGTAGAAGCAGAAAAAGAAGATGTGGGGGAGAAGGAAGAGGACCAAAGATATGATGATGCGCTAGATACAGATGTAGATCTTCCAGATCCCAGCTGGACATCCCACTCAGGATGATCTTCAGTTCTTTCAGAAGTGTCTGGTGGTATTGGAGTTGTGGTAATGCCAAGCACTGTCACAGTAACCACAGCTTCTGACATCCCAGCCAGATTTTTGGCCTTACATTTGTAATCCCCAGCGTCTTTGGAAGAAATGCCTGTCAAGCTCATTATGGACCATCTGACTCCTTCCTCTGGAGATTCTTGTATTACTGGAAGAAAACAAACGTATATTCTGTGAGGAACAAAAAGAAAATTCAAGCCACCATGCCAACTGAGGAGGAAACAACTATCCACTCTACATGCATCCTCTCACAGAAGCCAAGAGGGAAATGGCACCCTGCAAGTCTCTGACAGTGGGTGATAGTTCTGCAAACTGCTTACATCAAGGTCTAGGACCTGCCAGGTGTTGTGAGGTCTGTACAGGGAATAGTATTTTTAAAAGACAAAAGGCTGGGAATCAGGACACTTGGGTTTTAGAAACTTTTGCCCACTAAACAGTGTTTGGTTGTATATAAGTCAATTCGTATCTTTAGGCCTCTGTTTCTGCATTTATAAAATAAGAGGATGAGACGAAGTAATCTCAAAGGTCCCTTTCAATTTTAAGTCACTGTGATTCTATAGAATGTTTTTCATAAGACCTTACTTAAGTATTTCTTATTATATGTTTTCATGGTAATAAAATGCATATATCTCTATAGCCAGAGGTACAGCAGATCATTTTCTGGCATGGCAGAGTCATCATTTGTATTCCGAATAATTTATTTTATATTTAACTTGGTAAACTGGCAAATCATGGATTCTTTTGTTTGCAGAATAACATATAGTTTTTTAAAAAATCAGAATTTTGCTATCCTAAACTCTGATATCTGGGTATATTTTCATTCTGCCTTGATTTCAGAAGCTTTTCAAAGAATAATAATAATGCGCAGAACAGTAGCCCAGTAGCCCAAAACTTAACTCACTAGCTGAAACTGTGGACCATTGACTACCTATATATAGGAACATTAGGCCTTAACTTCTTTATTTCCATCAGGTTTCATTATTTCAACCTGAATTTTAGTTTAATATTGAAGAGTTTTAAAAATATATCACTTTAATTGTCAGAATATCACTCTTGAAATTGGGCACAAAGCATACACATTGTCACACTAGGATCTGAAAAGTCTATATAATCAATATTTCTAAAAATTATACTTTTTGATTCATAATAAGGTGTCCATGTAATTTATTATTTAAATAATTATTCAAAAATGAGAGACTTGTACAAAAACCCCCCGTCCTTTTTTTTTTTTTTGAGACAGAGTCTTACTCTGCAGTGGTGCGATCTTAACTCACTGCAACCTCCACCCCCCAAATTCAAGCAATTCTCCTGCCTCAGCCTCCTGAGTAGCTGGGATTACAGGTGCACACTACCAAGCCCAGCTAATTTTTGTATTTTTAGTAGAGACGGAGTTTTGCCATGTTGGCCAGGCTGGTCTCAAACTCCTGACCTCAGGTGATCCGCCCACCTCGGCCTCCCAAAGTGCTGGGATTACAGGCGTGAGCCACCGCACCCAACCAGCAAAAGGCCCTTTTCAAAAAATTGTAAAGGCTGTACATTTTGTACATTTTGAAGTGAGCTGTATCCAAGATGATGAAGCAAGACAAAGGCCTTGTCTGCCATTGATCCATCCACTGCATTGTTTCATTCTACCTAAGAAAAAGAGTTTAGATTGTTTAATTTTATCTAGGTAGTTAGATAAACTGAGGAGAATACTAATGAATAAAATGTACCTTTAAAATCCCTTGCACCCAATAATCTTGAAATATTTTATTAGTGTTAACTAGCTAATTTCAAATCACACAACACATGATGTTAACTTCAGAGCTTAGTAAACTCCTTTGATCATGGGGCTGAATTAAGAAAATACCTGTATAATTAACTGGCGAGCTGTCAGATCTGGTCCATGTGAGCTGTGGGGTGGGGAAGCCAGTGGCATCACACCGCAGTAGAACATTACTGCCCAGAGCAGACATGATTTTGGTGGCTGAGGTCATCACTGATGGTTTCAGACAATGCTCCAATTCAGCCCGCTGAAACAAAATTCCTGTGAGGCGCTCAGGTTCACTGCAAGTCATCAGTGGATCCAGAAGCACTATAGCAGGGTCAACGACCTTTGACAACTCAATCATTTTGGAAATATGACAGTCACAGAACCAAGGATTGTCCTGTAGACCTAAAACAGAAGGTGGGAAAGGTTGACAAAGATTATTCTGATGACTTCAGTTTACATCCTGCCTCTTGAGAAAGTAGGGATCTACACTGTCTCCCTATAAATAGAAGTGCTTTGAGGGATGAAGCAGAGTCACCTTTATGTCAGTTTTGCTCTGCAATCCAGCAATCTCGGTGAACATATCCTGTCCGTTAGTTCAGATCATTAATAATCATGGCTAATACTTATTGAGCATTCACTCTGTGCTAGATTATGTACTAAGCACTTACCTGTATTATCACATGTAATCTCAATAATCCTATGAGAAAATGATATTATTATCCCTATGTTAAAGACGAAGCTCAGACTTCATCTATCCCTATGTTAAAGATGAGGCCTCAGAGGGACCCAATAACTTGGCCAAGGTCACAAAGCTAATTAGTGTCAGAGCCAAGACTTTAATCCAGGTACCATAGAATGCCATAATACAGTAATAAAGATCTTTCAAAGGTGCTATGAAAGTACTTACAGTATTGTAAGTATTATAGGGTGCTCAGAGACACCTAACTCAACCTGGAATAGGTTATGGTTTTATGTGATTTGAAGGTGTATTGAGGTAATGCAAGCTTTGTGTGGCAAAAAATATAGAGTGAGATGCTGGCAATGGCAGTAGAGAAGTCTAGAAAGACTGGTGGAAGCAAGAACATGGCTTGGCATGAATGTCATATATGGTGACCATGAAGGTGACTTGCTCAATACTCCCTTCAAGAGAGAATCAGCTGCAAGCAATGCGGTTAGCGGACAGCTTCCAGTTGCAAGCATCTTCAGGATGTCTCACTTTCAGAATTGTTAGCAGAAGCCTTTGGGCCTTCAAGAAGGCTATCAGTGAGGGCTTGAAGAAAAGTGAGGAAAATGTTGCTGGAAACTAGAGGAAAGAGGATCCTTGCTACGGAGTCACAAAAAGTTTAGCAGCACTGTCACCTGTGGTCCACGTGGAAAATCAAAAACATACTCAATGCAATGTGGTCTACCTAAGGATAGTTCCACAAAGAGTATTGAAACTACTCCCTGGTGTGTTTTAGGTAATAAAATATAAAGGAGAGGCAACAGTTAAAGAAGAACTGTTAAATATAAAGGAATCGAAATTTGCTGAGTTCAATTAAAAAATTGTTTCTTATTCTCGGCCTCTCCAAAATTCTCAAATTAAGATAGAACTTCAGAGCAAACATCGAATCCAGGCGTGACTATAAAATTTTGTGCTAAAATCTCAGAAGGATCTAAGATGGAGCTTTAGAGCATTCTGTCAGGCAAAAGTCTCTCTAGGATCTTAGGGGTGATGTTCCATAACAGCCTCATATAAAGCCCAAGATAGAAAAAAATTTATCACAGAGATTTGTGGTTATAGCTTTTTACTAGTGGAGTAGATTATAAATTGAGAAGAAAAGACGAAACTGCAATTTTACAAATTCTAACCATGCTGGAAATGTAACTGTTAGTTCATAAATTCTATATTTTTATTATACTTTTTAAAAATTATAATAGCAAGTCATGACTGGCTCATATTTTTCTGCCAGGATTGGTAAAAGTTTACTTTTTCATCTCCTGTTTTAGAAGTATGCTTTTCTTCCATGGGTGAATAACTTTAAACTTTTCCTCTTATATTTAATCTTGTTAATCTATACCTAGTTATTGAATCAATATTAATTTGAATTCTATTCTCTTAACTGTTGGCTCTTTCATCCAATTTTATATGGTAAGCAGACTTTCTAGTTTATTTTATATTGCTATGATTAAATGTGGCTCTGGAACCTAATGTCTGGGCTGAAATCTTGGTTCTGTCAAGCTTCACCCCCATGAGATATCTATAGTAACAACATCTCTCAGCCTCATCTACAGAATGCAGTAGTTCTTTCATAGAGTTGCATGAATTTTTAATTACATAATTCATGGAAATTACTTTGAACAATGGTTTATTCATAGTGACCTTTAACCTTTCTTACTATAGTACTTAAAATCTTTTGTAAAATATAGTCATTTCAATCTCTGAATAAGTAACAAATTTCATTCACATAAAACATATTCCCTATACTAGAGTCCATATTTTCTTGATCTTAACAAAAGAAACCAAATGTAATACAATCTGTATGTCTACTAAGAAAGAATTCAAAACAAGTACATAAGTAATGGTGGAGATATGATCTGATAGATACCAAAACACCTATAATAATGTAGTCAGTTCATAGACATTCAAAAACCCATTTCACCACCAGATACCACATTAGATATTCAGTCATTATTGTACGTATTAGTTGACCTGATATGTGAAGGCCAGATTTAAATATATGAAAGAGAAATTTTAAAAGTAATAGGAAATGACATTCTCACCAACTTTACTGTGCCTGGGTTCCTGATGAGGCTCAACCATTAGTTAATTCTGTGACCTGGGTGATGCAACCTTGCTGAGCCTGTTTTCTCATCAGCAAAATGGGAGAGTTGACTAGATAAATGCTAGAGCTTTTTACAGCCATAACGTTCTATCAGCCTATAAAATAAAAACAATGATCATAGACTAAAAGAAACCAAAGATGGAACAACAAACTAACACTAAAATCCATCATCACTCAGTAAAAAGCAGAAGAATATGATAGAATGCCTAATTTGTAACATTTTTATCTCTATTGATTGAGGTGCTAAAGATAATCTGTGGATCTAGACTCTCCTAATAGTGCTATTTTTAAATCTTTCAAGTTTGTGACTTTTCTATGTCTACATTGATACACAGTTCAAATGTGAATATCATACAAAGTGAAGCCAGTTTATCAACTTTGACTACAATACAGACTAAAAGTAGTCAATTCTCCTTTTATAAACAATATAACTGATTTTACTTATTAAAATGGAGGGGAGGGGGAATCATGAACCTCTTCCAAAGGCTGAAATCCCTTCAGTAATTTATTTTACTTTGTACACATATTTTTCACATTAACCAGTTTTGCCTTATATACATGTAAATGTTATTATAAAGAACTAAATTTGGAATTAGATTGTTAGACTGTGACCCACACAGTTTAACAAATTAATCAGGTCAGTTTGTGTATAATGTGCCAATAACCTCTACAAAAAGTTATAAAAGATTAAAAATGTTGCTATCAGTTGGTATTGTCAGCATTGTGAGCTGTAGTTTGCAAGAAATCAATGAATAAATATATGGCTTGCCTCTCACAAATAATTAAATCTCAAAGTGAGGATCCAATCACATGTCTGCTCCCTGAGCGAGAGAGAAAACCAGCAAAGAGAAGAGCACAGGACGCAAACTGGCAAGTGTCCTCTAGGGCAAAGGGATGTTATCATAGTGCCTAAGAGGAGGAAAGGGGATATTTTAAGTTAGATAAAAACAATCAAAAGATTTAGAAAGGAACATGTAAACACCCACCTTAATATAGTAAGAATTCATAAATAGAATGATACTAAAACATTTATATTGAAATAAAAGGTTACTTATATTTTATATCTATAAATTTGTGTCAAAATTTATATATAAAAGCTATGCTCTTCATAGCTATTTTATTATTTAATTTTAAGATTAATTTCTAAATCTGCCAGCACATCAAATTTATTCAGTTATATAATATGTATAGACTATTTCATATTTTGAAAACACTTCAACTTATGCCAGATTTTTTTCTTTATGTAATACTACCAATGCAAGTTACAAGTTGCTGATTGCTTCCTATGTGACAAAGACCGTGCTTGTCCAAAACTGCAGAGGCTCTGAGATTTGACCCTACTTTAGGGTGACCAACCTATTCCAGTTTGCCAGCAACTCATTTCAGTTTGCCCAAGACTTTCTTGCTTTTAGCACTTGAGAGGTCCACATTCTGGGAAACTTCTCAGATATGGGCAAGTTTGCCTGCCATCGTTTTATGGATGTTGGTAGAAGACACAAGACTCCTGCTCAGGGTTGAAGGAGCTCATTGCTCACAGCACTGAAGGGAGACATCTTTATTATACTGGGTAGTAAGCATGCTTACCCTTTGCTCTGGAGGGAGATATATTTCTACCTCCAAAGCTGTTCTCTTGAAAACATAGTGCAGAATAAAAGGTAATCCTTGAAAAGATAGTGCAGAATAAAAGGTAATCAATGTCTGCCTCTGCTCACAAGACATGCAGAGATTCAGGAGATCAAAGAACAGCAGCACTAAGCGTCTGAAGGATGGACTGACTCAATCCTCACAAAAGCATGGGATAGGTAGTACTATTATCATCCCCATTTTAAAGATGAGAAAACCAAGGTTCAGGAAGCTTAAGGAATCTGCCCAGGGTCACACAATTGGACAGCCAGGATTTGAACTTCAGTATCCTGATCTTAAACCACCATGCTGGTTAAAGGTTTTAACCACCCACCACGGTGGTTAAAGCTCTTAACCACCATGTTATGCCTTCTACCACCTCTGGAATCTGGTATTATTCTTCCAATTTTACACCAAAGGAAGCCAAAGCACAAAGATATTACTATCTTGACTTTGTAAATGGCTTAGAATCCTACATCCCAGATTTTTTTAGCATCCTAATCTAATACCCTTTCTATCATAACTCATCTCTTTGCCATCTAAAAACATTTAGAGTCATAGTGACAGTCATAAGCGCTATTATTTACAAATAAAAAAATGTCCAGGCACAATGGCTCACACCTGTAATCCCAACACTTTGTGAGGCTGAGGTGGGAAGATTGCTTGAGGTCAGGAGTTCAAGGCCAGCCTGTGCAACATGGCAAGATCCTGTCTCTACAAAAAATACAAAAATACAAAAATTAGCCGGGTATGGTGGCGGCACTTGCCTGTTGTCCCAGCTACCCCGGAGGCTGAGTTGAGGGGATCAACTGAGCCCAGGAGTCATGGTTTGCACCACTGCACTCCAGCCTGGGTGACAAAGTGAGATACTCTTTCAAAATAAAATAAAATTTAAAAATGTTAAAGCAACAATATCTGGAGTATAAATGTTTACATAGGGAAAGATTTAAGAGCTATACAATGTTAACAATTTATTTCATGCTTTGAAATTATTAAAAAATGTATTAATGGTGAAAGAAAATTCTTTAAAAAATTAATTTCACTGGTTATATATAAAAGTTATGTAAATATTTTTAAATCCTTCAAAAATAAAATGTCTATTTACTCCAGCTTGAAACTTCTAAGGTCAAAGGTACAATTTTTAAAACCTGAATAAAAATAGTGATCCAAGAACTGAATATATTTAAGTGTTTTTTTCTTCTGAGGACAAAGGTAAGAGAACTCTCTCAAGTTAAACTGTTACTTGCACTGCATTCCTTCAAGGCAACACATCAACTACAATTACACTAATTTGCATTAATTAGTTTACTTTATATAACTATTCTTGGATGGGACAAGTGAACTTTATCCTTTCTAAAAGAATAGTATTTATATGCATCAGAATAGTTGGACTAAATGCGCTATTTTTGTGTGAAAAGTGAGCAATAAATTTTTGTACAAAAGTTATTCTGAGGACTATAAGCCCTTGAAGGCAAAGACTACGCCTACTCAGCTTTGTGGAGACAACCGTGTTTAACAATTCAGTAGGGAAAGGAACGTCTTTTTAATGAATGGTGCTGGAACAAGCGGACATGTGTTTGCAAGCATATGAACCTCAACCCCTACTTTACACAATACTCCAAAACTATTTTGAGATGGATAATAGCTATAAGCCTAACAGCTAAGAATATACAGCTAAAAATTGAGTATAAAGGCTAAAACTATAAGAAAATATCATATCTGTGATTTTGAGGTAGGCAAACATGTTTTAGATGATACACAGAAAGCACTAACTGTAAAAGGAAAAAACTAATGAATCAAATGTCATCAAAATGTAAACCTTTTTTACCAAAGACACCAGCAAAAAATAAATAGGCAAGTCAGCCTTGGAGAAAATATTCACAATGCATATAACAGACAAAAGACCTATATTTAATAAAGAAAAGACAAATAGCCCTTAAAAATTAAGCAAAAGATAGTTCATAAAGGAAGATATACAGTGACCCATAAGCAAATGAAAATCTGGCCAACACCATTAATAATCAGGGAAATGGAAATTAAAAACACATTGTGATACCGCTTCCTGACCCACCCACCCCCCAGAATAGCTGAAATGAAAAAGACCAACAACATTAAGTGTTGGTGAGGATATGGAGCAACCAGACTGTCATGCAGTGCTACTGGGAATGTATAATGTTATACAGTCTCTTTGGAAAACAGGCAGTTTCCTTAAAAGTTATACATATAGCCATTCTTTTTTTCTTTTTTTTTTTTTTCCACCCAGGATGGAGTGCAGTGATGTGATCTCAATTCACTGCAACATCCACCTCCCAGGTTTCTCCTACCTCACCTGAGTAGCTGGGACTACAGGCATGCACCACCATACCTGGCTAATTTTTGTATCTTTTAGTAGAGGCAGGGTTTTGCCACATTGACCAGGCTGGTCTCAAACTCCTGACTAAAAGTGATCTGCCTGCCTTCGCCTCCCAAAGTGTTGGGATTACAGGTGTGAGCCATGGCCCCCAGCCATATAGCCATTCTATAATCCAGCAATTTCAATCCTAGGAATTTATCCAAGATAATGAAATGAAAACATGTGCCACAAAAAGCTTTGTACAAGAATGTTAATTGCAGCTTAATTTATTATGGCCCCAAACTCGAAACACCCGTGTGTCCAACATCAGGAGAAAGGATGAACAATTGCTTCATTCATACAATTGAATACAATTTTGCAATAATGAACTACCAATACATGCGACAGCATGGATGATTTTCAAAAACATGATGCTGAGTGAAAGAAGCCTGGCACAAAGCTTCATCTTATATGATTCCATTTACATAACATTCTACAGCAGGCACAATTAACCTATAGAGATGAAAATTCAAATAGGTGAGGCAAGATTGACTGGAAAGAAACACAGAACTTTCTGGGGTAATGGAAATATTCTGTATCTTGATGATGGTGTAATTTATGTAAGGGTATACATTTATCAGAATTTAACAAACTGTAGACTTACAATCCTGCATTCCACCTATACAAAGTATACCTTAATGTCTCCATTAAAAACAAGGTTTTAAAAAGTAAAGAGTGATGTCTTTGGAGATTAACTGTAAATTTGAAACTTGACTCTGCCAGCTATAGAAAGAGGGTGAGGATTAGAGCACCCAGCAAGGCATAAACCTTACCTATGTGGATTTGTTTCCTCAAACCAAAAAAAGGGTGGGGCACATCTACAGAGATTGATAAGTGTTTTTTGAACTAAATTAATACCATTTTAGGAAAGTCTGGAAATACTAGGGCTGCCACCGTCCTTCAGGTGAACTCCATTTCAAATAGGAAAAGAGCCCATGTTTACAATTCAGCAAATTTGGGTACAAGTAAAACAACACCCAAAAAAAAAAGCATTTTATGTTTTATTCTACCACAGGCCTTTTTCTCTGAGACAAACAGTGTCAGGACTTACAGAATATGCCTGTGTAAATATTTACTTAATCTTCAGAAACAGGCCATGGAAATTTACCTGCATTGCAAAACAAAACCCGGTTTTATAGTTAATTCCAATGTTTATTTGCAGGGCAATAGTTTAAGTATTCATGGATACAATAAAGGACAATTTTACTAAGTTGATGTTTTTACTCCTGTAGAAGAGAAAGAGTAATTGAAAAGCCTCACCTTATGTAGGGAGACCCCTTGAAACTATTGCTATGGAATAAAAGATGAAATGCTCCTGATTATTGTAAATACAAAATTGCATACAGGATTGTGTAAGGACAATGCCAGGCTGGACTGCCAGAATGAGCCAACAGCGCGTGATATGCTTCCCCCTGCAGAGAGCCTATGAACGGATGTGCAGTCAGGGAGGTTTCACATCACTAAGATTCCTATCCCAGAAAAGCAGATGTTCATAGCTTTGGGAATGGAATGTGACCCTTGTGGAGAGCCTATAAATGGATGCATGAGGCGCACCTGTCCATATGGATAAGATAGGGCTATAAACACCCTCATCTTGCCACGGCTCTTCTAGGCCTCTTCAGGGCATACTCCCTTCTGAGAATTTCTGGTCTAACCGGTTGTCTAGCTTCACGTCCTGTATCTATGGATTGTTTGTAACCAGCTTTTGCTGCAACTGTTACTGCTGATTAATATCTTGCTAATCATAGGTTATGAAAAGACTGTGTTTCTGTTTTAAGGCTCTGTTAGAAATTACTGATGCACACACTATATTGTAAATTCTTATCTCTGTATACTGTACTTCTGCATACAGATGTTATGTTAAAGAATTACTTCATCCCCATGTGACCATCTCACACACACAATCAAATGACCCTAAATCCCTCACTAACCTACCCCCACCCTCACTAAACTTAATAATAAATGCTGGTATATCCAGTGCATTGGTGGCACCGCGGGACCAGAAGGCGGTGACCCCCCTGGATCCAGCTTTCACTATCTTGTGTGTGTCTATTATTTTTTGACCTGCTGATCTGCCTGGGAACAAAGAAAGAGCCCCATTGCATTGTGGTTTGCTGGCCAGATCCCGCAATATCTGGCACCCATCTTTTGGAAAATTAGCTTATGTGCATGTCACAGTTGACACCTTTTCCAATTTCATCTGGGCTACCTGTCAAACCAGAGAAGCCACTTCTCATGTTAAAAAACATATGTTTTCATGTTTTGCAGTTATGGGAATTCCTAGTGAGCTCAAAACAGACAATGGTCCAGCCTATTGCAGTAAAGCTTTTAAAAATTTTCTTGATCAGTGGCATATTAAACATATTACTGGTATTCCTTATAACCCACAAGGCCAAGCTATTGTAGAAAGAAGTAACAGAACTTTAAAATTACAATTACTTAAACAAAAAGAGGGGGATAAGGAGTTGTCTACCCCTCACATACAACTAAACTTGGCATTGCTCACGTTAAATTTTCTTAATATTCCTAAATCTAGTTCTGTTACTGCTGTCGAAAAACATTTCTCTGGTAACCGTCCCATGGTAAATCAAGGAAGGGAAGTATGGTGAAAAGATGTTCAATCTAATATATGGTCAAAAGTTTCTATTTTAATGTGGGGAAGAGGCTACGCTTGTGTTTCCCCAGGTGAACATCAATCTCCTGTTTAGATTACTGCTAGACACCTGAAATTGTGTCCTGAAGATGCACGCAACAATGAGACAGAGAAATTTGCTGAAAAAATGCCACAGCAGGAAACAACTAACACATCCAATTGTCTAAAAGAAGAAATGACCATGCTAACTCCTTTACAACACACAATCCAGTCAGCCATCCTGAACAACTTGTCTCCAGCGATCCAGGTCCGGCTCAACCTCTGCCTCCTCCTGATGACATTGCTCCTTCTACCCTCTGTCACTCCATAGACTGTTAAAAACTATACATATTGGGCCTATATTCCTTTTCCTCCTCTTATTCGCGCCATGACATGGATGGACGCTCTTACTGAGGTCTATGTTAATGATAGTATTTGGATGCCTGGTTCTGGAGATGATCGTTGTCCTGCCCAACCTTCAGAAGAAGGAACCCCTTTCAATATCACTTTAGGTTTTAGGTATCCACCTTTGTGCCTGGGACCCACTAATGGATGTTTCTCATTAGATATTCAAACTTGGGAGGTCACACTACCATCTGGTCACTCTGTCCCTCCTTTAGGACACTTGGTATCAGGGCTCTCATTAAAACCTCTAAGACAGATCAAAATAGGAATCGCTGATTATATTCACACATCCCAATATAAGCCTTTAGGACCTGTGTGTCCTCTCAACTTGTCTTCAAATGCTGACAAATTAACATGGAAGGATTGTGTTAGTTCAGAAGGAACTGTGTTATTTAATTCTTCTCACTACACCATTGTTGATTGGGCTCCCAAAGGTCATGTTACTAATGATTGCTCTCAAGGCCACAGAGATTGTCAACATTTTCTCTATGATATTACTTATCAAAAAAGTAGTGACAACCCTTCCCTATTATATCATAGATTTAACCCCTTTTTTCCTTTAAGTGGAAAGGGGCAGGGATTGCCCCTCCAAAGCCAAGGCTCGTTTTTCCCCACTTAGGACCTGAACATTCAGAATTATGGAGATTAACCATAGCTATGATTGGTATGAGAGTTTGGGCTGGAGAAAGGGTTATAAGTAAATCCACCTTGTCACCTTGAAAACTAAGACAACAGATTGATTTACACTACTATTTCCACACAGCCAAAAATATCACTATGGCAATCATCAAAAGGTCAATTCAAAGATGGGACAGTAAAGATTATGAGGACTTATAGCCCCCTGTTGCTAATGTCCCCCTGCCACCTCTCATACAACCTATTCCCCTCACCCCACATTCACAAAAAAGAGTACCATCCCAAAATATATATACTATCTATATGGAGTCCAACAAAACTATACCACTTAAAAGTTGTGTTAAACCACCATATATGTTATTAGTAGGAAAGATGCATATTAGTTCAAAAACCAACATAATTACCTGTGTTAATTGTTACTTGTATACTTGTATTGACTCATCCTTTAATCAATATCATAGTATTTTAATAGTCAGAGCCAGAGAAGGTAGTTGGCTCCCTGTAGCCTTACATAGGCCTTGGAAATCTTCCCCTTCTATCGATGTTATTAATAATATTCTAAAGAAAATTCTTAAAAGGAGTAAACTATTTATTTTTACATTAATTGCAGTAATAATGGGCTTGATTGCTGTTACGGTGACTGCTGCTACTGCTGGAGTTGCATTACATCAATCTATTCAAACTGCTCATTTTGTGGATAAATGGCAAAAAAATTCTATTCGAATGTGGAATTCTCAGTCAGGTATTGATCAAAAATTGGCCAATCAAATTAATGATCTAAGACAAACTATTATATGGATGGGAGATAGAATTAAGAGTTTAGAACACGGATTACAAATGCAATGTGATTGGAATATTTCTGATTTTTGTATAACTCCGTTCCAATATAATGAGTCTGTTCACAATTGGGAATCAGTAAAACGCCATTTACAAGGAAGTGAAGATAATTTGAGTTTAGACATAAGCAAGCTAAAAGAAAAGATTTTTGAGGCCTCTCAAGCACACTTAACTTCTTTACCCAGTGATGAAGTTTTAGACGGTATCTCTGAGGGGTTATCTAATCTCAACCCCATTCAATGAGTAAAATCTTTGGGAGGATCCACTATCGTTAATTTTGTTCTGTGTATAATTTGTGCTATTGGTTTATTGTTCATGTGCAAAATTGGAAAAAATATTCTTCAATCCAATCATGATCAGCACCAAGCTATGATTGCTATGGTTCATTTAAATCAGAGAAAATGAGGAGATGTAGGGAGACCCCCTGAAACTATTGCTATGGAATAAAAGATGAAATGCTCCTGATAATTGTAAGTACAAAATTGCATACAGGATTGTGTAAAGACAATGCCAGGTTGGACTGCCAGAATGAGCCAACAGTGTGTAATGTGCTTCCCCCTGCAGAGAGCCTATGAATGGATGTGCAGTCAGGGAGGTTTCACATCACCAAGATTCCTATCTCAGAAAAGCAGATGTTCATAGCTCTGGGAATGGAATACGACCCTTGTGGAGAGCCTATAAATGGACGCATGAGGGGTGCCTGTTTATATGGATAAGATAGGGCTATAAACGCCCTCATCTTGCCACAGCTCTTCTAGGCCTCTTTAGGGTGAAGGCATACAAACTGTCTCTCAGACCACAGTGCAATCAAACTAGAACTCAGGATTAAGAAACTCACTCAAAACCACTCAACTACATGGAAACTGAACAACCTGCTCCCTAATGACTACTGGGTACATAACAAAATGAAGACAGAAATAAAGATGTTCTTTGAAACCAATGAGAACAAAGACACAACCTACCAGAATCTCTGGGACACATTTAAAGCAGTGTGTAGAGCGAAATTTATAGCACTACATGCCCACAAGAGAAAGCAGGAAAGATCTAAAATTGACACCCTAACATCACAATTAAAAGAACCAGAGAAGCAAGAGCAAACACATTCAAAAGCTAGCAGAAGGCAAGAAATAACTAAGATCAGAGCAGAACTGAAGGAAATAGAGACACAAAAAAACCTTCAAAAAATCAATGAATCCAGGAGCTGGTTTTTTGAAAGGATCAACAAAATTGATAGACCGCTAGCAAGACTAATAAAGAAGAAAAGAGAGAAGAATCAAATAGACTCAATAAAAAATGATAAAGGGATATAACCACTGATCCCAAAGAAATACAAACTACCATCAGAGAATACTATAAACACCTCTACACAAATAAACTAGAAAATCTAGAAGAAATGGATAAATTCCTGGACACATACACCCTCCCAATACTAAACCAGGAAGAAGTTGAATCCCTGAATAGACAAATAACAAGTTCTGAAATTGAGGCAGTAATTAAATAGCCTACCAACCAAAAACAGCCCAGGACCAGATGGATTCACAGCTGAATTCTACCAGAGGTACCGGAGGTACAAAGAAAGAAAAAAAGAAAAACAGGAATTCATTTTATGAGGCCAGCATCATCCTGCTACCAAAACCTGGCAGAGACACCACAAAAAAAGAAAATTTCAGGCCAATATCCCTGATGAACATTGACGTGAAAATCCTCAATAAAATACTGGAAAACTGAATCCAGCAGCACATCAAAGAGCTTATCCACCACAATCAAGTTGGCTTCATCCCTGGGATGCAACGCTTGTTCAACATATGCAAATCAATAAATATAATCGGTCACATAAACAGAACCAGTGACAAAAACCACGTGATTATCTCAATAGTTGCACAAAAGGCCTTCTATAAAATTCAACACCCTTTCATGCTAAAAACTCTCAATAAACTAGGTATTGACGGAATGTATCTCAAAATGATATGAGCTATTTACGACAAACCCACAGCCAATATCATACTGAATGGGCAGAAGCTGGAAGCATTCCCTCTGAAAACCAGCACAAGACAAGGATGCCCTCTCTCACCACTCCTATTCAACACAGTATTGGAAGCTCTGGCCAGGGCGATCAGGCAAAAGAAATAAAGCGTATTCAAATAGGAAGAGAGGAAGTCAAATTATCTCTGTTTGCAGATGACATGATTGTATATTTAGAAAACCCCATCATCTTAGCCAAAGCTGAAAAGCAACTTCAGCAAAGTCTCAGGATACAAAATCAATGTGCTAAAATCACAAGCATTTCTATACACCAATAATAGACAAACAGAGCCAAATCATGAGTGAATTCCCATTCACAATTGGTAAAAAGAGAATAAAATACCTAGGAATACAATTAACAAGGGATGTGAAGGATCTCTTCAAGGAGAACTAAAAACCACTGCTCAAGGAAATAAAAGAAGATATAAACAAATGGAAAAACATTCCATGCTCATGGATAGGAAGAATCAATATTGTGAAAATGGCCATACTGCCCAAAGTAATTTATAGATTCAATGCTAACCCCATCAAGCTACCATTGACTTTCTTCACAGAATTAGGAAAAACTACTACTTTAAATTTCATATGGGACCAAAAAAGAGCCCATATAACCAAGACAGTCCTAAGCAAAAAGAACAAAGCTGGAGGCATCACGCTACCTGACTTCAAAATATACTACAAGGCTACAGTAACCAAAACAGCACAGTACTGATACCAAAACAGATATATAGACCAATGGAACAAAACAGAGGTCTCAGAAATAACACCACACATTTACAACCATCTGATCTTTGACAAACCTGACAAAAACAAGCAATGGGGAAAGGATTCTCTATTTAATAAATGGGGTTGGGAAAACGGGCTAGCCATATGCAGAAAACTGAAACTGCACCCTTTCCTTACACCTTATTAACTCAAGATGGATTAAAGACTTAAATGTAAGACCTAAAATCATAAAAAACCCTAGAAGAAAACCTAGGCAATACCATTCAGGCATAGGCATGGGTAAAGACTTCATGACTAAAACACCAAAAAGCAGTGGCAACAAAAGCCAAAATTGACAAATGGGATCTAATTAAACTAAAGAACTTCTGCACAGCAAAAGAAACTATCATCAAAGTGATGAACAGACAACCTACAGAATGGGAGAAAATGTTTGCAATCTATCCATCTGACAAAGGGCTAATATCCAGAATCTACAAGGAACTTAAACAAATTTACAAGAAAAAAGAAAAACAAACAACTCCATCAAAAAGTGGGCAGAGGATATGAACAGACACTTCTCAAAAGAAGACATTTATGCAACCAACAAACATATGAAAAAAAAAGCTCATCATCACTGGTTATTAGAGAAATGCAAATCAAAACCACAATGAGATGTCATCTCATGCCAGTTAGAATGGCGATCATTAAAAAGTCAGGAAACAACAGATGCTGGAGAGGATGTGGAGAAATAGGAACATTTTTACACTGTTGGTGGGAGTATAAATTAGTTCAATCATTGTGGAAGACAGTGTGGCAATTCCTCAAGGACCTAGAACCAGAAATACCATTTGACCCAGCAATCTCATTACTGGGTATATACCCAAAGGATTATAAATAATTCTAGTATAAAGACACATGCACATGTATGTTTATTGCAGCACTATTCACGATAGCAAAGACTTCGAACCAAATGCCCATCAGTGATAGACTGCATAAAGAAAATGTGCCATGTACACACCATGGAATACTATGCAGCCATAAAAAAAGCATGAGTTCATGTCCTTTGCAGGGACATGAATGAAAGTGGAAACCATCATTCTCAGCAAACTAACACAGAAAGAGAAAACCAAACACTGCATGTTCTCACTCATAAGTGGGAGTTGAAAAATGAGAACACATGGACACAGGGAGGGGAACATCACACACTGGGGCCTGTTGTGGGGTAGGTGTCTAGGGGAGGGATGGCATTAGGAGAAATACCTAATGTAGATGACAAGTTGATGGGTGCAGCAAGCCACCATGGCATGTTTATACCTACATAACAAACCTACACGTTCTGCACATAAAGTATGATAATAATAATAAAAAGAACCAGAGAAATACACATAGAACCTAAACAAGACCAAGTTCAAAATTCCAAAACTAGTCACAGCTGAACTAAGAGACCAAATCAGTTAGGAGAACCATTTGCGGCCAGTAAAATAACTGGTGTTTCCACCATTTCTTTTTAGATTAAGGAAATTTAGAAGCTATTCTTCCTAACTAATGAAGCCACTGCTATCGCATAAAGATGCCAGTGCCCCTCTCCTGCTCCTGAAGAACCTAATGAAGAGTTGAAAAGCAAACTGAGCAGAACTTTGTACCAGAGTATGGAGCAATGCTGTGCTCACAAGAGTCTATGCAGGTTGGTGGATTCTGTCTCTCAGCTGGATGCTCTTTAAGAGAAATGGTCGTCTCTCCATTTATGATGCAAGTTCTTCTCCACTTTTCCACACATGTATGTACACACATGCATGCACACACACACAGCTCTTACACCTTACACAGGAGAAAGAGGTAACTTGACCTAGGTTAACTAATAAGGTACTATTCCAGTAAAAGTGCAATTACAGAGTAAAAAGCCAAATCCAACAAATTTTAAAAGACTGGACAAAAAAAAGCTATGCATAGCAAAGTAACTATAGATGAAAAGCCCAGAAGCTTGCGAGCTTACCAAGAATAATCCTGCTTGGGGAAAGGTCCAGGACTCCAGAAGGTGTTGTAACTAAATGAGACCAGCTCTCCGGGAAATCTGGTGGCAATGTGGTGAGTCTGTTGCTTGATAAATCCAAGTAGGCAAGGTTCTTCAGATACCTGAGCGCCTCATTTGGCACACTGGTTATTTTGTTATTGTGCAAGTCCAGGGTCCTCAGAAGGGGCATGTCCAGCAGAGATGCCCAAGGGAAAGCAGCCAGAGAATTCCCATCCAAGCGCAACTCATGCAGTTGCTTCAGGTTGTAAAAGCTGCTGGGGTCAATGCTGGCCACGGAATTGTAAGTCACCCAGAGATACTGGAGCTCCACTAGGTAATAGAAGGCCTCCGCAGAGATTCTGCGGATGACAGTCTTCTCTATGCGAAGCTTCACAGTGTCCACGGGGAGGTTTGTAGGCAGCTCGTTCATATCCATGTCATTACATAGCACCAACCTAGTGTCACAACATGAACAATGTGAGGAAACTCACTTTCCAACACCCATTTGAAAAAAATACTTCTCATTTGAAAAATGTATCAATTTTCAGCCGGGCAGTGGCTCACGCCTGTAATCCCAGCACTTTGGGAGGCCGAGGAGGGCCTTGGTTCAAATCTAACCAAGGTCTAAGGTCTGCCACCTCCTCTGTGGCCATGGAAAACCACTTCACCAGTGTCTCAACTTCATTTTCCCATATGGCACTGTTACGGATGATTAATTACAATGGATGTAAAACTCTACAACTTCCTGGCACAGAATATGTACTCAGTAGGTATTTGCTGCTACTGTCAACAACCTCGGTTTTACATGGAAAGTAACTGAGGCCCACCAACATTCAGTAACTTCCCAAGGTCACCCATCTAGTGGGTTTCACAGCCACCTTTCAAAACCACTTCTGTCCAACTTAAAGTGCACCTCTTTAGGAAATGGCCCATTTTAAAAGAACCCCCTGTTAAAATAATAAATCAATCCTTGTTCAGAGAATAATTTATTTAGGTGAAAAAAAAAAAGTGTTCACAGTACATGTTTAAAGTTGAACTCTGTTTTAATAACGTGACTTGCACATTGCTTTCTGCCTAAGGAATAAACCAGAAATTAGGAATTGACCTTGAGCAAGTCACATTTTGATCTTGTTTGTTGGCACATATAAAACAGGCATAGAAAAACAACACTGGGCAATGTCCCAGCTGGGCAATGTGGCTCATGGCTGTAATCCCAGCACTTTGGGAGGTCAAGGTGGGCAGATCACCTGAGGTCAGAAGTTTGAGACCAGCCTGGCCAACATGACGAAACCCCGACTCCACTAAAAATATAAAAATTAGCCAGGCACGGTGGTAGGTACCTGTAATCCTACCTACTCAGGAGGCGGAGGTGGGAGAATCGCTTGAACCTGGGAGGCAGAGGTTGCAGTCAGCCAAGATCACGCCACTGCACTCCAGCCTGGGTGACAGAGCGAGACTCCATCTCAAAATAGAAAAGAAAGAAAGAAAGAAAGAAAAACAACACTGTCCCATGTGTAAATTTAAAGTATGAGGAATCTGAGAATTTAGATTCATTTTAGCCTGGAAAAAGACTTATCTCCTATGAGATACTCATCTGAATTATGAAAAATGAACAATAAGAAGTTTTGCAAAGTATCATCTAAATTATAGCACACTATAAATTTAGTAAATAATTACAATAAAATAACCCTTTAGTGAAACATATGACATTAAATCAGTGGATTTGAAAAACCAGCTCATAATGTATACACATGGAAGCAGCATAAAACTGCAATGTAGTGGTAGTGTTATGTCCTTTCTATAACTTCAGGAGAAGACCTCATGGAATCTTTGAAATTCTGTAGGGATATCTCTTACTTTTCATCTCTATTTTGTATCACAGATTTCAGTACTACTTTATACCAGAATGGTAGCAGTTTCTACTCATTAAGAAAGTATTGGCTGGGTGCAGTGGCTCACGCCTGTAATCCCAGCACTTTGGGAGGCCGAGGTGCGTGGATTACCTGAGGTCAGGAGTTCGAGACCAGCCTGGCCAACATGGTGAAACCCCGTCTCTACTAAAAATACAAAAACTAGCCGGGCATGGTGGCACACGCCGGTAATCCCAGCTCCTTGGGAGGCTGAGGCAGGAGAATTGCTTGAGCCCGGGAGATGGAGGTTGCAGTGAGCCGAGATTGTGCCACTGCACTCCAGCCTGGCTGACAAAGCGAGACTCTGTCTCAAAATAAATAAATAAATAAAATAAGTATCTCAGCATGCTATCATAGAAGAAAGCCTAGTTTGTACGCGAAAAGATCTAGCATCTTTATGAACTTAGTTACTACATCAACACAATTATATGATCTAGGACAAGTCATTTGGTCTCCATACAGTTTAGTTTCTTCACTTATAAACTGACAAAGGGTTGAACTAGATTATTTCTTGCCAGGCCTAATATTCTATAATTTTTATAAAATCCATCAATAATGGGGTCACCACAAAGAAGGAAACATTTCTGTGATAGTTTCTCAAAAGTACCCTGGCCTGATCCTTCACTGCTACACGTCCCTGGACAAGTAGGCTTTTACCTTGCTACATTCTCTTCATTGTCTATAACCACCCAGTGAATATCTCAAAAAATACCAAGAATTGGTTAACTAAAGTTAATACAATAACAAGATAAGCTTTTCACAAATATGTCTTATTTATTATTATTTATTTGTTTAAAGTTATAAGACATAAATTGGGCAACTCTTTTAACAAATTATTTTATCTGAGACGCCGTTTACTTCAACCAAGTCACAAATAACCTGATTTTGTTATTAAATAACCTCTCAAAAAAAAATTCAAGTTCTACTGTGTTTAGCTAGCAAGAGTTCTGTTTTGCATTTAACATATCTAAAAGGCCTCACGCACATTATAAGTAAATAACTCTTCTCACTACACAAGTAGATGCTAAAGCAACCTAGAGATTGAATAACTTCTGTGAGATCCTACAGTGTCTGAAACAGACAGTATCTTTTTCAATCTTCTTTATTTTGTAAATTCCATCAGCTTAAAGTGAAAAATTCTAACTATTAACCTCTCTAACTTCACTCTTGAGATCTTTCTTTCTGCCATTCAATTGGCATGAATAATTCTCAAAGGAAGTGGAGAGCCGTGAAAGCAAAGGATCTGAGCATGTCACGCAGCTCCTGTTCAGCCTGCCCTCTTAGCCTTTCTATAATCAAGGGCTGAGCTGGCCATGCACCTTTAAATCGTTTGATCTCAAGCAACAATTTGTGAACATGAGCATAATAAAAATTTTGGAACACAGAATGTGTTTAGAAATTTCCAATACCTTGAGAGGCCTTTGAGAGTTAAACTGCTCAAAACGAAAACAGTGAAGGAGTAGGTGACCAGTATTAACACAATTAAGTTAAAGCTTATGGACACTAAACATTCTCTTCTGCAATTTCTGATCCCCAAACATTTGCTTTCAAAAGTAGGCTTTCTTGTTTGGGTCCTTTTTGTCAAAATAATGAGAACACTTAGTAACAAGCAGAGGAGCGTACCTTGATCCTGAGCCGTCATTTCTGCCGTGATAATCACAGGTGCACTGTGAAGGACACAAACAGCCTACTCCTTCCAAAAAGCTAAGGACAATGCACAGACATGCAAAGAGATGCATTGCTCCTTTTAGAGGTTATTTAAACAAAAGGTAAAAACCGAATCCTAAGCATTCAGAAACTGGTATGCCTGGAATACAAACAGCCATTTAGTAACAGCAGATTACACGGGATTAGCTGAGATCTGTAGTTACTTAACCTTCAAGTGTATCTTGCAGGAGATCAATTGATCCAGCCTTTGAATACAGCTTCAGCAAAGTAACACATTCTAAGGAAAATGAAAATCAAACACATGACAAGCAATTTCAGTAGTTACCCATAACTAGATTTGCAAGAAAATGCCTATTAAATCCCTTTCCTCTGGATGTACTTGCCACTACACCTTAAAAATATACTTAATGTAAAATAATTCAGTCTTGGCAGATGCAAGAAAATTCTGTAGATGATTTACATGTTACAACATTATAAAATGTTTTGCATTTGGTTTTTGCTAGCATGTGTTACTAATTCAGTTTTACAAAATTTAGTTTTAAAAATAGAAGCACATGACATAAAAATGATTTAGAAAAGAGTTATTGATGTTGCCACATACTGGCTATCTCTAAAAGTAAAGTAAAACAAGTCAGTTACATAGATTTTATAGGGAAAATGCTTCAATCCACTACTGATGTGGCAGGACTAAGTTCTCCAATAAGAACGTGTTCTGAGACTCTTCCAGGTCATCTCAGTGTGTGGAAGGTTTATCCCAGCACGTTTATTTTTAATGCAGGCAACTATCTCTGTTCAATAGTTTCCCAAGTTATCAGCATCAAAGCCATATTTGAAGATCAACTCTAATTCTTTCAGCTATATTAGGCTCTGTCAGAAAATAAAAATTAAATGTAATTAAATTTAAAAGTATCTCCACACTCATAAAGTGGAGAACCCACAGGGACAATCAAGGATTTAAGTAATAAATATATGTCATTTAACCTTCTTAGTGGCTGCTTCTAACCATCCTCTTTAACTAAAAACCTTTTTAAAAGAAAATTAATTCTATAAAAATAAGCATATTACAGAAAATGTTATTTAAAACCAATAGAATGTATATAAAAACCATACAGTCTGAAAAACTGTGCTCAATTAAAATAAAATACTGCAGGTTTTCAGATTCTGCACAACTCGTTTGTTCATCAAATATTTACTGAGTACTTATTCTCTGCTGAGCACTGAGGGGTACAAAGATGAATAAGACAGTTAGTACACATAAGGAACTCACACGATAAAGGGAGGAACAGACTACTAAAGAAGCACGAGAAAAGAGCATCAAACCCAGCCTGTGTTAGTCAAGCAAGACTTCCTAGGGTGGGTGGTGCCTGGCTGCCTTTTACAGGGTGCATGACGATGTATTATGGGAAAATCCAGAAAGTTGCATTGCAAGCAAAGGGAATAGTGGGAACAAAGGGAGGGAAGTGAGAAATAGTGTATTGTCCTCAGAGAATTTCAAGCACTTCTTGTTGCTCAGGCATAAGATTTTGAGGCAGGAAGTTAAAAAAGATAAAGCTGGAGAGATAAGTGGGGATGAAGTTATCAAGGAAACCCTTAGATTCCCTATGGAGAGCTTACTCTCAGCCTACATGCAATGGGAGCAATAAAAGTTAGGCTTGGGAGTGGCATATCAGCTTATCCTTTCAGGAAGAATTCTCTGGCGGCTGTGTGGAGAAAAGGTTTAGACAGAGCAAGCAAGAAGAAAGGAGGAGGCTTCTAGACAGAGCAAGCAAGAAGAAAGGAGGAGGCTTCAGGTGGATGTCTGTGGTTATAGTCCAGGTGAGCAGCCATTAGGCTACAGCCTTGACTGCCGTACTGGTAATCGTTAGGATAATGCAGCTTCAGGAAACACCCAGGAGAGAGAAATGATTGATTAGATGTAAGGATGAAGAAGGGATTTAAAAACAACCCTAAGGTTTCCCAGTGCTGGAGATGCAGTGAGAGGTGGTGGCCTCGAGTTTTTGAGCACAAGAGGAAAAAGAAATAGGCTGGGTAAAGCTCTGATCGCCAAGTGACCAAGGGTTTTTGAATCATTAATTTCATGGATGTTATGACTTACATGGAAGCAAGACGTGCCAAATTGAGCATAGAAACGCTGTTTAAAGATAAAAACATCAGAAATTAGCAAACTAAGAGGTCAGAGGGAACTATGTAACCAAAGCCAGGTCTTCCTAGTTTTATCATATAAGCAAATTAAAAAATAAATAATATAGCATTGAACTATAATTACTGCACACTGTTGAAGTCCTTTATATTTGAGGCAAAGTTGCTTCTTGCTTATCGCTGGAAATGAGTTCACAGCCTTGCAAATTGGACTCTGAGTCCATTTTTCTAGACATTATTACAGAAGTTGTCCTGGACTTTTAATGGCTCTGGGACTTTGGGTGCAGATTTCCTATGCTTTCCCTGTAAAAAGGCTCGGCTATGATAGACAGGATGAGCAAAAAGCTAGTGACACAAAGCATTCAGAGCTCTCTCGGAACACTAGACATTTTAATTTGGCCATGAAGAGAGACAAAAAGCTGAAAAGTCCCTCTTGAAGTATGTTAAAGAGGGCCTTGAAAATCCAGCTGAGGGGTTTATACTTACTTGGTGGGTGAGTGAAGGTTTTTAGCCAAAGAATTTGGGCATTGGAATTTTATTTTTAAAAGATTAGCTATGAAATTGTATTGATTGAGGTTGTATTGTACGAATTGATTGCAGTGGGAAAGTCAGAAAGTTAGGAGATAAGGTAGATTACTATGACAGTTTACCTTTCCATATACGTAGAAGACTGTACACATAAAACTAATACCTGTATTTTACTTAATATGTAGCCAAAGGTGCTAAAGAGACAATTTATAGGAAGAAAAAATAGAGATTAAAAAATACAATATGCAAAGATACACAGCCTCACTAGCAGTTAAAGAAATGTGAAATAAAATGACTTTAAGTTAGAGTATATAACTCATAATTTAAATATATACAGCACTATTAGCAGGAATATGCAGTGAAAAGCTCACTTAGACACTGCCAGTATCAGTGAAAACTAATTCAATCTTTCCATAAAGCAAGCTAGCAAAAATAATAGTGTTTTTTGTATTTGTATCCAGTATTTCTAGTCTGAAAAGAAACACTCAAATAGAATAACTTCTCCCAAAGAAAAAATATCTTTGCACTGAAATATTTTCAGTGGTATATCCATGAAACTAAAAACTGGAAAGCAATTTAAATGTCTACTATTTAAACAATGGTATATTGTATTATGCTTAACAGTCATTTAGAATGACAAATATGTGAGTCTACAAATTCATTTGACATTGAAAAAATATTTATTGAGTGCCTATTACATGCCAGACAGAATTGGGTATATGTGCTAAGGATACATCAAAGAACAAACACATAAAAATCTCCACTCTGATTGAAGTTAACTCTGTTGGCAAATATATGGAACATATATGCAGAAAAATGGTAATCAAAATTACAGAAAACATCAAAATATGCACAGGGGTTATAATGCTATATAATATATATGCATTGACTTAACATTTTATTTAGAAACAATCATGTTTAATGTTCATTTATTTTTAATAACATCAGTTAATTGATTTAAATGTTAAAATGTTGAAATGCAAAAAATGCTTTTTATTCTAACTGGGAACATCCAACAACTCATTTCAGTAATTATCTAGAATTATTCATTTATTCTAACATTAAATTAGTGACTGCTTTTATTCTAATGGAGGAGCCAGGCAAGTTAAAGGTCATCAGTACAGTGTAATGCATGCCATAATAGGGAGAAAGAAAGGGGACCTTAACCTCTGATGCCTAATTCATCAAAGGAGATGAGCAATAAGTTGACATATCAGGACACAGAGAAGCATACACTACAGCAGCCAGAGTGCACAAACAGAAGCATGAGCTGTGCTTGAGGAGCTTACACTCTCATAGGACAATGATCCATGTCTGCACTTGGTCTAAATGGGCTCATATTTAAAAGAAAAGCATTGTCAAAAAACTAAAGTGTTTTGATAGTGTGTCCTTTTCTCTTATTTCAGATTCTTCCAGAAGCCAATGGGTTTTGAGATACATCCATGGGTAAAATACTTGTCACAGGCATTGTTTGGTGAGTCTGACATTTGAACATGGCAAGCATTGCCCTCCGAAACCTACGATAAAAAAAGGAAAATCTGGCATTAACCCATAATGATTTGGAACTTCTAAAGCATTTTCAAATATGGCTAAGATGCCACTACTGCCAATTTACATCTCTGGATAAATTTCTGCCTCCAACTTTAACATGTCCTGTTGAGAACCTTTATAAATATATAAAGTATATGGTACAGTTAAAGCCCATTTTGCACTATTGATTCTATAGATTTCCTGTTGAGAAACTTTATAAATATATAAGGTATATGGTACAGTTAAAGGTCAGTTTTGCACTGTTGATTCTATAGATTGAAGACATCTAATAAAAGTAAATAATTATATGTATTTAAAAGGACGCTACTAATGTCAAGTGCCATGAGTTGTTTATTTGAACTAACAATGTGTATTTCATCCATCTGTTCTTCCTAGCAAGAATTTTCCAAAAGAACTACCAGCAGATTCTGAATTTAAAATGTGTTCTTCATTCTTCTTATGTGGTCTGTTTGGTCTGTAAAATTTTATGTTTCTTCACATACCTGTAGCTAAAGCTGCTTTTCCAAACATTGCCATTCCAGGATAAAATTACCTGACCTCGGCTGGACGCGGTGGCTCACGCCTGTAATCCCAGTGCTTTGGGAGGCCGAGGCGGGCGGATCACGAGGTCAGGAGTTCAAGACGAGCCTGGCCAAGATGGTGAAACCCCGTCTCTACTAAAAATACACAAATTAGCCAGGCGTGGTGGCGGGCACCTGTAATCCCAGCTACTCGGGAGGCTGAGGCAGGGAATTGCTTGAACCCGGAGGCAGAGGTTGCAGTGAGCTGAGATCACACCACTGCACTCCAGCCTGGGTGACAGAGAGAGACTCCGTCTAAACTTCACTGAGGAGGCAGAAAAGGAACATTTTGCTAAGAAACCCAAAAAAGAGAGGAGGTAAGAATTCTCTAGTATCCAGATGCCTTTTATGTTGGGACTAAACTTTTCCCTTGCATTTGAATGATATGTCTTATTTCTTGTAAATATACATCTGTGCTACCCACCAAGTGAGCCCAATGTTGCCTTGTCCATTTTCCAGTTATAGAATCCCTCTTTTCTTTGGAAACCACTATTCCATGTATTTGGGGTGGGGGTAACCATTTGAACTAAGCTGACCACTGATATCCCAGGCTCTTTTCTGCCAGAGAGCCATCTGAGATGCAGTTGGCATTTGGGGATGCTTAGCTGGTAGAACTTGGGTCTGGGGTTGCCCACAATCATCTCTGCCACTGTGTGGGAAGAGTCTGTAACAAATCTGGAGCTCTAAGCATTTAAGGTCCTAGATGCTGCTCCAGTCACATGAGGCAAATGACCTTTATGCTAGATTGAAGTGGGTTTCTGTCACTTCTCTCCCAAGAAGTCTTAACATTCTTTTTATATCAGTTTTATTTTGTATTGCAAGCATTTTAGACATTACTTACTTTTTATTAGCAACCACATAAATGCAGGGGTTATAGAATGTAGAAGATTTTGCAAACAGTGGAGCTATGATGGCCATGGGGGGAGGAATCTTCTTTGGGTCACCAAAAGAAGCCCATAAGCACACGATGGAATAAGGGGACCATGCCACCAGAAACATGCAGATCATGATCACAGACATCTGAAAAGAAATAAATATTCACCAAGCCCAATACCTAAAATATTTAAATATTAATATATCTAAAGTTGGGTAAAAATCTATCTAGGTTGGAATTTGAATATGTTTATGTTTTTGATGACATAAAGGAAATAGTTGAGTTTTTTTTTTTTGCCTTCAATGTTCTTTTTTCAAGTGCCTGAAGTCCTCTATGATAATAAGACCTTGTGAAATGGGTATATCAAGAATATATAACATTGCTTTTAAGAATGGTACACACACATAAGGAATGCCCTCTTTCTTTCTGCATGCTAGGGGAGAGTATAAAAGCTGACTTTGATGAAAGACAGATAAAAACCCACCCCACCCCACTTCACATCATTATGCTATGAACTCCTGGCATGGCTATTATTATTATTATCACCATCATTATTATTTGCTCTTACTGGGATTATCTGCTAAATTAACAAAAGTAACTTTCTAACTTTCTAAACTCAATCTGGAAACAAATACAATCCTATCTTGAGCTCAGTGAATTCTAACACAGGCCATTTCTGCTGGATATATGTTACACACAATGCAGACAATTTTGTAAAGGAGATCTCTTGCATCTTGTTTAAATGGAAAAATTATATTTTTATATTGCTTCCCTAGATTGCCTGCTAAAATTATGGAACAGAGGTTAAAGAAGACATAAACCCATAAGGACAGAGAATCAGAGATTAGATAATACATATTTTTAGTGGAAACAATGACCATTGGATAAGTGGCAAATTATGTAAGAAACATGAGAATAATTTTATAAATAAGTAAATAAATAAACGTTAAAAAGAGCCAACTATGAGGGAAAACCAGATACAGACCAATCCATACTACAGAGCTACAGAAATTCTAGTAACAAAGGGTACCAGAAAACTCTAGATGTGGGGGTGCACATGGAGCTCAAAATAGAACTGGTTGAAATCTACAAAGAAAGTAGACTTCCAAATCTTTACCCCTGTCCACTCAGTCTACTCAGTAACTTCCCCTTCCTCTCCCTAGAAGACTTCCAGAGGCTCAGTATAAAGAAAAAAGAAGGCTAATTTGGGAAACTCAGAACACAGGGACACCAGGTTCAGCTAAGCACTTCAGTACTGTATTGAAAAGATGGGTACCTGTGTGCTGCCCCCTCCCTGCACTGAGTGTGAAAAAACTTGGAGATAGACTTGTACCTCCCACCCAGGAACATGAAAGGAACTGATCTGCCCAGAATAAAATACCTAAAGATACAGTTACCTAGACAGTTAGAAATTCCCCCAAACCTCCATCCCATCATTTTAGCAGGCAATCAGGAGGGAGCAACATGAAAAATATAATTTTTCCATTTAAACAAGATACAAGAGAGCTCCTTTACAAAATTATCTGCATCACGTGTAATATATATCCAGCAGAAATGGCCTGTGCTAGAATTCACTGAGCTCAAGATAGGATTGTATTTGTTTCCAGATTGAGTTTGGAAGTTAGAAAAAAAAATTTTTTTGATTAGCAGATAATCACAGTGAGAGCAAATAATAATAATGATGATGGTGGTCATAATAGTAATAATAACTACAGAGACAATTAGAAATTCCCCCAAAAGAAACATCTTGCTAATGAGCATCTCCATGCTTACAATCAACATTTTTAACGCATCACTCTTAAGTATGAAGGGACAATCATTGACCACCAGACATTAATAAAACTTTTACATTGACAGGCAAAGAAAAAAAAAAACAGTGCAAGAACTCAGGGGAAACAAAAATATGTGGTAAACAGAAGGAAGTATAAATATATACATAATATCACAGAAATAACAGGAGATATACATCCATAAAACAAGGAGAGAATAGAGTATAAAATAGCTGTTTTATCAATAAAAATGGTTTTTAACTCTAGAAGAGAACCCAGGCAATACCATTCAGGACATAGGCACAGGCAAAGATTTCATGATGAAGATGCCAAAAGCAATTGCAACAGAAGCAAAAGTTGACAAATAGGATCTAATTAAACTAAAGAGCTTCTACACAGCAAAAGAAACTATAAACAGAGTAAACAGACAACCTACAGAATGGGAGAAAATTTTTGCAATCTGTGCATCTGACAAAGGTCTAATATCCAGCATCTACAAGGAACTTAAACAAATTTATAAGACAAAAACAAGCAACCCCATTAAAAAGTGGGCAAGGGACATGAACAGGCATTTCTCAAAAGAAGACATACATGTGGCCAAGAAACATGAAAAAAAAAAAGCTCATCACTGATCATGAGATAAATGCAAATCAAAACCACAATGAGATACAATCTCATACCAGTCAGAATGGCTGCTAATAAAAAGTCAAAAAATAACAGATGCTGGTGAGGTTGTGGGAAAAAAACACTTTTACACTCTTGATGGGAGTATAACTTAGTTCAACCATTGTGGAAGATTGTGTGTGGCAATTCCTTAAAGACCTAGAGACAGAGATACCATTTGTCCCACCAATTCTTTTACTGAGTATATACCCAAAGGAATATAAATCATTCTATTATAAAGACACATGCACATGTATGTTTATTGCAGCACTATTCACAATAGCAATCATGGACATGACATGGAATTAACCTAAATTCTCATCAATGATAGACTGGATAAAGAAAATGTGGTACATATACACCATGGAATACCATGCAGCCATAAAGGAATGAGATCATGTCCTTTGCAGGGACATCGATGGAGCTGGAGGCCATTATCTTTAGCAAACTAATGCAGGAAAAGAAAACCAAATACCGTATGTTCTCACTTATAAGTGGGAGCTAAATGATGAGAACACATGGACACACAGTGGAAGCAACACACAATGGGGCTTGTTGAAGGGTAGAGGGAGGGAGGAGGGAGAGGATCAGAAAGAACAGCTAATGGATGCTGGGCTTAATACCTGGATAGTCTGTGCAGCAAACCACCATGGCACACGTTTACCTATGTAACAAACCTACACATCGTGCACATGTACCCCTGAACTTAAAATAAATGTTGGAAATTTTAAAAAAATGGTTTTTCTCCTATCTGTAAAAGTGAGAGTAGAATGTTAAAAATGTTACAGAAAGGTTGTATGATATTATCAGGCTGGGAACAGGGGGAGGTGAATCAGGTGAATTATATCAGTGCAGGGTCGGATCCTGTTTTTATTTAAAATTTCTATTTTGTTCAACATAATTTTTACATTAATATTGTTTTTTAAGTACTACATTAAACCACTTTTTTTTATTAATGAGTTTTTTGGTGCTTGCTTGAATTTTGCACCCAAGGGTTGACCTTCACTATCCTCACCCTTATCCTAGACCTAGATATGGTTAAGCAAATCTCCCAGAAAGTAGAAACAAAAAGAAACAAACAACAACCACAAAAGAAACAAACAAAAATAGACAATATAGGAGAGAAAATTTAAGAAAATTAGAAGGTAAATCTAGCAGATTAAATATCTAAATAAAAGGAATTCCAGGGAAAGAGAAGAAAAGAAAAAACAGAGGGACTGAAATAATCAGAGAAATGATACTAGAAATCTCCTAGAAGAGGAAGACTGGAGTCTCCACACTGAAAGTACTCACCAAGTACCCAGCACTGGATAAATACTCATACCAAGGTGCATCAGTATACATTTTCAGAAAACTAGAGACATAGAGAAGATCCTATAAGCTTCCAGAGAGAACCCACAGATCACCACAGAGCATCAACCACCAGAATGCCATCAGCCTTTGTAGCAGCAATGCTGGAAGCTAGGAGACTGTAGAGCAATGCCTTCAAAACTCTTTGAATATTACTTTTGCACCTAGAATTCTAGACCAGGCAAACAATCAGTCAAACATGATAGTAAAATTAAGACATTTTCAGTCATGCAAAGTCTTAAAAAATTTACCTCTCCCATAACCTCAGGAATTAATTGAAGAATGTGCTCCACCAAATCAGAGGAAATAAACTAAGAAAAAAAAAAGGAAGACAAGCATTCCAGAAAACAGGGGATTTGACCCTGGAAGGAGGCAAAAGCATCCTGAGCTGGTGATGAAGGGAGGCCTGAGGATGTTGGCTTTCTGAGCAGTGGTCCTCAGGAGCAATCAGTTCAAAGCAGAGCAAGAGGCCCCAGGGAACCAGGAGGATGGCTCCAAGAAGAGGATAAGGTTCATCACATCTGTGGTGTGTTTAAACATACTGAGAGCAGAGAAAGAGCCTCTTTATCTAACCAAATATTGTTAACATTATACTGACAGGTAAGGAGAGAGAAAGGTGTGGAGGAGGAGTTGGGCAGGTGGGTGGTATAAGAGAATAAATCCTCATCATCCATAGTAGGAAATCGAGAGATGATGACCAACAAAAATATCCAAAAGAGCAAACAGCATATCATTCAGAAATAAGAAGGCAAGTGGCCAGGCGCATTGGCTCACACCTGTAATCCCAGCACTTTGGGAGGCCAAGGCAGGTGGATCACCTGAGGTCAAGAGATCAAGACCAGCCTGGCCCAACATGGTGAAACCCCATCTCTACTAAAAATACAAAAAAAATTAGCCAAGTGTGGCAGCGGGTGCCTGTAATCCCAGCTACTGGGGAGGCTGAGGCAGGAGAATCACTTGAACCTGGGAGGCGGAGGTTGCAGTGAGCCGAGATCGTGCCATTGCACTCCAGCCTGGACGATAAGAGTGAAATTCCATTTCAAAAAACAAAAGCAAAAAACAAAAATAAAAGCAAAAAAAGAAATGAGGAGGCAAACACAAAAGAAAGAGCTGGGGGGTGAGAATTGGAGATGAGGGAGAGAAGACTGCGGTGGTCCCAGGGACTCTTTCAACTATGAGTGGGTAAAAGCTCCATGACAACAATTTTTCAAGGATTTTGATCTCTTACCTTTGTTACATCTATCTGATCTGACCAGTCTCTGTTGAGGGACTCAGTGCAGTCACTGGTAGTGTGATGTTTAATGGATAGCGTGACATGGTAATAGCAGTAAAACATCACTGTCAAGGGCACAATAAAATTTATCGCAATAACTGTCACGGTGTAAGACACAAAAGATCTGAAAATAAGAAAAGGCAATCATGATTGCTCATTTAATGTCCTAAGTGGGGGAAGGAGAAAGAGGAGATAATTATTAAAAACAATACTGGTAGTCATTATATTGCTAAATAGTTTTAGAAGTATATTTGACTTTTAGTTCATTTAGGCCCGGAATTGGCAAACTATGGACTGTAGGCCTATTTCAGCCTATCACTCATCTTTGTAAATAAAGTTTTATTGGAACACAGCCATGTACCCTCATTTACATACTGGCTATGGCTGCTTTTACAGGACGATGACAGAGTTGAAGAGCTGTGATAGAGAACATCTGGGCTATAAAGCCTAAATTATTTACTTTTAATTCTTTTCAAGACATAATCTTGCTCTGTCATCCAGGCTGGAGTGCAGCGGTGCAATCACGTCTCACTGTAGCCTTGAACTCCCCAGCCCAAGCCAATCTCCATTTTAGCCAACCGAGTAGCTGAGACCACAGGCATACACCACCACAGCCAGCTAATTTCCCACCCCCCGCACCACCCTCTGCTTTTTTTTTTTTTTTTTTTTTGTAGAGACAGGGTCTCAATATGTTGCCCAGGCTGGTCTCAAACTCCTGGGCTGAAGTGATCTTCCTGCCCCAGCCTCACAAAGTGCTGGGATTACAGGCATGAACCACTGTGCCCAGCCTTTACTTTTTGAATCTACAGAAAAAAATTTAGATCGGGTTTGAGATCTAGAAATTTTCTGTTCATGTTTATGTCATCCTTCATTTCCTCTAATGAACTAAATTATTATCTTGTTCCCGGAAAATATAAAGAAGCCTCACTAACTAGCCGGCAAATCTTTGCAGTGACTGTACTTTTGCTACGCAGTTCTCAGAATGTGCTTGAACACCAGACCATCTTGAAAAGACAGCAGGGAGGCAGCCTGGGCTTTTGCCAGAACTGCACACACTGTCTAGCTTCACTAACCCTTTTCCTGCTCATGATCCTACCTTTGAAATGTGCAAATATTGGAAGGGTGATTGGTACCCTGCATTGCTGCCTTAAGAGAGAACACAGGGGAGGGAGGGAGGAAGGAATGGGGTAAAGGAGACAAAGGGAGCTGGATGACCTTTACTTGCAAACAAGCATAAGTCACTTTTCTCAATTCCGTCTTTGAACTGAGAATCACATCATCACTACCAGGGAAGCGCTTCGCCACCTTCTGTATGAGGAACACATGATCTGAGCTTAAATTTGAAAGGGTGAGAAAATGTCTACATTAGAAGCAATTGATTATAAAGTGTAAACTTGTCTCTTACCTATCATTTTTCCTCCAGTTTATAGTACACGTAGCACCAGTAGGATCTGGGGCATAACTAGCCCACCCTATGATAGGCATCAAAGCCCAAAACAGGCCATTGATCCAGGCTCCCAGAATCAAGCCGATGTAAGTGTTGGTGGTCATTCTTCTCCCTATTATCAAGCATAGGAAATATTAGCAACATTTGCCATTAATGGGACTCACTTTTTTAAACTTGCTTGATTTGTAAGTGTTATCAAGTAGATTCTTTACAGAGCACTTTGGTTGGCCTTAGGAGCCAAAACATGAGTGCAACACCAAATAAAAGTAACAAAAATATTATCCCTTTTACTAAGCCTATCTACATAAGTTCACATTCTGGAAAAAAAAAGACATTTAAGCTGAAACCTAAATGAGAAAAGAATCAGCCAGAGGATAAGCAGGAAGAGTAGCTTTCCAAACCTAGCAAAACAGCAGGTATGAAAACCTCACTTTGGGCTTGGACCGTACCTCAAAGTGTGAATAGCCTTATGAAATTTGGATTTTATTCTAAGTACAATAAGAAGCCATTGAAACATTTGAACAATTATTGCCAGAGAAATAAAACTGACCCTAACTACAAACCATTAGGTTTATATTTTAGCGTATATATATATATTGAGTGGCCATTAGTCAAGAAATGGACTCATTAAGAAAGCTGAGAAAAGTGTTGTACCTACGTCAGGAAGGCAGATGGTCAGGTATCGGTCCACAGCCACGACCGTGAGTAATCCAATGCTTGCCATTCCAAAAAAAATATTCAATCCAGCATAAACCTGAAAACCAAAATTGAAAAGACTTTACCATTCTAAACACCCTCCCAAGAAACATTAAATTTTTGTCCATTGTTAGAATATATCTCAAATATACTAAAGGTTTTTTACTTTACTACTTTAAAATACATCTTCATTGTCAAATTATAACTGGTTTAATAAAAGAATTTATGGAAAGTAGTTTGTAATTTCATTAACTAAAATGGACTTTTTTGAAAATTTTAAGACTTACAGTGAAATTTCTTTACAACACTCTATGAACAGAGTGCAGAACAACCACAAACCAGCAAAAGACTAGTATTCAGAAGATGGGCAATTCAACAGGAGGAAAAGACAAACTCAATAGAAAAATGGCCAGATGATGAACGGGGTATTCACACAAGCCCATTAGCATTTGAATGTTTATAACATAAGACATACAACCACAATAAATATTCAAAGAAATACTGATTATAAGATGGCATTTCACACTCAAGAAAATGAAAATTTAAAAGTCTGACAATCCCAAATGTTAAGGAGAATGTGGAGTAATAGATGTTCTCATAATTTGAATAACTATTTTGGACAGCAATTTGGCTACTTCTGATAAAGTTGAAGATGAACATTCTCTACAACTTAACCATTCCATTCCTAAGCAATGTGGCTAAAGAAACTCACATATTGCAGAAGGAGACATATGTAAGAACATTTATTGAAGCCTTGTCTGTGACAGAAAAAAAAAATTGGGGGGCCGGGCGCAGTGGCTCACGCCTGTAATCCCAGCATTTTGGGAGGCCGAGGTGGGCGGATCATGAGGTCAGGAGATCGAGACCATCCTGGCTAACACGATGAAACTCCGTCATTACTAAAAAAAAAAAATACAAAAAAAAATTAGCCAGGCTTGGTGGCGGGCACCTGTAGTCCCAGCTACTCGGGAGGCTGAGGCAGGATAATGGTGTGAACCCGGAAGGCAGAGCTTGCAGTGAGCAGAGATCATGCCACTGCACTCCAGCCTGGGCAACAGAGCGTGACTCCATCTCAAAAAAAAAAAAAAAAGGAAAAGAAAAAAAATGGCAACAAAGGTCCAATTAAGAGTAAAATGAAAATGTACATTGGGCTTTCTATGTTCACAAAATGGAATATTATATAGCAGTTAAAATGAATGACTTACAGTCATATCCATCAACATGGATAAACCTCAAAAACATAATATCTAACAATGAAAGGAAATCGCATAATGCAAACAATATGATATCATTTACACAAAACCTGAAGTATTCAGACAGTATCTGGTTTATGTGCACATACATTAGAGAGAAAAACATTCATGGGAGGAATAAGATTGAAGATGGCATGTGGTGGCCTTCATCATTATCTGTATAGTTTTATATCTTTAAAAAGAAAAACAATCTGAAGCACAGATTGCAAAACATTAAGATTTAACAAAACTGGTTGGTACTTACGTGGTTACTCAGTATTCACTACTACTTTCATTTTATTCTCTACAGTTTTTAGCTTATGATAGTAAACTGCTAAAAGAATTAGGCCAAAAGTAATACTTGCTTACTGTCTTAAGGCAAATTAATATTAACTCATTTCCTTTTTACTAAAAAATAACAAATACATTTAGTAACAATTCTCATGGAGGACTTTCTATAGGAAAAAATTCAACAACATGGTAGCTTAACTATCTTCCATAATATTGTGATTAAATCACTACTTTATTGTTTCAAATGAAAGCAGGGTATTTTTTTAAATTTGCAATATGCAAATATTTATTTGAATATGCAAATCAGCACTCTTCTCCTTTAGTTGAATGCTAGTTATTTTGTTTGTTTCTTCCTTTGAGTTGGGAGAATTTTGAAAATATAACAATGGTTGGTGATTTAATTTCTCTTATTAAAGAATATATTCCTAGTCACTTCTGTTGTTTTCCATAAAAGCACTGTATCTATTATTCTACAATATTCAATTTAAACTCTTGGGATTCATTTTAGACATTTAAATTTACATTTATTTGATCTATTTATTTTGCTTTCATTCCAATGATCTCCAATACCTGACAGCCTGCGTATCCAAATTTCCAACTTCCATACAGATCTGAGGCAGCAGACATGGGATAGCCAATGCTACTGACCCCTATATCAGTAACAGCCAGGTTAATAATAATTGCATTTGTGGGTGTCCGAAGTTCCTTGTACTTAATGAAGATGCCCAGAACTATTATGTTGCTGATAATACTTATCATACCTGAGAACACACACAAAAATATGACGCATTTTGTTTAATTTGAATGTTTCAAAGTAGACTCTAAATATTTAAGCCCCTTTAAAAACATAACAGATCTATTTTAGTTCACTTATTTGAAGAGCTCCTGCTGTTCTTAAAACTGTATGTAACATCTTCACATCCCTTCTGTGAAATAGAAATGAGAAAATTAAAACACAAAGAATCTGGTAATTGCACAAGGCAGCACTGAACGTTGGTTTTAATGTCATTGCTATTGAGTGTTCTGTCCTTGAAACTCCTTCATTGGCTTTCATACCATTCCTACTGATTTTTAGGACAAATGTATGACTGACCATGCCCTCTTTTTGTCAGCTTAACTTCCTCCTCTTCCTTCCTGGGGCCTGGGGCTCTTCTTTTTCGATAGTTGCCTGTCTCAAGCTTCAATTATCATTCTATCCTCACAGCACTTTTGTCACTATTTTCAGCCATGACACAAGCTCCAGTTCCATATCTTCTTTTTTTCATTGAACTCATTGTCGTTTACTAAGCATCTACCATATGTAAGCTCATATGACTATTCCAGTATTTCTTGAAACTCAACATGTCCAAATTTGTCATTCCAACACACACACACACACACACACACATGCACACACACACACACACTACCCCAATAGAAGAATGCATATTACAAGACTTGACTATCCAGAGAGGAAGTTGAGCCAGCTTTTTGGTCCATAGAGAAGCCTCACAGCTGATACCACCTTAATCAAGTTTCTGGAAATCAAGTTTCCAGAACCTCAGTGTTGTCAGTGCCCCAGATTGGTTGCACTGAGGTAGACAGATAACTAAATTTATTAACCAGAATGCCACTGTTTTATTTTACACTGATAAATACTGTTGAGTGTACTGGATGTGCATGTTCAACATCCCCTACATGCTGTAAAGGGCATAAGCCAGATATGGGCATACTAGATCCTAAAGGGGTGTGAGGGGGTGGGGTGTGAGTAGATTTCAGCCAAGAAGCTAGAATCATTACTGGATTGTTAGAGACTAAAGGAGGGTTGTGCAACAAGCAGGAATAGAGTTGAGTTCCCCATCAAGAAAAGAATTACTTGGTGATCAATCCCCAACTATTGTCAGAGAGGGACAGTTTCCAAGCACCAACATACAACATCAGCTCAGTAAAAACTTTTAACATATCTTGGCACTTCAGTCAGAACTTCTGCCTTAGCCTGTTAAACTAACCTTCCTGATTCCTGTTCTTTTCCCCTCCTTGCTTCTGGCAGAATCAGCTTGCCATAACATAGACTTAACCATGGCTCTTCTCCTCCTGAAAACTTGTAGTATTTCCCGCTGGCTGTGGGATAACAATCCAAATGTCCCAGGCTCTTTGCCTCATCTGTTGTCACTCTCTAGAAGCAAATTTCTACACTTGTCAAGTGAACTCTCCATTCTAGTTTTTCCCCAGATACACCATGCTTGACTCATATTTCTCCCACTTGGAGCACCCTGCTCCTTCTCTTTTCCTATCCAAATGCCATCCATCCTTCAAACTTCAGTTCAAGCCCCTAAGCCTTATCCTACCCACACTATCCTCTCCTCCCTAAATTTCCGAACTACTTGCTTATGATTAACTTAGTCTTATGTAACACTATATAATTTAACTGTTACTTTTCCTTGTCTTTTCATGTGGATTTCAGGCTCCTCATGATTTCTGTGGTTTTTGAATACGTGACATACAGCAGATTTATTTAATAAGTGGGCTACAACTAAAACCCATATTGCTTAATTTCTATCATTCCTTCAAGATAATTAGCACACAATGACAGCAAATTTGATGATTCTTTGGCCCTATTTTTAGCATCTAGGATTGTAGCATGTATACAAGATATACTCCGAAGAATTTAATGAAATGAAGACTCTTTCTGGGCTAGCTACAAATTCAATGACTTTTTAAAGTTAGATAAAAACAGTGCAGTAAATTGCTGCCTACCAAGTACGCAACCAGAATAAAGGAACTATAATTCTGGGAGTCTTAGAAATAATGGGGGTTATGAACTAAACAGTTTAGCCCTTTTCTCTATTCTCTCTGCAGCTGTACCAAGCACACTGCCTTGTTTCCACAGCTGTAGGTCTTCTAATAAGTATATAATAGATCACCTAGTTGTTAGATTTTAGTTAAGTCCCATTTCACAGTCAGTCTAAACACTAAGTAGCACTTGATGTTGACTTCTCCTTCACTCTTGAAACATTTTCCTTCTTGTCTTCCGTGACTTCTGTGCAATCTCTTCGACAGACCCTTCTTGATCTACTTCCTGGCCTTTCTTTCTCCACCTATGTCTTATTAAATATGTGCATTGTCCAACCTTCTGTCCTAGATCCCTTTCTTTTCACATTTAACACATACTCTGAGTGATTTCTTCATACCCAAGGCTATACCCTGATATTTTTCAGCCTCCGGACACTCAAACCCATGTGTCCAGCTTTTTATTGGACACCTCTCAAGCTGAACTGAGAGACTTTTTCTCCCGCCTCAAACCTGTTCTTCCCCAGGTGTGTTCCCATCTGATGAAGAGCATCACCATCTATTCAGTGGCTCAAAAAAGAAACCTAGGCATCATCTTTGATACTTCTCTCCTTCTCCCACAATCCCAACATCCAATCATCAATTCCACCTTCTGGCTCTTGAATGTATCTACTTTTTTCTGTCCCCACTGCGATTACTCCCTCCTCAGAATCACTGCAATGGCCTCCTATGTGGTCCCTTAGCTACCACTATAGCACATTTCTAAAACACAAATCAGATCATGTCACTCCCATTTCAAACCCTTCAGTGACTCCCTGTCACCTTTAAAACTTACACAGCTCATTACTGTCTGGTACTCAGCCATCTTTTTCAACCTCTCACCCTTCATTTTACAGTTCATCCATAATGATTTATTTCAGATCCTCAAATTCACCATGTCCTCTTACCTCCCAGCCTTAACTGGGGAAAGGGAGAGTGCTCAAGGACACTAAATTAACAAAATGTCTGTTGCACTGGAAGTTGTAACAGTTTATAAGAGCCAAACTATAAATGAAAGATCAAATTAAAAATTAAATAAAAAATAAAAAATCTAAATAGGCTCTTGGTAAAAGTAACGAATGAAATAAATGCTTTCACTACACCCTTTCCTCATAGTTTTGGTTTTGATTTGCAACTTTAAGTGAGTTTTGTTAAAGGAGGAAAGTTAGGGGATCTAAAGAAAAATAGATGCTTGATACAGGGGCAGAACAAAAGCATAAAGAGTTCAGCTATGATTCCTTCAGTGGATCCACCAGAAACACAAGCAAACAACACACACTCATTGTATACCTTGATAAACCTGACTCTTGGATTTATATGTGAGGGCTCTAGAACCAAAATGCCTGGGTTCAAATCCTGGTGTAGCTACTTAGTAAATGTGTGTGCTGGACAAGTTTCTTAAGCTCTTCATCTGTATAAACTAGAGAAATAAAACTGAAGAGTAACTTACTAAATTAGTGTAAGGATGAATTATTCTGTATGTGTAAGGTTTTAGAACAGCGCTTGGTATATAGCAAGTATTCAAATGATAACATTAGTAGCAGTAGTAGTAAGATTACTATTATTATTACTGTTACAGAGATAAGAACTAAATAGAATATTTTCTGCATGCTAATTTTGTAACCAGGTCAAAAAAGGATAGTTTTGGTTGTTTTTTGGATTTTTTGTTTTGTTTTGTTTTTGGTCATCTACAAATAACTAACTAAACCAAACACTTGTATACAAAGTATTTCCATGTAATTGTTAGGAGATTTTCTCAGTCTTTTTTGCAATTACAAAAAAACTAGAACTTGTCTAGTACTTATCATAGAGGTATTCAAATGAACGAGATAACGTCACTAAAATCGCATAACTTAACTGAGGAACTCAATTTCCAGTACTAGAAGTAATACGCTGAATTATAAGGAAGAAACTAAACAATTATAAACTGGGTATAGGATGGTGTGTTATACTTTTCACTCTACTTTTGAATGTTTGAAAATTTTTATAAAAGTCAATCCAAAAAATAACTCAATATAAGAGTTACTTCTACAACTCGTTAGAGTATAAAGTTGAAAATTAAGTGATTGCTCAATATAAAAGTTACACAATTCAATGATACATTAAAAAGATAAAAAGTTTGTCATTCCCCCAGCCCTTTTTTTCTGCAAACAATCGTTTACATCAATGAGTGTGTAGGGAAGAAAGGGAAAAAGAAACAAATATTTGTCCAGCACCTACTATATGGCATTAATGTGTCACTTAATTTTACTCCTTATAACAATCATGACAGATAACTTATTCTTATCCTTGTTTTACAGATGAGAAAATGAAAGAACAAAAAGGGAAGATACTTGCTCACAGCTGCAAATATACTAAAAGATGAAATCCAAAACTCAAGAGTTTTCCAATAAGCATTCTGGAACAAGCTGAATTTTCAGACTCTGTCCTCAATGACAATATACTCTGCTCTGTCTTCTTAGGACTTTTTCTTTCCAGAACCTTTAAGTTCTTAGCTAAATTCTACCACCAAGAACAAAAATATGAGGGTTATGTATAAGAATAGTAAATGACATAAAAATATATTTTTGCCATGGTGCATACTCTTCTCCAATAAAAACTTTAACAATCCAACAACCAAATACATAGATTTTTATAAAAGAACTATTTATCACATAGAAAACTTTTCTCAGCCCCACTTCACTGCTCTTACATTATTTATCAAAATTCAAAATAACCTGTGACAATGGCCATCACTAACAATGCTTTCACTTATTCTTTCACCCACATTCTCTTATTTGATCTTTACAGCCCAGAAATAGAATATCATCATCCTCATTTACCAACAAGCAAGCCAAGTCAGGATAAATGACTTGTCAAGGTTGGCCAATAATATGGAACTTGAAACAATGCATGGCTTATGCTGAAAACTTCTGCCTTTCTTCACCCATTCTAAAGAAAGATAACTTACTTAAATATCCATACCTGCCATAATCAAGTAAGTTGCAACAATATTGTGTTCAGTCTGTGAAAAGACCGAGCCATCTTCATTTTTAGAGTCTGAACCGTTGCCTAAATTATTTCTTAGCATTTTGGAGGGAAGATACCGAGACACCCTTCATAATAAGCCTTCGATAATTATGAACTGCTTTATGAGCTACTGAGGAAAGATTTTTTAAGACCAATCATTTCCACTTAGAGACCTCAAAGAAGGGCCTTTTCATAGAGGCCCTCCCTTAACAAATTTAATTGGGCTAAAGAGGAAAGGACTTTAATTCCCAGAATAAGGGAAAAGCTTATTAGCAAAACAAAAAGAAATACCAAGCACCATACATTTTAACCTATTTGGGCATCAGTCTTCTACCTAAGGAGATTATCAAGCACACACATCCTATTTAACAATAAACAAACTCAGGAAATCAGTATAGGAGCCAGCCTTAGTCCTCTAAAACTATTCGGATTAAGGTCCCTGTTTTCTGTTGACCATTCAAGTCTTTCCATTTCGGCTCCTTTTGTTTTTTTTTTTCTTAACAATTTAAATATTAGTGATAAAGAAGTAGTCTCCTTCCTACTTCCAAATCTCACTCTCCTAAAGGTACCAGTATTGTTTGGTGCATATCCTTTCTTAGGCTTTTCTCTGCTTATACACATATTCATACAAGTGTTTCAGGTTTCCTCCACTTTTTTCTTATAAATAAAAATGAGGGAAAAAAATAAGTACAAATGTATATATATAATGCAACTTGTTTTCCCGTAAGGCTGTATTATAATATCCAAGTTAATAAACCCAGAATCTAATAAAGTCTAATTTATTAGTAGCTATGTATTTCATAGCATGGATATAATATGATCAACTCCACCATCTGTTAATTTCCCCTATAGTTTGATATGCACATGAGTAATTAATATTATCTGATGATAGTAATCATTGTATACTTTGCTAAAGTATCTGAATTCAATCACTGATATTGTAAAGTACAGAATAAAAATATTCTGGATTATCACATTACAACCTGAAAACCAACCTGAACATGTTTTGTTAGAATAATAAGGTATCCCTATTACATTTTTTCCCATATTCTTTATGCCATTAACATTATTAAAATCTGATTCTCCTCAGTTTCCTAAAATCAGTAAACATTAGAGAAATGCTTAGATGCACCAAAGTTAACAGTGTAAGCATAAAACAGAACCACTGGAGGGCTATATTTACCCACTTAGTTTAATTTTATAAAAATCCTAGAATGGCACAGCAGAAACCTAAGATAATCCTTTTGCTTCAGTTCTCTTGCCTGTGTATAAACTCAAGATGAACAGGTTGATTTATCTGTCCCAAATCTTATAGCTACCAGTACTCACATTTTTATAAATGTAATATTGTTATACCTATACTAGAAAAGCGAATCTCGTCAGTATTGTTTTCAAATGACCCTAGAGCAAAAAACATAATACCCAAGAGGAAATCACTCCCTTTAAAAAGTCTTTGTCTTTTCTTTCATTCAATATGCAAAACAAAACTTAAAATTTTTGAATTTGCTTTGGGTCATACTACCTTCCTTTTCTGTAATAAGTTATACCTAGTTGTAGCATCCATGAAAAATTTTCCAGAAATAATTATTTCTAAGAACTGAAAAATACATAATTTCAGATAGTCAGCTTTCTGCTGCAGATGAAAGTTTTGATATGAGTGAGGTAGGTGCATTCGAAGTTCTTTTTTATGCTTCCTTCATGGGTGATACAGAAAAGCTATATTGGGATAAGGCTTAGAAATACATGTGAATTTGATTCAAAATGAAATGCCTCAAAAAAACCCAGAAACTAGGCCAGGCGCAGTGGCTCACACCTGTAATCCCAGCACTTTGGGAGGCCAAAGCAGGCGGATCACCTGAGGTCAGGAATTCGAGACCAGCCTGACCAACATGGAGAAACCCCATCTCCACTAAAAATACAAAATTAGCCGGGCATGGTGGCGCATGCCTGTAATCCCAGCTACTCGGGAGGCTGAGGCAGGAGAATCGCTTGAACCCGGGAGGTAGAGGTTGCAGTGAGCCGACATTGCACCATTGCACTCCAGCCTGGGCAACAAGAACAAAACTCCGTCTCAAAAAATAATAATAATAAATAAACAAATAAATAAACCCAGAAACTATAAGGAAAAAAAAGGAAAAGATGTGGAAATAAAAGCTTAAAGATGGACAATGACCAAAAGATATACATAAGCTAAACGGTAAAATTTCCAAGTGGTTTGTCTACTGATCTATATGTTATTTCCATTATTGCCATTTTAGATTTATTTTTAATGTTAAAAAAACAAACTGTAGAAATGTTGCGCTATTATTATTTGTCCTTGGGACAATGCCATCACCCTTTGGTGCTTACTAACATCTTTTCCAAACCACGAGCAAAAGCCCTGGCCCTAACACTCCATGAAAATTTCATCACCACAATTCTAAATCAAATAATCTCCTGTCCTAAGCTGTAAAAGCATAACTGCCTATTCCTGTAAAAACTGTAATTTTCAACACATTTGCTCAACATATATATTAATGGCCTATGTATTTATTCATCCTGCTGCAATTCCATCAATCAGAAAAAGATAAAACCCCAAATACTGACAAAGACAACACTGTATGCTCCTCGAATGAGCATTCAAGAGCGTTCCTCCATGGGCATGTTAGAAAATTTAACAAACGATATAGAAACATCATTCCTTTTGAGAAGTGAAAAATGAATGGCAGGGTAAATGGCTCCATATCATGGCATTCTAACTTGCTACCACAGTCATTTCTTTACATCCACTAGCAATGGTGACCAAAACCAATTTCATTTCTAACATCCTTACCCAGCAATCTGAACATGTAGTATGCAATCGAATTCGTGTAGTATACTACACGAATATTTACGTGTAGTAAATAACACCTTAAACTTTTAGAGTCCCTTTAAAAAAGTAAAAATAACATTCAGTAAAACTTCTAATATTCCATTTATGTTGGATGAGAAAAATTAACTTTAGAAATTTCTTGCTATAGTTTTCACTTCAACAGAGCTACTGCATCTTTAATATATTACTAATATGGAAAATTTTTAAATCAATTATTAATTGCAATTAGAGAAACAGCTTAACTGATTTATGTATTAAAATACAAAAGGCAAATACAAAGCTATCTTCTCATATATAAAAGGCCAGGGTTTTGAAAGGCAGTGTCAACTTGTAAATTATCTTAAAGTACTGCTACAGTAGTCTATTTTTTAAAAGATCAGTAATATAAATAAACAAATCCTTTTTTCGATCTGCAATTCACTGGGTTTAAGCTTTAGTTATTCCTTTCTACTTTAAAAAATGGGTTTCATTTAATAAACACACTCTAAATAACTTAAGGGAATAAAACACTTTATTTTAAAAATTCAAATATGCTTCAAATGAAAACTCCTATCCATTTATTGAGCACCCACAGAGTGCCAGGCACTGTACAAAACATTAGAAAGACTTGTTCATGCTCTTTTAGAGCAAAATTCACTATTCCGTTGCACTTTGCATGATGCTGACATTTTAGATCCATTGTCATAAAATGACCAAGATCTTCAAGACTTGTTCAAGAAACAAGTTTCCAATCCATAGTAGAAACAGATCATGCAGGTTAATGCAGAAGTCAACTGGTGATGTCTGTCAACTGTTTCACTTAATGTCCTCTCCCTGATTAAGAGAAAATTAAAGTATTAAGGGCACAGAAAATGGATTTTTAATAGTATTATAACCTAAATCTCAAGTTTAAAATCAGCATTAGTTCCAATAATGTTTAGCAAACATACTTTACCAAATTTAACTGTCATTCATATTACACCTTTATTTTTCAAATTAATAATAAAGCAAAACAAATTAGAATTAGGTGAAAAAATTGAAAAGAAAAGGCAAAAAAAAAGTGATATAAAATGAAACCACAAATTAGGCTAAGCAAGGAACACCATGGTGTTCTATATACTTGCTGGCAGACAAAATTAAACTTAAGTAAACACAGAAAATGCCAGATAATATCAATTTTAAAAATTAAGCAATTTAAAGACTTTTTAAAATACTCACCTCTGAAACCACCACCTCTTCCTCCTCTGAAGCCCCCACCTCCACCTCCTCTTCCACCTCTAAAACCACCTAAAAAACATTTATTAAATAATAATGCAAAGTATTTAAATAACAAGAATATAATAATCATTAAGTTATTAACTGTATAACCTCTTATATTGATAAGCCTAAAAAGATCAATACAATAACTATAATTATAATGAATAAATATAGATTCACATATTTTATCATGGAAAAAATTTTAGAAGATAAAAATGGAGAAACTGTAGTAGTTTACCAACTGGGCAACAGGCTAAAACCCCAGATTATTCCATTTCAATAAATTAGAAAAACTTGTTAAAGTATGATTCAGTCTTGTTAAATGTATGACTACTGCCTTAGCTCTTGCTTATGATAAATACTTTTTTGATTCAACTAAGGATAGTTTGATGGAACTGTGGCTTTTTATACTAACAACAAAGGGTGGCAGATATGGGTGCTTTTGCTCTGGGGATAAGATAATAAATATGATAGTTAAGATTAACTGAGCTACATAAGTAAGATTTTAAAAAAATAAGACAGCTGTGAATTTTTTGAAATGTTAAATGATACTCAACATCACATGAGAATAGGGGAATCTCTGTTCATCAAATTCTCAAGAAGGTACCCCTGAAAATTTTCCTACCTATATGGACACAAAAAAATACCTTTATGGAGTGAAATGGTGATTAAATTGAGAAACGCCAAGTGAGGCGTTCCTTCTCTTTTTCTGATCCAGTAACAAAAGCTGTCCAAGCCCAACTTTCAGCTCCTCTCCCTTTCCACTTTGGCTCTGCCCATTACCCCATCACTCGCCCTTCTCCTACTCACAGGGCATGGCAGCCCCACTCCCCAGAGCCCTGCTCATCACCTAGCTGTCCATAATGATGAATGTGCCCAAACCTTGGGGGAAAGGCATACATCAAAACAAGCATACATCAAAATACCCCAAAACCTTGGGGGAAAGGCATACTTCACAACAGTGAGATCACAGTAATGAATTTATTAGTAATAGTTCTTGACATGATATCAGAAGATATGCATTTTAATTCTTGGGTCTGCCAATTGTTTGATTGGGGCAAATTAATTTCTGTAAGTCTCCATTTCCTCATTCATAAAATAAGGATATCATCTATCTCAAAAGGTTTCGCTGAGTATTAAAAATATATACATGGAAATTAAAAGAATGTATGACCAGCTTTCAGCATGCAGTCTACACTCAATAATATTAACTAAGGAATTAAAATTAAGATAATCTTACGGTTCATTAAAATGTCCAAGAAAACATGAATAACCCAAAGAAATGAAGTCCCTCAAAAGTATACTTTAGTAGATTTTCTTCTTTTTAAGTAAGTTGTTGAAATGAAGCATTATTATTATGGACAATCTGCCAATACTGGAAAGCAGCTTTAATAAAAAGAACCATAAGGGAGGTTTGCTATGTACAAAGCTAAATTGTATTATATGAATTAGCTGTGAAAGTCACAGTTAATTTCATTAGAAATTTTCCGCAAGTAACTTACCGCCTCTGCCACCACCTCTGCCACCTCCTCCTCTTCCTCCTCCTCGGCCTCCCCTGCCACCACCTCTTGGAGGTCCTTTCTCACCTGGAGGTCGAGGTAAAAACCTCTGCAGTGGCAGCAGCTTATATGGGTCTATATAAAACTGGAAACATAATAGAAGCAATTAGTATACAACTTGGGGGACAGTATAGTATAATCATTAAGAAGCTACATGATACAGTCAAAACTGCCTGGGTTCAAACCCCAATCCTACCACTTTCTACTACATATCCCTGGGTAGAGACTTAATTTCTTACTAACTTAGGTTTCTTTTTTTTTTTTTTTTTACTTTAAGTTCTGGGATACATGTGCAGAACGTGCAGGTTTGTTACATAGGTATACATGTGCCATGGTGGTTTGCTGCACCTATCAACCCATCATCTAGGTTTTAAGCCCCGTATGCATTGGGTAGTTGCCCTATTGCTCTCCCTCCCCTTCCCCCCATCCCCCGACAGGCCTAGGTGTGTGATGTTTCCCTCCCTGTGTCCATGTGTTCTCACTGTTCAACTCTCACTTACGAGTGAGAACATGTGGTGTTTGGTTTTCTATTCCTGTGTTAGTTTACCTTAGTTTCCTTATCTGTAAAATGTAGAGAATAGAGTATCTATCTCACGTTTGTGTGATGATCAAAAAAGTGATGTATATAAGGCACTTGTACTTTGGCACACAATAAGCATTACATGCATATTAAAAAATCAAGACCAATTCAATATCATTTCTCTTTAGAAATAGATTATTTAACATTTCCACTCAACAGAACTGCTGTAAGAAAAATAAAACTATTAAAAAACACAGCATTAAAATTCAAAATAAAGCATTCGCATACTAGTTGTTTCAAGTCTTTAATAAAGGATCAAAAGGGTATCTTCTGAACACACAAAGTAGTGAAGGATATACAGAAACTATACCCATCCTATAATTGGGGTTAAAGAGGACATTTCTCAAATAATGAGATGTAAAGAGCATATTGTATCATAGTTCTTCTACATAAAACACACGAGGATTTCAAAACTGTAATATATGACTTATAATAAGATCTCTGAATCCCTCTCTAGATACCACCTTATTACTCATCTTCCCTTCACAGCCCATCATCTCAAAAATATTGTCTAGATCTACATTGTTCAATATGGCAGCCACCAGCCACAGGTGGCTTATATTTACATTAATTAATGTTTAAAAATTCAGTTCCTGAGTCACATGAGCCACACTTCAGGTGCTCAATAGCTACATGTGGCTAAGAGCTACTTTACTGGGCAGGGATTCCCATCACTACAAAAAGTTCAAGTGGAGAGCACTGGTCTACAAACTTCACAATAACGCAGGCTGGGTAAGGAGGGCTGAATCTCAACATAGCAGGGGGTATGGAAATCGGGAGAGGTAGAATGTACTCAAGTTAGTATCTGTAATTAAAAAGCAAAAACCCAAAAAACTAAACAATAAGCCCCCAAATAAATAATTCTGAGAAATTTAAGTGATTTAAGGGATTCTGATGAATTTAAGTGGCTATTACCAGCATTTTTTTTTTCAGGTCACAAGATGAGAATCCCTTTTCAGCATTGTTTCTTTCTGGGCTCAACAGCTCCAGGCACGTCAGAAGCAGTCAATCCCCTGAGTACTTGCCAAGGTTTCTACAACTAGTAGCCATATGCTGACAACAAGCTATTGTCTCCCTCTCATTTCCTAATCCATTCTGGCTCCCGGACCCACCAATGCACTGGCTCCATGACTCCCTGATGTCTATGTGGCTGTCTTCCAATGAACACTTTGCAGCCTTTTGCCATAGCTGAGCAGTCCCTCCTGGAAACACTCTTTCAATTTTTGTGATACCACTTTTATGACAGGCTTGTGGTTTGCCTTTTTTTTTTTAACTGGCAATTACTTCTGAGTTTCCACTACCAGACCTTCAGTTTTAGGAGGTGCCCCAAAACTCTTCATAGGTGCTCTTTTCCTTTCATTCTTTCTTCCTACAATGTTTCATGTACTGTCTGTATACTTAACAAATTCCCAATTCTATTTCCAGTCTAGATTCTTCCTTTAAACTGACCATGACTGTCTCACAAGTACCTCAACCTCACTATGTCCAAAACCCAACTCATTAGCTTCCCCCAATCCCCCTCGTCTGCATTGTTGCCCATTTCATTAATTGGTACCATCACCCACAAAGATGTTGATGTCAGACATCTGAAAGATGGTGATTTTTTTACTTCTTCAATTTCAATAGCTAGTCAATTACCAAGTCCTATTGATTCTACTTCCTGTATCTTTCATAAATCCATTTTTTCCATTTCCACTGTCACTACTGAGTCCAAAATACCATCTCTTTTAGAACTACTATTATAGCCTCCTATCTGGCCCCTCTCACACAATATTGACCTCTTCCCAAGGTGCCTTTTTATCTTCCCAGTATTCTTTTGAAGCATTCATTTAACTGTGTTATCCCATTATTCAAAAATAAAACACAATTGAAACTAAGGTCTAAACTCTTTCCTGTCACCTGAAGGCTTAAGTTAATCAAGCCCCCTCCTACCTCTCTGGTCTTAATTCACAACTTTCCCCACCTCTCCTAAATGTTTCATTCCTAACCTATATGTCTGCCTTTTTGTATCCTTTCAGTTGCCTGCTCTCAGAGACTGCACATATTGTTTTCTCTACTTGGAATGCACTTTCCTCTTCCTCTTTGACTAGCTCAGCAGCTCTCAAGTGTTTCACTAACTACATCAAAATTATCCAAGTGCTTTTCCTTTTTAAAATTGAATCCTGGACCCTACTTAAGAGCTCCTAGGTCAAATTTCCAGAAGTGGAAACTAGAGCTACATCTTCTCAAAAGCTCCCCAAGATAACTCTGACATGCAACCAGGTGTGGAAATCACTGTTAGTCAACAATCAGGCCTCAGCTTCAAGCTCACTTTTTCAGGAAACACTACAGACTAAAAAGCTGGTGGCACTACAAAGCTTCTCATGGCAACCTGTATTTTTCCTTCATAGCATGTATCATGTTATTGAAGTTCTTGTGAAATCACTTAGTACCTACCACCTCTTAAACAACGTAAGTTTTATAAATTAAGATTCTACCTAGAATGTTTGGTCATGAAAGCTTTTCAATAAGAGAGTTTTACATAAACAAAAAACTCTTACTCTAGCAGTTTACAGATTTTGGTAATATGAGCAAAAGTTGTAATTTTTACTTTCTAAAGGCTGTATCAAATAAATCACTTTTAAAGATTAGTGTGTTCAATATTTATAGCATGGAACATTTCAGTTTAAGAGCTTTACTAGTGATATGTTGGGAAAGTCTCAAGTGCTCCAAGTAGGACTTTCCTAAGATAGGTCGTTCCCTTATAAAACCAACGATCCCAAGTATCATAAGTTTGACTCACCTTCTGTAGTTTTTTAAAGGATGAAGCCTTCATGTTTTCTGACAACTTAACTGAAAAATACTATTATTTTCATTAAGGAACAAATGAGCAATTAAGATGAAAGATGATATTGAATGTTCTGAATTCATGTATAATTTCAAAAACAAGGTTAGAATGTATGAACATATATAGGAAAGATAAGAAATGAATTTCCAGGGGCTGGGCGTCGTGGCTCACACCTGCAAACCCAGCACTTCGGGGGGCCAAGGCGGATGGATCACTTGAGGCCAGGAGTTTGAGACCAGCCTGGCCAACATGGTGAAACCCCACCTCCACCAAAAATACAAAAATCAGCCAGGCATGGTGGCGCTCACCTGTAATCTCAGCTACTTGAAAGGCTGAGGCACGAGAATTGCTCGAACCCAGGAGGCGGAGGTTGTAGTGAGATGAGATCATGCCACTGCACTCCACCCTGGGCAACAGAGTGAGTCTCTGTCAAAAAAAAAAGGAAAAAAGAAAGGAAGGAAGGGAGGAAGGGAGGGAGGGAAGAAGGCAGGGAAAGAGCAAGAGAAAGAGAGAGAGAAAGAAAGAAACAGAGAAAGAGAAAGAGAAAAAGAGAGAGAAAGGAAGGAAGGAGTTTCCAGAGTAGTGGGGGCACCAAACAACTTCTAATTCTACATTTCCAGTGGCACCACTACATCCAAATCAGCCAACTTAATCCTGTAGTACTTATCCAAATGGCCATCATTAATAGAATTTTCCAAAAAAAAAGTCACCGTTCTAGGGTCTGTCATTTTAATATCTATGGATGAATACATTCTCCCCTTGATTCTCCTTCATGGTCCAATCTGTAGCAATCCTGTCTAATTTAATGAAGCAACAACTTTAATTTATACTTAACTGCCTCCTCAGAAAAATACAAATAGCGACCTTTGAATATTATCAGGCCTTCCAATGAAAAAGGATACAAAATCTCTAAGTTGTCCAAATATTTCATCCACTTTTCCAATTTGTTCTTTGTTTTCTAAGTAAACAGGAGCATTGAAATAAGGCACCTTATTTTCATCTGTGGTACATTTACAAACTATGTCATCTTCACAGGGATGCATGAACTCTCCTAATACTGAAACAGGACAAGAAAATGTTAAAACATAGAACTATTTCAAACGATACTGACCAACTGCTTCTGGAAACTTTCTTTTTGGTTACCTGGGACTTCACCATAACTGCTCTCCTCTGAGGCAGAAGACCACAGTCTTAGGACTTCCTGGGCTGGTATACCAACTCCACAACACACTAGCTATGTGACCTAGGAGAAGTTACCCACCCTCTCTCTAATTCAGTGTCTCATTTTTAGTATGCACTAATAACATATAATGTATAGCTATACCTAATATACAGTAATGTAAGCACTCAATGGAATAACAGATGTCAAGTGCTTAGAACAGTGCCTGGCACATTGACAGCATTCAACCTGTAACAGTTATGTTATTATAACTTATTATCTGATTCAAAACTCTGCTTCATTCTCTTAGTTCTCCCTTTTCTTCAATGCCTAACAGAATCAGCCTTCATTCTTTTTTTTTTTTTTCTCTTGCCTTAGAACTTTTCCATTCCCACTACCACCTCTTTAACAATGATTCATTGTTTTCAAGGACATCTGGAATCTCAAAATAACTACCTTTATTTCTAACTAGACTGTCACCCCAAACTAAAATACCACATTCCTGCAAAACCAAGTCTTCATTCCTATCACCCAAGCTCAAAACCTGGAACCCTTTATTATCAGCATTAGCTAAGTTCTACCGATTTTGTTTCCTTTGAAATCTCTCTCCTATCTAACCCTTCCTTTTTTTTCCTCACTGTCACCATCCTGATTCAGGCTCTCAAGGTCTCATGTATGGACTGGTACAACAGCTTGTGGGCTGGGACCTTTTATTCTAGAAACTGCTCCTTTCAAACCATCCTGCATACTCATCCAAGCCATTCTTAGTTAGACACTATTCACCCTCTCTCCTCTTTAATGTAGTAAGTTTCACTTTCTGTGACTTCCATTCCCATCTCATTGTTAATTACTCTAAAACTACCCTAAATAGGTATTTTTCTAGATTTCCTCTCTGGCAGTTTCCCTCTCAAGCAAATTGTTTTCTCACTTATCTACTTTTGAGTAGTAACAGAAAGCATGGGCTTTGGAGTCAGAATACTTGGCTTTGTATTTCTTTCTTTTCTGTACAGACAGGGTCTCTTGCTTTATTGTCCAGGCTGGTCCCTAACTCCCGGCTTCAAAAGATCCTCCCGTCTTAGCTTCCCAAAGTGTTGGGATGACAGGCGTGAGCCACCGCACCCAGCCTGTATTTCAGCTATATCACTAATTGATCACTTATCACTAACCCTATGACCCTAGCAAAAAAACTTAACTCTAAATCATAGTTCTCTCATCTGTAAAATCGGGGAATTAGGGATAAGTACTCACGATTACCTACTTAATATCTTCCTGTCAACCCTCAAGTTCCACCTCCAAGATGCATTCTAAGTATCCCTCAGCTTTCTTGATCTCCCCACTCCACCCTTACATGCTACATTCTCCACACAGGCTTGTGTATCCCAAACTTGCTGCCTAACAACACAAACCCCCAACCCACACCTACTCCTTCAAATAAGCTAAATATTGAAGACTGCATACAGACTACACGTTCTGGAGGTCCTTGGTCTTGGCCTTTGTTAAAGCCTCCGCGGCCACCCCCTCGTCCAAATCCTCCCCTGCCGCCGCCTCTGAAATTGCCGCCGCCTCCACCGCCGCCTCCACCTCGGAAGTGGTTGCTGCTGCCGCCTCGGTTGAAGCCGCCACCTCCACCACCTCGATTAAAGCCTCCACGACCTCCGCCTCGAAAAGACATTCTCTCTCCTCCCTGATGAAAAAAAAACGACCCATGTCTTCTGATCACTGTAGCCTCTGAGTATACTCCAACCCCTCGGAGCTGCGGTGAGAACACCATAAAGGAGACAAAAGCAGCCCTGTCACCTCACCCACGGTCAGACAGCCAGTGACCACCAACCTGATGGGTGAAGAGTTTACTTCTCCATGGTCTCGTGAGCGCCGACCGACCACACACCACCCTTGCCGCCCCATGATTAGTATCTCCTCCCCCTACAGACAGTAAGGTCTTCGCACCGCATCCCCTCCCTTCCTCCCTCCCTCCGGCAGCTGGGTTCCACGTCCAGCATTTTCAAATCCTCCGGCTTCTACGGCCACTCACCGGCGCCACGTGCCCCTCTGGCCCTGGCCTTGCGCACACACCCACCCGCGGGGTACTTCCGCCGCGCTGGAAGCTCCTCGGCTACCGTACCGCCACAGAGTTTTTTAAAGACCAGAAACTTGAATAACTGGTTTGCCAAAAAAAAAAGCCAATCACCCGCGGAACAAGCAACACTGGTTCCAAAACAGCCTTTAGCGCTGGAAAAGTGGCAATAATAGATAACCTTAACCACTAATTTACAACAGAGAGGTCAACTTGCCTGACGCTGAGCCGTGGAAGTGACGTATAACAGCGGCGTCCTTTGCAGCACGACGTCCCGGAAGTGCTGCGGCAATGTTGCTCTTGGAGATAGCTGGCGTTAGGGATCCGCCTTCTCTCCCAGAGGCGGGGCAGGTTTCTGTTTGGTTGCGCCCTAACGGCCAGAACTAAAGCACCTTGCAAGGAATGAGGTTGGTTCTTGAAGTCCGTGCTGACTGGCTGGGCGCATTTGCGCATTTGCTTCTCTGGCTGCAAAATGGCCCGCAACAGCACTCACTAATTTGTTGCTAACTTCAGCAACTGTGCGGACAGGTCTCTGAGGCTTCTGAGCCGCGCTATGTCCAGTAGATCTGGGCGCCTCAGAACCTGTCACAGCTGACGGAAGCGTTTATCTGAGTTTCTTGTTTCTTCCCAACCTTTTGATTTTCGCACCATTACGCGCTCAACTATGCCTCTTCTTTTGTCCTATGGTCTCAACTAATTAAAGGAAGAAAAGCAATGCATGTGTGTGTGTAATTTTAAAGAAACTATGCTGTCTTATAGAAAACCAAACCATCATTTTTATCTTTTGTACCAGATATTCAAGTATGTTTTGAGCACCGACGGGCTGTGAACTGGACTGTGCTGGAAGCTCCTCTCCCTTTTCTCTCTTTAAGCCCTTTATATTTGACATCAGCTTCCCCCACATTCTCCAAAGCTTCTCTCACAAATAAAGGTAATGACTTCCCGTTTATTAAATTTGGTTGGAGTCTTTTACACCCAAACCCTCTGAGACCTTACCTTGATATTTGATCTCGTGTTTAGAAGAGGGTGGAACTTGGTACCTATCTAATTCAGAGGGTTATTGTAAATGGGATTTTAAAATACTTTTGTAGGCGGGGCGCGGTGGCTCACGCCTGTAATCCCAGCACTTTGGGAGGCCAAGGCGGATGGATCACTTGAGGTCAGGAGTTCGAGACCAGCCTGGCCAATACGGTGAAACCCCTTCTCTACTAAAAATACAAAAATCAGCCGGGCATGGTGGCACACGCCTGTAATCGCAGCTACTCGGGAGGCTGAGGCAGGAGAATCGCTTGAACCCGGGAGGCGGAGGTTGCCGTGAGCCGAGATCACGCCACTGCACTCCAGCCTGGACGACAGACCAAGGCTTGGTCTCAAAACAAACAAACAACAAAATAAGTGAGAGAGGAAACTTTACTTGTTCTTTTTCTTTTAGTTTAGTAAATGCTGCAATTTGATTTTAACGAATGTTGGTCTTTTTATGGGCCTATATAAGTGTATTATTTTTGAAACAAAAAATGAAAATTACCTATTTAGTGTGAAACCTTTGCTTGTCTTTTGCTGTGTATTTGCTCAATTCTGAATTGAACTTGAGATTGTCACACACAGATTGCATTTTCAACTGAAATGAGATGATTTTTGTCTTTATTCTTAAAACTTAGTAAGAAAAAGCTTGCTTGAACAAGAAGTTTAAAAGTATGTCAAAATGTTTATTACTTTCTTAAAAACGTCAGGCTGCTCTTCTTTCTCGGAAATCCAAAACTTGTAGAAGCACAGATCAGGCCAGGTGCTGTGGCTCACGCCCGTAATCCCAGCATTTTGGGAGGCTGAGGCAGGCAGATCACCTGCGGTCAGGAGTTCAAGACCAGCCTGGCCAACGTGGTGAAACCCTGTCTCTACTAAAAATACAAAACTTAGCCGGGCGTGGTGGCGGGCGCCTGTAATCCTAGCTATTTGGGAGGCTGAGGCAGGAGAATCGCTTGAACCCGGGAGGCGGAGGTTGCAGTGAGCCAAGATCGCGCCACTGCATTCCAGCCTGGGCAACAGAGCAAGACTCTGTCTCAAAAAAAAAAAAAAAAAAAAAAAAAAAAAGGAGAAACACAAATAAGTACATTTCATCTTATATCTACAGTCATACATTCACAAAGTTCTTCCTCTTTTCTCAAAGCCAGGTGCTCAGGCTGAGAAGATTCAAGGAAAGGGTTCCTCACGTAGTTGTGTTCTAGGGGAAGGAAAATATTGTTCGGTTTTGTTCTGCAATTCCCCATGGTGGTTTTCGGTAAGACTTGAGACTTCCTTATTCTAAAGTCCAAGCAGCAGTGGAAACATTTCAAGATCTCTTTTTGCAATATAACTTTTCCAAAGATTCAATATTTATTTAAACCCAAAAATCTTGTCACTCGCAGTAAAACGATTTTCTCCAGGGCCTGAAGATCCTTGTTCAACTAGTTCATGTGATGAAAATGTCTGTTAAGTAGGTGATATGGTTTGGATGTTTGTTCCCTCCAAATCTCATGCTGAAATTTGATTCCCAGTGTCGTAGATGGGACCTGGTGGGAGGTGATTGGATCATTGGGGGCAGAATTCTCATGAATGGCTTAGCACCATCCCCTTGGTGATAAGTGAGTTTTCACTCAGTTCACTTGAGATGTGGTTGTTTTAAGAGTCTGTGACCTCTTCTATTTCTCTCTTGCTCCCACTCTTGCCATGTGACATGCTGGCTCCCCATCACCTTCCGCCATGATTGTAAGCTTCTAGAGACCTCACCAGAAACTGATGCCAGCACCATGCTTCCTGTAAAGCCTCCAGAACCATAAGCCAATTAAACCTCTTTCTTTATAAATTACCTAGCCTTGGGCATTTCTTTATAGCAATGCAAAAAAAACCAAAAATGCTGGTTTCCACAGCCATTCTTTATCTTCAAAGAATTTGGTAAAATCTGGGCTACTGTTTTCTTGAATGTATTTCTGTGATTCACTTTCTAGGTCAAGCGTCCTGTTAAGGAGCAGAATCTGTATTACCTTCTCTCACTCCAATCTGTAGTGTCAATAAACATTATTTTGCGTAATTTCTGTGGGTCAGAAATTAAGGAGCAGCTTAGCTGGATGATTTTGACCCAGGGTCTCTCATAAGGTTGCAGTCAAGGTATCACCTGGGGCTGCAGTCCACTGAATACTTGACTAGGGCTAGAGGATCCTTTTCTCAGGGAGCTCACTGACATGCCTAGCAAGCTGATGCTGCCTACTGCCAGCCCCAGTTCCTTGCCATACAGACCTCTTTACAGGGTGCTTGAGTACTGACATGACATGCCAGCTGGATTCCCCCAAAATGATCTGCTAAGCCATAAGATTTATGCATGTGGAAGGAGATTTATATGGGCCTTGTCCAGGTTTTCACGTAGTTAAAAAAATTTTTAGAAGTGAATTGCACTATGTTTGATAAGTCATCTTCATAGCATCATCTAGAACTTTTTTCATTTCTGCTCCAAAACTTTCTGACATCAGCACTCTCTGGGAAGAAAGCAATGAGTTGTGAATATGTCAGGATTTTAATGAGAATTGAAATCTCTGAGGGAACCAATCGTTGATAGGGTACCATAAATAGATACTGACACAGTTCTTCCAAGAGGTACCTTCTTTTTCCAATATGAAGACAGTAAATATATCTTTACCTTTGCTTCTTTGCAGCAGTGTTTAATAGAAGAAAAATTTTCTTGAATTTTGCCGTAATTTATAAATCTTGCAAATGCTGCTCTATGACATTTGTTGTTGAAATCTGATGATTCATCAACCTGGATAAGAAGTTGTTAGGTTCTTTTGATGCTATGCAGCATTATGTGACATGTCATCAATCACATCAATTTATCAAACTTTGAAAGTGAAACCGTTTTAGTTTCTCATTACATCATATGCTGGCGTCTGACTCTGTAATTATACATGCTGAAATTGTGAGGTCCCATCAATTGTGGGGCTTTTTCCTTTTCTAGTCAAAAGGTTCTTCTGCTAAATAACTTGCTTTCTGGGCCTTTTTACTGAAGGTGACTTAAAAAAATAAATACATTCTTTACTCTGGGTTTCCAAAGGCCATGTAAAATTATCTGCTCCTTTACTATGGTTTGCAGTTAAGTGTCTTTTCAATTTTGCTGGAGCCATTGCTTCATTTATAAGTTGTGATTCTTCATTACTAACTTTATCAGAATTATTAAGACTTAGAATTCTCTTCCATCTCCCAGTTCATCTTCAAAAATCACCACATTGGACTATAAGTCATGTTTGTAAAACACAGATGCTAATAAAGTATAAAACAAGCAAACTAAACAAGGAAATTTTTTTTAAAAATGATATCTTCAAATGCAATTCACTTTTAACCTACCAGCTCCATGTGTCAGGCCTCTGAGCCCAAGCCTGCGTGTATACATCCAGATGGCCTGAGTCAACTGAAAACTACAAAGGAAGAGAAACAGCCTGCTCCTGTCTTAACTGATTGACCAACCTTAAGACATTCCATTATGACCTGTTCCTGCCCTGCCCAACTGATTGATTGATCGACCTCGTGACATTCTTCTTCTGGGCCATGGGTCTTATGATCTCCCCACCATGCACCTTGTGACCCCCTCCTCTGCTGACAATAGATAGCCACCTTTAACTGTAACTTTCCGCTGCTTATCCCAGTCCTATAAAACTGCCCCACCCCACCTCCCTTTGCCGACTCTCTTTTCAGACTCAGCCCACTTGCTCCCACGTGAAATAAACAGCCTTGTTGCTCACACAAAGCCTGTTGGTGGACTCTTCACATGAACACGGACGAGCGTGACACCGTGTTTTGCAACGTTTACAACATTAGCAAAGCAACAGGGAGGCATTTGAGTTATGGGGCATTAAAATTGCTTCCTTAAAATGTTGTCTTTGATTGTCTATTACATCAGGAGAGCTCGTTACCTGTCAGTTGACTGTGAATAAGGGGAGGCCAGGGGAGATTAGGAAATGTAAATCAGGAAGGAGAGGCTGATGTCATCAACCTATTGTCTCTCCCTCTCCCTCAACCTGTTGTCCCTCCTTAATTCAGCACCCACCAATCATCAACAGCACCCCCTGTTTGCATCAAAAGCTGAGAATGGACTCAATGAAATGAACATAGTTGTGTGGAGCACTGTCATGTTTGTGAATGACCTCTAGCGAAACTCCTAACAGAGTTGTTTGATCACTAGTCATTACTACAAGTGTTGGCATTACATGGAGAAAGAAGTTCAAAAGAATGCAAAAAAAAAAAAAAAATTCCAATCTCTTCTGGAATCCCTAGTAACCGCTCCTAGACCCCTAATGACATCTGCAGAAACTCACGCTAGAGTATAAGCTCCTGAAGAATGAGAACTACATCTTCTTTGTTTTGGTATCCTCAGCACTTAGTACAGTGCCTGGAATAAAATTGATGCTGATGCCCAATAAATATTTGTTAAACGGAACTGAATTCCTCTGTGCTTTGAATTTCTGCTCATGCCTTGAGAACCTACTTATCAACAAATGGTCATAGAATGATGGTCAAAGAGACAAAGAAAATATAAAAGAGATGGGGGTAGAGAAAGTATATTAAGCACAGTCTAGTTGTGGTATTCAAGATCTAAGAAGGTGTCCATCCAGTTGTTTCACTGGAAGGTTAGGACATCTAATTAAAATACCCAGTAAGGAGATACAGATGTTCCTCAACTTATGATGGGGTTATATCCCAATAAACCCATCATGAGTTGAAAATATCTGAGTGGAAAATACATTTCATATATGTAACATACTGAACATCATAGCGTGGCCTAGTCTACCTTGAAGGTGCTTAGAACACTTACATTAGCCTACAGTTGGGCAAAACCATCTGGCAGCACAGCACACTGGAGAGTCTCATTTGCTGCTGCTGCCCAGCATCATAAGAGAATATTGCACGCATATCACTAGCCAGGGAGAAGATCAAAGTTTAAAATTTGAAATACAGGTTTTGCTGAATGCTTATTGCTTTCACACCATTGTAAAGTAGAAAAATTACTCAGTGTAACCATTGTAAGTTGGGAGACTGTATTGCTAATGACAGAGAAGAGGGCTGGTAGCTAGGAATAGGGCTGAAAATTTTTATATTAGAACAAAATTTTAAAAGTACTTAGCCGAAGCTAGGCATGGTGGCTCACGCCTGTAATCCCAGCACTTTGGGAGACTGAGGGGGGCAGATCACCTTAGGTAAGGAGTTGGAGACTAGCCTGACCAACATGGTGAAACCCTTTCTCTACTAAAAATACCAAAATTAGCTGGGCTTGGTGGCATGGGCCTGTAATCCCAGCTACTCGGGAGGCCAAGGCAGGAGAATCACTTGAACCCGGGAGGCTGAGGTTGCAGTGAGCCAAGATCATGCCACTGCACTCCAGCAACACAGCGAGACTCCACTAAAAAAAAAAAAGGCTGGGCACTATGGCTCACACCTATAATCCCAGCACTTTGGGAGGCCAAGGCGGGTGGATCATGAGGTCAAGAGATCAAGACCATCCTCGCCAACATGGTGAAACCTCGTCTCTACTAAAAATACAAAAATTAGCTGGCCATGGTGGCACACATCTGTAGTCCCAGCTACTAGGGAGGCTGAGAAAGGAGAATCGCTTGAACCTGGGAGGCGGAGGTTACAGTGAACCAAAATGATGCTACTGCACTCTGGCCTAGTGACAGAGTGAGACTCCATCTTAAAAAAAAAAAAGAAGTACTTAGCCAAGGTGCCATTAATTGTAAATATTAATGTGAACTCATGACTTTCTCTTTTATTTGGTTTTTATTATGAAAATTTCAAACATAAACAAGAGTTGAAAGAACAATATAATGAACCTCTCTGTACAACACCTTCAGCCTTTTGCAAATGTTATTCCTCCTATTTCCTCACTGTTATTATTAAAATGATTATTGCTAGAGTGTTTTATAGTAAACATTCTGTTCATAAATCTCCAGCAGAGGACTTTTTTAAAAAACATAAGCACAGTACCATTACCACACCTAACAAAAATTTTCTTAGTATTAGCGAATATCCATGTGGAATTTTTCCAAGTTATTTCAAAATGTAATTTAATAATTGGATCAATCAAATGAAGATCCAAAGAAGGGCCATACATTGTATTTTATTGATATGTCTCTTAATTTTCTTTTATTCTGTGTCAGTTTCCTCTCCCTGTTTTTTTTCCCGCCCCCCCCCCCCATGGCATTTATTTGTTGAAAATACTGAGTCTTTTTGTCATGTAGAATTTTCTACTTTCTCACTGATTACATCCTTATGGTGGTATAAATTGTTTTTCTATCCTCTGTATTTCCCATAAACTGGTAGTTAATTGATAGTGAGATCTAGAGACTTGATTGTTTTCAGGTTCTTTTCTTTTCTTTTCTTTTTTTCCTCCTTCAAGAATACTTCCTACCGTCCCATGAAGAGACACATAATATTTCTTATCCTTGTGGTGGTATAAATTGTTTTTCTATCCTCTATATTTCCCGTAAACTGATAGTTAATTGATAGTGAGATCTAGAGACTTGATTGTGTTCAGGTTCTTTTTTTCTTTTGTCCTGCAAGAATACTTCCTACCGTCCCAGGAAGAGGCACATAATGTCTGGTTGTCCCTCTTTGGAGATGAGATCAGTCAGTAGGATCAGTGTTATCAGCCTCATCAATCTCTTAGAGTTCCCTGCCAGCTTTTCACCTAACGGTTTTAGCAGCTGTTGGTGATCATCACTAGATCCATTGGCTCATAAGGTAGTGCAAAATAGTAATATGATAATTCTATCATTTCTTTTGCAATTATTAACTGAAATAAAGAAATTTCCTTTTTTATTTCAATTTTTTGCTATCATTGTTCCTTATAATGCTTAAAATATTTCATCTTTGAGAGCCCCTTCAAGTATTTTAATACCACCAACTAGCCTCCAATGGCTTCCTTGCTTTCTGGTACAAAATATTTCTTTTACATTTTATGCCCCAGATGTGGAATCGCCCTTTCTCCAAAGAGCCTTAGTTTTTTAAATGGAAAATGGTAAGTAGAGAAGACAATCTGCCACTAAGGAGTGCTCACTGCTTCTGGATTGTTAGGACTTCTAGGCCCTATCAGTGGACACAGTGGACAACTAGAAGGTAATTATTTTTAGAAAGAAAAAAAACTGAGGGTCATAGTGATATTTCCAATTCAAAGTTAAGACTACAGGGCTTCCATTTCTTTGAATTTAAACTTGTGTTTGTCTTACCCTGAAATTCTTATGACATTAGCATAATTATTTATTTGCCTTAGCCTCCATATATATATATATATATATATATATATGCTGTCAAGTAAGTATTATTATTAACGGTAAGATTACTGAATACTACTCAAGATTTTGTTTGTATCAGTTTGCTAATATTTTGTTTAGAGTTTATGCATCTATATTCATAAGTGAGGTTGGTCTTTTTCTTTTTATTGTGCTGTACTTCTGCTTTTGTAGATTCTGATTATAGAGCTCTGCCTTCAATGACTGCAGGAGAAGGGTGGGATATGAGGCCTCAGGGGTTTGCCTATGGCTTGCCTCTTAAGTTCAGAGACTCCCTCAACTTCATGGAGGCTGGTGTCATCTAGAATGCTTCTCTGCTTCTGCCTCAGTGTCCACTCAAGGGGTTCTGCGTTAGAACATGTGCTATAGAGAGCCTTACTGTAGGCTTTAGCCTGGAGTAAATGCTCAAGTTACCCCCGAGTGGGGCACTGGCTCAAATGTTCTTCCCTTTATTTATTAATTACTTAGTCCATCACTTATCTCAGATTCTACTGTTTCTATTTATCCTATGGTCTTTCTTATTTTGGATATCTCGTTGTCACCTATATGAATTTGACACTTCTTAAACTCCTTTAAGTTTTGCAGTTAATCTTTTCCTGTCTATTATATGTATTCTAGTAATTCCTCACTGTTTATGTCCTATTAATGAATCCTTCTTCATTTTTCAGTGGTGCAATGGAATTACTTTTATTTTTATATTTATTTTCATTGAGATCATAGGAGGAAAGAGACTTAAACTGAATAAAATTTCAGTCCTCATGAGCACTTTACATTTTCTTTTTGTTAACTACTGTATTGGTCCATTCTTGCACTGCTATAAAGAAATACCTGAGACTGGATAATTTATAAAGAAAAGAGGTTTAATTGGTTCGTAGTTCCACAGGCTGTACAGAAAGCATGATGCTGGCATCTGCTCCGGTTCTGGGGAGGCCTCAGGAAACTTACAATCATGGCAGAAAGCAAACGGAAAGCACGTGCATTACATGGCTGGAGTAGGAGCAAGAGAGAGGGGGCATTTTAATCAGAAAGGATCAGAAACAGTTCTCATTCACATGGAATGGGCAACATATACACTTAAAGTTTTCCCAGGCCTTATCTGCCACCTTCTGACATAATATAATATGGAGAGATCTGGATCATCTGGATTTCCCATAAGACACCATTGTTTTTCCATTGATAGCATTATCTTGATCAGAGGAGATGAGGAAGTAGCATGCTAAATACTTTGGTAAGACAGATGTGCTCCAGAGGGTAGGAAATAAAGCCTGGCACATCGGTAAAATTTTTAGGAAACCAGTGTTCAGGAACGTGCTAGCACATCCTCTTTAATGTAAAAGACAAATTATTGTATCTTGTACTTTCTTTAACAAAGAAGGAAGCACAAAATCTGATGAGGCTTTTTGGACTCTGGGAGCAAATATTCTGCAGTAGGGAATACTGCTCCAGCTGCCAAAGCAGAAATGGCTTCTGCAGTGGTCCAGCAGACTCTATGGCATCAGAAGTCTCAGTGATGGGGGAAAAAATGCTGTGTGGTGTTTGAGGAAGATCCTGTGGGAGAACCACAATATAGGACCTCAGGGTTCTGGAGCAAGGCCATGCCATCTGCAGCAGAGAATTGTGTGTCTTTTAAAAACCAATTTGTATATTACTGGTTCCTGGTAAATGTAGAATAATGAATCACAGGACACTACATCACCATACGGCCAGAACTGCCCATTATGATCTGGATCCAAATGGACCCACAAAGTATAAGGACAAGCAGGCCTAGGAAAAATGTATTGTAAGATAGAAGTGTGACATCCAGAGCCAAACACAAACAGGACCAGAGGTATGAGCAACGTGCATAAACAGGTAGCAGGTAGCCCAGACTGCCCCTGTCCCCAGCATCCAAACAGTTGCACTCATGGCCCTTCCTCAGCTCACACCTATAGCTCCCTGGGGAATCTGGTATGACCAGCTGAAGGAGGAGAGAAAAGGTCACATTTTGTTTACAGATGGGTTGGCTTGGTATATAGGCAAGTTAAAAATAGACAGAGGCGGCTTTACAGCCACACTTTGGAGTGATTTTGAAAGACAGTGGTGAGAGAAAGTCCTCCCAAAGGGCAGAGCTGCAGGTGGTACACCTGGTCATCCACTTCGTGTGGAAAGAGAGGTGGCCTGAGGCTAGACTTATATAGAATCACAGGCAATAGTGATTTCCTGATCATCTTTTGTTCCTGAAATGAAAAATATTCAAAGATCAAGAGCAAAAAGTTCTGGGATGCAAACAGCAACTTTAGCCTGAGAAGTGAATGGTAACCAAGGGCTCAGACCGCTCCTGAAAGAGACCGTGGGTCATGTCATCAGGTACGTCACTGAGATCAGCAGAGGTGGGAGGTCAGAGTGAAGAGAATCTAGAATGGATACGTGTACATACAGGACTGGGCATGAAGTATAAAAATCTTTGTATCGTGGCCAGGCGCGGTGGCTCACGCCTGTAATCCCAGCACTTTGGGAGGCCGAGGCAGGTAGATCACAAGGTCAGGAGATCAAGACCATCCTGGCTAACACAGTGAAACCTCGTCTCTACTAAAAATACAAAACATTAGCCGGGCATCGTGGCGGGCGCCTGTAGTCCCAGCTACTCAGGAGGCTGAGGCAGGAGAATGGCATGAACCCGGGAGTCGGAGCTTGCAGTGAGCCGAGATCACGCCACTGCACTCTAACCTGGGTGACAGAGCGAGACACTGTCTCAGAAAAAAAAAAAAAAGAGAGAGAAAAAAGAAAAAGAAAAAAAATCTTTGTATCACATGTTAATGCCTACCAGAAAGCATCCACCAAAGAAAAGGCACTAAATAACCAACAAAATGGCTCAACCAGTTTGGCTCAACAAAACGATTGAGCCAAAATGACTGAGTCTCAGTCATCAGCCACCCCAGTGCTGGCACGATGGGCACAAGAATGAAGTGACCGTGGTAACAGAGATAGAGGCCACCCATGAGGCCAATAGCACGGACCCCGAGGCTTATCTAGCTCCTATCATTAACAAATGCCCAACCTGACAGCAGCTGACACTAATACTGTCCCCACAAGATGGCACAATTCATCAAGGAGACCAACTAGTCACTTAGTGGCAAATTAATTACATCTGATTCTTTCACTCTTTGGAGGGTCAGTGGTCTATTCTTACAGGAATAGACATATTTGAGGTTATGAGTGTGCCTTTCTTGCCTGCAGGGCCTCCATTAGCACCATAATCCAGAGAATTATAGAGTGCTTAATTATCTAGCAAAGATCACATCCTGCCGGACAAGGGTGCCCACTTTACAGCAAAGCAGGCCCAGGAGTGGGCCTGTGATCATGCAATCCCCTGGTCATATCACATACCACACCACTCAGAAGCTGGTGGACTTACAGAATGTTATAATGGGCTGCTGAGGGCAGAGCTGAGGTGCCAGTCAAATGCAAAACTTTGTGAGAATGGGGTGCTATCCTCCAGGAAGCAGTATATACATTCAATCAAAGACTTTCATATAGCATTATGTTCCCAATAGGAAGAATACCTGGGTCTGGGAACCAAGGAATAAAGGCAAGAATTACCACACTTACCATCACCCCCATTGACCAACTGGGGGCTTTGTGCATCTTGTCTCCACAGTTGTAGACTCTGCAGGGTTCGTTATCTTGGTCTCCAAAGGACTATACTTTCACCAGGGGCAAGCAAGAGTCCCATGGAATTATAAACCAGAGCTGTTGCCTGGTGTACACTGGGCTCTTTGTGTCTAGGAACTAGCAAGAAAGAGTCAGAATCCACAAGGGTAATTGACCCTGATCATTCCGAGGAAGTAGGGCTGCTATTACTATAATGTGGGCAGGGAGGAAGATGTGTAGAACCCACATAACCTACTGGGGTACCTCTTATTTTTTGCTTTTTTTGGTTTCTTTTTTAAGAGAGGGTCTCTCTTTGTCACTTAGGCTAGAGTGCAGTGGTGCAATCATGGCTAACTGCAGCCTCAACCTCTTCCTGTGTTGCCCAGGCTCATCTCAAACTCCTGGCCTCAAGCAATCCTCCTGCCTTGACCTCCCAAAGTGCTGGGATTACAGGAGTGAGCCACCATGTCCAGCCTGCCTCTTGTGACAGTAGGGATACAAATGGCAACTTTTGCCTGAGAGACAAAAGGTAACCAGGGGCTCAGACCACTCCTGAAAGAGAGTGTAGGACATGTCATCCAGTAAGTCACCGAGACCAGCAGAGGTGGGAGGTCAAGGTAAAGGGAATCTAAAATGGATAGGAAGGGGGCCAAGGGTGAGTTTCAACTACAGCCCCAAGATCAACTGCAAGGGTAGGAGCTGTAGTTTTTCCCATTAACTTCCTCCTCTAAGTTTTCTCTCAGGAATAGGGACCCACTGAAATGTTTAAGGAGCCACTCCTGGAGTGTATATGGAACATAGATCTAAGAGGTGCAAGTATGTACTCTGAAAGACACAGAGATGAGTTTCCCAGAACCCTTGTCAAGGAAGGTCTTGCTACCTGGCTGTAAAGAATATAGTCAGAAGATACCTCCTCCTGATGGCACATAACTGTCAGATCCTTCTGTGTCTGCCTTAGCTAAAGAACACTGTCTCACCTAACTGTATGCCCTTCCTGGGCAATATATAGTAGGGGACCAAGCAAGGCAGAATATAATGGCCCAGCCATTTATACTGAAATCAGGGGCACTGTGACAGGTCACACTCACTCCAGTTCAACTTCTACCTCTGTTCACCCCTGCTTCCCCTCCCTTCCTTGTATGGATATCGATCCCTAACAAACACTTGTACCCCACACTCACTGTCTCAAGTCTGCTTCTGATGAACCCAACTGTGTCAGCATTTCTGCTATCACAGATTTATTTCATAAATAGATAAATCCTGCATGATAGTTGGTACTGGCACAAGAATACTTGTTTTTAAAATTTCTTGTACTCCAAAAATACAATTTGATCACAGCACAACAAATGCATGGTAAAGAAGCTGGTTTCTAGAGTTTTAAATGTATTTTGCAGCCTTCACTATGGTCTACTTTTATTCTTACTGTCTCCTAGTCTTCAACCTTAAGTTTAAAAAATTATATTTTTACTGTACAAAAAAAACCCCAAAAAATTGCTTCCAATATAATTTCTGTCTTCCCTGGAATACAGAATTGAGTCACTGCAATTAACAGGGTGGGAGGAAATCAGTCTCTTCTGGTGGAAACAAGTTCCTATTGGTCACCTCCCTCAGCTCTTTAATGGGAAGGCCATTTTTTGGTTTCAATTACGGTAAATCTCTCTGGATTTCAGCCAAATTCTTTCAGAGTTCAAAAGTACAAAGCTCTTTAGGAGGTTTGTTCTTTTGAAATATTTTTTCAGAGGTTAAAAATTAAATTTCAAAAGAATACCTGGAGTGGAAAAGAGTTCTCAGCAGAGACAAAGACCCCGAACACCTCCGACATGAAGCTTCTTCATGTTTTCCTGTTATTTCTGTGCTTCTGCTTAAGGTTTTGCAAGGTAAGTAATTCAACCTTTATGCAAACAATTTTAATTGATAATTTAAAGGTTGTAAAAACATAGGAAATAATCTTAAATATATAATTTTGATTTAAATATTACATAGTTCAGTTACAACAATGCCACTCTATAGTCAGCAACAAATGTTTTATGTTAATATCTTGATAAAAGTGATTTTTTAAAAATAGTTCTTTTTATGTGCTTATATATGCAGAGGCATTGAACTGAACAAGAGTTTTACTAATACAAGGCTGTGATTTACTGTAATTGTAGTAAATCAAAAATATTTACCAGGCTCCTCCTGTGTGTAAGGTACAGTGCTACAAAGACAGTGAGACTGATCTCTTCCTTCAACAGCCTCTTAGTACGCTCTATAGTTATAGAAAGGGGAAATAATAAGCAAATTTGAAACATCTGAAAACACAAAAGTGCAAGTTACAAGACAGTATATATTTAATTGTCAAAAGTGATACAAATATGTGGTAAAGGACTTTAATGAGAGGACAAATCACTTCATGCTGAGAGGTCATGAAGAGATTATAGATCAAGTAGGATTTGAGCTGAACGTTTAATTCTGTATTACATGTGATCAGTGGTGAGAAAGAGGAGTGATTTCCAGCTTCTTTAGCCAGGAAAAGCAGCAAGTGCTACCATAGGAAGGCAGCAATGCACTAGGCCCCTCCAAATAAATGAATCCATTTGATCAGAATGAAGGCTTTGTGGGCTACAAAGGAACTCGAAACTGAAATGACATGTTTTATTGAAGTTAGAGTGTCATCTATTAAGGTGAAAAATGTTTAAAATATTTTGGATACTTATTGATGATTGCCAACTTTGGTGGCAATCCAAAACTATCTTGTCTTAGTGCCAGCTTGTAGAAGAAAATATTTAAAGAAAACTACTTAAGAAAACACACTTTAAGATTCTTGTAACTTCTAAAATAGTTGCCATCATTGCAATGTTTATAATAGAGAATAAATGGAAATAACTAAATGCTTATTAATAAGACACTGGTTAAATTATTGTATATCCAAAATTGAACTATTACATAGCCATTGAAATGACATATTTATCTAAATAAAAAGTCCTTACTACAATTTTATTTTTATTGAAGAAAAACACACACACACATATGTATGTGTGTTTATATGCATATATATATGCATACTTATACCTACTTATATATATGACTAAAAGATCTTACAGTGTATGTATCAAACAGTTAATAGTTGCTATCATTGGCTAATAAGATTACTGGTGATTCTATTTTCTGTTTTCGGTTTTACTGAACCTACTCAGACAAGGAAACTAGGGGATTCAGAAAAGATGAAAAAGAAACCCATAGCACAGTGGGAGTGGCTGCTGGGGCCTTCTAATGGGAGGAATAACCAAAGGATGTTCAACAACAAGGAAGCTGACTAGGTGTGGGGGTTCACACATGTAATCCCAGTACTTTGGGAGGCTGAGGCAAGAGGATTGCTTGAGCCCAGGAGTTTGAGGCTGCGGGGAGCTCTGATCATGCCACTGTATTCCAGCCTGGGTGACACAGCAAGATCCTGTCTCAAAAAAAAACAAAAACAAAAACAAAAAAAAACAAAAAAAACCAGAGAAGCCAAATATTTCAGTCAACATGATTACCTACTATAATTGTGCTGTGATGTAATCACCAACTGATACCCTAAATTTTATTTTACCCTAAAATTTTATTACAAACTCAGGCACATATGGGTGGCATTTTAGAGAGAAAGAACTGGGGTAATGTTAAGCAGAATGACAACATCCTGGAAACAAGGGTGGCACACAGGAGGGTGTGCAGTGCAAGTGATGGCAGCGGAAATGGCAGAGTAGGCAGATCCACCAAAACCAAAAACCAAAAATCCATTTCCACAAAAACCAAAGGGAAGCTGTCAGAACCAACTTTATTTAGAACTCTGGAAAACAGTCAAAGGTTTATAGCACCTAAGAAAATGTTGAATGAAGGAACAGGCAACTAAAAATGGTAGGAAAGCTTTGTAGCATTTTGTGTGTCTGTCTTTTGTGTCCTTGCCCCATACCCTCCCTAATTTGGCAGTGGTCTTGAAGGATATCTGTGTACATAAAATAGCCTTAACACAATAACAACAAATTTTGGTTTATTAAAACAAGTTCACACATTGTCATTAAAAAGGCATTTTGAAATTCACTGTATTCTCATTACCTTAGTTTGCAAATGTTAAAGCAATTTTCTTCTAAAAATACAAACTGTTTCTCTTACTATGCAGAATATTATCCTAATCACTTACCACACTTCTATCACCCTATCACTTATAATACTGTTGTAAACCAACCACTAAGTGGTCTTTCCACTTACAATTTCTTCATGTATCTTAGATTTCAGTTCCTTAATCTTCCATGGGAAAGTATATAAATCTGTCTATCTAATATGGAAGAAATTCTCCTAACTCTGGTGCAGCAACCACTGACCATGTACGTTTCTCACTCAGGGAGGGACCCTGTTCCCTAGCACTGGAAAGAACAGAGAAGACCTTATTCAAAAATAATGTGTTTGTCTTTTCTATCCTAAGGCCTTCCTGTAGGACAGACCCCAGGCACTTGTCTTGGTTTCACCTAGCTCAGAACTCAGAGCAGAAAAGCATTAATATTACAAAGCACAGGCATTGCAAGATTAATGAGCAATCTCAGCTGTCTGGGGCAAAGGATTACAGTGGAGGCACACAACAGAGCACCAAAGCATGGGGAAAAACTAAGATCCTATGGAAAATTAGGGCATTCAAAAGTGCCTTTGTGTATTGGGGAGTTTAGGAAGCCCCATACGTGCTCAGGGCAGGATACATGCTCAGAAAGACCTCAGAAGACTCTGAGCCTGCACCTCTGGTGGTTGTCTAAGTTCAGTGCAAGTATGAAGTGAAGGCTAAGGTAGAGTTGCAAATGGCCTGGATGAGTGAGTGCCCAGGACAGAACCAATCTGCAAAGACTGGGAGAGATTTTGAGATTTTGATTTGTTTTTCTGGGTTTCTTTTTCTTCTCTCTCTCTCTCTCCTCTTGCATTGAAGGAAATCTCTGTCTAAATACTAGCCGAATATAAGTCAAAGGAACAGACTTCAAAGACCACATGTGATAAAGAATAGACTTGCCAAAAGTAGTTTAGAAAAGTCATCAAACAAACACCAAGCAACCAAAACAAACCCCAAGCAACCAAAACAAACCCCAAGCAGAAGGAAGAGTCTGATTTCAAGAGTTACTGTAAGAGTCAAAGTGTCAACCAAAAATTTTCAACCAAAAATTGTGATGCATGCAAGATATGAGAAAGTATGGACCATTTACAGAAGAAATGAACATAATCTGTTCCAGAAGAACCACAAACTTTGGACTCACTAAACAAAGACTTAATGGTCTTTTTTTAAAAAAAAAACACTTTATCGAGTTATGATTGACATATAATAAACTATACATATTTAGTGTACATAACTTGATGAGTTTGAGTTTGGAGATTAGTATATGTCTGTGAAAATATCACAACATATGCCATAAATATATTCACCACTTCCAAAAGTTTCCTCTCACTCTCTTTATTTATTATTTTGTGTGTGCATGTAACAACTCTTAACAAAGAAATTATGCTCTTAGCAAATTTTTAAGTATACAATACAGTATTATGAACAATAGGCACTATTCTGTAGCATAGATCTCTAAGAATTATACATCTTGACCTTTGACTAACACTTCCCTGTTTCCCCCTCACCCAGTCCTTGGCAACCACCATCCCACTCTCTGGTTCCATGAGTTTGACTATCTTAGATTCCTAATATAAGTTGTATTATGTGGTATTTATCCTCCTGTCCCTGCCTTGTTTCACTTAAATTAATGTCCTCTAGGTTCATCCATATTGCCACAAATGGCAGGATTTCCTTCTTTTTTAAGGCCAAATAATATTTCATTGCATGTATATACCACATTTTCTTTATCAATTCTTCCACAACTGTAGAAGAATTTCCCTTTCTGCATATCCTCAGCTACCTTTGTTACCTTTGGTTATTTTGACAATAACCATCCTAACTGGTGTGTGATTTTGATTTAAATTTCCCTAATGGTTAGTGATATTAAACACCTTTTCAAGTACCTATTGACCATTTACATATCTTATTTGAAGAAATGTCTATTCAGCTCCTTTGTCCACTTTTTAAAGTAGACTATTTGGTTCTTGGCTTTTGAGTTGTAGGAATTCCCTATGTATTTTAGATAGATATTAACTTCTTACCAGATGTATGGTTTGCAAATATTTCTTCCATTGTGTATGTTGTCTTTTCATTTTGCTGTGCAGAAGGTTTTTAGCTTGAGGTAGTCCCGCTTGTCTATTTTTGCTTTTGTTGCCTGTGCTTTTGTCGTCATAGTCAAGATATTATTGCCAAGACTAATGTCAAGAAGCTTATCCCTTATGTTTTATTCTAAAAGTTTTATGATTTCAGGTGTATGTGTAAGTCTTTAATCCATTTTGAGTTGATTTGTGTGTATGGGGTAATATAGGGGTCCAATTTCATTTTTTGCATGTGGATTTCCAGTTTTCCCATTACCACTTATTAAAAAGACTATTCTTCACCCATTGTATATTCTTGGCTCCCTTGTTGAAGAGCAGTTGACTATCTATGCATGGGTTTATCTCTGAACTTTCTACTTTGTTCCATGAATCTATATGTCTGTTTTTATGAGAGTACCATATTGTTTTGATTACTGCAGCTTTGTGATATTTTTTGAAATCAGGAAGTGTGATGCCTCTGGCTTTGTTCTTCTTGCTCAAAAAATTGTTTTGGCTATTTTGTGTCTTTTGAAATTCCATATAAATTTTAGAATTATATTTTCTATTTCTGTAAAAAAATGCCTTTGCAATTTTGGTAGGGATTGTATCAAATCTGTAGATTATTTGTAATAGTATAAACATTTAACAATATTAATTCTTTCAGTGAAGGAATGTGAGTTGTCTTGCCATTTCTTTGTGCCTACTTTAATTTCTTTCATCAGTGTTTTACAGTCTTCAGGGTATGAGTTTTTCACCTTGTTGGTTAAATTTATTTCTAAGTGCTTTATTCTTTTAACTGCTATTGTAAATGAGATTGTTTTGTTTTGTTAAAGACAGGGTTTTGCACTGCTGCCCAGGTGGGAATGTAATGGCAAATTATAGCCCACTGCAGTCTTCACTTCCTGTGCTCAAGCTAACCTCCTACCCCAGCCTCTCAAGTAACTGTGACCAAAGGTGTGCACTACCATGCCAACTAATTTTATTTTTTGTAGTGATGGGACCTTGCTATGTTGCCCAGACTAGTCTCAAACTCCTGGCCTCAAAGGATCCTCCCACCATGGCCTCTCAAAGCACTGGGATATAGGCATGAACTGCTGCACCTGGCCTGAGATGGTTTTCTTAAAATTCTTTCTAGGACAGTTCATTATTGATGTATAGAAACACCACTGATTTTTGTATGTTGTTTTTGTATCCTGCAGCTTTAATGTTGCTGTTTATCATCTTTTCATTTCAACTTGAATAAAACCTTTTATCATTTCTTGTAAGGCAGGTGATGTATTTCCTGTTTTGATTTATTAGGGAAAGTCTTTATCTCTCTTTCATTTTTAGAGGATAGTTTTTCTGGGTGTAATATTCTTGGTTGGCAGTGGTTTTGGGGTTTTTTGTTTCTTCGTTTTGACACTTTGAATATATTATCCCACTCTTTCCTGGCCTGCAATGTTTCTGAAGAAGAAGAAATTTGAAGAATAAATCCACTGATAGTTTTATAGGGTTTTTTTTGTATATGACAAGTTGCTTTTCTCGTTCTTTCAAAATTGTCTTTTTGTCTTTGACATTTGACAATTTGATTATAATGTGTCTCAGTCTAGACCTTTTTAGGTTCGATATCTTTGTGATCCTTTTGGTCCTCATGAATCCAGATGTCCATTTCCTTCCCTAGATTTGAGATGTTTTCAGGCATTGTTAATTTAAATAAGCTTTCTTTCCTTTTCCCTTTCTCTTCTCCTTCTGTAAATAACATAATGCATTCATTCGTTTGCTTGATGGTATCCCACAAGTCCTGTAGTCTTTATACTTTTTCATTTTGTTCCTCTGACCATATAATTTCAAATAACCTGTCCTTGAGTTCACTGATTCTCTCTTCTGTTTGACTAAGTATGGTGTTTGAGCTCTCTACTGAATTTTTCAGTTCCTTTATTGTATTCTTTTCACCTCCAAAATTTCTCTTTGGTTCTTTTTTATGGTTTATGTTTGTTGAATATCTCATTTTGCTCATGAATTATTTTCCCCTAATTTTGTGTAGTTGGTTATCTGTGTCCTTTTATAGCTCTTTGAGCTTCTTTAAGATGTTACTTTGAATTCTTTGTCAAGCAATTTGTAGGTCTCCAATTCTTTAGAGTCACTTATTGGAGCTTTATTTGCTCCTTGGATAGTGTCTTTTTTCTTCATAATCCTTGTAGCCTGTATTAATGTCTGGATGTTTGAAGAAGCAGCCACCTCTTTCAGTCTTCACAGACTGACTTTGGCAGAAAAAGTCTTTCACAAATCAGTCAGCCAGAGATTCTGGGTGGACCAGCTGGCAAGGCCCGTGTGAACGGCTTGTTGCTTGAGACCATGTGTGGGTGGGCCTGGTGCCTGGGTCTACCAGTGGGCCTGGTGCTGTGGTCCACGGGCAGGCCTGGTGCCACCGTCACTGCGTGGGTGGACAGTCTTGATGCCAGTGTCCAGGAGCAGGGTTGCTCTCTTTTTCCCCCACAAGAGAGCTCATGATCCAAAGGAATCTCTTTCAGCATCGTGTATGCTGTGTAGGGTAAAGGGTAACTCTATAAAGTGAAATTTATTTTCTTATCCTTTCAATTTTTTCTCATATCTTTGTTCCACTTGCATGCTGTAACCTCTCACCTTGATCCTGGAGCTCTCATAAAGGTATTTTTATTTGTAGATGGTTGTTACATTGGTGTTTCTGTGGGAAGACAAGTGCCGGGACATTTTGTTCCACCATCTTGCCAATGTCACACGCTTCAACTGTCTTAAATGTGCTCAGAGCTACAGGAAACCCTGATAATAATGTATAAACAAATATAGAATATTAATAAATAAATAGAATTTTTTTGGAGACAGAGTCTTGCTCTGTCACCCAAGCTGGAGTGCAGTGGCACAATCTTGGCTCACTGCAACCTCTGCCTCCCAGGTTCAAGCAATTCTCATGCCTCAGCCCCCTGAATAGCTGGAATTACAGGTGCCCACCACCACACCCAGCTAATTTTTGTATTTTTAGTAAAGATGGGGTTTCACCATGTTGGCCAGGCTGGTTTTGAACTCCTGAACCTCAAGTGATCCACCCACCTCACCCTCCCAAAGTGCTGGGATTACAGGTATGAGCCACCGTGACTGGCCAACAAATAGAAATTTTAAAAAGGAACTAGACAAAACTTCTGGAGTTGAAAAGCACAATAACAAACATGAAAAATTTTCTAATAGGTTTCAGTAGAAGATTTGAGCAGGCAGAAGAAATAGTCAACAAACTTGAAGATCAGTCCATTTAATTATTTATCCAGTATGAGAAGCAGAAAGAAAAAAGGATGACAAAGAATGAACAGAGCCTATGAGACTCGTGTGACACCATAAAGCATACCAAAATATATATAATGGAACCCCAGAAGGAGAAAATAAGAAAGTAAGAGAGAATATATGAAGAAATAATAGCTGAAAAATTTCCACATTTGATCAAATGCATGGCTGTCCACATTCAAAAAGCTCAATGCAATCCAAGAAGGATAAACACAAAAAGGTCCAAACCAAGACACATTATAATCAAATTGTCAAAACCAAGGATGAAGAAAGTCTTGAAAACAACAATGAGATTCCGTAAGATTAGCAGCAGCTTTCTCATCAGAAACCATGGAGGCCAGATGAAAATTTTATTTGTTGAAAGTAAAAAACTGTCAACCAAGAATTCTGTATCTGGCAAAACTATCCTTCACAAATGAAGGACAAATGAAGAAATTCACAGATAAATAGAGGCTGAAGGAGTTAGCTACTAATAGACCTGTCCTACAGGAAATGCACTACAAGTGGCTGGATGTGGTGGCTCATTGCCTATAATCCCAGCACTTTAGGGGAATGAGGCAGGAGGACTGCTTAAGCCCAGGAGTTCAAGACTATCCTGGAAAACACAGCAGGAGCCCATCTCTCTAAAAAATAAAATTAGCAAGGTGTAGTGGCATGTATCTGTAGTCTCAGCTACTCGGGAGGCTGAGGTGGGAGAATCACTTGAGCTCAGGAGTTCAAAACTGCAGTGAGCTCTGACTACACCACTTCATTCAAACCTGGGCAACCGAGTGAGATCATCTCTAAAATAAAATTAAATTAAAATAAAGAAATACAGTGCAAGTCAGAGAACCCTGCATACTGCAGTGAAAGGACATTTGGCAGTTACTTGATGTAATATGAAGAAATAAAGAACTCCAGTAAAGGTAACTACATAGGTAAATATAAAAGCCAGTATTATATTATTTTGGTTTTGTATCTCTTCTTTTCCTTTCCCACATGAGTTAAAAGACAACTATATAAAACGATTCTAATTCTGTGTTAACAGTGCACAATGTATAAAGATGTAACATGACAATAACAACATAAAGGAATGGATGGAGCAGTATAGGAACAGAGTTTTGTATGCTCTCAAAGCCAAGTTATCAATTCAAACTAGATTACTATAAATTTAATCACTATTAATTGTAATCTCCATAGTACCCAAAAAGAAAATATCTAAAAAATATACACAGAAGGAAATAAAGAGAGAACCAAAATAGTTGAATATGAAAAAATCAACTAAACACAAAAAGGGCAGTAATGGAGAAAATGAGAAACAAAAAAGGTATAAGACATGCAATAAACAAATAGCAAATAGAAGAGTAAGTCCTTTCTTATCAGCAATTACTTTAAATGGAAGTGGATTAAATTCTAATATCAAAAGGCAGAGATTGGCAGAATCAGTTTTTTAAAATTATTATCCAACTATATGCTGTCTAAAGAGGCTGCCTTTAGGTCCAAATAAATAAAGGATAGAAAAGATATTATGTGCAAATAACAACCAAAAAAGAGCTAAAGTGGCTATACTAATACCAGACAAAATAGACCTTAAGTCAAAAACCGTTACAAGAGATAAATTACATGATATATTAATGAAAGGGTCTATCCTTCAGGAATATATAACAATTATGAATATTATACACTAAACAATAGAGCCCCAAAAGATATGAATGAAAAGTGACAGAATAAAAGAGAGAAATAGACAATTCTTGTTTTTTTCGGGGGGGTTTGTTTTTGTTTTTGTTTTTGTTTTTGTTTTTGAGATGGAGTCATCCAGGCTGGAATGCAGTGGCATGATCTCGGCTCACTGCAGCTGATTCAAGTGATTCTCATGCCTCAGCCTCCCAAGTATTTGGGATTATAGGAGTGCACCACCACGCCTGGCTAATTTTTGTATTTTTAGTAGAGACAGGGTTTCACCATGTTGCCCAGGCTGATCTTGAACTCCTGACCTCAGGTGATCTGCCCTTGGCCTCCCAAAGTGCTGGGATTATAGGCGTGAGTCACCGTGCCTGACCAGAAATAGATAATAATATAATAATAGTTGGAAGCTTCAATACTCCACTTTCTATAATGAATAGAAGGTCAATAAGGAATGGAGAACTTGAACAACACTATAAGCCCAGTAGACCTAATAACTAGACATATATAGAACTCTGCACTCAATAATAGCAGAATACACATTTTTCTCAAGCGCACATGGAACAATTTCTAAGATAGACCGTATAGGACTTGTCACAAAATGAGTCTTAATAAATTTTACAAATATTGAAATTATACAGAGTAGCTTCTCTAACCACAGTGGAATAAGGCTGGAAACCAATAACAGAAAGAAAATTAGAAAATCTACAAATATGTGGAAATTAAACAACACATTCTTAAGCAACCAATGGTCAAAGAAGAAATCACAAGGGAAATTGTGAATACTTGGAGATAAATGAAAACAAAACATACCAAAACATATGATATGCAGCGAAAGCAGTTATCAAAGATAAATGTATAGCAGTAAATGCCTACATTAAAAAAGAATAGAGGACCCAGAAATAAGGCTACACCCTTACAAGTATCTGATCTTCTACGAATCTGACAAAAAGAAGCAATGGGGAAAGGACTCCCTATTCAATAAATGATGCTGGAATAACTGGCTAGCCAATTGCAGAAAATTGAAACTGGACCCCTTCTTTAGACCATATACAAAAATTAACTCAAGATAGATTAAAGAATTAAATGTAAAACCCAAAACTATGAAAACCCTGGAAGACAACCTAGGCAATACTATTCTGGACATAGGAATGAGCAAAGATTTCATGACGAAGACACCAAAAGCAATCACAACAAAGCAAAAATTGACAAATGGGATCTAATTAAACTAAAGAGCTTCTGCACAGCAAAATAAATTATCAACAGAGTGAACAGACACCCTACAGATGGGAGAAAATGTTTGCAAATTATGCATCTGACAAAGGTCTAATATCTAGTATCTATAAGGAACTTAAATTTACAAGAAAAAAAAACCATTAAAAAGTGGACAAAGGACATGAACAGATACTTTTCAAAAGAAGACTTATATGCAGCAGCAATCGTATGAAAAAAAGCCCGACATCAGTGATCATTGGATAAATGCAAATTAAAACCACAATGAAATACCATCTCACACCAGTCAGAATGGCACTATTAAAAAGTCCCAAAAAATAACATGCTGTCGAGGTTGTGGAGAAAAAGGAATGCTTATACACATTTAGTGGTAGTGTAAATTAGCTCAACCATTGTGGAACACAGTGTGGCAATTCCACAAAGACCTAAAAGGAGAAATCCCATTCAACCCAGCAATCCCATTACTGGGTATATACCTAAAGGAGTACAAATTGTTCTATCATAAAGACACATGCACACATATGTTCATTGCAGCACTATTCACAATAGCAAAGACATGGAATCACCTTAAATGCCCATCAATGGTAGACTGGATAAAGAAAATGTGGTACATATACACCATGGAATACTACTCAGTCCTAAAAGAGAACAAGATCAACAAGATCATGTCTTTTGTAGGAACATGGATGGAGCCAGAGGCCATTTCCTCAGTAAACAAATGCAGAAACAGAAAACCAAATACCACATGTTCTCATTTATAAGTGGAAGCTAAATTATGAGAACACATAGACACATAGAGGGGCCTATCAGACACACTGGGCCTATTAGAAGATGGAGGCTGGGAGGAGGAAGAGCATCAGGAAAAATAACTAATGGGTACTAGGCTTAATACCTGGGTGATACAATAATCTGTACAACAAACCGCCATGACACGAGTTTACTTATATAACAAACCTGCACAAGTTTACCTATAAAACAAACCCTGAACTGAAAAGTTTTAAAAAAAGAGTAAAGATCTCAAATTGATAATCTAACTTTACAACTTAAAAAGCATATCTTCTTTAGAAAAAGGAAGAGCAAACTAAACCCAAAGCTAGAAGAAAAAATAGAATAAAGATTAGAGTAGAAACAAAAAATATATAGTAAGACAATAGAATCAACGAAATCACAAGTTCGTTCTTTGGAAATAGCCACAAAATTGTCAGACCTTAGCTAAACTGAGAAAGAAAAAAGAGAGAAGATACAAATAACTAAAATCAGAAGTGAAATTGGAGGTATTACTACTGATCTTACAGAAATAAAAAGAATGATAAGAGAATGCTGTGAGCAATTATATGCCAGCAAATTAGATAACCTAGAAATATTAATGAATTCCTAGAAACACACAAATCACCAAAACTAATTCAAGAAGAATTGGAAAATCTGAACAGACCTATAGCAAGTAAAAGTATTAAATCAGTAATTTTAAAATTTCCCAAAAAAGAAATATCTGTAACCAGATGGCTTCACTAGTGAATTCTACCAAACATATAAAGAGAATTAACACTAATTTTTCTCAAACACTTTCAAAAGATAAAGAGGAGGGAACACTTCCTATGCATTCTGCGAGGCCAATAAATTACCATAATAGCAAAGTCAAAGATACCACAAGAAAAATTGCAAAACAGAGATGAAGACTATCTTCCCACCAAATCAAAAACTCCCAAAGATTTCCAGTATCCTTATTTGTATAGACAGATTTCCCTCTGTGATAATTTTCCTTCTGCTTTTTCTTGTACTGCAGGTATGCTGCTAATTCCTTCAGCTTTTGTGTGTCTAAAAAGGTTGTTCTTTTGCCTAAATTTTTGAATGATATTTTTGCTGGGTATAGAATTATAGATTGCCAATTTTCTCTTTCAGTACTTTAAAATTGTTGCTGCATTGTCTTCGCATTTGCATTATTGATGAGAAATGTCATACTTATCTTCGTTTCTCTGTACATAGTGTGTCTTTTTTCCTTGACTCTTTTGAAGATTTTCTCTTAGTTATTGGTTTCCAAGTAATTTGAGTGTGACATGGTTTGGTGCAGTTTCCTTCATGATTCTCCTGCTTGGGGTTCATTCCCCATTTGTTCTCAAATTTGGATAAATTTCAGCCATTATTTCTTCAAATATGTTTTTTGTTCCCTCATTTTGTCCTCTTTTTTGGAGGCTCCAATTACAGATGTACTAGGCTACTTGAAGTTGCCCCACAGTTCATTTATACTCTATTCTTTAATTTTTTTATTTTTTAAAATTTTATTGTGGTTTCCATTGATATGTCTTTAAGTTTCCCAGTCTTTTCTTCTGCGTATCTGGTTTGGTTTTGGTTCCATCAAGTGTACTGTAGTTTTTATCCCTAGAAGTTCAATTTGGATCTTTTTCATATCATCTGTGTCTTTATTTTTGAACATGTGGAATACAGTTAAAATAACTTTTTAAATCTCCTTGCCTGGTAATGCTAACATCTGTTTTAGAATTCTGGGTAAGTTTCAATTGCCTGTTTTTTCTCCTCATCATGGGTCATATTTTATGACTTCTCTGATGCCTACTATTTTGTATTAAATGTCAAATATTATTAATTTTGCCTTGTTGGATGCTGTTTGTACTGTAATATGTATTTTAAATTTACTTTTTAAATTTTTTACAGATTTGATTATATATCTGAATTTCCATTTAAAAATGTTCACTTTGCATTTTCTTCATAATTCATTGTTCCTTTCATTTCATGATTTTTACTAAAAATAATTTTCTTATATGGGAGTGTTTTAAAAGTGTCTGTGCTGTGGGACAAATACACTAAACTTGCCATTAGTTTTGCAATTCATATTCCAGATAAAGTGCTGGTTTCTTTAATATATAAAGAGTTACTACAAAAAACAAGAAAAAATCTATATCACTGAAAGATATGGTTAGGATGTAAAGAAAGAAGTAAAAATCTCTCTTAAAATTTGAGCATACTGAAGATGCTCAACTTCACTCATAGAAAAAAATGCAAGTAAAAGTGTGCTGTGGAAACATAATATATACTCTGTAATCAAGAGTATGGAAACTAGATATTCTCATATATTGATGATGGGAATGCAATTTAAAACAACCTCTGTAGAGCAAAATTAGCCAATATCTTTCTGGATATTAAAAGTACTCATTCCTTTGATTCAGCAATTTCACTTCCAGGGAAGTATCTGGCAGATATACTTAGCATATGTGAGAAATGATGTGTATTATATAAGGAGATTCATCATAGCATTATTTATAATAGTAAAACATTAGAAACTATCTAACTGCCCTTTGCGGGCTGATTATAGGGCCACTAGTTACAAATGCACTGATGTTGGGGCACAGATTGGAGAGTAACATGGGCTCATGTATACATTCATGATCTCTGGCAAGACTCACAAAGAGCTGTTAAGTGGTTGCCTCTGAAGTGGGGCCTGAGTGGATTGAGAGGATAAGGAAAGGAAGGAAAAATAACTTTTACAGGCACATTTTTGAAACTGTTTGAACAATTCTCTCTGTTTCCTATTCAAAAAAATCTATTAAAAATTTAAAAAATAGACAAAATTTTAGCCATCTTACATTCATTATGAAAAAAACAAGACCAGAAAACTAGACAGATGATTTTCTTTTTAATCTCTGAGACAAAAATAATGGAGTTGACCCCAAAACAATATTTCCAGTTTTTTAGAGAGACTAAAAATTAGCACACAAGAATCCATCCTACCTGACCACAGCATACAGTCATCTTCCCACAATTCCCAACAACATTCTGATTCTGGAAAAAAGATGAATATTTATTTTTAAAATTAAAAAAAAAGACCTTATCAAATTTCTTATGTGAATTGGAACAATTCATTGTTAGGTATTACCAGAGAAACATTCTCTCCCTAACTATTTTTTAATCTGAATAGAATGGTTGCTGTTAAGGAGTTTGTGGGGTATCTGTGGCATCACTTTATGTCAAAAGCAGGGCTGCTCCCAGGTACAATGCAAAATGGGCAGCTCCAAGGAGAGAAAAAAGTGGAAGAAAAATTGCTAGTAAAGACCATGATGGGGATAACTAAGGCCACAGGGGGCCTAAAACTCTTTCAATGGAAAGGTTTCTGATGTGGTTGTTAACTCTTGGGATCCAAGTTGCTTATTCACTTCTGGAAGAAAGACAACAGTTATATAGTTGGCTGTTTTTGAAAGTTTTCCAATTGTTTTTCTCAGTGATTTCCAGGGAAATCATCATTGTACCAGTTGGTTAATGCCATAATAATAAAAGCACTACATAATCTCAGTGGTATACAACTTTATTAGGTATACAAGTCTGTAGGTCAGTGGGGAGTCAGCTGGCCTATACTGGGCTCAGCAGGGCTGGTTCTTCTTTTTATGTCTTTGCTAGCCTGGTCATGCTCTTCTCCTAGCTATTCAGAGAAACACAAGGACAAACCCAGTTGCACAAGTACTTTCCAAGCATCTTTCAAAGAACAGGGAAATACACCCTGTGCCCGGTAAAGCATACAGTAAAGAACTAGGGTGAAATGAGGATAGAACAAGGGGGGGCTATAGGCAGTCTACCAAAATCATTATCATATTCACATTTATACAGATCTTCAATGTTTATTTGTGTTTCCCATGTATTTTTCATCTGATCCTCACACGATCTCTGTGTGAACATTATTTTTATGTTCCACATTTTATAGAAGAGGAACAGGATCAGAAGGATAAAGTCACTTATCCAAGATCACACAGCTAATTAGCAATAGAAGGGGAACATTCCAATAGTACCCAGAAGAAAGGGAAAGGGGTGGACTTTTCCTTGCTTTAATCATAATTGATGATGTTTTTTTCTTGTTTATAGGTTAAATATGGAAAAGACAGGCAAAACAGGGCAATGAAGAAACTTGAGGATAAGGCATATAACTATATACTGGGTTAATAAGGTCTAGAAAAAGGAGGTTGTTTTATTTCTTGTTTGTTTTCTAATGAACGACCATCTAAAATTGTTTCACTGGTCTCCTGCCTAGAGAAAAAAAAGATAAAGTTTACATAAAAATAATTGCTATGTCACTGCAAATACCAAAGAAATAATTTTTAGGCTGGATGTGGTGGCTCATGCCTGTAATCCCAGCATTTTGGGAGGCTGAGGTGAGTGGATTAATGGAGGTCAGGAGTTCGAGACCAGCCTGGCCATTATGGTGAAACAGCATCTCTACTAAAAACACAAAAATTAGCCAGGCATGGTGGCAGGCACTTGTAATCCCAGCTACACAGGAGGTTGAGGCAGAAGAATTGCTTGAACCCAGGAGACAGAAGTTGCAGTGAGCTGAGATTATCACTGCACTCACTCGCAGAGCTAGACTTTGGTTTTTTTTGTTTTTTTTTTTAAAGAATTTTTTTAAAGCCCATTGTATTAGTCCATTTTCATACTGCTATAAAGAACTGCCCAAGACTAGGTAATTTATAAAGGAAAGAGGTTTAATTGACTCACAGTTCAGCATGGCTGGGGAGGCCTCAGGAAACTTACAATCATGATGGAAGATGAAGAGGAAGCAAGGCACCTTCTCACAAAGCGGCAGGAGGAAGTATTAAGTGAAGGAGGAAGAGCCCCTTATGAAACCATCAGGTCTTGTAAGAATTCACTCACTATTACGAGAACAGCATAGGTGAAACCGCCCCCATGATTTAATTACCTCCACTTGGTCTCTCCCTTGACACAGAATTATGGGGATTATGGGGATTATAATTCAAGATGAGATTTGGGTGGGGACACAAAGCCTAACCATATCACCCATATACACAGAGAAACAGCAGCAGCTAGAGGAGATGGAATCATGTTTTGTAGATCACCAGGCTGATTAATAATTGTTAGAAAGATTTTGGGGAGGGCGGGTGGAGAGCAAAAAAGCGTGGGTGGGGAGCAAAAATATAAATAAATAAATTTCTGAATATGTGCTCCTAATATATGTGAATGTATTTATATATAAATAATAAGTGCACTGCTGTACAAAGAAATGCATCTTAAAACAAACAAAATTTTCGGCCGGGCGCGGTGGCTCACACCTGTAATCCCAGCACTTTGGGAGGCCGAGGCGGGCGGATCACGAGGTCAGGAGATCGAGACCATCCTGGCTAACATGGTGAAACCCCGTCTCTACTAAAAATACAAAAAATTAGCCGGGTGTGGTGGCGGGCGCCTGTAGTCCCAGCTACTCGGGAGGCTGAGGCAGGAGAATGGCGTGAACCTGGGAGGCGGAGCTTGCAGTGAGCTGAGATTGCGCCACTGCACTCCAGCCTGGGCGACAGAGCCAGACTCCATCTCAAAAAAAAAAAAAAAAAATTTCAACACAAAGATAATATTTTCACAACAATTTTGACTACTACTCTTTCATGGAATAATGCCATTAATCACACTTCATTATTTTTAAAATTTTTCACTTTATTTTAATAACATATTGGCTGGGAAGGATGTCACATGTGTCTGTGTGAAGAGACCACCCAACAGGCTTTTTGTGAGCAATAAAGCTTTTTAATCACCTGGGTGCAGGCGGGCTGAGTCCGAAAAGAGAGTCAGCAAAGGGTGGTGAGATTATCATTAGTTCTTATAGGTTTGGGATAGACAGTGGAGTTAGGAGCAATTTGTGGGCAGGGGGTGGATCTCACAAAGTACATTCTCAAGGGTGGGGAGAATATTACAAAGTAGCTTCTTGCGGGGGTGAATATCACAAAGTACATTATCGCAAGGGTGGGGAGGGTGTGTTGTCATAAGGTCAATTGACCAGTTAGAGTGGGGCAGGAACAGATCACAATGGTGGAATGTCATCTTTTGTGGTTCTTCAGTTGCTTCAGGCCGTCTGGATGTATACGTGCAGGTCACAGGAGATATGATGGCTTAGCTTGGGCTCAGAGGCCTGACAAAAGATACTTGAGAAAGAGCAACATGCACAGTAAATACATAGGAGGAGGTTCATCATTAATGTATTAGATATAAGTCTGTATTTCAAGTAGTCTTTTTAGTACTGCTGATGGAGAGAAAGAAGTGACTTCTTGTCATATCTGATTAGCTTTTCATTATTTTTTCTTCTCATAATGTGGCTAATGAACAGCTTCTACTGATGCTAGAAGTGTAGACTCTGACATTTTTTGTTTTTCATTGGTGTTGTATTTTGGCATTGTTTTTAATCCAGGATTCATCTATCAACAAGAATCTCTTTAAATCACTTGTCAGTTTGTGAGGATTAATTTAGCTAAAACTAGATCACATAAAATTCCTTAATCAAGCTCATGTATATGATTCTCTATCTTAAAAGAAAAACTCTCCTTTAACCCTATACCCTCCTCCAACTATCACCCCATTTCTCTAAACTGTGCCCCTTCACATCTAAACTCTTAAAAATTTGTTATGCTTATTTCCCTCTTTCTATTCTTTCTTGAATGTAATTAGGCTTGGTTTTCCCCATTCCACTAAAATTACATTTGTCAAAGTCACAATGGGGAAGTATTTAACACAGTTGTTCATCACTTCTTTTTATTTTTATTTTTTATTTTTCCATTAGTTATTAGGGTACAGGTGGTATTTGGTTACATGAGCAAGTTCTTTAGTGGTGATTTGTGAGATTTTGGTGCACCCATCACCTGAGCAGTATACACTGCACCATATTTGTAGTATTTTATCCCTTGCCTCCCTCCCACTCTTCCCTCCAAGTCTCCAAAGATCATTTTATTATTCTTACGTCTTTGGGTTCTCATAACTTAGCTTCCACATATCAGTGAGAACATACGATATTTGGTTTTCCATTCCTGAGTTACTTCACTTAGAACAATAGTCTCCAATCTCGTCCAGGTCACTGCAAATGCTGTTAATTCATTCCTTTTTATGGTTGAGTAGTATTCCATCATATATATATATCACAGTTTCTTTATCCACTCATTGATTGGTGGGTATTTGGGTTGGCTCTGCGATTTTGCAATTGTAAATTGTGCTGCCATAAACATGCATGTGCAAGTATCTTTTCAGAATAATAACTTATTTTCCTCTGAGTAGATACCCAGTAGTGGGATTGCTGAATCTGATGGTAGTTCTACTTTTAGTCCTTTAAGGAATCTCCACACTGTTTTCCATAGTGGCTGTACTACTTTACATTCCTACCAGCAGTGTAGAAGTGTTCCCTGATCACCACATCCACACCAACATCTACTGTTTTTTTATTTTTTTATTATGGCCATTCTTGCAGGAGTAAGGTGGTATCACATTGTGGTTTTGATTTGCATTTCCCTGGTCATTAGTGATGTTGAGCATTTTTTCATATGTTTGTTGGCCATTTGTATATCTTCTTTTGAAAATTGTCTATCCATGTCCTTAGCCCATTTTTTGATGGGATTGTTTTTTCTTACTGATTTGTATGAGTTCATTGTAGATTATGGATGTTAGTCTTTTTTCAGATGTAAAGATTGTGAAGATTTTCTCACACCCTATGGGTTGTCTGTTTACTCTGCTGACTGTTCCTTTTGCTGTGCAAAGGTTCTTTAGTTTAATTAAGTCCCAGCTATTTATCTTTGTTTTTATTGCATTTGCTTTTGGGTTCTTGGTCATGAAATCCTTGCCTAAGCCTATGTCTAGAAGGGTTTTTCCAATGTTATCTTCTAGAATTTTTATACTTTCAGGTCTTAGGTTTAAGTCCTTAATCCATCTTGAGTTGATTTTTGTATAAGGTGAGAGATGAGAATCCACTTTCATTCTCCTACATGTGGCTAGCCAATTATCCCAGTACCATTTGTTGAAAAGGGTGTCCTTTCCCCACTTTATGTTTTTGCTTGCTTTGTCGAAGATCAGTTGGCTGTAAGTATTTGGGTTTATTTCTGGGTTCTTATTCTGTTTCATTGGTTTATGTGCCTATTTTTATACCAGTACGACACTGTTTTGGTGACTATGGCCTTATAGTATAGTTTGAAATCAGGTAGTGTGATGCTTCCAGATTTGCTCTTTTTGCTTAGTCTTGCTTTGGCTATGTGGGCTCTTTTTTTGGTTCCGTATGAATTTTAGAATTTTTTTTTTCTAATTCTGTGAAAAATGATGGTGGTATTTTGGTATTTGGATTGCATTGAATTTGTAGATTTCTTTTGGCAGTATGGTCATTTTCACAATATTGATTCTATCCATGCATGAGCATGGGATGTGTTTCCATTTGTTTTTGTCATCTATGATTTCTTTCAGCACTGTTTTGTAGTTTTCCTTGTAGAAGTTTTTCAACTCCTTGGTTAGGTATATTCCTAAGTACTTTTTTTTTTTTTTGCAGCTATTGTAAAAGGGGTTGAGTTCTTGATTTGATTCTGTGCTTGGTCGCTGTTGGTGTATAGAAGAGCTATTGATTTGTGTACATTAATCTTGTATCCAGAAACTTTACTAAATTATTGTATCAGTTCTAGAGCTTTCTGGAGGAATCTTTAGGGTTTTCAGGGTAAACAATCATTACGTCAGCAAAAAGTGACCATTTGACTTCCTCTTTACCGGTTTGGATGCCCATAAAGAGAAAGAAATAAAATTATTTCTCTTGTCTGTTTACTCTGGCTAGGACTTCCAATACTGTCTTGAAGAGGAATGGTGAGAGTGGGCATCCTTGTCTTGTTCCAGTTCTCAGAGGGAATGCTTTCAACTTTTCCCCATTCAGTACTATGTTGTCGGTGGGTTTGTCATAGATAGCTTTTATTACATTAAGGTATGCCCGTTGTATGCCGATTTTGCTGAGAGTTTTAATCCTAAAGGGATGTTAGATTTTGTCGAATGCTTTTTCTGCATCTACTGAGGTGATCATGTGATTTTGGTTTTTCATTCTGCTTATGTTGTGTATCACATTTATTGACTCATGTATGTTAAACCACCCCTGCATCCCTGGTATGAAGCCTACTTGATCATGGTAGATTATCTTTTTGATATGTTGTTCGATTTGGTTAGCTAGTATTTTGTTAAGGATTTTAGCTTCTGTGTTCTTCAAAGATATCAATGTGTAGTTTTCTTTTTTGGTTATGTCCTTTCCTGGGTTTGGTATAAGGGTGATGCTGGCTTCATAGAATGAATTGGGGAGGGTTCCTTCTTTCTCTATCTTGTGGAATAGTGTCAAAAGGATAGGTACAAATTCTTCTTTGAGTGTCTGGTAGAATTCTGCTGTGAATCTGTCTGGTCCTGGATCTTTTGTTCATTGGTAATTTTTTAATTACCATTTCAATATGGCTGATTGTTATTGGTCTGTTCAGGGTATCTAATTCTTCCTCATTTAAGCTAGAAGGGTTGTATTTTTCCAGGAATTTATCCATCTCTTCTAGTCTAGTTTATGTGCATGAAGATGTTCATAGTAGCCTTGAATGATCTTATGTATTTCAGTGGTGTCAGTTGTAGTATCTCCTGTTTCCTTTCTTATCGAGCTTATTTGAATTTTTTTCTCTTCTTTTCTTGGTTAATCTTGCTAATGGTCTATCAATTTTATTTATATTTTCAAAGAACCAGCTTCTTGTTTCATTTATCTTTAATTTTTTTTTCAATTTCATTGGGTCAAAAAGAAAATCAAGTTGGAAATTTTTTTTTATACTTTAAGTTCTAGGGTGCATATGCACAACGTGCAGTTTTGTTACATATGTATACATGTGCCATGTTGGTGTGCTGCACACGTTAACTTGTCATTTACATTAGGTATATCTCCTAATGCTATCCCTCCCCGCTCCCCCGACCCCATGACAGGCCCCAGTGTGTGATGTTCCCCACCCTGTGTCCAAATGTTTTCATTGTTCAATTCCCACCTATGAGTGAGAACATGCGGTGTTTGGTTTTCTGTCCTTGCGATAGTTTGCTCAGAATGATGGTTTCTAGCTTCATCCATGTCCCTACAAAGGACATGAACTCATACTTTTTTATGGCTGCATAGTATTCCATGATGTATATGTTCCACGTTTTCTTAATCCAGTCTGTCATTGATGGACATTTGGGTTGATTCCAAGTCTTTGCTATTGTGAATAGTGCCGCAATAAACATACGTGTGCATGTGTCTTTATATCAGCATGATTTATAATCCTTTGGGTATATGCCCAGTAATGGGATGGCTGGGTCAAATGGCATTTCCAGTTCTAGATCTGTGAGGAATCGCCACACTGTCTTCCACAATGGTTGAACTACTTTATAGTCCCACCAACAATGTAAAAGCATTCCTATTTCTCCATATCCTCTCCAGCACCTGTAGCTTCCTGACTTTTTAATGATCACCATTCTAACTGGTGTGAGATGGTATCTCATTGTGGTTTTGATTTGCATTTCTCTGATCGCCAGTGATGATGAGCATCTTTTCATGTGTCTGTTGGCTGCATAAATGTCTTCTTTTGAGAAGTGTCTCTTCATATCCTTTGCCCACTTTTTGATGGTTTTTTTTTATTTTTTCTCGTAAATTTGTTTGAGTTCTTTGTAGAGTCCAGATATTAGCCCATTGTCAGATGGGTAGATTGCAAAAATTTTCTCCCATTCTGTAGGTTGCCTGTTCACTCTGATGGTAGTTTCTTTTGCTGTGCAGAAGCTCTTTAATTTAATTAGATCCCATTTGTCAATTTTGGCTTTTGTTGCCATTGCTTTTTGGTGTTTTAGTCATGAAGTCCTTGCCCATGCCTATGGCCTGAATGGTGTTGCCTATGTTTTCTTCTAGGGTTTTTATGGTTTTAGGTCTAACATTTAAATCTTTAATCCATCTTGAATTAATTTTTTATAAGGTGTAAATATACACCTTATAAGGAAGGGATCCAGTTTCAGCTTTCTACTTATGGCTAGCCAGTTTTCCCAGCACCATTTATTAAATAGGGAATCCTTTCCCCATTTCTTGTTGTCAGGTTTGTCAAAGATCAGATGGTTGTTGATGTGTGGTATTATTTCTGAGGCCTCAGTTCTGTTGGATTGGTCTATATCTCTGTTTTGGTACCAGTACTGTGCTGTTTTGATTACTGTAGACTTGTAGTATAGTTTGAAGTCAGGTCACATGATGCCTCCAGCTTTCTTCTTTTGGCTTAGGATTGTCTTGGCAATGTGGGCTCTTTTTTGGTTCCATATGAACTTTAAAGTAGTTTTTTCCAATTCTGTGAAGAAAGTCATTGGTAGCTTGATGGGGATGGCATTGAATCTATAAATTACCTTGGGTAGTATGGCCATTTTCACAATATTGATTCTTCCTATCCATGAGCATGGAATGTTCCTCCATTTGTTTGTGTCCTCTTTTATTTCGTTGAGCAGTGGTTTGTAGTTCTCCTTGAAGAGGTCCTTCACATCCCTTGTAAGTTGGATTCCTAGGTATTTTATTCTCTTTGAAGCAATTGTGAATGGGAGTTCACTCCTGATTTGGCTCTCTGTGTGTCTGTTCTTGGTGTATAGGAATGCTGGTGATTTTTGCACATTGATTTTGTATCCTGAGACTTTGCTAAAATTGCTTATCAGCTTAAGGAGATTTTGGGCTGAAACGATGGGGTTTTCTAAATATACAATCATGTCATCCGCAAACAGGGACAATTTGACTTCCTCTTTTCCTAATTGAATACCCTTTATTTCTTTCTCTTGCCTGATTGCCCTGGTCAGAACTTCCAACACTATGTTGAATAGGAGTGGTGAGAGAGGGCATCCCTGTCTTGTGCCAGTTTTCAAAGGGAATGCTTCCAGTTTTTGCTCATTCAGTATGATATTGGCTGTGGGTTTGTCATAAATAGCTCTTATTATTTTGAGATACATCCCATCAATACCTAGTTTATTGAGAGTTTTTATCATGAAGGGCTGTTGAATTTTGTCAAAGGCCTTTTCTGCATCTATTGAGATAATCATGTGGTTTTTGTCTTTGGTTCTGTTTATATGATGGATTACGTTTATTGATTTGCATATGTTAAACCAGCCTTGCATCCCAGGGATGAAGCCAACTTGATCGTAATGGATAAGCTTTTTGATGTGCTGCTGGATTCGGTTTGCCAGTATTTTATTGAGGATTTTTGCATTGATATTCATCAGGGATATTGGTCTAAGATTCTCTTTTTTTGTTGTGTCTCTGCCAGGCTTTGGTATCAGGATGATGTTGGCCTCATAAAATGAATTAGGGAGGATTCCCTCTTTTTCTATTGATTGGAATAGTTTCAGAAGGAATGGTACCAGCTCTTCTTTGTACCTCTGCTAGAATTTGGCTGTGAATCCATCTGGTCCTGGACTCTTTTTGGTTGGTAGGCTATTAATTATTGCCTCAATTTCAGAACCTCTTATTGGTCTATTCAGGGATTCAACCTCTTTGTGGTTTAGTCTTGGGAGGGTGTATGTGTCCAAGAATTTATCCATTTGTTCTAGATTTTCTAGTTTATTTGCATAGAAGTGTTTATAGTATTCTCTGATGGTAGTTTGTATTTCTGTGGGATCGGTGGTGATATCCCCTTTATCATTTTTTATTGCATCTATTTGATTCTTCTCTTTTCTTGTTTATTAGTCTTGCTAGCAGTCTAGCAATTTTGTTGATCTTTTCAGAAAACCAGCTCCTGGATTCATTGATTTTTTGAAGGGTTTTTTGTGTCCGTATCTCCTTCAGTTCTGCTCTGATCTTAGTTATTTCTTGCCTTCTGCTAGCTTTTGAATGTGTTTGCTCTTGCTTCTCTAGTTCTTTTAATTGTGATGTTAGGGTGTCAATTTTAGATCTTTCCTGCTTTCTCTTGTGGGCATTTAGTGCTATAAATTTCCCTCTACACACTGCTTTAAATGTGTCCCAGAGATTCTGGTAGGTTGTGTCTTTGTTCTCATTGGTTTCAAAGAACATTTTTATTTCTGCCTTCGTTTCGTTATGTACCCAGTAGTCATTCAGGAGCAGGTTGTTCAGTTTCCGTGTAGTTGAGTGGTTTTGAGTGAGTTTCTTAATCCTGAGTTCTAGTTTGATTGCACTGTGGTCTGAGAGACAGTTTGTTATAATTTCTGTTCTTTTACATTTGCTGAGGAGTGCTTTACTTCCAACTATGTGGTCAGTTTTGGAATAAGTGTGATGTGGTGCTGAGAAGAATGTATATTCTGTTGATTTGGTATGGAGAGTTCTGTCGATGTCTATTAGGTCCGCTTGGTGCAGCGCTGAGTTCAATTCCTGGATATCCTTGTTAACTTTCTGTCTCATTAATCTGTCTAATGTTGACAGTGGGGTGTTAAAGTCTCCCATTATTATTGTGTGGGAGTCTAAGTCTCTTTGTAGGTCTCTAAGGACTTGCCTTATGAATCTGGGTGTTCCTGTATTGGGTGCATATATATTCAAGATAGTTAGCTCTTCTTGTTGAATCGATCCGTTTACCAATATGTAATGGCTTTCTTTGTCTCTTTTGATCTTTGTTGGTTTAAAGTCTGTTTTATCCGAGACTAGGATTGCAACCCCTGCCTTTTTGTTTTGTTTTGTTTTCCATTTTCTTGGTAGATCTTCCTCCATCCCTTTATTTTGAGCCTATGTGTGTCTCTGCACACATAGATGGGTTTCCCGAATACAGCACACTGATGGGTCTTGACTCTTTATCCAGTTTGCCAGTCTGTGTCTTTTAATTGGAGCATTTAGCCCATTTACCTTTAAGGTTAGTATTGTTATGTGTGAATCTGATCCTGTCATTATGATGTTAGCTGGTTATTTTGCTCGTTAGTTGATGCAGTTTCTTCCTAGCCTTGATGGTCTTTACAATTTGGCATGTTTTTGCAGTGGCTGGTACTGGTTGTTCCTTTCCATGTTTAGTGCTTCCTTCAGGAGCTCTTGTAAGGCAGGCCTGATGGTGACAAAATCTCTCAGCATTTGTTTGTCTGTAAAGGATTTTATTTCTCCTTCACTTCTGAAGCTTAGTTTGTCTCGATATGAAATTCTGGGTTGAAAATTCTTTTCTTTAAGAATGTTGAATATTGGCTCCCACTCTCTTCTGGCTTGTAGAGTTTCTGTGGAGAGATCCGCTGTTAGTCTGATGGGCTTCCCTTTGTGGGTAACCCGACCTTTCTCTCTGGCTGCCCTTAATATTTTTTCCTTCATTTCAACTTTGGTGAATCTGACAATTATATGTCTTGCTGTTGCTCTTTTCGAGGAGTATCTTTGTGGCATTCTCTGTATTTCCTGAATTTGAATGTTGGCCTGCCTTGCTAGGTTGGGGAAGTTCTCCTGGGTAATATCCTGAAGAGTGTTTTCCAGCTTGGTTCCATTCTCCTCGTCACTTTCAGGTACACCAATCAGATGTGGATTTGTTCTTTTCACATAGTCCCATATTTCTTGGAGGCTTTGTTCGTTTCTTTTTACTCTTTTTTCTCTAAATGTCTCTTCTCGCTTCATTTCATTCATTTGATCTTCAATCATTGATACCCTTTCTTCCACTTGATCAAATTGGCTACTGAAGCTTGTGCATGCATCACATAGTTCTTGTGCCATGGTTTTCAGCTCCATCAGGTCATTTAAGGACTTCTCTACACTGGTTATTCTAGTTAGCCATTTGTCTAATCTTTTTTCAAGGTTTTTAGCTTCTTTGCGATGGGTTCGAACATCCTCCTTTAGCTTGGAGAAGTTTGTTATTACCAATTGTCTGAAGCCTTCTTCTCTCAACTTGTCAAAATCATTCTCCATCCAGCTTTGTTCTGTTGCTGGCAAGGAGAAGAGGTGCTCTGATTTTTAGAATTTTCAGCTTTTCTGCTCTGGTTTCTCCCCATCTTTGTGGTTTTATCTGCCTTTGGTCTTTGATGATGGTGACGTACAGATGGGGTTTTGGTGTGGATGTCCTTGTTTGTTAGTTTTCCTTCTAACGGTCAGGACCCTCAGCTGCAGGTGTGTTGGAGTTTGCTGGAGGTCCACTACAGACCCTGTTTGCCTGGGTATCACCAGTGGAGGCTGCAGACCAGCAAATATTTCAGGACAGCAAATGTTGCTGCCTGATCCTTCCTCTGGAAGCTTCATCTCAGAGGGGCACTCGGCTGTATGAGGTGTCAGTCGGCTCCTACTGGGAGGTGTCTCCCATTTAGGCTACTCCGGGGTCATGAACCCACTTGAGGCAGTCTGTCCATTCTCAGATCTCAAACTCCATGCTGGGAGAACCACTACTCTCTTCAAAGCTGTCAGACAGGGACATTTAAGTCTGCAGAAGTTTCTGCTGCCTTTTGTTCAGCTATGCCCTGCCTCCAGAGGTGGAGTCTACAGAGGCAGGCAGGCCTCCTTGGGCTGTGGTGGGCTCCACCCAGTTAGAGCTTCCAGGATGCTTTGTTTACCTACTCAAGCCTCGGCAATGGCAAACGCCCCTCCCCAGCCTTGCTGCCACCTTGCAGTTTGATCTCAGACTGCTGTGCTAGCAATGAGTGGGGCTCCGTGGGCATGGGACCCTCCGAGCCAGGCACGGGATATAATCTCCTGGTGTGCCGTTTGCTTAGGCCATTGGAAAAGTGCAGCATTAGTGTGGGAGTGTCCCAATTTTCCAGGTACCATCTGTCATCGCTTCCCTTTGCTGGAAAAGGGAATTCCCTGACCCCTTGCACTTCCCGGGTGAGGCGATGCCCCGCCCTGCTCCATGGGCTGTACCCAATGTCTGACAAGCCCCAGTGAGATGAACTTGGTACCTTAGTTGGAAATGCAGAAATCACCCGTCTTCTGCGTCGCTCACACTGGGAGCTGCAAACTGGAGCTGTTCCTATTTGGCCATATTGGAACCTCCTCAAGTTGGAAATTTAAAAATTCTTTGAACTGAATGACAATAATGACACAACCTACCAAAACCTCTGGGGTACAGGAAAGGCAGTGCTAAGAGGAAAGTTCATAACCCTAAATGCCTACATCAAAAAGACTGAAAGAGCACAAATTGACATTCTAAGATCATACCTCAAGGAACTAGAGAAATAAGAACAAACCATATGCAAACCTAGCAGAAGAAAGGAAATAACCAAGATCAGAGCAGAACTAAATGAAACTGTCGTTCCTTTTTTATTGCTTTTGTGCCATCTGCAATTTATTTGCCTTTTGCTTCACTGACCACATATTCTCAGTCTCCTTTACTAGTTCTACAGCATCTGCTCAACCTCTACACACTGGAGGGTTTACACCCTCCAAGGGCTTTATGACTCATTCAGAGTATAAGCCAGTCTTTACAGTAGCCAACAGGTTCCTACAAGATCTGCCACCCACTCCTCCAATTCTGTGACCTGATCTCCTCCTATTCCCCCTGTTACTTATTCCCATCCACCCACACTGGCCCCCTTGACCAAGAATGTACCACATACACTTCCTCAGAGCTCTTGCCCTTGCTATCTCCTCTGACCATGATACATCACCCCTAGAGAGCTGCATAGCTTGCTCCCTCACCTTCAGGTTCCTAGTCCAAGGGAAGGTTTTCTCCAAAATCTTCTCTGACAACCCTATAAAAACAGCAGTTCTCCCCTCACTCTCCATATTCTGTATCTTTCTTACCCTACATAGCATTTATCACCTTATGTCATCTTATATATTTACTGTTTATTCATTTTTGTCTGTCTTGCCTACTAGAATGTAAACTCTATGACTTTGTCCTGCTCACTCTTGTATCTCCAGGACTTAGAACAGTGACTGGCCATAGTAGGCTCTCTATAAATATTGTATGAATATAGGCCCAAGTGATAATCCATGTTTAAATATTAGTAAAGATTTTTTTCTTACTACTTTCTAAATAAAACATATAAATCAATAAAATTTCTGATATTTTTTCCACATTCCACTGATTCTTTCATATATCCCGAGATGTGAATAAGCCACTTTGGAAATTACTGGGCTACAATAGTGGTTTTCAGTTTTGGGGACACATAAGAATATTTATGGAGCTTGTTTACAGTGCAGAATCCAAGATCTGTCCCAGAGATTCTGATTAAGAAGGTCTATTGTTCGGGTCCAAGAATCTGCATTTGTAGGATGATGCACCTCAGGTGGTTTTGGTGCAACTAGTCTGGGGCCACAGTCAGGAATACCTGATCCATGTGTTTGATAGTCTCCTATTTCAGCTCTTAACAGCCAACCCAGTAAAAATGAGAAAAAACTTATTTAACATACCTCCCACCCACAGAATGATTTAAGTCCCATACTCCCTACACCAGTAGTTCTCGAGGGTTTGAATTATAAAGAGTGTATCATCCATATAGGCTAGGTTGTGCACCAGTAAGAACCAATCCCCAACTCTCAGTGGCTAAAACACAACAGTTTATGTTTGTTTGTTTGTTTGTTTGTTTGTTTTTGAGATGGAGTCTTACTCTGTCGCCAGGCTGGAGTGCAGTGGCGCGATCTCAGCTCACTGCAACCTCTGCCTCCCAGGTTCAAGCGATTCTCCTGCCTCAGCCTCCCGAGTAGCTGGGATTACATGCGCACGCCACCATGCCCCGCTAATTTTTGTATTTTTAGTAAAGACCATGTTGGCCAGGATGGTCTCTATCTCCTGACTTTGTGATCCACCTGCCTCAGCCTCCCAAAGTGCTGGGATTACAGGCGTAAGCCACCGCACCTGGCAAAAGTTTATGTTTTGTTCATGCAAAGCCTACTGTGGGTCTGGGTGACTCTGTAGGGAACCCATGTTACATGTGTTGGCCCTGCATTCTAGACTACTTTGATTCTATGGTATCTCTACAATTTGTGTTCCCATGATCACATGACACGGGAAGAGAAAGTTGGGTTGTTTAGCACTGGCAATTAAATGCTTCTCTCTGAACCCAACAAATTATTTCATCTTACATTTCATTGGCCAAAGGAAATCACCATGCCCAACCTCAAGGGGAAAATGCAATCTTTCTATTTTCCCAGAAGTAGAGGAAAATACGATTTTAGTAAGCAGTATTAATGTTTACCACAAAACTAAACATTAAAAGATTCTCAGGTTAGGCAGGGTGGCACACATCTGTAATCCCAGCATGTTGGGAGGCTGAGATGGGAGGATTGTTTAAGGCCAAGAGTTTAAGACCAGCCTGGGCAACATAGTGAGGCCCCATCTCTACAAAAATATTTTTAAAATAAAAATTAACTGGGCATGGTAGCATGTGTCTGTCCTAGCTACTCAGGAGACTGAGGCAGGATGATCACTTGAGCCTATGAGTTTAGGATTACAGTGAGCTGTGATCATACCACTGCACTCCAGCTTAGGCAACACAGTGAGACTCTGTCTCAAGAAAAAAAAAAAAACAATCAAATTCACCACTCCATCTTATACCACCAAAAACACACATAATAGTAGTTGTTATTTTAATCTGTTATTGTGGGAGACACAGAAATGACAGTAACTATAGTTTCAATGGTGATTTAAATAATTTTTCTTATTAACCATAATAGCATTTACATATATTCAAAACACAGGTGTACATAGACATATGAGGCATACTCACATCGTTTATATTTTGTCTTCAGGCAAAGCCTGGTGTACACATGCATTTACAAACCTCTTTAATAACGTCCTCAAAGATCATCAGCTCATATTTTGGCAACCACTGTTCTAGACATTGAGATACATGTGACTTACCAATTCTTTTAAATTAAAGCTACTGTCATCACGTTTTAGACAGTGTATAAATAAACCATATTCTTACTATGCCCAGCTATTTTTCAACAGTGATTTTCTGTCTCTCCGTTGATTAATGTTGCCTTTGTTAACAGCCACTGTGTTCGTGTTATCCTTTACCATCCATCTGAAATTTAAAATGGTAATGTTATCATAAAGTTGCTTCCAATTTACAATAGGAAATTATAAGTATAGCAAACTGCTTAATTTCTAAGGTGAACTTCACCGTGCTCTGATTGCTTCTCCTATCCCCTCCTCAACCTTGTTTCAACAGTTTCCCCCTCTCTCTCCCTCTTGAAAATGCAATCTCTCCTATTTTGTTAAATTCCTCCCCTTAGCCTATAACCATGATGAAATCCCTTTTATCCTAATGAAAACAAAAATCTCTCTTTACTCCATGGCCCTTTATGCTACTATCCCATCAAATGTTCTTGTGCTTCAGAGCCTAGCACTTAATCTTCTACTTTTTTTTTTTTTTTTTTTTTTTGGTGATGGAGTCTTGCTGTGTTGCCCAGGCTGGAGTGCACTGGTGCGATCTCGGCTCACTGCAACCTCCACCTCCTTGGTTCAAGCAATTCCCCTGCCTCAGCCTCCTGAGTAGCTGGGATTACAGGCACACACAACTATGCCCGGCTAATTTTTTTTTTTTTTGTATTTTTAGTAGAGATGGGGTTTCATCATGTTGGCCAGAATGGTCTCAAACTGCTGACCTCAGGCAATCTGCCTGCCTCAGCATCCCAAAGTGCTGGGATTATAGGCATGAGCCACTGTGCACAGCCTGCCTAGCTAATTTTTTTTTTTTTTATTTTTAGTAGAGATGGGGTTTCATCATGTTGACCAGAATGGTCTCGAACTGCTGACCTCAGGCAGTCTGCCTGCCTCAGCATCCCAAAGTGCTGGGATTATAGGCATGAGCCACCATGCACAGCCTGCCTGGCTAATTTTTTTAATTTATTTTTTATGTTTTTGGATTTTGAGTAGAGTTGGGGTTTCACCATGCTGGCCTGGCTGGTCTCGAACTCCTGACCTCATGATCCGCTGGCCTCAGCCTCCCAAAGTGCTGAGATTACAGGAATGAGACCACTGCGCCTGGCCCTAATCTTCTACTTCCCTACTGAAAGCATAAGGACATCAGATCTTACTTAAAATGAAAAACACTCCTATCACCCGTCTCCCACCCCTAACTCTCTCTCCAGGGGCAAGCACTTTCAAATCTTTGCTGTTTCTTCTGCTGTTTACAACAGATTCCTCAGTAACATGTTCATACAACCATCTCTTTGAACCAGTTCCCTGTTTGTTAGCCACTCCTTCTTCAGAGGTACTAGGTCCCCCAGTTCCTAAGCTTTTCTGGGGTTCTGTGGGGCTTAGCTTTCAGTTCTCCTTGATCTGCTAAATCCATTAGCACTAGCCCATCTGTTTTCCAGCTTCCAACGTTTTGATATCTTATATCCTGCAGTCCTCTCCCCACTCTCTTTGACCTTATGATTTATGATCTTTAAAAAAATTACTGTATTCTCAATTTAACAGAGCTTGGAGAGGAGACAGAGACTTTCTTTTTTTTTTTTTTTTTTTTTTTTTTTTTGGTCTGTGTTCATATTTTCATGTCTAAATGGCAAAACCAGTAAAGCGGTTTCTTTTTTTTTTTCTTTTTTTTTTAGGATGGAGTCTTGCTCTGTCATCCAGGTTGGAGTGCAATGGTGCGGTCTCCGCTCACTGCAAACTCCACCTCCCGGGTTCAAGTGATTCTCCTACCTCAGCCTCCTGAGGAGCTGGGATTACAGGTGCCATCATGCCTGGCTAATTTTTGTATTTTTAGTAGAGACGGGGTTTTGCCATGTTAGCCAGGTTGGTCTCAAACTCCCAACCTCAACTGATCCGCCCGCCTCAGCCTCCCAAAGTGCTGGGATTACAGGCGTGAGCCACTGTGCCTAGTCAAAACCAGTCAAGCTTCTACTTCTACTTCCTCACCTCCCATTCTAGCCTCAACTCACCAATGTGTGGTTTCCCATTTCCTTAAAGTTTCAGTTTAATTACATGCCACTTAGCATAAGTGACTCCATTTTGGTTTGGTCTTTGGGGCTTGGTGCAGGAGTACAGTTTAAAAAAATGGCTTCCCGTAATTTTATGTAACAGAGTGAGGTAGCGTTTTCCCTTCCATCTCCCACCTGCACCCCAGGCAAAGAGGATGGAAGGTGCTGCCTCTTCTCTTCATTGTGAAAGGGCTTCCCACAAGTTCCCTTGGAGTGCTTGACATGTGTTCCCTGAAGTCTGAGGAGAAAAAAGAACTAGTACTTGACCCGTACGTGAAAGGGATAAGGACCCAAGGCTGGAGGTGCCTGGTGGCAGAGATAAAAGAGGTGGCTGTGTTGGAGCAAGCCCTGTTTCAATGGTAGGCAGCAGGGCAGGCAACAGACAGGTGTGGGCCCTCAGGAGGGAAATAGGACTCCTGCCCAAGAGGCTCCCTGCCAAAGGTAAGCAACCTCAGCAGAAACGGGCTAGTACTGTTGGATACTGGAGCTGAGAAGACATGGACCATAAGCAGCCAGCTGGAGGAGAGGTACTGCCAGCAGGAGGAGAGGTACTGCCAGCATTGAGTGAATTGACATCAAATGTCCCCAGTAGTGCAATCTCTAGAGAACCTCATAGTACTCCGCATGAGAGAGTTGGCTCTAACCCCCACCTTGCCAAGGCTAGTTCTCAGCCGTAAGAATCAGGTGAGACCCGGCTGCTGTCCCTCTCTTCCTCTCCTGAGAGGTGGAAAGCATGACCTGAAAGCTGTGGAATGGAGGAGAGCTCAGAAAGGACCCATCACACACCCTGGAAGCAAGTCTGAGCTGAGAGGAAGGAGAGGCTTTCATCTGACATGAAGGTCAGAGCTTCAGTGGTTCCACAGCACTAGACATTGTCATTGCTATTTAGTGACTATTCCTGGAACTAAACATCCTTTAATTTTTTGTTTTTGTTTAAATCTAAGAGTGACTGAGAAAGTTATGACACTTGCCAAAGTTTCTATCCAAAGATCAAGGAGGAATGAGATTTCAGAAATGATTTAAAGGAATAAAGGTAGAAAAAAATCAAGTTGCTTGGATTTCTCATCCAATGAGAGCATCATTGTTTCAATATAAAGGTGATACATAAAACCTGCTGTCAGGACACTTGCAAGCTGGTCAGTGGAAGATACAAGAGAGAAATTATTACAAAAATTTCAACTCTAATAAGTGCCAAAAAGAGATACGTGGAACCATGAAAATTGTGTAACTGGCATATTTCATTCTAGATCACCGTGTCAAAAGCCAGTTTCCAGAATGACCAATTTGTCATTTGTGTGTGTGTGTGTGTGTGTGTAAAACTATTTGTACAGTTTATTGAAAAGCAAATTATGGAGAATGACTTTGACAATCCTTGCAAGGTTTTGCATGGTTTTAATTAGCTTATTTGCCTTCTTAACGGCATTTAAAGACTGTGATTTTTGTCTGCCCCAGCTTGATGCTTCTCAGCTGCAGGGCACTGAGGAAGGAGCGGGGCTCACTGCGGGCAGCAGGGGAGACTAGAGGACAGGAGGCGCATCCTCAGGAGGAAGCTCTGGGGGACAGGGAGACAGCATTGGCTTTTCTTCGCAGATTGACTTTTGGCCCAATTGGCCTGTTCCCAGCCCTCATATTATTTCTACTGGAGTCCTGCAGGGTAATAATAGCTCTCATTAATTTTATGCCTAGTACTTGTCAACCATTACAAACATAGTATTTCTAATCTTGCAAAATAGGAGATATTATCTCATTTTACGATGAGGAAATTCACGTTTCAGGAGGGTCACTTGCCCTGCGTCATGTAACAGTAAGTGCCAAAACTGGGTCTAGAAGCCAGGTTTGTCTGATTCTTTTTTTTTTTTTTTTTTTTTTAGGATTTCTTCATGGTCAAGATGGCAGTCATACCATTCTTTTTTTTTTTTTTTTTTTGTACTTTAAGTTTTAGGTGCACGTGCACAATGTGCAGGTTAGTTACATATGCATACATGTGCCATGTTGGTGTGCTGCACCCAGTGACTCGTCATTTAACATTAAGTATATCTCCAAATGCTATCCTTCCCCCCTCCCCCCACGCCACAACAGGCCCCAGTGTGTGATGTTCCCCTTCCTGTGTCCATGTGTTCTCATTGTTCAATTCCCACCTATGAGTGAGACGATGTGGTGTTTGGTTTTTTGTCCTTGCAATAGTTTGCTGAGAATGATGGTTTCCAGCTTCATCCATGTCCCTACAAAGGACATGAACTCATCATTTTTTATGGCTGCATAGTATTCCATGGTGTATATGTGCCACATTTTCTTAATCCGGTCTGTCATTGATGGACATTTGGGTTGGTTCCAAGTCTTTGCTATTGTGAATAGTGCCGCAATAAACATACGTGTGCATGTGTCTTTATAGCAGCATGATTTATAATCCTTTGGGTATATGCCCAGTAATGGGATGGCTGGGTCAAATGGTATTTCTAGTTCTAGATCCCTGAGGAATCGCCACACTGACTTCCACAATGGTTGAACTAGTTTACAGTCCCACCAACAGTGTAAAAGCATTCCTATTTCTCCACATCCTCTCCAGCACCTGTTATTTCCTGACTTTTTAATGATTGCCATTCTAACTGGTGTAAGATGGTATCTCATTGTGGTTTTGATTTGCATTTCTCTGATGGCCAGTGATGATGAGCATTTTTTCATGTGTCTTTTGGCTGCATAAATGTCTTCTTTTGAGAAATGTCTGTTCATATCCTTTGCCCACTTTTTGATGGGGTTGTTTGTTTTTTTCTTGTAAATTTGTTTGAGTTCATTGTAGATTCTGGATATTAGCCCTTTGTCAGATGAGTAGATTGCAAAAATTTTCTCCCATTCTGTAGGTTGCCTATTCACTCTGATGGTGGTTTCTTTTGCTGTGCAGAAGCTCTTTCGTTTAATTAGATCCCATTTGTCAATTTTGGCTTTTGTTGCCATTGCTTTTGGTGTTTTAGTCATGAAGTCCTTGCCCATGCCTATGTCCTGAATGGTGTTGCCTACGTTTTCTTCTAGGGTTTTTATGGTTTTAGGTCTAACATGTAAGTCTTTAATCCATCTTGAATTAATTTCTGTATAAGGTGTAAGGAAGGGATCCAGTTTCAGCTTTCTCCATATGGCTAGCCAGTTTTCCCAGCACCATTTATTAAATAGGGAATCCTTTCCCCATTTCTTGTTTTTGTCAAGTTTGTCAAAGATCAGATGGTTGTAGATATGCGGCATTATTTCTGATTCTTGAAGCCACCAGACCACACCATCCTCATCTGTACTGTGGGCTGTATCTGTTTTGCTCTTTTCCTTCACTTACTCATCTTCAAACAGGAGTCTTTAATTTGTTGCTAAGTTAATGTTTATTTTGCATTTACAGGTCACTTATACATCTCAAGAGGATCTGGTGGAGAAAAAGTGCTTAGCAAAAAAATATACTCACCTCTCCTGCGATAAAGTCTTCTGCCAGCCATGGCAGAGATGCATTGAGGGCACCTGTATTTGTAAACTACCGTATCAGTGCCCAAAGAATGGCACTGCAGTGTGTGCAACTAACAGGAGAAGCTTCCCAACATACTGTCAACAAAAGAGTTTGGAATGTCTTCGTCCAGGGACAAAGTTTTTAAATAACGGAACATGCACAGCCGAAGGTAGCAAGAGACTAGTTTTCAAGTCATTCTATGATATAAGAGGGTATTTGTATGCCATACTTTCTATCAGAAAATAATTCTCTTGTGTATGTTATGATGACAACTCAAAATTTTTTTCTAGACTCTCAATAATAATTGGAGTAATCACTAAAGAAATCAGGGGTTGCCAGAATCCAGCCAGCCTTTGAGTGCAGAGTGTGGGATGCTGAGTCCAGACCTTCCTTCAGTGCCGGTGCCACTCCCTGCTGCCCAGCCCTTTAGAATTGTCCCCACCCTCACTTCTACTTGGTTAAAGGGATTATTCCCAGGGCCATCGAGTTGGTTCAGAACCCAGTGAAAAGTCTTCCAGTAAGGTTGGTACTCACATGTAAGCTAGTCAGGCCTCAGGTCCTCCTGTGGCCCCAGTAATTTCTGTTTTTGTTTGTTTTGTTTTTTTGAGACGGAGTCTTTCTCTGTTGCCCAGGCTGGAGTGCAGTGGTGCGATCTTGGCTCACTCCAACCTCTGCCTCCCGGGTTCATGCCATTCTCCTGCCGCAGCCTCCTGAGTAGCTGGGATTACAGTTGCCTGCCACCATGCCCAGCTAATTTTTTGTGTTTTTAGTAGAGATGGAGTTTCACCGTGTTAGCCAGGATGGTCTCGATCTCCTGACCTTGTGATCCGTCCGCCTCGGCCTCCCAAAGTGCTGGGATTACAGGCATGAGCCACCGTGCGTGGCCTACCCCAATAATTTCTTTCAACAGCCATCCCCGCCAACCCTCTCCCCCAGCCCTGACCCCATTGTTCCTAAATATCCAAGGGCCGCTTGAGCCACTGCTGACCTGGGACATACTCCAACCTAGCAAACCCAGACGTCAGACCCAGAGATCTTGTCTACAGTCCCTTCCAGGTGCTTCATGTGCTGAGGAGGCTGGGGCCCTAGCATTCAGACTAGTGGGCAGTTATGATTAGGGATTTCACTGTCAGTCCAGTTGAGTTTCAAGTCCCTCCAAACCCCACCTTGGTTGTTGACAAGCTGGACCTCACTGGACCCCAGTTCCCTCGTCTGTAAAATGTGAAGTTTCTAAGTTGTACAATTCTTGTGAAAATTAAGTAAAACAATGTATGCAGGGCTCTTCACACAGTGCTTGGCATGCAGAAAGTGCTTGTTACATTTTATGTCTGACAGCAAAGCTTAGGTTCATTGTCTTCTAATAGCAAGTTATTACAGACACTTCATTACCTAAGGAACACTTAAAACATTCTTTTTAAAGGCACCATGACATATACCAGCTCACAGCAGCCTGTATGTTTTTGAGATGCTGAGTTAAGATGTTGAGATACTGTGGAAAAGGAGGGGAAAAGCTCCCTGTCTGAGCTCATCTATAATCCCTGTTGGAAAGGCAGAAGGCAATAGTGGAGGTTATTTCATCAGTGTCAGACTTTTCTTCTCTTGAGGCATTAAATGCCTTAAATACATGAGAATACATAAACCCTTTCTACATTTTACATTTTTACGGTTGGGCTTACTTTTGAGAGCATGGACTTTGGAGTGAGATCAACTGAGCAAGTTCCAAATCCTGGCTTCATCACTTGGGCCAGGAACTTAACTTCCCCTAGAATTAGGTTCCTTGTGTAAAAATGGGAATAAACAGGCTTTATCCTCATAGGGTTGATGTGAGGATTTAATGATCCTCTATACAGCTGAATAGCACTGCCACTGACACATAATAAACACTCATAAAATGATTGCTTACTATTACTTGTTAAAATCGTCATGATGTTCAAAGCTCACTTGACATTAAGTACATTATTATTTTTAAAGACTTTTAATCAAGAGAAAAAAGTGAATGGCTACATATTGCACATTATTTTGTTTTTTTATTTTAGGAAAGTTTAGTGTTTCCTTGAAGCATGGAATTACAGATTCAGAGGGAATAGTTGAAGTAAAACTTGTGGACCAAGATAAGACAATGTTCATATGCAAAAGCAGCTGGAGCATGAGGGAAGCCAACGTGGCCTGCCTTGACCTTGGGTTTCAACAGTGAGCGCTTGTATCAGTGGATTTTCTCATGGTTGATTTAATTGTTCTGTTTGCTTTTTGATTGCCTAACCTTTCTGTGTATTAATTTCCACATGTGTAACCTAAGAAAATTAACTACATGCATCATAGCATTGTTATGAGGATGATATGCATTCATGTTTACCCAACACTTGGAACCCTGCTGACAACAAAGCATGGATAATAAGTCTGTTGAAGTATCTGGATGTGAATCCTTTAGTGATTCTGAGAGTCAAAACACATTCATTTCTGTCTGTCTCCTACTCATCTACAATTATGTACACTTTTTCACACTTAGCATGGTTTATATACTGTGTGTGAGTATAGTTTATAGTTATATAATATAGTTTATACTATAAACTATACAGTGAGTATAAACTATACAGTTATAGTATAAACTATATAGTTAGGATAAATTATAGTTTATAGTTTTATAGTATAGTTTACTATAATTATAGTATATAAGTATATATACTAAGAGTATAGTGTATAAACTATAATTTATATATAGTTTATATACTATAATTATAGTATATATACTTATATATAAGTGATATTTTATTTATTGTTTGGTTCAAAATATCTTCTAACTTTCAATATAATTTCTTCTTTGCCCCATATGTAATCTAGAAGTTTTCTTTATTATAATATTAGTTTTAGTTAATATGTTAGTTTGCTTTTGGTTAACTTTGTGTTATTGATTTTCTTATTCTCTGTGGTTAGAGAATATCCCTGTATGATAACAATTTTTTCAAATATTTGTTGAGACTTGCTTTGTGGCTGAGTATTTTTCAAATGCTCCACGTGCAGGGTTCTAGATAATAGACATGTTACTCATTATTAATAGAATTAGCTGCTCTGTTTAGATCTTTCTCTATTTCTTTACTTTCAGTCTTCCTATATCTTTAGATTTTAAGCATGTTCCTTATAAACAGCACATATCTAGATTGGTTTTAATTCAATATTACAATCACTGTTAACTAAAGAGTTTAGTCCATTTACATTATTATACTTACTTACATTGTTGAATTTATTTTTCCTCTTGTTTTTAGGCTTATTATTTACCCTGCTTTTTGTGTGCTTTTGTCCTTTTTCCCTTTATAATTTCTACTAAATTAAAGATTTTTAAAAATCTTTCCTCTTTTCCACCTCTAGTTGGTTTGAAAATTATGCATTATATTTCTACTTCTTTAGTTACCTTTGAACTTATACCATAAATCATTGGTTTAGGAAGTCCTCACCTTCTTCAGTAATAATAGAAAAAATGTAATTAACCCATCAAGTTTCTAATATTTAGTTCCACGTTATTTTTCTATATCCCAGAAGTTAATCACTATGATGATATAATAAGCCTTTATCACTACTGTTAAGGCAATGCTTACTCAGATTTACTTCATGTTTACCAACTTCTTGGTTTGTTCTTTCTTGTATCTCACCCCTTCTTTCTGAATTCAATTTTCTTCTTCTTAAACCACATCTGCTAGTAGTTCATTAGTGAGAGTCTCTTATATTGTTAAATTAAGCCATAGGCTATTTCTGAGTTTCATCAGTTTGTTACCTACAACTTATGGTTCAACCTACTGGTAGATTCTCTCAGTATTTGATTTCTCAGTATTTTGCTCTTATATTTTGCATAAGCTCATGAACAGACATCTCTAATTTTAACCAGTGCAGATTTCCCTTACTTCCTTAAGAACTCATTGAGAAAAAAGATGGCATTTTATATAGTATTTTTTTTTTTTTTTTTTTTGAGACGGAGTCTCGCTCTGTCACCCAGCCTGGAGTGCAGTGGCGCGATCTCCGCTCACTGCAAGCTCCGCCTCCCGGGTTCACGCCATTCTCCTGCCTCAGCCTCCCGAGTAGCTGGGACTACAGGCGCCCGCCACCACGCCCGGCTAATTTTTTTTTTGTATTTTTAGTAGAGACGGGGTTTCACCATGGTAGCCAGGATGGTCTCGATCTCCTGACCTCGTGATCCGCCCGCCTCGGCCTCCCAAAGTGCTGGGATTACAGGCGTGAGCCACCGCGCCTGGCCTTATATAGTATTTTTAGATATTTTTAGGTTGGTACGTTTTTCAGATTATTAACCTATAAGATTGCCTCAAATGGCTCTTGTTTGTTCTCATGGCATAGCCTCATGATCTGAAATAATTACAAATCTTGGCTTCACCTTGTTTTCTTTTTGCTTTTTATCCTAGTTAGTCTAATATTTATATTGTCATTACTGTTCTATTTTTGTTTCCATTTACCTGATGCATCTTTGCTCAATTTTTTATTTTTAACCTATTTTCCCCATTTACTTCTAGAGAGAAGCAAGGAATAATTGAATGTCCTAGAATAATAGTTCACTGTAAATCATCATCTCTAGGATAATACGTCACTGAGGAAGTCTCTTCTCACAAATTCTGAACAAATTGAGAAGTCCAAGCAATGGCACACAGATGCCAAAATATCACCTTAATACAGTCAAGGCTGAAGTGAAGATGTAGCTTACTGTAAAAGCAAAATTGACCTACAGGAATTAAACTAACCTAACCTTCCAAGTCTTAGGCAATAATTGAACCAACCAGCTAAAGTTTACAGCATGGGGCAGGCAGAGAGATTCCCAAAAGGAAAAGATGGAAATTTTTTTTTTTTTTTTTTTTTTTAGACAGAGTCTCACTCTGTTGCCCAGGCTGGAGTGCAGTGGCACGATCTCAGCTCATGGCAACCTCCACCTCCTGGGTTCAAGTGATTCTCCTGCCTCAGCCTCCCGAATAGCTGAGACTACAGGTGTGGGCCACCATACCCAGCTAATTTTTGTATTTTTGGTAGAGATAGGATTTTCACCATGTTGGCCAGGCTGGTCTCGAACTCTTGACCTCAGGTAATCCACCCTCCTTGGCCTCCCAAAGTGCTGGGATTACAGGCATGAGCCACCACCCCCAGCCAAGTTTTAGTTAATCTTTACAAAACCCAGTGAGGTAGCTATATTCCCTTTTATACATGAAGGTACTGAGGCTCAGAGTTTCGGTATCTTGCCCAAGCTGTAACTCCTATATAGAGGATGAGAGGACATTACTCTAGTTTCTTACCTGCTACAGTAGGGTTATAAATGCAAAGTACTAATTATTCTACCATAATGTTTCCTTTATTCTATTTGCAGAGGTGCTGATACTCAAAGAAGGTTTAAGTTGTCTGATCTCTCTATAAATTCCACTGAATGTCTACATGTGCATTGCCGAGGATTAGAGACCAGTTTGGCTGAATGTACTTTTACTAAGAGAAGAACTATGGGTTACCAGGATTTAGCTGATGTGGTTTGTTATACACAGAAAGCAGGTTGGTGGAGTATTTGCCTGTTATTTTCCCTTCCTTGAAGGTTGGTTATTTTACACCAAGCCTATAGTAAACAAATGATTGATGCCTCGTTGCCAGTCACAGAGGCAATAATATAGATTCTGTCAAGTTTTGGGCTTTAGAGTCTAAATTGGTACCTTTCCCCTATTGTACCATTTTGCCATTCAAACATTGCCTCTCTACAGGTTCACATATGGGAAGCAAAGTTGCCTGACTCCCCTTGCTTCATTTGAACATCTGGATTAAAGTTACTGTAGCAAACACAAGTCAATCAAACATAAGAAGAAAGCTCAGCATCTCCTTTAAGAGGGCCAGCATATATGAATTTATTTCAAACCTTTAAGTGACCACATTGGTGCCTCAGTTTTCAGGCATTCATTGAGACTTTTCTCCTCCTTCCTGACACTGGAATATTTTAGTCATACATGTAGTTTTAAAGACCAAACCTATACCCATTCCTTTTCAGTGCTAAAAAAAAAGTACCACCAAAATGTAAACAAATGGCACTAACCAAGCAAGTCTTGGGAGTAGGGGTGAGGATGAGTATAGCAGCATGAAAGAAATGGGTGGAAACCAGTGTTTGTCAATGTCAGCACGTACTCTTGATTCCTCCCCATCTCAGCAAATATAGACTTTCACAACAAATACTGACTTTCAGAGATAATAGAAGAGCCTCCATAAGCCAGGTTTGATCTTTATTTTCTGTATGAGTCATATGTACTATGTTGATAATACCAATACATTTTATACATTTTTTGAAGTTTAACTTTCTCTTAATGACTCCATTATCCCAAAAATCTGATAAGGATGTCATGCCACCACTCCATAAATAAATTTCACAAAGATAATTCCTGCTTTACAGATTCTCCAATGAATGACTTCTTTCAGTGTGTGAATGGGAAATACATTTCTCAGATGAAAGCCTGTGATGGTATCAATGATTGTGGAGACCAAAGTGATGAACTGTGTTGTAAAGGTAAACATAAATCTAGCCTCTAAATCCTCTAAATTCATTTTTCTGACTAAAAGAGGAAAAACAACTTTACTATTGAATTTTAGATTGTACCTCGTTCAATTTTGAGGAATTAAAAAAACCTCTCCTGCTTATGTTTGCACAGCATGCCAAGGCAAAAGCTTCCATTGTAAATCGGGTGTTTGCATTCCAAGCCAGTATCAATGCAATGGTGAGGTGGACTGCATTACAGGGGAAGATGAAGTTGGCTGTGAAGGTAATTTAAAGACTTGGGGTGACTTTTTTTCATTATTGAATCCAGGGATTCTGAAACTTTTCTTTAGGTAAAGTATAATCTTAAGGGGACCATAGATGGGTGTAGCAGTAAGAACACTGAGTGGGCATTTGCAGAACTATGGAATGTTCATCTCCTCATATTTTCATCCGCTAAATATCTACTTGTTATTTCAGAACTTTCTATTAAAAGACGTTCTCACTGCACATACAAAAAATAGACCATTAGAACCAATCCTTAAGTACCCATTTTCCACCTGCAAGTTATTGATAGTTTGCCAATCTTGTTTATCTCTCTTCCAGTTTGTTTGTTTGTTTGTATGTTTGTTGGAGTATTTTATTTTATTTATTATTACTTTTTTGTGATGAAGTCTTGCTCTGTTGCCCAGGCTGGAGTGCTGTGGCACAATCTTGGCTCGTTGCAACCTCAACCTCCCGAGTTCAAGTGATTCTCCTACCTCAGCCTCCCAAGTAGCTGGGATTACAGGCACCTGCCACCATGCCTGGCTAATTTTTGTATTTTAGTAGAGACAGGGTTTCACCATGTTGGCCAGGGTGGTCTCAAACTCCTGACCTCAGATGATCTTGGCCTCCCAAAGTGCTGGGGTTACAGGCGTAAGCCACCGCACCTGGCCTGTTGGAGTATTTTAAAGTAAATTTTAGATATCATATCACATCATTTATATGCATCTCCAATGATAAAAGCAATATATATATATAAAACCATTCATTCTCTCATTCGTATATCTAAAATCTATGTTAGGTATAATAATTCACTATAATAGTAATTCACTAACGTCATTTAATAACAGCCATGTTCAAATTTTCTCAACTATCTCAAAAATGTCTTTTTTGAATGAATAGATTCAAATCAGGATCTAAAAGAATCTGAATGTTCTGTTTGGTTATTACGTTTTTAAAGTCTTCTTTATTCATCAAGAGTTATCTTCCCCACCTCCCTACCCCAATTTTTTTCATACTATTATTATTTTTTTTTTAGAGAAACTGAGTCATTTGCCTATAGTATACTTCTATTCTGGATTTAGAGAGACTTGATTATAACCAAGGTTTTGAGCTTCGAGTCAATGACAAATAAACACTTTTTTTTAAGAGCAAGGTTTAATATTTTAGGCAAGAATTCTTTTTATTTTCTTTTTTTGAGACAGAGTCTTGCTTTTTGCCTAGGCTGGAGTGCAGTGGCACAATGTAGGCTCACTGCAACCTCTGCCTCCTGGGGTCAAGGGATTCTCCCACCTCAGCCTCCTGAGTAGCTGGGATTATAGGCATGTGCCATCACGCTTGGCTAATTTTTCTGTTTTTAGAAGAGACAGAGTTTCGCCACATTGGCCAGGCTCGTCTTGAACTCTTGGCCTCAAGTGATCTGCCTGCCTCGGCCTCCCAAAGTGCTGGCATTACAGGCATGAGCCACTGTGCCCGGCCTTAGGTAAGAATTCTTGATGAGTCTTGCATGTATTTCCTGTTACACATAATGTCTTCTTGTCTGGTTGTCCCTCCTCTAGTGATGCTAAGATGATTACTTGATCAGCTTGGTGTGTCCATTTCAAAGTGCCCCACAATCTTTTGCCTAATGGTTTTAGCAGCCTTTTAAATTGTTGCCTATGTCCATTTTGTCAATAGGGCTGTAAAATGGCAATTTCTAATTTTATCATGCCTATTGCACTTATTAACTAGAAATCTATAGAGAGGCAGAATAATGCTTCATTCTTTCCTTTTACTTACCAAGTTTCAAAGCAATGAATTGGTGCTCTGGATAACCTCCAATGGTGAAAAATATTCCTTATGTACCTATTCTAGACTATGCAGACTGACTCTTTGCTTCCATCAGTGCTTTCTGGAGGAAAAATCTCTTTAAGTTATATTTATTCATTTACTTGATGAATATTTATTCAGCTGCTACTGTGTGTGCCAGTCCCTGCTCTAGGTGGTGGGGTTCCATTAGTGAATAACATTTCAAAAATCCCTGCCCCAGCCAAGTGCAGTGGCTCACGCCTGTAATCCCAACACTTTGGAAGGCGTGTTGCTGGGATTACAGGCATGAGCCACTGCACCTGACCTCCTTTTATCTTTTTAAAATCTGTTTCAAAAACACATTTAGCCAACTATCATTGTTACTTCAGTTTACTCTTATTTAGGGATGAGCTCTGCCTTTGCATTTCAGTGATGCTTCTAACTATTAAGTTGTACTAGTCTGAAATTTAATAATTTGTGCATATTTTATTCAAATCAAAATGATCTCTTTGCTATAGTGAGTTTTTGGTTTTTTTTTTAGCAGCTAGACATCCTACAATTCAAGGTAAATCATTTTTATAATAGAAAAATTATATTACCAAGAAAACAGAAATAAGGTGCAATGGTTTTCATGATATATGTATAGTATATTGATATAGTGTGCATTTTTTCCCAATTAAAAATTATCCTTTGATAAATTTTTTGTTTTTGTTTTCTTCAGGCTTTGCATCTGTGGCTCAAGGTAAAATTTTTATTAAAATTTGGGGATATTAAAAAATTGAAACAAAACTCAGGTTCTTTGGTCTTATATTTTAATGTAACTGTTAATGGAGCATGATATGACCACATTTTAGCAATAACCCAGCCTGAACATTAGTTTAGGCATAGAGGCCTTTTCTCAGTGTGATAAACTTTCACTCTCATACACCCCATCCATAGCCTGCTGACCAAAACACCATCCAGAGTGGACTCTTCCCTGCACATTTCACGTTTGCCGAATACCTTTCTTATCTTCATTTTCTCTCAAAATCAAGGTAGCTCCTCAAGAAATTGACACCTGAAAAAAGATAACATCTTTTCATGATAGGCATTTTCTTATTTACTTCTATCAGTCAGATGTCCCCAAATCCTCTAGCTCTTTGGGACCACCCTTTTAAAAAATATTCATGTAAACGGCCGGGCGCGGTGGCTCACGCCTGTAATCCCAACACTTTGGGATGCCAAGGCGGGCGGATCACGAGGTCAGGAGATTGAGACCATCCTGGCTAACACGGTGAAACCCCATCTCTACTAAAAATACAAAAAAAAAAAAAAAAAAAAAAAATTAGCCTGGCGTGGTGGCGGGAGCCTATAGTCCCAGCTACTTGGGAGGCTGAGGCAGGAGAATGGCGTGAACCCGGGAGGCGGAGCTTGCAGTGAGCCGAGACCGCGTCACTGCACTCCAGCCTGGGCGACAGAGCTGGAGTCATGTAAATGTAAATGAGTCATGTAAAATGATTCATATCCCCAGTTCATGTAACGTCAAAGTTCATGATCCTCCTCAGGATTTCTTTCTTTCCTTCTTTTTTTTTTTTTTGAGACGGAGTCTCGGTCTTGGTCTTGTAGCCCAGGCTGGAGTGCAGTGGCCTGATCTCGGCTCACTGCAACCTCCACCTCCCGGGTTTAAGCAGTTCTCTGCCTCAACCTCCCGAGTAGCTGAGATTACAGGCACGTGCCACCACACCTGGCTAATTTTTGTATTTTTAGTGGAGATGGGGTTTCACCATCTTGGCCAGGCTGGTCTTGAACTCCTGCCCTCGTGATCCACCTGCCTCGGCCTCCCAAAGTGCTGGGATTACAGGCGTGAGCCACCTCCTCAGGATTTCTTAGGATTCCTGAGGGACTGGCTAGCTCAAGACCACCCTTTGCTCTAAATGCCTATTATTTCATTGTATTCTCTTACTTGTCATTTTGCCCTCTGAAGCTGCTGTTCCTCCTCCTCCTCCTTCTTCCTCTTCTTCTTGTTCCTCTTTTCTCTTCTTCTTGTTTTCTCCTTCTTCTTCCGTCTCTTCCCTCATCCTCCTCCTCCTCCTGCTTCTTCTTCTCTATTCCTTTTTTCCCTCCCTCCCTCCTTCTTTTCCTTCCTCCTCCCTCCCTAGTTTCAGATCTCAGAGGCAAAGTGATGAGTTAATGATACTCCTCAGCTCCTTATACATGATCATCAGGGGTCAAGCAAGGCCCCTGTCTTGTTTGACTCATTTATCCCTCTTTATCACTATACCTTACTCCCATTCCTCTTCCCCAATAGGCAACCATTTGTAAGTGGTGTAATATGTACGTTTTGTTGTTTCATGCATTCGTATCCAATGTGTATTGTTATTTTGCAAGCATACATTTTTTACTCACATAGTATTGTGTTGTAGATCTCTATTTCCTTTTTTCTTTTCACAACTCATTACATTTTAAAGACCTGTCCATGTTACTGTGTGTTCATCTAATTTGTTGCTTCTAACTGCTGTATAAAATACTCCACTGTGTTTATCTTGCACAATTTACTCTCCACTTTCTCAGTAATGGACTTTCAGCCTACAATCATACTGTGATGAATATCCTCTCCTTAAGTATGTGTGGGAGGATTTCTTTGAGGCATCTAGCTGGGCAAGTGTCTTCTTTTGTGTTGCTATAACAGAATACCACAGACGGGGTAATTTATGAAGAAAATACATTTATTTCTTACAGTTTTGGAGGTTGTGAGGTCGAAGGTCGCAGGTTCCACATCTGTCAAGGGCTTTCTTGCTCCATCACCCATGGCAGGAGGTGGAAAGGCAAGAGAGCAAGGGAACAAGAGGAGTCCGAACTCACTTTTGTATATAACAAGCCCACTGTCACTACAGCTAACCCACTCCTGAGATAACGACATTAATCTATTAATGAGGGAAGAGCCCTCATGACCTAATCCCTTCTTATTAGGCCCCACTTCCCAACACTGTTGTGTTGGGGATTAAGTTTCCAACACATGAACTTTGGGGGACACACTCAAACCATAGTAGCAAGTTGAATCTTAGAGTATGCATATCCTTAATTTGATTACTAGTGCCTGTATGTTCTTTGGCAGTGCTGTTATATACCAGTCCTTACTTCCACCAATAATGCCTGAGGGTTCTCTTCAACCCCACCAACATCAAGCGTGTTTCTCCAGCTGTCAAGTGATGGCATTGTTTATTAACTTCAATTTTTATATTAACCAATGATTCTGAGTTTCTCTTCATGTGCATACTAGCTTTTTAGTTTCATCTTCCTTTTCTCTGTTCTTTCACTGGTTCACATCCTTTGCTCAATTTTATATTTCTTTCATTGTAATCTTTCTTACTGATTTGCAAGGGTTCCTTTTACAGTCTAGAAATTAATCCATTGTCAGTTTTAAACATTACAGATACCTTCTTCCATGCTGTCTCTCATCTGTTAACTCTATCCATGTGAGATTTGTTGAATAGAAATCCTTAATTTTTATATAATCAAAGGTGTACTAGCTGTTCTTCTAATACCTAGTACACCTCAGCTTTGATTATATTAAATCAAGTTAGTGCTGTTCTTCTAATACCTAGCACACCTCAGCTACACTGGACTTTCTCATCTTCCTTTGTTGGGCATTGAATGTGAATATTTGAGTCTTCTCTGATTCACAAGGGTGCTTTTGTGAATGCATCTGAGCAGAGCCTCTCTCTACCCCAGAAAACAACTTAGGTGTGTGGCATAACAAACACTCATATGCCTGTGCCAAAGAGAACTTAGCAAATTCAGTGAGAAGACACAGGATTGCAGCAAAGTGACGCTGCCATTCTGGGCTATGTGATCCCCAGCCATATCCTCATCCATGACAGAGCAACATGTTGGTGGGAATTCACCTTCAGATCCCCAGGTCAAAGAAATCATGATTCCGTCCACAGAAATGTTCTAGAATGGCAGAACAAAGATGAAAACATCTGGTATAACTTCAAGAAAAAAATCTAAAAAAAAAAAAGAACATTCTTTTTTTTTTTTTTTAACTTCTGCATCCCAGATGCCTAATGCTAACCCATACCTGTACAAACTGAGAGGAGCCTTTTTCATGTCAGCTCAGGACTCCCTTGGCTAGTGCTGATGACTGCTCCCTACCTTATGTAAACACCTTGGGAGGCCGGGCACAGTAGCTCACACCTGTAATCCCAGCACTTTGGGAGGCCAAGGCGGGTGGATCACGAGGTCAGGAGTTCAAGACCAGCCTGACCAATATGGTAAAACCCTGTTTCTACTAAAAATACAAAAATTAGCCGGGCTGGTGACGCACACCTGTAATCCCAGCTACTCGGGAGGCTGAGGCAGGAGAATCGCTTGAACCTGGGAGGCAGATGTTGCAGTGAGCTGAGATCATGCCACCGCACTCCAGTCTGGGCAACAGAGTGAGACTCCATCTCAAAATATATATATATATATTTTTTAAATATATATTTGATAAAACTATCAAATATATAATATATAATTTTATATTATATATTATATAATTATATAATTATATATTATATAATATAAAATTATATATTATATAATATAAAATTATATATTATATAATATAAAATTATATATTATATAATATAAAGTTATATATTATAATATATAAAGTTATATATTATAATATATAAAATTATATTATATATTATATAATATATAATATTATATTATATATTATATAATATATAAAATTATATTATATATTATATAATATATAAAATTATATATATTATATAATATATAAAATTATATTATATATTGTATATAATATATAAAATTATATTATATATTGTATATAATATATAAAATTATATTATATATTGTATATAATATATAAAATTATATTATATATTGTATATAATATATAAAATTATATTATATATTGTATATAATATATAAAATTATATTATATATTGTATTATATATTGTATATAATATATAAAATTATATTATATATTGTATTATATATTGTATATAATATATAAAATTATATTATATATTGTATTATATATTGTATATAATATATAAAATTATATTATATATTGTATTATATATTGTATATAATATATAAAATTATATTATATATTGTATTATATATTGTATATAATATATAAAATTATATTATATATTGTATTATATATTGTATATAATATATAAAATTATATTATATATTGTATTATATATTGTATATAATATATAAAATTATATTATATATTGTATTATATATTGTATATAATATATAAAATTATATTATATATTGTATTATATATTGTATGTAATATATAAAATTATATTATATATTGTATTATATATTGTATGTAATATATAAAATTATATTATATATTATATTATATATTGTATGTAATATATAAAATTATATTATATATTGTATTATATATTGTATATAATATATAAAATTATATTATATATTGTATATAATATATAAAATTATATTATATATTGTATATAATATATAAAATTATATTATATATTGTATATAATATATAAAATTATATTATATATTGTATGTAATATATAAAATTATATTATATATTATATTATATATTGTATATAATATATAAAATTATATTATATATTATATTATATATTGTATATAATATATAAAATTATATTATATATTGTATTATATATTGTATATAATATATAAAATTATATTATATATTGTATTATATATTGTATATAATATATAAAATTATATTATATATTGTATTATATATTGTATATAATATATAAAATTATATTATATATTGTATTATATATTGTATATAATATATAAAATTATATTATATATTGTATTATATATTGTATATAATATATAAAATTATATTATATATTGTATTATATATTGTATATAATATATAAAATTATATTATATATTGTATTATATATTGTATATAATATATAAAATTATATTATATATTGTATTATATATTGTATATAATATATAAAATTATATTATATATTGTATTATATATTGTATATAATATATAAAATTATATTATATATTGTATTATATATTGTATATAATATATAAAATTATATTATATATTGTATTATATATTGTATGTAATATATAAAATTATATTATATATTGTATTATATATTGTATGTAATATATAAAATTATATTATATATTGTATTATATATTGTATGTAATATATAAAATTATATTATATATTATATTATATATTGTATGTAATATATAAAATTATATTATATATTATATTATATATTGTATATAATATATAAAATTATATTATATATTATATTATATATTGTATATAATATATAAAATTATATTATATATTATATTATATATTGTATATAATATATAAAATTATATTATATATTATATTATATATTGTATATAATATATAAAATTATATTATATATTATATTATATATTGTATATAATATATAATATATAAAATTATATTATATATTATGTATTATATATAATATATAAAATTATATTATATATTATATATTATATATAATATATAAAATTATATTATATATTATATATTATATATAAAATTATATTATATATTATATATAATATATAATTATGTATTATATATATGTATTATATAATATATATTATATATTATATAATTATAATTATAATTATATAATATATAAAATTATATATTATATAATTATAATTATAATTATAATTATATAATATATAAAATTATATATAATATATAATATGTAATATAAAATTATAGATTATATAATATAATATATTATATAATATAAAATTATAGATTATATAATATAATATAAAATTATAGATTGTATAATATAATATAAAATTATAGATTATATAATATATAGTATAAAATTATAGATTATATAATATATAGTATAAAATTATAGATTATATAATATATAATATAAAATTATAGATTATATAATATATAATATAAAATTATAGATTATATAATATATAATATAAAATTATAGATTATATAATATATAATATAAAATTATAGATTATATAATATAAATAAAATATAGATATTTATATAATAAATATATAGTATAAATATTTATATAATAAATATATAGTATAAATATTTATATAATAAATATATAGTATAAATATTTATATAATAAATATATAGTATAAATATTTATATAATAAATATATAGTATAAATATTTATATAATAATATATAGTATAAATATTTATATAATAATATATAGTATAAATATTTATATAATAAATGTATAGTATAAATATTTATATAATAAATGTATAGTATAAATATTTATATAATAAATGTATAGTATAAATATATAATAAATATATATTATATAGTATTTATTTATATAATAAATATATATTATATAATATTTTATATATATATAAAAAACACCCTGGGGATGCAAAGAGTTGAAATAGAAGCCTTCCTCTTCTGGGCTGTGCATTTTGCCTGCTCTAACTACTGGAAACTGTGACACCATGAGTCTCAACATTCACTAGTACCAACAGATATCTCTAGTTTGTGCCAGCAAGAATTTCTATACAGTGCATCTTGAGCCTTTACAATTACCTAATTATAGAAAGGAAATAAGATGACATGCCTTGGGGATTTTATACAGTCCTTTATAAAAGGGAGGATAAGTTTTAAGGCAGAAAATTATAATCAGTGTTTAAAGATTTTAATGATTTCATTTTGACTATAATTAACAACTTTAAACATTGGAATCTTTTGTTTTATCATAGAAGAAACAGAAATTTTGACTGCTGACATGGATGCAGGTAAGCTAACGTTATACTTTTTTATTGGTGGCTCACTGGTTTAGGCTGTAATTTCAGTGTCATTTGCATATATATAATTGATTCAAGCAACAATTAGTTTTGGTATCAATTTAAATTAAAAAATATAACATTATTATTCTTTCTCTGTCACTTTTAAGAAAAGTAAGCTTAAATGATTCTTGAGAATTGCTTTTAAAACTGGATTAATTCATATGGCTAATTTTGAAATGAAAACAATACTCCAATCATACATAAGCTTTTTCTATTTGAAATGAACTTTGTCAGGTCAGTTTTGTGAAAAAACAAGCAGCTCTCAAGCATGACTCATGACATAGTTTTTTGAAATAGAAAAAATAATAGATGTTAATTGAATTAACCATTCTTTCACAATGTTTTAAATCATGGTAATAGGAGACCTTTGAAGATCTGTACCTTGGCCAGTTGTGCGCTAAAAGCCAAATTAAATTAAAGTATTAAGTTCCTGGGAAGATAGCAATTGATTAGAGATTTCTAGTCAGACAGACTTACGTTAAATTCTGACTCAGTTATGTATTAGGTATAAAAACTTAAGAGAGTAACTTAACCTCAAATACAAATTGGGAATAAAATAGCTCCCTGTTTCAGTGGGATTTTTAAATGAAGTTCATGTAGACTTCTTTCTAATTGTCAGTAACCAAAATTAAGTGACAATCTTTAAAAATCAGGCAATGAGTAAAAGATTTAAGGCCAGGCACAGTGGCTCAGGCCTCTAATCCCAGCACTTTGGGAGGCCAAAGCAGGTGGATTACTTGAGGTCAGGAGTTCAAGACCAGCCTGGCCAACATGGTGAAACCCCATCTCTACAAAAATATAAAAATTAGCCAGGCATGGTAGCAGGTGCCTGTAATCCCAGGTGCTCAGGAGGCTGAGGCAGGAGAATCACTTGAACCCGGGAGGTGGAGGTTGCAGTGAGCCAAGATTGTGCCACTGCCCTCCAGCCTGGGCAACAGAGTGAGACTCCATCTCAAAAAAAAAAAAAAAAAAAAAAAAGATTTAGCTCTCAAAGCTATAGATGTTAGTCAAAAGGCATTTTCAACAATGGCCCTTTATTTTTACTCAGAATAACATTCATTTTCAGATACTACCTAAGTTGGTTTCACAGTCCTCAGAACATGAGATCCCTCTTCCTTCAAAAGTCTAAGCAAAAACTTACCATCACACTCTTCCCCCACCCCAGTTCTTAGGATGGGTGAGACCAAAAAAAACCATCTTCTATCCATGTGTTTCACAGTGGGCAGGTTCACACAAATCGGCCCCCAAAGTCTAAGGAAGCTGAGAGGCCAAACAAAGAGGCTGACATATCCAGTTCCTTAGAAAGAAACATTTAATAGGGACTTACTAATGGAAGCCAGGTCTGTGTCCTGGACAACAGTGAGACAAGATGGTGGATCCTTGTGCTAGTTCTCTCCCGACTCAGAGATTATATACTGTAGGGGAGGGGCACACAGGCTTCAGAGCTAATGGGTAGGAATTTGCCATAAGGCCAGGATTTACAGTAAGTACATGCTCTTATACAAGGAATAATAGATAAACTGGAAATCTCAGAGGCCTTCCCAGAATTGGGGTTAATCAGAAGCTAACATGGCAGATTAGTATCCAAGATGAAGTTGCTTTAGCCTCCATACAACAACCGCTCTTTCTTGGGGGCCTAACTCCTTTTGGTATGCCCAAAATTATTAACAGCAATATTCATTTTCCTTTCTCATCTGGGGCTAAGAAGCAAGTTTACAAAAATTTTCATGACATGTTAAAATATAGAGAGGAAATAAAGGGATATATTTTACTTTCTTCAGTCATCATAAATTCTTTGGAAAATTCATGTCATAAACTTTGCTCTACCATGTTTTCTCATGACAAATGTGCCAGACATCTGCATGCTCAACTAAACAGAGGAAGGAAACATTGTCACACGTCAAATGGCTAAAAAACACTCCCCAGCCCGCTAACCCACTTGTCCTGGGGTCACTGGCACATCACCTCTCAGGGTTAATAGGATGATTAAATGAGATAAACTATATACAAAGACTCAGTATAGGGCCTGACATATAGAAAGTACTTAATATGAGTATCACTATGTTAACATTGATATTAATATAAGAGTTTCATATAAACAGCCTCTAGAAAATAAAAACTATGGCTGGGCATGGTGGCTCACCCTGTAATCTCAGCACTTTGGGAGGCCGAGGCGGGCAGATCACATTAGGTCAGGAGTTTGAGACCAGCCTGGCCAACATGGTGAAACCCCATCTCTACTAAAAAAACAAAAATTAGCTGGGCGTGGGGGTGGGCGCCTGTAATCCCAGCTACTTGGGAGGCTGAGGCAGGAGAATCCCTTGAACTCGGGAGGCGGAGGTTGCAGTGAGCTGAGATCGTGCCATTGCACTCCAGCCTGGGCACAAGACTGAGACTCCATCTCAAAAAAAAAAGAAAGAAAGAAAAGACAAGACACAGTTTGCCATGTTGTTAGTTTACCCTCATGATTTCAGAATGTGATTCCCTTCTGAGCTGCCACTGTCACAGTGCCTGGACATGTGGCATCCTTTATCAGCTAGAGGCTGGTAAATGTTTAACCTCTTGGCCAGCCCTTTTCTGCCACGAGTCTATCTTTAGGCAGAACTTCAGAGAATCAAGCCAATTTTAATATCAAGCCAGAATTTTTAAATAAGATAAATAGTATGGTTTAGCATTCAAAATAATTTACTAATGATTCCAACCTGTCTTGTACTGGCTGTGACTCTCCTGTTTTTGTGGCATAGATAATCAAGAAGTGTGTTAAAAAGGCTAATGGGTTCAAGATAATAATGATGTAATCTCTTCCTTTCTTGAAGAAAGAAGACGGATAAAATCATTATTACCTAAACTATCTTGTGGAGTTAAAAACAGAATGCACATTCGAAGGAAACGGATTGTGGGAGGAAAGCGAGCACAACTGGTAAACGCGCATGAAAAGTCACAATGCAACTGCCCAGAAACAGCCTAAATTTGGGGGGGAAAGGGGCAGGAGGATGATGTAATTATAAGAGACTGGTAGTCTTGCCATGGAAATATCTTAGGGCTGTTTGTATCGCTATCTGTTAGAATGGCAGTGACCACACAAATGTCTTTTACAGGGAGACCTCCCATGGCAGATGGCAATTAAGGATGCCAGTGGAATCACCTGTGGGGGAATTTATATTGGTGGCTGTTGGATTCTGACTGCTGCACATTGTCTCAGGTAAAAGATGTCTTCAGTAAATTTTAGATTTCCTGAAACAATGAAAGTGAGTAATAGAGATTGTGGCAGATGATAAAGCATATCTGAAAAAGGTACTGACAAACTCCACTATATTAATTGCAAAGTATCCTCTGGTATTCGCGACTGGAATTCCAGAGGCTAATCCTGTAGAATCTACTGTGTCCTCCACAGACCAAAATTGCTGATCTCACTGGCAAAGGCAGATCAAACCCATAGCTGCCAAATTACTTCACCTGGCTTATTTGCAAGGTGGGAGAGTGGGTAGGTACTACTTACATTTTGTTCTCCACTGTGGCCTACCTATATTTTCTTTACTGTGTGGCTCAAGAGTCATGTTGCCATACCTAGTTTTGATTACTTGTCACCTAAAATGCAATGACTTTGCATTCCTCTTAGGATAAGAACTGAAACAAAAATTTTAACATGGCCCATGAGGCCCCATGTAATCTGACCTCTGCTAACCTTTGCCAATCTCATCTTACCCCCACAGAGCCACCTCCTGCTCCCTGTTCCACCACCTCTACTCTGGATTGCTTTCTGCTACTCAAGTGCATTTGCCCCCTCCTGCAAAGGGACCTTCGTATATTGTTTCCCCTGCCAGAAATGATCTTCCTTACCCTTTTCCCTACTTAGTCGTACCCTTTGTTCAGATCTCAGCTCAATCTTCACTTCCTTAGGGAACCTTCCCTGACTCCCTTAAGTCAAAGCCCTCTTGATAAGTTCTTAAAAGCCCACATACTGTTCATTCCTCTCACTTTTCATGGTAGAACGTATTATCTTCATCAATGTGATGATCCATTTACTGCTGCATCTTTCCCTAGATCGTGAACTCCATGAAAGCAGGAACTGTTTCTGATTTTGCTCATTTCTGCATCTCAGTGCCTAACACAGTGCCTGGTACATATAGGTTCACACTAAGTATTTGTTGAATAAATTGACTAAATAAATAATATTTACAACCTGTGATCCTGAAAAACAACCAAAATTAATATGAAGGACAGTATTCCTGGAACACTATAAACAAAAGCTTCCTGAACATCTCATTATTTCCTAGGACACCACCTTTTAAGGTGGTTACCTGAATCACCCTTATGTAAAGATAAATTCTGTTCAGTTAATGCTGTTTGAGAAAGCAGAAGTTATATAGATCAGGGATACTCTACCCCTGAGCTGCAGACAAGTACTGATCTGTGGCCTGTTAGGAACTGAGGTGAGTGGTGGGCGAGCATTACCACCTGAGCTCCACCTCCTGTCAGATCAGCAGCAGCATTAGATTCTCATAGAAGTGCAAACCCTATTGTGAATTGCACATGTGAAGGATCTAGGCTGTGCAATCCTTATGAGAATCTAATGCCTGGTGATCTGAAGTGAAACCGTTTCATCCGGAAATCATCCCCTCCTCCCCCGAGTTTTCCACAGTTCCATGGAAAAATTGTCTTCCACAAAACCTGTCCCTGGTGCCAAAAAGGTTGAGGAACACTGATATAAATAATACATTTTTTGAAAAGATTTCCATTAAGTTGTTTAAAAATAAGTTTTATTGCTTAAGAAAAATCCATTCTGTAAAATAATTTATTGTTTGGAAATGTTAGACTATGAGGTCATAATTTAGCACCCTACTTCTAATCAAACCAAAAAAACTAAGCTATAATACTTTGCTGAAGTGACTCTATACTGTTCCATGAGAAGATGATGGTAGATGCCTGATTTGCTTGAAACTATGAGTTGAAAATTGATAAGAGGCCAGGTGCGGTGGCTCACACCTATAATCCCAGCACTTTGGTAGGTTTGAGACCAGCCTGGGGAACATAGCAAGACCCCATTTCTACAAAAAAAATTTTTTTTTAATTAGCTTAATGTGGTGGCACATGCCTGTAGTTCTAGTTACTAGGGAGGCTGAGGTGGGAGTGTCTCCTGAGCTCAGGAGTCAAGGCTGCAGTGAGCTATGGTCACACCGCTGTACTCCAGCTTAGGCAAAAGAGTGAGACCCTGTCTCTGTTTTAAAAAGAAAGAAAGGAAGAAAGAAATTTGATATGAAAATGTAGTGAAGCATAAGAATAGGCAATATTTAGCTCATTCACCATTTCAACAGGATTTTAAAACAGCTACTATGATCCAGATATAATAGTAGGCACCAGGGCTGCACAGATGAATCAGACCCCATCTCTGGCTTCAAGCAGCACAGTCTAGTGTGAGGAAAGGCATGTGAACAAATAAATACAATGCAATGTTAGGATAAAGTTAGTCTTAAGGGTCAGGATAATGACTGCTGTGGCCTTTGCCCTGAGAACCTCTAGGGTTGGCAGAGTAATGAGTGTGTGTGGTCCAACTCCCTAGTTCCTTAACTACATTTATGGCAAGATGCTGTCTGGTCTCTGCTTAAACACCTGCAGCGACGGCACACTCACTCCAGAGGCAGCAAACTCATTCCGCTTTTGGGCATCTCTAGTTGTTAATGTGTTCTTTATGTTCCTCATATTGAGCAGTTACATGGATTATTCCTAGCTTTATCATTTACCATTGACCTAATTCTGCACTAAGTAAATTTAATCTCATTGCTTCATGACAGCAAGCATTTACAAAATTCTGGGGAAATGAAAAAGGTTTTTAAAAGGGAAAAATATAAAAGTGAAGTGTCAGAATTCCTATTTGTATTTTTTCTCAATATATTTTATTTCCTTTTTTTTTCTGTTATAGAGCCAGTAAAACTCATCGTTACCAAATATGGACAACAGTAGTAGACTGGATACACCCCGACCGTAAACGTATAGTAATTGAATATGTGGAGAGAATTATTTTCCATGAAAACTACAATGCAGGCACTTACCAAAATGACATCGCTTTGATTGAAATGAAAAAAGATGGAAACAAAAAAGATTGTGAGCTGCCTCGTTCCATCCCTGCCTGTATCCCCTGGTCTCCTTACCTATTCCAACCTAATGATACATGCATCGTTTCTGGCTGGGGACGAGAAAAAGGTATATGTTTTACAGTTTGTTAATCAGAAGCCATGAGTTGGAAATCAAAGAGAATAGAAATGTACGGGAGCTAATTTCCTAGCACTCAGAGAGAAGCATAACATCATATCCAGAAAAGTAAACATCCAGCCATGGCTGGCTTCATGGGTTTGCAGCATGTGCAGCTGCCCAGCACCCCATGCTCAGAAGACCCTGAGGCTTGATTTATTGCTGTGCTGTCACCATCATGAAATTCTTCATAATTTTTGAAATGGCCCCATTCCACATTTCCATTTTTCACTGGACTCTGCAAATTATGGAACCAGTCCTTATCTAGGCTTTCAAAGGTCATGTATATTCTCTCTATGATCCTGTGGCAAACTTTGAAGGGTAGCCATTCACCAAGAAAAAAATATAGAGACAGGCAGACATACAGCATGGACTGTTTGGATTTGTTGGGGAGATGTGGGTAAAAGATAAAAAGGTTTACAAAGGGATAGCCTTGGTCTATGTTGAATCGCTGATGCCCAAAACCCTCCTTCTCACTCCCCTCCTCCCTCTTTCCCTGTTCCCCAGGCCCTACCTTCTCTACAAAGAAAAAAAGAACATAAGGAATTCATTTTTTGAACTTCTAAGAAGACTTGTGGTGAACACTTCATACGAATAAAAGATGTGGACACTCAGAGACAAATTATTAGAAAGATCTGCTGAATTAGAGATTAGATTAGAATTAAACTAGTCAACACCTTTCCCTTCATCTTGAAGATTTAACCTTGGGCTGGGCATAGTAGCTCATGTCTCTAATCGTAGCACTTTGGGAGGCCGAGGCAGGTGATCACTTGAGCCCAGGAGTTTGAGACACTGTCTCTACAAAAAATTTAGAAATTAGCTGGATGTGATGGTGTGTACCTGTAGTCCCAGCTCCTGGAGGTTGAGGGGGGCTGAAGTGGGAGGATCACTTGAGCCCAGGAGGTTGAGGTTGCAGTGAGCCATGATTGTGCTACTGCAGTCTAGCCTGAGTGACAGAGCTAGACTCTGTCTCAAAACAACCACAAGCATAACAGAAAAAAAAGAAGATTTAACCTTAAAATTTAGCTTCCTTTCAACATCTTAAATTCTCTTTGATAGCAGAAACTCTAAGTACCTTCATTGCATTGGTCTTTTAGACTCATATTCCAGCACATTCATTATAATTGCCACATTGGAAGGTGTAAAATATATGTAGAAATTAATCTGGATTTGTGGTATGTCTGAATACCTAAAACTTCTAAAACACCAAATTGTATTAGGAATTAATTCATCAAGAGAGTATTGTGTCCTTATACTTGTTCTGTTTTTTTAAATCTTTTATTATGTGCATTTACAAGTATACACAAAAATAGAGATTAAAGTATAATAAACCCTTACTTATCCATCATCCAATTTTCACAGTTATCAGCATTCTGTCATTCTTGTTGTATCTCCCCATATTAATTGGGGTCTCAACGGAGCAATTAGGAAGATTTATTTATAACAGGGTTCGTTACAAAGATATATGTAGGGGGTTGGGGAATCACAGGGGCTACGAAGGCACCCAGGACTAGAGGTACCAGAGCTGTCTTAACTCCTGGATCTGAAGGCGGAAGAGTAGGAGAAGTTACTAGATGGAGAAAAAGTCTCAGGTAGAGCAGGCTGCCTTGAGAGAAGCAAGGATCTTTAGCTGAAGGGTATAGCCAGTCCCAATCTCACTAGCCTACATCTTTCCTTTCCTCCCTCCTGCTAGGGTCCTCTTTGTCTAAAACCACCTGGGAACCAGAGGCCACAGGTCAGGCTCTTAGGGCAGGATGCACGGCATTGAAGGGTGGAGAATGGTCTGAGGCACATTCAGGAGCTATTCAACATATTCCCCCACATATTTTTCCTGGAGTATATTAAACCATATCCCAGATGTCATATAATTTCACCCATGAATACTCCAGTATATATCTTCACCAGATAAGGACACAACACCATTTTCATACCCAATAAAATAAAGCCCATGTTTAATATTCCTCATTTATTTTTAAAAATATTTTTATAATCAGGTTATTTGAATCAAGATCCAAACAAAGTCCACACATTGCATTTGGTGGCTATTTTTCTTAAATCTCTTTTAATCTAGAATAGTTACCCCTTCCTTTTATTTAAAATTTAATCATTAAAGAGAATGGGTAATTCTTATTTTAGAATTCCCATACCTTGAATTTAGCTAATCACATTCTTTATCTGGATTTTTTTTTGAGACAGGGTCTTGCTCTGTTGTCCAGGCTAAAGTGCAGTGGCACAAACCTAGCTCACTGCAGCCTTGAGCTCTGGGGCTCAAGCGATCCTCCCACCTCAACCACCAAAGCAGCTGGGACCACCATGCCTGGCTAATTTTTGTATTTTTTGTAGAGATGGGATTTTGCCATGTTGCCCAGGATGGTCTCAAACTCCTGAGCTCAAGTGATCCTCCCACCCTGGCCTCCCAAAGTCCTGGGATGAGCCACTGTGCCCAGCCTGATCTAGCATTTAACATGTTCCCTTATTCCATGTACTTCATATAAACTGGTAGTTAGATATGTCCTTAATCAATGATCAAAGGTTTAACACATTTATTAATAATGGTTTAACACATTTATTGAGGATTTACTATGTCTGCAAGATAGCAATGCTAAAGTGCTAGGATTTCACTGATGGAAAATATGGACCCAGTCAACAAACAAGGGGATGAATAAGTTCCATGGCTGAAAGATGAAGTCCAGCTCTCCAGGTGTTTACTGACCACCTTAAAGTCTAGTAGTTAAAATTCTGCCCTTTCGCTGCCTCAGCTACCATCGGAGAGCTGCCTCAAGAAGCTTACAAGAGTGCCAAGGCACAAACTATCTCCTGGGCCATTAAGAATTGCTCACAAATTGCTTTTCCCAAATTAGGGGAAATAAGAAATTACTATTTTTAAAAAAGCTCTTGTTCTAAGGAAGGCAGGTATCTTGAGACCAACTTGAAGTAGAGCTTAAAGGAAAAAAAAATAAACTCTTTCCTGGCTGGGCACGATGGCTCATGCCTGTAATCCCAGCGCTTTGGGAGGCTGAGGGGGGCAGATCACTTGAGGAAGAAAATCTTAAATCCCCTTTTAAATAACTTCAAATCACTTAGGAGATGGATTTTTCTTCTCAGACACACAAAAACACACAAACATTGATAACTTCGTATGTATTTCCTTTATTTGAAGTTCTTATATTAAAACATTGTTTTTGCTTTAACAAACATTCTCAAGGAAATAAGGGACTGTGAGAAGATAGGAGGTATTTATGTGAAAAGACCTTATCACTGATTCCTATCCAATTGCCTGACTGAGTTCTGCAACCAAAAGGGAAAGATTTATCTCATTCAACTTAGGGTACCAGCTCTTTATTAAATGAGTGTGACTTCAGACCATATGTTCAATAGTCCCCCTTGACTGTCCATCCAATTTTAGAAATAGAGATATGATATGATTAAACACGCTAAGGAAGAGTTCTCAAAAATTTATATATATTGAAAACTATACACCCTTTCATAATCCTAATGGTTTAACTTGTGAGAGTATGTATTTAGATTTCTCATTTGTGACTTCTAAATGTTTGCTTTCTCACTTTGTTTAGATAATGAAAGAGTCTTTTCACTTCGGTGGGGTGAAGTTAAACTAATAAGCAACTGCTCTAAGTTTTACGGAAATCGCTTCTATGAAAAAGAAATGGAATGCGCAGGTAAGTGCCAAGTGGTTTATCCAAGATGTCAAGATGTATGTATTTCCCCTATCAAACATCTCCTCCCACCACATCGGCCCCCATGCTTTGGGCCCTAATTCCCTCCATTTGGCCTTCTGGCTGTAGCACTCTCAAACACTTTCAGTCCCTTCCCTGTAGCTCAGGTTTCTTCCTCTAATACTATGAGGAAAAATCCTCCTTAAGCAATTCTATAGCAGCACAGCAAGGTGACTAAGAGCACGACCTCTGGAACCAGACCTAGATTTATATCCCAGCTTTTACTAATTGCTAGTCATGTGACCTTGAGCAGGTTTCTTCATTTGTAAAATTGAGGATCATAGATAAGGCATCTGAGATGCAGAGCAGTTACATAATTTGTCCAAAGTCTTACAGACAAGAGGTGGTATACCCAGGATCAAAACTAAATTACTTTTAAATACAAATTCAAGTTATCTCATCTCAAATGAGATGAGATTTACTTCCATTTGGAAGTAAATTTTTCCCTCCATGGAAATCACAGCGCATTTCTTACACCACGGACTCCTTTGATAACATGGTTAAGCTAATTCTCCTGCCCAATACAATAGCAGCTCCTACTTTTGGAGGTGATACAAAGGCAGGCAAAGTACCAGCCAGTGTAGTGCATTTAAGTGCTTTACTGAAACCATTTCTAAATGGTGTATTACTGAAAAGGCAGTTATTGACATCCTATAACTTACTGGATACAGTGATTTAAAAATCTCAGAAAATCATGAGTAAGAAGAAAGTGTCCTCCCATCTTGAAATGGAGTTCAGGATTACAGTGGACAAAAGAGGTGAACAGCACAAAATCTCCCAAAAGGGAGTATCATGGTCAAGAGGACAAGCTCTGAGGTGTGGTTGCCCGGGTTCAAGTCCAGGACCTGTCGTTTGTTAGCTGTGTGACCTTAGACAAGTTAAACTCCGTGTCATAGTTGTCTTATGTATAAAATAGGGGCAATAATGATATTTGCCTCACAGGGTTGTGGTGAGAATGAAGACAATGAATGACTAATAAATATTTAGCACTCAGTAAGCACTAGGTAGTCCTATCATTTTCCTACTCAGCATTTGATGCAACTTTCAGGTTGCAATCTCATCTCAGTACTCAGTCGCATAAAGTAAAGAACACAGGAAGAACATGCTGAATTGGGGGAATGAATAGAAGACTTGTAAAGAATTTTCCAGCCTGCATCTCTGCAACTCTGCAAGCCCAGCCAGGGACTCTAAGGAGAGCCCATGCTATTGCTGTCAGGAAACTGTAAAAAAGCCAAAGTTGTTAAATGCCATGGAGGAGGCATGGCAGCCTTGAAAAATGGAAGGAAATGTGTGATTTTCTCTTTCACATTTCTTTCTTAGGTACACATGATGGTTCCATCGATGCCTGTAAAGGGGACTCTGGAGGCCCCTTAGTCTGTATGGATGCCAACAATGTGACTTATGTCTGGGGTGTTGTGAGTTGGGGGGAAAACTGTGGAAAACCAGAGTTCCCGGGTGTTTACACCAAAGTGGCCAATTATTTTGACTGGATTAGCTACCATGTGGGAAGGCCTTTTATTTCTCAGTACAATGTATAAAATTGTGATCTCTCTCTCTCCTTTCTATTCTTTTTCTCTCAAGAGTTCCATTTAATGGAAATAAAATGGTATAATTAATAATTCTCTAGGGGGGAAAAAATGAAGCAAATCTCATTGGATATTTTTAAAGGTCTCCACAAAGTTTATGCCATATTGGAATTTTGTTGTATAATTCTCAAATAAATATTTTGGTGAAGCATACAAGTTTTATTTATCACAAAATTTTATTAAATTATCTCAATGCGGGAGTGATTTATTGACTGAAGTTAAAACTAATTGAATAATGTTGGACTCACATAAGGTTGGGTTCAAATCCCAGCTCTATCACCTACTATGCCCTGGACAATTTATTGTCTTCTTTGTGTCTCCTTTTCCACCTATAAAATGGAAACTGGAATTCTGTGAAAATGAAACTACATACTTATATAAATGTTTGGCATAGTACCTGTCACAGGGTAATAACTGACTTCACAGCTCTTGTCCCATTTCCCTGCTTCCTCTTTATTTCTTTCTCATCTTTTCTTTCTTTCTTTCTTTCTTTCTTTCTTTCTTTCTTTCTTTCTTTCTTTCTTTCTCACTTTCTCTCTCTTTCTTTCTTTTTCTCTTTTCTTTCTTCTCTTTCTCTCTTTCTCTCTTTCTTTTTTTGAGGCAAAGTCTCCCTCTGTTGCCCTGGCTGGACTGCAGAAGTGCCATCATAGCTCACTGCAGCCTTGAACTCCTGTGCTCAAGCAATCATCCCACCCCAGTCTCCCGAGTAGCTGGGATTACAGGTGCACATTACCATGCCTAGCTAATTTTAAATTTTTGTAGAGAGGCATCTTGCTTTGTTGCCCAGGCTGGTCTTGAACTCCTAGGCTCAAGGGATCCTCCCACCTTGGCCTCCCAAAGTGCTGGGATAACATGCGTGAGCCACCACACCAGGCCCCTGCTTCTTTAAGTATTAAAATTTCTTGAAAAATTAGCCTTTGCTCCCCCATTTCACAAGCATTCCTTGACCCTCTCTCTAAACCTATCCACAGATAATTCAATACAACCACCTACCTCCATGGTGTCAGACCTCACAGTCACTTCTGTTCTCATCGCAGCAGCATTAGCCCCTCAGGGCATCACACTCCTCCCTCACTGCTGTTCTCAGCCTCTTCCTTCTGGTTGCTTCTCTCACTTTGCCTTTCCCTGGTAATCTCATCTAGACTACGTTTTAAATCCTGCCTACAGTCCGGTGACTCACAAATCTGGATCTTCAGCTCTGACCTTTCCTAGAACCTCAGATTAGTATATGCCACTGAACACTAGTATATACCATTGCCATGTGAATATCTAGTAACATTTCAAAAGAAAAGTAGTCAACCCAAACTCAAAAGTTGCTCCTTCTTAACCTACAGAAAATAGCACCCCCACCCCACCCCAAGGCTATTGTAGGTGCCCAGTCTCCCTCTGTCACACCACCTACTTTAATCTCAGCATAGTACTTTTCTTCCCCCAGTGTATTCTGTTTTGATTGGGTTGTCTACCTCTTCTCAACACTGTCTCCTCCAACTACAACATAAGACACATGACAAGAGAGACCTCATTTGTCTTCCTTCTGGCTACATCCCTACCACTTGCCTCATAGAGGCTGCTCAGTGAATAAACATTAGCTACTCTTTTTTTTTTTTTTAAGCACAGCTATCTTTATCCTGAAGACAGACATATATGTTTCACATAAATATTCCCTTTATTATTTTATTTAGGGCCAGTCTTGGATAGATCCCTATTGGTTTAATAATATAAATACCCATTTTTACATATATTCCAAAATCAGTTACTGACCAGATTTTCTTCTAAAAATTGTGGTAAAATATGCATAACATAAAAGTAACCATTTTAACTATTTGTAAGTGTAAAGTTGAGTGACATTAAGTACATGCCCATTGTTGTACAATCATTATCACCATCCATCTGCAGAAAATTTTCATCTCCCCAAATTGAAACTTCATATCTATTAAACAATAACTCACCACTCCTCCCTCCCATGCTGCCCAGATTTTTCATCCATTAAATTCAGGAAAGTATTTGGTTATTTATTGCTGGTCAGTTCCCCTTCCAGTCTCTCATGCTGTTGCTGTCAGATAGGATTGGACCAGAGTTATCACGAAGGCTTATTCACTCATGTGTTTGGTGCCTGGGCTGGGCAGACTTAGACAGCTGGGGCTTCTCAGATATGTCTCTCTATGCACTCTCCCCATGGGCTCTTAACATGGCAGGGCCAGGGGCACCAGACTTCCTACATAGCAGCCGATGAGCCTCCCAGGAGAAACTGCAGAACCTGCATGGCCTTCTCTAACCCAGCTTTGGAAGTCCCTTAGCATCACAAAGACCTGCCCAGGCTCAAAGGAAAGGAAATAACCCATCTCTTGATGGCGGCAGGGAGGAGGTGTATCAAAGAATTTATGGACATATTTGAAAACCACCTTGTCCTGTCTCAGCAATCCTGGAGCAACGCAGCACCTTAGAATATGTCTGTGGATGAGATAAAAAGAGAAAAGTGGCTGGGCGCAGTGGATCATACCTGTAATCTCAGCACTTTGGGAGACCAAAGTTAGTGGATCATTTGAGGTCAGAAGTTTGAGACCAGCCTGGGCAACATAGTGAGACCCCATCTCTACCACACACACAAAAAAACTGGGAGTGGTGGTGCACATCTGTAGCCCCTGCTACTTGGAAGGCTGAGGTGGGAGGCTCATTTGAGCCCAGGAGGTTGAGGATGCAGTGAGCTGTGATTGCAGCACTGCACTCCAGCCTGGGTGACAGATCACGACCTCGTCTCAAAAAACAAAAAAAAGAAAAGTGCTCCAGTGCTACAAGGTGGGAAACCCAGCATATAGGGCATCCTCAGCCAATCTAGGAAGGGGGCCCCCAAAAGGGCCAAGCCAGTCTGCACAGTGAACTAGCATCTGGCAGCTTCATAGAAAAGTAGACCAGGGTCAAGCCTTGAAGGGTGAAAGCCAGCCCTCTGAAGTGACTCTATGTGACAGAGACCAGGAACAGCAGGAGTGAGATGACCTGACTCCAAGCTTCTCCTAGTTTGGAGGTCTGTCTCAGCGCTCCTAATTCCAGACTACAGAAGCCAATCTAACTGGTTTAATGAAAAAATAGATTTATTCAAAGATATTATGCAGTTCATAGAATTTCTAAAAGAGCCAGAGAATTGGAATCTACACATCTGGAAATAACGCTCACAGACCACACTGCAGGACTGCTCCATCAGAGACTACCATGGCCACTAGCGTGGGTCCCAGTCTCCACGTACAGCTTCTACTGCAGAGCCTGGGCACTGGACATTGCTGCTTCTGTGAGCTGGCCTGAAGGTGGCCAGGGACAAAACTCAGTGGATGTGGAGCTCTGCCATCGTCTTATGTTTAACCCTGGTTTCAGAGCTCTCTGTCTTACAAGAGAAATGGGAAAATAAATTATGCGGCTGCACCTTGCCAGGTACAATGGTAAGGAAAACTAAAGGGAGATCTAGAAATCAGCCTGACATATTAAAGAGGGCTTCTGCAGAGGTGAGCTTAGTCTGAATTATGGAAGAACTTTCCAGGCAGATACAAATGCAAAGGCCCTGCAGTGTGAGGAGCTAACCACACACAAGGATGGAGAGCAGTTCATAGTGACTGTAGCCCAGGGTGCAGCTAAGGAGCTGGAGAGGGGGCAAGGCCATAACAGGGAGAGCCTCATACCAAAGTGTTTGGACCATTAAAGGATTCTAGGAAGTTCAAGCTGGAGACAGCAAGGAAGATGTATTGGAAGTGGGTGAGAGAGGGTAGGGAAGATGGTTAAGACACTCTTGGAGTAATCAAATGAAAAATAATGAAGGTAGAAACTAAAGCAGGGATAAAAAGGATGGCACTGACTGTAGATATGTTGAGTGAAATAGATGGCATTTGGGGACAAATAGATTACAGTACTAGGGAGAGGGATTTGAGACTAGGATAATTCCCAGTCTCTTAGATGGTGAGGTGATTGGTGTTGCCACTGAGTACAGAAAGGAAGGAAGTAGAGGAATGGAATCAGATTTAGACAGTTAGGGATATTTTGAAGTTGTGATGTCTAAGGAAGCCCAGTGAAGGTGTACAGTACGTGATAGGAAATACGAAGCTGAAAATTAACCAGAGGTTTGGAAGTAGCCAGGAACCCTAATTAGAAAAACTACATACGGACTCTGTCCTGGTGGCTTAAAACCCTGCAGTCTCAACTAAGTGGGTTCTTTCCATCCCTCCTGTGTGCCAAGCAATCTTACATTGTGCATACAAAGATAACTTGAAAATATCTTTTTGATCAAATTTTCTTGATGGTAGACCCCCCACCATACCCAAGCAGAGGATCATTGTCTTCAACATATTATGGAACAAGCCCATGCTCATAGATCTGGTGCAGCCATCTCTTGTCCTTCACTTTGTCCCAGCTTGAAAGCTATTAATGCCATTGATTTTCTAGCCAAAGGCTGGAACCTAGTACTTATTTCTCTTTAACTTAAGTTCCCTTTTAGAGACGAAACTTCTAGCCTTGGTGAGGTGGGAAATTAAAGAAATAAAGAAAAATAAAATTAAAAAGAGAAAGAAGTAAGCTTTCCTGTATTAGGCTGACTCATCCCAAAGGCAGTAGCAGGCAAGGCCCAGACCCAGGAAAAAGAGTCTTGATAAACACTATCTAAGAAGCTAGGACACAAAGGAATGTGCTCTGGAGACTCTCCCAGCACTCCCTCAACATAAGGAGAAGAAAATCAAACTTTCCTTTCTCTTATAGTATGAGTTTATAGATTCCTGTTCTCTGTAACTAGCAACTTCAAGCATTCTGTTTTATCTAAGTAGTGGAGTGAAGGTCATAAACTGTCTGAGCAGGCCTGAGATACAGCCACCTGGACGCCATAGTGAAGGTCATGGAATAAGCCGTGCTAGGCACTAAAGGAAAACCTAGATAACTGACATCTGGGTTGCATAGCAACGGTCATATGTAATCCTGAGTTATGAACCTGTCACAATTTGATTAATTGCTCTGCCTCTGTATCCTTGCTTTCACACCACTGTAACTGTAAGCCTGCTTCAAGCTAGCCCACTCCCTTTTTGAAGTGTGTATAAAAGTCAAGTGCTGTCTTTGTTCTACGCCCCGTTTTCCAGATGTAAGTCTGAGTACACTCAATAAAGATCCTCCTGCTTTACCCCGAAGTCTCTCTCATCTGCCTGATTCCCGCGACATTGGCACTAGACATAGATTAATCATTATGGATGGAATTGCTTCACCATGTGGCTTTTATTTTCATCCTGGACAAAAATTAACCATTATGGCTGGAACTGTTTTCACCACGTGGCTTTTATTTTCATCACAACACTGCTGAGGCCATTAGTGAGACATTGGAAAATACTAAAAAATAGAAATTGCTGTTGATCATTAATATTTTATTGATTTTTTGTTATTTAAAATAACACAAAGCATTGTGTAATATTGTAGTTTCCAAGCATTCTAAGTTAATATGGTACGTTAAACCCCACAAATTTTGCATTCTCATCTCATCAATACTACCATGTTTTCCCATGATGCTCATATATATAGAAGAAACCATTAGGTGTTTCTAGAAGAGATCTGAGATCTGACTGCCTATCCTGATTATTGTTCTGGGAAGTTCTATATAGAAAGTATAGTGTAGGGCTGGGTGCGGTGGCTCATGACTGTAATTCCAGCACTTTGGGAGGCCAAAGCAGGAGGATCACTTGAGCCCAAGAATTCAAGACCAGCCTGGGCAACATACGGAGACCCCATCTCTATAATAACAATAACAAAAATTAGCCAGTCACAGTTGTGTACACCTGTATTCCTAGCTACTCAGGAGGCTGAAGCAGGAGGATTGCTTAAGCCCAAGAGTTTGAGGGTACAGTGAGCTATGATCATGCTACCCCCGCCTGGGTGACCGAATGAGACTCTGTCTCTGAAAAAAGAAAAAAGAAAGCCAGTCTTGGCCACCCAGAATCTCCCATTCCAAGGTATTTATTAATATATCATTCAGACAAGAATAAGCACAAATATAGTATATTTTATATTTTCATAATTTATTTTGATATTCACTGTAATTGCATTTCTTTTCTTTTCTTTTTTTTTAGACAGACTGTTGCTCTGTTGCCCAGGATGGAGTGCAGTGGCATGATCTCGGCTCACTGCAACCTCCACCTCCTGGGTTCAAGCAATTCTCCTGCCTCAGCCTCCCGAGTAGTTGGGATTACAGGCGCCTGCCACCACACCCAGGTAATTTTTTTGTATTTTTAGTAGAGACAGGATTTCACCATATTGGCCAGGCTGGTCTCGAACTCCTGACCGTGTGATCTGCCTGCCTTGGCCTCCCAAAGTGCTAGAATTACAGGCATGAGCCACTGCGTCCTGCCTGTAATTGCCATTTCTAATTCTTTTCTTCCTCTGACCACAACTGTGTTTTCTCCCCAGTACATCAATGAGACTCTTGTGAAGTTCACCAATAACCCCCAAGTTACTAAATCTAGTAGTCAATATCCGGCCCTCACCTTCCTCATATCAGCAGAATGGGTGGTTCTGTCTTTCTTTGACACACCAGAATATAGCACTTTTCCACTTCTGCTGCACTTGGCTGCTCCTTCTTAAGCGCCTTTATTTGTTCTTTTTTCCTTGACCTCCTAAGACTTAGACCCTGCTCTGCTTCTTTGTGTACACTCGCTTTTTAGAGGATCTCATTTAGCCCCATGTTATTTATTTATTCATTTATTTAAGACAGGGTCTTGCTCTGTTACCAGGCTGGAGTGCAATAGCGCAATCTTGGCTCTCTGCAACCTCTGCATTCCGGACTCAAAGGATCCTCTTGCCTCAGCTTCCCAAGTAGCTGGGACTACAGACATGTACCACCATGCCTGGCTAATTTTTGTATTTTTTTTATAGAGATAAGGTTTTGCTATGTTACCCAGGCTGCTCTTGAACTCCTGGACTCAGGCGATCTGCCAGCCTTGATCTCCCTAGGTGCTGGGACTACAAGCATGAGTCACTGCACCCAGCTAAGCCCCATGACTTTAAAAGCCATTTCTATTCTGACAACTTCCCAATGCATTTCTAACCTTTATGCTGAACTGCAGACTCAGAATAAGCTTCTTGGATATGGTATGACTGAAATTTATTTTTAAAATTTTCCTGCAAAACCCTCTCCTTCCACAATTCTCCCCATTTCTGACAGTTAGAACTCTCTCCTGTGGCTTAGGCCAAAATTTAAATGCCATCCTTGATTCCTCTTTTTCTCTCATATTCAGTCCATCAGCAAATCACTTCTGCTCTACCATCAAGTTACATCTAGAATATGAGCACTTTTCACACCTACACTGCTCCTTTCCTGGACCAAGCCATACTTATGCCATACCTAGATTACTGTATCGTAACTGACTTCCTATCTTCAGCTCCTGCCCACCACAAAGTATATATAGACAAGCTAGCCACTCTCTAGCAGGAAAGACCTGGAACACAGCTGTGGATTTGCAACTAATGATGTCTGTCATGAAAATAACAGGTTTTACTGGTTAGATGAAAGTGTCCTGTAAAGAAGGCTCTTTTCAAACAGTTTATGCCAAAATTTGGGAAGAAAAGATGGAAGTGGGTCATCTAGAAGTTACGTGAGATGAGCTGGGCACAGTGGCTCATGTTGTAATCCCAGCACTTTGGGAGGCCAAGGCAGGGGAATGACTTGAGGTCAGGAGTTCTAGACCAGCCTGGCCAACATGGTGAAACCCCATCACTACTAAAAATACAAAAAATTAGCCAGGTGTGGTGGCAGGCACCTGTAATCCCAGCTACTCGGGAGGCTGAGGCAGGAAAATAGCTTGAACCTGGGAGGCGGAGGTTGCAGTGAGCTGAGATTGTGCCACTGTACTCCAGCCTGGGCAACAGAGACAGACTCAAAAAAAAAAAAAATTATATGATATGGTAAATCAGAGCATGCATCCTGTGTAGTGGCACAAGGCCCCACAGTCAAAAGGGCTCTGCACTTATTTTAATGCTCTGCTGTTATCACCTTGAAATTCTTTTTTTTTTTTTTTCCTGAGACAGAGTCTTGCTCTGTGGCCTCGGCTGGAGTGCAGTGGCACGATCTTGGCTCACTGCAAGCTCTGCCTCCCGGGTTCACGCCATTCACCTGCCTCAGCCTCCCGAGTAGCTGGGACTACAGGTGCCCGCCACCATGCCCAGCTAACTTTTTGTATTTTTAGTAGAGACAGGGTTTCACTGTGTTAGCCAGTATGGTCTCGATCTCCTGACCTCGTGATCCGCCCATCTCGGCCTCCCACAGTGCTGGGATTACAGGCGTGAGCCACCGCAGCCGGCCATCACCTTGAAATTCTTAATTTTTGAGCAAGGGGCTCTGTATTTTTATTTTGCACTGAGCCCTACAAATTATATAGATAGTCTGTGGTCAATGCAGATCCCTGGTATTTAACAGCATCAATTAAGAGGAAAACGTAAACCTTGTAATTACTGCAGCAGAACAACAAATATATAATGATTAAATGTGAAAAGAATGTGAAAATAAAACTTAGAGTCTTGTTTTCTACAAAAATGGTGGTGATTCTCATGGGGAAGACAGTGGAAAAGATTTGCTTGAGAGAAAGAGAACAGCTCCATCAGCCAGAAGAACTGGCATTTGAGAATTTAATCCCTAAGGAGAGATCAGACAAAGAAAACTACGTCTGATTCCTCAGAGTATAGGCTGTAGTTAAGGTGTAAGAAATTAGATGAGATCACAAAGAAGTAAATAAATAGAGAAAGTGGGGGAAAGGAGAGGCTTTGGGTCATAACTGAGGGCTGGAACCAGGTTATTTTATTACATTCTATCCTTTCTTTTGAAAGTCTTGTCCCTGGACTAGGGAGTTTCTCTGGAAGAAGAGTTGTAAGAACCAAGCCTGGTTTAAGGATTCAGTTGGTGGTATCTCAGAGGTAATCTAGTCCAACTTTCATACTTTGGAGCTGAGAAACCAATGTTCCAGAAAGCTAAGACAATGATTCTAAGTTCCCTTTTTAAAATGTATTGAAATGTGTTGTCTAAAAATTAAAAAATAAAAATATCTATGGTATTTTGTGAAGACAGAGGCCTTGGTTTGGAGTAGATACTGTCACATGACTTCTCACCTCGACTCTTTTATTGTAAAAGAGGAAGATAATAATACCTTCCAGGGAACATTCTTCCCCCTTCTCCATTGTGGTAGGAATTAATCACTGCCCAAGACTCCTGGTTGAGGGGCTGAGTGAAGTGCAGGCAGTCACCAGCCAGGAGCTACACCGTTTGTTGGGCTACCCCGTTTGTAGGGAGGAATGCATTTCTATGTTTCTAACTTGCCCAAAGGCTGCATCCTTGTAAAGCAGTGTTCTGAATGTGAGCGATCATATTCATGAAGTGCCTGGCACATAGTAAGCACTCAATAAAGAGGGATGTAATTTTTATGAACTGTGCACTGAACGTTTATTATAAGCTCATTTAGTTTGTAACAAACACAAAAGGCCAAACCTAGAACTTATTGGTAATTCTTATAGAAAGGACACACCTATGCCCAATACTTACTCACTTTCTTTTTTTTTAGAGTCTCACTCTGTGCCCCAAGCTGGAGTGCAGTGGTGCAATCTCAGCTCACTGCAACATCCATCCACCTCCTGGGTTCAAGTGATTCTCCTGCCTCCGCCTCCCAAGTAGCTGGGATTACAGGTGCCCGCCACCACGCCCAGCTAATTTTTTGTATTTTTGGTAGAGATGGGGTTTCACCATGTGAGCCAGGCTGGTCTCAAACTCCTGACCTCAGGAGTTCCAGGCCTCCCAAGGTGCTGGGATTACAGGCATAAGCCACCGCGCTTGGCCTGCCCAATACTTTCAACATTGCTCTGGATCTTACTGTAAAATTCTTGGAAACTGCTGTGATACTAAGATAAACAGATATTTATAACTGATACAAAGTACTACTGCAATAGTTATTTATGGATCCCGCACAATGCTGGGGGCAGGGTGGTAGGTACAGAGAAACAAACGTCACTGTAACTATCAAGTTACAAAATCCCTCGAGTAGGAAAACAATGACTTCCTTAAGATTTATTTTATTTTTTTACTGTATTTAAGTTTACACTACTGTTTCTTCCTTACCAGGGGAGAATTTTATGATTTTTACTGTTGGCCCATTTTCTTTTTCCGGAAAGTCTAAACTAGCATTTAGCTCGTCCTGATTAGAGTCAGGCACTGCCAAGGCATGGGTTGGCATCTTCCAGATCCCGCTCCCCCAACCGCGGCCACAGCAGATCTGGAGGACCGGGAGAGGACGCAAGGAGGAAAAGCCCTGCTCTGCGAGCTGAGAGCCGGACTCTGCCCACATTGCCAGTGGAACCACGTCTTCAAGCCGGAAACTCAGTTGGACCTCTCGCAGCGCTCTCTGCCAGGGGGCACAGGGGTCATTTTCTCCGATGTTGTCCACACCCAGAAAAGCTTGTCTCTCGGGGCTACTGTGCTGAGCCCCGACTGGTCAGGTTAGGCCACCGGGGTTAGCTCTGCACTCTCGCTTCACGGTTAGCAGCCCGGAGAGCTTTCTTAAAAAATACCGACGCCCACTGCCACCTGGGACAACGTAATCAGGCTCCCTAGAAAAGGGGCTCAGGCCTGGGTACTTTTTAAGGTTCTCTTGTGAACCAGGAACAAGGGCCTTGGGAGGGCGCCGCGGAGACCACGTGGGCATGGAGGCCCCGCCCCCGGTTCCCCGCCCCCCACCAACCCCGCCCCCTCCCCGCCCCACCTCCTGCGCGTCCCGCCCCTCCCGTGCGCCGCTGACGCGCCGTGCTCCGGCGCAGGCGCACAGGGGAAGGTTGCTGGCCCAGGTGAGCGGGCGCGCTGGTCCAGGTGAGCGGGCGCGTCCCCGCGACGGCGCTGCCTGCCCGAGGCGGTTCACGTAAAGCCAGCGAGATCCTGCGGGCCAGCCGGGAAGGAGGCGTGGATATGGAGCTGGCTGCTGCCAAGCCCGGGGCCCGCGCCGCTGCCTAGCGCGTCCCGGGGACTCTGTGGGGACGCGCCCCCCGCCGCGGCTCGGGGACCCGTAGAGCCCGGCGCTGCGCGCATGGCCCTGCTCTCGCGCCCCGCGCTCACCCTCCTGCTCCTCCTCATGGCCGCTGTTGTCAGGTGCCAGGAGCAGGCCCAGACCACCGACTGGAGAGCCACCCTGAAGACCATCCGGAACGGCGTTCATAAGATAGACACGTACCTGAACGCCGCCTTGGACCTCCTGGGAGGCGAGGACGGTCTCTGCCAGTATAAATGCAGTGACGGTGAGGGGGCACCCGGGCCCAGCGAGGGCTCGTGCTTTCGGGGGATTGGGGTGACGGAGATCCTGGAGGTGTGAGTGACAGATGCAAGGCAGACCTTGACGGTGTCCTTCGGCTGTGGAAAAACTTAACCACTGCTAGAATCTTGCCGTTCTAGTGATTGAGCAAGCTGGGTACAAGTTCGCACCACTATTGTTAGAATGTGAGAGGTCACCTGAGTGTACTCTCCGTCCCATTTGCATTGCTTCTGAATTACCTTTTCCCCCCCTCAATTGCACCAAGTTGCCCAAGAACTTACTGACGTAGGAATCATGGGAATAGAGTGGAACAGACTGATTTTAGCTCATTTTTGCTTCTGTAAATTGGATGAACGTGCGAAGCAAACTGAGAATTTAAAAACCATGCCGTAGTAACTTTCTCTATAATTGATATTAAATGGTTTTTTTTCTGCAAACCCATAGACAATAACTTGCGACCTTTGTACAGACTTTTGGTGTACTCGAGTGTTGAGAAAGGGTTCCGATAACTCTTCTTTCCTTAGATATCAGTGACCCGCCTCCTCCTCATTGTTGGTTAACGTTAATACAGTTATCTTCATTTACTTTTTTAATATTTTTTGAACTTTCTCTTTGAACCTGAGAATTTGTTTGGTGGCGGTATGAGTACTAATCAACTCAGTATTTCAGGCAGAGATCGTTCTTCTGTAGCACATTTTTGAGTGCTTAAATATTTTAATAGGTCAGAAAAATATTGGACTTTTGTTTGGAAATTGAAAATGTTAAGAGAGCACTTGGGAGATCATATTTCCAATAAGATTAGCCAAGGTTAGAGTCTCATTATGCTGGCAGCGGAAAATAATAGGGGATCCAGTGACTTCATTGTTGGAACCTGATTGTATAGGTGAACTTAAAAGGAACTGGTATCATGTAAACCTGTGATGCCATCTGCTGCCTGCAATTTTCAAGATGATTTCTAGTTTTATGTTAATAGAAGTAAAGGATGAACTGTATCTTGTATACTTTAAAGCGCTGAACAGGTGCTGAGACATGTTGCATTGCTTCTTAAATTTGTGCCTAAACGTTACCACCTAAACGTATGCTTCATGAAGATGTTTTTATTCTTGTAGAACTTGTTCGGAGGATTAAGTGCATAATTTAAGGATCAAATAGTTGCCTTTCCTAAAGCAAATGTTACAGTTTTACTTAGTCATTCCTATTCATTATACAAATATTTGAGTCCCAGCTGTGCTTCAGATGTTGTTCTAATTTGAGATTCAGCAGTTAATAAAACAGACAAAAATCTCTGTCCATGGAGCTTGAGTTCTGGTGAGGGAGAGATGGGCAGTAAACTAGTAAATAAGTAAAATTAGGGGAAGTGTGGAGTCTGATCAGGGCAGACGAGGGGCCATGTTGGAGGCAATTTACTCTTCTAAATGGGTTGTTCAGCAAAGGCCTCACTAATGAAAGAATATTTGAGAAGAAATCTGCACGTGGTAAGGGGAGGGAATGTGGTTATTTGGAGAAACAGCATTCCAGGCAGAGGGAATAGCAAGTGCAGTGGACCTGAGGAGAAAGGCCAGTCAAGGATGACTCTGAAGGTTTTGGCCTGAGCCAAAGGAAGGAAACGGTTGCCATTTACAGAGATAGGGAAGACTTGGAAGGAGTCGTCTTCATAAATTTATTAGTCTAGGGTTCTAGAGTTTATTTACATTTAAAACATCCCTGAAGTTGAATGAATACCAGCCTTGTTAAAATACTGTTTTAGTCTTTTTATTTTATTTTTTGTTAATATTTTTGAGGCAAGGTCTCCCTCTGTGCCCAGGCTAGAGGGCAGTGGTGTGATCATTGCTCCCTGCAGCCTCCAACTCCTGGGCTCAAGCAATTCTCCTGCCTCAGCTTCCCAAATAGCTAGGACTATAGGCCATGCCACCACTACACCTGGCTTAATCTTTCTTTTTAATCTTTTTCATCTTCTACAGGCTTCTCAAAATTTACTATTTGGAGTTTAGAGGAAGGTCTCTGGCACAAAAAACACAAAGGAATTTGAGAATTTAAGAAATGTTATATGCCTCAGTGAAAAAAAATTTTTGTCTTAGTAAGTACTCTACATTTAACGGACATGTGGTTTCAAGTCCAAGTCACCATACTGATAGATAATTGGATCTCAATGAAAAAAAAATTAGGCAGGGCCTGATGGCTCATGCCTGTAATCCCAGCACTTTGGGAGGCTGAGGCGGGCGGATCAGTTGAGCTCAGGAGTTCGAGACCAGCCTGGCCAACATGGTGAAATCCCATCTCTACTAAAAATACAAAAATTAGCTGGGCATGGTGGTGCACACCTGTAGTCCCAGCTACTTGGGAGGCTGAGGTAGGAGAATAGCTTGAACCTGGGAGGCGGAGGTTGCAGTGAGCCAAGACCGTGCCTCCAGCCTGGGTGACAGAGCAAGACTCTGTCTCAAAAATAATAATAATAATAATAATAATAATAATAATAATAATAATAAAATTGCCGTTACTCGAGCAGTCTCTCTGGAACAATGATTCAACCTTTCCTATATTTTGGAATTCAGGTGACCAAATCAGAACCAAACAAAACAATCCCAAATCTGGAGAAACATGGTGATTAAGGGGTGTTTTAGTTGCAAGAAAGAGATCAAGAGAGCTTAAAAAAAAAAAAAAAGAGTGAGTTAATGGTAGGGAGAGGTTGGTCAAATAAAGGGCACATGTCCTTGCTTTACCTGAGGGACTGGCATTATGGAGACTTGCTCCCTTAGTTTTGGCCATCCTCTCTTGGGTAGGAAAAAGGCCTTATTGAGAGTTAAGTATTTAGGGAAATAAATTTGATGATCCGTTATTTTCTTCAACTTTTTTCTCCCTGACAGCAAGGAAGATTTAAGGAAGAAAACTTTTCAATTTCCTTTGAAAAATAGAACACAAAACTGGCTTGTAAATGTTTTTAGAATGATGAATAAGTCATTAATTAATTCAGTGACGTATGTTTTCTAGGATCCCTCTGGCTGTTGTGCTGAGAACAGAAGGGGTCAAGGGAGTGGGGGAGTAAAAATGGAAGCAGGGTGACGCATGCAGGAGTCCAGACAAAAGATGGGTGATTTTGCTCAGGTTGGTAGCAACAGAGGTAATGAGAAGTAGTTGGATTTTGGATATATTTTGAAGGAAGGACCTAAAAGATTTGCTGATGGCTTAGAAGTTAGGTATGAGTTAAGTCAAAAATGATACCACAGTTTTTGGCCTGAACAACTGGAAGGACAGAATTACCATTAACTGATATGGGGAAGACCGTGGAAAGAACAGTTTTCAGGCATTAGGAAAAATAATAACACATTTGTATGCTTTTGAGAATGGTTCAGTGGAGAGTAGAAATACTGACGAGGGAGAGAATTGTTGGAGTCATAGCCTTGGGTAAGTGAGAGGGGGTAGTTTCTAGTACATACTTAGAGAGTTTGGCCAAGAGCATATAGCATAGCCCTGTTAATAGGAACACAGGTAGAGGATATGAGCACTGATGCTGGTTAAGTGGGTGGATGTTCAAGTTCTCCTGATTGCCTGCTTTTCTCAGTAAAGTAGGAATCCAGGTCATCAGCTGACAGAGAAGATGGAGAATGGGGATGTTGGAGATTTGAGGAAAATATAAAAGTGAACAGACTAGAAAAATAAAGTAATACAAGGACCTTTTGGAGATTAATGATCATGAATACTTAAAGTCTCAAGTGTTTGGGAGTGCAGGTTGGAATCTTACAAAACTCTGCCATGAGACCTTTGTGTGACCCAGCAGACTACTTCTTGTGCTTGTCATCTGCTTCATATTCTGTCAGGTGAAAACAGTTGGTCTATCTGGAAGTATTTGCATCAAATTTAGAAAAAATACATGGAAAAGAATCAACTTTGTCTCAGTCTATGAAAATCTTTAGATTTCAGCAGTCCATACAAATGATAAACAATCAAGAGAAGGAGCTATTGCTTAAGTCAAAAATGGAAATTAATGAATAGTCTTTCCATGCAGTTGTACACAGTGGATTTGGTTTGTATCCGCTTACAAATTTTAGAGGACAATGGCCCCAACACATCATGGTGTTTTGATGTTACTCTGATTTTGTTTCTTCCATTATTGAGTTTTTGCTTTATTTGTAAAAACTGGCACCAGTAGAAATGCTAATTTTTAAAATGCTTAGCCATTTATAAAACTATAACAAAATTTAAAATATTAATACATTTGTAACATTGGTGTCTGAATCAACTTAACCTCTAATAAAGAACTGTCTATATAACTTGCCTTGTTCAGAGATAACTTTTAATTTAAAGGTGAATTTAGAATTTCAAAATACTTTAGAATTTCTCAGGAAACTAGTTACTTCCAAGTGTTCAGTTTTTTGCTGTGGATAAGGAATTATTTTAATTTCATCAAAGAATGTTTCCCATTTTTTAATCTGGTAATTTATTGGGTGCCCACTGTGTGCTAAATATCTTCTAGGTGAGCAAGACTAAGTCCTTTCTTCATAGAAACTGACTAATGTTAATGTTAATTAGGTCAATAAATGCTAGAAAGAGAGGGGGTGCTATTTTAGATTGGGTAAGCAGGGAAGACCTCTCTGAGGAAATGACATTAGGAGTTTGCCTTGAAAAAAACTAAAGAACCATACACATATGCCCCTTTTGCCATTTACACTGGGGAGCCAAACTTTTTACCAGCATTTATTTCATGGTGTTATTATCCAGTTTTTCATGTACAGTAGATGTTGGCTCTTTATTACTTGATTTTTATCAACTTTTCTTCTTCAGACAGTTATAACCACTAGCCCTGTTTGGCACAGCAGCCTCCTACTTCCTCGTACCTCCATTCTCATTTTTGCCAGTTGTCCTTCTCTGTACTATCTCTTCCTCTTTACTCTCCTATGGTGGGCATGTTTTTAGTTTTTCTGACTTCATTTGTGTCTGATCATTCTCCCATTCAAAGGTAATTATCTCTTATGAGAAAATGTCTATATATGTACACACATGCATACACATATATATGTATCACTGTCATTACACACATCATCAGCATCAGGAATGTTTTTATAGATTTGAAATCAGAGTCTATGGATTTAGATAAAATACAAAGGGAAGGAAAAATAGAAGTACTGCTGTTGTATGTACATTGAGGGAAGTATCTTTCTGATTAAAAAAAAAGGCCGGGCGCGATGGCTCACGCTTGTAATCCCAGCACTTTGGGAGACTGAGGCAGGCGGATCACCTGTCAGGAGTTCAAGACCAGCCTGACCAACATGGAGAAACTCCATCTCTACTAAAAATACAAGATTAGCCAGGCATGGTGGCGCATGCCTGTAATCCCAGCTACTTGGGAGGCTGAAGCAGAAGAATCGCTTGAACCCGGGAGGCAGAGGTTGCAGTGAGCTGAGATCACGCCATTGCACTCCAGCTTGGGCAACAAGAGCAAAACTCAGTCTCAGAAAAAAACAAACAAACAAAATAAGACAATTGAGACACATGTCTTTAAAGCCATAGGCCCATATCGTTTGTCTGAGGGTGGTAATCTTTGCTTCTCATGGAAAAGGGTGAGGTGCCGGAAATCTCTAGACTGGCAGATGGGAGGGAGGGAGAATGTACAAGGTGTCTAAAAAGTTGGAAACATAGAATAAACATTATGTTTTATTTTCAAATGACACACTCAATATGTTTTTCATTAACCACTAGACACTTTTTTAGATGATATACTTCTAAATTTAAAACAGTCCAGTTGTTAACCTGAACAATATATATTGTAAATACACTATTATTCCTGTTTCCAGACTTTTTGAACATTCTCTGGTGTATTGTACTTTTTTCAGATTAACAGCTTGACCTATTTCTTAGTGTGTATCTCTAGATATGTTTCTAAACATTTTGAACAGTTGATTGTCAAAACCCCTGACGAAAGAGAGTTTCATGATGAAGCTTGAGGAACTAGAATGGGCTTCCCAAGAATTAAATGCTGATCCAGCCTCCTTTTCTGTGAAGAGATTTATAGTGTGTTAGGGCAAAGAAAACTATAGATAAATGTATAGTTTCTCATGATACTCCTGTGAGAAAAACTGGTTACTATTTGATGACTTCACGGCTGCTTGGAGAGAGGACTTATCTGTAGTGGACCTCTGTCCTGATTAATATCTGCATCTTAAGTTTGTGAATATCTGGGAGCAACAGGCAACACTGGGTGAATAGCTCTAGATTTAAAAACTGCTCAGCAGTCGAGAATGGTGAACTGAAACTAACAAGATTGAATCTTATATACAATCTTATATTTAGACTCAAAATTAAATTGCAGAAGTGCTAAGCCTCTAGCAGTAGGTATTAAAAAGTCCATTTTAGAAAGAACCGATGATTTTTTTTTTTTTTACTACTGTCTATGTTAGCAATGAGGCACAGCTGAAACATACTGTGTTAGGCTGTTTTAATACAAGTACTTTATCCAGCACAAAAGGTTAAAAAGCCCATCTTACCCTACAGTGTTCAGTCTGAGGTGCCGTATTTTAAAGAGATGTGACAAGCTAGAAGTGATCAGTCTTTGGAGGCTGGCTGATGAATGCTCACCAAGCACAAAAGAGACTCTAGGGCAAACAGCAGGGTTTCTTAACGGATAATCTCCATTTATAATGAATATTCCAAGCCTTCCAAGTCTTCTGTTCATTAATTCATCACATACTTATTGCAAAAATTCATCACAAAGTTATTCCAGGCACTGTTCTAGGCATTGGGAATCCAAAACACAAAAATGTCTGCTTTCGAGGAGTTTACATTTTAGGATGGGGAGACATAATAAAATAAGTAGATTAGTGATATAGTATGTTAGAAGGTCATATGTGCTACAAATAGTATGGTCAGGGAAGACTTGCTGAGAAGGTGAATGTCTTAGTCTGTTCAGGCTGCTATAACAAAATGCCTTAAACTGGGTGGCTTATAAACAACGGAAATTTATTCCTCAGTTCTGGAGGCTGTGAAGTCCAAGATCGAGCATTTGGCAGATTCAATGTCTGGTAAGAGTCCACTTCCTTGTTCATAGATGGCACCTTCTAGCTGTGTCCTCACATGGTGATGGATGGGGCAGGGCAGCTCTTTAGGGCCACTTTTATAGGGCACAAATTCCATTCATGAGAGATCTGTCCACATGACCTAATCACCTCCAATAGTCCCACCTTCTAATACCATCACATTGGTGATTAGGTTTCAACATGAATTTTGGGGTGATGCAAACATTCAAACCATAGCAGTAAAGGAGAAACTAGTGTCAGGAGAAAGAGCATCCACATACAGGAAGAGCAGGTTCAAAGGCCCTGGGACAGGAGCAGACCTGCAGTGTCTGTGGAACAGCAAAGAGGAATAGGTTGAGGAAGAAAGGAAGAGAGAGACTAGGAAGAGGATGAGGTCAGAGAAATCATGGGAAGACCAGGTTATACAGGGTTTCATAGGCTTTATAGACTTTGGCTTTTGTTCTGAATAAGATGAGAAGCCATTAAAGCGTCTCTGAGCAGAAAAAGACTTGATCTAACATATTTTAATACAATCATTTGTGCTCGGTGTTGAGACTGGATTATGGGGGGTTGGTGTGGAGCAGGCGAACCAAAGTAGGGCAAATAGTTAGGAGTTTATAGCAATAATCCATTGTGGCTTGGAGCAGGATTGGTAGTAGTGGAGGTGGTAAGAAGTGATTAGATTCTGAATATTTTGAAGGTAGAGTCAACAGGATATACTGTTGGATTGAATGTGGGGTATAAGAACGTAAGAACATAAGCAAAAATGTCTGACATTTTTGCTCTGAGCATCTGGAAGGACAGAATTACTGTTAACTGAAAACAGCAAACTGTGAATGGAGCAAATTTGAGGTGAATGTCAGGAGGGACAGCTTAAGTTTGAGATGCCCACTGGACCTTCCTCTGTAGGCCCTTGTAAGTAGGAAGCCAAGTCATAAACTGTTTTCTTAGGAATGAAGTACTGGGCCGGGCACGGTGGCTCACGCCTGTAATCCCAACACTTTGGGAGGCCGAGGCGGGTGGATCACGAGGTCAGGAGTTTGAGACCAGCCTGGCCAACCTGGTGAAGCCCCGTCTCTACTAAAAATACAAAAATTAGCCAGGCCTGGTGGCACACTCCTGTAGTTCCAGCTACTGGGGAAGCTGAGGCAGGAGACTCACTTGAACCCAGGCGGCAGAGGTTGCGATGAGCCAAGATCGCGCCATTGCACTCCAGCTTGCTGGGAGGCAAAGCGAGACTCCATCTCAAAAAAAAAAAAAGAAAAGAATGAAGGACTAAAAGCAGGCGATGAGAGTTGAAGGATCACGGTGATTCATCTGTGATAGCCTGAGTCATCTACCCTCATCTTCCAGGGGTCCAGAAACAACCCTTCCTTATGGACAGGGCTGGAGAAACAAGACGAAGTGCTATCATTGGCCTTCCGTTTTCTAGACTCATCTTAACCATTCCTTTTTGTATACATTTTTCCTTTAGAGCAGGCTATAGGTTTTGTTTTTGTTGTTACTGTTTTTTGAGACAGAGTTTCGCTCTTGTTGCCCAGGCTGGAGTGCAATGGCACGATCTTGGCTCACCACAACCTCCGCCTCCTAGGTTCAAGCGATTCTCCTGCCTCAGCCTCCCAAGTAGCTGGGATTACAGGCATGTGCCACCACATTGCCCAGCTAATTTTGTATATTTAGTAGAGATGGGGTTTCGCCATGTTGGTCAGGCTGGTGTTGAACTCTCGACCTCAGGTGATCCACCTGCCTCAGCCTCCCAAAGTGCTGGGATTACAGGTGTGAGCCACCGCTCCCGGCCCAGGCTATAGCTTTATATCTTCATGAGGTTATACTGCTCTCTTGAGGCTATGTATGGTGACCTTAGTTGAGCATGGAACTGCTGAGCAAGTCACTGAAACCGTTTATTTTTTTTCTCTTTCTTTTTTTTTTTTTTTTTTTTTTTTTTGAGACGGAGTCTTGCTTTGTCGCCCAGGCTGGAGTGCAGTGGCGCGATCTCGGCTCACTGCAAGTTCCACCTCCCGGATTCACGCCATTCTCCTGCCTCAGCCTCCCGAGTAGCTGGGACTACAGGCGCCCACTACCACGCCCGGCTAATTTTTTTTTTTTGTATTTTTAGTAGAGACGGGGTTTCACCGTGTTAGCCAGGATGGTCTCGATCTCCTGACCTCGTGATCCGCCCGCCTCGGCCTCCCAAAGTGCTGGGATTACAGGCGTGAGCCACCGCGCCCGGCCTCTCTTTCTTTTTTTATTTTTTAAAAATTCATATATACATATATATATATATATATATATTTTTTTTTTTTTTTTTGAATACAGACAGAGTCTCATCATGTTGCCCAGGCTGGTCTCAAAAACCTGGGCTCAGGCAGTTTTACCACCTTAACCTCCCAAAGTGCTGGGATTATAGGCGTGAGCCACCACGCCCAGCCAAAACCATTTTTCAGTTATTACCTTGAGGGGTTACTTATTTTGATGGTTGATTACCGAAAGAGCTGCTTTTTTACCCTCAATTTACTTTTGGAGGGTAACCTTGTCTTTATAAAATCTACCAATAAATGTTAAATGAAAATTGGCGGAATACTTTGTGTCACTCCTATGTATCCAACTGTGGGGTTGTATTTGGAAACTGCCATGTCGTAGGGTAAAATACCTGGGAATATCTCATTTTAGAAGGCAAGATAAATTGTAGCCCAAAATATTTGAAAGGATTATTGTGTAAAATAGGGAGTTGGCTTATTTTTCTGTTTCCCCAAGGGGCAGAGGATTGTTTATAGGTAGAACTTAAAAGAAGGCAGAAGAATGTCTTAACAATTGATGTCATTTCACAGTAGAATAGGTTATTTCTTGATGTAGGAGGGTTGTGGGAAACATTCAAAGAGCCAGTAGGTGACTGGTAGGTTGAAGTGATTTCTATACAAGCATACTTCATTTTAATGTGTTTTGCTTTAATGCACTTCACAAATAATTGTGGGGGTTTTTTTGCTTGCTTGTTTTTTAACAAATCGAAGGTTAGCGGCGACCCTGCATTGAGCAAGTCTATCGGTGCCATATTTCCCACAGCATGTGCTCACTTAGTATCTGTGTCAGCATTTTTTAGCAATAAAGTATTTTTAAATTAAGGTCTGTACATTGGTTTTTTTAGACAGTGTTATTGAGCACTTAATAGACTACAGCATAGTGTAAACAAAACTTTTATATGCACTGGAAAACCAAAAAAATTTATGTGACTCACTTCATTGTTATATTGGCTTTATTGTGATGATCTGGGACTGAACCTGCAATATCTCTGAGGTAAACCTGTATTAAATGAGGTGAGATGTTTCTGAAGTACCCTCCAAAATTTAAGATTGCTATGATAATGTCATCTTTTTCCTTGTTACTGAACCCTTGATGCTACTGGGGAACATTAGCCTTCCAAGTCTTCTGTTCTTTAGAAGTACTTCATTAGAGCTACAGTACTTCTGGAGTACCGTAGTTCATCAAGTATCCCTTCTAACCTTTTCCTTAGATGGCAAAGAAGTATATTTGTGGAATGGTTGACTCGGTGGGAGGGCAGCAGGCAGAATGCGTGGTCCTGTAATGTCTTGTAGTACTAAGGTTATTGAATGATCATCAGATGACCTTGTCTTCCTTAGCCTTAGGCTTTGCCCAAGTAAACTGGTTGGTTAATGGTTATTGAGGTTTGTATGCAATGAAGCATTTGTGGGAGTTGGGAAGATACCGTCTTAGCCCTAAAAAACAAAGTGTTAGAATGTACAGGAAAACAGGGTGGATTTATCTTTTATACATATGAACCCTATCTGGCACGTGACCTCTGAAATCTCCAGAAGTACAGGATAAGCTTTTGTATGTTTCGTATGGCATAGGCTTACAAATAATTACATTTTATGAGTTGCTATATATGTGTATATGTATATATGTGCACATTTGTATATATTCCTCACCACAGGAGAAATAAAAAGTCTAATTAGCATTCTTAATGCTCATCAGAATAAAGACATATGCACTTATGTTAGCATCCAAGTAAATATTAAATATTTCTAAGGCTAATGTAGCATATTGACCTTTTTGAGTATGTATTTTACTTTTATCATATTTCAAAATTAATTATGATACCATTATATTTTATAGGATCTAAGCCTTTCCCACGTTATGGTTATAAACCCTCCCCACCGAATGGATGTGGCTCTCCACTGTTTGGTGTTCATGTAAATATTGTCTTTTATTTGATAAGTTTTGTAACTGGTAAATCATGTAATACTTTTGGTGATATAAGACTATCAGCATGTTCTTAGATTCACAAATAATTTAGCTGGGTGTAAGAGTGATCAGGTTTATTAGATTCTTTTTGGCAAAACTAACAAAAGTAAATGAAGTAAAATTGTTTTATTTTTGAATCTTATAGATGTTCGTACTATTTAAATGATATTTCCCAATATCACATACGTAGTTAAAAAGTTTGGAGTACAGAAGTGCTACTACTTAGAGGGAAAAAGTATAGATAAATCATGTTTTCGACATTAAAACAAGGCTAAGTGGGATAGCTGTGTGGTTGTTGTAGGAGTGACTAGATCTAAGCCAAGTATTATGGGAAAAAAGTGTTTATGAGAATGATTCCTAGACACAAGGATTTTGTGTATAAAGTTATTTAAAATAATTGAAGTTATAGATTCAGAGTAATAGTATCTTTGGGAAATGGAGAAATATTTAAAGATTAAAAAACAAAAAAAATTGAGTTGTAGGAAAGTTTTCTGTGATATTTCACATAAAGTAAATTTTATTTGGAAGGAGAGGCCACAAACACTTTGAGTTCCAAAAATCATACTTGCCTAGCCCCTGGAGAATCTTTAATGGACTTAGCCTCATCTTTCTTTTTTTAAAACTTACGTTTTGTGTTTTGGACAAATGGAAATTTTGTTACTGACAGGTAACTGTGAGTGTTCTAACGCTGCAGAATAGGGAGCAGTGAGGCATAGCTGAGAGAGTAACATGGGTGGGTATGGGTAAGTGTAATGGGGAGATTTATAACACAGAAAATACTTGTAGGCAGAAATGGATTTTGGAACTACCTATACAGCAGTCATTATCATTTATACCTATTTAGTCTATTTGAATGTGGTACTTCAGAGGAGTTTTGCATTTCATTGACAGTAATCCATCCAAATGCCTTTTGCAGCTTAACATTGGTATCCCTTCCCTGACAAAGTGTTGCAACCAACACGACAGGTGCTATGAGACCTGTGGCAAAAGCAAGAATGACTGTGATGAGGAATTCCAGTATTGCCTCTCCAAGATCTGCCGAGATGTACAGAAAACACTAGGACTAACTCAGCATGTTCAGGGTAAGGATGATCTGGTGGCTTGGGGATGAGTGTACTTTTTAAAGTTTTATCAAATGCTCTATGTTTTAGTATAGGATTTACCAATAGAAATCTTTCACATATATTATCTATTGTGACACAGACTTCAATTTTCTGAGGTGAGGAGCTGATGATTTTATAATCTAAAATGATTTATAGTCACAGAAGCAAAAAGCATTAGGAAACCTTGGGACAGTATGGGTGTCTAAGGCTGAGAGAGAGAAGAATTCATCTACCTTGTGCCCTAAAATATATCTCCAGTCATCATGTAAGAACCTAAAGTAGCTAAAGTTTGAAACTCTGATTCCAGTTGTCTTAGTCCGTCTGGACTGCTACCATAGACTGGGTGACTTATAGACAACAGAAAGTTATTTCCTACAGTTCTGGAGGCTGGGAAGTCCAAGATCAAGGCACTAGCAGATTTGGTGTCTGATAAGGACTCATTTTCTAGTTCGTAGCAGATGCCTTCTAACTGTGTCTTCACTTAGTGGAGAGGACTGGATAGCTCTCTGGGGCCTCTTTTATAAGAGCACTAATCACATTTACCATCCTTTGGAACTTAGACACCTCCAAAGGCCTCACCTTCTGATTTCATCACTTTGGAGGTTAGGATTTCAACATAAATTCTGGAAAGACACAAACATTCAGACCATACCACCAGTGAATTTAAGAGTATAGCACACTGGATTTGGAGTAGGAATTTCTAGAAGACTTGTCTTATGTGTTTCTGTTGGGAAGGTCCCCAGATGACCCCCAGGTTCAGTGATTTACTAGGAGGACTCACGGGACTCAGCATATAGTTGTACTCACTGCCATGAGGTATTATGGTGAAGAGATAGAAAGCCAAACTAGCAAAGGGAAAGGGCTCTTTGGTGTCATTTTTAAAAGAATGGTGATACTCACCTCACAGAGTTGTCATAAGGATGAAGTGAAGTATTTGTGGAAATACAAATAAATCACCATTCAAATACTGGTAGTTATAAGATTTCTCTACTGTCAAGCCAAAGAACATATCATACACTGAAATCAGAAGAGGCAAGGCAGGAAAGGAAAATAACATTTTAAGCACTTATCATAAGATACTGTGCTAGATATTTTATTCATGTTTTCATTTGATGCCAACAAAAACCTAAAGAGGTAGGTAGTGTTATCCCCATTTTTCAAGGAAGGAAACGATGGTTCAGAAAACAGTAACTTGCCCCAAGTGAGCATTTAGCCTGACTTTAAAATCTGTGTTCTGTCTATTATACAGTATTCTCCAAATAGTCTCATATTATAGCCCTGATTCTAATATCCTAATAATTCATGTCAAGGAAGAAATCTCTGCTGCAGGTAATCTTGAATTCACAGCCTCTGTATCCCTTTGCAGCTTTTGGCTAAGGTAAACTAGCTGTAAACCTGAAGCATAGATAGATTTATTTCCTGTTTTCTGATTTAAGAAGAATGTGAAACCAATCATCTTGTAACCTCCTATTTAATAGTCATAGCCTCTCCACTTCTGTGGTTGGTTGTTTCTTAATGGCACAGTCTTTTGGAGAACTTTGAAAATGTTAAGATTTTGTAATGACAAGTTTCTTCCTTAACATGAATATTTTGAAACGAAAAGTATTTGGATAACTAAAAGCCACTCTGTGCTATATCTCTGTAAGTGTAACATGTTAAGATAATCTCACCTGGATGTTTCAGGTTTCTTACAATAAGAAAAGTAAATAAATTACCTTTTCATAGTCTTCAAAAAATTTAAAAACCTAACTGGGGCCGGGTGCGGTGGCTCACGCCTGTAATCCCAGCACTTTGGGAGGCCTTGGCTGGTGGACCACTTGAGCCCAGGAGTTTGAGAGCAGCCTGGCCAACATGGTGAAACCCCATCTCTAACAAAAAATACAAAAATTAGCCAGGCGCCTGTAGTCCCAGTTACTCAGAAGGCTGAGGTGGAAGAATCGCTTGAACCCAGGAGGCAGAGGTTGCAGTGAACCAAGATCATGCCACTGCACTCCAGCCTGGGTGACAGAGTGAGGTGAGACCTTGTCTCAAAAAAATAAATAAATAAAATAAATAAGTAAATAAATAAATAAATAAAATAAACCTACCTGACTGGGGAAAAATACTTTTGATTTATATGCTCCCATATCCCCAAGTCAAATTAGGACATTGGTCAAAGAGATTGGATTCCGTTTACTTTAAGCCTCTTAACTGATGTATGATCAGTCCTCAGAAGCCATTGGCCATAATGAAATGTTTTGAGATTTCAATTTTTAAACTTTGTTTTTTCCGCACGTAAAACATTTTTTCTTAAAATGCAAATTTAAGAGTATTATCAGACAACTCTGTTAGTGATTATGTTTTTCAAATAAAAAGAAAGTTGAAACACTGATTAATCAGTGCTATTTTAAAAGACTCTTATTTGTCTAGTTTAAACAATTGGGCCAGGCATGGTGGCCCACGCCTGTAATCCCAGCACTTTGAGAAGACAAGTCAGGAGGACTGCCTGAGTCCAGGAGTTTGAGACCAGCCTGGGCAACATAGTGAGACCTCATCTCTACTAAAAACAAACAAACAAACAAACAAACAAAAAGCTGGGTGTGGTGTTGTGTGTCTGTTTAAAATTAAAAATTAAATTTAAAAAATTTAAATTAAAAATGAGCTGGCCATGGTAATGCCAGCTACTCAGGAGGCTGAGGTGGAAGGATCACTTTAGCCCAGGATGTGGAGACTGCAGTAAGCTATGACTGCACCATGACACTCCACTGTGGGTGTCAGAGTGAGACCCTGTCTCAAAAAAAAAAAAAAAAAAAAATTGGGTTAAACAGTTGAATGCAAACAAAAAATAAGATGCATGAGACTAAAACTGGAAATCTGTAGATATATATGTGTGTATGTAAATATGCTACAGGTTGTGAGAGTTTGGTGATTTCATCTAGCATACATTTCAGTGCTCACGAGGGATATGCTTGTTGCTGTGCTGTAATGTGTAACAGGTGAAAAGAGAGCAATGTAGTTGCCCAACAGTAATCCCATTTTCTTATTTTGCAGCATGTGAAACAACAGTGGAGCTCTTGTTTGACAGTGTTATACATTTAGGTTGTAAACCATATCTGGACAGCCAACGAGCCGCATGCAGGTGTCATTATGAAGAAAAAACTGATCTTTAAAGGAGATGCCGACAGCTAGTGACAGATGAAGATGGAAGAACATAACCTTTGACAAATAACTAATGTTTTTACAACATAAAACTGTCTTATTTTTGTGAAAGGATTATTTTGAGACGTTAAAATAATTTATATCTTGATGTTAAAACCTCAAAGCAAAAAAAGTGAGGGAGATAGTGAGGGGAGGGCACGCTTGTCTTCTCAGGTATCTTCCCCAGCATTGCTCCCTTACTTAGTATGCCAAATATCTTGACCAATATCAAAAACAAGTGCTTGTTTAGCGGAGAATTTTGAAAAGAAGAATATATAACTCAATTTTCATAACCACATTTACCAAAAAGATCAAATATAAAATTCATCATAAGGTCTGTTCAACATTATCTTATTTGGAAAATGGGGAAATTATCACTTACAAGTATTTGTTTACTATGAAATTTTAAATACACATTTATGCCTAGAAGGAACGGACTTTTTTTTTCTATTTTAATTACACATAATATGTAATTAAAGTACAACATAATATGTTGTTTCTCTGTAGCCCGTTGAGCATATGAGTAAGTCACATTTCTATTAGGACTACTTACAAGGACAAGGTTTCCATTTTTCCAGTTGTAAAATTGGAATCATCACCTGATAACCTCGTAGGGAGCAACCCCAGGATAGCTAAGTGTTATGTAATATGCCTAGAAGGTGATGTGAATGCGATTCAGAAGCATAGCCACTCCCATTTTATGAGCTACTCACATGACAAATGTCATCTTTTGCTATAACCTTTGCCAAGTTGGAGAAAAGATGGATTTAATGAGATAAATGAAAAGATATTTAACCTAATATATCAAGGCACTATTTGCTGTTATGCTTTGTTATTTATTTCCCAGCACTTGTTCCTTATTGTAGATTTTTTAAAGACTGTAACCTTTTACTAACTGTGGTCTTACTAAAATTTGTGCTTGATACTGCTTTTCAAAAAGCCTTTAATTAGAGCCAAAAGGATGGAAAAGGCAAGATATAAATAACTGCCTTTTATAGATCTCTTATTTACATTGAAAATTATTACCATATGTTTAGAGCAAATCCAAGAAAACTTCAACAGCTTCTGAAGATGTCTATGAATGTTGAAAACTTTTCAGTCTCTTGGAATGCTCAGTTATGTTCCTAGACTGGTCTTTGCTGACTACTGGTTGTTAACCTTTCCCTAGCCCGGGACCTCAAGCCATATATATCCTTTGGGTGACCCATGGCCAAAGTTATTAAGATGAACTGACTTTCAAAGTCAGAGAAGGACAGCATAGGGAGAGGCGGTTATTTGTAAGTCATTACAGGTAGAACAGGGCAGAAGGAAAAGTATGTTCTGGAGAAAGGGCCATGTTCCTAACTTTGGAGATATGTCATTGCCGGGAACCTAGTATCTTCCAACTTGAATTGGTGGCAGCTGTTCCAGTGAGACAAGGCACATGTATGCCTTGTGGCTAAGTGAGCAAACTGGGTTTCCACTTAAATGTTTGGGACATTCAATTGATTCTTTATTTCAAACCTTTATAAAAGGTACAGTTTTGTAAGCCATTATTAATAATTAATGCTTATCAGCTGGGCACAGTGGCTCACACCTATAATCCCAGCACTTTGGGAGGCTGAGGCGGGTGGATCACTGGAGGTCAAGAGTTTGAGACCAGCTGGCCAACATGGCGAAACAGCGTCTCTACTAAAAATACAAAAATTTGCTGGGCGTGGTGGCGCATGCTTATAGTCTCAGCTACTCAGGAGGCTAAGGCAGGAGAATCACTTGAACCCAGGAGGTGGAGGTTGCAGTGAGCTGAGATTGTGCCACTGCACTCCAGCCTGGGCAACAGAGCAAGACTCTAAAAAAAAATGGTTTATGAATATTTATTATTGAAATATTTGTCCAGGTAACTTTACACTTACAATGAATTCATGGATTTTGTTAGCAGCATTGGCTTTCTCAAAAGGACAAACTCAATATCTTTATAAAATATAATTCATGATCACAAATTACACAAAAATCAGTAGAAACAGTTTTTTATGTTCAGATTTAAAAAAAAAAAAACTTGGGATAATTTTAGATTTACAGAAAAGTTGCAAAGATACTTGGAGAGCTTCTGTGACCACTCACCCAGTTCCCCCAGTGTTAACCTTTTATTTAACCATGAAGCATTTGTCAGAAGCTAAGTAACCAGCAGTGGCAATTACTGTTAACGGAACTTGACTTTATTTCTCAGATTGTACTAGTTTTTTAATTAATGTCATTTTTCTTTTCCAGGATCCAATCTAGGATACCACACTGAATTAGTCGTCATGCCTAATTAGCCTCTGGTCTGTGATAGTTCCACAGTCTTTCTTTTTCATAACCTTGACAGTTTTGAGGAGTACTGGTCAGGTGTTTTGTAGAATATTCCTCAATTTGGGTTTGTCTGATGTTTTCCTCATGGTTAGAGTGGGGTTATAGATTTTTAGGAAGAATACCAGAGGTGAAGGTCCTTCTCACTGCATCATGTCAGGAGTTACATGCTATCAGCTTGATGGTGTATTAACTTTGGACACTTGGTTAAGGTAGTGTGTGTTGGTTTTTTGCTGCTGAAAATTACTGTTATTTTCCCTTTCCATACTTCTGTTCTTTGGAAAACAGTCACTAAGTCCAGTCATGGGAGGTGGTGGGTGGGAAAGATTACATTCAACCCCCTGGAAGTGGGAATATCCATATGTAGTATTTGGAATTTTTCTATATGGAAAATTTGTTTCTCCCTCCCACCCTAATTTGTTTACATCAGTATGGACTCATGTATATTTTGTATTTTGGGTAACACAGTATTTATTTTGTTGCTTAAGTTGTCCAGCTTGGCTATTAGGAGTTCTGCCAGGTTGGCTACTATGTCCTTTTGATGTGCCCATCCTTTTGATTTTTGAGCACTTCTTACTTTCTGGCACTACAAGATGCTCCAGGTTCATCTTGGATATTCCCTGCCCCAACCCTAGAATCCCTAGAATCAACCCCTGCTCCAAAGAGCCCTGGTTCCTTTTGTTGGAGAATCATACTTAGAAACCAAGATCTGGGCATTAGATGTGCTTGTTGCTACTGGGATGTCACTGTTTGTAGCAGAGTTGAGAAATATGTGTGTATATTAATCCATGCATATGTACATATCTATAATTATGTGTGTACAAAGCTAAACATGAGTTTGTACTGCCGTCTTCAACTCAAAATTTGTCCCAAAATTTTTGTGGCATATGTTTAGATTTTAAAGTTGATATTTTCCCTATTGACAGAATAAACTCATTAAAAGAGCACAAAAAAAAAAAAAAAAGACAAGAACTAACTTTCAGCAGCTCTTTGCAAGAAATGTAACATTGATACTTTAAAATAATACTGCCTTCAAATGATGCCTGTCTCTTTAAAATCTTTTGACATAGTTCTTCCAGGGACAGATATGGCCGTATTTATTTCATAGATGGAGAAACTGAGCACAGAGCTGTAGTGAAGACAGAATTGAGATATAAGGGCAAAAGCTAATTAAACACATCCTCACAGGTAGCCTTTCTTTCAGTGAACCTGTAGACTAGTCCAGTAATACTTATTAAAATTAGTTGTTAGAGGCTGGGCATGGTGGTTCAGGCCTGTAATCTCAGCACTGTGGGAGGCCAAGGCGGACAGATCACTCGAAGTCAGAAGTTCGAGACCAGCTTGGCCAACATGGCAAAACCCTGTCTCTACTAAAAATACAAAAATTAGTTGGGCGTGGTGGCACATGCCTGTAATCCCAGCCACTCGGGAAGTGAAGGCACAAGAATTGGTTGAACCTGGGAAGCAGAGGTTGCAGTGAGCTGAGATTGCACTGCTGCACTCCAGCATAGGCGTCAGAATAAGACTCTGCCTTGGAAAGAAGAAAAAAAATTGTTAGCCTAAAACCAACTCTCTCTAAATTTAAAAGAGTGATTATTTCTCTCAGTATTTATAGAAGTATGAGATTATCAGAAGGTGCAATGCACAATGCTCATTATTTTATCCTAGTACAAGACACTTATAACATCTAACAGTAAAGAAGATGGAATCTTTCTATAAAAACAATTCTGTTATTAATAGTTGACTGACTTCAGTAACTTTGAGGAGTAGAATGAAACTTATTAGGCAAGATCTTTTCACATACACTACATTGTATTGTTCAAAATTCATAGAAATTACTTGCAATATATTGATTTAAGCCTTATGTAGTGACTGTTGCTATATTTGAAGTAGCATTTTTAGTTTGCTGTTTTTCCTCACTGCTTAATCCTACGAAAACCAGCCATCTGCCTAAAAAATAAAAGAGCAAAAATGAATCAGTGCAACCGGTATATGAAAAATAATAGTTATTAATAAAACTGTAAAGGGATCACTAGTGTCATCTTTTATATATGTCACAATGATGTTAGACTTTTAGCCTCAGGCTTACTTATTCAGTTTCCATAACATCCTTCAAAAATCTCCTTGTTGACAACTTGACAAACATTTCTCTGTTGGCTTTCAAGTTTTAAGTATAGCAATCAGAATCATCATAGAAATTAATATTTCTATGAATTCTGTAAGAAAAAATATTAAACACCAAAATCAGTGACCAAAATTTTTAAGTTGTAGAATTATCTCTGAACTTAACTTTATTCCCTATATTTCATTCCTATGATAGGTGACAAGCCAAGACCTTCAGTTTCAATAAGTTCCACTTTTATTTATATTTTAAAATAATATATTGCCTTCGAATAATGCCTATCTCCTTAAAATCTTTTGACACATTTCTTCCAGGGACAGAGATGGCTGTTTATTTCATAAAGGAGACATTGAGCACAGAGAAGCTGTAATGAAGACACGATTGAGATATGAGGGCAAACCAGTTTCAATAAGTCACTTTTATGGAAAACTATTCAGATATAGGAAGAATCAAGTCATCCTATCAGTTAACTTAGTGTATCTGAATTTTAATGGATTTGCTATGGGAATATTTTTCTTTGAGAGGGAAGAGAGCGCTTGGTAGGATTCCAGTCTATGTTGGTGGTTCTCAAACATGAGCATGTGTGAGACTCACTGGCGGGCTTGTCAAAACACACTGCTGGACCCCACCCCCAGAGTTTCTGATTCAGTAGGTCTGGGGTAGACAGGAGAATCTGCATTCTAACAAGTTCTCAGATGATGATACTGCTGGTTCACAGACCACAGCTTGGGAAGTAGTTTAGGTAATCTTCAGTGCTGAAAATAACTAATGTACTGAAAGCTTGCTGTGGGTTCAGTACTTTCATAGGAGTTTGCCATTTATTGTCTCAAAAACTCTGGAATAGATTTGGACCTCATTTTACAACAAAGAGTTTGAAGCTATGAGAGGTTAAGTTGCATTACCTGTCAAATATCTAAAAGCAAATAAAATGGGGAAGTCGTGAGTAGAACCTGGGTAGTCTGTTTCCCAGTCCCAGGCACTCAGCCATTTTACTGTGGCTAGCTGTTGCTTTAAGAGGCTAAAATTATACATTTGTAATTCTGAAATAACTACCCAAGAAAATGCTCTGTATTTATGTTTTTAGACAAAATCCTGATTAGTGGTGAATAAGGGGGAAAAAAGGTAGACAAAATATTGTTTTAAAATACTTAACCACATAGACTATAGTAGTAACGTTGAGATAATAAGATACTTATGGAGAAAAAATGACAAATTCCTTCCATCTGCTCTTTTCAGATAAGTAGAACGTCAGCCAACTGGAGTTCCACTCTTGTCGAGGGAATGTTTTCAGGACTCAGAGACCCTGAAAGTGAGGCCAAAGGACTGGAAGTTCTGGTTTTCAGATAACTCATTCAGACTGGATAAAAGCCAGAGTGTAAATGTGAAAACCCTGAATTGTAGTCAATGGCTAAATATTGAGCCACATGCAAGGCAACTGGGGTAGGTAATGAGGAAACCAAAAAATGCCACTCCTGTTTCCAACGAGTACAAGAAGATGGTAATAACCAATATTCATTGAGCTCTTCACATGGCAGGCAGTATTCTGAGTCCTTCACAGTCACTTAACCCAATCATCACAACCACCATACAAGGGAAATATGGATATTCCATGTCTTTGTTGCAGGATAAGTTACTAAGACAGTGATTTCTGAAATATTTTATGCATACAATGAACAGTAAATGGTTTGAGTAAAAACCCTTCTTTGATTTCGTACTCTAATGACATCAAGACTTGAACCACAGGCACATGTAGAAGTTACCAAATTAGATTTTTTATCTCCCAAATAATAGTATGAGTTCCTTATACTTATTTCTTAAGTATTCATTATACTTATTTTAATATATTAGAAGTGGTGCCTTAACACATTTTAATTTTTTTCCCTAAGGTTGCTTACTTTTAAAATTACAGGGTCCAGAGGAATTACAAAAGATAAAGCCACCGTTTCATCAAATCTGAAAGCATTGTCAAAGTAAATTTTTTACAATAGCCAACCACCCAAGGAGGAGCTAAGTTAAATCCAACATTGAGCACCCCATGGCACCTTGTTGGCACACTGTTTGGCTGCTATTTTTGGGGTAGGACAACATGCTGTCCCCAGGAAACACCATAATCTAGAGACCCTCATCGTTCTGTGAATTTCTGCATGATTCTGTCCCTGAATTAGCTCTACCTATGAAAGCCAGATTTGAAAAATCCAGGAGAAGCCGGGTGCCGTGGCTCATGCCCGTAATCCCAACATTCTGGGAGGCCAAGGTGGGCAGATACCAGGTCGGGAGTTTGATACCAGCCTGACCAACATGGAGAAACCCCATCTCTACTAAAAATACAAAATTAGCCAGGCATGGTAGTGCACGCCTGTAATCCTAGCTACTTGGGAGGCCAAGGCAGGAGAATCGCTTGAACCCAGGCGGCAGAGGTTGCGGTGAGCTGAGATCATGCCATTGCACTCCAGCCTGGGCAACAACAGCTAAACTGTCTCAAAAAAAAAAAAAAAAAAAATCCAGGAGTTACCTCCAGTTTACTTTGGCCCAAGTCTCGTATACAAAGAGCATTTAAAATAAGTTACTGCAAGTCCTACAAAGTAACTCGCACTGGGGAAAGGACTACACATGAAACAGGAACATATATGCCACCCCCTATGGGATACCTCAGAGGGATTTCGAGTTTGGTTCCAGACCACCAATAAAAGAGTCACACAAATTTTCTGGTTTCCCAGTGCATATAAAAGTTTTTCATACTAAAGTGTAGTCTGTTAAGTGTGCAATAACATGTCTAAAAAAATAATATATATACCTTAATTTTAAAATATTGCTAAAAGATGCTAGGGATCATCTGAGCCTTCAGCGAGTTATAAATGTTGGTGTGGGGTATTGTTGAGGGCTGCTGACTGATTAGGGTGGTAGTTGCTGAAGGCTGGGATGACTGGCAATCTCTTAAAATAAGACAATGAGGAAGTTTGCTTCAGTTTTTTGTTTGTTTTGAGATGGAGTCTTGCTCTGTCACTCAGGCTGGAGTGCAGTGGCATGATCTTGACTCACTGCAACCTCTGCCTCCTGGTTCAAGTGATTCTCGTGCCTCAGCCTCCTGAGTAGCTGGGATTACAGGTGCCTGCCACCGTGCCCGGCTAATTTTTGTTATTTTTAGTAGAGACAGGGTTTCGCCATGTTGGCCAGTCTGGGCTCGAACTCCTGGCCTCCCAAAGTCCTGGGATTACAGGCATGAGCCACTGCACCTGGCCATCCATTGATTGTTCCATTCACTAAAGATTTCCCTGTAGCATGTGATGCTGTTTGGTAGCATTTTACCCACAGACCTTCTTTCAAAATTGGGGTCAATCCCCCCAAACCCTGCCACTGCTTTGTCAACTAATACCCCGAATCCTTTGTTATCATTTAAACACTATTCACAGCATATTCACTAGGAGTAGATTCTATCTCAAGAAACCACTTTCTTTGCTCATCCGTAAAAAGCATCTCCTCATCTATCAAAGTTTTATCATGAGATGGCAACAATGCAGCCACATTTTCAGGCCCCACTTCCAATTCTATTTGTCTTGCTACTTCTGCCACATGTACAGTGACTTCCCTCACTGAAGTCTTGAACCCCTCAACATCAGTGATGAGGATTGGAATTAACTTCTTTCAAACTCCTGTTAATGTGGAGATATATACATATACCTATATATAATGTATATATAAAATGGATAGGTATGTTGTCCTGCCTGTAAAATACCACCCAGTGTGCCAATTGAAATATATATAATTTTTAAATATTTATGTATGTATTATACATATATTTATATATATATTTAAATTTATATTTATATATATATTTATATATATATATATTTATATATATATATATATATTTTTTTTTAAAGAGTGTCTGTCACCCAGACTGGAGTGCAGTGGCACAGTCAGCTGACTGCAGCCTCAAACTTGGGCTCAAACAATCCTGCCATCTTAGTGTCCTGAGTTGCTGGGAATACAGGCATGTGCCACCACTCTTGGCTAATTTAAAAAAAAAATTTGTAGAGACAGGGTCTCGCATTGTTGCCTAGGCTGGTCTCAAAACTCCTGGCCTCAAGCAATCCTCCCACCTTGGCCTCCCAAAGTGCTGGGTTTACAGGCATGAGCCACTGTGGCTGATACATGTACTTTTAATTTTTCATTTTTCTTTTTTTCCCCCTCTAGTCTCTAGTTACATACCATAAGTGGATATTTTGACCTCCCATGAATCACAAATGTTCTTAATGGCATCTCGAATGATGAATCCTTTCCAGAAGATTTTCAATTTACTTTGCTCAGAACTATCAGAGGAATCACGATGACAGCTATAGCTTTATGAAATGTATTTTGTAAATAAGACTTGAAAGTCAAAATTTCTCCTTGATCCCTGGGCTTCAGAATGGATGTTGTGTTAGCAAGCATGATAACAGCATCAGTCTCTGTACATCTCTATAACAACTCTTGGATGACCAGGTGTATTGTCAATGAGGAGTAATATTTTGAAAGGAAACTTTTTTCTGAGCACTAGAGCTCAACAGTGGGCTTTAAATATTCTGTAAGCCATGCTGTAAATAGATGTGCTGTCATTAACTAGGCTTTGTTGGTCCATTTATAGATCATATTTAGCATAATTGTTAAGGGCGCTAGGATTTTCAGAATGGTAAAGGAATGTTGGCTTTAAAGTCATCAGTTGTATTAGCCCCTAACAAGAGCATCAGCCTGTTCTTTGAAGCTTTGAAGACAGGCATTGACTTCTCTCTAGCTATGAAAGTCTTAGATGGAATCTTCTTCCAATAGAAGGCCGTTTCATATACATTTAAGATCTGTTGTTTTGGCTGGGCACGGTGGCTCACACCTGTAATGCCAGCACTTTGGGACACCGAGGTGGGCAGATTGCTCAAGGTCAGGAGTTCAAGACCAGCCTGGCCAAACATGGTGAAACTCTGTCTCTACTAAAAATACAAAATTAACCTGGACATGGTGGCACATCCTGTAATCCCAGTTACTTGGGAGGCTGAGGCAGGAGAATCGTTTGAACCCAGGCGGCGGAGGTTGCACAAGATCGCACCACTGTACTCCAGCCTTGGTGACAGAGCAAGACTGTCTCAAAAACAAAAGATTGTTGTTTAGTGTAGCTGCCTTTATCAATGATTTTAGCTAGATCTGGATAACCTGATGCAGCTTCTACGTTAGCACCTGCTGCTTCACCTTGCACTTTTATGTCATGAAGATAGCTTCTTTCCTTAAACCTCAGGAACCATCCTCTCTGCTAGCTTCCAGCTTTTCTTTTGCAATTCCCTCACCTCTCTCAGCCTCCATAGAATTGAAGAGTTAGGGCCTTGCTCTGGATTAGGCTTTGGCTTAAGGGAATGTTGTGGCTGTTTTTATCTTCTATCCAGACCAACTAGAACTTTCTCCATATCAGCAATAAGGCTGTTTAGCTTTATTGTCTTTTGTGTGTTTACTGGAGTAGCATTTTTAATTTCCTTCAAAATTTTTTCCTTTGCATTCATGACTTGGCTTTTCTCCTTTGCACTCACAACTTGGCTAACTGGAGCAAGAAGCCTAGCTTTCTGCCTACCAACATTACTTCCTCACTAACTTAATCATGTTTGCTTTTGATTTAAAGTGACAGACTCTTCCTTTCATTTGGACACTTAGAGGCCTTTGTAGGATAATTAGTTGGCCTAATTTCAAAATTGTGTTTCCAGGAATAGGGAGACCCCAGGAGGGGGAGAGAGAAGGGAAAGTTCGGTGGAACAGTCCAAACACATACAGGGCTTATGGATTAATTTCCCCTTCCTTTATGAGCGCGGTTCATGGTGCCCCAAAACAATTGCAATAATATTAAAGATTACTGATCACAGATCACAATAACAGACATAATAACAATGAAAAATTTTGAAATATTGCGAGAGTACCAAAATGTGACACAGAGACACAAAGCGAGCCAATGTTGAAATACAGGCAGTATCTGCTAAGCGGTATAAAACAATCTATACCTGTACCTCTAGAAAGTAAGGAAGAGCAAATGTTTGGGGCAGCTGGGATTAAATGAGGCCGAGTTCACAGAAGTGATGTGAAATTGCCTCGGGCTAGGCGGTCTCTGTGTCCCCCCGGGTGGCAACTGGCATGTCCCCAGGGCACGGTTAGTCCCAGCGGGCCTGGAGGCGAAGACCGCGTACCTCTCCCTGCCCCCGCGCTCTTGGCCCCCGCCGGCTCCGGAGCGACTGGGAGGAGCTTTAACTCTGGGAAGGACCAGCCCGATCCACGGGAGCCCGAGCGGCGCGCAATCAGAACCAACTGGCCCCACGCTCGGGGGCAGGGGGCGGGGCCGCCGAGGACGGGCCGAGGGCGGGGCCGCCGAGGACGGGCCGAGGGCGGGGCCGCCGAGGACGGGCCGAGGGCGGGGCCGCCGAGGACGGGCCGAGGGCGGGGCCGCCGAGGACGGGCCGAGGGCGGGGCCGCCGAGGACGGGCCGAGGGCGGGGCCGCCGAGGACGGGCCGAGGGCGGGGCCGCCGAGGACGGGCCGAGGGCGGGGCCGCCGAGGACGGGCCGAGGGCGGGGCCGCCGAGGACGGGCCCGGGAGCCTGTGGCTTCAAGAAGCGGAGGTCGGGGAGTCTGGCTGCGCGCTTGGCTGCAATGAGCTCGGCCTCGGGGCTCCGCAGGGGGCACCCGGCAGGTAGGCAGGGGGCGTCGACTGGGCACCGAGCGGGTCTGCGTCTTGCTCCGGCTGGAGGGGAAACGCGGGTTAGCGGACCGGGCGCGCGGACCGGAGCGGGGCCGCGGGTTCCTTCGGCTTTGCAGGGCGGCCTGGAGAAGTTGCACTCTTGGATTGAAGCGCTCAGGGCGGGTGGGGACGGCTTCGCGCTTCAGTCTAAGAAACACTCGGGGACCTGGCTGCCGCCTCCTGGCGGTCCCGAGTAGCGGCGCCGGCGCCGGGGCGTGCCCCTGCCGCCTTTGTCCTCCGGGGCGATGAGCGCTTTCGGGGCGTCCCGGCTGTTTAAACCTTAAAAGGCTGTCCCCACGCGGGCCTGGCGTTTCCCCACACCTGTCCGTTTGAATGTTGACTTTTGGGGGTTGGATCTTTTGTTTGCTCACTTCGAAAAGTGAAAAGGAGGGGTTGTTCCGCCGAATCATAATGAAAACATAACAGGCCCGCGGGGTGCCCGGGCCAAGACCCTGGGTCCGCCCGGGCTTCAGCTGGAGGCGGCCAGTTCCTGGCGGCCAGCACACACCGGTATCTCTCTTCTTCATCCAGGAAAACTGCTGCTGTCTGTCGGTTTGAGCCAAAACCACAATAACTTTTTTCTGCAAAGTAATCAACTGTTAAGAGCGTACGTTCTGTCACTTATTACTGGTAAAGTTTAGAAACTTCAAGCCTGGCCAGAGTAAAACAAACAAAAAGGTCGAAACGCCTGCAGTTGGCCGGCCGTGGTGGCTCACGCCTGTAATCCCAACACTTTGGGGGGCCGAGGCGGGCGGATCACCAGAGGTCGGGAGTTCTGGACCAGCCTAACTAACACGGTGAAACCCCGTCTCTACTAAAAATACAAAAAAATTAGCCAGGCGTGGGCGCAAGCTACTGGGGAGGCTGAGACAGGAGAATCGTTTGAACCCGGGAGGTGGAGGTTGCAGTGAGCCGAGATCGCCCCACTGCACTCCAACCTCGGCGACAGAGTGAGACTTCGAATCAAGAAGAAAAAAAGAAGAAAGAAAGAAACGCCTGCAGTTGGTTAGAGTGCCTTTGTTTAAGAACTTTTTATATTTTGCTGTACAAAGGAAGTGGTGCTCCAGAGGCAAGCTGTAAAAGTCACATGGTCGTAGAGGAAGTAGATAGGTAGCCTTGTCCTGGAGGCACAGTGCAGGGTCCAGTTGCAGTCTCTGGGGGCGGGAAGCCGGGGCTTTCCTTCACTCACCTGCTCCCTTCCTCTTCTTCCTCCACCGCACTCCCCAGTGCGTGTTCTAGGCCTGATGGAGGTTACTCTACATAGGGTTACTAAATGCATTGTTGATGGAGCCGATGGGTAGATTTTCATAGAGAGTGCAGTGAATGAAGACGATGACAGTAGAATGACCGAAGTCGTTTGGGAAGTTGAACAAAGTTTAGAAAGGTAGCCGGTCTCGGGTGGGAGGGGCTGCGTGGGGATGGGCCTACAGAGACTTTGGACTCTGTAGGTGGGCTGGCTTTCAATCCCAACTCCACTTTGCCGACCTTGGCACGCCTGGCCCACTTTCTCTGTCCCTGTTCCTGAGCTGTGGAGCTGTGAGATAAGGTATCTAAGGCGTCAGGCCATCAACAAATGGTAGCTGGCAGGATTATCTGGAGGGACTATCAAATTAGAGTGAGGTGAAAAAAGGAATGATTAGTTTTGTAAAACCTAAGCTGATTTAAGGAACAAGGAGGTGGCGGTTACATTATCCTGCAAAGGAAGAGAAGTGAAAAGAGGGCCAGACACAGTGGTGGGCGCCTGTAGTCCCAGCTACTGGGGAGACTGAGGCAGGAGAATCGCTTGAAACCGGGAGGCAGAGGTTGCAGTGAGCCAAGATTGTGCCACTGCACTGCAGCCTGGGCGACAGAGGGAGGCTCTGTCTCAAAAAAAAAAGTGAAAAGAGGTCAAGAATCAGGTTTAAAGAAGGGCACATTTTTGATAAGTAGATTGCAGATGAAAAGGAATTTCTATATCTGTTACAGAGGGTAGCTCCTTCATTAAAATTTATTTTCTCCATATCAATAAAGCTATTTCTTACTGTATCCAGGTTTTTAAATGTTAATGCAGGCCGGGCGCAGTGGCTCATGCTTGTAATCCCAGCACTTCCAGGAGGCTGAGGCAGGTGGATCACTTGAGGCCAGGGGTTCAAGACCAGCCAGGACAACATAGCAAAACCCCGTCTCTACTGAAAATACAAAAAAAAAAATTAGCTGGGTGTGGTGGCGCATGCCTGTAATCCCAGCTACTCAGGAGGCTGAGGCGGGAGAATCGCTTGAACCCGGAGGCGGAGGTTGTGGTGAGCTGAGATCACGCCACTGCACTCCAGCCTGGGCGACAGAGCAAGACTCCATCCCAAAAAAACAGTAATAAAAAATAAATATTAATGCGGCATAATGATACTTCAGTGCCCCCTTCTGGAAAGCTTGTCTGCTTGGGATACACAGCTCAAGGTGGTCATGATGTGTTATTTTCTCTGCAATCTGTGGGTAAAGTTTATCAACTCCAGAAAAGTATTGGAACTTAGGTCCTGGCATCTGTCTCCATAGCTTTTTGTTCTGATTCAGTGTTTGCTAGAGTGGCCACTGGACCTGGTCATTAACTGGTACTGCAGGATGCAGGGTGCACTTTGTGAGAGTGAAGGTAAGTTACAGCTGGCCAGCATCAGAACTGGGATGTCCAGAGCCTAGGTTTTTTCCTACATCCGTAGCATTAACAAACAACAACAACAACAAAAAACTTAAAAAAAAAAATCCCTCACTGAGGTTGCCAAATCTGTTAACTTTGAAACTGAATGTATTAAGAGATGGGGTCTAGCTCTGTTACCCAGGCTGGAGTATGGTGGCTATTCACAGGGGCAGTCATAGCACACTATATCCTAGAACTCTTGGGCTCAAGAGATCCTCCTGCCTTGGCCTTCCAAGTAACCGGGACTATAGGCTTGCCACTATGCCTGGCCAGAACGTCATTTTAAACAGATTTTCTTGAGCAGCTACTTAATACTAGTTAGCCATTCCTAAACCTGTAGGTCTTGACTAATGTGAGGGCATATTTGAGACAACCCAAACTCACATCTTAAGTTATTAATTTTAATGTGTCAGCTAACAACTGGGAAGATACTTCTTTGGGAATATGAGAAACAAGAGTTTTAAAGACCCAAGCAAGAATACATCTCCAGTGTTTTCACCCTGAGGGATATGAGTTAGTTTGCTGAGCAGCCATTTGGCACAGCTTCCATGAGTTAAGTTGTGAGCCGCCTTCGGCTCAGCAGTCAGTATGGAGCAGAAGCCACAGGAGGTGAGCCGCTGGCCTGCTGCCACCGAGGAAGACACTGAGACACTGAGTGCTTTCCAAGTTGTGCAGAATTTTGGCAGGTGAGGAGGATGGTTGTGACATATGGATTTAATTTTCTTGAAGTTATTGTTTCTTTACACTCTAACTGGTTAAAAGATAAGCAGGTGAGGTTATCAAAAGGCAGTAGATCCCGACAGCTTTTGAAAATGGGAAGAGTGAAATCCCTGTGCTGTCTTCATAGAGCAGTGTGTGGAGTAGGGAGTACCTGGTTACTGTGCTCACCTAGGGCAAAGGTCGGACTAAACAGCTTTCTCATCTGCCATGCAGCGGGGAGGACCAGTTGGAGAGGTTGCTTTTGGCTCTCACACCTTAGTGTAAAAATCACTTTGTGAAAAATGCAGCTGTCACCTCCTTCCTCCAAGATTCTGATTCTGCCTCAGTTAGGATCCAGGAATCTGCATTTTAACATCCACACCAGGAATTCTGATGCCCAAGGCTGAGCAAAACTGACTTAGGGCGTACGGACAGAGGATGCCTTAGTGGGGTCTTAGTTGGGTCTCATTGCTTGGGGCAGTTCCAGGAGGAATAGGCTAAAAGGGACTTGAACTGAATTCCCCACCTTGTATTTTTTTTTTTTTTTTTTTGAGGAGAAGTGAGGTTAGATCAATCAGGTGATGGGGGCTAGTAATGGGGAGATCTCTAAGGAGAGGGGAACCAACGCTTTTGGCTAGGAGATGATGGGTAAGAGTCCGTGCTTTAGGGTCATTCTTCCTCAACTGAAGGGTGCATCTTGCTATACTGCTAATATTTCGGTTTATTCATTGCTGTCTCCCCTTTAAGCTGTTGAGCTATCAGGTAAAAACAGATGCATGAGTGGATGGGGCCTTTATTGTAGAAGATGCCACACTTTTTGCACTGTCCAGTGTAGAAGCCACTGGCCAATTAATTTAAATTGAAAATAAAATCGAGTTCCTCAGTTGCATTAGCTGCATTTAAATGCTCAAGACACATGTGGCCAGTGGCTACCTTATGAGACAGTGCAAATACGGAACAATTCCACCATCACAGACACTTCCATGACATAGCACTGCTCTAGAGAGTAGAGAGGAATTCAGTGGAAGGCTGTCCAGGGAGTAGGGAGTCCAGTTGAGAATGGAGAGCAGAGGGCTCCCCTTACAGGGTTGGAAATGCAGATGTGTCATGCAGGAGATCCAAGGTCCAAGTCTTTGCCCTTGCCCTGCCCTTCCTCCACCCAAACTTCTACCTCTTCCAGGCCTACACCACTGCTAATCCAGCATTAACCACAAACTATATTTCAGTTTTCCTGTAGGACTTAATTATTTGTTTCAGAAAACGTGCAAAAACATTTTCTGCATAACAAAGCAACTTCATATTTCAACTCCGTAATCACAGAACTGTTACTCTAGGCATATTTGCAGTGAACGCATTTGTGTAATATTTTCTCCATTTCTGTTTATAAGATTGTTATTTTGCAGGTCCAGTTGGGGGTGAGAAAGCATAGAGCTGTTAATTTATAGTTTGTTTATTAGTAAGCAGTTTCCCTTCATTTCCTTTTCTTCACATACTTTGGCTTTTAAACTAACCAAAACAGAAGGGTCTTACAGTTTGGGAGTCAGAAGGGCGATGGGAGTTCCTACTATATTTTACTACCATAAGTCAAAAGTAATTAACAAAAATCAACTTTTTTTGATAGGTGGGGAAGAAAACATGACAGAAACAGATGCCTTCCATAAAAGGTAAAGCTGTGCTCTTTTCTAATAAAGGCCTCTTCCTTTGATGGTCATGATCAGCCTACAGAAATCAAAGCAAGAATGGGTCCTGGGAGCTAGGAAGTAAAACTGAGTAGGCCAAGTTTTAGCCTTTGGGGAGCTCATTTGTAGATAGGCAGGTTGTGCTGCCCCTGGTTGTCGAGGGACCTGGAGTGATGTTCAGAATGCATATTAATTGGCATGGCATGAGCCTAGAGCTAGAGCTTGGTTCTGAGCCTCGTGGTTATTCTTGGTTGCTGGATCCTGGGGGCCAGGGGAAAGACATGAAGGCAGAGGGTTAGGGATGTGTCAGGATGGCACATGGCTGCTCTTTACCAATTGGCAGAGAGATATTTCAGGACTTTCCTTATTAGCATGGCCTTTCCTGGAGCACACCAGTGGAACATCAGCCTGGCAAGGAGGAAGCTCAGATCTCTATCTACATGTTGACCTAGAACTTGGAGGGGCTCATTATTTAATGTGACTTGAAGTGATTGTTTTTCGACTTTTCATTAACAGAGAAATGTTTGATCCAGCAGAAAAGTACAAAATGGACCACAGGAGGAGAGGAATTGCTTTAATCTTCAATCATGAGAGGTTCTTTTGGCACTTAACACTGCCAGAAAGGCGGGGCACCTGTGCAGATAGAGACAATCTTACCCGCAGGTAGTAGATTTATCTACCTATCAAGATGAGGCAGTTAAGTGATAAAATTACTTTTGGCCAGGTGTGGTGATTCATGCTGGTAATCCCAGCACTCTGGGAAGCCAAGGTGGGAGGATCACTTAAGGCAAGGAGTTTGAGACAAGTCTGGGCAACAGAGTGAGACCTGGTCTCTACAAAAAATAAAAATCAATTAGCTGGGCATGGTGGCGGTAGTCCCAGCTACTCTGGAGGCTGAAGGGGGAGGATTGCTTGATCCCAGGAGTTCAAGGCTGCACGGAGCTGTGATCATGCCACTGCACTCCAGGCTGGGCAACAGAGTGAGACCTTGTCTCTAAAATAAAAAATAAAATAATTTTTTTCCATGTTTCCAAAAGAAAAGTTAAAAAAAATTAAAAATTAAAAAAATTCCAGACTTCTAGATGTAGGGAAAAAAAAAGTTACTTATCATAACTTGTCAACACTAATGAGGTAACAGCAGATCAAGAGTGTTGGAGGATGGGCCTTGCTTTGATGCAGCCTCCCTTAAGAACTTGCCTGAGTTGGCCGGGCATGGTGGCTCACTCCTGTAATCCCAGCACTTTGGGAGGCTGAGGCAGGCGGATGGATCATGAGGTCAGGAGATCGAGACCATCCTGGCTAACATGGTGAAACCCTGTCTCTCCTAAAAAATACAAAAAATTAGCCGGGCGTGGTGGCGGGCGCCTGTAGTCCCAGCTACTCGGGAGGCTGAGGCAGGAGAATGGCTTGAACCCAGGAGGCGGAGCTTGCAGTGAGCCAAGATCGAGCCACTGCACTCCAGCCTGGGCGACAGAGAGCCTCTGTCTCAAAAAAAAAAAAAACAACAAAAAACTTGCCTGAGTTATTTTCCTTACTCTGTTCTATTAAATGTTGACAGGCTTTTGCATTTATACTAACATTTGCATAGTAGACAACAACACTCTAAATTGAATCGGCTGTCATGATTAAATCCTTTCGGACCATGGTGAATGAAGGGAAAACCACCATTGTTATATTTCATTTCTTTTCTCCTAAAGAAAGCAAATTTATGTGTCATTAAAATGTGTATAGATTCTTCCAAAGTAAGGGTATTTGACAACTTTGAAAAGTTTATAGGCTAACATTTCATTTAATATATCACTAGGTTTTCAGATCTAGGATTTGAAGTGAAATGCTTTAATGATCTTAAAGCAGAAGAACTACTGCTCAAAATTCATGAGGGTAGGTAGTTTTGCTATCATATAGTTCATCTTCCTCTAATGAAACCGAGTCCTTTATCCTATCTGTAAAGACAGGTATAAGTAATTACTTGTGTGACAAAAAAAAAGTATTAATTTAGCACAGGTTACAGGTTTTGGGTATGCTGCTGTGTTTCCATTACCCAGCACATTTAGAGACCCTTGCAAATAATTATACCTCTAAAGTTTATATTTAGCATACCACTAGTTACAGTCTATTGTAGAAATGAATGAAATGACCCCTTCAATTGGCAGTAAAAGCCTAAAATGCAAGTACTACAGGTGCTGGGCAGTCAACAGGCTCATTTTCTCATTGACTCCTTTCATGCCTCGTTTTCTCACTGGTTTCCAAATAGTGTTGGTTTACATACATTACCTCCTTTAATTCTCACAGCGTCAATATGGGGTAGGTATTCTAATTATAACAACCTGTATTATAATCATCACTGCATGCCAACCATTATATTTGCATAATTACTTTAAACTTTCTTCAGAGCTCTTCTTTAAACTGCACATCATTCTAACTTTGGCTGCTTTTACCAGCTTTTCTACTTTGCTCAGAAGCTTTGGAGGACATCAGTCTCATGTCACCGCACCTGGCTTTGAGTACTCTTTTGGAAGCTCTAAGTGCTATAGTCTTTTTGTTTTTTTTTTGAGATGGAGTCTCGCTGTCCCCCCCAGGCTGGAGTGCAGTGGCGTGATTTCAGCTCACTGCAGCCTCCACCTCCTGGGTTCAAGCAATTCTCCTGTCTCAGCTTCCCAAGTAGCTCGCCCCCATGCCCAGCTAATTTTTGTATTTTTAGTAGAGATGGGGTTTCACCATGTTGGCCAGGCTGGTCTTGAACTCTGGCCTCAAGTGATCCACCTGCCTCGGCCTCCCAAAATGCTGGGATTCCAGGCGTGAGCCACTGCACCTGGCCCTAAGTGCTGTATTCCTATAGTGAAAGTGCAACAATGCGTGGGGAGCTGTTGAGCTGCAGTTTCTGGGTCTTTCCACTCTGCTCTAAGGTCTCTGCTGATATAAGGAAATTTTTAGTTTATTGCCAAAATAACTTGGATCTTAAGTGAGATTCCCTATCATAATCCCTTCATGTTTTCCACATCATTCTGTGTTTTAGAAAGGCTAATGAAATTTGGTCAAACTCTATTACTCTGAACTTTAATAAATTTGGATTTTTTAAAAAATAAGATATAGTACGGTATATTGTTTGATTAAAGACTAAATTAAGTTGTTTCATCACAGATATTTTACACTTATTAAAGAGTAGGCCGGGCATGGTGGCTCATGCCTGTAATCCCAGCACTTTGGGAGGCCGAGGCGAGGTGGATCACCTGAGGTCAGGAGTTCGAGACTAGCCTGGCTACATGGCAAAACCCTGTCTCTACTAAAAATACAAAAATTAGCTGGATATGGTTTCGAATCTGTAATCCCAGCTACTTGGGAGGCTGAGGCAGGAGAATCGCTTGAACCTGGGAGGTGGAGGTTGCAGTGAGCCAAGATCGCGCCACTGCACTCCAGCCTGGGCACCAAGAATGAAACTCTGTCTCAAAAAAACAAAAAAGACAAAACCACAAATTTTCCTCCTCCCCAATCATGTGGATGTAACTTTATTCTGGTGTTAATAAACTGAATTTTTATGTGTAGATAACAAGCATCATATTTTCATTTCTATATTCTCTTTTGGGTCCTTTATAGTGTCAACTGTTAGCCACGCAGATGCCGATTGCTTTGTGTGTGTCTTCCTGAGCCATGGCGAAGGCAGTCACATTTATGCATATGATGCTAAAATCGAAATTCAGACATTAACTGGCTTGTTCAAAGGAGACAAGTGTCACAGCCTGGTTGGAAAACCCAAGATATTTATCATTCAGGTAAGACTGAGTACATTATCATCTTAATTATAAAGTCTGTCATTCTCAACATGTGATAAAGGTCTAAAAGCCAGTTTTGAAAGTAACTTTCTCCAGTAATTGGACAGGCCCTTTTTGAATTCTGACCAATCATAGTTGCACTTTGAGCTGTTAGTAATAATTCTTTGACACTCTCATTGTCTGTATTATAAAATAACAGCATTTGGATTGAGATTTGAAGTGACTCACAAAGTAACCAATGTGCTACTCCCTGTCCGAGCCTGATACCAAGGAGAGCCATTGGAAAGCGTACCTGCTGATTGAAGAGTGCCGTGCAAGGCAACCTCATCAGACTAGGTTTGCTTCTTTGGGAGGTGGAGAGCATATAAACCAGTGGAAAGAATGGAAAAATAAAGCCTTCTAGTCCTATCCTGTCTCATCCCTTTCACATTGCCCCTTAAACCAAGATTGTTTCCCCGCTGCCAAATTGGTTTTAGGGATAAAAGTATTTTTTACAGGCGTGATGGCTCACACCTGTAATCCCAGCACTTTGGGAGGCTGAGGCAGGCAGATCACCTGAGGAGTTCAAGACCAGCCTGGCAAACATGGTGAAACCCTGTCTCTACTAAAAATACAAAAATTAGCTGGGCATGGTGGCAGGTGCCTGTAATCCCAGCCATTCGGGAAGCTGAGGCACGAGAATTGCTTGAACCTGGGAGGCAGAGGCTGTAGTGAGCCGAGAGCATACCACTGCACTCCAGCCTGGGCGTCAGAGCGAGACTCTGTCTAAAAAAAAAAAAAAAAATTTTTTTTTTGGCGTGAATATTACTTGGCACATCATTAAGGATTTTTTTTTTTTTTTTTGAGACGGAGTCTCACTCTGTCCCCCAGGCTGGAGGGCAATAGTGCAATCTCGGCTCACTGCAACCTCCGCCCCCGGGTTCAATTATTCTCCCACTTCAGCCTCCCAAGTAGCTGGGATTACAGGCACCTGCCATCATGGCTGGCTAATTTTTGTATTTTCATAGAGATGGGGTTTCACCATGTTGGCTAGGGTGGTCTTGAACTCCTGACCTCAGGTGATCTGCCCGCCTTGGCCTCCCAAAGTGTTGGGATTACAGGCATGAGCCACTGCGCCCGGCCAAAGATTTTGAACTACAAGAGAAACCTGACATGCCAGTGTCACAATTCTGTATTTCCATGAATGGCATGGAGGACATGAAATAACATTATGTTAGTCTATTCTTGCATTGCTATAAAGAAATACCTGAGACTGGGTAATTTATAAGGAAGAGAGACTTGATTGGCCTACAGTTCGGCAGGCTGCACAGGAAGCATGGTGCTGGCATCTGCTTCTGGTGAGGCCTTAGGAAGCTTACAATTATGGTGGAAGGTGACAGACAGCCAGCATATGACTTGTTGGGAGTGGGAGCAAGAGAGTGCCAAGGGAGGGGTCCCAGACTCTCTTAAATCACCAGATTTCATGTGAACTGAGTGAGAGCTCACTTACACCAAGGGGATGATGCTAAACCATTCATGAGAGATCCTCCCCGATGATCCAGTCACCTTCCACCAGGCTTCACCTCCCACACTGGGAACCACATTTTAACATGAGATTTGGAGGGGACAAACATTCAAACCATATCAAACATGAAACTGCATTTCGCATCGTACCATAAAGCCTTGTTTTGGGGTGAGGAAGTGGCTGTTAAGTGAAGGATGACTGCCTCGTTTCTGGTTTGGACAACTGCATTGGAATGTCTGTGGGACATGGAATTGGTCATACAGGTGTAGAACCTAAGACAGGTGGCCTCGGCTGGAGAAATAAATCAGGAGGTGGTCGTGGAAGCCATGGGATTAGATGAGTTTACTCGTGTTGAATACAGCCTGAAAAATAAGCATAAAACAAAACCAAGGGGCACCCATGAGGAATGGGCTGAAGAGGGAAGATACTGAGGAGGATGGACACCAGGAGAAAAACAAGAAACAAATAATGAAATGATTGTTTTGTGAAAAGGGGAGTGGCCAACACTGTCAAACACAAGAGAATTGGAAATAACTAATGAGCTACTGTGGGAAGAGAGCCACAAATGAAATCGTTTGCCAAGTTACTTTCTCTCTCTATGCCTTAGATTCTTGGTAAAAAGAGCACCTGCCTCATGGGGTGGTTGTGTGGGCAAAATCACCTGACTGACATAATGAATGAAAACCACTTAGAACAGTGCCTGGCATACAGCACACCCTCAGTAAAGGTTCGCTCTTACTCTTATTGCAGTTGACTGGGCAGGTGATGTCATCAGGTTAAAGGTGTTCTATGTTATATTTAGGAAGGACAGTAGAAAAAAGGCCTGAAAATAAGCCTGCTGATACCAAGATTAAAATCTGCCTATAGAAACGGGATAGTAGGGATTTTCTATGTATTTTATGATTTGAAATCATTCAGGACTTTCTTTTGATGCTCATAATTCTTTAACCATTTCAGAACTGATTGATGCATTTATAATGCTACAACAGAATCTTATTAGCTGACTGTATTCGTGTATAGGGTGACCATAACAAAGTACCAGACTGTGTGGTTTAAACAGCAGGAATTTATCGTCACAGTCCTGGAGCTGGAAGTCTCAGATGAAGGTGTGGGGAGGATTGGTTTCTTCTGAGGCCTCCCTTCTTGGCTTGTAGGTGGCCATCTTGTCCCTGTGCCTTCATATGGTCTTTCTTCTGTGCATGTCTGTGTCCCAATTTCTTCTTATGAAGACATTGGTCATGTTGGATTTGGGCTCACCCGTATGACCTCATCTTCCTTAATCACCTCTAAAGGCCCTGTCTTCCAATACAGTCAGAGTTGAGGTATTGGGGCTAGGACTTCAACATATGAATTTTTGGGGAACACAATTCAGCTTGTAAAAGTCACTTATGAGAAGAGTTTAATGTTAGCCTCTGAGTGAGTCAGAATTTAATGTTAATTATGAGTCCAAATTTAATGTAAATTCTGAGTGAGTCAATTAGTGGGTGAAAATTTGAGACCTCACTTTTTAATGGGCACACAAGGAAGATGGTGCATTAGTAGGTATCTCCTCAGGTCAGGCTGGATGTCATTTTAACTCCTAACAATTTATAGCAGCAGCCAGGCAAGCAAAAGTCAATCTGGAAATACACTGCCTGCCTAAATAGAAACACTTAGGTCAATACTATAGCTTTCAAAAGGGAAGGTAACACCGTGTGCCCTGGGTGTGGTTAATCTGTAAGAAATTTTAAAACCACAAGCTTTTTCCTCTACAGTATACCCTTCTACCAACATAATTTGATGTATACTTGGGGATGCCAATTTTTTCTGAAAACATTAACTAAAAGAAAACCTAAGTAAGGAAACAACTTTGTTGGCTTTTGTGCCCTCCAAACCTGAATGTATTGCTTCTGAACTGCTCAGAATGTGGTTTCTGTTGTAATGAAGGGGTACTGGCTTACACATTCACTGCACACATTAAGCACTGGGAAGGAAACAGTAGGCAAAGAGGTGGGTTTTTCCTCCTTGTCTTGTCTTGTAGGCATGTCGGGGAAACCAGCACGATGTGCCAGTCATTCCTTTGGATGTAGTAGATAGTCAGACAGACAAGTTGGACACCAACATAACTGAGGTGGATGCAGCCTCCGTTTACACGCTGCCTGCTGGAGCTGACTTCCTCATGTGTTACTCTGTTGCAGAAGGTGTGTGGTGTTTAAAACAAACATATAATTGCGTCTCTTGGCTAAGGTCCTGTAAGTTTCACCTTTGATTGGTTTGGGTCAGATCTTTTGGTTGGGACATTGTGATTCCATCCTGAAGCTCACAGACTTAGAAAGAATTTCTTTGACCACATGGCACAGAATGATAAATGAAAGTGTAAAGTACCTTACAGAAAAATAATTCCTGAGAGTTATGTTGAGTAAAGCAACAGTCTAATTAATTATATTAATATTAGCAGCCTACCATCAGTTACTGAGGGTGGTAGTGCCATTGTGGTAATTGTCATGGAAAGCTTTAATTTTTTTTTTTTTGAGACAAGGTCTCAACTCTGTCACTGAGGCTGAAGTGCAATGGCATGATCATGGCTCACTGCAGCCTCAGTTTCTCAGGCTCAAGCAATCCTCCCACCTCAACCCCCCTGTAGCTGGGACTATAGGCATGCACCACCATGCTTGGCTAACTTTTTAATTTTTCTGTAGAGATTGGGTCTTGCTATGTTGCCCAGGCTGGTCTCAAACAATCCTCCAGCCTTGGCCTCCCAAAGTGCTGGGATTACAGGTATGAGCCATCGCGTGCGTGCGTGCGTATTTTTTTTTTTTTTTAATAGTCTCACTCTGTTGCCCAGGCGTGTGTGTGTGTGTGTATTTTTTTTTTTTTTAATAGTCTCACTCTGTTGCCCAGGCTGGAGTGCAGTGGTCCAATGTCAGCTCACTGCAACCTCTGTCTCCTGGGTTCAAGTGATTCTCCTACCTCAGCCTCCCGAGTAGCTGGGAATACAGGTGCCTGCCACCACGTCCAGCTAATTTTTGTAGTTTTAGTAGAGATGGGGTTTCACCATGTTGGCCAGGCTGGTCTCGAACTCCTGACCTCAAGTGATCTGCCTGCCTCAGCCTCCCAAAGTGCTGGGATTACAGGCATGAGCCACCATGCCCAACTGAAAAATATTTTGATAATGGTTCTTTGCTTTTGTAGTAAATAATTTTGACTTCTTTTTAGTAATCTCATGTCTCAATCATTGTCTATCTTGGGAATTTTTTAGGAAATGGAAGAAATTATATAGAATTAACCCCGTGTATATAAAACTATATAGAATTAATCTCTTTTCCCACTTGAAAAGAGTCAAAAAAATTTAAAAGCCATTTATATCATGGACACATCTTAAGACTCTTCTAAGGATTTTTAAGAACTTACACTTCTGTAACTAAAAAAAGAAAGCCAGAAAACTGCAGCAACATTTTCCTTCTCACTTTTTTAGGATATTATTCTCACCGGGAAACTGTGAACGGCTCATGGTACATTCAAGATTTGTGTGAGATGTTGGGAAAATATGGCTCCTCCTTAGAGTTCACAGAACTCCTCACACTGGTGAACAGGAAAGTTTCTCACCGCCGAGTGGACTTTTGCAAAGACCCAAGTGCAATTGGAAAGAAGCAGGTTCCCTGTTTTGCCTCAATGCTAACTAAAAAGCTGCATTTCTTTCCAAAATCTAATTAATAGAGGCTATCTAATTTTACAGTCTGTATTGAAAATGTCTTAGCCAGGCGTAGTTACTCACACCTGTAATCCCAGCACTTTGGGAGTCCAAGGTGGGCAGATCACCTGAGGTCGGGAGTTCGAGACCAGCCTGACCAACATGGAGAAGCCCCATCTCTACTAAAAATACAAAAAAAAATTTAGCTAGGTATGGTGGCGCATGCCTGCAATCCCAACTACTTGGAAGGCTGAGGCAGGAGAATCACTTGAACCCAGGAGGTGGAGGCTGCGGTGAGCCGAGATTGCGCCATTGCACTCCAGCCTGGGCAACGAGTGAAACTCCGTCTCAAAAAAAAAGAAAATGTCTTTCTCTTCCTTTTATATAAATATCGTTAGGGTGAAGCATTATGGTCCAATGATTCAAATGTTTTAAAGTTTAATGCCTAGCAGAGAACTGCCTTAAAAAAAAAAAAAAAAAAAAGTTCATGTTGGCCATGGTGAAAGGGTTTGATATGGAGAAACAAAATCCTCAGGAAATTAGATAAATAAAAATTTACAAGCATTTGTATTATTTTTTAATAAACTGCAGGGTTACACAAAAATCTAGCTGATTTAAATCTAGCTGATGATTTAACTTGTATTTTGTCACTTTTTTATAAAAGTTTATTGTTTGATGTTTTTAAAGGTTTTTGAAATCCAGGAATTAAATCATCCCTTAATAAAATATTTGAAATTCATATTTTATTACATTTTTCTAACTCACATTCTTGTTCATTTGTGTAATTGATAGATGTTTTTTACTCGGTCATTTAAATGTTTAATATTTCATCTACATATGAATTACCACATTTTGTGTATGACTTTAATTCCTACTTTAAAAAAAATCAGCATTCCAGAATTGTCGTATGGCATTCTGAGGATGAAATAGAAAATATGATAATTCTTAGCCACTATAGGTTGAACACCTGCAAAATCTGATTCTGTCAGCATCTTCCATGTTAAGTTCCTACAAACAGTCCAACAGTCATCAGACCCATTCACACACAATCACATCAATAGAATAACAGATGTTACTTTCAAGGTTCAATTCTTATTAATATGATATAGAATCTGAATAATACTGTTTTGTTAATAATCTGCCAGAGGCTGAAGAAAGTTAACTGTTTTGGCTTCGATACCTGAAACTTGTGATTTGCAGGTTCAAAAGCAATCGTTTATATACACTGTTTCAGTTGAAGTTCAAAAAGTACCAACTATACTTTATGGTTGGTGGAACATTTATGCCTTTTTGATAAATGATAAAAAGATCTTACTCCCAACTACTGCATATTAAAAAAAGAAGTTAATGACAAGATGATTCCGTGGGAGGTTGAGGCAGGAGGGTTGCTTGAGCCCAGGAGTTTGATTTGGCAAGACCTGGTCTCTGATTTTTTTAAAAGGATGATTCCAAATTAAGTCTAAGAATGGAAGTGAATGCCAAGCACAGACCCTTTCACCTCCACATAGAGAATAAACGTGGGACAAGCTGACAAGGATTTTTAGCTAACAGCAGCCACTGTTGCTTTGATAGACGCATACAAGCCCTTTCTAACACTAGCAAGTCATAAAAATCCAAAAAGTAAAAATCTCAGTTGAGAACTTCAAACAATACTTCTGTTTTACAAGAATTTAATAACAAAGATTAAACAATCAAAATGAACCATGGGACTCAAAAACATCCTAAGTTGCAAAATCAATACGTAATGGAAAATCTGACAACATTTAAAACTGTAAGATTAATTCTTTTCATTGAGTTCTTCTACTTGCATTTGCAAATAGAGAGAATGACGCGCCTGTTTCAGGGATTCTTTAGCCTGTCATGGGAAAAAGAAAAAGCATGTGATCAGAAAGAAGAGAAACATACCAACATTACTGCTTGAGAGGAATTCTATAAACTTAGCGTCTCCTTACAGCAATAAAATGTTTAAACTATTAGTGGCAAATGGCTAAAATATATATTTTTTTTCTTGAGATGGGGTTTCATTCTGTCACCCAGGCAGGAGTGCAGTGGTACCATCTCAGCCCACTGCAACCTCTGCCTCCCTGGTGCAAGTCATTCTCCTGCCTCAGCCTCCCAAGTAGCTAGGACCACAGGTGCCCACCACCATGCCCACCTAATATTTTTTGGTATTTTTTGTAGAGATGGAGTTTTGCCATGTTGCTCTGGCTGGTCTTGAACTCCTGGACTCAAGTGATTTGCCCACCTTGGCTTCCCAAAATGACGGGATATAAATATTTCAATTTTATATGTGGATCTTTTTAAAAGATGAGTTTAAGTTTACTAATTCATCCTTATGCCTTAAAAAAAATACAGTTTATACCCTTTATAATGGTTTTCCAGTTAATATTCTTAAAAAAAAACCCTTAACCTACCACTTTATCTTTTTATCTCCACTTTATTACCTTAAACATAATTAACAAGGTGTTATATTTAAATTTTTTTATTTTAGAGATGGGGTCTTGCTCTGTTGCCCAGGCTGGAGTGCAGTGGTGTGATCATAGTTCACTGCAGCGTTGAACTCTTGGGTTCAAGGGATCTTCCTGCTTCAGCTTCCCAAGTAGCTAGGGCTACAAGCATGTGCCACTATGTCCAGCTAATTTAAAAACAAATTTTGTAGAGATGAGGTCTCACTATGTTGACTAGACTGGTCTCCAATTTCTGGACTCAAGAGATCCTCCCACCTCAGCCTCCCAAATCACTGGGATCACACTAGGCTTACCTTCTAAATCTCAAATGCACTGTCTTGTAAACTAGCTGAAAGAACATTCCTTAGCCTTCTCAGATAGGATTATTCAAATATAAGGGAATCCAAAAATTTTTTTTAAAAGCATTATATTTTTCCTATAGAATGACTATATGAAATAAAATACATTTTTTAAAAAGGCTTGGCTGGACATGGTGGCTCACACCTGTAATCCTAACACTCTGGGAGGCCAAGGCAGGTGGATCACTTGAGGTTAGGAGTTTGAGACCAGCCTGGACAACATAGTGGAACTCTGTCTCTACTAAAAATACAAAAAGTAGCCAGGTGTGGTGGCGGGCGCCTATAATCACAGCTAACTCAGGAGGCTGAGGCACAAGAATCACTTGAACCCAGGAGGCGAAGGTTGCAGTGAACTGAGATTGCACCACTACACTCTAGTCTGGGCAACAGAAAGAATCTGTCTCAAAAAAAAATTAAAACGTCCTTCAACTTTTGGACTACAAAATTTGAGTGATTCTGTTTTAAATTCTAGGGATGAGTAATTTAGAAAGTACACATAACAAAAGGTTTGATTACCAGCTACTAAACAAGCATGCATTGAGCAATGGAGGATATTTTTACCAAACTTTTTTGTTATGAAATTACTGATAAAAATGAAAAATCCAGTGATGTGCTGAGAAGTCACCATCTGAACAAAGTTAATGAGTAAATTGGGAGGCCAGAGATAACTGGCTAACAAGCAGACTGTGAAAAAGTACTTAAGAATATAGACTCCGAAATCAAACTTGTGTTCGTACCATGGTTCCTTTACTTTTTAGCAGTGTATACCTGAGTAAGTGCCTTTCAGAAGGGAAAAAGATGAAGGGAGGAATACTATAATGATTCTTCTATCTTTAGGGAAAAGAAACTTATAAATGCCTTAAGTTCCTTATCACAGTGTTTACCTTCCTAAAATTCTATTTTTTATTATTTGCTTAGAAATGGATTTCCAGTGAAAACTTTTATTTTACTATCTCAAGTCATTTAAGAAATTTTAACACACATATTTAAAGCTATCTTCATGTACAGAAGAGTAAAACTGGGGGATATGAAATTAATATGAAATACGTCAACCATTTCAATGAACAATCCCACAACACACAGAAATCTAGGACCAAGATTTAATTTGTGAGGATGAGCCACCAGTTATACTTCCCTGATACTAAGTTCTGGCTCCCAAACAAACCAGCTATAAGATGTATTTGTAGTATACCTTAGCAAGGTCTTCTTTTAACTTGTTGTATTGCTGCACATCAAAATGCTGTTGCTTTGATTTCTTGTGGAAGAACTGAAGAAATTGCCTACTCTTAACAGCTGAGTAAGTATAATCCTTAAAAAAAAAGAGAGAGAAGAAAACAACATGTTTTGAATGAACATAATGCCTCTGCAAGAAAGATGCTTGACTCAGCAACACCAAAGCAAAAGAAGGCAGATGAATGAGTGAAATATTTGCAATGGCCATGAGAGTAAGCATAAGCCAACACAAAACATTTAGTCTCATTTAAGATCTGCTGCTCCTTTCAAAAACAGGCAAGCTGGGAAGAGAAATTACACATAATGGGAAAGAAGAAGGAAGAAATAAGAAAAGGGAGATTTTTGGCATATTAAATAACCATGAGGCAAAGCTGATGTTACTGAATGTTTTGCAATGCAAATTGTTTTTTTTATAAATGAGGGCACAGAGAACACATGTTTATCCCAATGGAGGAATTTGTGTGTTACACTAATTACTTCTCCAAAGAAGTTATATGTAATTTCTCTGTGTTGTGAGTCTTCATTCAGTCTTGTGAAAAACAATAAAAAATTTACCAGCTCATAAAAACCAGATGGCAGTAATTCAGTAAATAAAAAGGCTTTTTTGCTCATTGCTTAGATAAGACATTCTTTGCAAAGATGTTCTAACTTACCATTTTCCTAACAAACTACTCACCTGTCGAGTGACTATAAAGTATGCAAAAAAGACCATAGAATTTGCAAATGTGATGAAGTATGTAACTGGTTCCATGATATCCCAGGAGTACACCCACCACGTAAGCCAGGCCAGTGCCCCACCCTGAATGGACAGCAGTGCCAATCCAGCCCACAGGAGTCCGCTGGTTTTGGCTTCCGAATGAGCTTCTATTCCAGCTTTCACCTGAGGGGGAATGAAAAACTGTTAATTCTGTTTACAAATACACCAACTAAAGGGACAAAAAGCAAGATGAAAAGGAACTCTTGCCGGGCGCGGTGGCTCACGCCTGTAATCTCAGCACTCTGGGAGGCCGAGGTGGGCGGATCACAAGGTCAGGAGATCGAGACCATCCTGGTTAACACAGTGAAACCCCGTCTCTACTAAAAATACAAAAAATTAGCCGGGCATGGTGGCGGGCGCCTGTAGTCCCAGATACTCGGGAGGCTGAGGCAGAAGAATGGCGTGAACCCAGGAGGTGGAGCTTGCAGTGAGCCAAGATCGCTCCACTGCACTCCAGCCTGGGTGACAGTGCAAGACTCTGTGTCAAAAAAAAAAAAAAAAGAAGAGGAACTCTTGAACAAATGCACATCTGCATTACTTTGAAGAGGTCAGACATATGGAAAAACAATTTATGAAACATACATGAATGAGTAAATACTCATTTCAAATCAGCTCACTAATAAATCTTTTTAAAACTATAAAGGTAATAACTGCCCTTGGAAAAATGAATAGTAAAGTATACAATGAAAAACTCAGAAGTCATCCTCTGAAACCCAACTAAAATTAGAGGCCTATTTGACTCAGCAATTCTACTTCTAGGAATTCATTCTGAATATACACCTGCATACACAAAACCCATTACAGATTCATTCTTAATAGCTGAAGTCCAAAAAGAATCCATATGCCCATCAAGATATTACACAACTGTAATGAAGCTCTGTGCCAATAAGGAGAGATTTCTATAATACACTGAAAAAAGATGAGAATAGTGCATAATAGTGTGCTTCCTTTTCTGAGAAAGAGAACAAAATAAGAATATATTTGTATTTGTTTGTACACAGATAAAGGAAATCTGAAATGATTCATAAGTGTGGAGAATATAGTAACTGTGTGGAGGACAGGGTGGGAGGAAAACTTTAGATTTTAAAATTTTAATCCAAGTAAATATATTACAAGTAAAGAAAAAACTAAAATGGTAAACGATAAAAAAAAAACAAACAAGTCCCTCTCTCTGCCATCCTCCAAATACCCTTAGAGGTAATCACTATTAAAACTTCCTTACATCTCCAGAAACTTTCCATTCATATTCAAAGATACACATATACCTTCCCATTTAAATAAAAACCACAAATGGGATTATAAGTCTAAAGAATGCAATTCTTTCCCTTGAAACAAACCAATTTCCCCAACTATCCCCCCAAATCAAAGTTATTTTTTCCACACCATTGATTAACTTTAGATGCTAGCCATTACCAACTTTCCAGCTGCAATTCTGTTAGGCACAGCAGGGGCTCTGGGCCTATTCTCTAAAAAGGAAAGGCAGGTAGGACTCCAGCTAGTGCTTCCCTGCTCATATTATACTTATTTACAGAGACATTATGACTGATCTCTGGAGAGGAGGCATGGCATAGAGTTTAAGATGGCAGCTCTGAACACAGGCCACGTGAGCTCAAGTCCAGGCTCTACCATGTATTAGCGATATAGCCCTGTTGCTCAGTTTCCTCATCTGAAAAATGAGGAAGATAAAAGCACTGAACTTACAGGTTTTTTGTGAGGCGTAAAGGAGAAAATTAGCATATGGAAAGCATTCAGAAAAATGCTCACATGAGGAGCACTCGATAAACACTAGGTATTATTTTCAAATATACTCAACCGTGATGCTTCCTAACCTGTTCAAGGGGCTGCAGCTGTTCCTTCAGGTGGTCAATTTTCTCCAGTAAATGGTGCTCTCTCTTTTTCTGAGACTCTTCTAAATGCAAGACTGTAAATAGTCTGTGAACCAAGGATTTCATGTGTTCCATCTCAGCAGTGTGCTCATTACTTGGTTTTTCTGAGAAAAGACACAAGGGAAACAAGCCAGTCACCACATTGTTCCCGCAGCGTGTGTAAATCTTTCGGTCCCCAATTCTCTTTCCAAATATTATTTTAGGATCCACAGGGTAAGGAAGCTGGTGTACAAACATGTAAACAAAGGTGGAATATACATTTGAAAAGCAGTTCAAGTATACTTTTCAACAAAGAGAGTCACAGTAAACAACAAAGTGTGGATCTGAAGAGCAGTTCATATACAAGGTAAAAAAAGTCACCAAAAAAATGACACTTTGGCATAAGGATTATTTTCAGCTGAAGGCAACTGAGCATAAGCAGATACAAGAAAGGATCTCCGGCCTCTCCCTGTTTGCCCAAAAGCAGGACACAAATTTTACAAAGACCTCTTGAGAGACAGAACTAGCTGGATTTCCTAGGCCAACCAAGAATCCCTAAGCCTAGCTGGGAAGGTGACCGCATCCACCTTTAAACACGGGGCTTGCAACTTAGCTCACACGCAACCAGAGAGCTCACTAAAATGCTAATTAGGCAAAAACAGGAGGTAAAGAAATAGCCAATCATCTATTGCCTGAGAGCACAGTGGGAAAGACAAGGATCGGGATATAAACCCAGGCATTCGAGCCAGCAATGGCAACCCCCTTTGGGTCCCCTCCTTTTGTATGGGAGCTCTGTTTTCACTCTATTTCACACTATTAAATCTTGAAACTGCACTCTTCTGGTCTGTGTTTGTTACTGCTCGAGCTGAGCTTTCGCTCGCTGTCCACCACTGCTGTTTTGCCACCGTAGGAGACTCGCTGCTGACTTACATTCTTCCGGATCCAGCAGGGTGTCCACTGTGCTCCTGATCCAGCGAGGCACCCCTTTGCTGCTCCAGATCGGGCTAAAGGCTTGCCATTTGTTCCTGCACGGCTAAGTGCCTGGGTTTGTCCTAATTGAGCTGAACACTAGTCACTGGGTTCCATGGTTGTCTTCCGTGACCCACGACTTCTAATAGAGCTATAACACTCACTGCATGGCCCAAGATTCCATTCCTTAGAATCCGTGAGGCAAAGAACCCCAGGTCAGAGAACACGAGGCTTGCCACCATCTTGGAAGTGGCCCACGACCATCTTGGGAGTTCTGGGAGCAAGGACCCCCGGTAACACTCTCTACCAGAAAGAACAAAAGTAGATCGCCAGAGACAACTTTAGACCCTTTTCAGCTTGGAGACTGCACCAGAGGAATCTACAGACAAACTTTAGTAGCTTTTGACTACCTTTAACCAACTTATTTGCTTTTCCACAATTTGCTGCCCCCAGAGACTCAAGGCTCTTTTCCTTTGACTTGTCACAACTGTAAAAATGTATTATTCTTTGTAGAAGATGCTCTATCAGCTGAGGTTCAGAGCCACCTCTTTGAGAATTACTCATTCCTTGGATACCTCCCATGTGTCTATGGAATATACACATTAATAAACTACTGTTTGTTTTCTTCTTAGTAATCTCTCTTATCACAGGGGTCCATCCCAGCTAAGAACTAAGAGTAAAGGGAAAATTATTTTTCAACTCTTACAGGAGTTACGGTTTCAGAGTTTTTAATATAAAGTTCTCTTGATTATAGACTTCCCTCATCCCACCTCCTCTATGGGTTTATAAGTCCATATAAAATTAGGCTCTGCTATGAGAAGTCCCTCAGATTGATACCTTTCTGAGGGCTGTAATTGTTCATTATCACTGTTAAGAGAACCTGAGGGAGGACAAGGTGAGAGGAAGGGAAGATGGACCTTCCCACCAGGCAGCAGCAAACAACTGCAGACAAGAGAGACATATGTCTAGAGTTGGTATCAGCCCAGTAAGTTTTCCAGTTTGTGTCAGTAGTCCTGAAGTTATTTTTCTTCCATCACTACCCAATTCAAGACTGCTGTGGTCTTTATCCCCTTCCATAGTCTAGGCTATAGCTGCCACAGAGGGGTGAAAGCTAGGTGCTCTCTTTTAGGCTTTGAGATCTGTAGAAGAGTCAGAGTCCTTTTGTTAATGAAAAATGTATTGGTACATAAAACATATACATACAGAGAAAAGGCATAGATGGAAGATAGGCAAAGCTAGGCACTAAAACAGCAAGGGTAAATTTTATTAGTAACTATTGCAATAGGGTCCAGCGTGAACTGAACTCAACTTCAATTTGTGCAGAGATGACTGTTTTAAAGAAAGAATGACAGAATGGGCAGGGTGAACAGCAGGGGCTTGAACAGAGTCAGGGAAATGAAAATTTACAAAAAGTGGATAGTTGGTTAATGTTACTGGGCCATCTGGGTTTGTTAACTGGTACCTATCCAGAAGAGAAATAAACTTCTCATATCTTATGACAGGATGCAAGTCAGAGCCAGGCACCCACGGGTTGGGAGTAAGAGCCAGAGTTATGTCCTTGAACATTAACATTTCAAAGAGAGACTCCCAAGTCCTTGAGAAGACAGGTCTGGGTGATAAAAAATGTATACCCTCAGGCCAGGTGAGGTGGTTCACGCCTGTAATACCAGCACTTTGGGAGGCCAAGGTGGGTGGATCACCTGGGTTCAGGAGTTTGAGATCAGCCTGGCCAACAGGGTAAAACCCCGTCTCTACTAAAAATATAAAAATCAGCTGGGCATGGTGGTGCACACCTGTAGTCCCAGCTACTCAGGAGGCTGAGGCAGGAGAATTGCTTGAACCCAGAAGGCAGAGGTTACAGTGAGCCGAGATTGCACCACTGCACTCCAGCCTGGGCAACAGAGAGAGACTCTGTCTCAAAACAACAACAACAACAACAACAACAACAACAAAATTATACCTCAAAGGGGGAGAGAAAGTTCATAATTGCAAGCTTTCTAAAGTAACTGCTTGTCTGAGTCCACTAGTCCACTTTCTGCTTCTATAACACGATACCACAGACCCCATAATTTACAAAGAACAAAAATTTGTTTCCCCCTCTCCCACTCCCTCTCTACGGTCTCCTGGTCTCCCTCTCTTGCCGAGGCTGGACTGTACTGCCATGATCTCGGCTCGCTGCAACCTCCCTGCCTCGGCCTGCCAAGTGCCTGGGATTCCAGGCACGTGCTGCCACTCCTGACTGGTTTTTGTATTTTTGGTGGAGATGGGGTTTCGCCATGTTGACCGGGCTGGTCTCCAGCTCCTGGCCTCGGGTGATCTGACCGCCTCGGCCTCCCGAGGTGCTGGGATTGCAGACGGAGTCTCGCTCACTCAATGCTCAGTGTTGCCCAGGCTGGAGTGCAGTGGCGTGATCTCGGCTCACTACAACCTCCACCTCCCAGCCGCCTGCCTTGGCCTCCCAAAGTGCTAAGATTACAGCCTCTGCCTGGCTGCCACCCCGTCTAGGAAGTAAGGAGTGTCTCTGCCGGGCCGCCCATTGTCTGGGATGTGAGGAGCGCCTCTGCCCAGCTGCCCCGTCTGGGAAGTGAGAAGCGCCTCTGCCCAGCCATCCCGTCTGGGAGGAAGTTAGGAGTGCCTCTGCCCGGCTGCCCCTAATGGGAAGTGAGGAGCGCCTCTGCCTGGCTGCCCCATCTGGGAAGAGAGGAGCGCCTCTGCCCGGCTGCCACCCCGTCTAGGAAGTGAGGAGTGTCTCTGCCTGGCTGCCCCGAATGGGAAGTGAGGAGCGCCTCTGCCCGGCTGCCACCCCGTCTAGGAAGTGAGGAGTGTCTCTGCCTGGCTGCCCCGAATGGGAAGTGAGGAGCGCCTCTGCCCAGCCGCCACCCCGTCTGGGAAGTGGGAAGCGCCTCTGCCCGGCCGCCCCGTCTGGGAGGAAGTGAGAGCGCCTCTGCCCAGCTGCCCCGTCTGGGAATTGAGGAGCGCCTCTGCCCGGCCACCCATCATCTGGGAAGTGAGGAGCACCTCTGCCTGGCCACCCCGTCTGGGATGTGGGGAGCGCCTCTGCCCGGCTGCCACCCCATCTGGGAAGTGGGGAGCGCCTCTGCCTGGCCGCCCCGTCTGAGAGGTGAGGAGCGCCTCTGCCCGGCCGCCACCCCGTCTGGGAGATGAGGAGGGCCTCTGCCTGGCCACCACCCCGTCTGGGAGGTGAGGAGCTCCTCTGCCCGGCCGCCCCGTCTGGGAGGTGAGGAGCGTCTCTGCCTGGCCGCCACATCTGCGAAATGGGTAGTGCCTCTGCCCGGCCGCCCCGTCTGGGAAATGGGGAGTGCCTCTGCCCGGCCGCCCCGTCTGGGATGTGAGGAGCACCTCTGCCCGGCCGCCCATCGTCTGGGAGGTGAGGAGCATCTCTGCCCGCCCGCCCATTGTCTGGGAAGTGAGGAGCGCCTCTGCCTGGCCGCCCCGTGTGGGAAGTGAGGAGCGCCTCTGCCCGGCTGCCCCATCTGGGAGGTGTACCCAACAGCTCCGAAGAGACAGCGACCATCGAGAACAGGCCGTGATGATGATGGCGGTTTTGTCGAAAAGGGGGAAATGTGGGGAAAAGAAAGAGACATCAGATTGTTATTGTGTCTGTGTAGAAAGAAGTAGACATAGGAGACTCCATTTTGTTCTGTACTAAGAAAAATTCTTCTGCCTTGGGATGCTGTTAATCTATAACCTTACCCCCAACCCTGTGCTCTCTGAAACATGTGCTGTGTCCACTCAGGGTTAAATGGATTAAGGGCGGTGCAAGATGTGCTTTGTTAAACAGATGCCTGAAGGCAGCATACTCGTTAAGAGTCATCACCACTCCCTAATCTCAAGCACCCAGGGACACAAACACTGCGGAAGGCCGCAGGGTCCTCTGCCTAGGAAAACCAGAGACCTTTGTTCACATGTTTATCTGCTGACCTTCTCTCCACTGTTATCCTATGACCCTGCCACATCCCCGAGGAACACCCAAGAATGATCAATAAAAACTAAAAAAAAAAAAAAAAATTTGTTTCCTTATAAGGAACAGAAATTTATTAGTGGAGGCTGGGAAAGCCAAGATCAATGCACCAGCATCTGACAAGGGCCTTCTTGCTGCATCATAATGTAGCAGAAAGCATCACGTGGGTGAGAGAGAGCAAGCAGGGGCTGAACTTGTCCTTTAATTAAGGAACCCACTGCCAAGATAACAAACACACTCCCATGATAATGACATTAATCCACTCATGTTGGTCCTCATGACCTAAACACCTCTAAAATGTCCCACTTCCCAACAGCTTTGCATTAGGGATCAAGTTTCTAACACATGAATTTTGAGGGACACATTCAAACCATAGCATTCTGCCCTGGCCCCTCAAATTCATGTCCTTTTCACACACAAAATACATTCACTCCATTCCATTAGCCCCAAGCATCTACTCAAAAGTCCAATTCCAAAGTCTCATCTAAATCAGATATGGGCAAGAATCAAGGCATAATTCATCCTGAAGCAAATTATCCTCCAGCTGTGAGTCTGAAATCAAACTCACAGCTGGAGTTTGTACTTCCAAAATACAATGGCTGGATAGGTATGGGATAGATATTTCCACTGCAAAAGGGAGAAATAGGAAAAAAGAGGTAACTGGTCCCAAGTAAGTCCAAAACCCAACAGGGTAAACAACATTACATCTTAAAACTTCAGAACAATCTTTGAATTCATATGCCACCTTGTGGATACACTGAGGCAGGGGTTAGGTCCTCAAAATCTTGGGCAGTCCTGCCCCCATGGCTTTGCTGGGCTCAGCCCAGGCAGTAGCTCTTATGGGTTGAGGTTTCATGCCTGCAGCTCTCTCAGGATGCTGCTGCACACTGGTAGCTCTAAAGTTCTGGATTCTCAGGGGCAGCTGTGAATTTTCCAAATATTTTACATTCTGCCTCATTTTTAATTGTGAATTCTGTCTTTAAATCTATTCTCCTCTCATTTTACTGTATGCAGTTAAAGAAACCATGCAGATTCTTCAATGTTTTGCTTAGAATTTTCTTCTGCCAGATAAATTAGTTTGTCACTCTTAAATTCTGCCTTCCATAAAGTCCTTGGATATGAAAACAATTCTTTGTAACTGCCCAGTCTGTGATATTCTGCTATTGCAGCAGAAAACAGATTAAGACAGAAAATTGGTACTAGGAGCAGAGTTACTGCTATAACAAATACCTGAAAAGGTAGAAGTGGCTTTGGAATTTGGTAATGGGCAAAGGCTGGAAGAGTTTGGAAGAGCACACTAGAAAAAGCCTGTATTGTCATGAACAGAGTATTAAGGGCAATTCTGGTGAGGGCTCAGAAGTTCTTTGCAAGTCCATAACAATAGTGGTGTTTATTCCAGCTTCCAGTAAGATATTCCTCATTTCAAAGAGCTTATCAGATTGGCCTTTACCATATACATATTTTTGGATTTTTAGTAGAGACAAGGTTTCACTATGTTGGCCACACTGGTCTCAAACTCCTGACCTCAAGTGATCCACCCGCCTCAGCCTCCTAAAGTGCTGGGATTATAGGTGTGAGTCACCACACCCAGCCTACCATTGATATTTCTACAAACATTCTGATCATGACCACTTAAGTAAATCTCTAAAAACTTTTAGACTTCCTACAGCTATTCTCTTCCGAGCCCTGACCAGAATTGTCCTTAACACTCTGTTCATGGCAATATAGGCTTTTTCTAGTCTGCTCTTCCAAACTCTTCCAGCCTTTGCCCATTACCAAATTCCAAAGCCACTTCCACCTTTTCAGATATTTCTTATAGCCCCACTCCTGGTACCAATTTTCTGTCTTAATCTGTTTTCTGCTGCAATAGCAGAATATCACAGACTGGGCAACTTAGGAAGAACAACATTTTATTTCCTCACAGTTCTGGAGTCTGGGAAGTCCAAGACCAAGGTGTTGGCATATTTGGTGAGACCCTTCTTGCTGCATCATCCCATGGCAAAAGGGAGGCAGAGAGAAAGCAAGTGTTTATGCACAACAGCACAAGAAGGGGCCAAACTCATCCTTTTATAAGGAACCTACTGCCAAGATAACCTCTCCAGTGAAAATGGCATTCATCTATTCATTAGGGCAGTGCCCCCATGAGCCAAACACCTCCCAATACGCCTCACATCCCAACATCGCAACACTGGAGATCAAGTTTCCAATACATCAACTTTGGGGAACATACTCAAAGTACAGCACTGCTCTAAAGATGAGGTTGTATGGCTTATTGACCTATCACCAGGTTTTGGCTGGAATAAACAGTAAATTTTCCAGATGGTACTGAGCTTTCTCAGACAGACATTCTAAAAGAACCAGAGTTGTCATCCAAATGATGTGGCCTTGAGCTATTAGAAACTATGCATATGTTGGTTCAAGTCTCTTAGTGTGTGTGGTGTGAGGGGGGCAGTGTTGACAAAATCTGTGCTGAGAGTTTACAGTTTTTATAGGCCATGGTTAACGCCTAGTTGAGAAGAGAGTTCCGAGGAACCTGACTGAAGTTTAGTCAAGGTGAGAGTCTTTGTCAAATGGCACGAAATGTTTATCTGAGTTCAACAATGAGTGCCCTTGGCTCTGCTCTTTCATAAGCATGGGCACCACAGAATTCATGTTACACCACCAACCTAAACTGACTCATAACATTTGTCTGTGGCATTTCCTAATAAAGGCCAAAAATGAGAAAGAATTATTCTTTTCCTTTTCTTTTTTTTCTTTTTGACATGGGTCACTTACTTTAATAACAATACATATACCATGTTATCACTATGGAATGTAAATTCAGATTAGACAAGAGAATTTCACAAGTGTCATAGCCTTCTGTATATTACACAAAAGTTTGGGTATACTGTCTGGCCAAACCAGCTTGCTCGTAAGTCATTAATCAAATCCGTTATAGGTAATTTGTTCAGTTCAATGTTTACAATTCTTATGTAAAAAATAAGCAACACACACATTTAAAAAGTGTTCACTTACCTTTGCATGAGTGCTTAAAATACATATTTCTATTTCAAGATGACATTTAAAAATTATTCTAATATATCAGCAGCAAAAATATAATTTGCAATTACAAAAAACTAAACTAGAATCCTTAAGTTATTCTCATGTTTACAATTGTGATTCTTTAATAAATACTACTATTATGCAGCTCTATTGTTTAAGCTTTCTGGATTTGGTTTAAACACATGCACATATATTGTCAATTGTGGGAAGCTTTACAAATTATATTCCATGCACTTTTTGGACAGAGTTCTAACAGAGCCAGCCAGTCCACAAAACAGGCAGACAAAAGTTGAATTAACTGGGGCAAATAGGACTCTTATACAACATCCAAAATACATGAGATTCTGCAGCAAACTGGGAGTACCTTCAGGATTGGCCTGTTATCTTCTTTAGAACTAAGTTCATCTTAAAAATTTAAGAAGGTGGACATTTCAACACCATCAAGTGCATTTAGGTGACATGTTTAAGTTAACTTGACTTCCTTGAATGACCGAGTTAGTGAACTAGTCACTAGTAATTCGGTCACCAGGCAAATCAAGCCTGCAAGAAAGGAAGCCAGTATTCAAAATGCCATGTTACCATCTAAACCCATACAAATTAGTTTATTTCCAACAATAATAGGTAACTTCAATAATGAGACGTCTAACTAAAGCAAGCTCCTCCAACAAGACCAAGGCAGCATCTCTTCTTCTAAGGCTTAGGTTTTGCCCAGAATTCCCGATACATGGAATAGCCCATACCAACAGTCATTGCTCCTACAACAAAGCCTTGGGCTACCACACGCATGTGGATCAGATGAATGGACATTTTAGTATTTCCCCTGCTCTTCAGTTTGTGTAATCCATATGCAACAACTGCTGCAAAACCTGCTATTCCAATGGGTACGAATGGTGCCTCTTTAGCTTTTCAAATAAGTTTGGATCCCTGATATTCCTCATATGAAGGAAGAGAAACACCTGTGTCTGTTGACGTAGTGATTGCTTGAAGAATCTCCCTAGAGCGAAAAAACCTCTCACCCTCCAACCGGCTTCTGATCTTTTCCTTTTCTTCAGAAGCTTATTTCTCATTTATGTGTCTTCCTTGTGAACTTAATTTTCATACCCCAAATTTTCAAATCCACATTTGCAATGTATTAGGAATATTTTAGTTAAATGGAGTTTAAATAACTTTTTTGAAAACTCCAAATTTGTAATTTTATAAATTTCATTTTCAGTTAATCCAGTATGATTCCTCTGCCATTGTTTTCCTTCTAACTATACCTGCTGTGTCCCTGTTTACTTTACACTGTGAGACTTGGCAAGTCTGATACAGTTTTCATAAGCTGAGGTTACAGGGAAACCTGGGCTCACTGACCTCCCATCTCCAGGGAGGCTTCTGCCCTAGGAGTTCAATCCCAACACACAGCCCTTCCAGGCAGCAAGAGGGGTTTTCTAATGAGTGGGCAGGAGTGCAGAGGTTGTGCTTTATCCCACTTAGACCTAAGGCTTATGGTCCATGTGGTGGTTTGAGGGATGGGAAGGTCATATAGAGTAATGGGATGGCCTGTAAACATCTATTTCCACTTGTTTGTTCATAAATGCAACCCAAAGAACAGCAAGTGAAAGACCTTCCAGGGTGTTAGGAACTCACTGGACATGAAAGTTGTATAATATCTTAACAGGGATTTCCTCTTCCATATTTTTCAATTTCTGTCACCCTTCTCTCTTTGAAGTTAAATACTGCCCTGATGTTAAAAGAGAATTCAGAATGGAAGCAAGTTTGTAAGTGTTGAAATGAGTGATTCATTTTAATTTCTTTTTTCTTGTTTGTATTTGAAAATCCCGCATAATGTTCAAATATACAATTAAAATTTTTAAAAATTATTTTTGTTTGAGGGGTCCTCAGAGAAATGGCTGATAAAAGTGATGGGACATGATAGGTACAAGGTCAACCTGGATCATCTTTCTATATCAAAAAGTAAAAGTACTTACAAAAAAAGGGGGAGAGGGAGCAAGTCACAAAGACACAGGAGTCACTGGTGTTCAAACTGTACCAGATAATGGTTAGCTGGAGCTGCTTCAAGCTGGAGGACTTTTTTTAACAGCAATTTCTTATCTAAATTCCCTCCCTGTTGATGGCTCTTGCCTGATCTAGAATTTGGCTGCAAAGTGATGATTTTCCACCTCCAGAAACTCTCCCTCATTTACCAGTAGATGCTCAGCACCTCACTGTAAGTAAGAGCCTTCCATTATTTGTTGATCTATTTCTTTTATCACCAATTTATTAAGGCATAGACTTATGAATTTCTTCCTCCTACCCTTAACAGTCTATAATTATAGCTTACTGGGAGAAGAAGCCTCAGGAGCCAATACTAGCCAGAATTCTTAAACTGTAATTGAAGAATTGCTGGACACTCAGTGTAAACTAGCATTGAAGGAAAAACTCCCACACTTTCATGAGTTTTATCTCCTGGAACCTTACCAGGTTCTCACAGTGAAGATCAGAGATCAGAGAAAAATACTCTCCCTGCTTTGGGCAGGAGGGAAGGAAAAATAACCATTCTGAAATAGCCCTGAGCACATGTCCTCCATAATAGGAAACTACTTTACCAGAGCCTTATCTGACTTGGAGAAAGGGCAATTAGTCAACTACAGACCCCTCTAGCCTTACTGCCTCACACAGGAGAATAAAAGAGGCTAAGAAACTCTTGTAAAGATTACATTTTAGAGACACAGACCCAATTAAAAATATATATATATTTAATAATAAGATTATAGAATGATTCCTCTCCTCAATATCTTACCACTACATTAACAGGGCTCCAGTTTTATACAAGGCACAGATTCTATTTGAGAAAGAATTTATAGGGAAACCCCAAAACATCAGGAGAAACAAAAATAAGGACACTAGAGGAAAGCCTCTGATACCTACAGCTACAGCAAACATTAAACATCTAACTCCTAGCCACATAAAACCTCACACTAAAGACCTATTCAGCTCAGTTTCTATTGCCTGATACATCATGTCTAGCTTTCAGCAAAAAATTTAAAGACAAGCTAAAAGGCAAAGAAAAAAACAACAACCACAGTTTGAAGAGACAAAACAAGCATCAGAACCAGGCTCTGATATGGCACAGATTTTGGAAGTATCAGAGTAGGATAGTAAGGCAACTATGATTAAAGGCTCTAATGGAAAAAGTGTACAATATGCAAGAACAGATGAGTAATGTAAATGGAGAGATAGAAACTTAGAAAGAACCAAAAGGAATTGCTAGAAATAAAAACCACTGTAACAGAAATGAAGAATGCCTTTGATGGGCTCATCAGTAGACTACACACTGGGGAGGAAAGAATCAGTCAGCTTGGGGGTATGTCAACAGAAACTTTCTCAAACTGAAGGTCAAAGAGAAAAAAGAATGGAAAAAAAACCTAACAAAATATCTAAGAACTGTGGGACAATTGCACAAGTGTAACTTAGGCATAATGGGACTACCAGAAGAAGAAAAAAGAGAGAAAGGAAAAGCAGCAATATTTGAACTAATAATGGCTGAGAACTGTCCAAAAGAATATTGCTAATGGCCAAAATGGTAATTTGAGATGAAAAAAGCTCTCTTTAAGAAAGAGTTAAGACTTACAGTTTCCTGTCTGACATAAAAAACCTCCAAAGTTGTCAGTCCATCCTAACAATTAATAAATGGCTGAATACAATGAAAATCAACAACTCTTCTTAGATGCATAAGAAAACTAAGGTTAGAGGGAAAATTGCTGTCGCCAAAATTGAAAAGATAGATAAATACAGACAATGACAACTTAGCGAATCAGAGACTCATGAGCAGAAATCTGCAAAGAATCAGTACCAGGGTAGGAAAACCTGAACTGTAACTGACAAATTGCTGGAGGCTCAGCGTGGACAACTCTTGAAATGTAAGCATTCCAGGGAGTCCCATAGGTGGGCGCATTCCCACACTTTTGTGAGTTTCACTTCTAGGAGCTCTACTAGATACAGTGAAAACTGAAGAAAAATCTCCTCCTCCTTACGGCAGCAGGAAAGGAAAAGTAGTGATTTTGAAATATGCCAGAGAATTCTGTTCTTTCTTTTTCTTTTTTTTTTTGGAGACACAGTCTCCTCGCTCTGTTGCCCAGGCTGGAGTGCAATGACATGATCTTGGCTCACTGCAGCTTCCACCTTCCGGGTTCAAGCAATTCTCCTGCCTCAGCCTCCCGAGTACCTGTGATTACAGGCACCTGCCCCCATGCCCAGCTAATTTTTGTATTTTTAGTAGAGACAGGGTTTCACCATGTTGGCAGGCTGATCTCAAACTCCTGACCTAGTGATCCCCACTCCCTCAGCCTCTCAAAGTGCTGGGATTAAAGGCATGAACCACTGCGCCTGGCCAAATTCTGTTACTCTTAACAAGGACTGTCCACAAGGTAAATTATTTTCCCAGAGCCTAACCGATTGGGATTTCATTAGAGCTTAGTTAACCTAGGGGAAAAGAAAAACCCAACTTCAGCAACCTGTAACCATCCTATCCCACCTAAGGTGGTGGGGGGTGGGGGAAGGGCTGAGAAGCACTTGTGAAGTTCTAAGTCCAGGGGTACAGGCTCACTAAAAGACTGAGACCTAGTCCCCTTAATCATAGGACTACAGAACACTTCCCCTCCATACCTTACTTTATCACTATATTATAAAAGGCTTATTTACTGCAGTTCCCTTTATCCAGTATATCACATCCAGCTTTTAACATAAAATTACAAGACTTACTAAAAGGCAAAAAACACAGTTTGAACAGACAGAATAAGCATCAGAACGAGAGCCAGACATGGCAGGAACATTGGAATTATCAGACTAGCAACTGAAATAACTACAAATAATATGCTAAGGAATCTACTAGAAAAAGTAGATAACATGCAAGAACAGATGGGTAATGTAAGAAGACAGATGGAAATTCTAAGAAAGAATCTAAATAAAATGCTAGGGATAAAGCATTGTAATGGAAAGGAAGAAGGCCTTTAATGGGCTTGTTAGTAGATGAAACATAGCTGAAGAAAGAATCTCTGAGCTTAAGGATATTTCATTAGAAACTTTCAAAACTGGTAAGCAAAGAGAAAAAAGACTGAAAAAAAAAAACAGAACAGAACATCCAAGAACTTTAGGACAGCTACAGAATGAATAACATGTACGTAATGAGAATACTAGAAGGAGAAGAAAGGAAAGAACAGAAGAATTATTTGATTAAGGACTGAGAATTCCCCCCAAACTAATGTCAGATAGCAAACCACAGATCCAGGAAGCTCAGAGAACACAAGCAGAACAAATGCCAAGAGAAAACTACACATAGGTATATCATTTTCAAACTGCAGAAAATCAAAGATAAAGAAAATAATTCTTAAAGAAGCCAGGGAAGGGGGGAACCCTTAGCTATAGCAGAGAAAAAAAAAGAAATTAAACCTGACTTCTCTGAAATCATACAAGCAAGAGTTGGGATAAAATATTTAGCATTCAGAGAAAAAAACAAAGCAGCCTAAAATTTGGTACCCTGTGAAATTATTCTTCAAAAGTAAAGGAGAAACAAAGATATTTTCAAACAAAAATTGAGTGAATTTGTTGCTAGCAGGCCTGCTTTGCAAGAAATATTATAAGTTCTTCGGAGAAAAGCAAGATGATATAGGTTGGAAATTTAGCTCTACAGAAAGAAAGAGAATCAGAGAAGGAATAGTGGAGGTAAAATAAAAACCTTTATTTTTATTATTCTTAATTGATCTACTAGATAACAGTCAGTTCAAAAGAATAATGCTAACACTGGTTTTGACTATGTATGCTTAGTATACCTATGCTTATGAATCACTGAAATGAATGACAGCCGTGAGACAAGGGGCATGAGGGAGAAATCAGGATTATTTTGTTATTATAAGGTATTTACACTAGCCGTGAAGCAATATAATGTTATTTGAAAGTGGACTTGCAATAGTTGTAAATGTATATTGAAAACTCTTAGGCAACCACTAAAAAAAGAAGTATAAATAATATGCTGGAAAACGAGAGAAAATGAAATATACAGAATGCTCAATTAAAAACCAAAAAAGGCAGAAAAAATGTGGAAGACAAAAACAGGAAAAAAAAAAAACCGTGGCAACAAATAGAAAACAGTAGCAAATATGGTAGATATTATGTATATCAGTAATCAATTTGAATGTCAACAGCCTAAATGAACCAATCAAAAGATAGAGCTTGTCAGAGTGGGTCAAAAACCCAGATCCAACTATATATTGTCTATAAGAAACCCACTTTAAATATGAAGACATATATAGATGAAAAGCAAAGGGATGAAGAAAGATATACTATGCTAACACTAATAAAAAGAAAGCTGAAATAGCTATATTAATTTCAGACAAAACAGACATTAGAGCAAGGAAAGCTACCAGGAGTAAAGAGAGACATTACATAATAATAAAAGGCCAATTCTCCAAGAAGACAGAACAATGCTTAATGTGTATGCTCCTAACACAGCATCAAACTACATGAGGCAAAACAAAAACTAATAGAACTACAAGAAGAAATAGATGAATTCATGTTTACAGTTACAGACTTCAACATTCCTCTATTAGAAATGGACAGATCTGCCAAGCAGAAAATCAGGGGGTATACAGTTGAACTCAATAGCACCACCAATCAACTGAGATAAACGTGACATCTATAGACTATCCAACAACAGCACAATACACGTTCTCAAGTTCACAGGGAACATCTCATCAAGACAGATCACAATGAAGGCTATAAAACTCACATGAGTAAATGTAAAAAAAGAAAAATACAATGTATGCTTTCGGATCTCAGTGGAATTAAACTAAAAATCAATAACCCAAAGATAGCTGGAAAATCCCAAAATACTTAGATATTAAATAATGTACTTCTAACACATGGGTCAAAGAAGAAATCACAAGAAAAAAATTAAAATATTTTAAAATAAATGAAAATACAACTTATCAAAATTTATGGAAGGCAGTGAAAGCAATGCTCAGAGGGGAATCTATAGGATTGAATACATATAACAGGAAAGAATAAACATCTATAAGATCTGAACTTATACTTTAAGAAACTAGAGAAAGAGGAGCAAATGAAATGAAAAGCAAGCAGAAGAAAAGAGATAATAAATATAGTAGAATATTTATTATGTAGAGTATATAATATACTCTACATAATATATATTCTATTCTATATTATAAACATAGAGTAGAAACCAATGGAATCGAGAACAGGAAACCCACAGAGAAAAATCAATGATGTTAAAAGCTAGTTCTTTGGAAAAAATCAATTAAATTGATAAACTTCTAGCCAGGTTAATCAAGAAAAAAAGAGACAACAAGTTACTCATGGTAGAAATGAAATGAGAGGATTTAACTACAGATCCCATGGACATTAAAAGGAAAATAAAGAAATACTATGAACAACTCTATGCCCACGAATTCAATAACCTAGACAAAATAGATTAATTCTCTAAAAGGTACAATCTATCAAAACTCACACAAAAAGAAATACACAATCTGCATAAGCCTATACCTATTAAGCAACTGAATCAATAACTAATAAACTTCCAAAACAGAAAGCACCAGGTCCAGATGGATTTTCTTGGTGAATTCTACCAAACATCAAAGGAAGAAACTAGATTAATTATCTACAATCTCTTTCAGAAGACAGAAGCAGAGGGAATACTTCCTAACTCATTCTATGAGGCCAGCATTACCTTAATACTAAAACCAGATTAAAACACTGTAAGAAAACAAAACCACAGACCAATATCTCTCGTGAATATAGACACAAAAATCCTCAGCAAAATAATAGCAAATAAAATACAACAATGTCTAAAAAGATTGCTACACCACAACTAAGTGGGATTTATCCAGGTATGCAAGGCTCAACACTTGAATATGAATTCATGTAATCCATCATATCAACAGACTAAGGAAGAAAAATCACATGATAATATCAATAGATGCAGAAAAAGATTTGACAAAATTGAACACCAATTCACAATGAAGACTCTCAGCAAACCAGGAACAGAGGGCAATTTCCCCAACTTGTGAAAGACAATGAGAAAGCAAGCCATAGCCTGGGAGAAAATATTTGCAAAAGACGTATCTGATACAAGACCGTTATCCCAAACAGACAAAGAACTCAAAAGAAAATGAACAACCTGATCACAAAGTGGGCAAAGATCTGAAAAGACACCTCAACAAAGAAGACATAGATGGCAAATAGGCATATGAAGAGATGCTCAACATCATACGTCATTAAGAAACCACAAATTAAAACAATGACTACACACCTACTACAATGGGGAAAATCACATCCAAATCACTAATACCACCAATTGCTGGCAAGGATATGGGGCAACAGGAATTCTCATTCACTGCTGGTAGGAACACAAAATGGTACAGCCACTTTGGAAGACAGCTTGACAGTTTTACACAAAACTAAACACTCTCACCATATGTGCCAGCAATCATGTTCCTGGGTATTTAACCAAATGATTTGAAAATCTACGTGCAAACAAAAGCCTGCGCATGTGTATTTATAGCAGCTCCATTCATAATTGCCAAAACTTGGAAGTATCCCAGATGTCCTTCAGTAGGTGAATAAACTGTGGTACATACAGATAATGAACTATTATTCAGCACTAAAAGGAAATGAGCTAACAAGCTCCGAAACACATGAAAGAAACTTAAATGCGTATTACTAAGTGAAATAAGCCAATCTGGCCTTCCTCTTCACTTTCTTCTTTACTGCCTCGTCTCCTCCCTTATCACTCCCTTTTCTTCTCTTTGCTCTCTCTTCCTTTCCCCCTTCCTCTTTCCCCTCTTGCCTTTCTTTTTTTCTTCCCACTCTCCCCCTTTTTTCACTCCTCTCTCACTGTTTAGTATTTTCCCTGTTGTACCCCCTTTCTTAAATATCCTATTTTCTCTTCCCTTGCTCTCTCATGTCTCTGGTCCTACTACCATGCGCCCCCACCCCTGCCAAAAAGAAAGAAAGAAGCGAATCTGAAAAGGCTATACAATCAGCCCTTCTTATTTGTGGGTTCTGCATCTGTGAACTCAACCAACCATGGATTGACAATATTTGGGAAAAAAATCTAATAAAAATTAACAATACAACAACAACAAAATGAATGAAAAAACAATATAGTATAACAACCATTTACACAGCATTTACACCGTCTTAGGTATTGTAAGTAATCTAGAGATTTAAAGTATATGAAGGGAGTATGGAGGTTAAATGCAAATATAACAAACATTTTGTATCAGGGCCTTGAGCATCCTTGAATTTTGGTAGAGTTTGGTAGAGTTTGCCTGGCCCTATTCTGTATAATTCTTAATGTCATAGACAGGTTCTTGAAAACTGCAACTTTAAATGAAACAACTATAAGGAAACCAATTTTACCAAGGCTAATTGATATAAGCAAGAGTTAGGTTCTTACAGCATATTTCTGGTCATAAAAACATCACTAAACATCTAAATAAAGACCCAAGACACTTTTAATGTTAAATATTAAAATAAATGTAAGCTACATATACATTTAAGAAAGATTAATAAAAACAAGATGATTATTTACATTATGTACATTAATGATGAATACATGTAGTTCTACATTTGTCACAATCTATAGAATATACAACACCAAGAGTAAACCCTAATGTAAACTATGGACTTTGGGTGACAATGATGTGTCAGTGTGTTCACCAATTTTAACAAATATACCAGTCTGGTGTGGGATATTGATAGTAAAGGGCGTGGGGTGCAGAGAGCATATGGGAACTCTCTCTATATTCTGCTCGATTTTGCTTTGAACCTAAAACTGCTTTAAATAATACAATTTATTTTTTTTTACAAGAGTTAAGAGCTATACAATCATATATACTTGAATTCTTGATTTTCAGGCCTACCTCTCTCTTAACCCAATAATGTCGGTTAAGCATTCAAGATCCTAAAGTAAAATCCTGAAAGTCTAAAAAGAGTATATGGGACTAAAAGCCCTGCTAGGCAACTGTAGGTGATCACTTATACCCCTGCTGGAAAAGCTTAAACACTGGTTTTCCAAAGACTTCTTGGTCATCTGATAAATTTAAGATTCTTAACATAAACTTTGCTCCCTCTGGAAACCTCACAGCTAAAGGTAAAAGTGAAGATACCAGCCTGGATAACATAGGGAGACCCAATCCCTAAAAAAATGTTAAAAAATTAGCCAGGCATGGTGGTGCATGCGGGTAGTCCCAGCTACTCTGGAGGCTGAGGTGGGAGGATTGTTTGAGCCCAGGAGTTTGAGATTACAGTGAGCTATGATGACGCCACTGTACGCCAGCCTGGGAAACAGAGCAAGTGAGAATTCATCTTAAAAAAAAAAAAAAAAAAGTAATAGTTGGATAGCTGTGTTTCTTACCTCTCTTTGGACACTGCACATCATATGCTATTTTATTAATGACAAGTTTAAAATCATTCATTAGCAAAATATCCATCAAGGTAGAAGCTGAAATCATGTTGCCATCTGAAAGAAAAACATCATGCATGAGTATGTTTTTGTTTTAGAACAGTAAGAACCACTTTCCAACACATAGAAAATTACTAACCCAGGTCTTTACAATATAATAGTGGACAATTTACTTTTGTGGGGGGTGTCCCCAAACCCAAACACTATTCCCATTGAGGGGAATCCTCCTCTATTGTTCTACCTCCCATTTCCTTGGACGAAATGGAACAGGCAGGCACTCCCTCTCCCACCCTGTCAGCTGTGCTGGAATCCAGGTAATGCCCTTGGTGAAACTGCATCTGTGGAGAGTCATGCAAAGGTTCAGGGGAGGTGGAAACCCTTCACAGCAAGGCCAGAGCAGTGGCAGGTGACAGTTTTGGGGGTAGGGTGGAGTGTAGGCAGCAGAGCTCATCAGGTGGTTACTGGGTTAACCTGGTCTCTGCTCCTGTCTTCTCTTAGTTCCTGCCCTCTTCTGGGCCTGTCTTCTGCCACTTCCAGCATGACAGCCTGTTGACATACTCCTCTGCTTAGCCAGAGTCCATTCTGCTGCTTACGGCCAAGCTTCTGATTGGCACATGTAGGCATAAGGGTATAACTATTTAAAAACCCTGCCTTTCTCTTATTTTTAATTATTAGAGGTAACTGATTGGTGGTGGTTAAAAATTTAGTAGCTAAATAGCACCACACGCTATCACCACATGGGCTCATCTTCCTCTCAAGCTTGAAAAAAATGAAGAGGCAAACTGTCAAGGAAGTGAGGACAATAATGAACGTGATGCCTAAGAAATAAATTTGCATTGTATGGTTTATTTTGTGGAAGGGGAGAGAGGCAGGAGAGACTCTAACAGTAATTTCAAATATCCTAGGAATATTTCAGGAAAAAAAAAGTCTTGAAAAATTTTAACCACAATGTGCTTTGCACAGCTTCTCATAGAGCCTAGGTTTTGTTATATTTTTGAACCAAACTTTAATGTAATCCAGGTGTTAAGAAAGCAAATTCACTGAACAATAAGCAAAAAATTGGTGCCGGGTAGAGGTTTCTTTTTCTATCATTTTCCCTTCAGAATAGTTCACATATAATTACATGAAATTAAGTCCAGGAAAATGCTGGATGTGTATTTTCAAATCCCGGCCTGACATTCATTTGGTTACATTCAACCAGAGCTATTTTAGCTACATTAATATGTGTGATGACAGGACTAACACTAGTAACATACCGAAGAAACTGGCTGCTGCCTCTTGTCTGCCTCCCTATAGTTCTTTTGTTCTGGAAGACTGCAAATCAAGTCTGCACCTGTGTCTGTTCCTAGAATTTGGCTGTTTGGGTTGCTGTTCATCAGTTGCAGTGAGATCATTTTCCAAAAAATTGCCAAATAATTCAACCCACACAATGGGCAAAACTGTGACAAGCTTAGAACACTCTTTTCAAGCCCAAATTAAATGCAGGCAAATTCCACCCACAGAGTCTTTTAAAAAGAAGAAAAAAAAAATCAGCAACACACCAATCGCTTTATCTTTCCAAGTGTCATTTAAAAATTTACATGTAAATGACTTCAAACCAGCTCCTTAAAATCTTACTAAAAAAGACATCCACTGAATATGATTTCTCAGTTGAAATACTACATTATCCTTTATACAAAGGTATGAATAGCAAAAGACTGACGTGAAACGTTTTTAAGCACTAGTGATACAGTGTTAAATTTTTCATGTATTCTTGGGTATCAATTTAAACCCCCGATAGGGTGTTTGCACTCAGTCCAAAGAGTCCCTTTTCTCTAAGACTTCTCTTTCTTTGTGCTTTCTGTTTCAGAGCTACTAACCTCATTTTTAGAAATAAGCAGGATAAACATCTATCGTTTTAACCTCTCTTATTTCATTCACTTCAATACTAATTGAGTACACACCACCAGGCAAGCGCTGCTCAGTGCAGGCCCTTCTGACTTCCAGGTTTGGGTCTGCCTGCCCCTAGAAGCTTAGAAAGAGGGCCCTGCCCCTGTGGAAAATGCCCATGGACATTCCAGTGTTCCTGTGCCTGGGGGAAATGTCTGTCTAGTTCAAGGATGAAATATATGAAATATTAGGAAGCCCATTGTGCCATAGGGCTAAAACCTTATTCTCTGATCCAGGTTTTAGCAGGAAGAAACGTCCCTTCCAGCTAAATCTATAGTCCTAACAACAACCTACAATAAGCCTTTCCTGATCTGCCCTTCCCCACCTCTCAGAACTCCTCCTTTCTCCCAGCTCCCTCCTTTGCGGTCACTGTGTAGTAGGCTCCCACCTCAATGCGGTCTCACTCTATCACCCAGGCTGGAGTGCAGCGGTGCCATCTCGGACCACAGCAACCTCCGCCTCCCATGTTCAAGCGATTCTCCTGCTTCAGCCTCCTGAGTAGCTGGAATTACAGGTATGCAACACTACACCTGGCTAATTTTTGTATTATTAGTAGAAAAGGGGTTTTGCTATGTTGGCCAGGCTGGTTTCAAACCCCTGACCTCAGGTGATCCACCCACCTTGGCCTCCCAAAGTGCTGGGATTACAGGTGTGAGCCACCACATGCGGCCCAGAGCTCTCTTCCCTCTGCGTGACTCCCTCCCTCATTTCCCCCCAGGTCTTTGTGCAAATGTAATCTTATCAAGCCCACCCCTGCCCACACACATCTTCCACACTCTGCTTTATTTTTCTTCATAACACTTATTATTTAACATAATACATAATTTATCTTGTTTTTTTCTCCTCCTAAATATAAGCTCCATAAGGGCAGGAGTTTTTACCCCTTTTGTTCTCTGCACTACCTCTAGCGTACAGAACAGTGCCTGACATACATTAGGTGCTCAATAAATATTTGTTGAATGAATCAATTAATCTCCATTTTCCAACTTCTCTATTTTTTAATTAATTTGGAACTTGGATAGGGAAAAAGTATGTTTATTTCCCTTTCAAAACTGCAACAGTAATCATGAACCTAAATAACTTTATTCTAAGTATTTAATATCATAATAAAATAATGCAAATTTATTAATTTATCTATATTTGCAGCTGCTATATAGTGGGATAGGGTAAATAATTATTTATTCTATTTAGAAGCAGTTGGTCTAAGACCATTTCAGACTATGAGAACATGAAAGCTGTATTCTAAATTTTAAATGTCTAAGTGATGACATACTTCTGGTTTTTTAAAAAATGTATATTCTTCCTAAGAGCTAATTCTGCCAAAAAACATACTAGACTGTAATTGCTTTATAACAGTGGTGAATAAATTTTTTGTGTACTTTAATTATTCACTGGCTTATTTTAATAATTAAAACTGCATTTTGTTTTCCAATTATTCAAATTTTGCTGAGAATTGCACGCTAATGCCTGTGCCACTAAGATTTTCTCATGAAAAACCTTTAAGGCTAAGTTTATAAAATAAGTAACTGAAATTTACATTAAATTTATTCCATTAATTTTTCATTCAATGAAGTTAAAAGTTTTTTTTTTTTAATTTTCTTTTCTTGGGATGGAGTTTCACTCTTGTTGCCCAGACTGGAGTGCAATGGCGTGATCTCGGCTCACTGCAACCTCTGCCTCCTGGGTTCAAGCAATTCTCCTGCCTCAGTCTCCCAAGTAGCTGGGATTACAGGTAAGTACCACCACGGGTGGCTAATTTTGTATTTTTAGTAGAGACGGGGTTTCTCCATGTTGGTCGGGCTGGTCTCGAACTCCTGACCTCAGGTGATCCGCCTGACTCGGCCTCCCAAAAGTGCTGGGATTACAGGTGTGAGCCACCACGCCAGGCCAAAACAGTTTTTAAAATAGTGTTGATGCATAAAAATGAAAGAAAAAAGACCAACCATTTATTATCTAATGAATTAAACAATGTACTTCCTTCTAGAAAAGTAAAGAACCAAACAAAAGTTCAGGAGAGACAGAAACCCTGGGACAAAGTTGTAAAATTATATACATATATACCTGCTGTGAAGATGGCTGCAGTTTTGATACCCTTATCTTCATTTTGTAGGTCCTGAAGGAAGGAACCAACTGTTGACAACATTGGTTTGACTACAAATTGACAACGTTCTTTTCTAGATGGCAAGGTAAGTGTTACCAAGGGAAGGCCATGTCTGTAATTAACTGTTATTTCTGTTAAGGAAAAAAAGAAAAAAAAATGGGTAAATTTTACTTTAAAAAAAACCATAAATACAAGAATTCTAGAAGGAATGCTCAAACATGAAATTCACAAACCTCTGAAGTCCTATAAAAATTTGTATTGCTCCAATAATGCCTTCATTATACTACAGTTTACATATTCCCTACCATTCTATAACATTTTAGTGTAGCACATGCCACACTTTATTATCTGCTTAAAGTCTTCCCAGGTGGCCGGCATGGTGGCTCATACCTGTAATCCCAGCACTTTGAGAGGCTCAGATTGGTGGACTGCCTGAGCACAGAAGTTTGAGAGTTGTCTGGGCAACATGGCGAAACCCCATCTCTACAAAATATACAAAAATTAAGTCTGGCATGGTGGTGTGCACCTGTAGTTGCAGCTACTTAAGTAGGCTGAGCTGGGACGACGGCTTCAGCCTGGGAAGCAGAAGTTGCAGTGAGCCGAGATCGTGCCACTGCACTCCAGCCTGAGTGACACAGCTAGATCCTGATTAAATGAAAAAGAAAAAGAAAAAAAGTCTTCCCAGGTAAACACTTAAGTTCTAGTTTTCTTGAGGACATAAACTATTTCTTGTTTTTTTTTTTTTTCTTTTTGAGACAGGGTCTCACTCTGTTGCCCAAACTGGAGTGGCATGATCATGGCTCACTGCAGCCTCTACCTCCTGGGCTCAAGCAATCTTCCCACCTCAATCTCTTGGGTAGCTGGGACTACAGGCATGTGCCATCATGCCTGGCTAATTTTTGTATTTTTTGTAGAGATGGGGTTTTGCTTTGTTGGCCAGGTTGGTCCCAAACTCCTGAGCTGAAGAGATCCGCCCGCCGTGGCTTCCCAAAGTGCTGGGATTACAGGCCACCACGCCCACCCGACTATTGCTTATCATCCCTGACTCCTCTGATTGCTGAGGTGGGAATTTGACAAAAGACAGCAGCTATATTATGGGAGCACAAAAAGATGGAAGTGAACCCAATCAGGGTGGGGTGGGATGGGGATAGTGTAAGAAAAGTCTATTCTGCTCAAAACTCTCGCAGCTCTTTATTTGGAAGAAAGGGAAACAATTAACATATGAATCAAATAAATGGTAAGAAAGCTTACCATCAGGTGGCACCACGGTACTATAATGGTGTGACTGGTAGTATTTCACATTTCCACACAGCTTCACACACAAAACCTACAAGAAGGAAAGATTAATTTGTTTTTTTAAAAAAAGAGTGGGAAACATGAAATGTGTCTTTATTTTACCATAAGATTATTTTTAATACTATATGAAAAGCATAATGAAAAACTCAACTTGTCATGCATCCCCAGGGTGAGCCCTTGGCAAGCTCACTGAACCTTCCTGGCTATATGCTTGCCTGCTACTATGTATGCTGTAGCAGTAGCACACCAGGACGGGATCCCTAAATTGGGGTATGAGGCCCCCTGAAAATCCTAGAGTTCTGTGAGAATTTTTACTTTCAGTATTTCCTTTCAGGTAATAATCTAAAACAAATGGATATAAGTATATCTAGTCTAGAGACATGCTTCTCAATATGTGGTCCCCAGACCAGAAGCATCTTGGGGCTAATTAAAAATGCAGAATCGGGCCGGGCATGGTGGTTCACGCATGTAATTCCAGGACTTTGGGAGGCCAAGGTGGGCGAATCACCTGAGGTCAGGAGTTCGCCACCAGCCTGACCAACATGGAGAAACCCTGTCTCCACTAAAAATACAAAATTAGCCAGGTATGGTGGCACATGCCTGTAATCCCAGCTACTCGCGAGGCTGAGGCAGGAGAATCACTTGAACCCGGGAGGTGGAGGTTGCCGTGAGCCAAGATCCCATCATTGCACTCCAGCCTGGGCAACAAGAGCAAAACTCTGTCTTAAAAAAAAAAAAAAATGCAGAATCACAGATTCAGACCAGATTTACTGAATTCCAGTCTGCATTTTAACAAGATCCTCAGAAGATTCACATGCACATTAGAGTCTGAAAAATACTGCTCTAGATCTGTGCTGTCCGATATGGTAGACACTTGTTAAATGTGGTTATTTAAATTAGTTAAAATTATGTACGGGTGGGACACGATGGCTCACGCCTGTAATCCTAGCACTATGGGAGGCCGAAGCAGGAGGATTGCTTGAGCTCAGGAGTTCAAGACCAGCCTGGCAGACACAGTGAGACCCTGTCTCCTATAAACAGCAACCACAAAAAAATTATATACACAAACATTCAGAACCTCAGTCACCTTTGCCACATTTCAAGGGCTCAAAAGCTCCCTATGCCTAATGGCTATCTCACTGAAAAGCAAAAGCGCAGGAATAGCATATTTCTATCATCACAGAAAGTTCTATTGGACAGCAGTGCTGAGTCTACAACATCTGAATGGCCACCTCACCACGGAACATGTTTTGGGGGCTTGCATTGGTGTTTGTGTTTACACAGTTGCACTGGTGCTTAATGAAGACCAAATAATATCATGGTGCACTGTGTGAACAAAGATATTGTGGGAGTAGAAAGAACAGGCATTGGGGAATTGGTTCACAGGCATTTGGAACTCAAAAGGACTTGTACCAGAGAAATTAGTACCAAAGTCACAACATGGTGGCTGTATCATACTGATCCAGATTTTTTAATGCATCACCTTACAGTAGTTTATTAACAATAAGTTTGCCAGTAATTGTGCAAAGAATAATTCTTTTATAAACTGCATTTTTAAATTTTTCAGGATTTGAGGGTACACTATCAAAATAATAAATCAGTGGTTAAAAGTGTGTTCGCTGTTTCAAAAAATAAAGATGACACTGACCCAAATGAAGGTCCATTATGTTCAAAATTCAAAGAACCTCATCAATAAGTAAAACAAAACATTCAAATACATATTTTAGTATTAAACACAACACAGGCAATAAATGTCAACACAACATCATCTTTTACATTAAGACTGTTCATTTGAGCTTTCTATTTTTTTTTTTTTTTTTTGAGATGGAATATTGCTCTGTTGCCCAGGCTGGAGTGCAGTGATGCAGTTTCAACTCACTGCAACCTCCACCTCCTGGGTTCAAGTGATTCTCCTGCTTCAGCCTCCCAAGTAGCTGGGGTTATAGGCACCTGCCACCATGCCTGGCTAATTTTTTGTATTTTTAGTAGAGATGGGGTTTCACCAAGTTGGCCAGGCTGGTCTCAAACTCCTGAACTTGTGATCAGCCTGCCTCGGCCTCCCAAAGCGCTGGGATTACAGGCGTGACCCACCACACCCAGCCTGAGCATTATTTCTAAAAATGTAGCTCACTACTAAGATGAGAAGAAAAAGGCAGATGATGTCTTAAAATAGATGCAACTCTCAATAAATAAATATAGGTAGAAGTTCTCCAAGTGTGGATAATGGATATTACAATACCGTCTACTACTTTTAGCAAAACTACATAAAAATGAGACACATCAGAATTCTCTATCAAAATTCTTCTATAAAATAATGAGACAGATAATTTTCCATGCATAAAAGTCAAATACACGAAGGTAGGGAGTAGGCCAGGCGTGATGGCTCACGCCTATAATCCCAGCACTTTGGGAGGCTGAGGCAGATGGATTGCTTGAGCCCAGAAGTTCGAGACTAGCCCGGGTAACATGGTGAAACCCTGTCTCTACAAAAATTACAGAAAAAGTCTGGCATGGTGGCACATGCCTGTAGTCCCGGCTACTTGGGAGGCTGAGGCAGGAGGATTGCTTGAGCCCAGGAGCAGGAGGCTGCAGTGAACTGAGATTGTAGCTACTGCCCTTCAGCCTGGGCCACAGAGGGAAACCCTGTCTCCAAAAAAAAAAAAAAAAAAAAAAAAGGTAGAGAGTAAAAGTTAGAGCCCCTCCCTTTACTTCTCTATAATCCTGGAAGTCTCCCCAGAGGTAACCACTGCTATTGGTTTGGCATGTATCCTTCCAGATTTTTTTCTACACGTTACCTACCAAATTCTATGCTACAGTCCGTATAATGCTAAAGACATATGAGTCAGGTTCCTAAATGCCATTGGTGATAATGCCTGTGAGAATGCAGGAATCCAGTTGGAGGCAATATAAAATGATTACAAAGTATCATTTAATATACTGATAAAGTTTCAGGTGTACTACTGAAGAAGTAACTGTAGCACCCACAAGATAGAGGCACCCACATGACAACCAGAAGATGCTGAAAGAAGGTAGAGTGGCCTGAGGAAAACAGCAGGGCTTTCTCAAGCTTTTGCTTGCCTAATAATCACCTGGAAGCCTTAAAAACACAGATTCCCAGACCCCATACACAGAGATTTTTAATCTAAAAGGTCAGTTTGTGAGGATTTGCATTTTTAATAAGCTCCAGAGGTAAACTGAAGTTTCAAGGGTGAGAACCACACTTTGAGAAGCTGGGCTTTAGTCAACCTCCCCACAACCCCCACCACCACACACACACACCCCCTGCTGCCCCAGGCTTCGTGGCAACATGCTAAATTTCTGCGTAGAATCATTCTGAATTCCAAATTTTAGTGCCTGGTTAAGCGTTACTGCCTTTAAATGGAATTTGGTATCAGGGCAAAAGATGATTTGGGCTTCTCTTTAACCATGAAGCATTTTTTGTTCCTGACCACAGAGCTCCTGAATCCCTTGGAATTTCCCAAGTGATTGATCAAGCTAAGCCTTCCAGTAGTTTGAGAACTTGATCTATGATTTTTTTTTTTTTTTTCTCCTGAGACGGAGTCTTGCTCTGTCGCCCAGACTGGAGTGCAATGGTGCAATCTCTGCTCATGGCAAACTCCATCTCCCAGGCTTAAGCAATTCTCCTGCCTCAGCCTCTCGAGTAGCTGGGATTACAGGCACCCACCACGACACCCAGCTAATTTTTGTATTTTTACTAGAGATGGGGTTTCACCATATTGGCCAGGCTGGTTTTGAACTTCTGACCTCAAATGATCTGCCTGCCTCGGCCTCCCAAAGTGCTGGGATTACAGGCGTGAGCCACCGCACCTGGCTGATATATGATCTTAAGTATCACTATAACATCCAGGACAGGGATCTTATGCTGGTAATTTAAGAGCTGGCTCAGGCCACAGGAATCCAGTTGGAGGCAATATAAAATTACTAGACAGAAAAGGGTAAGTGCAGAAAGAAGGATAAATTCCCACTTAGAATCTGTAATCCAAAATTTGAATACATGAGGAATTAAATGCTAAGAAAAAAAAACAACACATTTATTTTTAAGATTAATTTACTTTAGAGAAAATAAGAGTCTTCCAAAACTGATGTTAACATAAATTATATTTAGTGTCTTCACAAAGATAAAAGGGATAACTGGCTTCCAGAAAATGAACAAGAAATTATGATACTAAAGTTGGTAGAAATAAAACAAAAATGAGTGACTATGATTAACTAATTAGAATTCCTGGAAACAAAAAAGATCTATGTACATGTAAAAAGCCCATCTTAGGCTGGGCGCAATGGCTCATGCCTGTAATCCCAGCACTTTGGAAGGCCAAGGCAGGTGGATCACCTGATGTCAGGAGTTCAAGACCAATCTGACCAACATGGTGAAACCCCATCTCTACAATACAAAATTAGCTGGATATAGGGTGCAGGCCTGTAGTCCCAGCTACTCAGGTGGCTGAGGCAGAAGACTCACTCGAACCCAGGAGGTGGATTTTGCAGTAAGCCAAGATTACACCACTGCACTCCAGCCTGGGCAACAAGAGTGAAACTCCATCTCAAAAAAACCCACCTTAATAGCCAAAATTCTAGTCTGAATAAAGTCAACAGAAAACGAATGAATTGGACAATAACTCTCCTAGGTGCAACACAGAAAGACACAGAAACTCTAGGAATACAAAAAGCAACTAATTCTCATACATTGCTGGCAAGAATGTAAATGGTAAAACTATTCTGGAAAACATTTGGCAGTTCTTTCTTTTTTTTTCTTAAGACGGGGTCTTGCTCTGTCCCCCCAGGCTGGAGTGCAGTGGCATGAACTCAGCTCACTGCAACCTCCACTTCCCAGGTTCAAGTGATTCTCCTGCCTCAGCCTCCTGACTAGCTGGGATTACGGGTGCATGCCACCAAGCCTGGCTAATTTTTTGTGTATTTTTAGTAGAGATGGGGTTTCTACCAGGTTGGTCAGGCTGGTCTTGAACTCCTGACCTCGTGATCCGCCCACCTCAGCCGCCCAAAGTGCTGGGATTACAGGCGTGAGCCACCATGCCCAGCCTGACCGTTCTTTATAAAGTTAAATATACATTTATATGTGACCCAGTAATCCCACCCCTAGCTCTTTACCCTAGAGAAATGAAAGCTTATGTTCATACAATTTGTACAAATGCCATTTCATTTCCTCCCACTAGAGTGCATACTCCCCAGGAGCAGGCAGGGACTTGGTCTGGTTCACTGCTGTATTGCCAGCACCTAGAATAGTTCCTGAAACATAATAGGGGCTCAATAAATACACGTTAAATAAATGCAGGAATGTTTTCAAGATGCTAAGGAAAGTAATTACCAACCTAGAATATTATGCTCAGGAAAATTACTTCAGGCTTGCTGTGATTTGATTGTGTCCCCCAAAGTCCATGTGTTGGAAACCTAATGCCCAATGCAACGGTGCTGGGAGGTGGGGTCTAATGGGAGGTGCTTAGGTCATGAGGGCTCCACCTTCATAAATGGATTGATGCCAATTATAAAAGGGCCTGAGGCTGCGGGTTTGATTGAGCTTTCTCTCTCCCCCTCTTGCCCTTCCACCTTCTGCCATGGGATAATGCAGCAAGAAGAACCTGACCAGATGCGACCTCTCAATCTTGGATTTTCCAGCCTCCAGAACTGTGAACTAAATACATTTCTGTTCATTATTAATTACCCAGTCTATGGTTCTGTTACAGCAGCACAAAAGAGATTACAGCAAGGCTGAAAGAAATGAGTTTTTCAGGTATATCCAAGTTTACAGCTTATTTCCACAGATTTTTGCTAAAGAACTTCTTCAGGAAGAAGAGAACTAAACTCAAGTGGAAGCTGAATAGAACACTATTATGAGCTGAACTGTGCCCCACCCCCTGCAAATTCATATATTGAAGTCTTAACCCCTAGTACCTCAGAATGTGACTGTACTTTAAAGAGGTTATTAAGTTAAAATGAGATCATTAGTATAGGCCCTAATCCAACATAACTGGTGTCTTTACAAGAAGTGGTGATTTGGACAGACATGTACACCCAGAAGAAAGACAGTGTGAGGACACAGGGAGAAGACAGTCATTTACAAAACAGCCATGTACAAGACAAGGAGAAGGCTTCAGAAGAAACCAACTGAGCCAACAACTTGAACTTTAACTTTTGGCCTACAGAAGGGTGGCAAGGAAGGTTTCTAAACAGTGGAGGGGCAATTAGTGTGGGTGTCATAACCCAAATGGGATGAAGATGGCCTCCGCATGGGAAATAGGCTCAGAAAAAAATGTTGGAGCCCAGTTGGGGTAAGAAAGCCATCTCTGCAGGGGAAGGAGTGGTAGTGGAGATGAAAGACTGTCACATGCAGAAGAAAAAAATATATCAAGAATAATGGAAGTCAGATTTATCCTGTGCAAGAATGGAACTACAATTATGGAAAGGGAGAAGAATAAAACCTGTAGTGTTAGATTGAAGTACTGGTGTGAATTCATGGTTTTTAATGTGTAATAATGTAAAGAAATATAATTAAATGAAATTAAATATAAAATTTTTAAAAGATGCAAATGTTTAATGTACGTGTGTATATAAGTATAGAAATTTTAAATTTTACATATTTATGTTTTCATACTGACATATATATGTGTATGTATATTCTCTTTCTGAGAGAGCCTATGAGCAGTAGCACTTCTAATAACATCTAGCATCTAGCTCTTGGCACCAAATACTATGCTTACCTAAGAGGAAGCAAGGCTCCTTGGAGAAATGACTATTCTAGGGCTGGGCATGGATAAGGACAAAATGAACCTAGAGCATCTTGCTGTACTAGAAAGCAAGGAAGTGCTCAATGGATGATGGAAGACTTATCAAAAGAACCCAGAAGGCAGGTCAAAGGGTGTCCCTATGGTAAAATCTGGAACAATTTTTAGCATTAAATAATGATAGTAACAAATTATAATCCATTGAAGGAGATAGAAAACCATGAGTGTATTCTGACATAATTAACTGAATAAATTTAAAGTTTAATAAGGAATGAGATATTTACACAGTTTTAAAATGCCTTCACACAAAAGCATTAATCCCAAAGGAAAAATAATAACTTCAAAGGGAAGAAGCCTGACAGATACCATCTTAATTGATCAAAATTAATATTATCAGTAACGGGGTGAGTTGAAATCATGCAATGAGAATACATGGGACACTTTTGAGATATTCCCGACAAAGATGCTATATAATCTGAAGCAAATCACAAGGAAATGCCAGACAAACCCAAACAGAGGCATTCTACAAAATAACTGTAATCTTTAAAATAGTCAAATCATGAATGTCAAAGAATGTTGTACTGATCCAGAGTGGAGGAGACATGACAACTAAACTAAACTGTGATTCAGAACTTCTGCCAATAAAGAACATTATTGGAAAAATTGGCAAGATTTTAATGAGGTCTAAAAATTAGATGGTGGTTATGTACTAACATTAATTTTCCTATTTTGATGGTTGTTTGTCATTAAGTTGGAGAATGTTCTTATGTTTCAGGGGAACTGGCATCAAGTTTGCAATGTATTCTCAAATAGTTCAGAAACAAAATAGTCTTCCCACTGTGGTTACAACTTTCTTTATGTTTGAGACTGTTTCAAAATCACACAATTCTGAGAGACTGGTAGGCCAGGGTAAAAAAAATTAATAATTCAAAAACAATAGGTTTAGAACACCAAAATTACCATATACAGAGATAAGTGATTAATAACAAGGGGTCAAATATTAAACCTTTTTTGCATGCCAGTAGGAAACTATGGTTACTTGGGAAATTGAAAATAAAAAATTTTTTAAAGCAAAGACACTCCTGTACAAGTTTTTATTTAGAAACCCCAAGAATATTGACAATCCTCAGACATGTTAGTAAAGCTTAAAAGAGAAACTACCATACCCGGTAACAACCCTTTTTAGAGGGTTATTATTAAAATTCTGAAAATCTTACACAAACCCATCACGCATGCAGAGCTGAATTTCAAGAATGACTCACCAAAACTCAGGTCTTCCTTTTAGTTTACACCTCACCTCAAACCCATCTTGAGGAGCCTACCATTCCCCCCCTTGATAGGGGGATATGATAGTTTTGAATAAACAAACGGTATGAACCAAATCTGTTGCTTTTCATTTAATCCAGTTAGCCGGGCTGCTCCTCCATACCACACCTGGGTTCAGATTCCCCAAATCAGGCCCCACTTCTCAAATCTAAGGATTCTCAGGATGAATCCTTAGATTTAAGAAGTATAATGAGTCCTAGCTGGACGCAGTGGCTCATGCGTGTAATCCGAACACTTTGGGAGGCTGAGGCAGGAAGATTACTTGAGCCCAGGGGTTCAAGACTAGCCTGGGTAACAGGGTGAAACCATATTTCTATTTTTATTTTCAAAAATCATAATAAATGAGTCCCAGGCAGGAAAAATGAAATTAACTCTGTCCCTGACACAATGTGATGAAACTACAGAACCCCAGAAACAAAAAATTCTTATAATGCCTGAAAAAAAAAGAGATTGCCTACAAAGGAAAGCAATTAAATTTACATAAGGTGAATTAATAGACGGCAGAGGCAAAGGAATATCTTCAAAGTTCTGAGGGGAAATAACAACCAACCTTGAATTCTATAGTCAGATAACCTACCATTTTGAACAAAACTGAGACTGAGCGACTAAAACATGTTTACTGAAAGCATTTTGCAGGAAAAAGGAAATCAAACACATAAGAAAACAGGATGTAAGAAAACTTACACACCACAGGATGTAAAACTAAATGAAAAGAGAAAAAAAGTATGTACTTCCAAACCAATAGAGATAAAGGAGTATAAAAAAACATTTAGCCAAATTATGAGAAGATAAGAAAGGAGAAAGAAAATGAGCAAAGGAAAATCAGGATGAACAGAATGCACAGAATAAGGTGGTAGATAGATATCCACATTTGTCTGAAATCACAATAAATGTAAACAGATTAAACTCAACAGTTAAAAGGACAGAAGTTGTTGGATTTATAACAACAGAGACTGAGGGTTTAACTACTCATAGGCTTTCATTGAAGGCACTACTCAGCTGTAGTGAACAAAATGTAACAGGAACAAGGAATAAGAATGCCTGAGAAATTCTGAACAAGCAAATTGGTAAAATATATGCATAAAATAAATAAAAACTCCATCATTTTCAATGTTGTTTTCTGTGTCACTTAATATAGAGTACTTTTGTACTCCACAGAAACAAGAAATTCTTGTGTGAGGCAAGAAAAATGGTGCTTTTGGGGTTAGGCTGCTTTGTACACTCCTCAGTTACATAGTTGTTTTGCTTTGAAGCTTGTCTTTGGGTTCATTAGTTCTACATCCTGTGGTGCATCATGACACTGAGCGTCAAGCTTTAATGATTTTTTTTTTTTTTTTGCTTCTCTGTACCAAAAAAAAAAAAAAAATCAAACTGCTATATAGGAGCTCTCTTTTGATGAACTCTTACTTGCCTCTAGATCTATGTATCTCCCTAACAAAAACTGCATTTTGTAGCATAGACTAGAAAGTTATCTTAATATTTCAGTCTCAGGTACTACATGAATCATCACTGTGAAAATAAATTTTTTCTTCTGGTCTGGACAGCCCAAGACGAGTAGTTAATCCACAAAATGACTGAAACAGAACAGAAACAGAATACGTTTGGCATTTGGCTAATACAGAACAGAAACAGAATACATACATACAATATTTGGCTAGTAGCCAACAATAACTTCCACCTACTGTAATTTCTCACCAGCTCCCTCTCAGCTAGGCTGTATTTACATCCCTTCTGAGAACCAGGCATTTAAGTCAGTCATCCCTTTGGAACTGATCTCAACAGGACCACTGAAATTATATTCTTGTATAAATGCATTTTCCTCCTTCTCTCTCTCTTTCCTTCCATTTCGACAGGACATTGGTTTTGAAAGCAGATAATGAAGGACTACAACCCAGAGAAAAGATGTTAGACAATCTTCCTGTCCTACTGTCGTCTGTCAGAAAAAATATTGAAATATTTGGGTATATTGCCTTAAAAATACATTATTTATAATTAATAAACTTTTTCAGCATCATTATGTGAATGCAGTTTCTTAAGATCTGTTTGTAATGGAAATACCTAGTACTTTTTCCTCTAGTTCAGATCACTTATGCCTGGAAGCCTTGTTTTACATGGTTTTCAATAGTGTGAAGCTTGTTTTAACAGCTACTATTTCCATCTGCCCAGCATCTCTTCCTTACACTGTCCCAACAGGTGCGGACACATAATTATGTGGGCCAGGTGCAGTTCTACATCCCTTTTACCATAAGGTGGCGGTTCAGTGGCACATTTAAAAGGGTGGGGGCTCCTAACTATTAATACTAGACTGTGGTCGCTTATTATGGGTGTGACCTTAGATTATTTAATCTCCATGTGGTCCCTGCATTTCAGTATTCTAGCAATTAAAATATGGTAAATAAACTGCACATGGATGTTTATAATGGCTTTGTTTATAATTGCCAAAACTTGGAAGCAGCCAATATGTTCTTCTTAGTAGATGAATGAATAAATAAACAATGGTACATCTAAATAATGGAATATTATTCAGCACTAAAACGAAATGAGCTATCAAGCCATGAAAAGACATGGAGGAACCTTAAATGCATATTACTAAGTGAAAGAAGCCAATCTGAAAAGAATCAGACTGTGTGATTCTCACTACATGACATTTTGCAGAAGGCAGAACTGTGGAGACAGTAAAAGGATCAGTGGCTGCCAGGGGTTATGGGAAACACAGGGATGAACAGAGCACAGACGATTTTTAGGGCAGTGAAACTCTCTTGTATGACACTATAATGTAGACACGTCACTACATATTTGTCCAACTCCATAGAATATACAACACCAAGAGTGAACCCTAATGTAAACTATGGACTTTGGGGGATAATGGTGTACCAGTGAAGGTTTATAGGTTGTAATAAATGTACCACTTTGGTGCAAAATATTGATAACACCAGAGGCTGAGGGAGTGGAGGTAGACAGACAGTATATGGAAACTCTTAGAGCTTTCTGCGTGGTTTTGCTATGAAATTAAAACTGCTGTAAAAAATGGTCTATTAAAAAACAGTGGGGAAGGGTGCTCGCTTTGCCCCACATGCTGTTATTTGCCAGCTCTTGTTCTATAGTTACTTCTATCAATGCTATTTTTTTGATAAATTGATACATAAATACATTTTAATGAAAAAATATGAGAAACAGTAGTGTTTGCTTCATAATTGGTAAGAAGATTAAATAAGAGACCACATGTAAAACACTTAGCTATACAGAAAGGGAGAGAAGAACATTCCAGACAGAACACCATGTGCTATGTCCCTGAGGTCTAAGAAACTTGTCATGTTCTAGGAATTGAGGGAGGACCAGTAGGACCACAGTAAGGTAAGTGAGAGGAGAGGGGAGTGAGATGAGACTGGTATGAGGAGCGTTGTCTAAGTTATGCAGCATCTCATTGTCCACAAGCTTTTATTTTGTTAAAGTGTAATAAGGATTTATTGAAAGGTTTTAAGTAGATAAATGGAGTGATTCTATTTACATTTTAAAATCACTTTTCCTGCTTTAAAAAGGGCAGCCTAGAGGAGGGCAAGGGTGGAAACCAGTTTAGAATCTGGTACAATAGATGATGGTGACCCGGCCAGAGCACTAACAATAAAAATGGAGAGAAGCAGATAAAAGTATGCAGGTAGAATTGATAGCTTAGTGGACTCAAGAACAACTCCTGGGTGTGACTTCAGCAACTACGGAGATGGTGAGTCAGTTACTGCATGGGAAGAGGGGGCCAGAGGAAGCTGTTTCATGGGAAAATCAAGAGTTTTGTTCTAGATCAATTTAGTTTCCCATGTCTGTGATTATGTAAGGGTAGATGTTAGTCAAGTATTTGGATATTCTCCTTTGGACCTCAGGAAAGGTCTGAGCTAGAAAGCTGAGGGGCTGGAGACAGAAACCAGATGGTAGTATGCTGAAGAGTGAGTGGTAAGTGATGATGAGAAGACAGCCACTCTAGATGAACTGAAAAGTTTGGCTAAGGGGAGCACATGAATGGGGCAGTAGCTGGAAGGCTATGTGGTTACTGGAGGGTTTGGGACTTTCTTAAGCTGAGAGACATCAGAGTATATTTGCATGCCGATGTATGTACTTGCATAGCGTGAGAGGTAGTGAGAGAGTGACAACTGAGGGAGTAAAGGGAAAACATCTGTTTGTTTGAGAAAGCCTGAGGGACACAAGATGGAGAGCATCTGAGCAGGGGGACTGGGCTTTGAGAAGGAAGACCGCTGTACTGCAGGAGGAAAGGAAGAGATGGTAGGTAGAGATTGAGTCTACAGATTTTATGGTGGGAAGATGAGAGTGGTAAGAGCATGCACAGTGGGAACACTGAGCACGGCTCTCTATGCAGTGAGTAGAGAAAGTATAAAAGCAAGGAAGCATGCAACAGCATGCCACGTTCAAGAAACTGTGATGGGTTCAGAATGTCTGAAATAGAGGGTTGGGAGGTGGGTGGTGCTGCGGATGATAAGGTGAGGCTGGAGAAGAGGATACAAATCAACTCATGGGAAGTTTTTTTTTTTTTTCTTTTTTAATGTTTCTCTTTGCAGTAGAGGTCTTTAAATCTAGAAGTAATTTGACTTTACTTGATTTTAGAAGATTGGAATAGATTTAGATCTGGAATTGGTTGGTGGGGGAAGCCAGTTAAGAAACTGTTAAGGTAATCTAGGGGAAATAAGAATCTGAAGTAGGGCAGTGGCGATGGAGGGGAGAGGATAGGATGGATTTGAGAGGTCTGTAGGAAGTACAACCAGTAGGCCTTAGTGACAGTTCAGTTGTAACTACTCGTACAACCTCTACCAGTTGATTTTAAGGAACATTAATTTAAGATAACTTTTAGCCTTCTAGTTCTAATGATTGGTAGTGGAGCCAGTTTATCAAGAAAAAGAATAAAGGAGAGAATCAGGTCTATAGAGGAATAAGAAAGAGCTCAGTTCAAAAAATGCTGAGTTTGAGGTACCTGGGGACTATCCCAGTGAAGACATCTGTTAGATATGTGTGGGAGTGAGTATAAAGGGGGAGGCTTGTTGCTCCAGGAATGCCGAAGTGTGTGTTATTGTTTGAGTCCAAACCTTCTAAAGATATGCTTGTTTAGGTTCAGACTACTACTAACCTGGGATTATGTTGAGAAAAGCAACATGAAAAAAAATTCCCCAAAGAAGTTTGATAATACATTATCAGGATCCTAAAGCTATTCATACATTATGATCTTATCATTCCAAAATTTACCCTATAGAAATAAAAATGCAAACAAAGATTTATGTGTAAAGCTGTTTGGAAGCAATTTAGGTGTAATGGTGAAAAACTGCATACAATGCATAGAAAATAAACTGCAAAGTATACATCAATGTTAACTGTAATAATTTAGATGATAGCGTTATTGGTGATTTATTTTCTCCTTTTGGCATGCCTGTGATTTACACATTTTCTAAAATGAGAATGTGTTCCTTTCTAATGAGGAAAAATGAAGGTGGAAATAGTATATAAAATGGAAATGCCTAACAATACGTAAATAGTAAATTCTGTTAGATCCATAGGACAAGATGTGATAGAGCTATTTAAATTACTTTGTTTATGCAAAGTTTTTAATAAGGTGGGTAAATGTTTAGAAAATGTTAGCAATCAGCCTTTAGTTGACTATGACAACGTGAGCATATCTATCTATAGACAGATTGGCATAAAAAGTCAGGAGTTAGTGGGATTGTGGCTGCTTGTTTTTTGTCTTCTCTATTTTCCAAGTTTTTCAAAATGACTTTTATTATATTTATTTCCTTCATATTTTTAGTTTTGTTTTATATAGTTTTTTGCTCCTTTTATTACTTTCCTTGAAAAAGTCTGTTCTATTTATTTTCTACCACTTTAGAAACTATACACATACTATACTAACATACACACATATTTAACTTTTCTAACAAAGCCTCAATTTTTTTATCTTTGCCCCTCTACTGAACATGACAAAGACCTTCACATTTTCTAAGAATCCACTGAATATAATGTACCTAATTTTTTTTTAATCGGGCAGCCTCCGAACCAGAATAGGTTCAGAGAGGCTCCCCCAAATCTTGTTTAACATTTTTTTACTCGTTTTAACACAAATTTGTTTAAAATGTCTTATAGCAAATAGTTTATTTTCCAACATGTTTTACAGCTTTAGTGTTTGTATTTGTTTCCTAGGGCTGCCGTAACAATGTACTACAGACTGGATGGCTTAAAAACAAGCATCAGTTATTTATAAAATCAGGTGCAGTGGCTCATGCCTGTAATCCCAGCACTTTGGGAGGCTGAGGTGGGCGGATCACCTGAGGTCAGGAGTTCTACACCACCCTGGCCAATGTGGTGAAATCCCATCTCTACTAAAAATACAAAATTAGCTGGGCATGGTGATGCATGCCTGTAATCCCACCTACTCAGGAGGCTGAGGCAGGAGAATCACTTGAATGTGGGAGGCGGAGGTTGCAGTGAGCCAAGATTGCGCCATTGCACGCCAGCCTGGGAGACAAGAATGGAACTCCGTCTCAAAAATATAAATAAATAAAAATAAAAAAGTAAAATAAGGCCAGGCATGGTGGCTTATCCCTGTAATCCCAGCACTTTGGGAGGCTGAGGCGGGTGGATCACTTGAGGTCAGGAGTTGGAGACCAGCCTGGCCAACATACTGAAACCCCATCCCTGCTAAAAATACAAAAATTAGCTGGCTGTGGTAGTGCACACCTGTAATCCCAGCTACTCAGGAGGCTGAGGCAGGAGAATTGCTTGAATCCGGGAGGCAGAAGTTGCCGTGAGCCAAGATTGTGCCATTGTACTCCAGCCTGGGCGACAGGGAAACTCCATCTCAAAAATAAAAGAAAATAAGTCTCACCTACTCAGTCAAGTTTGAATAATATTTTTTCTCTTGGATGTTTAAAAAAATGGTAAGTTGTTTCCCGTATTAAAATCTAGCTGAGAGTGGCCGGGTGCGGTGGCTCACGCCTGTAATCCCAGCACTTTGGGAGGCCGAGGTGGGCGGATCACCAGGTCAGGAGTTTGAGACAAGCCTGGCCAACACAGTGAAACCCCGTCTCTATTAAAAATACAAAAAATTACGCCACTGCACTCCAGCCCGGGTGATGGTGCAAGACTCCGACTCAAAAAAAAAAAAAAAAAATCTAGCTGAGAGTATTGTATATCAATAACTCTACTACATATCATTTAACCAAAAAACAATATGTCAGGGAGTACGACAAAAAGAACATTCAGTTAAAAAAAAAATTTCAGTCTTCATCTCTTTAAAGTAGAAATAGCAGCTTTTTGTGATCCAGCCTCCTATTCTAGAAGCATTAGGAAAATGTCAAGTATCAAGTAGAAAATATAGCCTAAAAAGAAGTTGAGCTCAAGCAGAAAATAAAAAAGATGCAGCAGCCTGATTTCAAAAAGGAAACAACTTTTTAACCTGGGGTGAAGCAAAAATACTGATACATAATGGACAACAGCAGGGACTAGCATAATTTGCCTAATGACTATAAATCAGAGGGTAGCAGTTTAAGATTTCTTAGTATAAAAGCAACAGCTAACACACTGATACAGAAAAATAAATAAAAACAATTACTTCTAAATATAAGCCTTTTAAGGACAACTTTAATTACCCTGCCACAAAAGCACCATATCTGACAATAATCTCAGTATGAGGCTTTCGAAAATAATATGGTGCTACGATTTGCCCTTTCCATATCCATGGGCAAGAACTCCATTATTCTTGCTGTTTCAGGGCTCACTCAGTCGTATCCCACAGATATCATTAAATCATGTAATTTACTTTAAAAAGATTGAAGACACAAGCTGAAACCCGGGTAAGAAAAAGCAACAGACTTGGTTCGTAATATTTGCTTGTCAAAAACTATCCCCTTGAAAAGATAAATTCTTATCACCACTAAAGATCTTCAAAATAATGTGTTTCAAGATCCAAAAACAACTCCAAAAATGCAGTCACAGTATTTTGTGAAATCAATACAATTATCTATTTTCCTGAGCCAAAGATAATTTCTTTAGCTATGCATCTAGACCATAGAATTTTGTATACAGACACAAACTATTTAAATGAATACATCTATTTATAGTCACCACTTTTATATAATGCAGAAGTACTTGAAGATCTTTGCATGACAAAGGTAGTAATTCCAAACTGGGAAACAAATGGGAACTACATGAAGGTAGTAACACATCTGAATTTCTAAAGCACAGAATTCTAAGTTGCTACACCCTCTGTTGTAATGAATACGAAATCAGAAGATTCCTTCACAGGAGGTTTGAATACACCGAGAACTGACAAATGAAATAGCAGTATATAATACCTGAAAATACAGGCATACCTCATTTTATTGTGCTTCACTTGATCACATTTCACAAATACTGCCTTTTGTACAAATTGAAGGGCTGTGGTAACCCTGCTTCTAAGCCAGTCTATAAGCACCATTTTTTCTTAAAGCATGTGCTCACTTTGTCTCTGTCACATCTTAGTAATCCTCACAATATTTCAAACTTTATCATTACTATTACATCTGTTATGGTGATCTGTGATCTCTGATGTTACTATTGTAATTATTTTGGGGCACCAGGAAACATGGTTGTATAGGATGGGGAACTTAATTAATTAACATTGTATGTGTTAGGCCGGGTTTGGTGGCTCACGCCTGTCATCCCAGCACTTTGGGAAGCTAAGGCAGGCGGATCACGAGGTCAGGAGATCAAGACCATCCTGGCTAACATGGTGAAAACCCGTCTCTACTAAAAAAAAAAAAAAAAATACAAAAAGTAGCCGGGTGTTATGGCAGGGGCCCATAGTCCCAGCTACTCCGGAGGCTGAGGCAGGAGAATGGCGTGAACCCGGGAGGCGAAGCTTGCAGTGAGCCAACATCGTGCCAGCCCGGGCGACAGAGACTCCGTCTAAACAAAAAAAACACTGTATGTGTTCTGACTGCTCCACCAACCTTTCCCTTCCCATCTCCCTCTCCTGGGGCCTCCCTATTCCCTGAGGACAATATTGAAATTAGGCCAACTAATAAGACTACAATGGTCCCTAAGTGTTAAAATGAAAGGAAGAATGGCATATCTCTTACTTTAAATCAAAATCTAGAAATAATTAAGCTTAGTGAGGAAGGCACGTCAAAAGCTGAGGTAGACTGAAAGCTACCAGTTAACCAGGTAGTGAATGCAAAAGAGAAATTCTTGAAGGAAGTTAAATGTGCTACTCCAGTGAACACACGAATGATTAGAAAGTGAAATAGCCTTATTGCTGATATGGAAACATGATAAGTGTTAGTGGTCTGGATATCAAACCAGTCACAACATTCCCTTAATCCAAAGCCTAAGCCAGAGCAAGGTCTAACTCTCTTCAATTCTGTAAAGTCTGAGAGAAATGAGAAAACTGTAGGAAAAAAGTTGAAAGCTAGTAGAGGTTGATATATGCGGTTTAATGACAGAGGCCATCTCTGTAACATAAAAGTGCAAGGTGAAGCAACAAGTGCTGATGTAGAAGTTGGAGCAAGTTATCCAGAAGATCTAGCTAAGATCACTGATGAAGGTGGCTACACTAAACAACAGATTTTCGGATTCCAACACTGCCTTGCATTGGAAGACGATGCCATCTAGGACTTTCATAGCTAGAAAGGAAAAGTCAATGCCTGGTGTCAGGCCTCTGAGCCCAAGCTAAGCCATCATATCCCCTGTGACCTGCACATATACATCCAGATGGCCTGAAGCAACTGAAGAACCACAAAAGATGACATTCCACCATTGTGATCTGTTCTTGCCCCACCCTAACTGATCAACTGACCTTGACAATACACCCTCCCGCCCTTGCGATAATGCACTTTGAGATATTCCCCTGCCCTTAAGAAGGTACTTTGTAATATTCTCCCTGCCCTTGAGAATGTACTTTGTGAGATCCACCCCCTGCCCACAAATTGCTCCTAATTCTACCGCCTAACCCAAACCTATAAGAACTAACGATAATCTCACCACCCTTTTCTGACTCAGCCCGCCTGCACCCAGGTGAAATAAACAGCCTTGTTACTCACACAAAGCCTGTTTGGTGGACTCTCTTCACACAAACGGCACATGACACCTGACTTCAAGGCTTCAAAGCTGCAAAGGACAGGCTAATAACGCTGTGTTGGGGCTGATAGGGGCTAATTATGCAACTGGTGACTTTAAGGTGAAGCCAATGCTCATTAACCATTCTGAAAATCCTAAGGCCCTTAAGAATTACACTAAAGCTACTCTACCTGGGTTCTATACACACAATCACAAAGCCTAGATGACAGCATATCTGTTTACAGCATGGTTTACTGAATATTTTTTTTTTTTTGAGATGGAGTTTCACTCTTGTTGCCCAGGCTGTAGTGCAACGGCATGATCTCAGCTCCCTGCAAGCTCTGCCTCCCAGGTTCAAGCGATTCTCCTGCCTCAGCCTCCTGAGTAGCTGGATTACAGGCACCCGCCATCATGCCTGGCTAATTTTTGTATTTTTAGTAGAGACGGGATTTTACCATGTTGGCCAGGCTAGTCTCAGACTCCTGACCTGGTGATCCACCCGTCTCGGCCTCCCAAAGTGCTGGGATTATAGGTGTGAGACCCTGTGCCAGGCCAGTTTACTATTTTAAGCCCACTGTTGAGACCTACTGCTCAGGGGGGGGAAAAAAAAAAGGATTCCTTTCAAAATATTACTGCTCACTGACAATGTATCTGTTCATCCAAGAGCTCTGATGGAAATGTAAAAGGAGATTAATGTTTTCATGCCTGGTAACACAACATCCATTTTGAAGTCCATGGATCAAGGAGTAATTTACACTTTCAAGTCTTCTTTAAGAAATGCATTTTGTAAGGCTATAACTGCCATAGATAGTGATTCCTCTAATGAATCCTGGCAAAGTACATTGAGACCTTTCTAGAAAGGGTTCACCATTCTAGATACCATTCAATATATTCATGATTCATGATTCATGGGAGGAGCTCAAAATATCCACATTAACAGGAGTTTTGAAGAAGTTATTTCCAACCCTCTTGGATGACTTTGAGGGGGTCAAGACTTCAGTGTAAGAAGTAACTGCAGACATGGTAAAAATAGCAAGAGAACTAGAATAAAAGTAGAACCTAAAGATGGGACTGAATTGCTGCAATCTCATAATAAAACTTTCACAGATGAGGGGTTGCTTCATATGGCTGAGCAAAGAAAGTGGTTTCTTGAGATGGAATCTACTCTTGGTGAAGATGCTGTGAATTTCATTGAAATGATAACAAAGGATTTAGAATAAATTTAGTTGATAAAGCAGTGGCAGAGTTTGGAGGGACTGACTCCAATCTTGAAAGAAGTTCTTCTATGGGTAAAATGTTATCAAATAATATCACATGCTACAGAGAATCGATCACAAAAGGAATAGTTGGTGGATGCAGCAAACTTCATGGTTCTCTTATTTTAAGGAATTGCCACAGCCACTCCAACCTTCAGCAACCACCATCCTGATCAGTCATCAGCCATCAACATTGAGGCAACACCCTCTACCTCTAGCAGCAAAAAGATGACTTGATGAAGGCTCAGAAGATTGCTAGCATTTTTAGCAATAAAGTATCTTAATGTATGGTTTTTTTTTTTTTAGATATAATGCTATTGCACACTTAATAGACTACAGTTCAGTAAATGTAACTTTTTGAGACAAGGTTTCACTCTGTTGCCCAGGCTGGAGTGCACTGGCATGATCTCAGTTCACTGCTGCCTTGACCTCCTGGGTTCAAGTGATCCTCCTACCTCAGCCTCCCCAGTAATTGGGACTACAGGCATGCGCCACCATGTCCAGCTAATTTTTGTATTTTTTTGTAGACATGGGTTTCACCATGTTGCCCACGTTTGTCTCAAACTGCTGGGCTAAAGTGATCCTCTTGCCTTGGCCTCCTAAAGTGCTGGGATTACAGGCATGAGCCACCGGGCCCTGGACTATACACATAACTTCAATATGCACTAGGAAACAAAACAAAACAAACAAAAAATGTTGTGACTCATTTTATTGCAAGACTTGCTTTACTGTAGTGGTCTGGAACCAAACCTGCAATATCTCTGAGGTATGCCTATATACAGTCATTTTAAACATTTTAAAAATTTACTTAATTATATTTTATTTCAATGGGTTTTGGGTACAGGTCGTATTTGGTTACATGAATTAGTTCTTTAGTGGTGATTTCTGAAATTTTGGTGCATTCATTACCCAAGTAGCACTGTACCCAGTGTGTAGTATATTCCCTCACCCCCCTCCCACCCTTTTTCCCTGAGTCCCCAAAGTACATTGTATCATTCTTACGCCTTTGTGTACTCATAGCTTAGCTCCCACTTATGAATGAGAACAAAAATGTTTGGTTTTCCATTCCTGAGTTACTTCACTTAGAGTATTAGTCTACAATTCCATCCAGGTTGTTGCAAATGCCATTACTTCATTCCTTTTTATGGCTGAGTAATATTCCATTGTGTGTGTGTGTACACTACATTTTCTTTATTCACTTGTTGATTGATGGGCATTTGGGCTGGTTCCATAGTTTTGCAGTTGCAAATTGTGCTGCAATAAACAAGGGTGTGCAAGTATCTTTTTTGTATAATGACTTCTTTTCCCCTGGGTAGATACTTATATAAAGTCATTTAGTCCTCAATTAATTCAGCTAATTTTACTGAACACCTAGTATGTACTGAGTGACTAGCCTCTTTCGAACTTCAGCCACAAAACCAGTCATCTTTCCCTGCTCCCTTATGGTTACACTGGAAGAAGTCTTTCTGTGTCCCCATAGGGCTGACACATTTCCCCACAGCTTGGGATCATATCTCCTTCCAAGTGGCCTTACTTTACTGAGTATCTTTCTCAACTGCATCTTCCTCATCAGCAGGTAAGTCTGCTCAAGCTTCTCCTGCCTTCTGACTGCCCTTTCTCTATGCCTGCTTCGTTTTCCTTCCATAGGTAAATGACTTGAACAAGTTGGTGACATTTATTATCTCTATTTCCTCATCTTTCACACATTCCTGACCCATTGCAATCTGGCTTCTGCCCCATCATTTCACTAAAATTACTCTCAGAAGGCCACTGGACTACTGGTCTCTAGATCAAATGAAAGCTTTTCATTGCTGACCTTGCAGAAGCAATCGCCACTTTTGATCACTCTCTCTTCCTTGAAACATTTTTGTTGTTGTTTTTTGAGATGGAGTCTCACTCCGTCTCCCAGGCTGGAGTGCAGTGGCACAATCTTGGCTCACTGCAACCTCCGCCTCCCAGGTTCAAGCGATTCTCCTGCCTCAGCCTCCCAAGTAGCTGGGATTACAGGTGGGCACCACCATATCAGGCTAATTTTTGTATTTTTAGTAAAGACAGGGTTTTGCCACATTGGCCAGGTTGGTCTCGAACTCCTAACCTCAGGTGATCTGCCCGCCTCGGCCTCCTAAAGTGCTGGGATTATGGGTGTGAGCCACTGTGCCCGGCCAAACATTCTCTTTCTTAATTTTCATGACATCACATTCCGTTGGATTTCTGATTATATTTTCTCAGTTTACTTTAGAGATTCCTCTTCTTGTCATCCTTTAAATGTTGGTGTTTTCCAGAGTTCTAACAGAGGCTACCCTCTCTTATCTCACTCTAAGCAGTGTCCTTAGGCAATCCCATCTAGTCACGTTGCTTCAACTACATTACTTTGCTGATGGCTTGAAGCTGTATCTCCAGTCCAGAGCCTCTCCTTGTGCATCTAATTTGTATATATGTGACTGAAACCTTTTAGGGTATCTACCCAGTTCATACAATCTCCGATGTTTTAGAAATTGCCTCTACTTCCACCTAGAATGCAGCACTGGTGGGCCTCCCAAAACCGTGTCTGTACTATGTGACCCTTAATCCCCTCATTGTAATTGACCAGATACCAGCTCCAAGCTGGGTCAGTTAGATTCCCAGTCCCGGAATTAGATTGAGACTAAGTCTATGCTCAAAATGAAACTTTTGTACACTACTGTTGGGAGTGTCAACTACACTTTGGAAAACTGGCAGTATCTCTAAATACATATATACCTAATGACCCAGAAATTCTACTCCTAAGTGTAAACCAAAATAATTAATTGCATATGTTCTTAAAAGGTAAACATAAAGTTTAGAGCTGCATTTTACATAATAAGCAAAAACTGGAAACCACACAAATCTTCATCATCAGTACAAATGATACGGCTCGGATGAGTGGAGAAACACCAGGGCTTTTTTGTTTTACCTTGAATTAGATGAGAAGACACAGACACACGTGGAGTGGTTTTAAGGAACAGAGAATTTAATAGGCAAGAAGGAAGGGAGAAGGAAGGAAGGAAGACGCTCTCTTGTAGAGAGAGAGGGAGGGAGGCTCCAAAGCCGAAAGAGAAGACCCCAAGTGGGGCAGAAATTAGCCAGGTATATACAGAGACTGAAGGAGGCGGTGTCTGATTTGCATAGGGCACAGGGGATTGGTTTGACCAGGCATGTCATTTACATAGCCTGCAAAAAAGCTGGCCCTCCCACCCTAGCCTTTTAATATGCAAAGGAAGGGCACCATGATGTTTTACACACGTGGATATGTGGGGGCGGCCATGTTGCCAGGAACGTGGGGCAAGGGTAAGAAGGCCGCAGGAACTGCCATGTTTGGGTGGACCCAGTTTCTAATGCCTGGCATTTGCATATTAAAGGTTGCTGGCCTGGCTCTAAGTGCTGGGTATATACCCAAAGGATTATAAATCATTCTACTATAAAGACACATGCACACGTATGTTTATTGCAGCATTGTTCACAATAGCAAAGACTTGGAACCAACCCACATGTCCATCAATGATAGACTGGATAAAGAAAATGTGACTCATATATACCATGAAATACTATGCAGCAATAAAAAAGGATGAGTTCATGTCCTTTGCAGGGACATGGATGAAGCTGGAAGCCATCATTCTCAGCAAACTAACACAGGAACAGAAAACCAAACACCACATGTTCTAACTCATAAGCAGGAGTTGAACAGTGAGAGCACATGGACACAGGGAGGGGAACATCACACACTGGGGCCTATCAGGGGGTTGGGGGGCTAGGGGAGAGAGCATTAGGAGAAATACCTAATGTAGATGACGGGTTGATGGGTGCAGCAAACCACCATGGCACGTGTATACCTATGTAACAAACCTGCATGTTCTGCACATGTATCCCAGTATAATAATAATAATTTAAAAAGAGCTGCTTTAAAAATGAAAATGTCCAAGGACCCCTTTTCCTTTCTATCTGCCTAAAATAATTTAATAACTTCTACCACACAATGAATAAATAATGGCATCTTCATCAGATGGAATACAGTAACAATGCAACAACATGGTTGAATCTCACAAAGTGAAGCAAAAAAGACAGACACAAAAGAGTATATGAGATTCCATTCATATAAATTTGAAAAAGAGGCAACAGTAATCTACAGTGTTGGAAGTCACAATGGTGGTAACACTGCAGGGCTTAGGTACTGACTAAAATGGAGCATGGAGACACTTCTTTTTTTTTTTTTCTGAGACAGAGTTTCGCTCTTGTTGCCCAGGCTGGAGTGCAGTGGCGCGATCTTAGCTCACCGCAACCTCCGCCTCCCAGGTTCAAGTGATTCTCCTGCCTCAGCCTTCCTGAGTAGCTGGGATTACAGGCACGCGCCACCACGCCCAGCTAATTTTGTATTTTTAGTAGATATGGGGTTTCTCCATGTTAGTCAAGCTGGTCTCGAACTCCCAACCTCAGATGATCCACCCACCTCGGCCTCCCCAAGTGCTGGGATTACAGGCATGAGCCACCGTGCCTGGCCTGCATGGAGACACTTCTAAGGTGCTGACAGCATTCTGTTTTTTGTCTGGATTCTAACTGCATGGCATGATCACTCATTAAACTTACGGACTATACATTTTCTATATGAATGTTATTCTTCAAGATTCTCAGCTAAATCTGGACTGGACCTCTGAAATGAGATTTAAATTCTCCTTGGTGAGATTTCTTTATAATAATAGAGTTAGGACAGGAATAATACAATGAAAGTACAGCGTGATAATAAAAAGAATAAATAAAGTGTAATAGAGCCCCAGAGAAAGAAATAATTTAGGAAGAAAAGCTGTACATGGGCGGGATGGGGGGGGTGGGGGCGGTGTCTCTTAGATAAGAACATATACCAATTTTTTTCCTAATCTAAGCCAATTATTGTCAAGCACGGTCTCAAAGGAAGAGAATCTACATGGCGGTCTAGCCAGATGGTGCTAACAAAGTTGTCTTCCTTGCTTTGATGCCTGGGTGTCTGAGATGATAGAAGGCTGAGAGCCACATGGGGTAGCACAGTTGGCAACTCTATTCAAGTCGTGCAAATCAACACATAAAATGCTTTACATTTATTCTACTTCAGGCATATTTAGTGATGTACTTATAGTTTCATTTAAAAATTAATTAAAGGCTGAGTGCAGTGGCTCATGCCTGTAATCCCAGCACTTTGGGAGGCCGAGGCATGCAGATTATGAGGTCAGGAGATCGAGACCATCCTGGCTAACACTGTGAAACCCTGTCTCTACTAAAAATACAAAAAAATTAGCTGGGCGTGGTGGTGCATGCCTGTAGTCCCAGCTACTCAGGAGGCTGAGGCAGGACAATGGCGTGAACCCGGAAGGTGGAGCTTACAGTGAGCCGAGATCGCGCCACTGCACCCCAGCCCAGGCGACAGAGCGAGACTTTGTCTCAAAAAAAAAATAATAATAATTCATTATAAAATATTATGTTCTATCCAAATACACGCAAAACAAAAGACTTCATCTGAAAACTGGAATGGTTTAAATTTTATTTTTTCAGTAGGTATTTCTTCACTTCTGTCGCTTCTAATGTTATAAATTTATAGTCATACATTTCATTTTGGATCCCTTCCTATAATACAATGTATGTATTTCTATCACATGTCACCTCCTTACATCTCTACTTTCTAACCTCACACCTTCTTACCTATATTGTAGTTTCATAATCATTATTTTGGCATATCAGCCTCAGGGCTTGACATTCACTTGGCCATTCCACCCTGACACCTATCAAGATAGTGCTGATATAAAAATTGGCAATCACAGGGCAGGTGTGGTGGCTCATGCCTGTAATCCCAGCACTTTGGGAGGCCGAGGCAGGCGGATCACTGGAGGTGAGGAGTTCGAGATCAGCCTGGCCAACATGGCGAAACCCTGTCTCTACTAAAAATACAAAAATAAGCCAGGCATGGTGGTGTGCATCTATAGTCCCAGCTACTTGGGAGGCTGAGGCAAGAGAATCACTTGAACCGGGAGGTGGAGGTTGCAGTGAATCAAGATCGCGCCATTGCACTCCAGCCTGGGCAACAGAGTGAGACTCCACCTCAAAAAAAAAAAAAAAAAAAAGGCAATGACAGAAGACATAAAAGGGATAAAAAATTTAAAAACTAAAAAATCATCACACTTTAACCAGCACCCACAATCTCATTCGAGACACTGAGCTGGTACCGCCTAGGTAATCTGCTCTCAAATTCCTGCCCCACATAAACTGTGAGAGCAATAAATTATTACTGCTGTCTTAAACCACTAAATTTTAGAGAGATTTGTTATGCAACAATAAATGACTAAGTCTAAAATTCAGACTTCTATTTTAGATTAGATTTCTCTAGTTGAAAAAAGCAAGATTTTACTTTACGCATACTCTGAACCAGCGTTCAGCAAACCATGGCCCATGAGCTAAGATTTTTTTTAATCTTTTCAAAACACTGTTTAAGAAAAAGAAGAATATGAAACAGATACATATGTGGTCAGAAAACCTAAAATATTTACTATCTGGCCCTTCACAGAGAAAGTACACTGACCTCTGCTGTAAATAAATTTCAATAATGGAGGGATGTATTATTTCAATTTTGTTCTTTGGATCTTAGTGCTCTTTAATAACATTTATCTAGGCTGAGATTCGGACCTCTTCAAAGAGGGTGTGGTTATTGGCTACATGAGAAATACACAAGCATCAGCGCCAAAGAGCCAGAGCTGGGCTGTGAAAGGTGCCTGCCGTTTGTCAGCAGTGTAAACAGGACCAAGCTGTTCTCTAGACCAGCCCTCTTGGTGGGAGGAAATCAGCCAGAAGACTGGGCTGGAGCTGCCTGAGAAACAGCCTGCAGGTGAGGAGAGAAAGGTCTGAGAGTGCTGCTTAAGTTGATCTGTGAGGACCCCTGGGCTGAATAAAGGAAGGTGAACCAGAACTGGAAGGACAGTACCGATCTACTGTTGCCACCATGCATTGTCTCCCCAGGTCCTGCACTGACAGAGCCTAAAGCTGCACAGCTGGCAAAGGAGAAATGTTGACAGAGTCCAACTCCAACATCACAAAGCAGGGCAAAGAACTATAGATTTGGGGCTGACGGATAATAAATTAATAACTGAAACTATACTTCCTCTTTTTTTCCTTACTGCACTTTGCACTGCACTTTTTAAAGGAAAATCCTGCAAACATGTATTGTGTCCAAAGCATATATTTAATATTTACCACAATATTTAGTACATATGCCACAGGCACTCAATTTCTGTCTATTATTTATTTTCTGAACAAAAAAGAGCTCTGTGAAGGAGTTTCACATTCCTATCTAGTTATCTGATGTTGGGAGATGAAAAATAAAAGAGGTGTGATAGTTGAAAAGAAAAACAGATTCCTAGAGTCACAAAGCATGAGAGATGAGTAAAGCTCATCAACTAGAAATGTGTTGACATCAGAAGCCACAAATCAAGTGCCCGTGTGTAGTGTGGTGTTAAACATCACAACAAACAGAACTGTACAGATTGTGTGCATACTCAGTTTCTAATTGAGCAGAAATTATTTATATAATAACTTGCTTCCTCTGAAAGATTATCCTCTATGGCAAATTATACTAGCTTGATCTCATCTGAGTTGCCACTGACTTCTGTCCAGAAATTGAGTATCTAGGCAGAAAAGGTGAAAAAGAGAATAAACTATCATATAAAGAATCAAAAAGAATTCTGTATGTTGTCAGGTCTGCGAAATGGTGAAGTTCAGGGACTCTTCAAATAATGAGTCAGCTTGTATAATAGGAAGTCCAGGAACGGCAGTACATTTAATGCAAGAATAAAAAAACAATTTTGCAGGCCAGGCGCAGTGGTTCACGCCTGTAATCCCAGCACTTTGGGAGGCTGAGGCGGGTGGCTCACCTGATGTTGGGAGTTCAAGACCAGCCTGACCAACAAGGAGAAACTCCGTCTCTACTAAAAATACAAAACTAGCTGGGCGTGGTGGTGCATGCCTGTAATCCCAGCTACTCGGGAGGCTCAGGCAGGAGAATTGCTTGAACCCAGGAGGCAGAGGTTGCGGTGAGCCAAGATCATGCCATTGCACTCCAGCCTGGGCAATAAGAGCAAAAAATCCATCTCAAAAAACAAAAACAAACAAACAAACAAACAAAAAAACACAGAATTTTGCAGCTGAAATAATTTATGTATCATCTGACTTATATTATCTGACTGAAAACTCCCAAGAAAAAAAAATTTAGATAATGAAGAAAAAAATTTTTTTAGAGATGGGGTCTCACTTTGTCACCCAGGCTGGAATGTAGAGGTATGATCATAGCTCACTGCAGCCTCCAACTCCTGGGCTCAAGTGATCCTCTCTCCTCAGCCTCCTGAGTAGCTGGGACTACAGGCTTGCACCACGAAATCTGGCTGTTTTTTATTTTATTTTTTCAGAGACAAGGTATTGCTATGTTGACCATGCTGGTCTTGAATTCCTGCCTCAAGTGATGCTCCCACTTCAGCCTCTCAAGTAGCTGGGATTACAGGCACAAACCACCGCACCCAACAAGAATTCTTTTTTAATCTGATAAAAAGAAAAAAAGCAGCTATGTTTCCTGTAATACTATGAAATATATATTTGGTCTACATCCCCGTTTCCTGGCAGGAGCTCTTAAAATCCTTGGAATCTTCAAAGTGGTAAGTGTCTTTTATATGCTAATGTGTTGACCAATAGCTGCCAGCTCCTAGGTAGCTTCAGGACGGGAGCTACTCACTAGAAGGACCAAGGCAGGATTAGAGGGTTGGGACTTTCAGCCCCACTGCCCAATCTCCAGGAAGTGGGGGAGAAGCTGAAGGTTAAGTTGATCACCAATGGCCAAACGTTTAATGAATCATTCCTACATAATAAAGCTTCCCTAAAAATCCAAAAGGACTGTGTTTGGAGAGCTTCCAGGTAGTTGAACACATAGATGCTCCGGGGGAATGGCATCCCCAGAGAGTGGACAGAAGTGCCACACCCTTCCCACATGTTTTGCCCTATGCATCTCTCCATCTGTATCCTTTGTAATATCCTATATAATAAACCAGTAGATGTGTTGCCTTGCGTTTTCTGTGAGCCACTCTAATAAATTAATAGAACCCGAGGAGAGGACAGTGGGAACCCTGATTTATAGTCAGTCAGCAGCATAGGTAAAACAACTAGTGTCTTTAGATTATCATGGGAAGCTATCTCCAGGTATACAGTGTCAGAATCAAATTGAATTAGAGGATACCCAGCTGGTATCCATTGCAGAATTAACTGATTGATGGCTGGTGGCGAGAAATCTCCATGCAATTCTTGGTGACTAGGGGTCACAGAAGTCTTCTGTGTTGATTGTTGTTAAGACAATAGAAAAAACACTGGTTTTTATTCCTATATTTTCAGGTTCCTCAAAACAAATTTCTAGTAAACAGTCTAGGCTGGACAAAAGCTCTAACTTAAGCTCTTAAGGCTGAGGGAAGAGAATTGCTTGAACCCAGAAGGCGGAGGTTGCAGTGAGCCAAGATTGCAGCACTGCACTCCAGCCTGGGTGATAGAGCAAGACTCCATCTCAAGAAAATAAAAATAAAAAATAAGAAAAAATAAAAGAAAAGTTCTAAGGAAGACTGACTCAATTTTAATTTAGGGAGATGAAGAAAACATAATCTAAATTTCGCTAAGACCCTAACAGGTCCCACAAATAATTCTTTAGCACTAAGCCCTAAACTGCTGCTCCAAACATTTCACTCTTTGGTGGCTTCTACACCTTTGGCCGTGGCTTCCTTTGCCTTGAATGCCCTTCCTCCTAGACTCCAGTCTATAATTCTAACCATAAAGACAAACAAGCAAGGTGCAGGCTTCAGAGGCAGACTGCCTGTATCGAAGTCCTGGCTCTATCTGCAGGGCCTGCACCCACGTCCTTAACCTTTTAGAACCTCACTTTGCCCTCTCTCAAGAAAATCTCAATTTTGCAGAAGGGTAGAAATTATTTTCTCTCTATACTCAGCCCTTCACGTACTTTTCCCTAGCTCAGTAAGTGGTACCGCCATACACCCAGCTGCTCAAGCCAAAAACCAGGCTTTCTCTTTCAAACATACAATCCCTCAGCTGGTGCTATCAAGTCTGCTTTCAAAATAAACTCCAAATCAATCAAATTTGTTCTTATTTCCACTGTTTCCACCCTTATCCAAGCCATCACCATCTTTCCCTGACTACTTTGCCTCCTAACTGGTTTCCTGGCTTCTACTCTTGCCCTCTGCAATCATTCCCCATGTAACAGCTAATGTGATCTTCTAAAAGCATAAATCAGATTGTTACTCCCTTGATAAAAACTCAATATCCCACCATTATCACTTAGAATTAAATCTCTGCCTTGTCTGGCCTCTGCCTACCTCCTTTATTTCATCTTCTATTTCTCTTTCCTTCGCTCTTTCCTCTCCAGGCGCACTGGCCTTCTAATGTATTCCTTACATACATTCTTAAATACAATTTCATTGCTGCTTGTGGACTTTGCACTTGGCCATTTCTTCTGTCTGGGATGCCCTTCTATCAAATCTCTGTACCACCGACTCCTTATCATTCAGAACTCGCTCAAATGTTGCCTCCTCAAGAGGGCCTCTCCTGACCATCCTACCCAATGTTGCTCCTGCCCCAGGACTCTTTGTCCTATACCCCTCCTGTTCTAACATCTTCCTAATTCTTATTTCAATCTGAAAACAAATGACTTATTTATATGTTGTATGTTCCCTTTTTTATTGGCTTCTCCCTACTAAAACTTCAAGAGAGCAAGGATCCTCTTTTTTTTTTTTTTCTTCTGAGGCAGAGTCTTACTCTGTCACCCAGACTGGAGTGCAGTGGCCTGATCTCAGCTCACTGCAACCTCCACCTCCCGGGTTCAATTGATTCTCCTGACTCAGTTTCCCGAGTAACTGGGATTACAGGTGCACACCACCACACCTGGCTAATTTTTGTATTTTTACTAGAGACAGGGTTTCACCATGTTGGCCAGGCTGGTCTCGAATTCCTGACCTCAGGTGATCCGCCTACCTTGGTCTCCCAAAGTGCTGGGATTATAGGTGTGAGCCACCGTGCCCAGTCTAGAGAGTAAGGATCTTGCCTCTGTGTTCTCAACTTTATCTGCAGCACCAAGGGCCACGCCTGACACATGGCAAGCACTCATGAAAATATCTGCTGAATGGAGGAATGACTGTATAAACAGCTACAAGATAAGGTGACAGTTGCTGTAATAGAGTTATGAAAAACTGCTATGGGAGCACAGCAAAAAGCTGTTCATTTCCTAAAATGCTTGACAGATTCCATTTGAGGAGGCAAAACCTAGACTCTTTCAATTCCCTGAAATCATGTATCATACCACCTTATCCTCAAGTAATTATTGAGATTAATTTAATTCTTCAACAACAAAAAACTAAACTACTCCTTTTGTCATTCCTTCCAAAATGCTTCCAGATACATGCCAGCAAACACTGGTCATCTTCTGTCAGTCACAAAAAAAGTGAAGAATTAGGATTTATTTGGGCATAAACAAAGTATATTGAGGAAATTTCTGAAAATATCAAAAAACTAAATTTAGAAATAGTGGTAAATAATAGAAGACTAGAACTGAAAACTAAATATCCCTAGCAAATGTTCATAATTCATCCACTAATTCAACATATGACATTAGCAATTTTAACATATTAATGCCTATATTTTGTCCTTCTTTGCTCTATTTACCCCTTAATGTTGAACAAATATCTCCAAATAAAATTTGTTTTGTCCTAAAAGAAAGAAAATCAGGCTGTTTTAATTATAATGTGACAAAATGCAGCTAATGCTCCTCAAGTTGTTTACTACAGTCTTGCAAGTACGAACGCTATCCAGGCTTCCTTTTTTTTGAGTCGGACTCTCACTCGTCACTCAGGCTGGAGTGCAATGGCATGATCTCAGCTCACTGCAACCTCCGCCTCCTGGGTTCAACTGATTCTCCTGCCTCAGCCTCCCGAATAGGTAGGATTATAGGCACATGCCACCATGCCTGGCTAATTTTTGTGTTTTAAGTAGAAACAGGGTTTTGCCATGTCGGCCAGGCCTGTCTCAAACTTCTGACCTCAGGTGATCCACCTGCCTCGGCCTCCCAAAGTGCTAGGATTACAGGCATGAGCCACTGCGCCTGGCCCAGGATTTCTTTTTAATTAAAAAAAAAAATCCTGATTCTCAATGGACTTTTCATGAGTCTGTGTATTCTGAATTATAACTACTTATCTATGTAGCGACAGAGATGATAGCACCTATGTACTACAGCCATGATTTCTGAATATTAAATTTTTGAGTATTAAATCTACTAAATCTCTTCTATAAAGGCTTTTACACTCTTCTTTAAAACAGCTTATTTATAATCACTGGAAAAGAAAATTTGTGATAAGAACTTTTTTTCTTGTAAATTTTCTCTGCCAGAAAAATCTTCCACATATCTCCTCTAAGAATTTCAGGAAGGAATTTGGGATTGGTGAGAACTGTAAAATTAGTCCAGAAGGAAATTATGTAGGAGAGAATCAAGTGCTTAGTGTAAACAGTGCTAACAAGCCAGTTTTGTCACAGTCTTAGAACCTAAATTTCACTTGAGGAGTTACCTCAGACTGTAGGACACTGGTCAACAGAAACCCTAATCTAGGACACCCATTTGTAACTAAAATGACGATAGAAAAAGGCTAAAACTGAATCATGTCTGAGCTTTAACACTGAGGACCAATGCATTAAGGAAAAATCATTAAGAAAAAGACTTACAACAACCTAAACAAAAATTTTTCTTTGCAGATAATTTAAGACAACCTAAAGAAATAATTTTCTGACTACTGTATACTCAATGGAAACTGCATTCCTCAGAACGATGAGATACTGTACCTCACCCTGTATCCTCTCTTTCTCCCAAAACCATTTATTGACCATTTATTATATTTGCTATATAATGCACTAGACTCTGGAAATCTACTAGTAAACAAGATACAGTCCCTACTCCATGAGATCAAAGAGTGATTGTAATTGTAATATGGATGCTCTTTAGCTTATGATGAGTTCATTCCAAGAACCCACTGTAAGTTGAAAATATCATAAGCTGAAAATGCACCTAACCTATTAAAATAAACTTCAAAGATTAGCCTAGCCTACAACTCAAATGTGCTCAGCATGCTTACACTAGCCTACAGGGGTAACATCTTCTAACACAAAGCCCATTTTATAATAAAGTGTTGAATATATCTCATGTAATTTATTGAATACTGTACTGAAAGTGAAAAACAGGATAGCTGCATGGATACTCACAATTAAGTAACATACACAGGTGAATGCATACTGGGCCTGAAGAATGTTTGAAGCATTGAACTAAAATTAATTGCTGGATGATGGGAATGCTACTGCAACAGGGTCATTAATTTCTCTTCTGATGAGGCCTGAGAGTAGTTGGGAGAAGGCACTGGGGCATCGATACTTGTTAATGGTTTAGCAGGCATAGTGTTCTTCAGGAAGACATCAAGTTTTTTTAATTTTTAAATTTTAATTTTTTTTTTTTTTTTGAGACAGAGTCTTGCTCTTTCACCCAGGCTGGAGTGCAGTGGTGCGATCTCGGCTCACTGCAACTTCCACCTCCCCGGTTCAAGTGATTCTCCTGCCTCAGCCTCTTGAGTAGCTGAGACTACAGGCGTGCTCCACCACACCTGGCTAATTTTCATATTTTTAGTAGAGGCGGGGGTTCACCATGTTGGCTAGGCTGGTCTTGAACTCCTGACCTCAAATGATCCACCCACCTTGGCCTCCCAAAATGCTGGGATTACAGGTGTGAGCCACCAGCCTGGCCGACATCAGGTTTGGACTATACAGTTTGTTCTCCTTTTCATTATATATTTCTCTGTAGCAAGCAAGAGCATCCTGTACTGTGTGTCAGCTCCTGTGAATAATGACATCCCTTTCTTCTAACTTCTGAATGACACTGCTGATAGTGGCAAATATCTCTGCCAGTTTCTTTGCCGTTAACTTTCTTGGTGCCTCAGGTATAACTTCTTCCTCTTTCTCAACTTCTTTCTTCCTCCAGTTTGATTATCTCCTCATTGGAAAGCTCTTCAGATTCAATGCCAAGAAGTTAATAAATATCCTCTTCATCAATTCTAGCTATTCTCCAAGCACTAGTATCTTGTTACTGTTTCATCAACAGCAGAACCTTGCTAAGGCCTTTGAATGTGTTCACATGTCTTCAAAACTTTTTTCCAAATGCCATTCATGCATTGCTGTGTGACTTCTTTCCATGCTCCAGTGATATTCTGGATAGCATTTAGAATGTTAAAACTTTTCCAGAACTCTAGGAGCATTCAGCCAGATTCATTCACTTCAACAGCCGGAGCAAATGCCTGGCATAGTGTGCTTTGAATGCAGCTATTGTGCCTTGGTCCATGAGTTGAGTGTGGTTGTGTTTGGCAGCAAACTCATAACTTTCCATAAGAATGCATGTCACCTATATGCTGCGGGTGCCCTGGAGCACTGTCTAAGATCAGAAGAATCTTGAATGGGGCCAGGTACAGTGGCTCGTGCTTATAATCCTAGTGCTCTGGGAGGCTGAGGTGGGAGGACTGCTTCAGTCCAGGAGTTTGAGACCAGCCTGGGCAACACAGTAAAATCTTGACTCTACAAAAAATTTTTTAAAAATCAGTCAAGTGTGCTGGTGTGCACCTGTGATCCTAGCTACTTGGGAGGCTATGCCAGGAGGATCATTTGAGTCCAGGAATTCAAGGTTACAGTGAGCTATGATCACACCATTGCACTCCAGCCTGGGTGACAGAGCAAGACTGTCTCTCTAAAAATAAAAATAAAAGATCTTGAATGAAGTGGTTTTTTGCTTACAATATTCTCTAGCCTGTGGAATAAAAAACAGTTCAAAAGCCAGTCTTCGAACAATGCTGAGGTCCTCCAGGGTTTCTTGTTATGGTGATAATAAATAAGAAGCGAATGCTTGCTCACATTCTTGAGTGTTCTTGGGTTCCCTGAGTTGTAAATTAGGAAAAGCTTTAATTTGAACCCTGCAACATTTCCACCCAAAAGCAGCAATACACAGTCTGAATGCCTTAAGTTCTTGATAGGTTGCTTCCAGAGCAACCCTATTTTATTTACATAAAATATTTGTCCTGGGAAATATTTATTATCCACAATTATCGTATACAGCTCTTCCTAAAAGCTTTGACACATTCAATATCAGCGCTTGCTGACTCTCTGCTGACCTTCACATTAAGAAAATTATGATGCCTTTTGAAGCACTGGAATCACCTATGACTTGCCATAAACACTTGTGTACAATAGGATCATCGACACATTCATTCACTCTTTTAGTGTAATCAAAAACACTTCTTGCCCTAGCTGGCATCATCAGTAAGTAGTTATGTCCTTCGATATCTGGTCTTACATCCACATGACAAGTAATTTTTCGATATTATCAATCAGCCACGCTCTTTTCTTCGTGATAGTGGATTTAACTAATGCTGACAATTTCACTGCCTCACTGATTCACTTCTTATTCTTTAAGATGGTGGATCATGGATCGTGAAAGTCCCAACTCTTGTGCAATGGCCATTAATCGCTTGCCGTCTTCATGCAGGGCAATTATCTTGAGTTTCATCTCAAGAGTAATTGCCTTCCTCTTCTTCTCACCAGAAGCAGGAGGCATAGATGAGCATACTGTAGACATGACAGGATGCAAAAGCGCGAAACACAATGTCCAAGAAACGCCAGTCACACAATACACAGCAGAGTATTGGTTGTTGACCTGCATGATGCGTGGCTGGCTGGGAGCTGTAGCTTGCTGCTGCTGCCCCACATCGAGACAGAGTATTGTACTGCATATTGCTAACCCAGGAACAGATCAAAATTCAAAGTACAGTTTCCACCAAATGCACATTGCTTCACACCATCATAAAGTCAAAGCCATCATAAAGCAGGGACCATGTGATAAGGTGTATGATGGATTAAGTTTGGGGTGCTGTGGGCACACCCATGGAGGCATATATATAACTTAATCTTGAAGTGATTAGAGCAGATTTTATCAAAATTACAATCTACATTATTGGTTTTTAAAGTGCCTCAGAGGATCCTCAATTTTAAATCAAACTGACATTTCTAAAAGGAACGAAACATCCTTGCAGTCCAGAATTGCTTTTCAAAATCCTAAAGTTCCAGAGATCTTTCTTAGTAGATTTTAACTTTTAGTTTCCATCCATTGAAATCTCTTGGCCAATAAATAATTTGGTTATTTTACATATTTTATCCCATATTTCAGAAACATTAGATTTTCTATTCCTTATTAAAAATTTTTTCTTTAAAATAAACAAATATACACTACAGGTTACCACAGGATGTGTGAAGTGAGAGACAATGTAGAGAACAGACTTTTGTCTTTTGCTTTCTAACACTTGATTCTTCAAGTTCTTTTTACAAGCAGCATGTTGTCCTTTTATAATTCAGAAACATATACATATAATTATTAAAAATGCTCACCAGGCACAGTGGCTCATGCCTGTAATCCCAACACTTTGGGAGGCCAAGGTGGGCAGATCACTTGAGGTCAGGAGTTGGAGACCAGCCTGGCCAACATGGTGAAACTCCCTCTCTACTAAAAATACAAAAATTAGCTGGGCATGGTGGCGGGTGCCTGTAATCCCAGCTACTTGGGAGGTTGAGGCAGGAGAATTGCTTGAACCTGGGAGGCAGAGGTTGCAGTGAACCAAGATCATGCCTCTGCACTCCAGCCTGGGTGACAGAGTGAGACTCCATCTCAAAAAATAAAATAATAAAAAAAAGTCCTAAAATCCCCACATTATAAGTTTCATGTTTTCTATGGATGAACAACAGAGGTGTAAGTACACTAGTCATTTCATTGTGATTTAATCATTCCTTGGTAATAACTTATAGTGACACTATAATTTTGTGACTTAACATTAAGCAGGAACAAGAACAAAATAATAATGCTCTATTTAATATACTCTGCCCCTTATTTTATTACAGTGTAGAAGCTTAAGGGATAAAATTTGCTTTATTTCTTCTGTGTACAGCCACTGTAGAACATTACGTTCCTTTCTCTCAGGGTATGATAATTCAATACTGCTGACTTAAATTCATGTCCTTTTTCTTCCAAGCCATTTCAAAGTGTCATTCGGCATTCATCTACCTTGTAACATTTCTGTGTGATATATTAGAAATAATTAGGATAATCCTTTTTTTTTTTCCTCAAATATGCAGGGTAAAGATGGAGGATGATTATATAAGCTCTTTGTACCACCCAACTCTAAGAGTAGCCTTCAATTGTATAATTTGTAACAGTTATGGAATCAACTAAACTCTTAATAGTATCTTAATCATTACTCCTCATCCCATTCTTCCTTTCCAACCAATTCAGTCTATTAGTAGCCATTGAAAAACAACAAAAAATTCAATCAAACTGGTAAGATTTACTGTGGCTTAAAAGTTAGAAGAATGAGGGGGCTGGGTGCAGTGGCTCACACCTGTAATCCCAGCACTTTGGGAGGGCAAGGCGGGTGGATCACGAGGTCAGGAGTTCGAGACCAGCCTGACCTACATGGTGAAACCCCGTCTGTACTAAAAAAATACAAAAATTAGCCGGGCGTGGTGGCATGCACCTATAATCCCAGCTACTCAGGAGGCTGAAGCAGGATAATTGCTTGAACCTGGGAGGCAGAGGTTGCAGTGAGCCGAGAGAGAGCCACTGCACTCCAGCCTGGGTGACAGAGAGAGACTCCGTCTTGGGGGAAAAAAAAAAAGAAGAAGAATGTTGAAGTTCTTGTTCTTTGAGCAAGTTATTTAGCCTCTCTGAGCTTCAGTCCCATAACCTGTAAAAGTAGGGATAAAGTTGCCTCTTGACTACCTGGAGTTGCTCAAAAGCTTAGGGGAAGAGGCTTTGTGAATTATAAAGCATCATAAAGACAATATGTTATTAATGTAATCAATACTCTTTACTTTTAATCAACTGCCAGTCTCTTTACATCAATAACAAAGAGAAAAACAAAATTATTGCCATAGGATCATTAATGCACAGAGGCAGTTATGATAAAAATTGAATGCTAATTTATACATGCATGAGATTATAACACCTACCTTGGGAGGCTCTCAGCAAACGCTTATCTTCTACTACCTTCTCCTGTTATATCTAGTATGTTACCTGAAGTTTCTTCATAAATGGCTCTTTAGGGCGCATGTACAATACATTTTAGGGGCAAGGGAGGGGCAACTAAAATCCTTCTATGATACAATTGAATAAAATTCTGATACAATAATTTATTATAATTAGTACTGTCCAGTGAGGAACTATTTCCTGCCCACAGTGTGCCATAAAGAAAGAAATCAGGATGTGCAGACAGGCCTCACTTCTGACCTGTTGCTGAAGTTAGTGTGCCTGGATTTGCTCCTCTGAAAACCTGTTTTGGGATATCAGAATTTAAATTTACATTGCAGTTAGAAGTAATCGAGGCATCTGTCTGACACTGGTTGTGCCTGTAAGCAAAACGAGAAGGAACAGAACACTTGGTAGTTGACCATGAATCCACTCAGCAGTTCCTCCAACACTGTCCTTAGGGATATCTGGCTGATGCCCAGAGGCCTCAGAAACTATCTGATGAGACAGGGAACTGGCATGAAGAGTTTAAAGGCAGAGCTCAGTTAGGCAGGCAGGGATGGGTATCCACACTGTCACTCAACAGCTATGTGACGTAGGTACCTTAACTTCTCTAAACCTCAGTGTCCTTATCTATACAATGGGGATAACAGTACCTACTTCACAAGGCTGACACAGCATTAAAGATGAGCAGGCTTGTGTAAAGTGATATATGCCACAATATCACTTTACTATAACTATTATTATTATAACTTCTCAGGCAGAAGCAACATGTCCCCAAAATACAATTACAGACTAACTTACTGATGATCTAAAAGCTTTGTTACTTTTTCTTTCTCAAGACAGAGTCCCACTCAGTCACCAGGCTGGAGTGCAGTGATCTTAGCTCACTACAACCTCCACCTCCCAGGTTCAAGTGATTCTCCTGCCTCAGCCTCCTGAGTTGCTGTGACTACAGGTGTGCGCCACCATGCCCTGATAAATTTTGTATTTTTAGTAGAGATGGGCGTTTCACTATGTTGGCCAGGCTGGTCTTGAACTCCTGATCTCATGATCTGCCTGCCTCAGCCTCCCAAAGTGCTGGGATTACAGGCGTGAGCCACCACGCCCAGCCTTTGTTACTTTCAAAAAGAGCAACACATCATAGAAAGAGGTTTAATGGGCCAGGCATGGTGGCTCACGCCTGTATTCCCAGCACTTGGGGAAGCCAAGGTGGGCAGATCACCTGAGGTCAGGAGTTCGACACCAGCCCAGACAACATGTGAAACCATGTCTCTACTAAAAATACAAAAAAAAAATTAGCTGGGTATGGTGGCAGGCACCTATAACCCCAGCCACTTGGGAGGCTGAGGAGGCTGAGGCAGGAGAATCGCTTGAACCTGGGAGGCAGAGGTTGCAGTGAGCCAAGATCACACCATTGCACTCCAGCCTGGATGACAGAGCAAGACTCCGTCTCAATAAATAGGTAGGTAGGTAGGCAGGCAGGTAGATAGGTAGGTTGGTAGGTAGAGAGAGAGAGAGAGAGAGAAGTTTAATGTGCAATAATGAACTTGAAACCAACTGGGATTTCTGGTGTGTACATTTACAGAGGGTAATAAATGCATCTTCTAAGAAGCTTATTGTTTTGTTGGCAATTTTATTTATTGAATGTAAGTCATAAGCAAGAAAGATTCTATAGAAAAAGACCATTCTAAGCACATTTTAGACTATGTAACTATTTAAAGACTAATGGCATTTACTAGAAAATAATACCTTCAGTTAGGTCATATGGTATTTTATTTCCCCTATAGGTTCTACTTAACTTTGGCCCACTGATTTTGTATCTTTGCTAATTATAATCTGTTACACCAGGCTGTTTTCTCACTTGCCATTTAGTTAGGTTAAAGTATATCATATGAATTTAAGAAGAAGCATAATAAACAAAAAAGTCCTAACATGAATCTTAGCTTGGGTTTCCCCAAAAGCAGAGCCTAAGACAAGGATTTGGGTGTAGTAACTTCTCTGGGAGGTCATTTTATTATAAAGCAGGAGAAACAGAATGGGAGGCATGATACAGGAAGGAAAAAGAGCTAATGTAAGAGCATTACTGAGGTGACTGCTAGAGACAACAGGGGACTCATTCTGCCAGTACCTATGAGTAGCACTTAGAATATCACTCACAATTGTCCATCTGAAAGACAAGAGGCTGAAACATTTATTCAACCATTTGAGGGTTGTCCTCAGCTCCCTGATATGGGAGCAGAAGGGAGATAGAGCAGGGAAGGAGGGGCATTAACTCCACAGTCCTCCCATGCTGCACTGGGTATACAGGCTCAGCAAACTCCCGAGTTCCTGTGCTGCTGAAGAAGGCATTGAGCAGAATACAGAAAGACTGGGTATAGCTTGGGTTTGAGATGAAACACCAGCAATGGAAGGTGAGTCTGAATTTGTAAGAAACTATCCACCAGTTACAAATGAAATCAGAGGTGGGCAAAAATGGATGCATGCAAGGACCAAAGGCATCTCCTACAAATACAAGAAGTTACATGTGAAAACAAGACTTCCCAGGCCTTTCCAAGAAATAAGAGAAGCTACTCTTATTCTGATCTTCCCCAAATAGCTCTGAGAACATCTTTACCTAAAGTAGGTATAAAAAGAGATCAAAAGAGAAAATAAAATTTTTGCATATTTCTTATTGTGGGTTTAATAAATACCTAATTAGATTTTATCTATAAAGATGTTAACTGTAACATTATTTATAACAGCAAAAAATTGAAAACAATTCAATTGTCCAATAATAATAGATGGGTTAATTATGAATCTGTAACATATGATGATTATGCATTCATTACAATTGCTTTCAAGAAAATATTAATGATACAAGAAAAGATTCATGACAATGATACTTTGAAAAACTTTAGACCCCAAACTATACATAATGTTATTGCAATTGTGGTCTTCAAATTTCTTACATTTCAAAACCAGCACTTTGATAATTATACATTTTCACTTCTAAGCCACCTTTACATGAAATTTGGACTTCAATGCATCAGTTACCCAGCCATGGTCCTCCCTCCCACCCCCGACACACTAAATGTGGAAATGTGTGGGGAGCCTTATTTGGCTGTCACATTGACTGATGGGTGCTAAAAACGTGTAGTATACAAGGTCAGAGACGCTAAACATTCTGCAATGCACTAAACAGAACTTACCAAAAAATTGCCCTACCAAAATGTGAAGAGTGCCACAAGTCAAACCAATGAGCTAAGGGAATAAACACTTAGAATGATCCTATAACAGCCAACAGGCCAATTGTGCAAGCATCTGTGCCAGAGTTGAGGCAAATTGGGTTTATTAATTTGCATAAATCATTATTATGTAAAACAGTGAAGATAGGTAAATCAAAATGCTGATAGTGTTACAAAGCAGAGAGATCACAACAATATGGTTAGGACAAAGAAGGACATCAACTAGAGGTGCAAAGAATGGTGACTAACATAACATAAAATTAGATATTCAGACTTTGGCCAACTGAATATGCATATATTCAGTTATAAATTTAAAAACTAAAATTAAAGCCCATGTTCAAATACCAGAAATCCATGAACACTAACTGTACCTAAAATATATAATTTGCAATTTTAATACATGTTCTTGCTTTTTTGGAAGAGGGCAAATCCATAGAAAGTATATTTCATAATTTTGTACTTTTGACTTTAGTACACGTTTTTAAAAACATATTATATACAAACATGCTTGTACACAGAGAAGATGGAAGGTAAGATACCAAAATATTAATATGGTTATTTCTGAATGCTGGAATTATCAGAGGTTTTCCTTTTCTTCTTTGCTGAAATTTCTTAAAAGAAAGACCTACGTATGCAACTCTCTCAAGAAAATCCAAGAGTCAGCAAGACAGGCTAAGTTAAACATGTTTAAAGTGTCAGGTCCAAGTAAAAGCAAAATAGAACTGGGCTGCATGAAAGGGGAGGGTGACAAGATTTAGGGCTATGTTTTCTTCTCACAGCTGGTTATTCTGTTGGGTAATAAATGGCTCACAACATGGACAATACAGCCCTATTGTGCATATTCCACTAGAGGTAGGGTACTGTGAAGAAATTCTCTGCAAGATTCATAGAAGTGGAAGGTACATTAGTCAGGACAGTATACATAATAAGGGCATAAAAGTTTGTCCAACTACTAAGATAAAGCAGTTAAAATGCAGAATTCTCCAGCAGGAGGTAGCTACAATGTAAGCAAAGCTGGTTCCTGGGAAAGGAAATAATTAAAAGGCAATCTAGAAATATGCACTAAAGGGGAAAAACAAGTAGCAAAATATTCATTTATTCACTGTGCAAATGTGTATTGAATGAGAACTAACTGCGAGGCACTGTGGATCTATCACTCATCATTTCACATATATCCTTTTGGAACTTAAATTTTTGGCCTATGCCCTTTCTGTGGTGACCAGTTTCATAAGTTACTACTCACCATGTTGGAGGTACTTCCTCTTCTTGTCCAAAATGAACATGATGGTGCACAGGTGATGACACCTGTCACTCACTGATCGCCAGCACTGATGTGACTGACAGGTGTTGCTCGTCAAGAGTCCCCTCTCCCTCAGCACTACATATAGTGACCCTTCTCAGATGTGCACTTGGAAGAAAAGAGACAATCTTTCACAGATAAAGGAAGACTCTTTTTGATTAGTGTACTTATCCTAAAACCATTTTATTTAAATTAAATCTTTGTTTTAGCTTGCTGAGACCTAGCAAATAAATTCACATCTATGCCGGGCGCGGTGGCTCACGCCTGTAATCCCAGCACTTTGGGAGGCCGAGGCGGGCGGATCACAAGGTCAGGAGTTCGAGACCATCCTGGCTAATACGGTGAAACCCCATCTCTACTAAAAATACAAAAAAAATTAGCCGGGCGTAGGTGGTGCATGCCTGTAGTCCCAGCTACTCGGGAGGCTGAGGCAGGAGAATGGCGTAAAACCCGGGAGACGGAGGTTGCAGTGAGCCGAGATCGCACCACTGCACTCCAGCCTGGGAGACAGAGCGAGACTCCGTCTCAAAAAAAAAAAAAAAAAAAAAAATTCACATCTATGATAATAATACTGTTGAGGATTTTATACAATGCCAGTATCTTCAAGTCTCTTCTTTTGGGTTGGCCATATTCCCCACAAGACTCTTCTCATCAGCTTGGAAGATATAATCCCGGGGGCTGACATCTGCAATATGGGTAAAGAAAGAAGGCTCAACTTCACTAAGTTAACTTTCACCCAATTCTGTTTTCCACAGAGTATGCAAGCTCTCAACTGTGCCAGATATCCTCAAATCTAAAGAAATAAAACTCTGAAGTTCCTTCCGGGGGAAAAGAGGGCACTTGCCAGCTGTGCAGAGTAGAAAAAAGAGTTTGGAATCTAATAGTTTCTTGAGCAGATTTTCAACCAATTATCAGGCTTCTAGCCTACAATTTACCCCGTATTTCTGAAAGCACTTGTTCTGTCAAATCCTAAGGTTAAATAGTATAAACTGGTTGATTTGTAGCTTTTCCCATTGCTGCCTAATGATAAGCTTTCTGTGCTGTGTATCAGTTGGGTTCATCCAGAGAAGCGACTACTATGAATGTGTATGTGTGACTATATAAAGATTTGTTACAAAGACTTGGACTTGTACAACTGTGGAAACTGGTTAGGCAGTCTCCATAAGGCGTTTTCTTCATGTCTGGTCTGATTCTAGAGCTGAGGTCCACAGGGCAGGACATCAGGAAAGGATGACGGATGAAAAGTGGGGAAATGCAAAAACAAGATGAAAACCACAAGCACGACCTTGAGTCCCTGGGGGTCTCAGTCAATCTAGGATGCTGTAACAGAAAACCACAGACTAAGTGGCTTAAACAACAGAAATTTATTTCTCACAGTTCTGGAGGCTTGGAAGTTCATTAGGGTGCCTGCATGTTGGGTTCTGGTGTGGGTCATCTTCCGAGTTGGCAAATGGCTATCTTATTCTATGTTCTCACATAGCGGAGTGCAGAAAGAGGAAGCAACTCTGCCCTGTTTCTTCTTATAAAGACACTAATCCAACCATGAGAGCTCTATCCTCATGACCTAATTACTTCTCAAGGATCCCATCTCCAAAAGCCTCCATTGAGGCTTAAGGTTTCCACATATGAATTTATGGTGACACAAACACTCACTCAATCCTACAGCATGGGTTTATAGATGGAAAGAGACTCTGTATTTGGAGCTGTACTCAATGCTGATTCAAATGACACAATTCTGGACTTTGAGCTGACGCTGTAATGTTCTGGACTTTGGGCTGACAATTTTGGGGCACTGGGAGGGGGTTAATGTATTTCTGAATTATGAACAGTATTATTTTGCATTGTGAACCACTGGGTAGACTGTTGCATGCAACTTTCAAATACAGTCCTCTAACATTAGGAATATCTGGTTGTGGTGGTGGATACATGAACCTACACATGATAAAAGTATAAAGATGTAAACTCACGCACACAAGCACAAGTAAAACTGGGGCAATATAAATAAGATTGGTGGATTTTATCAACTTCATTATCAGTCAATATCCGGGTTGTGATATTATACCACAGTTTTGCCAAATGTTACCTTTGGGGGAAAATGGATAGAGTATATACTGGATTTCTCTGTATTATTTCTCACAAACTGCCTGTGAGTCTGCAGTTATCTCAATAATTACTTTAATTTTTTTAAGAATATGGCACTCAGTGATCCTGCCTCCTGGTATTCTGACCCTTATGTAAGTGTAATCTCTTCCTCCTGAATGTGGGCAGGACCCAGTGATGTGCTTCTATTAAATGATATGGAAAAAATGATGGGATGCGTCTTCCATGATTACATAACAAATGAATTACTTCTGTCTGCTAGATTCGCTCTGTTGTCTATCAGCTTGCATACTTTGATGAAACAAGCTTCCATGTTGAAGAGGACCAAGTGGAAGTGAATTGAGGGCAAGCACTGGACAACAGCCAGAGAGAAAGTCCAAAGCCCATTCCCCTATAAGTAACTGAATGCAGCCAACAACCAGTGAGTGCACCTGAAAGCTTTCCAACAGCCTTGTAATGACTACAGTTCCAGCCAACAACATGATTTCAGCCTGCGAGAGACCTCAGCATACCTGGATTCCCAGACTACAGAAACTGAGCTAATAAATGTGTGCCATTTTGAGCCACTAAGTTTTGGCACATTTTTTTGGGCACATTAGATAGCAATAGTAGATAATTAACAGAAGCTTGTTACTATTTGTCCCTCTACTTTCTACTCCAATATTTTGTTGCTATTGTCTTCTTTCCCAATCTCTTTATCCTTGTGGGCTGATATATTTTTTAATTCCTGTATTCTTTTTTTTTTTTTTTTTTTTTTGAGATGGAGTCTCGTCTTGTTGCCCAGGCTGGAGTGCAGTGGTGTGATCTCGGCTCACTGCAAGCTCTGCCTCCCGGGTTCACACCATTCTCCTGCTTCAGCCTCCCAAGTAGCTGGGACTACAGATGCCCGCCACCACACCCAGCTAATTTTTTATATTTTTAGTAGAGATGGGATTTCACTGTGTTAGCCAGGATGGTCTCGATCTCCTGACCTTGTGATCCGCCCGCCTTGGCCTCCCAAAGTGCTGGGATTACAGGCGTGAGCCACCGCACCCGGGCCTAATTCCTGTATTCTTGTTAGGATTTCAGGAAGGAAATTTATGTATTTGTCAAGCCTGCCATCTTTTACTGGAAGTCATCCCAGGTCTTCTGTTATGGATTAAATATTTGTATGTCCCCCTCTCCCCCATTTATATGTTGCAGCCCTAACTCCCAATGTACTGGTATCAGGAGATTGAGCCTTTGAAAGATAATTAGGTTTAGAAGAGCTCATGAGTATGGAGCCCCCATGATAAGATTAGTGGCCCTTAAGAGGAGGAGGCTGGGTGTGGTGGCTCACACCTATAATCCCAGCACTTTGGGAGGCCGGGGCAGTCAGATCACCTGAGGTCAGGAGTTCAAGACCAGCCTGGCCAACATGGTGAAATCCCATATCTACTAAAATACAAAATTTAGCCAGGCATGATGGCAGGTGCCTGTAATCCCAGCTACTCCGGAGGCTGAGACGGGAGAATTGCTTGAACCTGGGAGGTGGTGGTTGCAGCGAGCCGGGATCACACCACCGCACTCCAGCCTGGGTGGCTGGCTGAGTGAGACTCTCTCAAAAAAAAAAAAAAAAAAAGAAAAGGAGGAGGAGGAAGAAATACCAGAGCTTTCTCTCTCCTCCTGTTGAAGAATGCAACAAGAAGGTGGCCATCTGCAAGCCAGGAAGAGAGCCCTCAATAGGAAAACAATCTTCCTGCACCTTGATGTTGGAGTTTCCAGCCTCCGGGAATGTGAGAAATAAATGTCTCTTTATAAGCCACCCCATCTATAATATTTTGTTACAGCAGACTATGCAGACTAATACACCACAAGACTAACACAATTAATGGAGACAAAATTAACAAGCAGTCTGTTTTAAATGAGTTATTCTAAAATTTTCACACTACAAGTCTAGTCAAGGAGATCAAGAGAAATTCTGTTACAAAATGTTCTTTCATTTTAATCACTTGATCAATGCAGCATCATCATAGGGCTTTATTTTCTTCTTATAGTTTTAGCTAGCAGTGGAATTTAAAATGCCCCAGTTTGCCATCTGCTTCATTTTCACAGGCATGAACCATACCAATAAAAAGAAATGGACTTCAAATCATCAGCCTTTTTTTTAACAGAGAGAAAAGAAAAAGAGAGAAAAAGAAATACATATCTAGATTGTGGCTTCTATTTGAACTACTGTGAGGTTTGGTCCTAATTTTGAAAAATCCTCACTTGTATGATATCTAAGGAATTGAATATCTCTATTATCTCCACTAAGTCACAATTTTTTTGTTGTTAAACAATAGGGAACATCAGAATTGTGTAAGTATTCTTTGTAGATGTGGGGAAATAAGATTTATCTGTATTTTGCTTAGCTTCTGTAAAAAGCCCTAGCCTCCCAAGACATGGAAATACATACACCATAAAGCTAGAGAATTTGCTTTCACTTCCCCTAGAAGCATTTTACTTTTCACATATCCTGAGGATTAGCTCTATAGCCATTTGTCTACTTAACTGCTCTAATCCAAAAGGATGATAAAACTTCTCTTATCTCTACAAGTGGGTCAAATGGTTACAGCCCAGAATAGGCCCCTGGGCTAAGTTCCAAAGTGCCAGGAAGACTCTCTCTGGGTATTTACGGAAGCCTAGACCTTGGAAACATCTCCTGGTAGTAACTTCCCCACTCTCTCCATGACAGAGATGTTTATCTAGCCCTTGGAAAGTCATATTTACATTCCAAATGGTTTATAAGAACTCAAGATTCTTCTTATCCTATCTCAAAGGAGTAAAAGTTTTTCTCTCTCTTTTTGGAAGAGGAAGTTGGTGGCTACCTCTTTTCTGTATACAGAGAAAATACATTATTCTCTATCACTTTTCTATGGGGTGAAACCTGCCACCCGCATAAAAAATTTCCATTGATTCTCATCACAGGCCTATGGATCTGGGTACGGGAGAAGATACTCATCTTTCTGCAGTTACTGTATTTTTACTGTACATTATATATGTTTCGGATACAGAAAAACTTACCATAGTGTTGCAACTTCCTACAGTACTCAATATAGTAAGATACTGTATAGGTTTGTAGTGTAGGAACAATAGGCTATACAATATAGCCTAGGTTTGTAACAGGCTATGCCATCTAGGTTTGCATAAGTACACTCTGATGTTCGCATAATGATGAAATCGCCTAAGGATGCATTTCTCAGAATGTATCCCTGCCGTTAAATGACGCGTGACTGTTATCTTTTTATGTACATCTCACATAACTTTACAAGTATACTAATGTCATAGTCTTCACAAAACAGTAGGGAACAGCAGATCTAAGATCAAACAAGCAGGTTAGAAAGGGAACATCCACCAGGAAATGAACACTATCTCTCAATATATTTCATCATATTCGTCTTAGAGAAAAGCTTCCCCAGAGGTGAGAGATGCTTATAGAATCATTAAATTAAAAGATATAATAGGAGAGGGGCACAGAAAGTGGCCAGATCCAAGCTGCCACGGATCCTCCCCAACCTCCAACAGGAACACCAAATTTAGCATCTACACAAAAAAGAGACCTTTATAAGAACCAAAAATCAGGTACCAGTTCGGCCACATGGGGTAGAGTACTGAGCAGGCTCTTGGGGTCTGCCATTCCAGGCACTGGCTCTTAGACTGTATTTCTGGACCTGCTCTAGGCCAGAGGCGAGCCCACTTACCTGAAGAGTAGAGTCTCAGGCCTGGTAGCATTCACCATGAGCTGACCGAAGACCCTTGGGCCTTAAGTGAACATTGGCAGTAGCCTGGCTGTACTCCCCATGGGCCTATGGTGGCAGTGGCCACAGGGAGAGGCTCCTCTGCTTGTGGAAAGGGGAGGGAAGATTAGGAGGAACTTTGTCTTGTGGTTTGAGTGCCAGCTTAGCTGCAGCAGAACAGATCCAGGCAGATTTCTAAGGTTTTCATCTCCAGTCCCTGGCACCTGGATGGCATCTCTGGACCTGCTTCGCCCTCGGGGAACTCACTGCACTGAAAGGAAGGACAGAAGCCTGGCTGGCCTTGCCACCTGCTGATTGTAGAGTCCTAAGGTCTTGAGTGAACATAGGCAGTAGCCAGGAAGTGGCTGCAGTGGGCACTGGGCAAGACTCAGTGCTGTGTTGGATTCAGGTCTGAGCCAGCACAGTCCCAGTGGTGGTGACCATAGGGGTGATTGTTTCAAGAGGCATCTGAACCAGAGCAACTCCATCTTAAATAGGACTGGGTAAAATAAGGCTGAGACCTGCTGGACTACATTCCCAGGAGGTTAGACATTCTAAGTCACAGAATGAGATAGGAGGTCGGCACAAGATATAGGTCATAAAGACTTTGCTGATAAAACTGGTTGCAGTAAAGAAGCCAGCTAAAACCCACCAAAACCAAGAAGGCGACAAGAGTGACCTCTGGTCATCCTCACTGCTACACTCCCATCAGCACCATGACAGTTTACAAATGCCATAGCAATGTCAGGAAGTCACCATATATGGTCTAAAAATGGGAGGCATGAATAATCTACCCCTTGTTTAGCATATCATCAAGAAATAACCATAAAAATGGGCAACCAGCAGCCCTAGGGGCTGCTCTGTCTATGGAGTAGCCATTCCTTATTCCTTTACTTTCTTAATAAACTTACTTTCACTTTGCACTGTGGACTCACCCTGAATTCTTTCTTGCACAAGATCTAAGAACTCTCTTTTGGGGTCTGGATCGGGAGCCCTTCCCAGTAACAACTGTGTCACCCCACTCCCAGCTCCAGGCAGCTCAGCACAGAGAGAGAGAGAGACCCCATTTGTCTGGAGAAAGCAACGGAAGATAACACAGAGTCTCTGTCTGGTAATCCAGAGAATTCTGGAGTTTGTCCAACACCAGCAAGGCAGTACCTCTACAAGTCTTGAAGAACCACAGCGTTACTGGGCTTAGGGTGCTCCCTAATGCAGATATTGCTTAGATCACAACACCCAAGTCCCTTTAAATATTTGGAAATCTTGCCAAAGATGGGTACAAACAAGCCCATACTGCAAAGACTACAATAAATACCTAACTCTTCAGGCCAGGTATGGTGGCTCATGCCTTTAATCCCAGAACTTTGGGAAGCCAAGGCAGGCAGACTGCTTGAGCTCAGGAGTTTGAGGTCAGCCTGGGCAACATGGCAAAACCCTGTCTCTAAAAAAAAAAAAATAATAATAATAATACAAAAAGTAGCTGGATGTGGTGGTGCATGCCTGTAATCCCAGCTACTCAAGAGGTTGAGTGGGAGGATCAATTTAGTCAGGGAGGTCATGGCTGCAGTGAGCCATGACTGCACCACTGCACTCCAGCCTGGGCAACAGAATGAGACCCTGTCTCAAAACAAAACAAAACAAAACCTAACTTTTCAACGCCCAGACATCAACAAATATCTACAAATACCAAGACCATCCAGGAAAACATGACCTCACCAAACGAACTAAATAAGGCACCAGAGACAAATCCTGAAGAAAGAGAGATACATGACCTTTCAGACAGGTATCTCAAAATAGCTGTTTTGAAGAAACTCAAAGAAATCTAAAATAACAAGGAAAAGGAATTCAGAATTCTATCAGATAAACTGAACAAGAGATTGAAATGATTTTTAAAAATCAAGCAGAAATTCTGGAGTTGAAGAATACGATGGACATACTGAAGAATGCATCAGAATCTCTTACTAGCAGAATTGATCAAGCAGAGAATTAGTGAGCTTCAAGACAGGCTATTCGAAAAAACACAATCAGAGGAGACAAGAGAAAAGAGAATTTTAAAAAATGAAGCACACCTACAATATCTAGAAAAGGGCTTCAAAGGGTCATATCTAAGAGTTATTGGCCTTGAAGAGGAAGTAGAGAAAGAGACAGAGGTAGAAATTCAAAGGGATAAATAACAGAGAACTTTCCAAACCTAGGAAAAGGTAACAATATTCAAATACAAGAAAGTTACAAAACACCAAGCAGATTTAACCCAAAGAAGACTAGCTCAAGGCATTTAATAATCAAATTCCCAAAGGTCAAGGATAAAGAAAAAGCTCCTAAAAGCAGCAAGAGAAAAGAAACAAATACATACAATAGAGTTCCAATATGTCTAGCAGCAGACTTTTCAGTGGAACTCTTACAGGCCAGGAGAGAGTGGCATGACATATTTAAAGTGCTGAAGGAAAAAAAACTTTTACCCTAGAATAGCATATCCAGTGAAAATATCCTTTAAACATGAAGGAGAAATAAAGACTTTCCCAGACAAACAAAAGTTGAAGGATTTCATCAACACCAGACCTATTCTACAAGAAATGCTAAAGAGAGTTCTTAAATTTGAAAGAAAAGGAGGCCGGGCATGGTGGCTCATGCCTGTAATTCCAGCACTTTGGGAGGCCAAGGCAGGCGGATCACCTGGGGACAGGAGTTTGAGAACAGCCTGGCCAACTTGGTGAAACCCTGTCTCTACTTAAAATACAAAAATTAGCCGGGTGTGGTGGCAAGCACCTGTAATCCCAGCTACTCAGGAAGCTGAGACAGGAGAATTGCTTGAACCCGAGACGCAGAGGTTGCAGTGAGCCAAGATCGCGCCATTGCACTCCAGCCTGGAGGACAAGAGTGAGACTTTGAGAAGAAAAAAAAGAAAGAAAGAAAAGGATGTTAATGAGCAACAAGAAATCACCTGAAGGTACAAAACTCACCAGTAATAAGTACACAAAAAAACAAAGAATATTATAACACTAAAATTGTGGGGTGTAGACTATTCTTATCTTAGGCACAAAGACTAAAAGATGAACCAATAAAAAATAATAACTATGGACCAGGCGTGGTGGCTCATGCCTGTAATCTTAGCACTTTGGGAAGCTGAGGCAGGTGGATCACTCAAGGTCAGGAGTTGGAGACCAACCTGGCCAACATGGTGAAACCCCATCTCTACTAAAAATAACAAAAATTAGCTGGGTGTGGTGGCAGGTGCCTGTAATCCCAGCTACTCAGGAGGCTGAGGCAGGAGAATTGCTTGAACCCAGGAGGCAGAGGTTGCAGTGAGCCAAGATTGCGCCATTGCACTCCAGCCTGGATGAAAAGAGTGAAATTCCATTTCACACACACAAAAAAGAACTATGATAACTTTTAAAGAGACAGTAAAATAAGATATAAATAGAAACAATAAGTTAAAAAGCAGGGGGATGACATTGAAGTATAGAGTTTTTATTAGTCTTCTTTATACTTGTTAGTTTGCTTGTTTATGCAATCAATGTTAAGTTGTCACCAGTTTAAAATAATGGGTTATAAGACAGTATTTGCAAGCCTCATGGTAAACTCAAATAAAAAAAAAATACACAAGAATGGATATACAAGAAACAAAAAGCAAGAAATTAAATCATACCACCTGAGAAAATCTACCTCCACTAAAAGGAAGACAGAAAGGAAAAAAAGAAGGAAGAGAAAACCACAAAACAACCACAAAACAAATAACAAAATGGCAGGAGTAGGTCCTTACTTATCAATAATAACATTGAATGTAAATGAACTAAACTCTTCAATCAGAAGACAGAGAGTGGCTAAATGGATTTAAACAAAACAAAAAAAACAGGCCAGGCACAGTGGCTCACACCTGTAATCCCAGCACTTTTGGGAGGCCAAAGCGGGTGGATCACGAGGTCAGGAGATCGAGACCATTCTGGCTAACATGGTGAAACCCCGTCTCTACTAAAAATACAAAATATTAGCTGGGCGTGGTGGCGGGTGCCTGTAGTCCCAGCTACTCAGTAGGTTGAGGGAAGAGAATGGCATGAACCCAGGAGGTGGAGCTTGCAGCCAGCAGAGATCGCGCCACTGCACTCCAGCCTGGGCAACAAAGTGAGAGTCCGTCTCAAAAAAACAAACAAACAAACAAACAAAAACCCAGGCCCAGTGATCTACTGCCTACAAGAAACATAATTCACAAACAAAGAGACACATAGACTGAAAATAAAGGGATGAAAAAAGATATTCCATGCTAATGGAACCCCGCCAAAAAAGGAGTAGTTATATGGGACAAAATGGATTTCAAGACAAAAACTATAAGAGACAAGAAGGTCATTACCCTAGAATAGGGGTATATATTCAGCAAGGGAATATAACAATTATAAATACATATGCACCCAACACTGGATCATCCCAATATATAAAGCAAATATTATTAGAGCTAAAACAAGAGACAGACCCCAAAACAATAACAGCTGGAGACTTCAATGCCATACTTTCACCAATGGATAGATCATCCAGACAGAAAATCAATCAAGAAAGATTAGATTTAATCTGCACTATGGACCAAATGGATCTAATAGATATTTACAGAACATTTCATCCAACGGCTATAGAATACACAATCTTCTCTTCAGCACATGGATCATTCTCAAGGATAGATAATATACTAGGTCACAAAACATGTCTTAAAACATTCAAAAAACTGAAATAATATCAAGTATTTTCTCTGACCACAATGGAATAAAATTAAAAATCAATAGCAAGGGGAATTTTGGAAACTATACAAACACGTGTACAATAAACAATATGCTCCTGAATGACCAGTGAGTCAGTGAAGAAATTAGTAAGGACACATACAACCTACCAAGACTGAACCATGAAGAAATTCAAAACTTAAACAGACCAATAACAAGTAACATGATTGAAGCTGTAATAGCCTCCCAGCCAAAGGAAAAAAAAAAGCCCAAGACCCAATGGCTTCACTGCTGAATTATACCAAACATTTAAAGAAGAACTAATATCAATCCTACTCGAACTTGTGAAAAATAGAGGATGAGGGAATATTTTCAAACTTATTCTAGAAGGCTGGTATTACCCTGATACCAAAACCAGACAAAGACACATCAAAAAAAGAAAGCTACAGGTCAGTATCCCTGATGAATATTGATGCAAAAATCCTCAACAAAATGCTAGCAAACCAAATCTAGAACACATTAAAAAGGTCATTCACCATGAGCAGGTGGGTTTTTATCCCAAGGAGGGAACCATGGTTTGACATATGCAAATCAATCAATGTGATAATGTGATACATCACATCACCAGAATGAAGAAAAACTGTATCATCATTTCAATGGATGCTGAAAAAGCACTTGATAAAATTCAACATCCTTTCATGATAAAAACTCTCGAAAAACTGGGTATAGAAGAAACTTACCTCAACGTAATAAAAGCCATATACAACAGACCCACAGTTAGTATCATACTGAATGACGAAAAACTGAAAGCCTTTCCTGGATCTGGAACACGACAAGGATGCCCACTTTCACCACTGTTATTTACCATAGTATTGATAGTCCTAACTAGAGCAATCAGACCAGAGAATGAAATAAAGGGCATCCAAACTGGAAAGGAAGAAGTTAAATTTATCCTTGTTTGCAGATGACATGATTTTATATCTGGAAAAGCCTACAGACTCCACCAAAAAACTATTTTTTAAAAATTTTTTTAGTATTTATTGATCATTCTTGGGTGTTTCTCGGAGAGGGGGATTTGGCAGGGTCATAGGACAATAGTGGAGAGAAGGTCAGCAGATAAACATGTGAACAAAGATCTCTGCTTTTCCTAGGCAGAGGACCCTGCGGCCTTCCGCAGTGTTTGTGTCCCTGGGTACTTGAGATTAGGGAGTGGTGATGACTCTTAAGGAGCATGCTGCCTTCAAGCATCTGTTTAACAAAGCACATTTTGCATCGCCCTTAATCCATTTAACCCTGAGTGGACACAGCACATGTTTCAGAGAGCACGGGGTTGGGGGTAAGGTTATAGATTAACAGCATCCCAAAGCAGAAGAATTTTTCTTAGTACAGAACAAAATGGAGTCTCCTATGTCTACTTCTTTCTACACAGACACAGTAACAATCTGATCTCTCTTTCTTTTCCCCACATTTCCCCCTTTTCTATTCGACAAAACCGCCATCGTCATCATGGCCTGTCCTCAGTGAGCTGTTGGGTACACCTCCCAGACAGGGTGGTGGCCGGGCAGAGAGGCTCCTCACTTCCCAAACATGGCTGCCGGGCAGAGGTGCCCCCCACCTCCCAGATGGGGCAGCTGCCGGGTGGGGGCACCCCCCACCTCCCAGACGGGGCAGCTGCCGGGCAGAGGGGCTCCTCACTTCTCAGATGGGGCGGCCGGATAGAGGCGCTCCTCAGTTCCCAGACGGGGTCGCGGCCAGGCAGAGGCGCTCCTCACCTCCCAGACAGGGTGGCGGCCGGGTAGAGACGCTCCTCACCTCCCAGATGATGGGCAGCCAGGCAGAGACACTCCTCACTTCCTAGACGGGGTGGCGGCCGGGCAGAGGCTGCAATCTTCAGCACTTTGGGAGGCCAACGCAGGCAGCTGGGAGATGGAGGTTGTAGAGAGCCTAGATCACGCCACTGCACTCCAGCCTGGGCAGCATTGAGCACTGAGTGAGCGAGACTCCGTCTGCAATCCCGGCACCTCGGGAGGCCGAGGCAGGCAGATCACTCGAGGTCAGGAGCTGGAGACCAGCCCGGCCAACACGGCGAAACCCCATCTCCACCAAAAAATACAAAAACCAGTCAGGCGTGGCGGAGCGCGCCTGCAATCCCAGGCACTCGGCAGGCTGAGGCAGGAGAATCAGGCAGGGAGGTTGCAGTGAGCAGAGATCGCGGCAGTACAGTCCAGCCTCGGTAACAGAGGGAGACCGCGGAAAGCGGGAGACAGAGACGAGGGAGAGGGGGAGACCGTGGAAAGCGGGAGACGGAGCCGATGGAGAGGGAGAGGGAGAGGGAGAGCCAAAAAACTATTAAACCTGATAAATTTCATAAAGTTGCAGAATACAAAATCAACATACAAAAATCAGTAGCATTTGTCTATGCCAACAGTGAACAATCTGAAAAAATAAAAAAGTAATCCCATTTACAATAGCCACAGATAAACTATCTAGGAATTAACCAAAGGAGTGAAAGATTCCTGCAATGAAAACTATAAATCATAGATGCAAGAAACGGACACCAAAAAAGGAAATATATTCCATGTTCATCGATTAGAAGAATCAATATTGTTAAAATGTCCATACTTACCAAAGCAATCTACAGATTCCATGCAATCCCTATCAAAATGCCAATGACATTCTTCACAGAAATAGAAAAAACAAATCCTAAAATTTATATGGAACCACAGAAGACCTAGATTAGCCAAAACTATCCTAAGAAAAAACAACAAAACTGGAGAAATCACATTACCTGAGTTCAAATTATACTACAGAGCTATCATAACCAAAACAGCCTAGTACTGGCATAAAAAGACACATAGACCAATGGAACAGAATAGAGAACCCAGAAACAAATCCAGACACAGTGAGCTCACTTTCAACAAAGGTGCCAAGAACACACGCTGGGGAAAAGACAGTTTCTTCAATAAATGCTGCCAGGGAAACTGGATATTTATATGCAGAAGAATGAAACTAAACCCCTATTTCTTGCTGTTTACAGAAGTCAAAAATGGATTAAAGACTTAAATTTAAGACCTGAAACTACAAAACTACTACAAGAAAACATTGGGGAAACTCTCACTGGAGCAGGCAAAGATTTCTTGAGTAATATCCCACAAGCACAGGCAACCAAAGCAAAAATGGACAAATGGAATCGCATCAAGTTAAAAATCTTCTGCAAAGCAAAGAAAATAATCAACAAAGTGAAGAGTCAACCCACAGAGTGGCAGAAAATATCTGTAAACTACCCATCTGACAAGGGATTAATAACCAGAATTTATTAAGGACTCAAACAACTCTATGAGAAAAAAATCAAATCATCAAATTAAAAAATGGGCAAAAGATCTGAATAGACATTTCTCAAAAAATACATACAAATGGCAAATGTCCATCAACATCAATCATCAGAGAAATGCAAATCAAAACTACAATGAGATATCATCTCACCCCAGTTAAAATGGCTTATATTCAAAAGGCAATAACAAACGTTGGCGAAGATGTGGAGAGAGGGAGCCCTTATACATTGTTGGCAGGAATGTAAATTAATACAACCACTAAGGAGAACAGTTTGGAGGTTCCTCAAAAAACTAAAAATAAAGCTAGCATATGATCCAGCAACCCCACTGCTGGGTCTATACCCAAAAGAAAGGAAATCAGAATATCAAAGAGATATCTGTACTCCCATGTTTACTGCAGCACTGTTCACAATAGCCAAGATTTGGAAGCTACCTAAGTGTCCATCAACAGATGAATAAAGAAAGTGTGGTATATATACACAGCAGAACACTATTCAGCCATTAAAAAAAGAATGAGATCTCATCATTTGCAACATGAATAGAAATGGAGATTATGTAAAGTGAAATAAGCCAGGCACAGACAGACAAACTTTGCATGTTATCATATTCGTGGGAGCTAAAACTTAAAACAATTGAACTCATGGAGAGAGAAAGTAGAAGGATGGTTACCAGAGGCTGGGAGGGGTAACAGGGGTAGGAAAGGGAGTGTGAATGGTTAACAGGTACCCCCCAAAAAAGTTAGAAAGAATAAGACCTAGTATTTGATAGCACAACAGGGTGACTATAGTAAATAATAATTTAAAAGAGTATAACTGGGTTGTTTATAACACAAAGAATCAATGCTTGAGGGGATGGATACCCCATTTACTCTGATGTGATTATTACACATTGCATGCCTGTATCAAAATATCTCATGTACCCCGTAAATATATACACCTACTATTTACCCACAAAAATTGAGAGAATACTTTTTTTAAAAAAAGATACAATAGGCCGGGTGCGGTAGCTCACGCCTGTAATCCCAACACTTTGGGAAGCCAAGACAGATGGATCACAAGGTCAAGAGATCAAGATCATCCTGACCAATATGGTGAAATCCTGTCTCCTCTAAAAATAGAAACATTAGCTGGGCTTGGTGGTGGGCACTTGTAGTCCTAGCCATTCGGGAGGCTACGGCAGGACAATCGCTTGAACCCAGGAGGCAAAGGTTGCAGTGAGCTGAGATTACGCCACTGTACTCCCGCCTGGTGACAGGACGAGACTTTGTCTCAGAAGAAAAAATATATATATATAATAAAAATACGTGTCAAAAACTCAAGTCGCCCCATAGAGAGCTGGAGGCCTCTCAATTCTAGCCCAACCTAACTTAAATCTTGTTCTCAAAGCTAAGTTTAGGAACCAGGGTTTTTCTCAGTTCCCTCTCAGGCCTATTCCTACCACCAGCTGACAGAAACCCAGGAATATCCAATTACCTAAAGCAATGTTTCATTCCCAAAGAGCTAACCCCATTTAGGTCAGTGTGGGCTCCTCAGAGCATCAGATGGGTGACTGTGTTGGACTGATCCTTAAAATGGCTTTTAACCTATGGTCTACCATTTTACTGTAATAAAATAGAAAAGCAGAAAGTGGAAAGGTAGCATACTCATGGCATCTGAATGAGAAATGGGATTTGCTACAGGCATTAAGGACTAGTAAGAGAAGAAAAATCTCCATCCTAGGCTCATAGACTCTAGGTTACCTACTTCTATCTGTTGGGGAATCATTTTTCAGATGAGGGCTACATGGCCCAAAAAGAAACGAAGTACAAGTAGTACAGGTAGTGGCAGAACTAAAACTAGAAGCACAGGTAGTGGCAGAACTAAAACAGGTAGTACAGGTAGTGGCAGAACTAAAACTAGAAGCAAGATCTCTTGAATCACAATAAAGTGCCATTGCCATTTAATCATTAAAAACCTATATTTCCAACAGTGGAAATGGGTTGTTCATCACAGCCTAGATAATACATCCTTTAAATCCTGGTCCAACAAACAGTTTTCTGATTGATTTGCATCTCCAAGATACCTCAATATTAGGAAAGCACTATCTTGCGTACAACATACAACACTTCAGACTCTAAATATCAACATGGGGCGCGGTGGCTCATGCCTGTAATCCCAGCACTTTGAGAGGCTGAAGTGAGCGGACTGCTTGAGGTCAGGAGTCTGAGACCAGCCTGACCAACATGGTGAAACCCTACCTCTACTAAAAATACAGAAAATTAGCTGGCTATGGTGGTAGGCGCCTGTAATCCCAGCTACTTGGGAGGCTGAGGCAGGAGAATCGCTTGAACCTGGGAGGTAGAGGTTGCAGTGAGCCAAGATTGTGCCACTGTTCCAGCCTGGGCGACAGAGCAAGATTCTGTCTTAAAAAATAAATAAATAAATATTAACATGATTTTAATAAAAGGTATACGTTTGGCCAGCACAGCCTAGTTTTCTCTAGGGCCAGACTACCCAAGGGAACTTACAAAACCAAGATTCTGAATCCTCAAGATCACTCACAGGATACAGCAAAAAACATTCAAAAAGCAGAGCTACCTCCAAGGACCTTCTAGACAGACTTCCCTCAACACTACTGAAGTATAAAGGCCTCAGATACTCTAAAACCACATACTTTGAAGCTGAAAAAATTTAGATTCAGAAAAAAGAGTAAAGGATGCAAAGTTGTTTCCTGTCGTTTCGGTGGTCTTCATAACTCCCAAGATGTTTTCAATCGCATAAGACACACAGCCAAAGGAGGCTGAAGAGGAGGATCAAACAAAGCTGGGAGGGGTGGGATGGGGCTTTAAATGGAAACTATGCAAAACAAGTTTCACCTGATTTGATATTCAAACCTAAGCAACGCTCAACACTTGATTAAGTAAGGCTTCAAATTCCACTGTAACCCACGATATTCAATTCTGTTCTTGGACGACAGAGCTTAATTAAATATCCATTGTTGAGAAGACCTTCTCTACTTTCACCTTTTTTCCCCAGATGAGTGAAAGGTTTTTTAAAATATATTAAATGTCAAGGACATTCAACACTTTTTCATCCAAAAGTCAAAATTTAAGCATCCTTCATAAATGATTAATGCCTAGCCTATTTATTCTGACAACATTTGGCTGATAGAGAATAGCTAATTTACTGTATTCAGAACAGCTGAATATATATTGGTCTATGGATATATTTTCACAATTATTTCTTTTGTTACCAATTTAGAGAAAATAAAATTAACCATTTGACTATGGAAAGAACAACTGCATACATGTATTTTAAAAGGAAACGAACTCAGTAAGAAGTCTCAGTTTGATGTTCTCGGACAAATCCTTTGTAACCAGGCCTCACCAGCAATAAGAAAAATCAAGGGCCCAGATCATAATTGAAAGAGAATTTGACCCATTTTTCCGGAGGCCTCTCCCTTCCATCCTCACTTCAGGCTGAGCTACTCTGTCTTCTTGAGGCTTTCTCTCCAGGGATTATTGAGGGGGCTGCTTTTCCCTCCTTTTTTTTTTTGAGACAAGTCTCTTTCTGTCACCCAGGCTGGAGTGCAGTGGCGCAATCTCGGCTCACTGCAACCTCCGCCTCCCGGGTTCAAGTGATTCTTCTGCCTCAGCCTCCTGAGTAGCTGGGACTACAGACATGCGCCACCACACCCGGCTAACTTTTGTATTTTTAGTAGAGACGGGGTTTCACCATATTGGCCAGGCTGGTCCTCCCTGTTTTTAATACCAGTGTCTACTAATATGACAATGGGCTTCATTGCGCCCTTCACAGTTCTCTTGAAAAGCTTTGGAAATCTGAGGCTAGCAGGCCACTAGGCGTATATGACATTCCTGAACAACATATGCAAACTGGACCCCACTGTAACCCTCACAACAAAACAACACTTTTCGACAGCCTTCACAGAATCTATGAAGCAATTTTTTAGACAGATATTTACTGAATGCCCAATATCCACGTAGATTGTATCCCATGGTAAATACTCTGTTTTAGAAATTCTCAAGGATCTGCTGAAGTTGAAAGAGAAGTGACAGGCTAGTAGGCAGCAGGCATGGAAGCATTGAGCTATACCGGAACTAAGGCTATACCTCTTCCCACAGGCTTTTCTTCTCTAGTGAGACTGAGTAACCCTTTGCCAATAATTCATGTCAAGGAACAAGTCAAGCTGACAAGTACTTCTAGAGTGCTAACATTACCCTTGGACTGACTGGACTATATAGCATCCGAAAGGCACAGAGGCAGCACTAGGAAAATTTACACAGACTTAAATTCTGCCCATTGACTTCATATCTATGATATGATGCCTGGGAGAAATTGAGCTAAATGATCTGGAAAAAATGTATTATATTTTATTACTAAAGATGATGAAATAAAGAAAAAATCAAAATAGCTGAAACTTCTAATGCGACATAATTAGCTTGCTTTTATGACTAGATCCAAAGTGGGAGATGTAAGGGTATATTGCATTGGCAATGTTAAGATAATCAGGTTTTCTTAATTATAGAGCTGCTTTTCAAATAAGTCTTTTCCTTCTTTCTGAGTAAGAATATTCACTTGGTGTTCTAAACAAATTTCACTAAAAATATTCATTTCATATTTTGGGCAATTTACCTGTGGATCATCATACATGCAGATACAGAAAGGAATGGACACACTTTTCAGAAAGCCCAGCGTGATCTCAGATAATCATCCAGTCTCTAAATCACTCCGTCTTAGATATGCTTGAAAAAGGCAACAGGGCTGCATCAAGTGGGGCTTAAAGTTCCAGTAGGTGCTTTTCCCAACTCCATGGGAAAACTGGAAATAAGTGACATTGGGTATCTTTTCCCAAGGTTACTTTGCAACCAAAGACTGGACTATACTGTTTCTTATTATCCGAGTGATTCCCTATAGACTCATCCAATCTTTAGGGAGAACTCTTTTTTAAATTACGTAGAAAGGTATTGATTGACACGAAATAAGATTCCTGATATACCTTTGGGTATTATCCTAACTGCCCCTTTTCACCACATCCCATCCCTGCTAACACACGAGAAACATGCACGCATTTATATTTGTACACACACAGAGCCAACTTGCTCTAGCCTTGAAATGAGCATTGGAATTTTCAGCACTGAAAGAAGCATTTGTCTGTCATCTAGAAATAACTGAAGAAAAAATTAAATCATGAGTGGTGTCTCCCAAGTAAATGCGTAAAAAGGAATTTATAACAGAACATACCTTAAACATGTTTTTTTCTGAGTCTGTTACTCTCAAAATATCTGTGTGTATATTAGAGCTTTCAAATTCTCTCCATGGCTAAGAGAAAGCATGAGAGAACTTGCTGGTGTGATGGAAATGTTTTATATCTTTATAGAAGTATGAGTTAATAGGTCTGTGTATTGTCAAAACTCCTGAAAGTGTGCACATAGGATACATGTATTTCATTTAAAATTTTATTTTAAAAAGAACTATAAACAAGTATGGAACTAGAGTAGATTTACTTTTTGCAGTGGTATGGAATAACAGTTTAAAACTACTACTTTCTGTGTATTCTAGGCTTGAGTAAATGATTAAATATAGTGAAATAATGGCTGACAGGTTCCTCCTGTTAGATAATCAGTTACAGAAATGTGGAAGATGAGAACATAACCTTAAGTGTGGCACTGGAGTTGTTGGTTTCAAACATGAACTTGTGGCATGTTTGTGTTACATAAAAATATCTACACGTGTTATAAAACATACATAAATATATATACATATAATTTTTTTTTTTTTTTTGAGACAGAGTCTCGTTCTGTCACCCAGGCTGGAATGCAGTGGCATGATCTCAGCTCACTGCAACCTCCACCTCCCGGGTTCAAGCAATTCTCCTGCCTCAGCCTCCCGAGTAGCTGGGATTGCAGGTACACGCCACCATACCCGGCTAATTTTTGCATTTTTAGTAGAGATGGGGTTTCGCCATATTGGCCAGGCTGGTCTCGAACTCCTGACTTCAAGTGATCCGCCCACCTCGGCCTCCTTTCAAAGTGCTGGGATTATAGGCGTGAGTCACCATGCCCAGCTGCATTTTTATTAAAGGAGGAAATTCAGCAAATAAAGTATAGTTCTTGGAAATTAAAGAATTAAAACAGCAGAAAGAGAAACCTCAAAAGAACATTTAAAAGATCAAGTTAAGAAAATACCCCAGAGGCTGGGCGTCGTGGCTCACGCCTGTAATCCTAGCACTTAGGGTGGCTGAGGCGGGTGGATCACCTGAGGTCAGGAGTTCAAGACCAGCCTGGCCAACACAGCGAAACCCCATCTCTACTAAAAAATACGAAAATTAGCTAGGTGTGGTGGCGCATGCCTGTAATCCCAGCTACTTGGGAGGCTGAGGCAGGAGAATTGCTTGAACCTGGGAGGTGGGGGTTGCAGTGAGCTGAGATTGGGCCACTGCACTCCAGTCTGGGTGACAGAGCCAGACTCCATTTCAAAAAACAAACAAACAATGGGACTTAAAATATGATGGAGAAATAACTCAAAAATTCTCTCTCTAGTTATTGATGTAGTCAATGCAACTAAACTACCCACTGTTGTCTTTGAAAAATGTATACCACTCATATATATACTTCCCCCTCCCCCAAGTCTACTGAAAGAGGTCTTCTACCAAATTGAGTGACTGAACCAACAAAGTCTACACAACAGAATTTAACATGAGAGGCCTGGCGTGGTGGCTCATGCCTGTAATCCCAGGACTTTGGGAGGCCAAGGAGGGCAGATCACCTGAGGCCAGGAGTTTAAGACCAGCCTGGCCAATATGGTGAAACCCTGTTTCTACTAAAAATACAAAAATTAGCCAGGCGTGGTGGCGCACACCTGTAGTCCCAGCTACTCGGGAGGCTGAGTCATGAGAATCACTTGCACCTGGCAGGTGGAGGTTGCAGTGAGCTGAGATCGCACCACTGCACTCCAGCCTGGGCAACAGAGTGAGACTGTCTCAAAGGAAAAAAAAAAAAAGAATTTTAACATTTAACATGAGAGAGGACGATGGTGAAAAGGAGAGAACAAAGTGGCAGCTGTGCAGTAGACAGGAAAGGCATGTCAGAAGGCTTCAGGGAAGATTTCTTTAACATAAAACTGAAAGAATTTCCAACGAGTTTCAATGTATCGAGAGGAGATTTACACAGCTGAAGGAACATTTGAGATTTTGAGATTGAATTACTAAGTGGTATGAAGAGAAACTAATTGCAAATGTGGGTGCATGCATACCAACAATTTTTAACTTCTGACAAGACATGATTACCTTGTGTAGAAAAGACAAGGTAATCACAGTTTTCTACATGTCTCACCAGTGAATAGCCTTTATGTAGTCACAACAAAGTAAACCCTGAATACTAAGCTAAGATTATGATAACACTTTATAGAGAGAAAGGGGAGACAAGCATGGGGCAGGAGTGAAAAGAGCTAAATCCTCATCTTCTATAGAGGTCAACAGAAAATGCCTAAAACTGAAATATCAAGTGACAGCAACAGAAGCGTTATCATTCAGAGCCATGAAGGTAAGTAAAACTTACCAGCTAACAGTAGTAAGTGATTGCTTTTAAGGAGTGCATGGAAGTCCGCTGTTTTTCATAGCAATTTGTACAACTATTTGACTTGTAATGTATGCACATATAAACCTGACAATAAAAACTAAATTTTAAAAACTCAGTTTTTTTAACTCCTTTTACATGGGCTTTCCAATTATTAATAAAAAGAAGCTCAATTTTTAAAATCCCATAAAACAGCTAGATAACACACGGAAATGGCATTGGATTTAGTTTTCACTATTCTCATCAGTGTTTCAAAACTGGAGTAGAAAGTATTTAAACTATAAGCAAAGAAAAGCAAAAGGGTAAGCCAATTATAGAGCAATGACAATTGTAAACACCATACTGATCATGAAATACTTTCAAATATATCCCAGTTTTACACAAAATTGGCAAAGAAATTGAGGATTATAGGGTTATTACTTACTCTTAGAATTAAAAAATTAACAATTATTTCTAGCATAATTCTAATGGCCTTTAAAAAAGTCAACTTTTAAGAATATGCCTTTCTCACAAAATAACAAAAATGAAACAGATAATTGATATGAATTTGTCTTAATTGAAGAATATTCCTCCCTAGTTAAAAAAAGGAACAACGTAGAGAGCTTACCACTAGACAAATTGGTTGATGGTAATTTTTTGGATCTGTATCAACTAGAGGAAAGAAACACAAGATGTTCCTAGCATTCTTATCTAAGATATGATAAGGCAGTTCTAAATAAAAGCCATGTCTGAGAAAGAAGTGTGAGGATTCCTGCATGGTCAGGCAGATGGACAAAAGTCAGTCAGGTGAATAGTATGTACGGAGCACCCACTCTGTGCCAGGCACCCTGCCACCCCCTGAGGATACAACAGTAAACAGGATATAATCCCTCCTCTCATAGATCCTACTGGTCAGATCTAAAAGGAAGAAGAGAGAGAGAGAAAAAAAAACCATCACCAGAAATATGCTGATTTCAGTAAGCTGCAATTAAAGCTTAACCAGGAATTTGTGTGAACACTACTGAAGAGACTCAATTCAATAAAACAATCTGTCTCTGTGTCTCCGTTTCCACATCCCAGCACGGAGGATGGCAAGTAAAACGAATGTTATTCATAGGATTCTGCCCAAGATCCCTAAACCTAAGGGCTTTCTCTACTGCTCTAAAGTAAGTGGGTGAAGGCTGAAGTATCCAGCACAGGATTCATGTTTGCAGAGAGACGGGAAGCACTTCCTGGGTTAGAGTAAACCAAGTTTTCAGTAAACTCCCTGGAAAGTTATTCCTAGAGGGGAGACAAATGCCAGGGTGTAGATGATGAGCTAAACCAAGCAGTCAAACTAGTTCTGCCCTGCCTTCTGGCAATCAGGGTTCTCTGGGAACATCCACCCTACTCATTCACACAAGGAGGAACTACTGGGCCGGGCATGGTCTGCACCTTGAGGCAAAAGAACTGAGTAAAGACCTTATACTTCAGGTTCTACCTTACAAAGAAATCTGTAAAGGCACCAGTATCTCTCACTTGGAGGACCATCAGGAGGATGCCAACATAGTTACACAAAAATAATTTCAAAAAGCACAATATATTCAATGCTGCCCTGTGTTAATTATGGTTACCTTAATGACTTCTGTTAGGATAAGTTCCTTCTCATTATTTTTTTTTTCAGAATTTTCTAGACTGTTCTATCTATTCTTTTACCAATGAATTTCAAAAATGGTTTACCAGGTTGTACGAAAAATTCTATTATACTGCCTTTTTATCAATCATTCTTTATATCCAATTTAGTCCCCACAAAAATATGGATTTACTAGAACTGAAAACAAAAGCCAAGATTTGATGGTGTAGACTAAGCTATCAGAGTGAAGCATAAAACTTGGCCCTTGTCTTCTTGATACACATGACAGAGAAAAAGGTCAGGCTGACTTATTTATATTCATTATCTAAAAGAAAGATGTCAGTTTTTCAGGAGAGAAATTTTTGCTGATACTGAACTAAGAAATGTAACCCTTCATAAGAGATAAAATAGCAGATGGAATCTTCAATTTGGGGGGGGTGAGAGTGGCAGTAAAACAAAATTTTTTTTCAAATGATATTAGCCATTTCCAATATCAAACTTCGCTAAAAGCTGACAGTTTTAGCATCAGAATGCAAACATCAAAATCTCCACAGGAAACACTGAAATGTCAGATTAGCTGGCACAGAGTAAGATGCAACTGAATACAGTGACTCAAATACTGAGCTCATTCTCACTGCAGTCACACAGCAATTTCTCAGCTGCTGCCCAAGGACACAGAATGAGTTACCTGACGATTTGCATCACCACCGCAAAATGAGAAACACATCCATTGGTTGCAAAATTTCACCCTCACTTCAGCGTGTCATTCTTTAGCATGAATATTTTTAAACAATGATAAATAGATGACACATTGTTAAAGATACATTCTTGTCAGTTCAGCCACAATCCTACCTTGCCCTTCAGTTAGGACACTAATGTGAAGAGGCCATCATAAAATTTTAATGTGGCTTCTACAGTTGTGAAGATAAAGGCTACTGCAAAACTAAGTAGTTACAACTAACTCCTTAAAAGAGAAACAAATGAATCTTTTCAGCACTGTCCATTAGATACTTAACGCAACACTTTAAGGTTTCTGTATTTTAAATTATATTATAGCTACTAACTACTTAGAATTTTGCTTCTAATTATTTCAAATCTATGAAATAGCTATCAAGTTTTCATTTCGACTGTTATTTTTTCAGTGCATTAAGACAGCCCAATTATTACTTACAACATCTGAGAAAAGACTTTTGAATTCATTTACAAAGCTTCCAGGATAGGCCTATATCTCTTATTTTTATGAGTCTATTTCTTAGAAAAAGTTAAGGTTTTGATCTCAATACTTATGCAACACTTAAAACAGTTTTATAAATTAGTTACTTTATGGTTGTTTCTTACTAAAATCTAGAACCTTTTTTTAAAGATAGTATTCTGATTTCCTATAAACTTGTTTCAAACCTGTAAAAGTAATTTTTTAAAAAAAGTTTTTTGGATTTCCGTTCCAAGATGGACGAATAGGAACAGCTCCAGTCTGCAGCTCCCAGTGTGATTGATGCAGAAGATGGGTGATTTCTGCATTTCCAACTGAGGTACCTGGCTCATCTCATTGGGACTGGTTGGACAGTGGGTACAGCCCACGGAGGGCAAGCCGAATCAGGGCAGGGCACCGCCTCACCCGGGAAGCACAAGGGGTCAGGGGATTTCCCTTTCCTAGTCGACGGAAGCCGTGACAGACGGTACCCATAAAAACGGGACACTCTCACCCAAATACTGCACTTTTCCAACAGTCTTAGCAAATGGCACACCAGGAGATTATATCCTGTGCCTGGCTCGGTGGGTCCCACACCCATGGAGCCTTGCTCACTGCTAGCGCAGCAGTCTGAGATCGACTTATGAGGCAGCAGCCTGGCAGGGGGAGGGGCATTCGCCATTGCTGAGGCTTGAGCAGGTAAACAAAGCAGCCCAGGAAGCTCGAACTGGGCAGAGCCCACCACAGCTCAGCAAGGCCTGCTGCCTCTGTAGACTCCACCTCTAGGGACAGGGCATAGCTGAATAAAAGGCATCAGAAACTCTGCAGACTTAAACGTCCCTCTCTGACAGCTCTGAAGAGAGCAGTAGTTCTCCCAGCATGGTGTTTGAGCTCGGAGAAAGGATAGACTGCCTCCTCAAGTGGGTCCCTGACCTCCGTGTAGCCTAACTGGGAGACACCTCCCAGTAGGGGCCGACTGACACCTCATATAGGCGGCTGCCCTTCTGGGACGAAGCTTCCAGAGGAAGGATCAGGCAGCAATATTTGCTGTTCTGCAGCCTCTGCTAGTGATACCCAGGCAAACAGGGTCTGGAGTGGACCTCCAGCAAACTCCAACAGACCTGCAGCTGAGGGACCTGTTAGAAGGAAAACTAACAAACAGAAAGGAATAGCATCAACATCAACAAAAAGGACATCCACACCAAAACCCCATCTGTAGGTCACCAACATCAAAGACCAAACGTAAATAAAACCACAAAGATGGGGAGAAACCAGAGCAGAAAAGCTGAAAATTCTGAAAATCAGAGCACCTCTGCTCCTCCAAAGGATCACGCTCCTCACCAGCAACAGAACAAAGCTGGACGGAGAATGACTTTGACAAGCTGACAGAAGTAGGCTTCAGAAGGTCAGTAATAACAAACTACTCCAAGCTAAAGTAGGATGTTCGAACCCATCGCAAGGAAGCTAAAAACCTTGAAAAAAGATTAGACAAATGGCTAACTAGAATAAACAGTGTAGAGAAGACCTTAAATGACCTGATGGAGCTGAAAACCATGGCACGAGAACCATGTGACACACACACAAGCTTCAATAGCCAATTCGATCAAATGGAAGCAAGGGTATCAGTGATTGAAGATCAAATTAATGAAATAAAACAAGAAGAGACGTTTAGAGAAAAAAGTGTAAAAAGAAATAAACAAAGCCTCCAAGAAATATGGGACTATGGTAAAAGACCAAATCTACATCTGATTGGTGTACCTGAAAGTGACCGGGAGAATGGAACCAAATTGGAAAACGAAAACACTCTTTAGGATATCATCCAGGAGAACTTCCCCAACCTAGCAAGGCAGGACAACATTCAAATTCAGGAAACACAGAGAATGCCACAAAGATACTCCTCAAGAAGAGCAACCCCAAGACACATAATTGTCAGACTCACCAATGTTGAAATGAAGGAAAAAATGTTAAGGGCAGCCAGAAAGGTCAGGTTACCCACAAAGGGAAGCCCATCAGACTAACAGCCGATCTCTCGGCAGAAACTCTACGAGCCAGAAAACAGTGGGGGCCAATATTCAACGTTCTTAAAGAAAAGAATTTTGAACCCAGAATTTCATATCCAGCCAAACTAAGCTTCATAAGTGAAGGAAAAATAAAATCCTTTACACACAAGCAAATGCTAAGAGATTTTGTCACCACCAGGCCTGCCTTAAAAGAGCTCCTGAAGGAAGCACTAAACATGGAAAGGAACAACCAGTACCAGCCACTGCAAAAACATGCCGAATTGTAAAGCTCATCAATGCTAGGAAGAAACTGCATCAACTAACGGGTAAAATAACCAGCTAACATCATAATGACAGGATCAAATTCACATACAACAATATTAATCTTAAATGTAAAAGGGCTAAATGCCCCAATTAAAAGACACAGACTAGCAAATTGGTGCTGTATTCAGGAGACCCATCTCACATGCAGACACACACACAGGCTCAAAATAAAGGGATGGAGGAAGATCTACCAAGCAAATGGAAAGCAGGAAAAAAGCAGGGGTTGCAATCCTAGTCTCTGATAAAACAGACTTTAAACCAACAAAGATCAAAAGAGACAAAGAAGGCCATTGCCTAATGGTAAAGGAATCAATTGAACAAGAAGAGCTAACTATCCTAAATATATATGCACCCAATACAGGAGCACCCAGATCCATAAAGCACATTCTTAGAGACCTACAAAGAGACTTAGACTCCCATACAATAGTAGTGGGAGACTTTAACACCCAACTGCCAATATTAGATCAACAAGCCAGAAAATTAACAAGGATATCCAGGACTTAAACTCAGCTCTGGACCAAGCAGACCTAATAGACATCTACAGAACTCTCCACCCCAAATCAACAGAATATACATTCTTCTCAGAACCATGTCACACTTACTCCAAAATTGACCATAGTTGGAAGTAAAGCACTCCTCAGCAAATATGAAAGAACAGAAATCACAACAAACTGTCTCTCAGAACACAGTGCAATCAAATTAGAACTCAGTATTAAGAAACTCATTCAAAACCACGCAGCTACGTGGAAACTGAACAACCTGCTCCTGAATGACTACTGGGTAAATAATGAAATGAAGGCAGAAATAAAGATGTTCTTTGAAACCAATGAGAACAAAGACACAAGGTACCAGAATCTCTGGGACACATTTAAAGCAGTGTGTGGAGGGAAATTTACAACACTAAATGCCCACAAGAGACAGCAAGAAAGATCTAAAATTGACACCCTAACATCACAATTAAAATAACTAGAGATGCAAGAGCAAACAAATTCAAAAGCTAGCAGTAGGCAAGAAATAACTAAGATCAGAGCAGAACTGAAGGAGACAGAGACACAAAAAACCCTTCAGAAAAAAATCAATGAATCCAGGGGCTAGTTTTCTGGAAAGATCAACAAAATTGCTAGACTGCTAGCAAGACTAATGAAGAAGAGAGAGAAGAATCAAGTAGACGCAATAAAAAATGATAAAGGGGATATCACCACTGATCCCACAGAAATACAAACTACCATCAGAGAATACTATAAACACCTCTATGCAAATAAACTAGAAAATCTAGAAGAAATGGATAAATTCCTGGACACATACACCCTCCCAAGACTAAACCAGGAAGAAGGTGAATCTCTGAATAGACCAATAAGAGGTTCTGAAATTGAGGCAATAATTAATAGCCTACCAACCAAAAAAAGTCCAGGACCAGAGGAATTCACAGCTGAATTCTACCAGAGGTACAAAGAAGAGCGGGTACCATTCCTTCTGAAACTATTACAATCAATAGAAAAAGAAGGAATCCTTCCTAACTCTTTTTATGAGGCCAGCATCATCCTGATACCAAAGCTTATCCACCACGATCAAGTTGGCTTCATCCCTGGGATGCAAGGCTGGTTCAACATACACAAATCAATAAACTTAATCTATCACAAAAACAGAACCAATGACAAAAACCCCATGATTATCTCAATAGATGCAGAAAAGGCCTTGGACAAAATCCAACACCCTTTCATGCTAAAAACTCTCAGTAAACTAGGTATTGATGAGATGTATCTCAAAATAATAAGAGCTATTTATGACAAACCCATAGCCAATATCATACTGAATGGGCAAAAACTGGAAGCATTCCCTTTGAAAACTGGCACAAGACAGGGATGCCCTCTCTCACCACTCCTATTCAACATAGTGTTGGAAGTTCTGGCCAGGGCAATCAGGCAAGAGAAAGAAATAAAGTGTATTCAATTAGGAAAAGAGGAAGTCAAATTGTTCCTGTCTGCAGATGACATGACTGTATATTTAGAAAACCCCATCATCTCAGCCCAAAATCTCCTTAAGCTGATAAGCAACTTCAGGAAACTCTCAGGATACAAAAATCAATGTGCAAAAATCACCAGCATTCCTATACACCAAGAACAGACACACAGAGAGCCAAATCATGAGTGAACTCCCATTCACAATTGCTTCAAAGAGAATAAAGTACCTAGGAATCCAACTTACATGGGATGTGAAGGACCTCTTCAAGGATAACTACAAACCACGGCTCAACAAAATAAAGAGGACACAAACAAATGGAAGAATATTCCATGCTCACGGATAGGAAGAATCAGTATCGTGAAAATGGCCATACTGCGCAAGGTAATTTATAGATTCAATGCCATTCCTATCAAGCTACCAATGACTTTCTTCAAAGAATTGGAAAAAACTACATTAAAGGTCATATGGAACCAAAAAAGAGTCCACATTGCCAAGACAATCCTAAGCAAAAAGAAAAAAACTGGAGGCATCATGCGACCTGACTTCAAACTATACTACAAGGCTACAGTAACCAAAACAGCATGGTACTGGTACCAAAACAGATATATAGACCCATGGAACAGAACAAAGTCCTCAGAAATAACACATCAACAACCATCTGATCTTTGACAAACCTGACAAAAACAAGAAATGGGGAAAGGATTCCCTTTTTAATAAATGGTCTGGGAAAACTGGCTAGCTATATGTAGAAAGCTGAAACTGGATCCCTTCCTTACACCTTACCTAAAAATTAATTCAAGATGGATTAAAGACTTACATGTTAGACCTAAAACCATAAAAACCCCAGAAGAAAACCTACACAATACGATTCATGACACAGGCATGGACAAGGACTTCATGACTAAAACACCAAAAGCAATGGCAACAAAAGCCAAAATTTGACAAATGGGATCTTTTTTGTTGTTGTTGTTGTTAAACTGATTTTTTTTAAATTTTATTATTATTATACTTTAAGTTTTAGGGTACATGTGCCCCACGTGCAGGTTTGTTACATATGTATACACGTGCCTTGTTGGTGTGCTGCACACTTTACTCGTTATTTACATTAGGTATATCTCCTAATGCTATCCCTCCCCACTCCCCCCACCCCACAACAGTCCCCGGAGTGTGATGTTCCCCTTCCTGTGTCCGTGTGTTCTCATTGTTCAATTCCCACCTATGAATGAGAACATGCGGTGTTTGGTTTTTTGTCCTTGCAATAGTTTGCTGAGAATGATGGTTTCCAGCTTCATCCATGTCCCTACAAAGGACATGAACTCATCATTTTTTATGGCTGCATAGTATTCCATGGTGTATATGTGCCACATTTTCTTAATCTAGTCTATCGTTGTGGGACATGTGGGTTGGTTCCAAGTCTTTGCTATGGTGAATAGTGCCTCAATAAACGTGTGCATGTGTCTTTATAGCAGCATGATTTATAATCCTTTGGGTATATACCCAGCAATGGGATGGCTGGGTCAAATGGTATTTCTAGTTCTAGATCCCTGAGGAATCGCCACACTGATTTCCACAATGGTTGAACTAGTTTACAGTCCCACCAACAATGTAAAAGTGTTCCTATTTCTCCACATCCTCTCCAGCACCTGTTGTTTCCTGACTTTTTAATGATCGCCATTCTAACTGGTGTGAGATGGTATCTCATTGTGGTTTTGATTTGCATTACTCTGATGGCCAGTGATGATGAGCATTTTTTCATGTGTTTTTGGCTGCATAAATGTCTTCTTCTGAGAAGTGTCTGTTCATATCCTTCACCCACTTTTTGATGGAGTTGTTTTTTTCTTGTAAATTTGTTTGAGTTCATTGTAGATTCTGGGTATTAGCCCTTTGTCAGATAAGTAGGTTGTGAAAATTTTCTCCCATTCTGTAGGTTGCCTGTTCACTCTGATGGTAGTTTCTTTTGCTGTGCAGAAGCTCTTTAGTTTAATTAGATCCCATTTGTCAATTTTGGCTTTTGTTGCCATTGCTTTTGGTGTTTTAGACATGAAGTCCTTGCCCATGCCTATGTTCTGAATGGTATTGCCTAGGTTTTCTTCTAGGGTTTTTATGGTTTTAGGTCTAACGTTTAAGTCTTTAATCCATCTTGAATTAATTTTTGTATAAGGTGTAAGGAAGGGATCCAGTTTCAGCTTTCTCCATATGGCTAGCCAGTTTTCCCAGCACCATTTATTAAATAGGGAATCCTTTCCCCATTGCTTGTTTTTGTCAGGTTTGTCAAAGATCAGATAGTTGTAGATATGCGACATTATTTCTGAGGGCTCTGTTCTGTTCCATTGGTCTATATATCTCTGTTTTGGTACCAGTACCATGCTGTTTTGGTTACTGTAGCCTTGTAGCATAGTTTGAAGTCAGGTCGCATGATGCCTCCAGCTTTGTTCTTTTTGCTTAGGATTGACTTGGCAATGTGGGCTCTTTTTTGGTTCCATATGAACTTTAAAGTAGTTTTTTCCAATTCTTTGAAGAAAGTCATTGGTAGATTGATGGGGATGGCATTGAATCTATAAATTACCTTGCGCAGTATGGCCATTTTCACGATATTGATTCTTCCTACCCATGAGCATGGAATGTTTGGACAAATGGGATCTAATTAAACTAAAGAGCTTCTGCACAGCAAAAGAAACTACCATCAGAGTGAACAGACAACCTACAGACTGGGAGAAAATTTTTACAATCTACCCATCTGACAAAGGGCTAATATCCAGAATCTACAAAGAACTTAAGCAAATGTACAGGAAAAAAACAAACAATCCCATCAAAAAGTGGACGAAGGATATGAACAGACACTTCTCAAAAGAAGACATTTATGCAGCCAACAGACACATGAAAAAATGCTCATCATCACTGGCCATCAGAGAAATGCAAATCAAAACCACAATGAGATACCATCTCACACCAGTTAGAATGGCAATCATTAAAAAGTCAGGAAACAACAGATGCTGGAAAGGATGTGGAGAAATAGGAACGCTTTTACACTTTCGTTGGGAGTGTAAACTAGTTCAACCATTGTGGAAGACAGTGTGGCGAATCCTCAGGGATCTAGAACTAGAAATATCATTTGACCCAGCCATCCCATTACTGGGTATATACCCAAAGGATTACAAATCATGCTACTATACAGACACATGCACACGTATGTTTATTGCGGCACTATTCACCATAACAAAGACTTGGAACCAACCCAAATGTCCATCAATGATAGACTGGATTAAGAAAATGTGGCACATATACACCATGGAATACTATGCAGCCATAAAAAAGGATGAGTTCATGTCCTTTGCAGGGACATGGATGCAGCTGGAAACCATCACTCCGAGCAAACTATTGCAAGGACAGAAAACCAAACACCGCATGTTCTCACTCACAATTGGGAACTGCACAATGAGAACACCTGGAAACAGGGCGGGGAACACCACACCTTGGGGCCTGTCGTGGGGTGTGGGGCAAGGGGAGGGATAGCATTAGAAATACCTAATGTAAATGACGAGTTAATGGGTGTAGCAAACCAACATGGCACATGAATACGTATGTAACAAACTGCATGTTGTGCACATGTACCCTAGAACTTAAAGTATAATAAAAAAATAATAAAAAGTTTAATGTTCATTTTTGGGGATTTGGTTCATTATTTCTTCTCTAATGTAATTGCTATTTTCAGTCAGACTTTAAATATCATTTTTATTTTGACTCATTCTCTGGATAAATTTAAAGTTGGCAATAACACGCAGCTCTTTTCTACATGGCAGTGGTCAGGATTTTTGCACTGATCCTTAGGTGCCTTTGAGTGAATTTAAAAGTTGGCTTCCCTTCCTCGATACATTCATGGTCATTTGCCAAAAAAACATAATAAATTTACCTATCCACAATGCAAATGCCACGCCTTACATGTAGCACCCTAGATTAAGTGCAAAACCTGCCTAATGCTTTGTGGTGGTCCTGCTTTGCCTTAAATGTGAGGTTTACACTTTGGGAGGCCGAGGCGGGTGGATCACAAGGTCAAGAGATTGAGACCATCTTGGCCAACATGTTGAAACCCCGTCTCTACTAAAAATACAAAAATTAGCTGGGCGTGGTGGCATGCGCCTGTAGTCCCAGCTACTCAGGAGGCTGAGGCAGGAGAATCGCTTGAACCCAGGAGCGGGAGGTTGCAGTGAGCTGAGATCACGCCATTGCACTCCAGCCTGGCGACAGAGCGAGACTCCGTCTCAAAAAAAAAAAAAAAAAAAGTGAGGTTTAATCAGAGTCTGAACAACTCAAATATGCTATGGAGGAAACAGAAATCAACCCATACACTTCAGAGTTTCAAATCCGCAACCATGCATTTTAAAGTACAAAACAGAAGTATCACACATGGTCCCTGACCTCAGAGAATGTCTAGTCTAACAGAAGTAACAAATCATGGGAAAAACCAATGCCCTGTATAGTGTATCAGTGACAATGAAGGCAGTGGAAGCAAGTGTGAAGGAATATTGGAGGCGGGACTCCAATGAACAGGATATGGTTATGTAAACAGAAGGAAAGTAGAATATAAAAGTCCTGATACTTTCAAAGAGCAAGCTGATTTTTCTTGTGACTTGTTCAATTTTATTCTCCAGGAATTAAGGGGATTTCCTTCATAGGGTTCATCTTCACTTTGCCCATGTCTATTTCTGTGCTTCAAAAAAGAGAGAGGAGAAAAATAGGGCAATGTCATTTTTTGAAAGCATGAGATTCTTTGGGAGGCCGAGGCAGGAGAAGCGCTTGCGCCAGGAGTTCGAGACCAGCCTGTGAACACAGTGAGACCTTGTCTCTACAAAAAATTTAAAAAAAGAAAAATTGGCCAGGCATGGTGGTGCACACCTGTAGTCCCAGCTATCTGGGAGACTGAGGCAGAAGGACTGCTTGGGCCCAGGAGGTTGAGGCTGCAGTAAGCTACGTAAGCTATGATAGCATCTCTGGACTCTAGCCTGGGTAACAGAGTAAATCTGTTTCAAAAAAAAAAAAAAGTATGAGATTCATTATGAAGACCTGGATTTAAGTCCTGGCTCGACTACCTACTAACTGTGTGAAACATTTACTTAACCTTTCTGAGCCTCAATTTTCCCATCTATATAAGATGTATGACAAGGCCATGTAGAAATTATATGAGATTGTATGTACAGAAAATACTTTGTAACAAGTTATTTTTAATGAGTTATCAAATTTTCATACATCAACCAGCCATTCAGATTTCAAGAACTATATTCCCATATATTGGTTTATGAGCACTTAGGAGGATAACTTTAAAATTTAAGATACTGGATTTTTTGTGTGTGGGGGGAAGAGAGAGAGATTGGTTTTAAGCAACAAAAGAGATAGCTATGTACTAAACTCTAATTTTGCTACAGATACGATACTGAGCCAAACTCTTTTGAAGTTCCTTGCCCAATATTCTTGGATTATTTGAAGTCATACTTGACATCTGACTATGCAAAGAATCAAACTCTCTTTTAATTAATTGAAGTTTTCCACATAAAACTGATGTGGCTAGGTCACTTTTGTGGTCCCTTTTAATATTTAATCTCATAGGTCTTAAAGAATTCAAGTACCCATTTTAGGCTATGAAACGATCAAGTTTTAGCAATATTCAAAGCTCTACTTCAATTAAGTCAGGTGACAGGCTGGGTCTGAGCCTTAGTTGCTTTATCAGTTGATCAGTAAATACAGGGTAATATCAGTACCTATTTCCTAGGACTCCCAGAAGTGAGGGGGACTGAGTGAGACAAAGCTCATGATAGTGTATGGCACATGCTAAGCATTAGCTATTGTTTTACACGTATTATTAATGAAACAAAAGGAGTGCTGACTTCAAAAGCTGCTGGTATTAAAAACTGCACAGGATTTACTTGGAAAAAATTAGCTCTGTCATTAAAAATGATTGAATAAAGCACCTGAAGTTTTAACCTGGACTGAGGATTTTTCCATTTCAGTTTTAATAATATTAGAAAGTTCATGATTAAAGGAACCATAAAGAAATAATTTCTGCCCAGGTGTGGTGGCTCACGCCTGTAATCCCAGCACTTTGGGAGGCTGAGGCAGGCAGATCACTTGAGGTAAGAAGTTCAAGACCAGCCTGGCCCACATGGCAAAACCCTGGCTCTACTAAAAACACAAAAATTAGCTGGGCGTGGTGGCACATGCTTGTAATCCCATCTACTCAGGAGGCTGAGGGGGAGGATCACTTGAACCTGGGAGGCAGAGGCTGCAGTGAGGCGAGATTGCGCCACTGCACTCCAGCCTGGGCAACAAAGTGAGACTCCATCTCAAAAAAAAAAACAAGAAAGAAAAGAAAGAATTTCTGAGTATCTGGCTTGGCCCCTCACACAGGGTTGTTGTCCACAACCCCTTCATCTTGCCCATCAATACTAGTCCAAGGTTAGTACACCATCCCTAGTGGTTCCCCTGCGCCCACATCTCTGTGAATCATCCTTTGTGTATAAACTTCCCTCTAATTATCCTAATCTAAGTGGGCCATCTGTTTCCTGTTGGACCATGAATTATACAATCACTTTACACTCTCACTAGCAACACAAAAGAGTTCCCACATCTTGCCATGCTTTACGCTTTGAGTTTTTTGTTTTTCTCTGGCAATTTGACAGGCAAAAAAAAAAAAAAAAAAAAATGGCAAATGTTATCTTTTTCTACTATTGTTTTTGCATTTTTTTGACTATCAGTGAGGCTGACCACTTTTCATGTTTATTTGCATTTTTATTCCCTGTTCTGAAAACCACTCATGTCTTTTACCCATTTCTTAATGTTTTTCTGATAAGTTTGAATGATCACTTCATATATATTTGTTATTTGGATGAAAGAAACAAATACCTACTTGACTTTCCATAAGTAAGAATGGAAATTTACTCTGAGGACTTAGGAATGTCTCTAACGGAGACTACATAGAAGGATTTAATTAAGCTTCAGGAATGGACTCAGGATCAGGAACTGGAGTGTTATATTGAGGTTGGGAAGTCCTCTTGATCCGTATTTCGTCTCCTCCTATCTGCCTGTCAGCATCATTCTGCTTATCACTATAAAATGAATTGTTACTGCTTCTTGGTCCACATGGTAGAAAATGGTCACCACCAAATCGCCCCAAGTACAACTCCACTATTCAAAAGAGCAGCCAGCAGAGGTGAGAATCCTAAACTTAGTTCTAAATTCCTGGGTCAGGTGGCCAATTGAATGAAGGTCAGGTGGGACTAAGATGGCCAATTCGACTAAACCAGGTAGATAAGAGTGAAAAGGTTCCCAGGAAAGCAGTGTGACTAGCACAGACTACAAAGCTGTTCTAAAGTTTCAAAACCAAGAATATTACTATGCTATTATAATATTAATAATTTTAATGGTCACTGCTATACTTATGAAATGACCTTTTTCTAATGTCTAATAGCCTTACATAAATGGGATAACTATAAATATTAAGATATTTCATCCTAATTTAGTGTGAAAGATACATTAAGGTGGTATATTTTCTCTCCAAGAGAGGTTAGACTTTGGTGTCAGTTTTCACATAATTGCAGGCATAACAACTGTTGATTACAATGCTTAGTCACTGGCACAAATTCAGACTCCACTAATTAAATGGCAGCACAATCCCACTAAATTGAATAAACTAATTAAACGAATGTGGCTGGATTCGTTATAAAGTGAATTTCATATGCCAAGATGGACTATAACCTGTCAGTACAGCAGCCAAGCTTAAGCTCAAATGAACAACGGTTATGAGTAGTACACTTGAGTTGGTTTCAGGCAAAACCTCACAACAAACAGTCTAACCCCCAATGACCTTTTACAGAAAGATTAATAATATCATATCAATAAAAAGCTAAAACAAAATTACTCTCACTAAATAGTTATTACACTATAAATAAGCCAAAGCTTTTCCTTGGTGGGGAAGGCAGATGGTAAGGAGCGTGCAGAACAAGGGATGAACAGCAGTAGGCTAATTTTAGCAAGGCATCTGAGTTTATCAATCTCCAAACCTCAGTGGTTTCTGACATTGTGATAGATATCAAAGCTGGGTACCCAAGGGACCTCAGAGAACATCAGCGATGAAAGGAAGCGTAGAGATTAAGATTACCTCAGCTTCCATTCTGACCTGGGGCAGCCCTGGGTCTCAAATGCTCCTACTTAAGCTAACTTTTTGGCTTCTCAATAATCTACCCATCTTCCTTTCTACTCAGTCTAACTTCTCATGCAATTGTTAAGTCTCATACTTTTTTTGGATCTCTGTCTTACCCAATCCATCTTTGGGTTGGATTCTCTGTCCCTGGAACAAGTGCTGCTTCCCTGATTTCTATTCTAGGCGCTAACACTGTATTTAAAATGAGCACTTCGTTATCAGTGCTTGACCAGTCTGGCTCTGTCTCCCATCCCTCCTTGGCCTGACCAGCGTGGCAGTGCTCACGAGTGCAGCTGCCACCTTCAAGTACTGCACAACAGCTGCTGCCTCATTCCTCATATGATGGTTATTAACGTCTTGTATATGCCCTCAAATTCTCCCTTTTTGACTGCTCTGTGAAAATAGATCTGGGACCTTTAAATATTTTTCCTTTGCTGACTGGCACTGAAGTTTTTTCAGTAGAGGACACTAGAGAGACACTGACGGAGGAAAAGATTTTGCTTCCTGGTTCGGGTGTGTTCACTTCGCAGGCTCCTATTGCATAGATAGATGGCTTCTCCAGCACCAGGCTCTAGCTGTGTTGGTAGTTTTTCCAGTGCTTCTTTAGCTTCTGCCTGAGTTATTTTAGAAACTTGGGAGTCCTACACTTCAAGAAGCAGTCTATCAGGGAACAGCCAGAATGGATACAAAAATTTTCTTGAACTGAGCTGAACTCTGCCTACCTATTCTGCTCTATCTTGGGAGTAATTTCCTTGCTCGGAAGCAACACAGAATGACAACCTTCTTTCACACTGATACCATCTCAGATATTTGAATGCAAATATCTTGCTTTTCCTTAGCTTCTTTTTCACTAGATTAAAAATATGCAGCCCCAGTCGGGCACAGTGGCTGACACCTATAATCCCGGCACTTTGGGAGGCAGAGCCAGGAGTTCAACACCAGTCTGGCCAACACGGTAAAACTCCGATTGTACTAAAAACGCAAAAATTAGCCGGGCATGGTGGTGGCGCGCCTGTAATCCTAGCTTCTTGGGAGGCTGAGGCAGGAGAATAGCTTGAACCTGGGAAGTGGAGGCTGCAGTGAGCCGAGATTGCGCCACTGCAATCCAGCCTGAGCAACAGAGCGAAACTCTGTCTCAAAAAAAAAAAAAAAAAAAAAAATTCAACCCTTTTAATCATCTCCTACAAGAACTCTCAACATCTTAATCATCTTCTGAATGCACCTCCCTGTCCAGCTTTGTTAGTGTTCTTTGTAAAGTACTGCCCCAGTAACAAAACACAATGCCCTTGATGCAGTCTGACAATCAATGTGACAATCCCAATGTAATGAAATGGAACTGTTTCTTGCTGTAATCAGATGCTGCATTTCTCTTCAATTAGTTAGGAGCCATACTAGCTTCTAGAATCCATCATTCATGAGTGAATCAACGGAAACTTCCAGATCCTTTGTACACAACTACCAAGCCAGGACTCCCTCATCCTATACATACTTTTCTCCCCCATTAAGAGAAACAACCTTTTCCTAGCATTGCTAAATCGGTTTTGTTTCTACTACTCTTCCTTTTTTTTTTTTTTTTTTTTTTGAGATGGAGTCTCGCTCTGTCGCTCAGGCTGGAGTGTGGTGGCGCGATCTCCGCTCATTGCAAGCTCCACCTCCCGGGTTTATGAGGTTCTCCTGCCTCAGCCTCCCGAGAAGTGGGGACTACAGGTGCCCGCCACCACGCATGGCTAATTTTTTTGTATTTTTAGTAGAGATGGGGTTTCATAGTGTTAGCCAGGATGGTCTCTATCTCCTGACCGCGTGATCTGCCCCCCTCGGCCTCCCAAAGTGCTGGGATTACAGGCGTGAGCCACTGTGCCCAGCCTGTTCCTAATACTCTTAAAGCAACGGTTAATATGTGCTTACTAAGTGCAGATTAGTCTGGTGCAGTGTAGGATGAGAATAATAAGACTACAGAAAAAGACAATTCCACAGGACCTACAATGATATTTTATGTTTTGACATTGCTGGGCACAGGTACAGTTTATAATATGTTTATATCAGTAATAATAATATTAAATACTTCCAATATTACATATATGTACATATTATAAATAGCACTTTGGACAACTCATTAATTGAAGCCTTACTAATATTCCACAGACAATACACAAGAGTGACTAGTTCAAGAAATATATATGTAACTATGGCAATCTAGCCATTTCATTATATAAAACAATAATTATATTGTAGTAGTATGAAAAGCCATTGAAAATATATCTAATATCTCAAAGTCATGCATTTGAAACTGATCAACAGTGACATCCAAATCTGACAAATTAAAAAACCAAGTATATAAGTCAAAAGTGATGTAATTAAATAAATAACATGACTTCATTATATGAAGTCATGCTAATATAGTTATTAATCTCTTTCTAAATACACTCCGAACTAGAGTGAATTAGTGTCAGTTATGATATTATATATTAAGACACATTTTATTCTGAGATACAGTTAGTTAACATCTTTCAACTACCTAAATATCTAAGATTTCCTGTTTTTAGAACATATTTATAACAAGCTTGTCTATAAAATGCTACTAAATTAATGTACCAGATATGCATAATACTTTTAATAACTTTTATTATTGCTCATTTAGCTATTAATCACCAGAATTCCTTTAAAGTAAGTCCTCCCTAAAACCATATCGTCAGCATCTTTTCTCAGCTATATTTATTTTCTTCCTTATCAGATGTCATTGCATAAACTTCAGTTCTGGCCTCAAATTCTAATTTAACCATTATAATGTATTTCTCTCTCTTCCTCAGTGTGTAAGTGTACAAGACTATATCCTTTTCTATTACGATACGCCTGGAGGGCGGCTTATAATGAACCCAATAAGGTGTCAAATGTTCCTGTTCTAGCTCAAATTACTTTTTAAGTTTTTCAGAGAGAAATAAAGTTTCCTTGTAAATATCTATTGCTGAGGAACACTTATAAGTGAGGCTCAATAGTGTCTTGGAAATTCAGTGACCCCCAAAACAAAACTACCCTGTTTCTGGACAAGGGGACTGTGGCAGATATAGCTAAACATCTGCTAGAATCCATTCTTCCTCTTCCCACAGTAATCAACTTTTAGCTAGAATGTGGTTCCTGGCCAGGACTACATATCTCAGCCCTCTTGAAGCTAAATGTGACCATGTGACATATTTAATAAAATATTCAATGGAACACGAACACAAGATATGTAACACTCCAGGCCTAGACCATAACATCTTGCAAGACTGAAACATCCTCTGTGCACTTTTGACTTTGGAAGTCACATGTAGAGATGACAAAGGAACAGGTCAGCTTAAGTCCCTGAATGACTGTGTGGAGCAGAGCTACTGCTTGACCTGTAGTGCTCATCACAGAACCATTTCCTAAGAGGGAGAAAACTGGCTTTAACAATAGCCTGGCATGGTGGCTCACGCCTGTAATCCCTGCACTTTGGGAGGCCGAGGCGGGTGGATCACCTGAGGTCAGGAGCTGGAGACCAGGGTGACCAATATGGTGAAACCCCATCTCTACTAAAAATACAAAAATTAGCTGGGCGGGATGGTGTGTGCCTGTAGTCCCAGCTACTCAGGAGGCTGAGACAGGAGACTTGCTTGAACCTGGGAGGTGGAGGTTGCAGTGAGCCAAGATCACACCACTGCACCCCAGCCTGGGTGACAGAGTGAGACTCAGTCTCAAATAAATAAATAAATAAATAAAGTTTAATCATTAGGTCCTTTGTTTCAGCAGCACAGCTTACTCTGAACCAGAAAGATATATAAAATTCGTTTCTTAAACAAACAGTTTGGGGAAGGAAAAAGAAGGAAAAACATACACACCCTAAGTTCTAATGTTGGGCTAGATGAAAGATACCCATGGTTTAATGATTCTAAAGAGAAATAAACCTATTGGAATAAACACCTGTGCCAATGCACTGCCTTGAATGTTCCTTAGGCAAGCCTTTTCCTTTTCATCCATCATGTCACTTCTCTCATAGGAAATGCAACTCACTACTGACTCTGATTCTTCCCTTGACTTCAGACAGGAATTCATTATACATCTTAGTCCTAGCATTCCCATTCTCTTCCTTCTCTCATACTTGCCAGGCATTGTGGCCTCATGGTTAGTTATAAGGCTAACACAGAAAACTGCTGAAATCTCTACACATCTTTACATTCCTCCTGTTTTTCCATTGTATCCATTCCTGTTATTCCAGCTCCATGTACAATAACCATGACTTCGTAATTGGTCCTTATTAACGTACTTATCTCATCCCACTATACATATATGGTATTGCTACATCTAAATTAGTCCTCTAGCATAACATCTGTATTAGTACTTCCAAAATCTTGATATTGAGTCTATAGACCAGAAGCTGGCCAAAACTACAGCCTATGGGCCAAATCTTGTCTGTGGCCATTTCTGAAAATAAAGTTTATTGGAACACAACCATGCTTATTCATTTATGTACTATTTATGGCTGCTTTTGCACTACAATGGCAAAGTTGAGTAGTTTGGACAGAGGCCAAAGGCCACCAACAGTGAAAATGTTTACTATTTGGACCTTCACAGGAAAAGTTTACCAATCTCTGACATAGACCAACATAATTTCTCATAAAGACAATGACAGCTATCTCCTTATACCTCATTCATTTAACACTAGGACAAGTACCTGTACTAGCAGAATAAGAAATACAAAGATATACATGCCCAAAGATATAAAAGATACAGCACCTGATCTTCGAGATTACAATGTACAGAGAAAGAGAAGGTACATGGGGGGATGCAGGCATGGTGGTAAGCTCAATACATAAAAAAGCCCTAATACAAGGGAGTACAGAAGTACCAAATGAGCAGTAAAAAGAATAAACACTATATGGAGATAGATGAAAGAAAGATGATTTTCATCTAGGTAATCAGGAAAGGCTCTATTTATGGAAGTAGTGATGTCAAAGATGGATTTTTAACCAGAAATAGTATGGGTGAGTGGCAGGCCAAGAGAGCATGAGACAAAATGTTATGCTCTATAACATGCATTACATGCCCTCTTCTATTTCAGGTTTAACCATGGATTACCATTCTTGGAACTTCTTTATATTGCTTCCTGACAGCCTCCAACAGCATTCATCTCACAATGTCTCAATCTATTTAGAAACTTTTGGTTGGCTGGTCAGCCACTGGAACAAGATAAGGCACAGGCAGAGCTGCTGTAACACAGAGACCTGGCCAGGAGCGGTGGCTCACACCTGTAATCCCAGCACTTTGGGAGGCCGAGGCAGGCCAATCACCTGAGGTCAGGGGTTCGAGACCAGCCTGGCCAACATGGGGAAACACCATCTCTACTAAAATACAAAAATTAGCCAGGTGTGGTGGCAGGCACCTGTAATCCCAGCTACTTGGGAGGCTGAGGCAGGAGAATCGTTTGAACCCGGGAGGCAGGGGGTGCAGTAAGCCAAAATCACACCACTGCACTCCAGCCTGGGCAACAGAGCGAGACTCCATCTCAAAAAAAAAAAAAAAAAAGGGATAGCCAAGAAAATACTTATATGCCAGGCAGTCCTTCCAGAATTTATATTTTGTTAAATTTTGTTAATTATGCCCTTTAAAAATCCTGATATGAAAGTATATCTGAAATAAAACAATTAATCAAAATATGATTTAAGACTACTATTCATGGCCAGGCACAGTGGCTAACGCCTGTAATCTCAGCACTTTGGGAGGCCGAGACGGGCGGATCACAAGGTCAGGAGATTGAGACCATCCTGGCTAACATGGTGAAACCCCGTCTCTACTAAAAATATAAAAAATTGGCCGGGCGTGGTGGCGGGCACCTGTAGTCCCAGCTACTCGGGAGGCTGAGGCAGGAGAATGGCGTGAACCCGGGAGGCGGAGCTTGCAGTGAGCCAAGATCGTGTCACTGCACTCCAGCCTGGGTGACAGAGCCAGATTCTGTCTCAAAAAGAAAAAAAAAGACTACTGTTCACTTTTAATAGAAAATGTAATATGTATAAAGGTTCTTTTTGTTAACTTTTAAAAAATCTTCAATTATTCAACAAGTAGACAAGAATGCTTCAGGTTTTCCCCCTAGATTAAGTGGAGAAGAGGAAACTGCGAAGATAAAACCTGAACAGAACACACCATTAAGGAACTTTATATACTATTTTGTTCTTTGTCATCTATCCATTCATTCATTTGTTATGTACCTACTGTGCCAGGGCAGAGGTGATCACAGATGGAGAAGAAACAGTTCCGACCACAGATTGCTGAGAATCCAGGTGGGAAAGTCTTACAAGCACAACTAACTATAATGTACGGTCGAATGATGTAAGTTCTGTAAGTATTGTGGGGCTGAAAAAGTATAATGGAATCTGCCTTCAGAGATCTGAAGAGACCTCATGAAAACTGAAGAGGGGTCTGTGGGGAGATGGGGGGTCGCTATTGAAACTCAGCCTTGAAAAAAGCGTAGAAGTCAGGAGGGTGAGGAAGCGGGGTAAAGGGGGAGAGGCACTACCGCCTGGGGAACACCATAAACATCAGCAACGAGGGGTGAAAATACATGACAAGCCACAAGAAGAAGAGGAATTAGCTCAGCCACGCTAGAGCGGGGATACGGAAGAGATAGAGCAGAAGATGGAACTGGAGGGATGAGGCCATGGCTCTGGTTCAACTGCAGTTTATGTTTTAAGGCTTGCTTACCTGCTTACCTTTGTTTCAATAATAACAAACCCATAAAAGGGTATTTACAAGGTCCAAAGGAACTATATTTTCTCTTGAAACGTGAAAACCGGTTTATTACACCAATTCTATCTTCTAAAACATTCCCGAAGCCGAGTTACAGAAATGAGTATTAGACTACAAAATGTCTTAACAAATATTCTCTAGCAAGGGCTTAGAGGGCCAATGCTGTCTCTTTGCAAAACACTCTCTAAAACAATTTTTTTTCCCCCAGGTTTATGGTCACATTACAGTCAGTCTCTAGAAAGAAGTTATTCATCAATAACTTTTTAAATCCCCTGTTCAGGCCAGGAGCGGTGGCCCACACCTGTAATCCCAGCACTTTGGGAGGCCGAGGCGGGTGGATCACCTGAGGTCAGCAGTTCAAGACCAGCCTGACCAATATAGTGAAACCCTGTCTCTACTAAAAATACAAAAATTAGCCAGGAATGGTGGCGGGCGGCTGTAGTCCCAGCTACTTGGGAGGCTGAGACAGGAGAATTGCTTGAACCCGGGAGGTGGAGGTTGCAGTGAGCTGAGATCGTGCCACTGCACTACAGCCTGGGTGACAGAGCAAGACTCCATCTCAAAATAAATAAAATAAAAAGCCCCTGTTCAAATATCCCATTCAGCCACTAGGAAACAAACACTTTGTTTGCTTTTGGAGATCGAGACCGTCTTGGTCAACATGGTGAAACCAAACTTGGTCTCTACTAAAATACAAAAAATTAGCCAGCCTTGGTGGTGGGATTACAAGGCACGTGCCACCACGTCCGGCTAATTTTTTGTATTTTAGTAGAGACCAGGTTTGGTTTCACCATGTTGGCCAAGATGGTCTCGATCTCCAAAAATAAACAAAATGTTTAACAAAAGAAAACATACTATGTTTGTACATAACATGTATGTACTGTACATGCCCCACAGGAACACATACAGTACCATGCAGAGTCAGAAAAAACAAGAAGGACTTATCAAATAGAATAATGCCTTCTTCCTTCCTCAGCACAGGATCAGGGCATTCATTATTTACTGTTACACCCAAGAGGTTGAAAATAAGCGAATTCATCTTTAGGTTCCAGAAATGTGATTTGGGCAGTGCATTCATTATAAAAAGTTATATATGCAGTTGAATATAATACCACCTGTGTCCACAGCACTTTTTTTTTTTTTTTTTTTTTTTTGAGATGGAGTCTCGCTCTGTCGCCCAGGCTGGAGTGCAATGATGTGATCTCGGCTCACTGCAACCTCTGCCTCGCGTCTCAAAAAAGACATCTACTCTTCAACCAATTCTCCTGGCTCAACCTTACAAGTAGCTGGGATTATAGGTGCCTGCCACCACAACCAGCTAATTTTTTGTATTTTTTAGTAGAGATGGGGTTTCACCATATTGGTCAGGCTGGTCTTAAATATTGATTAATCTAACATCTGCTATATAAACTAAATGCGTTTGGGTCATGAATAGAAATGAGCAACTAATTTGGTTGGTGTTAAGCTAGTAATGCGACACGTGAATGCCTGCCAACCTGGCCCTACCACCACTTAGCTCTGTGAACTTAGCTGAAGTCATTCAGTCTATTTGGGCCTGTTTTGTCCCCTTCTCAAAACAAGGAGATTCATCTAATTGGTCTTAAAAGTCCTTTTCATCCCTAAAATTGCCATTTTGTTGTTTTACCAGGGGAATATAAATACACCATTGAACAAAATATTGTCAATGTCAGAATGGTCTTAATGATTGAAAAATTCTCTTTTATGATCTTAGGCAGTCAACAGAGTGGTAGTTTTACTTAGTGGTTGTAATAACTGTTTTTCCTTTATTTATTTATTTATTTTTGAGACGGAGTCTCACTCTGTTGCCTAGGCTAGAGTGCAGTGGCGCGATCTCGGCTCACTGCAAGCTCTGCCTCCCGGGTTCATGCCATTCTCCTGCCTCAGCCTCCCAAGTAGCTGGGACTACAGGCGCCCGCCACCAAGCCCGGCTTATTTTTTTGTATTTTTAGTAGAGACGGGGTTTCACCGTGTTAGCCAGGATAGTCTCGATCTCCTGACCTCGTGATCTGCCCACCTCGGCCTCCCAAAGTGCTGGAATTACAGGCGTGAGCCACTGTGCCCGGCCACTGTTTTTCCTTTCAAAAGAAATTGAAATTTGGCTGGGCACAGTGGCTCACGCCTGTAATCCCAGCACTTTGGGTGGCCAAGGCAGGAGGATCACTTGAGCCCACAGGGTTGAGACCAGCCTGGGAAATAGTGAGACCTTGTCTCTACAAAAACAAACAAACAAAACACAAAAAATTAGCCAGGCATGGTGGTATGTGCCTGCCTGTAGTCCCAGCTACTTTCGGAGGGTGAGGTGGGAGGATCGCTTGAACCCACGAGGTTGAGGCTGCAGTGAACTGTGTTACACCATTGCACTTCAGCCTGGGCAACAAGAGCATGACCCTGTCTCAAAAAAAAAAAAAAAAAAAAAGAAATGAAAATTTATTTGATGGGTTTCGCATATCATAATGAATTAGAGTAAGTCTCTCTCTAATGCTTCATTCTGATACCAGTGTTTTTATCTGTGAAATATTTCTTATTCAGGATTATCTTCAGAACCCTAAAAGCTTTATATAATAGACATCTTAGGTTATCCTAGAAGTTATCAACCATTAGATAATGAACGAAACAGCATTATCTCAGCCATATTCTAGAAGAATCTTTTTTTATCCCATTTAGTTTAACAGTATTAATTTTCCTTGTTTTTTAAACACACACCAGCTCGCTGTTCTCTGAGCTAAGTTTTTAACTTTGTGGCATAGGAACCTTCACCCAAATGTTTTCACTGAATTTTCCACATTGGCATACCTCTTAAAAAAGTGGTTGATGAAACATTGGTAGTCAGTTAAAGGTACCCATTAAGAAGACCCATGGAAGCAATTGCTGTCTAGTCTTAATATTAGAATAGTTGGGTTTCTCCAGAGCAGATGCAGGGTATTATACAGACAGTGAAGCGTATAGCCAGTGGTGTTGTTTATGCAATGGCTGTCAGAACGCTGAGGATCAGATTTTTGACCCACTTCTAACAAATGTGAAAGACCTATGCCATGCATGTTATGTATTTACAGTACTCATTGTTTCATCTTCTCTACCTTCATTTTCCTCTGGTCATATCACCACCCATTTTTCCATAAGCATCTTTTAATGGGAAAAAAGTGATGCATAAATAAGGTTTTAAATAAAAATCAACTCTTCAATACTTGAACAAATATGTTCTAAGTAGTTAATTGTGGAAGTGTGGCAGACCAGTCTCTTTCTTGTTCACTTTGTCTTTTTGCTGCTTTGCCCGTCGAAGGTGCTCAATACATATTGATTGTGTTGCATGGCGTTGCTGTAAGAATCTAATTTTGATGCTATAGTTCTCTCTCAAAGAAAGATGGTAGTACTGAAGTTACTACTCTCCTCACTCACTTATGGAAGTGGATTCCTCTTTTCTTCCTGCTGCCCTCACCTGCTCTAAATCTTCCTATTTCCTTGCTACCCCATCCCCACCTGAGTTAAAGTATAGTTTGCATCAACTACCAAGCCCTGTAACCATTTGTTCTGAGAGTTTCCTGTTTCATAAACTTCCAGATGTGTTGATTTTACATAATTTTTACCTTAATTACAGGTTCACTACAAGTATTGTAGATCAGGTTTGCATTTTGGCAGCTCTTTAGGGAACAGATTTCGGTCCAGGATTCACAATATTGATGAGAAATGATCTATGAAATCTGCATGATAAACAAGGTCTATTGAAGATAATTTTTTTTTGAATAGATTTGAGGGCAAGAAATAGGGAACAGTGAAAGAGAGGCAAGATATGGGGCTAGACTTGAAATGCATATAGCCAGCCGGGCGCAGTGTCTCATGCTTGTAATCCCAGCACTTTGGGAGGCCAAGGTGGGCAGATCACGAGGTCAGGAGATCGAGACCATCTTGGCCAACATGGTGAAACCAAACCCGGTCTCTACTAAAATACAAAAAATTAGCTGGCCCCCATGGTGGCACATGCCTGTAATCCCAGCTACTTGGGAGGCTGAGGCAGGGGAATTGTTTGAACCCGGGAGGCGGAGGTTGCAGTGAGCTGAGATTGCACCACTGCACTCCAGCTTGGCGACAGAGCAAGACTCCGTCTCAAAAAAAAAAAAAAAAAGAAAAGAAAGAAATGCATATAGCCTATAAGCAGAAATAAATAAGAAATGACATAAAACATTGAATCTCATATCAAGAAACTGACAGGTTCGCAAAGCTTTGCTGTGGTAAACTTTAGAGAGGAAAATCTTGAAGACTGGCAAGGGTCACCCCACAAATATGAGTTCTTCCTGAGGATCTTATGATATTTACTAGATTGAGTAGATTATTAGGTCTGGCTTTTTCCTTTACTTTTATTTTTTTAAGAAGTGCTGTGGGCTGGGTGCGGTGGCTTACGCCTGTAATCCCAGCACTTTGGGAGGCTGAGGCAGGAGGATCACGAGGTCAGGAGTTTTAGCTCGAGGTTTTCTACCTTAGTTTCACAGGTACCTCATTCAACAAATATCTTTCTGCCAAGACACAAATGATTTCCTAGCTTAGAATTTGCTGTAAAACAGCACTAATACCATTTAATCACAATAACAAGCAAAATCTAAAAAAAACACACTAATACTTAAGTGCTGCAAAGGTGGTAATGTTTAATATTTAATAGACAAGCTGGTCTAGCATTACTTTGAGATCAAAGTATCAATGTCTTTTCCATAGCGTAAATACAATCACCAACACTTAACCAATTGCTCTCCTCAGGAGAGGGCTCTGAAGCTAGTTTTATAGAATAGAATACAATGTACCAACTGCAAATACAAGAGATAGAATAGTAGGAACATGTCAAACAAGAAGGATATGTTCATTAAATTAAAAAGATGAAAACAATTTCTAAGTTGACATCCTGCGGTGGAATTTAAACATCCATATGCTTTGTTTCTAGAAGTTAAAAAAAGCATACTCGATACTTAAGCTGCTCTGCAGAGTGCTTGATGTAAAAATTTTTTAAACATAGGGACTCAAATGCTGTACTGGGGACATGAAATCGTATCAGGGAGTTTCTCAGTCTAAGTAGCACAAAATCCAAATTAAGAAAGGCACATTTAGGCAAGAGCTTTCTGTTCAGATGTAACTCACCAAGCACCACAATTACTCAAAGCTGAGTCTTTGTGCACAGAAACATCAGCAGGAGCCATGGATTGCCCTGACAACCACTCAGCTAGAGTGCTGACAAGCAGAGATGCTGCCACCAGAGCGTGATTATGGCCACCAGGCCATGCCTTGCCCAAAGATGAATACAATATGCTCTTGCTCTACTACGCTTCAGACTAAATGTGTTCTTTAAAAAACAATTCTGTATATCCATGTCAACAAACTGTTTTTTTTCCCCTCACCCAGAAAACCCTAGCAGACAATTGCTCACATACAATATGAAGTATGAGAATTGTGTATTTTTCAAAGTTATTAAATGCTCCTATAAGGCACACTCATAGAAGTGTGAAAGACTTCAGAAAGACCAATTATAGTTGGGAACGCTTATTTGAAATACTGCTTACGACAAGTCCTTGCAAGCTAAGATCTTATGAGCTGTCAGGTCACAAACTACTTGTTTTTCTAGCTGCTTCATAGGCTCTAGGGGTCTGAATGTTTCTGGGAAAAAAAATAAATAGAAATAATACTTGCCTTTGCCCACAGGATATTTCATAACAAGTGGGAAAGCCACAAAAGAGTGAAATCTTAGAATGAAAAATGTCCCAATAGCCAGGTAATTTGATTAGCAGAAAATGGTTTAGTAGTCCTAGCTAAAACTCCTCAAGAGCCAGAATATTTTTATCGGTTTACTCATGGTAAAATGTAAAAGCTGTATATAAATAACAGCATTTCCACTTCTCAAGTTCTGAAAATTGTCTTTATAGCTGGACAGTTGGCTTAAAACAAAAATTTGCAGATTAGAAACATTCAAACATAAGGCTTCTTACGATGATTCCTAACTACTGTTTCCCTGTTATTAGGCCTAAGAAGCCCGATGGTACCATTTTCTTTTAAAAGGGTATCCACATTCCTGCTGAGGTATGCAATGGCACCACCCTAGACAGCATCAGATGGGAAATATGGAGAAAAGGGTTTGCAGGTGATAATTTGAGAAAGGGCAGCCAGTCCCGGGATCCATAAAAATGCTACTCAACGTGTTAAATGGACTTAATAGAAAACACTTGGGGCTGGTCGCGGTGGCTCACCCCTGTAATCCCAGCACTTTGCGGGGCTGAGACGGGCAGATCACAACGTCAGGAGTTCGAGACCAGCCAGTCTGGCCAACATGGTGAAACCCCGTCTCTACTAAAAATACAAAAATTAGCCGGGTGCGGTGGCGCGCGCCGGTCATCCTATTTTCTGGGGAGGCTGAGGTAGGAGAATCGCTTGAACCCAGGAGGCGGAAGTTGCAGTGAGCCGAGATCGCGCAACTGCACTCCAGCCTGGGTAACAGAGCAAGACTCCGTCTCCAAAAACAACAACAAAAAACAATAATCTGTGTTTAAAATGGCATGTGAAAGGGGTTCCTCGTATTGGGTTGTTTTAATGTTTGGTATCTCTTTGACTACACAATGCAACACTTAAGAGTAAAAGTACAACCTTTAAAAGTATAAAAAGCCCATCTCCCCAATGACTTTATAAGTCTACCATTTTACATTTTAAGGAGTTTGCCCCTGTTGTTACATTTAGTAACAACATGGCCTTCCTTATTCTCTTTCAAACATTCCTGGAATTGATTTTCTGAATGCACTTAATCCTTTGGTCACAAGCTCAATGAAAAGGAAAAAAAAATGCACTTAAATATTCCCTGCATCAATTGAAACTGAAGCCCTCAGACAGCTGGAGGAAAAGGGGGGGAAGGAAAAAAAAAAAAAGAACAAAATAAACAGGAAGTGAAAGTGACAAGAGAATCACACTGCTTACTTTTTGGCTTTTAAGCCTTTAACAATCTGAAAGTAATCTAACAGCGTGGGGGAGGAACAAACGAAAACTCAGAAACAGCTCCCTCCCCAACCACACACACCCTGAAGGCTTTGGCTGTCTTTCCTCATCTGGGTCAGAGTTTGCACTCCCGGGCTCCTGTCAGGCTCCATCGCAATCCTCCTTAAACTCAGCGCTTTCCCCTTCTTCTAGTCTTTTTTGGTGCACATCCACTCTCTACTCCTCCTCCAAGCCACGGTTCTCCACAGACCACAATACAACGGTGTCAGGCCAACTGTTACTCACCAGCATACTCATGATTCACCCGTCTCTCGGGTGTCTGAACAAAACGCGAGTTTTTCTTCCTTCTGGGAAAGGGAGGTGCTCGCAGATTTCCGGATGGAAATTTCACTCTCCTGCGACCGTCCACACCCGGGACGGTCACTGCCCCGTTCATCGTTTCCGGGCTCCTTAGGGGCTCGGGCACTGATCACCAAGAGGGAACCGGCCCCGCGGCGCAGCGGCTTTGGAAACTTACTCCTGACCGAGAGCTGCAGCCCAGAAACTGCCTCCCAGGTTATTCTGCTGCTCCCAGGCCGAAGTCTGGTGGTCCCCGCACCCTATCTCGGCCCGGGTGAGGCGCCCCCAGCCGCAGCGCTCTGGCTTCACCTTCCCCGGGCCCGGAGTCTTGACCTCAGCCCTGGCCTCCGGAACCCACGTCGGCCGCCCGGCCACCACCTGTCGGGACCGCCCGGCGCGCGGAACCCGGCAGCCAGCAAAACGCAGTTGACTGCTCGGCCGCTCGGCTTTTGCTCCCGCCAAAGTTGTCCAACGCAAACTTTGCACCAGCCTACCCCGAACCCCCACAGCCCGGCACCCGCTCTTACCTGGGGCGGAGGCGGCAGCGGCCACTGGCGCGCTGGGCGCCAGGTGCCAGGGGTCGGCAGCAGCCGCGCGCGCCACGGCCAGAGGCCCCTCTGGAGCATCCTCCCGCCCAGGCGCGCGGCTCCGGCAGGCGTCAGCGGCGCATCCTCCCTCAGCCGGGCTCCTCGTCAGCGCCTGGTGGCTCCGAGCTGTGGGCGCTCCCGCCCCGCCTGCTCGCTCAGCGCGCCGCGGCTCCAGCTGGGGCGGGCTCACGGGAGGGTGTGTCCCTGTTTCCACTAGTCGGCTCTCTACGCATCCGGGCGCAGGGCTGTTTTCTTTCCTCCGACCAAAAAAAAAAAAAAAAAAAGAGAGCGAGAGAGCGGGAGCCCGAGAGCGGGAGCCCGAGGTCGAGGGCCCCCTCCTCCTCCAGCAGAAGACCCTCTGGAATGAACAGCAGCAGGCGACGCACACCTTGCGAGCTCTAGATTTCAAAACTCGCTGTTAATTCCCGGTGCTGCGTGCTCTGAGCGCCGTCTTCGCCATCCAACCCGGACGGGGAGACAAGTGGGGGATGAGAGGAAAAGAGCGTCCGGCAACTGGAGGGGGCAGGGCCGCTCAGGAAGTTTGTTTTCCCCACCGAGCTTGGAGAAGACGGATTGAAGCGGGTCGGCCGAGGCCTCTCCCACCTCCACAACCTCCAAGGCCTCTGCCCCGGGCTGCGGTGCCGGGCCCCTGCTCGCTGGCGAGTGCGGTGTGAGGCGGGCAGCCCGGGCCTACCCCTGCGGAGGTTTGTAGTTCACGGTATAGTGGCCCAAACCCGAGTTTTTTGGGAAAGTATCTCCCACAGAATTGGCTTCTCTTTTGAAGCACGTTTTTAATTGAAGAAGCTTCGGAACCGGTATTGAGTTCTTCTAACTACTGGGAAATCGGATGCTTTGTTTTGAGACTATTTTTGAAAGCAAACCAAAGGCATTAAAGAGCAACCTAAACCAATTTTTCGCACAGCTAGCTTACAGTAGGGTTGTTAGATAAAATATAGGATGCCCAGTTAAACTTGAATTTTAGATACAAATAGTGAAGTATGTCCCAAATATTGCATGGGTCACATTTATTATTTTAAAAATGAAATATCTGGGATATACTAAATTATTTGGTGTTTATCTGAATTCAAATTTAACTGGGCACTCCGCATTTTTATCTCCTGAATCTGCAAGAGGGTTCAGTTAATGAATCAAAATTGGCAAAACTGCAATAAGTGGCAAATCACTCCTGGCGGTAATCTCCTTTCCTTATTGAAAAGAGAAAGAATCACAAGTTTCTACTATAGTAAAAACTTTATCACCATTAAAGGCTGATTCACCTGTGTTAACTAGCATGTCTTTCAAAATACAGTTGCCCCAGATGGAGAGTGACACATGAAACTTTAAGTTCATATGGGAAGGTAAATTACCTTACCTGAATCTTTTCCTCCTATTAGCTAGTGCTCCAAGTAAAAGAAGCGTGTATTTTTGTTTTTTTGTTGTGAAGGGTTCTTGTTTAATACATCTGAAAAGAATGCCTATACGAAGAATTCACATGAAAAAACATTGATTCAACACTCATGAGCTAGGTTCTGAAAGGTGTAAAAAAATTACCTGAACATTTTTAGAAATTGGAAACTACAACTAAAACTGATAAAAATCCCTATTAACATTTATGAAGAATCTTGATAATGTGTCCGGAATTGGTGGGTTCTTGGTCTCACTGACTTCAAGAATGAAGCCGCGGACCCTGGCGGTGAGTGTTACAGTTATTAAAGGTGGTGTGTCCGGAGTTTGTTCTTTCTGATGTTCGGACACGTTTGGAGTTTCTTCCTCCTGGTGGGTTCGGTGGTCTCACTGGCTTCAGAAGTGAAGCTGTAGACCTTGGCAGTGAGTGTTACAGCTCTTAAGGTGGCGCGTCTGGAGTTGTTCATTCATCCCAGTGGGTTCGGGTCTTACTGGCCTCAGGAATGAAGCTGCAAACCTTCGAGGTGAGTGTTACAGATCATAAAGGCAGTGCAGACCCAAAGAGTTAACAGCAGCAAAATTTATTGCAAACAACAAAAGTACAAAGCTTCTAGAGCGTGGCAGGGGACCTGGACAGGTTGCCACTGCTGACTCTGGCAGCCTGCTTTTATTCCCCCATCTGGCCCCACCCACATCCTGCTGATTGGTCCATTTTACAGAGCGCTGATTGGTCCGTTTTGACAGGGTGCTGATTGATGTGTCTACAATCCCTGAGCTAGATACAGAGTGCTGATTGGTGTATTTACAATCCTTTAACTGGACATAAAGGTTCTCCAAGTCCCCACTAGATTAGCTAGACACGGAGCACTGATTGGTGCATTTACAAACCTTGAGCTAGACACAGGGTGCTGATTGGTGTGTTTACAATCCTTTAGCTAGACATAAAGGTTCTCCAAGTCCCCAGGAGATTAGCTAGATACAGAGTGCTGATTGGTGCATCCACAAACCCTGAGCTAGACACAGAGCACTGATTGGTGCATTTACAAACCTTTAGCTAGACACAGAGTGCTGATTGGTGCACTTACAATCCTCTAGCTAGACATAAAAGTTCTCCAAGTCCCCACCCTCTCAGGAGCCCAGTTGGCTTCCCCTAGTGGATGCCATGCCAGGGTTGAGGGCTGAGCTGCTTGCCAGTCCTGCGCTCGTGCCTTGTGCCTGCACTCCGCAGCCCTTGGGCAGTCAATGGGACCGGACGCCGCTGAGCCAGGGGCGGTGCCCCTCAGGGAGGCTAGGGCCTAGCAGAAGCCCACCGCAGGGGGGACTCGCACATGGCGGGCTGCAGATCCGAGCCCTGCCCCATGGGGAAGTGGCTGGGGCCTGGTGAGAATTTGAGTGTGGCACCGGCCGGCTGGCAGTGCTGGGGGACCTGACGCCCCCCTCTGCAGCTGCTGGCCCAGGTGCTAAGCCCTTCACTGCCGGGGCCGGGGGTGCCGGCCACCCCTCCGAGTGCGGGGCCATGGAGCCCACGCCCACCCGGAACTCGCGCTGTCCCGCGAGGCCACACGCAGTCCCGGTTCCCGCTCGCGTCTCTCCCTCCACCTCCCTGCAAGCAGAGGGAGCTGGTACCAGCTTCCGCAAGCCCGGAGAGGGGCTCCCACAGTGCATCAGTGGGCTGAAGGGCTCCTCAAGCATGGCCAGAGTGGACTCTGAGGCCAAGGAGGCGCTGAGAGCCAGCGAGGGCCACCAGCACGTTGTCACCTTTCAATAAGATTCTTTACACAATTTTTATTAAACCAGAGAGCCAGCCAGGCGTGGTGGCTCATGCCTGTAATCCCAGCACTTTGGGAGGCCGAGACGGGCGGATCACAAGGTCAAGGAGTTCAAGACCAGCCTGGCCAACATTGGTGAAACCCTGTCTCTACTAAGAATACAAAAATTAGCCAGGCGTGGTGGAACGTGCCTGTAGTCCTGGCTACTCGGGAGGCTAAGGGAGGAGAATTGCTTGAACCCGGGGAAGCGGAGGTTGCGGGGAGGCGGAGGTTGCAGTGAGCCGAGGTTGTGCCACTACACTCCAGCCTGGGCAACAGAGCAAGACTCCATCTCAAAAAAAAACCAGAGAGCCTCATTTGGGGGCTCTTGGGTTCCTCGTCTGCTACACAGAAGTGAGGAGATTCCCCTGACTGATCTCATGTTGTTAAGTGTTCTATCCATCCCCACCACACCCCAACTTCTTCATGAAGCAGGTCTCCATCCTTATAACTTGAGAGGCTGTGAATCATTCCATAGATGTCGGTCTTCTGGTACCGCTCTTCACATTGCCTCTACATACCAGGTCTTCAGCTGCATTCTAGAAACATCATATACTATTGATTGCAAATCTATAATAGGCAATATAAGACAATGACTGACAGGGAAAAAAGTTTTTTTAAGTTACAAACTCAATCCACTTGTTGCATTTCAAAGGTGCAATACTTTTCTTTATTCATCAGTTAAAGAAGTTAGAAATTAACTTCCCCAAAAATCAGCAACTGGCAAACAAATTTCCTTGAAAGTCACAGTCACATATTTAGTGCATCCCAGAAAAGAACAGGGGCAAGAGAATTTTCACCCACTTTCATGAGTTTCATCAAATACTGAGCCTACTCAAGGGTGGAAACGGTAACTTTCAAAAAGGAGTATGTTATTAAATAAGGCATTTACTATATTCTTTCCTAAAAGCACCCCAGATAGGGAACATGTTTTTTAAACTAGATCTAGGAAGTCGAATATGGAGTCAATCCGTCCTTCTCCTCTTAAGGACTGACCACTGGTTAATGAATTAAAAAAGAGAAGAGAAAAGAAAAAAAGGACTAAAAAACAAACCCTACAAACACTCCTCCTCCAAAAAAGAAAAAAATAAAACCCCACTAAGATGTCCCAGATTACCCTCCAGAATGGACCCAGGGAGCAGCTTCAACAATTCCAATTAGTCTGTTACACAGTCATCACAAGCATGCCTTGCTTTTAAGTAAAAACAAAATTGTTTTTTTGAAACAAAAACCAAAAATGAGTACTGATCACTTTTCTAACAATACACAATTACTCAGAATTAACTAGTATTGGGAGGGAGAAGTGGGCCATACCTCTAATCCCTGTCTCACATGGATGCATGTGGGTTGGTGCAGGGTATTTGTCATTATTGCATAAATGAATTTTAATTTTTAATCTTTTGTTTGATTTAAACATTGCTTTTAGTATGATGCCTACACCAGCTGTGCAGAAAGGGCTCTGGAGAGATGTTCATAGCAGCATAGGCTTGCAGCTCTTCTTCAGTTCTGGAGGCTCCAGGACAGCCAATATTGCTTTGTCAAATCCATTCTTTAGGTCTTGCTGTGTGGGTACAGGACCGTCCATATACTTGACAGCCTTCAGGTTGTGGGCCGGCTTTTCAGCAGTCTCTGGAGTGATAGGCTTCTATTTGTTCTTGGTAATTTTCTCAATAATAGACCCTCTGAGATCAATTTGGGTTGTGACAAGCAAGAAAGGAGCCTTTGGACAGTGGTGAGTTATCTCAGGCCCTCACTTTTCTTTCATACTTTAAAATGAACATGGAGAGACCACTGAGAAACAGACTAGAAATATATCTGTGTAGATAACTCAGGAGTTATAATCTGTCATAATCTTCTTGCCCTGCAGAATTAAAAGTCTAAGAGTATATGGCTCTGCACCAGTCCTAACTGTGAGTGCATAGTTGTCAAAAACAGTCTGCATCTGTTAGGATGGGAATTTGTTGTGTAGGATATCAGGAGACATGTTTTACTAACAACTGCATTGACCACAACAATGCACCTAATTGTCTGCATTGCTGAAATAGTTTTGTATCCACTTTAAATATTTGAAATCTGATGTTGACCTCAGCTTCTCCAGAAAAGAGTCTTATTAGGAAGGAGGGGAATGGAGAAGAGGGAGAGGAGATGTCCATTTTGCAGCACAGAATCTGGCCACAAAGGTGGGATTAGCAAACTCCTGTGGGAGAAGCTCCGGACACTGCAGACAGAGCGGGTTTACCGGGGAGGCACTGTCCACAAAGTCGCTCAGCACACATAGATGTTTCGGGTGCACAACAAACTTTCCCACAGTATATAGGACTCTTGGTGAGACAAAACGATTACTCAATGTGAACTAGTTCATAAGTATTACTTATATGTCACAGCCTTTTCACATTCGAATCTCTGATCTTGCTTTTCAAAAAAAAAAAACTTTGTAAACAGCTCTATTAAGGTATGATCTACATATCATAACTTTCATTTATTAAAAGTTATTTTTGGCAAATTTACAGAGTTATGCAACAGTCACCACAATCAATTAGAACATTTCCATCACTCTAGAAAGATTTCTCAGGCTCATTTGCCTCACTCTCCATTCTTACCTCCAGCCCCAGGCAACTACTAATCTACTTTCTGTCTCTCTAGGAAGCAAAGAGCAAGCAGAGCTGGAGATACATTTACTTTGGGTTTAGTGGGATATTTTTGTGTGGTTCATGGTCATTTCTATGTATTGTTAAGATACTGCTAGCCATGCCCATGTAGGAATGGCTTCCAGGAATACTCCTGTTATCCATTGGGCCTCCCACTTTGATAGAATTTTAATGGTAAATAGAGAAGGATATTCCTTTCTCTGTTCTGTCTCCAGGTCCTGGACCTCCATTGCTAATAGAGTATTAAAGAACTCTGTACCCAAATGAGAGTACACATTATTTCAAACACATATGGATGATTCACAATGTAATGCCCACATGGTGGGCCTCAAAGGGAATCTCAAAAATGACCTTAAACTTGCTAACATATAAGCTATGTTCATGAAATTAAAAATAAGAAATTAGAGTTTTCTGCCTGCTTCCTGAAGAGCAAGGAGACTGGTGGTCTGGTTCTTGGGCTTCCCTAGCAGCATGGCCTCCAAATGCCAGTCTTCCCTCCTGTCTCGAAAGAAGACACCAAGACCACCTCCTGTTCTGAGACCAGAGGAGACTTCGACCTCTGTAGTCTTGCCAAAGAAGGGCGAAAAAGAACAGCAAGAAGCAATTGAACACATTGATGAAATACAAAATGAAATAGACAGACTTAATGAACAAGACAGTGAGGAGATTTTGAAAGTAGAACAGAAATATAACAAACTCCGCCAACCATTTTTTCAGAAGAGGTCAGAATTGATCTCTAAAATCCTAAATTTGGGGGTAACAACATTTGGCAATCATTTACAAGTGTCTGCACTGCTTGGGAAGGAAAACGAAGAGACATTGCATTATTTGACCAGAGTTGAAGTGACAGAATTTGAAGATATTAAATCAGGTTACAGAGTAGATTTTTATTTTGATGAAAGTCCTTACTTTGAAAATAAAGTTCTCTCCAAAGAATTTCATCTGAATGAGAGTGGTAATCCATCTTCAAAATCCACTGAAACCAAATGGAAATCTGGAAAGGATGTGACGAAACGTTTAAGTCAAATGCAGAATAAAGCCAGCAGGAAGAGGCAGCATGAGGCACCAGAGAGCTTCTTGACCTGGTTTACTGACCATTCTGATGCAGGGGCCGATGACTTAGGAGAGGACATCAAAGATGATATTTGGCCAAACCCATTACAGTACTACTTGGTTCCCCATATGGATGATGAAGAAGGAGAAGATGATAATGAGGAGGAGGAGGAAGGATTAGAAGACACTGATGAAGAAGGGGATGAAGATGAAGGTGAAGAAGATGATGAAGGGGAGGAAGGAGAGGAGGATGAAAGAGATGACTAATAGAATACTGATGGATTCCAACCTTCCCCTTTTTAAATTTTCTCCAGTCCCTGGGAGCAAGTTGTAGTCTGTTTTATTTTGTTTTGTTTTCGCCTCTTGTCCTCAGTCGCCCTATTCTTGAGGTCTCTTTTCTCTACACTTAATTGGGGGAAATATCTTGAGCAGACTACATTGAGAAAAGAGTCTCTACCCCTTTCTGTTCGAAATTCATTTTTATCCCTTCCTGTCTGAATAAAAACTGTATGGAATCAACACCACCAAGTTCTGTGGGAAAAAAGAAAAACCTGCTCCCTTCGCTCTGCTGGAAGCTGGAGGGTGCTAGGCTCCTGCGTAGCAGTGCATAGAATTCTAGCTTCTTGCCTCCTTTCTCTGTATATTGGGCTCAGAAAGTACACTGTGTGTCTATGTGAATATGGACAGTTAGCACTGACCAACATGTATCTATTTTCTCTTGTTTAAAAAAAAGAAAAAAAAAAACTTTTAAAAATGGGGTTGGCTGGGTGCGGTGGCTCACGCCTGTAATCCCAGCACTTTGGGAGGCCGACGCGGGTGAATCACCTGAGGTCAGGAGTTCGAGACCAGCCTGGCCAACATGGTGAAACCCCGTCTCTACTAAAAAAATACAAAAATTAGTTGGGCGTGGTGGCAGTCACCTGTAATCCCAGGTACTCGGGAGACTGAGGCAGGAGAATCGCTTGAACCCAGCAGGCGGAGGTTGCAGTGAGCTGAGATGCGGTTGGTTGCATTAACTTCTACTTCCTGCCAGTTAGCCCTTACTCTGCTTTTTTTTCCCTTTAGCATTTAATCATTACCTGACATATTACATACTTTTAAAATCTGTCTCCCCCAACTGGAATGTAAGCTCCATGACAGAAGGGACCTTGTCTGTTTTGTTCACTGCTCTATCACCAGCACCTAAGTAGTAGGTTCTCAAATATCTGCTGAATAAATTTAATAGATCAATAATAAAACAGGACTTTAAAACTACAACCACCTTTAGGCTGGGCACAGTGGCTCACGCCTATAATCCTAGCACTTTGGGAGACCGAGGTGGGTGGATTGCGTGAGCTCAGGAGTTTGAGACCAGCCTGGGCAACACAGTGAAACCCCATCTCTACTAAAATACAAAAAATTAGCCAGGCATGGTGGTGTGCACCTGTAATCCCAGCTACTCGGGAGGCTGAGACAGGAGAATCTCTTGAACCTGGGAGGCAGAGGTTGCAGTGAGCCGAGATCACTCCATTGCACTCCAGCCTGGGTGACAGAGCAAGAATCTGTCTCAAAAAAACAAACAAACAAAAAAACAAACCCCAAAAAACTACAACCACTTTTTAAAATAATAGAAACACACAAACTTGTGGTTAGTAGTACGTGAGGATTTGCCAGACACTGTTCTAGGCTGATGGTAGAGTGATGAATAAAAACGATGAGTTTTTATATTCACAAACTATGTATTTGTCAAAGGACTAATATCCAGAATCTACAAAGAACTCAAACAAATCAGCAAGAAAAACACAAATAATCCCATCAAAAAGTGGGCAAAGGATGTGAATAGACAATTCTCAAAAGCTTATACAAACAGCCCACAAACATATCAAAAAATGCTCAACATCACTAATTATCAGGGAAATGCAAATTAAAACCACAATGAGATACCAACTTACTCCTGCAAGAATAGCCATAATTAAGAAGTGAAAAAACAATAGATGTTGGTGTAGATGTGGTGAAAAGAAAACACTTTTATACTGCTGGTGCTAATGTAAACTAGTCCAACCACTATGGAAAACAATAAGAAGATTCCTTAAAGAATTAAAAGTAGATCTACCATTCAATCCAGCAATCCCACTACTGTGTATCTACTCGAAGGAAAAGAATTCATTATATGAAAAGGACACCTGCACACACATTTACAGCAGCACAATTTGCAACTGCAAAAATATGGAACAAACCTGAATGCCCACCACCCAATTAAATAAAGAAAATGTGGTGTGTATATATATATATACACACACCATGAAATACTACTCAGCCATAAAAAACAAAATAATGTCCTTGGTAGCAACTTAGATGGAGCTGGGGGCCATTATTCTAAGTGAAATAACTCCAGAATGGAAAACCAAATATAGTATGTTCTCACTTATAAGCAGGGGCTAAGCTATGAGGATGCAAAGACGTAAGAATGATATAATGTACTTTGGGGATTCAGGTGTGGGGAAGGTTGGGTGGGGGTGAGGGATAAAAGACTACATAGTGGGGTCAGGCACGGTGGCTCATGCCTGTAGTCCCAGCACTTTGGGAGGCCGGGGCGGGTGGATCGCTTGAGGCCAGGAGTTCAAGACTAGCCTGGCCAAAATGGCAAAACTCCATCTCTACTAAAAATACAAAAATTAGCCGGGCATGGTCGTGTGTGCCTGTAGTCCCAGTTACTCGGGTGGCTGAGGCATGAGAATTGCTTGAATCTGGGAGGCAGAGGTTGCAGTGAGCCAAGATTGGCCACTGCACTCCAGCCTGGGTGACAGAGCAAGACTCCAACTCAAAAAAAAAAAAAAAAAAAAAAAAAGACTACATATTAGGTACAGTGTATACTGCTTGGGTAATGGTGATGGGTGCATCAAAATCACAGAAATCACCACTGAAGGACTTATCCATGTAACCAAAACCACCTGTACCCCACAAAACTATTGAAATAAAAAAAAAATTAAAAAATTGACACTTAAGAACTTTTTTTTTTAAAGATGAGTTCTGTGTTCTTACTTACACAGAACCTAGTGAGGAAGCTTGTTCACCTAGCGAACAAGTAATTAAGTAGAGTGACATAAAGGTTATAATAGTAAAACTACAAGGGCTATGTGAACATACAGCAGGGAGACCCCACCTAAGCTAGTGGTAAGGGACAGGCTGGCATCAGTACACACTAATAACTGAAGGAGGAAGAGCAGCTAACCAGATAAAAAAGTAAAGATGAGTTCTTAGCAGGAGGAACAGCATGTTTACAGGCTCAGAGGCTTAAGAGGTCATAACCACTATTGTAATAAAGAGATAGGTCAAAAGCCTGAGATAGTCTTTTTGGAATAAACCTGATAGCAAAAACAAACAAACAAAAAAACCCCACAATTGTGACTTACTGGTGAGCATCGAGTTTTGAAGTCTGATGGTATGTACATGTAATGAACTAAGACTACTTGCTTCTTTCTGTATACCCATCTGTACTGGATGGTCTGAAGCAAAAAAGTGTAGTTAATACATCGATCACAGTAAAAGCGGAGGTAGCAGCAGCCCACATGATAATATTTTGGTTTTCCATGTCCAGTGTGGAATTGCAGTGAAGGTGGAAAGTGATAGGAGGGCAAAGGGCAGGCTCAATGTGGGAGTATTATTACTATTATTACTGTTGTGCTGTTATTTTGTTAAGACATTGACTGCCATTTATCAAGTATTTACTACAAGTAAGGTGCTGCACAAGAAACTTTACATACTCGTTCCATATAATTCTCACAAAACTCTTACCAAGGAACCATTATTCTCTAGTAGGGATATGAAAGCTCAGAGAAGTTTAGAGACTTACCCCAGGTAACACAGCTAACAGAGGAACTATAATTCAAATTTTGTTCTGTTTGGCTTGCAAACCCATATTCTTTCTATTACAGTCAGTCTAACATAATGTGACAGATCCAGTGCTAGAACTGAATTCTTTTTCACTATCAAATTTATTCCCACTATACCTCTCAGACTGTCTTCTAATTTCCCTTCAGCACAGTACGGAATGTTGGTTGGTTGGCTTTCTTTACCTGGTGGGAGATGCAAATCTTACTTTTGAAGAGTTTGAATCATTAGTGATCCATTCTTTTATTAGGCTGCTATATTTCTTTAACTTTTAGTACTGAACATAGAAGTATTAAGAGGCACTCTGGAAAAATCCTCTAGATTTTCGATATAATCCTCCTTGCCCCATTATGTCACAGCAAATCAATTCCTCTTCATAATCAGGATGATTCTCCTTCTGGTTGTTGACAAAAGGAACCCAAAATGGCTAGGTAATACTCGTAACTTCCAATACAGTGGGAACATTGCTGTGTCCCTTTGAGAACTAAGCATCTCTCCTTTGTAAACTAAGACTCTAAAATTTGGGGACTATATTAAGGGAATGATTTCACTTTCAATTCTTGATTCTTAGACCTGTGTGTCTGGCTACAGGGGAAAAATGTTGGTTGCTTATTCAAAGCATATACTGTATCCTGTAGGATGATACTGCAACCATCATCATAACTGAGTCATCAGAAGAACATTCCACCTTTCTGCCAGGTCAGCTGCTTTTTGGGGTATGTAGTAGTCTGTTCCTGCATTGCTATAAAGAGCTACTTGAGACTGGGTAATTTAGACATAAAAGGCTTAACTGACTCACAATTCCACAGGCTGTACAGGAAGCATGACTGGGGAGGCCCCAGGAAATGTACAATCACGGCCAAAGGCAAAGGGGAAGCAGGCACATCTTACATGACCAGAGAAGAAGGAAGAGAGATCAGGGGTAGGTGCTACACACTTTTAAACAATCTGATCTCATAAGAACTCAATATCACAAGAACAGCAAGGGGGAAATCTGCTCCCATGATCCAATCTAATCACCTCCCACCAGACCCCTCCTCCAACCTTGGGGATTACAATTCGAGATGAGATTTGGGCAGGGACACAAATCCAAACCACATCAGGGTGACAGGTTGTAGTAAGAGCAGTGAATTCCCATTAACACACTTCTTTTGCTATGAGTTCCTTGATCAGAAGCAATGTTGTGGAGGTCATATGGCAATGATGAAGGCATTCTGTAAGCCCACAGATGGTGGTGGTAGCAGAAACACTGCAAGCAGGGCAGGCAAATCCATATCCAGATTGTTTGTCTATTCCATTGAGGACAAATGCTCCATGATCAAAGGGGTACAATGTAATCAACATATCAGGTGGCTACTAGTTTTCCCCAAGGAATGATGCCATATTGAGGAATCAAAGAAGGTCTCAGCTGACAATGCTTAGAAATAACAGTGGCAGTAGCCAGATCAGCCTTGGTGAAGGGACATCCATAATATTTAGCCCACACATAGCTTCTATCTTTACAAGTATGGCAACTTTGTACATGAACCATTGAGCAAATACTGGGGTGGCTACAGAAAGAGGCTGATATTCACAGGATGGGTCACCTTCTCCACCTGATTGAGATGGACAAATTTTGCTGCAGATGCCCTTTGGGGTGCATTGATATGGAACATAATTATCTCATTTGCTGTGTCCATTTCGTGACGTTCATTCAAATCCCTCTTCTCCAAACCTCCTTGTCACCAATTTTCTAATCCTGTTCCTACCAAGACCTTTGTCATCTAGTCATTTGCCATTGCCTATGAAGCTACATAGATCTACATCTTTTGAGATCTACATAGTCTAGACAAAGTGGCGATCAATGTACTGCTTGAAGTTTTGCCCACAAAGAGGATTTCTTTATTATTAGACTAATACTATAGCAGACCAGTTGATGCCAGCACTTTGTCTTAAATTCAGGTTTTAGTTTCTCCCTTAACTGATTATAGGAAAACATCCCCATGAAGCCATAAATGTGAATGCAGGGAAAGGAAGCCATGCAGCAGGAGCAGGTGTCATGAGTCAGAGCTGCCAGCTCGTGCAACTGACTTCAGGATCTGCTGAGCCTAATCCCTTACATACTAACGTTAAGCTGCCACTTAACGATAGATCGCTATTGTGCATGTTCACTTCTACTGCTTGGTTCACACTGGTCAGCATAGATTCCAAGGACATTTGACATCCTGTAGTAGACAGCTCAATAGCAATATAAGAGCTACTCTCACAAAGGTAAGTTTTTTTTTTGTTTTTTTTTTTTTTTTTGCAGAAGAGGGTATGGCTCTGCTCTAAAACCCTAGAGAAGTCTGACTCTCCAGTTGAGGCTTGATGTGGCATTTGTATTTGCCACAGACACTCCCAAGTTGGATCTGCTGGGTCAATAAAGCCCATGTGGCAAAGCAGTTTGCGCTGAAGTCTGAGTTGATGTAGAGGCTTCTTTTGCTCTAACCACACCTCAGATTGGCAGCCTTACAGGTTACTTGGTAATGGAGTAGAGTGACACACTGAAATGTTGTATACATAGCTTCCAAAAAAAAAAAAAAAGCCACCAAGCACTGTGCCTCGCATTATAGAAGGTGGCACAGGGAGCAGCAATTTGTCTCCTACATTAGTGGGGATTTTGCAAGATGCTCCAGACCACTGAAACTCAACTTTGAGGTGGTATACTCCTGAATTTTCATAAGGTTTATTATCTACCTTCTGGCACCATTCTCATTCTATGTCAGATTTTCTTTCAATTTCTATCTAGTGTAGTATAGTATGTTTCTCCTCTTATCCAACTGAAACTGTCTTTATTTTTATTCACAGGTCTTCAATGCATTTTCTGTCTAGCTTGGAATAACATTGGTTCTGCTGGACACAGTGGCTCACACCTGTAATCTCAGTGCTTTGGGAGGCTGAGGTGGGAGGATCGCCTGAGCCCAGGAGTTCAGTACCAGCCTGGGCAACATAGCAATATCTTGTCTCTACCAAAAATAATTAGCCAGGCATGGTAGTACATGCCTATAGTCCCAGCCGCTCAGGAGGCTGAAGCAGGAGGATCCCTTGAGCCCAGGAGTTTGAGGCTGCAGTGAGCTATGATCAATACCACTGTACTCTAGCCTAGCAAGACCCTGTCTCTAGGAAAAATTGGTTCAACAAACATTTACTAAATGTCTACTATATGTCAGGTATAGGGGGCACTATGATGAAGAGAACCTGGTTCCCATGTTTGAGGGAGAATGTCAATTGTAACACAGTCTGATGGGGGCTACAGTAGAGATGAGAATGTGTTATGGATACACACAGGAAGGAGTATTTAACCCAGATGAGAGAGCCATCAGGAGAAGCTGCCAGGAGGTAATGATCCCTAGGCTGAATTCTGAAGGATAAGGAGGAGGAAGTGCTAAGAAAGCCAGGAAGGGAATGAAAGACAGTGTTTTCCAAGCAGTGGAGCAGCATTTGCAAAGCCTGGATGTGAACAAAGGACAGCCCCTGTAATGATGTACATTTACCTTCTTTTCCTTTCAAAGTTATTCTTCTGGTTCCTACTCATTCTCCACCCCAATTTTGTCCTCACTCCTTCCCAGATTATGACCCAAAAGAATGCCATAAATGCTATGAAGACGATTTAGGTTCACTACATTTTTGGTAAAAACCTTTTGAAAGACCACTTTTTGCTTGTGAACACAGTACTCAGGGTCTTAGTTATTAAATAACTCAGCTTTAAGTTTTGACCTTTCTTGTTAAACATCTTATTCATCCATTTCTCCATTTACCTCTATTATTCCTAACTCTGCACATAATTACTTACTTACCAGCTTTTGATAACTAATAGGAGACAGGCTAGAGACACAGTCTCTTCCACTCTGTTAGAATTTTTCTGGTTCCATAGGAAGTGCATGTAATAGGCGTTTCCTATTGTTACTATGCACGTCATAAGACCTAAACCCCAAAGAAGCAGAATTTGAAAGAAATTGACTACAGGGGAAAAAGATCCACAAAAACTTTCATTAAGAATGGGAAAAAGTCCTCCTAACTGGTATAATGTTTTACAGATTTCCCAAGGGTCACTGTGAAATGACTCCACTATAAGAAAGGCTAATAAGCTTTTGCAGTTGTTCAATTAAATTTAAATGTGTCTCTGCCATGTATTCTGTCTTGGGAAGAGTACCTGGGGATATGTGAAGTGGGATAAGAAGTATAAAGAAAATCCAAAATACAATCCCTGCTCTAAAGCAAATTCTTAAGTAATAAAGACTTGAGAGGAATATATAGAAATTGCTTGTTTATTTTTAAAGAGAATGAGCTTAAACATATGATTTAATATTATAAAACAATATCCTATTAAGTTAAAAAGAAACCAGTTATAATATGGCAGTTGGCTTAATTTTATATAAAAGTTATTTAAATTAGCACATATTCACTGGCTACATCATCAAAATGTTATAAGCAATATAGAGGGGTAGGTTATGCATATTTATTTTTAGCAATGAAAGTATAATTATTTTTCTACCAAAAATATTTAAAACCCAGTTATAGAAAAATAGAAAAATATAGTGAAATATGCATACATACATCATTATATACAAATCAAATAATCTATAGCAATCTCAATGGCTATCAAGCTAAAATAATACATATCTGAAATGCAAAAATAGCAGAAAAACCATGAACACCTCCCAACAAGATAATACATTCATAAGAAAATGCTTGAGTACTGACCGTAGGATAGTTTCTGTCAGTTGTCTGACCTGCTGTGTGACAGTATCTGTATATACACTTTTGTGCATTCTTGCAAAATTATAAACCTTGTACAGGGACCAGGCATCTTATAAGTAGAATCCTAAGCAAACTCTAATAAAACACTGATTTTCATTTGTGGAAACAAATTTTAGTGGTCTTTTGTAATTCACTTATTAGTAAGTAATAACATTACTAGTAAGTAATTACTTGTAAGTAATGCTGATTGGTCCAAAAGTAAAAATCCACAGAACTGTGCATTGTTTACTAAAGGAAACAAAAAATAATTAATTTTTGGATCTGCCCATGCCAAATCTGAAGGCAATGAATACATTAATAGCTTCTGTGTCCCGATTATGGCTACCTTCTCCACTTAAGCCAAGTACACATACACACTTCCTGCCCACTTGTTTTATATTACGTACTACTTCTTATGGTTATTATAAGAATGCAGGCAGGAGGAGGATACCAATTTGCTGGTTGATACAGATCCTGTCTCTGAATTCAGAGGCAAAAGATGAATGAATTATGTAGTATCTTCTATTTTTGTTTTTCAGGTTTCATGTGCCAAACATAGCTTGAGTGTTATTTTTTTTCTTTAAAAATTTGTATGTTTTTTTTTTCTTTCAGACAGTCTTGCTCTGTCATCAAGGCTGGATTACAGTGGTGCAGTTGTAGCTCACTGCAGCCTCAAACTCCTGGGCTCAAGTAATCCTCTCACCTCAGCCTCCCAGGCAGCTAGGACTACAGGCACACACTACCACAACTGGCTAATTATTTATTTTTATTTTTTATGGAGATGGGGTCTTGCTGTGCCGCCCAGGCTGGTCTCAAACTCCTGGCCTCAAGAGATCCTCCCACCTGGACCTGCCAAAGTGTTGGGATTACAAGCGTGAGCCATCACACCCGGCTGAGTGTTTATTTTTTTCATAAATCGTCTTCTTTCAGTAATTTTTAGTTCTATCTAGATAATGTCTGCAATGTTATTTTCAACTTTGTTGTGAGTTTTCCTCTTTTCCTATGTCTTCAAAAGTATTTTAGTGAGAAGATACTTAGAAGAGGAGGGCTCACGGTTTCTTTAATATAACACTTTGCTAATATGTGCCTTTCCTAGCCTCATAAGTTGAATATGTAACAGTCAAATCCCCAAATAGCTATCAAATAGTATTTGCCGCACACATATATACATATTAATGTATGAATACTTTTAATACATTAATGTATGCATTTTAATGTATCTCTGGCCAAGCCCCTAATCAGGTAGTGAATATGAATTGAGGTATCCAAAAAGCTCGCCCAGTAAATTCTGATCCCATCCCTACCAATAACACTAAGAACCACTACCTTTTTTTAGTTAGTTGAAAAAGCAGCTCACAGAATTCCTGACAAGCATACCCCTTCCTCTCACCCAACACTCCCTGCCTCACAAAGCAAATGGCCAAAGAGACTTGTCCCATAAGGAGGCAATGAGAATGGATTATCCACCTCCCATCAGGATTACTCTCGTCGTGCCTATATTTTGGTTTATGTCAGTCTCCACACACGCTAACTGAAACCTGGCTGTCTTGAGGATATTACCTTCCTCCAAACCTGTCAAAGGATGGCTGTGTTTGATCCTAAACCCCAGGCAGGCATCCCTCTACTCCTCTGTTGGCATCCAGATTCTTCTTCCTCCTTGCCTACCTCAGGTCCTCAGCATATCCCCTTGCCACTCCTCCTTATTACAATCATTTACAGTCTCCGTGTCCCCAGCATTATTCCTGTCATTTTTTGGGGATAATTTTAATAATCAAATAGATGATCCATTTGAAATCCTGGGCTCTAAGTTCTCACCTCCCTACCTCTAGTTATCTTTAATAACATCTCAACCACTCATTCCCCCTAGTCTTGTCATTATCTAAACTTCCCCCAAATCTCAATTCCAAGCTTTTCATATCCTAACCACTACATTTTATCTTTCCAACTCATTCTTTCTGACACCTATACTCTTAATAGCTTTTTAACCTCAATGGGACCTCCAAACAACTAAGCCCGCTACCCATCTCTACCCATCTCTATCCATCACCCATTTTGTGCTCTTGTAGCTTAAATGAGTCACTCCCTTGTATACATCCTAAATTCCCTTGCTCCTCCTCTGTTCCTTGTACCCAACTGTGGTTAAATCCGACTTCCTACCAAGCACTGAATATAGCTAGAGGAAAGAGGTACAGTTATGCTTATTAGTTTCATTTTAAGTTCAACTCACAGCCCAAGATGGGTCCTCACAATCCTATTACATACCAGTAGTAAATTCAACATCTTACTCTCCTAGACTATTTTGCAAAACCTCTAACCCTCTTACACCCTTTCAGCTGATAATTCTGTTGCTTCTTTCACAGAGAAAAGAGCACTTGCAAGGTAAGTTCTACATTCATCTACCACAAAGCTCTCCTATTTGGACAGCTCTTGTTCCAGGTATCTATGTGGCTTTAGCTCTCTGCTCAACTCTCATCTTCTTAAAAGAGCCTTTCCTGGTCACTATCAAAAACAGTATTTTCCATCTCCTTTCCGAGCTTTATTTTTCTTCGTAACATTCACCATACTTACATAGAATTATATATCACACTTACAAATTATATAAAATGATTTTTGCCTCTCCCCAGTCTTCTACGTTCTCACTTCAGAGTATAAGCTTTGTGGAAGTGAAGATTTTATTTTATGCCTGGAACAATATCTGGCAAGCATTAAATGCTTATAAATATTTATTGAATGAGAGACAAAATATCCAGACAAAAGATTTTTGTCTTTTATAAAGAAGAATTATACTTTTTATGGTAAAATTGCAGTATTTAGTTGCCCTTAGAGTACTAAAGTTTCTCTCTCTTTTTTTTTGAGTTGAAGTCTGGCTCTTGCCCAGGCTGGAGTGCAGTGGTGCAATCTCGGCTCACTGCAACCTCTGCCTCCCAGGTTCAAGTGATTCTTCTGCCTCAGCCTCCCAAATAGGTGGGACTACAGGAAGGCACCACCATGCCTGGCTTAGTTTCTCTTGATGTTCAGATTCTCTCTTGCTAGAGGCAGCATGGTATAGGGACAAGTATGGTCCTGTGGTTGGGGGGTGGGGTGGGAGTAGGTTGTGGGTAGGGAGAACATTTGGATTTTTACTATTAGCATTGTCACTAATTAGTAAGTAATGTCATTTAGGGTGAGTCATTTAACCTCTCATTTCCAGCAGGGAATGTGAGAGTACTTTTATTTTTATCCAAAGAAATGAGATCCATGAAAGCACAAAAACAGTAAAAATAACCCACTACACAGCAAGCCTTTTTCTTTTCTTTTTTTTTTTGAGACAGGGCTTCACTCTATCTCCCAGACTGAGTGCGGTGGTGTGGTCAGAGCTCATTGCGACCTTGACCTCCTCGGCTCAGGATGTCCTTCCACCTTAGCCTCCTGAGTAGGTGGGACTACAGGTGCACACAATCCCTGGCTAATTTTTTTGTATTTTTGTAGAGACAGGGTTTCCCCCATGTTGCCCAGGCTGGTCTCGAACCTCTGGGCTCGAGCCATCCGCTTGCTTTGGTCCCTCAAAGTGCTAGGATTATAGGCATGAGCCACCACGCCTGGCAGAGTCTTTTTCCTTCCAAAGTTTGTTGATGGGGACTTTCATAGTGTACAGAATAAAATTATGTCCCATAATCTAATGGATCCTTAAGAGTTTTTATAGTAAATAAGTTGTTAGTGAATGAGAGGTTTCTTGATCAGAAGAAAATCACTTTCAAAATTCAAGATGGCAATCTTAAAGTCAATTAAATAAATGGGATAGTGACATGTGTTACTAAAATTTTCTTGCTGTAAGTGTGCAGGCAAAAATATCTAATGTAAATAAGAAAGACAATTTAAGATTATACTTACTAGTTAAGAATATTTTTGAAAGTAGCACCATTTGTTTTAGAATACAAACAGAATAAGTACTTGGTAATGTCCACAGACTAATGAAAATGTATTGATTCATATATATTACTTTTTTTTTTTTTTTTAAGATGAAGTCTCACTCTGTTGCCCAGGCTGGAGTGCAGTGGCGTGATTTTGGCTCACTGCAACCTCAGCCTCCAGGTTCAAGCGATTCTACTGCTTCAGCCTCCTGAGTAGCTGGGATTACAGGTGCCCACCAGCACACCTGGCTAATTTTGGTATTTTTAGCAGAGATGGGGTTTCATCATGTTGGTCAGGCAGGTCATGAACACCTGACCTCAAGTCATCTGCCCACCTTGGCCTCCCAAAGTGCTGGGATTACAGGCATGAGCCACCGCGCCTGGCCTGATTCATATATATTACTAACTGAAATGCAGTATCACTGCACTTCCCCAATTAGTAAATTCAATACATCCTGTATGTAAAAAAACCCACCAATCCCCACAAAAAACCAATCAAACAAAAACCCCAAAAAATCACCAAACCATACTGTCAAGCGAAATAGTTTTAATTAGTAGGCTGATCATAAATAAATCTACATAAAAGATTTAACAGAATTACAAAGAGTTTTGTGTTCCTTTGTGGACTCAATTCATAATATGCATTAGTCAACCTCATTCTCTAACTGTGACAAAAAGAGTTGTCATCCAACAATGCAGCACAGTTTAAGCAATTCATATGCTATAGTTACATTTTTACATTTTCTTTACAAATGTAACATTTATGTACATTATATATAGATTTTTTTCTATAGTTCATGTACTGAAACTCTATTGTTTTTACAGAGAAAATGTTGAATTCATTTAATGAATAAGAAACATTCCTTGTTAAAAAGTAATTCATATAAACAAATAACACGGTACCAATGCCTTTTGGCATCTCTTGCCAGAGTTCAAGTCCAGAAATGTTATATGAATTATAAGAAAAAAGAATTTATCTAATTTTACATTATGACATATCATTCCACATAGCTACATAAATTTGCCAGCTTGCAATGAACAGAGCACTGTACTGCCATACTACTGGAAATGTGTAGAAACCAATTCAAAATATACTTGGTGAAACAGCATCATCGTTACCATTAATTTGAGTTGAAAAAGATCTGTCAAGTTCTTTCTTCCCCTTTACTTTTTACCAAAGCCTCCGACAGAGTGCTGTGTGTTGCATCTTGTATTAACAAATGCCTTCATTTCAAATTTCTCACGTGCTTCTCTGACAGATTATGCTTTACCTAGGTTATAGATCTTTTTCTTATTCAATTTTATTCTACTTCACTTACAAATCTGCTGCTGAACATGAAGCAAAAATTCATAGTAAGAAAATGCAGCCTCTGTCCGGTCTTCAATCAAATGCTGAAAAAATTCTGCTTTGGCAGGACTCTCATCTCTGGAAGAAAGAAAAGGGCATTTGTCTAAACGTATTTAAAAGCCCTGATTTCACCACTTTGCAATCTAGCTCATAAAATTACACTTGTATCCTGTAAATTTATACAAATAAAATAAAAGTGCATATTTCTAAAAATAGTATATATTTTAAAAATTACTGGGCTGGCAGCTCACACCTGTAATCTCAGCACTTTAAGAGGCTAAGGTGGGAGGACTGCTTGAGCCCAGGAGTTTAAGACCAGCCTGGGCAAGATAGAAAGATCCCCATTGCATAAAAAAAAAAAAAAAAAAATTTAAAAATTGGCCGGGCGTGGTGGCTTACGCCTGTAATCCCAGCACTTTGAGAGGCCGAGGCGGGTGGATCACCTGAGGTGAGGAGTTCAAGACCAGCCTGGCCAACATGGTGAAACCCTGTCTCTACTAAAAATACAAAAATTAGCTGGGCGTGGTGGTGGGTGCCTGTAATCCCAGCTACTTGGGAGGCTGAGGCAGGCGAATCGCTTGAATCCAGGACGCAGAGGTTGCAGTGGGCTGAGATCGCACCATCGCACTCCAGCCCGGGTGACAAGAGCGAAACTTTGTCTCAAAAAAAGAAAAAAAAAAAATTAAAAATTAGCCAGGTGTGGAGGGAAGTGCCTGCAGTCCCAGCTACTCGGGAGTCTGAGTTGGGAGGATTACTTGAGCATGGGAGGTCCAGGCTGCAGTGAACTGTGATAGCAGCACCCCTGCACTGCAGCCTGAGTGACAGAGTGAGACTCTATCTCAAATTAAATAAATAAAGAAAGAAAATTAAAAATTACTAATACATGGAGATGTCAGAAAATGGAATACAGGGGATTTAAATCAAGTAACAACATTTTACCATCAGAATATATTTTGCTACTATTTAAAGTTTGCTTTGAAGACAAGCAATTCCACAGACTACATAGGAAAGACAACTTCATAATTAAGTTACAAAAGTACTTACTTTACTATGTGAAGGATTGGACTTAATGGTCTGCTGTCTCTAAGCCAAGTTATGAAGGATCTGGCTCTTTCTGATGAAAGTGTATCTAGCTCTGGAAGATGTGTCTGGTAAAAGAAATACAATTAGGAAACTTTGCTTTCTCATAGACTTCAGCAGTAACAGAACAAAATCATGATTCCTACTATCACCCCCAACTGCCAGCACTCTATTTCTTAGCCTCAACAGCAGCAACTACACAAATAAAATTTAAACTGTTGAAAAATCTGTTTATATTTTTCTGGATAAGTCAATAAAATATGTGCAATGACAAGTATGTCACTGACATTTTAACTGACTATATTTTTCTTGGTAAGTCAATAAAACATAAACAACGATTAGCATGTCACCAGTATTGTGTGGCGGCTTTATGTTTCTTCTAGAGGAAATGTTCAAATGAAGGGGGATACCATTAAATTCCAAATTCCCTTAGCAATTATATATGATTATATCCTATTCTAAAAACAGCCATTCTGGGAGAATTTCATGTTTTCTTTAATTTAAAGGCAAAGAATTTTAAAGTACAGTGTGGATATGTAAATATATTTTAAAACTATATGCGAGACTATTTTAAAAGGACCTAAAAGTCTATTATTTTTTATATACATAAAAAGGTAAGATTTACTTTCCTTTTTCAAAGCCAACTGTAAATTAAATAGTAAATTAACAGTAAATTAAATAATTCAAAAATGTAGTATATAACAAAATTTAAATAGACAAGTTTGGAATAATTATGTTTGTAATTCCGGTCAATATTTTAAAAACCATTTCCATTTTGATGTGAATTTTTTCAGATGTTTTCTAAATTATTACTAAGTATACAAACACATTTTTGAAAATACAAATGGGGATCATATCATGCATATTATTCACTTCAGGCTGTATTCTTCTTCTTCTTCTTTTTTTTCTTTATAAGAGATGGGGTCTTGCTAGGTTGCCCAGACTGGAGTGCAATGGCTGTACACAAGTGCAGTCATAGTACACTACAGCTTTGAACTCCTGGGCTCAAGCTATCCTCCTGCCTCAGCCTCCTAGCCTCCCAAGTAGCTGGGACCACAGGTGCATGGCACAGTGCCCCAGACTGTATTCTTTTTAATAAATGCACAGCTATTATTTAATACTATAAGCATGTGTGTATATATGCCTACTTCTATGAATATATCTACGGGACACATTCTTTGCAGAATAATTTACCGTGTCATAAAGAACATGATTTTCACAGACATTGTCAAATGGCCCTCTAAAAAGGTTATATAAGTACTATATATTCCAGTCAATAATGCTCAACAGTGTCCACTGTCCTAAACTGTCTACATGATTGCCTATTATCAAATTTTAAAATTTTTCACAATCTGGTAAATGAAAGAAATGCTAAATTACTATTTTTTTCCTAATTATGAGTGAGGTTAAATATTGTTTCTTATGACCTCTACTTTATTCTTCTTTTATGAATTGCCTATTAAAATCCTTTACCCAGTTTTGTCTGGAGGAGGCAGAAAGTAAGGAAGGTCTTCTCAAAGATTTGTAAGAGAACTTTTTATAGAGAAGTTAGCCCTTTTCAGTCTTATGAGTTACAGATAATCTTAAGATTTTATTGTTTGTATTTTGGCTTTATTTATTGTTACCAAATATAAATGTTTTATATTTGTGCTTTCAGATTTATTGATCTTTTGAATCACCGACTTACAAAGGCGTTACCCATTCTAATATTATTAAAAAAAAAAAAAAATTTGGCCGGGCGCAGTGGCTCACGCCTGTAATCCCAGCACTTTGGGAGGCCGAGGTGGGGGGATCACAAAGTCAGGAGATCGAGACCATCCTGGCTAACACAGTGAAACCCCATCTCTACTAAAAATACAAACAATTAGCTGGGCGTGGTGGCAGGCGCCTGTAGTCCCAGCTACCCAGGAGACTGAGGCAGGAGAATGGCGCGAACCCGGGAGGCAGAGCTTGCAGTGAGCCAAGATTGCGCCACTGCACTCCAGCCTGGGTGACAGAGCGAGACTCCATCTCCAAAAAAACAAAACAAAACAAAAAATTCACAAATATTTCTTCTAGTGATCTGCATGGTTTCCTTTTTTACATTTAAATGTTTGATCCATTTGAAAGTTATTTTGATATAAGGAATAAGGTAAATATCCAGTCTTGTTTTTTCCTTAATGACTAATCAGTGGTCCCAAGATTTTTTTTCTAATATTCCATTTCCCCACAGTAATTTGAAATGCAATCTTTACCACACTGTATTTTTCATTAATTAGATCTGTTTCTGAACTCTATTCTGTCCCACTGATCTGTTTACTGTGCCAGTATCATGGTACTTAAATAACTACAGCTTTAGAATAAGGTTTACTATTTTACTTAGAATTTATTTTCATATATTTCCTTCCCCCTTTGCTGACATTATTCTCCCTTTTCATTTTCTTATTATCCTCATTTGTTGAGTTTTACCAATGAACTCTTGGATTATCTGTCATTTAAAAAAAAAATCAAACAATGACAGATTGTAATAAGGATTACACTGAATTTATATTAATTTCAGGAAAAAGGACATATTTACATTAACAATAAGCTAGGCCAGCCTTCCCTTTAAATTAATTAATTATACAAATCTGTTTTCAGAATCATATTTCCTTGGTATTGGTTAGCATACATTCAATAAAATCCTACTGAAAAATTTGTGTTTAGTATAAGCAAAGTAACTTTTTTTTTTTTTTTTGAGACGGAGTCTCGCTCTGTCGCCCAGGCTGGAATGCAGTGGCGCGATCTCGGCTCACTGCAAGCTCCGCCTCCCGGTTTCATGCCATTCTCCTGCCTCAGCCTCCTTAAGAGCTGGGACTACAGGCGCCTGCCACCACGCCCAGCTAATTGTTTTTTTGTATTTTTAGTAGAGACGAGGTTTCACCGTGTTAGCCAGGATGGTCTCGATCTCCTGACCTCTTGATCCACCCACCTCGGCCTCCCAAAGTGCTGGGATTACAGGCATGAGCCACCGCGCCCAGCCACTTTTTTTTTTAGACGGAGTCTTGCTCTGTCATCCAGGTTGGAGTGCAGTGGCGCAATCTTGGCTCACTGCAAGCTCCACCTCCCAGGTTCAAGTGGTTCTCCTACTTCAGCCTCCCGAGTAGCTGGGACTACTGGCACCCGTCACCATGCCTGGCTAATTTTTTTTGTATTTTTTAATAGAAACGGGGTTTCACCATGTTGGCCAGGATGGTCTTGATCTCTTGACCTCGTGATACACCCACCTAGGCTTCCCAAAGTGCTGGGATTACAGGTGTGAGCCACAGCGTCCGGCCCAGCAAAATAATTTAAACCCAAAGTTAAAGTTGTTGGAAAACAGTTTGGCAGCTCCTCAAACAGTTAAACATAGAGTTATCATGTGACCCAGTAATTCTACTCCTAGGAATATGCCCAAGAGAACTGAAAACATATGTTCACACAAAAACTCGTACACAAGCATTCATAGTAGCACTATGCACAATAGTCCCAAAGCAAAAACAACTGAAATATCCATCAATGGATGAATGGGTGATCAAAATGTGGTATGTCCATACAATGGACTATTTTTCAGTCATAAAAAAGAACAAACTGGCCAAGCACCGTGGCTCACACCTGTAATCCCAGCACTCTGGGAGGCCAAGGCAGGAGGACTGCTTAAGCCCAGTAGTTCGAGACCAGCCTGGGCTACACAGGAATACCCCATCTCTAGAAAAAATATTTTTTTAATTAGCCAACTGTGGTGGCATACTCCTGTGGTCCCGGCTACTCAGGAGGCTGAGGTAAGAGAACTTTTTATAGAGAAGTTAGCCCGTTTTCAGTCTTATGAGTTACAGATAATCGTAAGAGTTTGTTGTTTGCATTTTTACTTTATTTATTTTTACCAAATAGAAATGTTTTATATTTGCGCTTTCAGATTTATTGATTTTTTGAATCACTGACACACACAAAGGCCTTACCCATTTTAATTTTTTTTTCTTTTTTTAGTTGGAGTCTCGCTGTGTCACCCAGGCTGGAGTGCAGTGGCACAATCTCGGCTCACTGCAAGATCCGCCTCCCGAGTTCACACCATTCTCCTGCCTCAGCCTCCAGAGTAGCTGGGACTACAGGCGCCCGCCACCATGCTCGGCTAATTTTTTTGTATTTTTAGTAGAGATGGGGTTTCACTGTGTTCACCAGGATGGTCTCAATCTCCTGACTTTGTGATCTGCCTGCCTCTGCCTCCTTAAGTGCTTGGATTACAGGCGTGAGCCACTGCGCCTGGCCCATTTTAATAGTATAAAAAAAAAAACCACAAATATTTCTTCTAGTGATCTGCATGGTTTCCTTTTTTACGTTTAAATGTTTGATCCATTTGAAAGTTATTTTGACATAAGGAGTAAGGTTACTACTGATTCCTACTCAGGAGGCTAAAGTGGGAGGACCACTTAAGTATGGGAGGTCGAGGCTATAGTGAGTCATTACTGAGCCACTGCACTACAATCTGGGCGACAGAGCAAGACTCTGTCTAGAAAAAAAAAAAAAGAACTACTAATATAAGCTACAACATCAATGAATCTTAGAAACATTAAGGAAAGTGAAAGAAGCCAAATACAAAAGGCCACATATTACCATTTATATAACATATCCAGAACAGGCAAATCCATAGATAGAAAGTAGATTAGTAGTTGCCTGGGGACAGGGATAGGGAAGAACTGGGAGATATGGGGTTCTTTTAGGGTGATAGAAATGTTCTGAAACTAAATAGTGGTAATGGCTGTAAAACACTGTGTAATACCAAAAATTACTGAATTGTACATTTTAAAATGGTGAATATTACATGAATTTTACATCAATAAAAAAAAATGAGCAAACAAAAGGTTAAAGGTGTATAAAATCTACTGACCATTTTCTGTGGTATTGATGCAAAATTAGTATATCCAAGCACATCCTCTATGAAGTTATTGTCACAGCCTTTCCCAACCCAAATGTAAAAAACCTAAAAAGAAAAAGCAACAAAATATTAAAACTCCCTAATAGTTAATTTATTTTAATTAATGTTCTCAAAATTATCACCTCAAATAAGGTAGAAACAAACAGAAGAGTAAAAAGGAAATCTATAATTGTTACATTGTGAATCTATATGTAAGAATCCAGAGTGGTTCACATCTTCTTTGATTAAATGTTAAGGCTTACCATAAAATATATTTTACCTTTTGCACTTATTTTCCCAATAGAAATATAATCCTTTAATCAGTATAATTGACTCACTGTATTTCCCATCCACTATTTCATTACTGTCTGTGTATTTTCACTCATGCATTTCTTCCTCTTCTGTGGCTATCCAAATCCTTTTTCTGCTCATAAGGCATCATTTTGAAGCCATCTTAACCATTCTAACTCCCTTCAACAACTACCCCTGCCCAGTGATTTCTCTTGAACTCCTAATCATTAATGAGATTTCTGACAATGGATGTAAGTTGAACTAGATAAACTCTTGAAAGACTTTTAAATTCTAGACTCTAGATGGTAAAGTCCCTAAATATAGGAATTTACCTCATTAGTTCTCTTCATCAAGTATATATAATTCATGACAGTAAATAATCCATATTAAAATGTATTACTCTATCAGTATTATCAATACAAATATCAATAACATCAATATAACATGAAGTCCAAATAGAAAAGTTTAAAGTAAATTGACCTCCAGTGCTAGTTACCAATTTCAGCTCCTAATCCTAATTCACCTTTCACTGCTTGCTCTGTGATAACAGCTGGACCCTATAAGTGTTTCTTTGTTTTTGGTCAGCTCAAACAGTGTTAAGCTTTGCCAGTAAAGGGTGCTTACAGAGCCACAGTCCATAAGGAAAGCACCTTCTCTTGTCAGCTTCTCTGCAGACAATTTTTGAAGAGGTGGCTGTGGTACAACCCTGTCATTAACATGTACTGCACCCTGAAAAGAAAAAGAGAGAATGTGAATGAGATTACATTACTATCATCACAGTTTGGGAGCTAATGGTCACTAACCCTTTATGAAGCATTGGAAAATAACACTTGAGAGTTCTGCATGATATAAAAAATACTGATTATATGCTACCACCTTGGCTGTAGAATCAACACACTCAAATGTATTCAAATTTAAAAAGTAAAAACATGAATACATAAAATGATCTGTCACATTCCCTTCCCTTTTAGGGTGGGGTCAGAATATATTACAAGTGTGACTACTGGCTCTGTTGCATAGCCAGCTTTTTTTTTTACATTTATTTGGCAACATAACATTATGTTTGGAATACTAATTCCAAAGAATACAGTTTTCACACAGGGAAGATAAAAGACACTACATATTTGCACATTAAAATTATTATTGGATACCAGATTTGGTTTACTATATAATCAAAATTGCAACTGATCTTATCAAAAGCAGTCAATATTGGCCAGGTGTGGTGGCTCATGCCTGTAAACCCAGCACTTTGGGAAGCCGAGATGGGCAGATCACTTGAGGTCAGGAGTTTGAGACCAGCCTGGCCAATATGGTGAAACTCTGTCTCTACTAAAAGTACAAAAATTAGCCAGGCGTGGGGGCATGTGCCTGTAATCCCAGCAACTTGGGTGGCTGAAGCAGAATTGCTTGAACCTGGGAGGCAGAAGCTGCAGTGAGCCGAGATCACACCACTGCACTCCAGCCTGGGTGACACAGCAAGATTCTGTCTTTAAAATAAAATTTAAAAAAAAGAAAATAAAGAGAAGCAGTCAATATCTACAAAATATAAATGGAAATGTCCACTCTACAACTTAGCTTTGTAATACATATTATAAGCAAACCTACAAGACAAATTACTTCTGATATGAAACTATTTTTTAAAACTACTTAACCACTGATGGTATTTAAGAGTCCTGCCATCCAATCAGATCCACAGCCAGTGTCCTTATTTAATGTATTACTACCACAAGGGGAAAAGAGTTAAAAAGAAAAACCAGTTGATAGTATATTATCATCTTAGCTGTAGAACAAGACACTCAAATATATTCAAATTTAAACATTTCAAATGCACTAAAATATATACCTCATCTGTCAATCTGTCTATCCTGTATAAGTTGGGATGAATCATTTTCATTAGATGAACAAGTGGCTGAGACTTTATCTGACACATGGCGTATACACGATCATCCAGCCGTGTGCTTGTACCCGTTCTAAATGCTTTCTACAAGGAAAAAGATAAACGTTTTCAAGTAAAATACAAACATGGTGGACAAATATTAAAACAAATATACACTGTCAATCATGGAAAAAGCATGGCCTTTAAATCAGACAGACCTAGATTCAATTCTCAGCTCTGACATTTAATAGGTATGTGATGCTGGAGCAAGTTACCTAGCTCCTCTGAGCTATACTGTCATCATGAGAAAAACAGGGAAAATAATACCTCTTTAGGTTGTTGAAAGGATTAAATAAAATGATGCATTGACACCTTTTATGGTGCCAGAGACATGGAAAGATGCTTAATATTAGTTCCTGTCCTTAAAGAGTCTCTTTCCAGAGGACATATTAAGAGTGAGCTATGACTGCACCATTATGCAAACTGCTCACACACATTAAAGAAGACAGAATATGGTTTCACTAAAGTCATCATGTATTTGTATACCTTCATTTTCCACTGATCTTTTCTTTTTTTTTTTTTTTTTTTTGAGACGGAGTCTCGCTCTGTTGCCCAGGCTGGGGTGCAGTGGCATGATCTTGGCTCACTGCAACCTCCGCCTCCCAGGTTCAAGCAATTCTCCTGCCTCAGCCCCCAGAGTAGCTGGGATTACATGGGCGTGCCACCAGCTAATTTTTGTATTTTTGGTAGAGGCGGGGTTTCACTATGTTGGCCAGGCTGGTTGCAAACTCCTGGCGTCAGTTGATCCGCACACCTCGGCCTCCCAAAGTGCTGGGATTACAGGCGTGAGCCACCATGCATGGCCCCATTGATCTTTTTCTATTCTTCAAAACTCTTTCAATGCTAAAGTGAATAATCCTCTAGTTAAGTATTAGAAAACAACCTAGATTTCCTTTCTTCATATACATATCTGAGAATTTTAAAAAACAATATTAAATATAGCAATGTATAAAAAGCTACCTGTTTGAGAAGGGCCAAAACATAGAGAGGAAACAACTTGAGGGAGCTGGGCGCCATCAATGCAGAGTGCTGTAAATTTGAGACAGTTGAGCCATATGCAGACAATGAGTCCACTACAGCATTCACTAAGGCATCTCTTGCATCTGACAGACTTGATGAAATGGACCGATCCACAGCTGAAAAGCAACCAAAGTGAAAGGTATTTTAACCATTAGAATCCAATGGGCACTATAAGAGAGAAAATTTATACGCATTATTTAAGAAACAAAATTCAGCTAAGGTTTTAGGATGGAAAAATGCATTTCATCAGCTCCCTCATTTCAAATGTCTTCTTATACATTTTTTTCTGAAATAAATCTGACAATCAGAACAAGTCTAGATTCTTTTGGACATTTTTGTTTTAATCTCTTAAGTCTAAAAACATTTAGCCAGGCTGGACATGGTGGCTCATGCCTGTAATCCCAGCACTTTGGGAGGCCAAGGTGGGAGGATCACTTGAGCCCAGGAGTTCAAGACCAGATTAGGCAACATAGTGATACCTTATCTCTACAAAAAATAAAAAAATTAGCTGGGCATGGTGGCATGTGCCTGTAGTCCCAGCTATTTGGGAGGCTGAAGTAGGAGGACTGCTTGAGCCTGGGAGGTCGAAGCTGCAGTAACCTGTGATTGTGCACTCTGGCATGGGCGACAGAGCAAGACCCTGTCTACAAACAAACCCCAAAACATGTAGCCCCTATTGATATTAGTGAAATGCATATTTTTCCATTTACTTCTGAAAAAGCCTTGGGAAGGTTTCCATTACTCAAACACCTTCAAGGACATTTCAGTTTTTACCACATTTTTAGAGATTATGAATTCCCTCAAAGATTTTGAAAGTAAGATTAAGGAAGAAATGTGAGGACAGTCTGATTCACAATGCAGTAAATAAAAATGTAAAACATATGCTTTTAAATAAGAGAAAATCCTAGCTTCAGTTTCTTTCTTTTTTTTTTTTTTTTGAGACAGAGTCTCACTCTGTTGCCCAAGCTGGAGTGGAGTGATTGGAGTGATGCGGTCTTGGCTCACTGCAACCTCCGCCTCTCAGGTTCAAGCAATTCTCCTGTCTCAGTCTCCTGAGAAGCTGCGATTACAGGCGCCTGCCACCACGCTTGGCTATTTTTTCGTATTTTTAGTAGAGATGTGGTTTCACCATGTTGGCCAGCCTGGTCTCAAACTCCTGACCTCGTGGTCCACCCGCCTCAGCCTCCCAAAATGCTGGGATTACAGGCGGACGCACTGCCACAGCCAAGCTTCAGTTTTTAAGATAGAAAAATACATTTCACATGTTCCTTCAATTTTTACTCACCCATGTTTGCCAGAAGGCAGATGGCAGCTTGTACATCCACTCCCGCATATACATCTGCTAGTGAACTTACCACTGGCAAACAAAGTGTATGTACTCTAATTCTCCGCTCACCTAAAAAAAAAGTCATTGAAAATACATTAGATCAAAAAGGAAATAAAGCAAAGCAAACATGTCGAATACTTTTTTTCTTTCTTTCTTTTTTTTTTTTTTGAGACGGAGTCTTGCTCTGTCTCTTAGGCTGGAGTGCAATGGTGCGATCACAGCTCACTGCAACTTCTGTCTCCTAGGTTCAAGTGATTCTCCTGCCTCAGCCTCCCAAGTAGCTGGGATTACAGGTGCCTGCCACCATACCCAGCTAATTTTTGTATTTTTAGTAGAGATGGGGTTTCACCAGGTTGGCCAGGCTGGTCTGGAACTCCTGACCTCAGGTGATCCACCCACCTCGGCCTCCCAAAGTGCTGGGATTACAGGCGTGAGCCACCGCCACGCCCAGCCACAAGTCGAATTTTTATTCAAGTTATTGTTTTGGCTAGATTACATCACCAACAGGATTTTGAGATGTAAAAACCAAGTTTTACAATGAACATTTTTAAAAGAAAATTAAACACTCTCCAAATCTGCAGAGTATGAACATACGCTATATCACTCATTCTAAATTATATCCTATAGAGTAAAATACCAGAAGACTTAACTGTCAAGTAACAAATGAAGGCCTTAATTGCTAAGCAGTTTTTTACTTTTTGGGGCAAGAAATAATACAAAGAATGGCATAGCTGGATTTAGCATGAATTGTTTTGAAACAAGATTCTAAGAATACAAGTCTTCCATAAATTAAAAAAGTGTACTATTTAAAGATTCAAAAGTGAGAGTTAAAAAAAGAAAGAAAATAACAACATATGTTTGATTAACTAATACAAATTCCATTACTTCCCACTGTGTATTCATTCTTTTTCCCCACTCCACTAAAGGCCATGTGAAAGGAGGGAGGAATTACTGCTGCAGACTATATTTCATTTCTGTTAACATTACCTTTGCTTGATGTATATAATAGGGCTGTTTGAAAACATACTAAGGAAGTATCTGTTAAACTTTCTTCAATTGACAACTGCACCGCAAATCCAGCATCAGGATTGATGTTGGCAAGGGATAACAAATCAGTAGAACGGACAAAGAAGTTACCGTGAAAAGTGTGCATTGAAAGACCTAAAAAGGAGAAAATCATAAAAAATGAAGTTAACAATAGTATCTTCACCTCAAGCTAAAGTTACTTTTTTAAGTCAAAGATGTTTATAATTTTGAATCAAAAGGATAACTGGGGAGTCAAGGTTCAAGCATAGGCAGAGTTTCTAAAATATTAATTCAAAAAAACTAGTGGACGTTATATAAAAGGGAGACTATACATTTCACTTGTATTGACACCTAACCTTATTTACATTTTCTCACATGTGACTTGAAGGCAGACATAATCTGACTAAACATTTAATTTACAAAATTAAACAAATGAGGGTTATTATATAACTCATCCTAGATTTAAAATAAAGGTAAAATAAAGGATTAAAACAAATATTCACATAAAACCAAGGAAGTGTACATTAAATGATTATGAAGGCAAAGACCCTTAATTTGACAATTCTTATTTAAGATCTTCCCTATTCCTCTAATTCTCCTTCTAAAATCATTTCTAATATAGGCTTTCTCTTAGGTTCTTCTGAGTAAATCAAACATTACTTTTGTCTACTTATTCAAGTTATTTTTAAAAATTGGGCAAGGATTATTCAATAACTATTATCTATTTAAAACATGGTATAGCTAACGAGATCAAACAGTCTTCCATCATGAACAGTCAGAGGTAGTCAATACATGGAATGCTCACTGACTTTGATACAAGTATTTAATATAAAATATAACTTTTACAACTTCATACCTTTAGTACACCTTATTCTCATAACAGCTTCAAACCCAATTTTTCTTGTGAGATACCGTTTTAGGTCTTTTTGTAACTTTTCTGCTTGTGAAGGATTGTGAGTATAGTGGAATGATGGATAATAATAGATGCACCCTGCAGAATACTTGGACATGCAAGCTTTAGAGAGAAATACAAAAAGCATTAGCTATAGAAATAATAATATTCTACTTCTCCAACAGTAGTACAGATTCTACATTATGAAGAAATCTAAGTCATGAGAAAACCTAAGCCATCAAAATAAGAACATACAAATCTGAGAAAACAGTAATATCTATAAAATATATGATAAAGTTTACTGTTGAGCAGAATGGTAAGGGAATCATGCTATCTAAACAAAATACAAGTGACATTTTATATTTGTATAGTGCTTTAAACTTTACTGGTAGTTTTCATAGATATTGTCTATCTAATGCACATGACTTTCTCCCTAAAATATAGAGAATGCTTACTGAAGAGTTTAGATTTAATTATGCATTAAAAATGTTCATTTAAACAAATGTACCCATGATGACTTTCCTTACCTAGAGAAGCAAGATCAGAATACTGTGAACTTAAAAGGAACAAATCCACTGCAGTTTGCTGTCCCGAGCAATCTAATGCAAGTTTCTTATAAAAATCAGTTGCAGGGCCTAGATGTTGTACCACCTAAGTCAACAGATCATATAGTAAGAGCTAGCAATCTTTATGCTCATATTTTCATGTCATTTTTATAACAAAAAGGATATCCTCTGCCTCCCTACCAAACTAAGAGTTTTCTAAATGTCTAGGCATTTGGTGCAGATTTCCTATGATAATAATAATGATAGATAATCTTTATAAAAAACACTTATGTGCCAGCACTGTTTCACACAAATTAATTTTCATAACACATCTCATATGGTTTTTATCATCTACATTTTCAGACGAAGAAACTGAGGCAATAACTGATTAAGTAACTTGACCAAGATTACATAGATATTGAGAAGTGGATATTGGAATATCAACCCAAGAAATCTGGCTGCAGAATGAGTGCTGTTAACCATTATTAAATATTGTTAAATAACTTAAGAGAGTAAAAGATTAAGGAAGGTGTTTCTTTTGGTATGAGAAGACTTGAGCTGAGAAGGTGACACTGGAGAGAGTCTCCAAGTTCTTAATCACCATACAACATTTCCTAAAAAAAAGTTTCAATCCTCTTAATTACACTGCATGATGATTATATTAGAGCTTACTCTAATATAAGGAATTAAGGATATGAAGGAATATGTAAACCAGAACAGATACTGAAACTTTAGAGTCCTAGGCAGACAGATAGAGAATATTTTTGAAAGTTAAATGAGAAAACAAAACAAATCAAAACAAAACTCTATCAAAGGATTCAGTAAATATATATCAGCTTCCTGTGTTCAAAACACCACAGTAATTTATAATGGATTGTAATGGGTCAACGAACTAAATGCCAGCTACACTTGTTGATGAGTTTAAAATACATACTTATTTTAAAATTAGCTTCCTTCTCAAATGCAATTTTAAAATACAATTTCTATAAAGGGTGAAATATGGTGCCTTTTTTTCTCTAGCATATTGGTGAAGAATAAAAAAAGCAATGCTACTTAATGGTGGTTACAGGATGAGAGTCCTTAAGAAGAGAAGTTGATTAAAAAACCCAAATAAACAAAACATTCTTTATTTAATAACTTAAAGATTATGCCCTTTAACCCAATAATTTCACTTCTAGGAATTTATCCTAAGGCAAATCTGGATATGTGGCTAAAGATTTATGACACTATTAAAACTGTTTAATTCATACTCATAACTACTTATAATGATATTTTCTCAAATATGTTAAGGCCAGACAGAACTTGTACAAAAGAAAAATGAATATTTTTGTTCATTTATTATTTGAAATAGGGCTTAAAAATGCCTGACCAAATCTTCACATAAAACCCAAGTAATGTTCAGCTTCGTATATTCCTTTCATTGTTATTATTATTATTGTTTTTATTTTTTTTTGAGACCGGGTCTCGCTCTGTTGCCCAGGCTGGAGTGCAGTGGCAGTGATCACAGCTCGCTGCAAACTCTGCCTCCCTGGTTCAAGTGATTCTCCTGCCTCAGCCATCTGAGTAACTGGGATTACAGGTTTGCATCACCGCACCCAGCTAATTTTTGTATTTTTAGGAGAGACGGGGTTTTGCAATGTTGGCCAGACTGGTCTCAAACTCCTGAACTCAAGTGATCCACCCACCTTTGCCTCCCAAAGTGCCGGGATTATAGGTGTGAGCCACTGCACCCGGCCATTATTGTTATTTTTTAAGATAGGGTCTCATTACATTGCCCAAGCTGGTTTAGAACTCCTAAGCTCAAACGATCCTCTAGCCTCAGCCTCTCGAGTAGCTAAGGTAACAGGCAGGTGCTACCACACCCAGCCCTTTTTAAAAAAAAATAGTGCAAATACAGGTCTGGCTCACATCTGCAATCCCAGCACTTTGCAGGGCTGAGGTAGGGGTATTGCTTGATCTCGGCAGTTTGAGGCCAGCCTGGGCAACACAGCAAGATGTTGTCTCTACTTTTAAAAAACAAAAGAAAAAAATACTGAAGACAACTATTTAATAGCTGAAAAGCAATCAATTGATTACTTTCACATTTACTTTCTCTGTGACTTCAGAGAATGCGCACAATATATTCTCCAATGAAAAAGGTCAAACACACACACATATATATACACACACACACGTATGATGTCCAATTATGCTTATTTGTATGTTTGTATAACTAAATGCTAGTATCGTTAGATTATTGGTGATTTATGCTTTTCTCCACTTTCCAAGTGTTATACAATGATCTGTGTTATCTTCATAATTAAAAAGTTTATTAGTATGAGCATGTTGAATTACAATAGTTACATTTAGTAAGTTTTACCACTTACGTAATAGAAAAGAACACTGGAGTCAGAAAATCAAGTTGCACTTTTACCATTAAATAGTTATTTAACCTTTAACTAGACACTCTGCTTCCTCATCTATAAAATGAAAAGGTTAGACTAAATGATTTCTAAATTTCTACGACCTACAAAGTATAAAAAGAACATACTGTGACACAAAACCAAAAAGATAATTTGAGTTAAAAACTCTCGCCAGGCGTGGTGGCTCACGCCTGTAATCCCAGCACTTTGGGAGGCTGAAGTGGGCGGATCACGAGGTCAGCAGATTGAGACCATCCTGGTTAACACTGTGAAACCCTGTCTCTACTAAAAACACAAAAAAATTAGCCAGGTGTGGTGGCAGGCGCCTGTAGTCCCAGCTACTAGTGAGGCTGAGGCAGGAGAATGGCGTGAACCCGGAAGGCAGAGCTTGCAGTGAGCCGAGATCGCGCCACTGCACTCCAACCTGGGCGACAGAGCAAGACTCCGTCTCAAAACAAAAACAAAAACAAAAACAAAAACAAAAACAAAAACAAAACAAAAAACTCTCTGGCGGCCGGACGCAGTAGCTCATGCCTGTAATCCCAGCACTTTGGGAGGCTGAGGCAGGCGGATCACCAGGCCAGGAGTTCAAGACCAGCCTGACCAACATGGTGAAACCCCCGTCTCTACTAAAAATACAAAAATTAGCCGGGTGTGGTGGTGCACGCCTGTAATCCCAGCTACTCAGGAGGCTGAAGCAGGAGAATCGCTTGAACCTGGGAAGCAGAGGTTGCAGTGAGACAAGATCGCGCCACTGCGCTCCAGCCTGGGCAACAGTGTGAGACCACGTCTCAAAAAAGAAACAAAAAACAAACCAAAAAACCCAACTCTCTTGGCAGTATTTTATTATTAATGAAATAGAATAAACGAATAATTACACAATCTTGAATATGACAAAAAACTAAACATAAAATACCTTTGTACTTGATCTCTGATTAGGATCTTCTCTGGATTGCAGAAGTCCTGCACCCAAGGAAGGTAACTGTGTCTGAAATACAGACACACGGCCACCTGTTGGAGACATTAATTTAAAGGCAGCCTGAAGTGCAGGACCAAGGGCACTGTGTGTTTCTCTTGTATTGGTGAACATGTTTGGTAATGCATTCAGTAAGTCTTTTATAAGCTGAGAAAACAAAGATCAAAAATTGAATTACTGAGAAGGCAAAGGAATAATCTTATTTTAAAACATTCCATAGTGTATCATGTGTCACTGTATTTCTGGGGACTGGAAACTGAGGAGTCAATAGATATGCCATTTATATTGTCTATTATTTGTAATATTAATATATCAAGTAAACAAATGTTAAACATTTTAGTTACCAGTCACAATATAAATATTTTTATGCTTTAAGAAAATAAATCAATCTTACCTCTTTACTTTCATATAGATTCACAAGTAAACTATCCGGTGTAGGTAGAAAAACATCTACAGGGAAAACACATATTTTAATCAACAAATCGAACAAAAGAATACATTCGAAAATCTTAGTTTTTTATCAGGTCATACATGTAATGTGTACTATAATTTTGCTTTATTTTATTTATTTTTTTGAGATGGAGTTTTGCTCTTGTTGCCCAGGCTGGAGTGCAATGGCATGATCTCGGCTCACTGCAACCTCCACCTCCCGGGTTCAAGCGACTCTCCTGCCTCAGCCTCCTGAGTAGCTGGGATTACAGGCATGCGCCACAACGCCTAGCTAATTTTGCATTTTTAGCAGAGACGGGGTTTCTCCATGTTAGTTAGGCTGGTCTCGAACTCCTGACCTCAGGTGATCCACCCACCTCGGCCTCCCAAAGTGCTGGTATTACAGGTTTCAGCCACTGCGCCCAGCTAATATTGCTTTATTAAATATACACACTCTGTATATATTATACATACATGTGTGTAATACATACAAAGGCATAACTTAGAATCAAGTATTTCCAGAAAAACAATTATTTTGAACAAATACTAAAGTGCATGACATTATCCTCACAGCATATAGCAAGATGTATATTAAAATAAAGTAGCCCCCATTTCAAAGCCTGTAGTTAGAAAGGCTTTTATTTTACTGACTGCTTACCATCTATATCAGACACAATCAACATTTGAGGCTGTGATAATCCTTCTTGTAAATTGTAGAAATGAATAGTGCTATCAAAGGTCATGAATCCTATTCTTGTTCGTGAATCTCCAGGAAGCCTAAAGATAAAAATGACAATTTTAAATTCAGAGTGCTCAGTAACATATTTCATTTCAGAAAATAATGAAATAGTAATTTAAGTCCAAGGATAATTACACATATGCTTTTCTACAGGGGACAGAAAAATTATCCCTATCTAAACAAATATATATCAGAGAAGAAGACCAAGGTGAAAACTTACTTCCAGTTCCAATATTAGAACAATAGTATATCTTGCTTAAGCATTTTAAGGGCAGAATGACAAATAAGTACTTTCCAAGAAAAGATTGAATATACTGCAAATCAGATTTTAATGTGTAAAATTTTACACAAAAATCACATTTATGAACACTGAAACATTTTATCTATCATTAATCTTTTAAAATGCTGTTAGAGCTGTTTTCAAAAGTCGATGCTACAATACAAATAATAAATTACCATTTCACTGCCTGTCAAGCTTTCTTTATTAATAAGATAGATGCCTCATCTTACAGAAGCATATTACTAAGTACTACCAACTATGTTAACTTCAGTTATGTAATTTATTGTTTTAGCAATGCCTTTAAAATATCTTTGGATACTACAGGATGCCAAAATAGAATATGCATCGAAGCAAGAAGCATTATCACTGCTATGGATGACTGATCAGGGTATTCAGATATAGTCTGCAAGGTGGGTCAAGAGCATTTCAGAGAACAGAAAGCTACAAGTTATGTGGATGTTCAGCTTACCAGTATGGTGAATATTTATGATGTTTCCACAGACTAATCTTCACTCCTGTGAGACTTCTAAGATCACCGAGGAGTGGGGTCATTTGTTACTGGCTAGAGGAGACTACTGACCTACTCCAAGCTAAAAATACACAAAGTTGAGCTGAAACTGCTCCAGCATCAAACTCTTCTTTCTCAAAGAAGTTTCCAGAGCCCTTTCCAAAAACATATTATACATTTGTTGCTATTCTATCACTTTCTTTTTCTTTTACTTTCCCAATGCTTGTTTTCTGCTGTAATCAAATAGAAATATTTTTAAAACATTTTCCATTCCCAGTTTTACACTTTTGGTTTTGCACAGTCTATTTAATTTACAAGTTGTCAATCATCGCTCTCAGTGTGGCTCCTATATCATACTTTTCCATACAAGGCTAATAGAGTAAATGGATTTCTGGAGCACAGTGACGGAATAGGAGCTTGCTCCATCCACTCCATGCATCAACCTGGTATTTTAGTACCTCCAAGAATGGTGTACCCTGTTGGGGGATTAAAACTTGGTATTTAAAGACAAAAACAAGCCAGGTACAGTGGCTGTAATCCCAGCACTTTGGGAGGCCGAGGTGGGTGGATCGCTTGAGCTCAGGAGTTCGAGATCAGCCTGGGCAACATGGCAAAACCCTGTCTCTACTAAATATACAAAAATTAGCCGAGTGTGATGGTGTGCGCTTGTAGTCGCAGCTACTAAGGAGGCTGAAGTGGGAGGATCACTTGAGCCTGGGAGGTCAAGGCTGCAGTGAGCAGAGATCACACCACTGTACTCCAGCTTGGGGAACAGAGCAAGCCTCTGTCTCAAAAAAAAAAAAAAAAAAAAAAAAAGACAGAAACATCAACAACAAACCAACAACAAGCCAACCAATCATTTCTGTAGAGCAGTCTTCCGTTGCCACTCACTGTTAAAGCTATTTTTGAAGTAAGCACTTGTGACTAAAGTAGGGGCAAATACTTCAAGGATTAAAACATGAAAACTCTTAGTAACAAACACCAAAAGCAAATCTCTCAATATCTCTCAATTTTTAAAATCTTGAACATCTTAATGTTATCAGTTTCCTTTCAGGCCAAGATCAGTGATATGAAGACTATGGTGACTAGAAGTAGCATTCAACAGGGCAAGGACTCTTCAAGCTCAAATGAAAGATAGAGGAGAACCTTTTGGAATCACCAAAGTACTTGGGACAAAGTATTCATATATAACAAGCCCCACACCTCGACAGATGTTGAGAACCACTGCAGTAGTGAACCACTCTCACTAACAACCTGAAGCCACATCTCTTGTGGGTGTTGGAGTGAAACGGAAATGTGCAAACAACTGTACTTTCCAGAGATTTGGATGGTTCATTTTTAAAGCTAGATGAGGGGCTCCTTCATGACTAATCTTGGTAGACACAGAGGAGGGAATTAGAGCCAGGTATAAGCCACGTATCCTATACTTGCTATTTCCATTTCCACAATCCAGCTCATTATTAATGTGCCAAAATGCTCAGTTTCTTAGCCTAGTGTGGTGGTGGGTGCCTGTAATCCCAGCTATTTGGGAGGCTGAGGCAAGAGAATTGCTTGAACCCAGAAGGCGGAAGTTGCAGTGAGCTGAGATCGCGCCACTGCACTCCAGCCTGGGCAACAGAGCGAGACTCTGTCTCAAAAAATAAATAAATAAATAAATAAATAAATAAATAAATAAACAAACAAACAAAATGCTCAGTTTCTGGCTTCCTAACATATTTAGCACAAAATCAGTTCCCTCCTTCCCTTTAAACCAGCTCATTCTGTCATCAGTGCAATTAAAACAAGTTTATGAAAAAAATTCCTTGCTCAGGCATAAATTACAGCCAGATTTCTCTCATCCAGATTCTTTTTAAAAAAAATCCTTTTATCTTTTTAAATTTTATTTAAACTGACAGATAAGATTGTATGTATCTGTCATGTAAAACATGATGTTTTGAAATATATATATCTACACTGTGGAATGGCTAAATCTAGCTAATGAATATATGCATTGCCTCACAAAGTTAAAATTTTTGTAGTGAGAACACAACAATTCTCATCTCTTAGCATTTCTCCAAGAATACAATATATTGCTATTAACTATAGTTGTGTTGTACAACAGATCTCTTGAACTTATTCCTCCTATCTTTTACACTTTGGCTAGGATCTCTCAAAACCTCCCACCCCACCCCTGGTAACAACCACTGTACTCTCTACTTTTATGAGATTTACCTTTTTAGCTCCCACAATGAATGAGAACACGCAATATCTGTTCTGATTTCACTTAACGTAATGACCTCCAGGTTTATCCATGGTATCACAAATGAGAAAAATTTTCTTTTTAAAGGCTGGATAGTATTCCATTTGCACATATACCAGTTTCTTTATCCATCCATCTATTGATGGATACTTAGTCTGATTATGTATCCTGACTCTTGTGAATAAACTACAAATGCTACAATAAACATGGGAGTGCAGATATATCTTCCACACACTGATTTTATTTTCTTTGGATATATTCCAAGTAGTGGGATTGCTGGATCATACGACAATTGTATTAAATTTTCTGAGGGACCTTTATACTGTTTTCTATAATGGCTGTACTAATTTACATTCCCCAAAGTGTGCAGTTTCCCTTTTCTCCACATCCTCACCAACATGTTATCTTTTGTCTTTTTGATAGTCTCATCCAGATTCCCAACATACTGGCTAACTCAACATTTCTGGCCCCTGTGTTCAGATTGGCTGAGTCAGACAGTTAGATGAGATCTAAATTCCTGACTAAATACTAGATTTTCATGATTTTATAATTCAGATACCAAGTCATAAATCATAACTCGAGTATCTGGATTCTTATTCTACGGTACATAAGTAGTACTCTTTTTAGTTGATAAATACAACCAAACCCAATCCCACAAACTGCGAACACTTCATATTTATACACATTTATATATATAACATACACATATGTATAGTATGAATTAAAAATATTCTTACTTGTCTAGATTTTCTAGGAGTGACTGGCACAAAATTGTCAAATATCCAGCTTCCACTGCATTATGAGACACATCTAAAACAAACAAGTAAACTGCAGGTTGAGGAGGACGCAGCTGAAAGGAATAAAAATAAAGTAAGTTATTTGGTAGGTACAATTTATTCTTTTTATATATTACTATTGCTACTGGATATTTACTGAATATATTAACACAAAAAATACACAAATAGGATTGCTATTTTGTAATATGTGCTCATGAAAATGATATGCTTTTAATTTTTTTTCTTTTTAGTTGGTTGTGGACTAAGCATGATAAGGCAGTTGATACACAGCCACAGTTAAATAGATGGGTTAAATGTTTTTCTGATAAGGAGTGTTGGCTAAGAGTTCATTTTTTAAAAATTAGGCTTATGATTTAATACTAAGCTCTCTAGATGTACATCCCTTCCCCTTTCCTAAAAACAAATTTTAAACCCAACAATTTGCCATTAGTACCAGCTATTGGTTTACCTGGCGGTGACTGAATCCTAATGTTTAAGTGCTATGTGTAAAGAAAGTCCTTGTGATGGTATTGTAAATACTTTTCTTTTTTTTTGGAGACAGAGTCTCACTCTGTCATCCAGGCTGGAGTGCAGTGGCGCAGTCTTGGCTCACTGCAATCTCTGCCTCCCAGGTTCAAGCGATTCTCCTGCCTCAGCCTCCTGAGTAGCTGGGACTACAGGCACATGCCTCCACGCAGAACTAATTTTTGTATTTGGTAGAGATGGGGGTGGGGGGGGGGTGGTTCACTATGTTGGCCAGGCTGGTTATGAACTCCTGATGTCACTTGATCCGCCCGCCTCAGCCTCCCGAAGTGCTAGGATTACTGGTATGAGCCACTGTGCCTGGCCTTTAAATACATTCTTTGAAAAGTCCTTATGGTTGATAATTGTTGAAGCTTGGTGATGGGCAAAGGATGGCTCATTATACTGTTTTCTTTGGAGTACGTGTGAAAACTGCTGTTATATAAAGTTGAAATAGGCCAGGTGCAGTGGCTCATGCCTGTAATCCCAGCACTTTTGGGAAGCCAAGGTAGGTGGATTGCTTGGGCCCAGGAGTTTGAGACCAGTCTGAGCAACACGGTAAAACCTTGTCTCTAGCTTGGGTGACAGAGTGAAACTCTGTCTCAAGTAAAAATTAAGTACATAAATAAGTAAAGTTAAAATAAAAGAATATATTAAATCTTTTCTTAAAAATATGCTAACTGGAGCCAGGAGCAGTAGCTCACGCCTGTAATCTCAGCACTTTGGGAGGCTGAGGCCGGTGGATTACGAGGTCAGGAGATCAAGACCATTCTGGCTAACATGGTGAAACCTCGTCTCTACTTAAAAATACAAAAAATTAGCCGGGCGTGGTGGCGGGAGCCTGTAGTCCTAGCTACTCGGAAGGCTGAGGCAGGAGAATGTCGTGAACCCGGGAGGCAGAGCTTGCAGTGAGCCAGGATGGTGCCACTGCACTCCAGCCTGGATGACACAGCGTGACTCCGTCTCAAAAATTAAATAAATAAATAAATAAATAATAAAAATGTGCTAACCAAGGGCCATATGAATCATATGGCAAAACTTAAAAGATTATTTCTTGCTTTACCACTTCAATTAGATTAAGATTCCTAAGGACCCAATATGGAGTGGGAAAATAATAAATCATAAAGAAGGTAGGGCTTGAGAGTAAAAGTGATCAAGATAAAGTTTATTACAGTTAATACAGAAACAAACATGAAAATGGTAGTTAGGTGGGCATATGCCAAATTAGACACAAAAGAACACAAAAATTACAAAAATAAAGATGAGCCAGGCACCAAAAATTTAATGCACATCGCTTACTCCTTTTCACTAGCAGCAGTTTAAGTTTTGCGGACAACAAGGATTAGAGTTGTAGCTACAGAAGATATAGTTTTTTGAGTTTGTTTGTTTGTTTTTGAGACGGAGTCTTCCCCTGTTGCCCAGGCTGGTGTGCCATGGCACAATCTTGGCTCACTGCAACCTCCCCCTCCCACGTTCAAGCAATTCTCGGCCTCAGCCTCCCTAGCAGCTGGGATTACAGGCGTGCACCACCACGCCCAGCTAATTTTTGTATTTTAAGTAGAGACAGGGTTTCACCATGTTGGCCAGGCTGGTCTTAAATTCTTGACCTCAGGTGATCCACCCACCTCAGCCTCCGCAAGTGCTGGGATTACAGACGTGAGCCACCACGCCCAGCCAATACAGTTTTTATAAATATGTTAAAAAGAGAAGATATGATAACGAAGATGAGCAAACCTTAGGGCCAGTAATTCGTTTTTGAAGTGAAAAGAAGAATGAGATCTTACAGTTCATATAATTAAAGAAGAGACAGAATTTTCTAATTGCAACAGAAGAAAAAATTAGAAGTCCATATCCACTTATCTTGGTATCTTGGTGAAAAAACTTAAGTTTTGGGCAAAAATGTGCATTTCTGTTTTGAGAGTCTTAAATGTTAAATGGTAAAAGGGTATCTATATCCATTCCATGCAAGGAAATCAAAATGGCAACAAGTCATAGATGCTAGTGCCCATCATAAGACAGAACTAACATTTCTTATTCATAGAAAGCCTTCTAGGAGATCGAATAACCTTTAGAAAGATTTTCTCTTTGTTAAATATAAACTTCCAGCATTAATTTGTTTTTAAAAATTATGAGTATAAACAACTTCAAAATCTCGATAAGAGTTCACTTAACAGAAAATTACAAATGACCAATCTAATTGTGTTCCATAACAAATCTTAACACTGAATAGTTACCATGTAATCTGAAGAAGCAATGAACTCCACAGTTGAATTCTGAACTTCTGGTCGTTTATGAGGCTCTCCATAAGATCGGGTAAGGGGGTTATACATAAATTCTTCAGGAACTAGATAAGAGGTCCCAGTACAAATTTAGAGACACAATTTGTAACTAAACACATATATACACACCTAAAAATAAATATCTATTATCAATATTTACACGAGGTTTAGCAACAGTTCTGCGAACATTTAATGGTAAAAATCAATCCCTTAAGCCCTCCTTAAAAAATAGATCAGGGCGGTGGCTCACGCCTGCAATCCCAGCACTTTGGGCGGCCACGGCGGGCGGATCACGAGTTCAGGAGTTTGAGAACAGCCTGACCAACATGGTGAAACCCCGTCTCTACTAAAAAAAACAAAAATTAGCCAGGCATAGTGGTGTGCGCCTGTAATCCCAGCTACTCAGGAGGCTGAGGCAGGAGAATTGCTTGAACCTGGGAGGCAGAGGTTGCAGTGAGCTGAGATTGCACCACTGCACTCCAGCCTAGGTGACAGAGTGAGACTCTGTCTCCGAAAAAAAAAAAAAAAAAAAAAAATCAGGGGGCCAGGCGCGGTGGCTCACACCTATAATCCCAGTATTTTGGGAGGCTGAGGCGGGGAAGATCACGAGGTCAGGAGTTCGAGACCAGCCTGGCCAATATGGTAAAACCCCATCTCTACTAAAAATACAAAAATTAGCCAGACATGGTGGCAGACACCTGTAGTCCCAGCTACTCGGGAGGCTGAGGCAGAAGAATTGCTTGAACCCGGGAGGTGGAGGTTGCAGTGAGCTGAGATTGCACCACTGCGCTCCAACCTGGGTGACAGAGTGAGACTCCATCTCCAAAAAAAAAAAAAAAAGATCAGGGTTAGGTGCAGTGGCTCATGTCTGTAATCCCAGCTCTTGGGTTGGGAGGCTGAGGTGGATGGATCATTTGAGCCCAGGAGTTCAGGATTAGCCTGGCCAACATAGCGAGACCCCATTTCTACCAAAAATACAAAAATTAGCCAGGTGTGGTGGTGCAAGCCTGTAGTCTCAGCTACTTGGGAGGCTGAGGCATGAGAAAAACTTATAGCTTGAACCTGGAAAGCAGAGATTGCAGTGAGCCATATTGTGCAACTGCACTCCAGCCTGGGTGACAGAGCGAGACCCTGTCTCAAAAAAAAATTAAAAAAAAAAAAAAAAATAGATCAGAAGGATAAAAAAACTTATGTTCTGAAATCAGGTGAGAAAACCAGGATGCAAGTAACCTTCCTTCTTAGACTTGTATCCTATTTATTATATCAAATGACATGGAAAAAAATCAGACAGAGAAACATAAATTTGAAAGCAACTCTAGTAGGGGAACCCGAAGAAATGAATAAAGGGAACAAGAGACAGACACATATACATGCATGCATCCAGATCACTGGCAAAGTTCTACCTGAGTTGAATGAACCAAACATACAAATGTAAGACAATCTTACTGTCAGGGACAAGCATAACTAGTCTGCATAAGCTCACCTGCATGAGTGTCACTGTTTCCATTTTTCTTACTTTGTCCTCACTGTTACTCTCCTCATTGTCAATTATCCCCTTGGTCAGCCAAAATGAAGAATCCCTAGTCCTAGCCTTAGCCTATATTCCCTCTACTAAAAATGGCATGAAAATTCTTTTTAAAGCAATGAAGAGAGAAACCAGGAGATGACAAAAATCTCAAAAAAAAAAAAAACTGAAAATAGGATTAAAACACAATTAAGAATCTAAAACTCACCATCGTTTACTCTATAGCACAAATTGCATTTCCATCTACGTTGATCAATGAAGGATACAAAGGGGTTAATATATGTTCGACAGGATCGGCACCTCACAATGGTATTTGATGTTATCACTGGTAATTGCTAGGAAATAAAATAAAGAAGCTGTAGCAGAAAAAGGCAACCCAAGGAAAAACAGAACGTATACAGATCTGCTCCAAATACAGAACATAAACCTTAATTGTTTTTATGTGGTTTTATATGGAAGCATATTAATAAAATCCAGGGACATGCTGAGCAACACACGTAGCCATCAAGTTTTCTCCCTCTTGTCACAAATTATAACACTAAAATAAAGTCATAACAAACATTGGCCAAGAAAATAATGTAAGTGAGATCTTATCAGCTTAACTTTAGAAATAACAGTGAGAGAGAAACATACCATATACAAATACCTTTGTCTTTGTTGACTGCACGTGGTACTAGACTATTAGGCACTGCTCATTAGACTGCCACAGCAACTTCTGACAGGAGCTGAGGCCAGAAGCAGTCAAACACAACGTGCCTTTAAAAAAAATTACATCTCTATGCTTAGTTTGGGAAATGAATTTTATATTCAAGTAGAAACTTTAGAAAATATGAAAAAAGATTAAGAGATCACATATTATTCTATGTTTCTGAATTAACCTGCTATCATTTTAGTATATCATTCTGTTTTTTTCTATCTGCACATGAACATTTTGATCTTTGTATTTAATTTTTTCACATATATGATTATTATTATGCAAGTAACCACATATCTGTTGTAAAAAAAAATCAGGAAATACAGTTAACTGAGAATGAGAAAATAAAAAATTACAGAACTCTATATCACAGAAGATGTCACTGTAAACAATTTAGTATACACGCTTCCACAAGGTATCATGTATATCTGTATTTAGAGAAAAACTCTCTCATATATATACATATATATAATATACAATTTCATATATATATATGAAATTAACTGTCTTGGTTTATAGATAAGGTTTTCAGAGTATTATAGGTGATTAAAAATATTTACCCAATGAATAAATTCATGGTATTTATCACATATTACAATTTTTTATTTTCTATTCATTTTGATCTTTTCTATACTTCCTGGTAGTAAAGTAAGCTTCACAAGGAAGCTTTTAATTTAACCTTTGTATCTCCAGCTTCCAACGTGACAGGTAGTCAATCAATATTTTTTGGATGAATGACAGCAAAAGAAAACTCAGAACCAGTAAGAAGGGTAGTAAACAACAGTAGTAAAAAAAAGTTTGAGACAGAAATGCAACTTATGAAGTACAAATAAAACACCTCTGAATAAAATTATTTTTGAAGTTTTCAAAATTTAAAACTTTTAAAACTTTAAAAGTTTAAAAATCCCTACTGTTACAAAGGTTCTAAATTTGTTAAGGAACAGGCAGTTTTCCTCTCTAAGTGGACATCACTGTTGGTGTTTCCTTTGTGTTTAATAAAGAACTCCGAAAGTGTATCTACCTTCCAGGGCCATTCCACCTTCCAAAACTACTAATCTTTCAAAATCCAGGACAGACTTCAACACTTATAGAAAACTTTTGCTATTGTATCCACAGGGAATCACTTCTCATACTGTACTCACTACCTAAGTATCTCATAGAATTTGATTAATTACATGTATTAATTATCCTGCACTGTAATTATTTTTACATCTTTGTTCCCTGTTAGATAAGAACTTTTTGGAGGCAACTTCAATGACTTGATCATCTCTGTACTACCAGTGCTTAGTTTAGAGCTTGTCACAAAGCAGGTGTTCAAAAAATGTTTGCCAAGTTGTTATGGAAATGATTATTTCTAACTTCAAATAAAAGAAGATATAGAAAATTCTAAGAAAATATAAAATTTAAGTACCTTGTACATAAGCATACATGTCAGTACCCATAAATATTATAAAATGTTACTTTACCGTTAGGTCTCTGAAGGGATGTAACAACAATCCTAAAGGAAGCTTAGCTTTATTCAGTAAAGCCTGTGTCTGTGGAATATTTGTCAAAGTACACCGAAATGAACTGCAAAAAACATAAACAACATGGAGGATATTAGCTATCAGAGAAAAATACACTGAAGTAGATAAGATAACTAAGAACATTTAAGGACATAAGTGAAAATCATTTGGGCATGTTACTGTAACTATAAGCAAGAAGGTCCTGATTAATTAGGCATGTATGCAATATATGTCAAAAAATCTAAATTAAAGAGTCAACACTTTCATGGTGGAAAAGTAGTACACATTCAGGGAAGACCAACTACTCCATTACGACTAGCCTGAAGGAGATGAATAGGAGCACACAGAAAACATAAGTGAAAAGGCCTACTTCTTTTTTTTTTTTTTTTTTTTTTTTCTGAGATGGAGTCTTGCTCTGTTGCCCAGGCTGGAGTGCAGCAGCCCGATCTCGGCTCACTGCAAGCTCCGCCTCCTGGGTTCACGCCATTCTCCTGCCTCAGCCTCCTGAGTAGCTGGGACTACAGGCACCTGCCACCATGCCCAGCTAATTTTTTGTATTTTTAGTAGAGACGGGGTTTCACCATGTTAGCCAGGATGGTCTCGATCTCCTGACCTTGTGATCCATCCGCCTGCCTCGGCCTTCCAAAGTGCTAGGATTACAGGCGTGAGCCACTGTGCCTGGCCAAATAACTTATGAAGTTTTAAAGTCAATAAACAAAGAATGAATAAAGGAGATGCCAAAGAAGTAAAAAGCAGAAGTACTGAAAGCCAGGCAAGAAATTTTATGAAGAGTCGTTAATATCATGTAGAGATATCTATTTATTCCAGCCTTAGTGTTGTTCCTTGAACACAAAAAGCTTGTTCCTGCTTCAGGACCTCCATATTTGCCATTCATGCAGCTTGGAACCCTTTTATTCCCAGAGAAGTCACGTGGCTTACTCTCTCACTTCACCCAGATCTCTACTCAAATGTTAAAAGTCTTTGGGTAAACCTGTCCAGACTCTTCTATTTACAAGAGTCACCCTCCACCTGCACTCCTTATTCTGATTTATTTTTCTTCATTGTAATACCCTGAACATTACGTTATATATTTACTAGTTTGACAGTTCATAGGAGAATATAAGTTCTGTGATTCCACAGAGATCAGGAACTGTGTTTTGTTCACAACTTTATCCCCAGTACATGGAAAACAGTGCTTTGCATTTAACTTCCAAGGCATTTGATAAATGTTTATTGAATGATTTATCTTAGTATGCTGATACTATTATTATTCCTGTTTTACAGTTGACAAAACTGAGACTTTGAGAGGTTAAATTGCACAGTTTCACAGCTACTTAGGTCTGCTCAACTCTAAAGCCTGTACTCCTAATTATTTGTTATTTTGATAAAAGAGACATTTTCGCAAAACACACATAACTGGGTAGAAAAATGTATGCCTTCCCCTTACCTATGGGTTCTCTTATACATATGCAACATATTTTTTTTAATAATTTTTTATTTTTTTGAGACAGGGTCTCACTCTGTCACCCAGGCTGGAGTACAGTGTTATGATCTTGGATCGCCACAACTTCCACCTCCTGTGCTCAAGGGATCCCCCCACCTCAGCCTACAGAGTAGCTGGGACCACAGGCACATGGTACTATGCTCAGCTAATTTTTTTGTTTTTTTGGAGGAGAAGGGGTTTCGCCATGTTGTCCAGGCTGGTCACAAACTCCTGGGCTCAAGCGATCCACCTGCCTTGGCTTCCCAAAGTGCTGGAATTACAGCCGTGAGCTACTATGCATGGCCCATACACTACATTTACCTACGTAGGGGGTACCTAACCTTTTATACTACAAGGTCATAATTTACAAACTTATCAACCTGATAGCAACTTATATTTGGAAGGATGGGCAGCTGTTTTCAACCTATAATCCATGACACTCTGTATTTTTACAGAAACAATCTTGGCAGTACCTGAGGCACTGATGGTGTGTGGATGGTACAGTGGAAGAAGAGGGGAAATTCTCAAAGCAGCTCCACTTCTTATTTTCTATATCGGAATTCTATATAATATTTTGGTTGAAGAGTGGTTTGCCGCTTTTTTTTTAAAGCTGGAAAACTACTGCTTTAAGAAAAGGGAAATAGGCTGGGCACAATGGCTCACGCCTGTAATGCCAGCACTTTGGGAGGACGAGGTGGGCGGATCACCTGAGGTCGGGAGTTCGAGACCAGCCTGACCAACATGCAGAAACCCTGTCTCTACTAAAAATACAAAATTAGCTGGGTGTGGTGGCACATGCCTGTAATCCCAGGTACTCGGGAGGCTAAAGCAGGAGAATCACTTGAACCTGGGAGGCGGAGATTGCGGTGAGCCGAGATGGCGTTATTGCACTCCAGCCTGGGCAACAACAGCGAAACTCCGTCTCAAAAATAAAAAAAGAAAGAAAAAAAGAAAAAGGAAATATTGGCTCTAAAGAACACTAATTCTCCTAATGCAAGGAAGAAGACAATGTTGGCCAAGTGCGGTGGATCATACCTATAATCCCACCACTTTGGGAGGCCAAGGCGGGCAGGTCACCTGAAGTCAGGAGTTCGAGAACAGTATGCCCAACATGGTGAAACCCCATCTCTAATAAAAATACAAAAATTAGACAGGCATCATGGTGCACACCCGTAATCTCAGCTACTTGGTGGCTGAGGCACGAGAATCACTTGAACCTGGGAGGCAGAGGTTGCAGTCAGCTAAGATCGGGCCACTGCACTCCAGCCTGGGTGACAGAATGAGACCCCATCAAAAAAAAAAAAGAAAAAGAAAAAGGAAGACAATGTTGTTCTGTGAATCAGTGTTTACTTTATGAGGAGGAGAAATTCCAGAAGCAGGAGGATGTCTTCTAAAAAAAGAAAAAAACTAGGACCAGGGGGATATCCTATTCATAGGATACAGAAGAACTAAAAGCACGCAAGAACAAAGACATGAGGCACTGTGAAGTGAGTAACAGAGCTCATTCACACAAAGGTACACCAGGGCTTGGTGGCTGCCAGTGCAGTCTGCCAGCTAAACTTCTCTATTAAAGGAAATCCAGTCTAGATTCAGACTGGATTAAGCCTGGGAGTCAAAGGTCTTCATACTCTATATTGAGTGGGAAAAGAAAATTCTGAGATAAACCATTTATCTAAACCTGTTCTTGAGATTACATAAGTGAGGTCTATGTTCTTTTCAAGCAAAGCCTGAAATTTTAAATATCTGTCCTTATTTAAAAGATATCAGAAGTTATTATTATTGAAAAGTGAGGAAAAAGATTTAAGAAATAAAAAGTATAGTTAGATTTGGGTTCCTGAAACCCTTCATTCAAATAGAAATAATTTCCCTAACATTAGGTGATGGGGGGAAGGGACTGGATTGAGACAGAGATGGGAACAAAAAGAGATGACCTAAGTCAAATTTTACATCTATACAAACTAAAAGAGAAAAGTCAACATTAATGAAACTTCCAACCGAAGAAATAACGTACTACTTTTACTATTTTTGAAAGTCATACAATGTTTTCATCACTTAAGAAAGATTATAAAATAAATAAATACCTACTCTGGGCTACAGTTTAATTTTTTGAGGTCTGCATTCAAGTTAGGTACAGGAGCCCAAACAGGAGTCATAGGTAAAATATTCCTCTCCTGAGTGAGGTTTACAGGTCTCAGGCTTTCTGGTTGTGGAGAACTCTGAAGACTCAATCCTCCTATACTGGAGGATAGCTGGTTCACACCAGGATACTGCTGAAAGAGCAATTCAAAACAAAATAAAAGAACAATAAAACATAAATAAATTTTCTTATATATACTACATATCTCAACATACAGAAAAAGCAAAAAGGTAAGAAAATTTAAATCTGGCTTGGTATGCAGTCAATCTAAAGCACACTTGAAAAAAACTCAAAGCAAAAGTACTGAATAAATTTGAATCTTATTAGCAAGGTTAACCCTCGCAATGAAATTTCAGCAACAATGCTTTTCAACATCAGCAATTTGGTTTCCCTGAATACAGTTTATACTTGAAAAACACGATAAGTGCCCCACTGTTCTCAAGGTTCCCCTCCCCCAATTATCAACTTTCACAATAATGAGTTGGTACCATAGAAATGTACAATCGTGTTCAATAGGTTTTGCCTTATTTTGTTTCCTATGTTTTTAATATTATCATGAATTAATGGCTTGTTATCTCAAACTGATGTAATGAATTACAGTCATTATTCTTATGATGTTCAAACTACCCAATCTTTAGCCAGTGAAAGCCCTTTCAAGATGGCCCCAGTGTCCTTTTATATGAACCTAACTAGCCTTTGATAGTTTCCTTGCTTTCTTACACACTATTTTATACTCTTTTACTTCAAATCTAGAATTGTTTGTCTAAAAAGGAATCTTGGCTCTTTTTAAGTAAAGATGATATCTAAAAACCATAATCTGGATAATAAAGGTGCTTATTGCTAGTGTGCTGTTATTACTTCCAGATACTTGGCAACAGGTAAAGATGGAAAATACACATGTTAAAGTAGAAGCAAATAATGAGTCCACGTTGACAGTTCCAATACAAATTTAAGATGACGGGGTTTTTACTTAAGTTCTTTGATTTTATACCGGTATCTCTGTTCTCTTTTGCTACAAACCTTTATTTCTAATGGTAACAGCATTATTTTATCCTATAATATACATTTATAACACCACCAATATTATGTCAGATTATTAAATTTTTCATAGTTCTTTTTGTCCTTACGTTATATCCCACTGAGATGTATAAAATACTAGGTTTTAAGATCAGCTTGAACAGTACTTTTCTTGGTATTAGAATGTACCCAACTTGATAAACAGGTTTTTTAATTTTATTTTGTTTTTCATATTTAAGGATCATTTTTAATCTTTTTGGTTTTTGAGTAAACATAACATTTATATAATTCTAATGTCAAAAAACATTACAATAAGGTACTAATACAATAAGGTATTCAGAGATATCTTATTTCACTCTTGACACCTCTGCCTATAGTTAACTATTTTTATTAGCTTATAGTTTAATCCTTCCATTGTTTCTATTTATATAAGCTAAACATATATACTGTTGTAAATATAGCCCCTTTTTCAACTAAAAAAATGTCCTGGCAATAACTCTATGTCTATACCTTCTGCATTTCTTTTTACAGCTACAGAGCACTCCATTATGTTAATGTGCTATAGAATTCCAGCTAATATATGGATAATGATAAATTCAGAAAAATCACTATTTAACAACCCATACTGAAATAAATGATTCAGGTAGTGGTCACTTGTAATGGAAGACCAATAGATATCAACAGATGATAAAGCCACTAGGTGAAAGCTTAATGAGGAACTTCACAATTAAAGGATCAGGCTGTCACTGTATGAGGCACTAATCAAGCCTAGCAGTGGTATAAGTGAAATAAACAGATATTATTTTGAAGTGTACATCACCAAAATACATATTATGGCCTAACTAAATAAATAATTGAAGTAATACACCTAAATATAATCAGCCATTAGATCTAACTCCCAATCCATAGAAAATGAAACAGAAATAAGTTAAATGATACCACAAAGAAGCAAACAGCTAAATTCAGAATGAGGGACATTCTACAGAACAACAGACTCAGTTATTTTACCAAAATCAAAGGCATTAAAAAAAGGGAGTGGGGCTTGTTTTAAATTAAAACAAGAATTAACAGGCATAAGCAAATAGAATTAGTAAACTATTATTTGGGTTTTAATGTGAACAAACTATACAAAGGCATTTTTGAAACAGTCTGGAAAATCTGAATATAGACTGAATTTTAAATGACATTTAGAAATTATTAATTTTGTTGGCTATGATAGTAGTATTGTGGTTATGTAAGAAATGCTGTCCACCTCCCTAATTTTAAAATCCTCAGCAAGAAAAGTGGTGGTGGGATGGTAGGCAGTGTGGACCCATATGAAACAAATATAGCAAAATGTTGACAGTAACTGAAGGTGGTGATGTTAAGGAAAAAAACGACTGGATAATAAAAAGGATTCTCTTTTTTTCTGTAGAGCTGTAAAGAATCAGAAAAATGATCACATGGATTAATAGCAGCATATAACAGAAAACCCCGCAAAAGACCCAAGTTTCTAAGAATTTAGGATATAAAATAAAGGTAGGATATTTAATCAGAGAGAGAAGACACATTATCTAATAAATGATAGTGAACTAAGGATAAACCATTCTGCAGGTGAAGGGGAGAGAATGAGACTTATTTACATTATGTACCAAAATAAAACCTTAGATGGATTAATGATGCAAAACCAAAATCATCAAAGAACTAAAAAAAACCAGCTAGAATACTTTCCTAATCTTAACGCTGAAAAGACCTTTTAAAGGATACAAACAAAGGTAAAAACAATAAAAGAAATTATAAAATGAGGCCAGGCGCAGTGGCTCAAGCCTGCAATCCCAGCACTTTGGGAGGCCGAGGTGGGCGTGTCACTTAACTTCAGGAGTTCGAGGCCAGTTTGGCCAACATGTTGAAACCCTATCTCTACTAAAAATACAAAAATTAGGCGGGGCACGGTGGCTCATGCCTGTAATCCCAGCACTTTGGAAGGCCTAGGTGGGTGGATCATGAGGTCAGGAGTTCAAGACCAGCCTGGCCAACATGGTGAAACCCTATCTCTACTAAAAATTGAAAAATTAGCTGGGTGTGGTGTGGCGGGCGCCTGTAATCCCAGCTACTCGGGAGGCTGAGGCAGGAGAATCGCTTGAAACCGGAAGGCAGAGGTTGCAGTGAGCCGAGATCGAGCCATTGCACTCCAGCCAGGCAACAAGAGTGACACTCTAACTCAAAAAAAAAAAAAAAAAAATTAGCCAGGCGTAGTGGCACATGCCTGTAGTCCCAGCTACTCGGGAGTCTGAGGCAGGAGAATCGCTTGAACCCGGGAGGCAGAGGTTGCAGTGAGCCAAGATCGCACCACTGCAGTTCAGCCTGGGCTAAAGAGCAAGACTCCGTCTCAAAAAAAAAAAAAAAAAAGAAAGAAAGAAATTACAAAATAACTACATAAAATTTAAGTATTTCTCCAAGGTAAAAAATAAAAACACACTAAAATTAAAAACCAATGTCAACATGGCAGAAAATTACAATACACAAACACAAAAGGTTTACACTTATCGCAGACACACACAACAATGGTGAAAAAATATAAACAGGGATTTCAGTAAAGAAATACATATGACCAATAATGATAAAAAAATTTTTTGCTTATACAAAATAATTATTGGGGTACTTCACAATATAGAGAAAGGGTCAATTAAATACATTCTTGCTTGAAGTATACATTGGTACATTATTTCTCCATACTTGACCAACAACCACTGATCAAATACTGTTTGACATCTCCATTAGGTATTTTAATTTAACATGGCCAACTCAATTCCCATTCCTAGACCTTTGTCTTCATTATCTTAGTAAATACGCTAACCTCTACCCAGGTGTTATGCCAAAAACCTAGGAGTTACTCTTGACACCTTCCTTTCTCTCACCCACCACATCCAATCCACTGGCATATAAAAAGTTATCTCTTATCTATTCACTTTTTACAACCTCCATGATACTACCTTAGCACAAAGAACAACCATCAATTTCCGAATTAGGGCAGAACTTCAATTTGTCTTCCTGCTTCCATTTTGTCTTTTCAAATACTCCTATCTCTAATCCATTCCTCACACAGCAGCCAAATGATTTTCTAAATATGTAAATTAGATGTCATCCTATTACATAAAATCTCTGATACCTCTCTTACGCACCTCGGATAAAATCTAAGCTTCTGACTGTGGTCCTTTAGCTCTTTGATCTCATCCCTATTACTCTTCCCATGGCTGAATTCCCACAACACTGGGACTTTATTCCTCAAACATGTCAAACTTGTTCCTGCCTTAAGTCTTTGCATATCAGTTTACTCAGCCTGAAATGCTTTAACCACAGATCCTTCCATGCTTTTTCTTTCTTCCATATGTTAACTCAAACCTAACTTCTACAATGAAGGCTGCTTATCTGACCACCTACTCCACATTTTCACCCCAGAAACTACTTCAACTTGTCTTACTTCATAGCACTTGTAACTACCTGAAATTAATTCTTTATTTGTTTACTTATTTATTGTCTTATTAATCCTGACCTCCCACCAACCTTCTTAAGAGCAGGAACTGTTTGGTTCACTGAGCCTCCTCTCGTATTCTCAGTGCCTAGAATAGTACTGCCGCAGAGTGGGAATAAACTTCTATTGAGTAGAGAGAAATTCTAAAGTCTTAAAGAATTAAATGCTGGCCGGATGCAGTGGCTTGCGCCTGTAATCCCAGCACTTTGGGAGGCCGAAGCAGGTAGATCATCTGAGGTGAGGAATTTGAGACCAGCCTGGCCAACATGGTAAAGCCCTATCTCTATTAAAAACACAAAAATTAAGGTGGACATGGTGGCACACGCCTACAATCCCAGTTACTCGGGAGGCTGAGGCAAGAGAATTGCTTGAACCTGGAAGGCAGAGGTTGCAGTGAGCCGCGATCCTGCCATTGCATTCCAGCTTGGGACACAGAGCGAGACTTCATCTCACAAAAAAAGAAAAAAACAATTAAATGTTTTGATTCTGTAATTCCACTTAAGGAAACAGTTAAGACAAATGCACAAATTGTGTGTGTAGTCACGTCGCTTAATGATGAGGACATGTTCTGAGAAATGTGTCGTTAGGTGATTTTGTCCTTGTGCAAACATCACAGAGTGTACTCACAAACCTACATGGTATAGCCTACTACACACCTGGGCTATATGATATAGCCTATTGCTCCTAGGCTACAAACCTGTACAGCACTGTTACTGTGTTGAATATTGTAGGCAACTGCACATAATGATATTTGTATATCTAAACACAGAAAAACTACAAGAACAATATAGTATAAAAGATACAAAATGGTACACTTGCATAGGACACCTAGTATGAATGGAGCTTACAGGACTCAAAGTTGCTCTGGGTGAGTCAGTAAGTGAGTGGTAAGCGAAGGTGAAAGCCCAGGACACTACTGTACTGTAGGCTTTATAAACACACACATTTAGGCTTTATCAAACCTATAAAAATATAGTTTTTGGCCAGGCATGGTGGCTCACATCTGTAATCCCAGCACTTTGGGAGACCTAGGCGGGTGGATCACCTGAGGTCCAGAGTTTGAGACCAGCCTGAATAACATGGTGAAACCCCATCTCTACTAAAAATACAGAAATTAGCCGGGCGTGGTACTGGCAGGCGCCTGTAATCCTCCAGCTACTTGGGAGGCTGAGGCAAGAGAATTGCTTGAGCCCGGGAGGTGGAGGTTGCAGTGAGAGCCAAGATTGTGCCACTGCACTCTAGCCTGGGTGACAGAAGGAGACTCCGGAGGAAAAATAATTTTTCTTTCTTCTGTAATACATTAGTTTACATAACTTCTTTACCTTATAAACTATTTATTTTAATAGGTTGGTGCAAATGTAACTGTGGGTTTTGTCTTTTTTTTTTTTTTTTTTAAGATGGAGTCTTGCTCTTGTTGCCCAGGCTGGTGTGCACTGCTGCAATTTTGGCTCACTGCAACCTCCACCTCCTGGGTTGAAGCGATTCTCCTGCTTCAGCCTCCCTAGTAGCTGGGATTACAGGCACTCGCCACAATGCCCAGGTAATTTTTGTATTTTTAGTAGAGACAGGGTTTCACCATGTTGGCCAGGCTGGTCTCAAACTCCTGACCTCAGGTGATCCACCCACCTCAGCCTCCCAAAGTGCTGGGATTACAGGTGTGAGCCAATGCGCCTGGCCTGTCACTACTTTCAATGGCTAGAACCGCAATGACTTTTGCACCAATCTAAATAACTTTTTGACTTTTGCAAAAACAGTGTAAAACACCCATTGTACAGCTGTACAAAAAATTTTCTTCCTTTTACAGCCTTATTCCATAATTTTTTCTATTTTAAATTTTTTTCCTTTTAAACTTTTTTGTTGAAAATGAATACACAAACACACACATTTGCTTAGTCCTACACAGGATCAGGATCAATATCACTGTCTTCCACCTCCACATCTTGTCTCACTGGAAGGTCTTAAGGTGTAATAACATGTAAGGAGCTGTCATCTCCTGTGATAACAATGCCTTCTTCTGGATTCTTCCTGGAGGACCTGTGTGAGGCTGCTTTACAGTTAACTTTTGTTTTTTATAAATAGAAGGAGTACACTCTAAAATAAAGATAAAAAGCTTAGTATGAGTAAATACGTAAACCAGTAGTCATTTATTTTCATTATCAAGTATTATGTACTGTGCATAACTGTATGTGTTATACTTTTATATGACTGGAAGTGCAGGTTTGTTTGATGCAGAGCATCACCACAAACACATGAGTAATGCACTGTGCTATGACATTAGCACAGCTACAAAGTCAATAGGTGACAGGAATGTTTCAGCTCCATTATAATCTTATGGGACCACCATCATATATGTGGTCCATCATTGACTAAAATGTCATTATGCAGCACATGACTGTATGCATGTGCGTTTATGTATGATAAAGTATGTGTGTGTATGTGTGTGTGTATACACACACAAGGATTTTTCTTTTGTTTTGTCACAGGTTCTTGCTATATTGCCCAAGTTGGTCTCAAACTCCTCAGCTCAAGTGATCCTCCTGTCTTAACTGGGATCACAGAAGCACACCAAGCTTAAAATGGTGTTGATTTTGAAACTGAGTTATGCCCCGCAAATGGGAGACTCATTATAAAACATACAAGTCCCAAAATGATGAAAGATATAATAAGAAAGGTTTCTTCTTATACTGTTAAACAAATTTAAACATTTTCCAAAGTGATATTTGTATTTTTCAACTTCTTTTGTTTGTTTAAACAAGTCATCTAGACAATCAGCTTCTTGCCTGGCTTCCCTAGCAAGGTGTAGTGAAAGAAACCTGGAAGGACAGACTCCAAGCACTGCTGTTTACAACCTGGTAGAAATACTGGTTAATATTTATTAATATTTTTCCTTTTGTTTATCTGCATTTTCTCTAATTGATCTCACTAAATTTGTAATTTTAAAAAGCTATATAGTATCTATATCTGGTTTTTCATATATTCACTGAAAATATTTTTCTAATTTTTATTTTTGTTTTTAAACATCAGCCTTTTCCCTGTTTTTCAACCCTAAAAAACAAATTTTAAGGTGTTTTTTTTTCCCGTCAAAAACCAACTGTTAGGGTTTCCCACTACTTAATAAGTCATCTCAAATTAATCAATACAAAGAAAAGCCCTTACACAGAGCTCTTTCATAGCACTACATTAGGTACAACATTTAAAGGCATTTCAACTTTATTATGACTGTTAAGACTGTTTAAAGCTAAGCTAAGATATTATTACCCTACCTGGAACTTCAAAAATAAATGGGCCAGGCGTGGTGGGTCACACCTGTGATCCCAGCACTTTGGGAGGCCAAGGCGGGCAGATAACGAGGTCAGGAGATCCAGACCATCCTGGCTAACACAGTGAAACCCCGTCTCTACTAAAAATACAAAAAATTAGCTGGGCATGGTGGCACATGCCTGTAGTCCCAGCTACTTGGGAGGCTGAGGCAGGAGAATCGCTTGAATCTGGAAGGTGGAGGAGGCAGTGAGCCGCGAGCCGAGATTGCGCCAATGAACTCCAGCCTGGGCGACAGAGCGAGACTCCATCTCAAAATAAAAAAAGGCTTCTTTTAAAAAAGTTTGATAATTTTAATCTTTGATGAAAATTTATAATCTTTTTTTAGTAGATAGGTAAGAATTTAAATGTAGGTCCTAGCTGTATACCTAAATCATTACTGTTCACTGACCCTAAAACAGTAGTGTTCAAAAAATGATTTCAAATTCAGATCAGACAAAAATAGCTGCTTGTAATCTTCCTTGGAAAGATCCATCTATCAAGTCTGAGTATGATTTTTTACTGTACAAATCCTTACCAGTTAAAGAGAAAAAAAGTGCTTAATTCTGTACTGCAAGGTCTTTTGCATTCTTAGAACCAAGCCTGGTACTGGACAGGTGATTTCACTTATTTGAGTTTCTATTTCCTCACAAAATGAAAGGAAGGTGACTATTTACAATTTAGAAAGTCAAAATTCCAAGTGTTGACAAGAATGTGAAGCAACTGAACTCTCACACACTGCTAATGAGGTATAAATCAGAATATCACTGTGGCAAACTGTCTAGCTTTAACTGCTAAAGTTGAAAAATGAATATCCAATGGCCCAGCAATTCCATTCCTAGATATATACACTCACTAAAAGACAGGGACAGAAATGTTCACAATAGCATCATTCATAATGGCCCCACACTGGAAAGTTACCCCAATGCCCATCAACAATAGAACAAATAAACAAACTGGTCTATTCACATGATTGAGTACCACATAACAATGAAAACAAATGAATTACAATCACACAATAAGCATAATGTTGAGCAAAAGATTCTAGACACAAGTACATATGGTATGCTTCCAATTATGTAAAAAAAAAAAAAGAAAGGTGGGAATGGTTGCTTTCTAATAGTCTACTTCTAAATATTTTGGCTTTATGATGCTCACTTAAGTGTGATTAATAACCCAGGTTACTTTTTAGTATATCTTTGTCCCCTTTATCCAAACTTTCCTAACACTTGTACTAGACCCAGAATATAAAAAGGATTGTGATTACAGAATAAAATGATGTTGTATTTTTTAATTCTGGTAGAATATTTATTTTTACTCTTATCCCAAAGGTAATTTTTTGACTTTTCTAAAATAACCTCCCAAATAAAATACGAAATGAAAAATACTTCCTACACTCCTTTGTCACAGGTCAGCAAACTTTTTCTGTGGATAGTCAGAAGGTCATTATTTTAAAGCTTTGAGAGCCACATGATTGATCTCTTTTGCAACTACTCAACTGTACTACTGTAGTGCAAAAGCAGCCATAGACAATAACATAGAAGAATGGGCATGGCTGTATTGCAATAAAACTTTATTTACAAACAGGCAGTGGGCCCGATTTGGCCAGAGGGCCATGGTTTGCGGACTATTGTCCTAAGTCATTATGTAAGACCATTTACTATTTCAAAATAATTTTTTTTTCTCCTTGCTCAACACTCCCAAGAATCAATCCTTTCTTTGAACCTGGTTTTCTTATCATAAAAATTCTAAGTAAATAATAAGTTACAATCCCAAATAGGAATTTGCCTAAAAGTACAAGAGTCAAACAGGACAGACTTAAAAATTGTTTCACATGAAACAACAGAGCCATAAAGAAAATCTAGCAAAATGGGAGGCAGAGAAATCTGTACTAACCAACCATATTCCTCTGATGTCTCTCAGTTTTCTTCCTTTTTCCTCTGTACTTTAATTCTAAGGTTAAATTCCAGAAACAAATAATTTTCCTTTTTCTTTTGCCCCACCCCTGCTCAAGATGGGCTCTTGGTATGTCACCCAGGCAAGATTCAAACTCCTGAGCTCAAGCAATTCTTCTACTTTAGTCTTGAGTAGCTAGAACTACATGAGTAAGCCACTACTCCTCACTGATTATCCTATTTCTCATTTTCATTCTTACTTCACCATAAAATTTCTATAAGGTAGTCAACTGAGAACAGTTTTCTGTAAGTAGCAATACTCTTGTCATTAAAATTGTTTCCTGGCCAGGCGCAGTGGCTCACGCCTGTAATCCCAGCACACTTTGGGAGGCCGAGGCAGGCGGATCACTTGAAGTCAGGAGTTCAAGACCAGCCTGGCCAAAATGGTGACACCCCATCTCTACTAAAAATACAAAAATTAGCCGGGCATGGTGGTGGGCACCTGTAATCACAGCTACTCGGAAGGCTGAGGCAGGAGAATCGCTTGAACCCAGTAGGCGGAAGTTGCAGTGAGCCGAGATAGCGCCACTGCACTCCAGCCTAGGCAGTAGAGTGAGAGGCCATCTCAAAAAAAAAAAAAAAAATTGTTTCCCTGTATTTTATTTTCTTTCAATAAATATAGATGTGAATGAAATACTGTCCTGTTAAGTATTTAACTGTATAAATATCATATCAGTTGTTAAACTGCTAAGTTTATGAGGTGGCTCCAGAAAAGGTCATGTCAGAATGGGTCCTAGCAGCAGTGATACAGGAGTTAAAAAGAAATCACTTAGGCAGATAGTGAGGGTATGGGAATCCTCAGTAAGGCTTTTCTTTTTAATGAAAAGCAGCCCCAAACCATTCTCTAACGAAGAGCAGCCAGTAAAGTCGAGCTGCAGACACAGACAAGCAAGCTGGGAGCCTGCAAGAGTGAATGCTGGCAGGAACTAGGGGCTAGACATGTTCAAGATGGCAGCTCCATCATCCCTTATCTGCCAGTCACACGAGCAGACAAGATGGTGCTGGCCAAAGATAATTCATTTGCATAATAAGATTAGGGTAGGGCAACCAGCCTTTCCCCCAAGGCCTCATGTAAATGTCACAACTAATCGAACCGATCTGCGAGCCCTAGGTAAATAAGACACTGCCTCCTCAAGATGGACTATAAAATTTGGTGCATCCACCTCCAGCCAGTGTTTTCCACTCAGAGGCCCTTCTCTATGGAGAAAGCTGTTTCTCCTTCTCCTCTCTTCTGCCTATTAAACTTCCACCCATAAACTCCATGTGTGTGTCTGCATCCTAAATTTTCCTGGCTGCAAGATGACGAACCACGGGTTTAGACCCCAGACAATGTAGCCACTTCAGCGGTAAATGAGCATGTGAGCCTATGAGCATATTTATGTGTGTGGAGGCTCTCATCAAGGTGAGTTATGTGTCATAAAGTTCTTCAAATGCAGGGTAGGGACCAAATCACATTTTACCTGTCATTTTCTAAGGAGAATGCCAGCTTGATAATATAAAATTTTTTAAAAAACTTAACATTTACTTAAATTTTCTGATTATAAAATTAATACTTGCAATTGTAGACTCTGAAAAATAAAGATATCATGAAGAAAAATAAAATCATATCTAATATCTTGATCTAGATTTAACCTCTTTAAAAATGTGATATTTATATTTCATTTAATCTTTTTCTACATATATACACACAAAAAAAGCTGAGATCAAATTCTATGTACGTTTGATCTAGGCTGACATGTATTTGTACCTAAGATCCACTTGGATCACAGGTACAAATCCCACCAGTAACTTGTCAGAATTAAGTTTTATAACTGTTACAATGTGTGTATATGACTGAATACATACTTGAGGATACTGCTGGAATCCAGAATATACCGGGTTACTGGGCTGTACTCCAGAAATAAGTGGTGCTGTAGCATTCTGATAACCAGGCTGAAGTGTTGGATAGCCATAGCCAAAAGGCTTAGCCATTTTTGAAGGCTGAGGGACGACAGGAGCTGGAGCTGAAGCTGGAGCTGGAGCAGAAGCAGGATCAGGTTCAGGGGCGGGATCAGGAGCAGGACTGCTTGCTGATGAAGAAAGCATATCTAAAAAATGGAAACACATGGTGTTAACAACTGAAAATCAAGACTCCACAAAGACTGGACTCCTGATCCAGTCCATAACCCCTGACATTTCCTTTTTACTTTTTAAAGCTTTTTATTCTAAGAAATTTTGGACACACACAAAGTAGGGGGAATGATGAACCCCATATACTTATCACTAAGCTTCAGTAATTATCAATATTTTGTTATCTTGTTTTACATGTTGTCATACTACATCTTTTTTTTATTCCTTTTTACAGAAACTCCACCCCATATTTTACATCACTTCACCAACAGATACATTAGTTGATATTTCTTTTTTTTAAAATAGAGATGGAGTCTCCCATGTTGCCTAGGCTGGTCTTGAACACCTGTGCTAAAGAGATTTTTCTACCTCGGCCTACCAAAGTGCTGAGCATACGGGTGTGAGCCCCTTGAGTTGGTAATTCTAACAGATAAGAATATATTTATATAATACACACAAACGCACACACAAAGTTAATAAAGTTTTAAAAAATTCTCTCAGCAGAGACTAAGCACCACAAAACAAAGCAAGCAATAAAAAGGGTGCCAACTACTCTTTTCTCTAATTTGCTTTATCTAAACCTACCATCTATATAAAAACTAACTCTATGGAAGGAGTAGCATGTTTCCATAATCCCCTAAAAATATGCATTATTTGCAGTAGCAAAACTGTTAGTCAAGTATGAAAGATAGTGTCTAGAGGCTGGGTGTGGTGGCTCACTCCTGTAATCCCAGCACTTTAGGAGACTGAGGTGGGTGGATCATGAGGTCAGGAGTTTGAGACCAGCCTGGCCAACATGGTAAAACCCCGTCTCTACTAAAAATACAAAAATTAGCTGAGCATGGTGGCGGGCACCTGTAGTCCCAGCTACTCAGGAGGCTGAGGTTGCAGTGAGCCGAGATTGCGCCATTGCACTCCAGCCTGGGCCACAGGCGAGACTCTGTCTCAAAAAAAAAAAAAAAAAGGTAGTATCTAGAATAGTGTCCTGCTCCTAGAACAATGTTTAGTATGTAATAAATGTCAAATAAAATGTATTTAATGAACGAATGCCCTTATTTAAATTTAAAACAGAAAGTGGAAAACAAAAAAATTGCAGAAAACTTAAATATCATGTACAAAAACAGTAACAACAAAAAGAAACTCTAAAAGTTACTCTACACATAACCATTATTAACAATCTGGCATATTGACTGTTTAGTCCTATTTTGAAGTCAACTCTACAATGTGCATTCATTTTAGTTCGTAAGATATCCTCCACCAGCATTTGGGATTCTGCAAAAATATATTCTTAGAAACATTTAACTGAATCAATCTATTTTTTTTTTTTTCTTGAAGAATCACATCTCCTTATTGGGTCTAATTCTGAAGATACACTCCTAGACATTCTGCTATCATCTTGTGCTGATTAGGCAAGGATCAGCTTGCTGGCTTTCTGGTAACCTCCCAGACTTCTTAAAAGGATAAGACCTTCAACATGCTGTCATAATCCTTAGATCTCTTGCTTGTCCCTCCTCATGGTGATGGAAACATAGGCAGAAAGTTCTCTTAACATGACAAGTTATCAGCATAAGAAATAAAAAAAAAACAATGGGGCTGGGTGCAAAGGCTCAAGCCTATTATCCCAACACTTTGGAAGGCCAAGGTGGAAGGACTGTTTGTAGCCAGATGTTTGATACCAGCCTGGACAACAAAGTGAGACCCCATCTTTATGAAAAGAAAAAAAAAAAAAGCTGGATATGGTGGTGTGTACCTGTAGTCCCAGCTACTTGGGAGGCTGAGGAGGGAGGATGGCTTGAGCCCAGTAGTACCAGGCTGCAGTGAACCACGATCATGCCACTGCACTCCAATAAACATGAAGGTCTAAATCTTCTCCCCTTCTTCAGGAAAGAATAATATTTCT